>NC_134530.1:185885490-187195658 GCF_050624435.1 Tenrec ecaudatus | reverse complement strand
CTACAACTCTCCTTAAGGAGAAAGTTGCATCTTTCTCTCGTGGATTAGCTGGTGGTTTTCAACTCCTGACCTTGCATTTAGTAGCCAATGCATAACCACTATACCACTAGGGCTCTCTCATTTCCATCAAGTCGATTCCAATGCAGAATGACTATAGAGCAGGGTAGAATTGTCCATGTAGTAACATCTTTGCTCGTCAACACTTTAAAAGGTCTTACACAACCGATTTGTCCAATGCAATGGGTTCTGTGATTTCTTGGATGCTGCTTCCTGAATATTGATTTTGGGCCAAAGTAAATAAAATCCTTGACAACTTCAGTATTTTCTCATGATGTTTCTCATGATGTTGTTCATTGGGCCAATTGTGAGCATTTCTGTTTTCTTTATAGTGAGTTGTAACCCCTACTGAAGCTGCAGCCTGCCAGCCTCATTCATAACTGCTTCAAGTCCCCTTTACTTTCAGCAAGCAGGATTGTGTTAAATGTATATCAAAGGCCACTGAGGAGCCTTCTTCCAATCTTGGAAGCTGTGCTCTTCATATAGTACAGCTTCTTGGATAATTTGCTCAGCATACAGACTGAATAAGAATGGTGAAAGGATACAACCCAGACACACACCTTTCCTAATTTTAAGCCATGCACTGTCTCTTTTTCTGTTTGTAAGATATGTGGTATATGTACAGGTCTTACATGAATATAATTAACGGTTTGGGAATTCTCATGTTTAATGTTCTCCATATTTTGTTATGATCCACATACTTGAATGTTTTCATATAGACAATAAAACACAAGTAAACATTTTTCTAGTGGTTTCTATTTCAGCCAAGATCCATCTGACATCATCAATAATATCCCTTTTCCTAATTATCTTCTGAATCCAACTTGAATTTCTGACAACTCCCTATTGATGTACTGATATAACTATTTTAAATTTTATATTAATGATATTGCACATTCTGTTGGGTTGCCTTAGTTTGGAACAGACAAGAATTTTTTTTAAAAATCCAAATCTGAAGGAAAGAATACAGTAACAGAGCTTAAATTGTAAGCACCTGGTTTGTAGAAGGCTATGGATGACAGTGGAAACCCCACATCCTTTGCCAAGAGCACCGCATGGATTAAGCCTCTGGTGAATCCCCTCTGCTCATAGCAGAGGTTGTAAATTGCCTTGATATCAGATAGAGAGCATTATAAAGCTGATTATGGCAGATGTAGTTAAGTTCAAATATAATACCTTATCATTTGATTTCCTTGTGACCAGTTTTAAAATGGTTTCAGTTTTCAATGCTTTCTTTCTTTTGGATTGAGGCTTTTTAATGTTTTGATTATCTTTAGTTGTTGGGTTTTTGTTTGCTTCCTATTTGTGTTATGCACAATTTTCTGTATATGAAATCCAAGATCAAAAGTCTGAGACAATAACTAGATTGATAATCGCCTTGGGACATGCAGGGGAGAATGGGGGACGGTGCGCTAACAACATTGCATATGAGAAGAAAATTTTCTGAAATTAATTGTGGTGATGACAGCTCATATCTTCTTGCTATGACTTAATGATTAAATAATATATGTAAGGTATATGCCAATACAACTATTTTTTCATTACCAAGCTTTAATTATGTGAAAATTTTACTTGCATGAATACTGTACTTCCCAGATAAGAGGACTTTTTTCCCCTAATATATAAAATACATTTTAATGTAGTTTCTCTACTTTTAAAAAATTTTACTCACATTTCCATCTAAATATCCAAAATATATATTACTAAATTCTCTGCCTCCTTTAACCAAGAGTTCCGAACCAAACTTAAGATTTGCTTATAAGCTAGTATCACTGTAGTTTACATTAGAAATAATCTTCTGATACAGTCAAAACTTAAGTAGCTGCTGGATTCAATGTACATTTATAAACAGACAGAAACAGAGACTTGCTTAAGTTCTTAAAGTTATATTCAAAAAACCTGCTTCTGTGGAGTTGATTCTGCCTTGTAATGACTCTATAGGACAATGCAGAACTGCTAAACAGGGTTTCCAATGCTGTACATCTTTACAGAAACTGACTGCCTCATCTTTCCAACGCTGAGTGGCCTTCAACAGCCCATCTTTCAGTGAGCAGCCCCAAATGGGACCATTATGCCACCAGGGCCCTCTAGTTTGCTCTAGCCATGGAGAAAAGCACAGCAAGCTCTCTATCTTCCCGGACTCTGTTTGCACAATTCACGTAGAAATAGGACTCCTTCGCTTTTCTAAAGATCAGGAATTAAGCTTATAAGAATTTATCTCAAAAAGGAAATAAAAGAACATCTCCAGGACTGAAGTGTCATAAATCGGACCCAAGCTGTTAATGACTGCTAGATAACTGATGTAATAACTATTTCAATGTGCTAACTTTTTTTATGCACTTGAAAATGACATAGAAAATAGGTATTTCTAAGTTTTCTTACATCTCCCATGACTAACATCTATGCATCACTAATGTTCTTTACTTATTGTATGGAATCGAGAAACTCTAAAAATTAAAATGTTTAATAGCATCATTTGAAAAAATAAATAATATTTTTCATGGAAGGGGTTCAAAATAATTCTCTCCCTTCAACTTTTACAGTAAACCATACAAGAGAAATGCAACCTTCAAACATCTCTTGCAAGCAGTTTGTAAAAATGGCATGAAAACAGAATAGGACAACCATACTTTAAATTACGGGTTCATATTATAAGAAAAAAAATGTTGATTCAAATTCAATTTTAATTGAAATGGATTTTTTTCCTTTAAGAAAGAAAATTGCTATTTTTAAAGATATTGTTATGGCAACTGAAGTGCTAAAAATAATAAAGAAATATCAAAGTTGTTATAGCAACTGGAATTTTTAAAAGCCATAAAGTGTAGAATAATCAAACCTCTACTTGGCTTGAAAGGCAACATCTATGACTCAGTTTTCAAAAGCAAACTTGAAATAAACATGCTCTTGTCCTTATGAGCTATCTCCAGAGACCAAATTTTAAAAATGAGAGAGAGAAATTTCAGAAGAGTCTTCTAACTTGCTTCATACTTCCCATTTTCACCACTCTGTTCTAGAATGCACTAAAAGTAGAAAATATCTACCCACTGTCAAAGTGCTCTGCCAAGATTCATAAAATTAGAATTCAATTAAACATTTACTGAAAGTCTACTGCCGGCTAAGTATTGTGAGAGATCCTAGGCCCCTGCTCTCATAGACATCACAGTCAAGTAGAGAATGAACTAAAATAGGTCAGCCTGCCTACAACTAAAGTGCATGAAGTGAAACAATGAGATTATGAGAGGAAAATTCATGAAGGTCCTACAGGAAATGATAAGGATTTGAAGGATTTAAAGTAGAAAGAAGCTTAATTTGTTTCACCAGCGATGGCTATACTGGGATGGTAGTGGGGAGTCTAGAATGCTTTAGAAAATCAAGATCCAACTTAGTTTCATATGCTCCTTGCTAATAAATGGCCAATATTGTCATGACAAGGAAAGCTTCAAAAAGTTTATGGAAAAATGGAATGAAAAGATAATGGAATTTTTCCCCAATTATTTTTAAGCACTCACAGACTGACGAGAGTCTCTCCACACCTTTCTGTTTCACTTGTAATATTTCTGTACTTCCTTTTTAGTCCATTTCCCCAAAAACCACTGGTTTATACTAACTTTACTTTTTGCCATGATTCAATTCTGAAGCACAGTCATTATGCTAAATTGGTGTTATATGGTGGTATGGCTGGAATGACATTATAGACAAAAGGTAGAAAGCATTTCCAGAGTCAGATTTTGTCTTGTAGTCCAGTTGTCACCAAGGTCTTCCATAAATCCTTCAGGTTAGTCCTTCAGGAGGCACCTCAGGCAGTAGCCAGGCCATTGAAAGTACCACTTGAAGATTTTTTTCAAATTTTAAATAAATGGAAATATGTCTGATAATAAGATAAACAGTAAATGATGAGTATGTTTATTTTCAAGCTTTCTACTCTCATCTCAAACTCCAAGGGGCAGTTTCACACTGGCCTGCAGCCAGGCCACTATTTATGAGCCAGTATTAACTCAACGGTAGTACGTTGTACATATGATGTTGTTGCTGTTTCCATCGTTGTTCTTTGCAGTCACAGTCACTCTCTAAGCCAGAGTAAAATTTCTGCACAGGGTTTCCTAGGCTGGAAATCTTTATGGTGATAGATTGTCAAGTCTTTTCTTCCTCTGAGTCATTGCTGTATTTAAATTATCAACCTTCTGGTTAACAGCTGAGTGTTTAATCAATGTCCCATAGGGGGTTTTATAGATACCAGAGAGTTTGATAATCCTGTAGAAAGAAAATTTCATCACAAAACAAATTTCCTTACTCTTTCCCAATTATCTGGTAAAGGAGATGGTTGGTGTGGATCCCAAGCCAAATATGATACTATTACCTGTTGTTTGAAATGTAGAGTTGTTATTGACATTTACATGGATAATTTACAATATCTTGCTTTCTCCTTATCCTTAATCCATGCTTACTTACATCTAAAAATAAGATATATATTTCCCTATATTTTTATAAGAAGAATGCTAGCATACAAAATCACCACTGGAAGATATTAATTTAATATTACATAATTGGAATAAATGCTTAGACCCTGCCTGCAAAATAAAAGTTAATCATTTGATAGTTAATTTGATTAGTATATTTAACAATATGGAAATTAATAACCACATAATACATCTATGATTAGTTTTTTACAAGTTCTTATTTCTGCTATCTATGCGACACAACAGGGTAAGTAAAAAACTATTGTTGCTAGTGTACCAGTTCATAGACGCATGGTTTATCCCAAATAAAATGTATTTAAGCATCTCTCTGTAATTAGTAAATGAATACAGACAACTTATCTCAGTAATACACTTGTTTTAAGCTCCTTAGAGGGCCTTCAAAAAGGATCCAGTCAAATCAGCGAATTTCAAGGCAGAGAAATCAGTTCCAAAGGCTATGGTGCCTATTTTTTTGGGACCCTGAAGGGATAAACTTTACAGATTTTCTACAAGGACACAAGAAAATCATGAGTGCTTACAAAAAAGAAGTTTTTAAGACACGGAAAACTGCATTTTTAAGGAGTAAAAAGCCAGGCAAGTTGTACCAATGGACTTTTTCCCCAGCAAGACTATGTACTTGCTCATTCTTCAAGGGTAGCAGGGACTATTCTATAAGAACTTTATCCTAGCCACTTTACAAGCCTGACCTTGCCCCCTCAGACTCCTTTTTCGTTACCCAAACTCAGAGTACATTGTAAAATAACATGATTTGAGTCCCTTTCATAAAAACGAGTTTTTCTAGTGGGTTACAAAAAGAGTGTTGGAAAAACTGATTCATCAAGGGCACGCAGCCTCCCAAACACAGTAAACTCATAAGAAACACGTGTGCAGTTACGAGAACCACATTCACACTGTGAGCACCAGTTAGCTTCCAAAAGATATCAAAACTTAGATTAATATGGCCAATATATTTCATTTTATAGATTGAGTCAATTAGATTTGGGTATGAGGACAAGAAGTATAAAATGTTTCTATTTCATTTTATACCTCCAAGCACTTAGATGACATTAAAATAATACTGATAACATTGGTGGAAGGGGGAGCTCAGAGGATTTCTTTCCTTCAATTAAATGTTGTGTCTATTAGTCAAAGCTGAAAACCATAACAAATACTTGATATTCAAAGGATGGGTTTTTTTAAATCATTTTATTGGGGGCTCATACAACTCTTATCACAATCCATACATACACCAATTGTGTAAAGCACATTTGTACATTCGTGCCCCTCATCATTCTCAAAACTTTTGCTCTCAACTTAAGCCCTTGGCATCAGCTCCTCATTATCCCACTCCCTCCCTGCCCCCTTCTTCCTCATGAACCCTTGATAATTTATAAATTATTATATTGTCATATCTTACACTGTCCAACATCTCCCTTCACTCACTTTTCTGTTGTCCATCCCCCAGGGAGGTGGTTATATGTAGATCCTTGTTTTCAATGATGATGAATAAATACTGGCAATCCCTGTAAGAACTTTCTGCTTATGGACAACCTCTACTTACCCTTTAATGCTCTGTAAATTTGCCCTGACTTTGAAATCAAACTCACAACTATTCTTTATTACAATTATCTTCACTTGCAGCTTTTAAATCATTGAAAAGACACAGAACCTTTTCTTGCTCTAATCCTCTGCCATCCAGTTGATTCTGACTCACTAAAAAACCCATGCACTACCATTGAGTCCATTCTCACTTAAAGTGACCTTATATAGGGTTTGTGAGGCTGTAAATCTTTACTAGAGCAGACAGCCTCAAGTCTCTCTTGTGTAGCAACTGCTAGTTTTGAACTACCCACTTTGGATTAGCAGTTCAATGATTACCAGACAGTGCCACTAGGGCTCCTTTGGGCACTGACGGAAGCTTGAATTAGAACCAAATGCACATCCTATAAATTCTTAAGGACACAATTAAGACTAAATATCCGTCACAGCCTGGGGATTGACTATACTCTGGCAATACAAATCCAAGGTAAAAGCAATACTGAAAAATACACAGTTGATAAGAAACTAACTTAATGTTGAGTTTATATGACTCACAAAGATTCAGGACCATATCCAATTACAAATCATATGAATCAGATGGATCCAGAGTTATAAGACAGAATGTAGTTAATCATCAAAGATGCGCATTTAGGCATGTCGTTGTTCTTATAGTAAAAGTAGTAAAGATATTTCTTGATTGTTACACCCTTCCACATACCTTGATTTCCAACCCATACTCAAAATTGCCAGTCCCTCAACCTAGAAAATTGTCTTGTTTATCTTTGTATCACTGACTGGGGCAAAATAATAGTGTGATGCACAATACATGTTGTTGAAACAACACTGTTTCTGTTGGACCAGTACTTTCCCTCTGAAGATTTCATAATGCTTTACAAACAGACATTATTGGCTTTATACATTGTTATACAGTTAAGTATGCAGTATGTATTAGTCAGGTTCACATTAAAAACATGATGAAAGAGACTGAATAAACAACACAGAGGCATGCCAGGAGGGAGGAATAAAAAGAGAGCTGGACTGGACCCCACACTGGCACACCAGGCTCAGAGGATGACATCCCCACAGGGAGCGAATGGGACACAGAAGGGACAGGGCAAAGGACAACAGCATGTGTCAGGCTGTCCCTTTACTGGAGCAGACTGCGACAGAAGACATTTCTGGAGTCACATGAGAGGGAAGCAGCGCAATCTGAACTTCCAAAAATGGAGGGAATCAAGAAGGGAGCAAACCTGGATAAACAATCTGGAGGAGAAAACAACAGGACAGAGGGTTCCAGGGGACATTGGAGAGTGGGAGGTGGGGGAAAGGAAGTAGTGTCAACAAACTTAGTGACAAGGGAACAAATGATCCAAAATCAGTGGTGAGGAGGGTGTAAGAGACCTGGTAGGGCTTGAGCAAGGGTAATGTAACGGAGAGGAAAAACTGAAACCCAAATGAAGACTGAGCATGACAGTGGAACAAGAGGAAAGTAAAAGGAAACAGAGGAAAGAACTAGGAAGCAAAGGGCATTCATAGAGGTCTAAATACAGGTATGTACATATGTAAATATACTTATATATGATAATGGGGAAATATTCTATGTGCATATATTTGTAGTTAGTATTAAGGTAGCAGATGGACATTGGGTTTCCACTTAAGTGCTTCCTCAATGTAAGAACGCTTTGTTCTATTAAACTGTTATTCCATGATACTCACTTTCCCAACACAATTGCTGAAGACAAAGCGGGTGGTGAAGAAAGTTGATGGTGCCCGGCTGTCAAAAGATACAGTGTCTGGGGGCTTAAAGGCTTGAAGGTAAACAAGCGACCATCTAACTCAGAAGTAACAAAGCCCACATGGAAGAATCACACCAGCCTGTGTGACCACAAGGTGTCGAAGGGATCAGGTATCAGGCATCAAGGGGGGCGGGATATTATTGTGAATGAGGAGCAGTGAAAATTGGGGACCCAAATCCTATCTGTGAGCAACTGGACATCACCTTACAGAAGGGTCTCAGGGAGGAGATGAGCCAATCAGGGTGCAGTGTAGCAATGATGAAATATACAACTTCCCTCTAGTTCTCAAATGCATCTCCCCCTTACCCTCTCTATCATGATCCCAATTCTACCTGACAAATCAGGCTAGACCAGAGGATGTACAGATAGGAACTGGAAACAGAGAATCCAGGACAGATAAACCCATCAGTACCAGTGGCAAGAGTGACAATACCAGGAGGGTAGAGCAAAGGTGGGGAAGAAAGGGGGAACTGATTATAAGGATCTACATAAAACCTCCTCTCTGGGGGACAGACAACAGAAAAGTGGGTGAAGGGAGATGTCAGGAAGTGTAAGATAAAAAGTGTAAGAGATGACAAAATACCTTATATATTCATGTACAAGCCAAGTTTTTAGCACAAAAAAATGTGCTGAAAAATTGGGGTTCAGCTTACACATGGGTCAGTGGTACCCCAGCAAGGTGTAGCATCTCGCGGGTGATTGCCGTTCCTCTGAAGTTCATTCAAAGCCCTGCTGACACTGCAAGTCTTTGAATGTTTGTTTACTCACATCTAATCAATCAGAGCCGTCCTATGACGTGGACGGCTTTAATTCGCAGAAGCACCCATAGTGATCCACTTACACCAGCAGCTGAACTGGTAAGGATATATCTGTGACTGCGCTCAGTCTCCCCTCTGGTCTCTTGTGTTAATTCACATCCTGCATTTCCCACCCTAGGTTTATACTCGAGTCAATCAGTTTTTCTGGTTTCCTAGGTAATAAATAGGTACCTCGCCTTATACTCATGTCGGTTTATATTCGAGTATATATGGTAATAACAATTTATAAATTATCAAGGGTTCATGAGGGAAGGGCTAGAGAAGGGAGGGGGGAAATGAGGATCTGATCTCAGGGGTTCAAGTAGAAAGCAAATGTTTTGAAAATGATGATGGCAACAAATGTGCAAATGTGCTGGACACAATGGATGTATGTTTGGATTGTGAGAAACGTTGTACGCTTCCCAATAAAATGATTAAAAAGAGAGAGAGAGACTGAATAAACAGAAAGGAATTGAATACCTTTAGCCACCAGACCAGGGACATATGAATATTAATGAAAAGATCATTAAGGGCCTATTGTAAGGGCCTAAACAATTATCAATTTAATTCATCAGCCACTGAGGGTATGGGTATATCTGACCATTTTTCATTGAGCTATGAACTCTTCTGAGAAGTATCTTTCCTTACTGTGACCATCAGGAGGCAAGCACTATGCCTGGCACATAATAAAAAAGGTAATGCTATTTGCCAAATAAACAGGTTGACTGATATTTGTTTCTGTCTTGCTGAATATCAAAACACAAAATTATTTTATAAAGTTGACACCTAATCTAAAATAAACAGCAGGATATCTCAAAATATCAGAAATTTGGGAGGGCTTAAATTCATCCAGAATACAAAGCTTTTAAAAGGAGAGCTAAAAATATAATGCTTTCTCATTTTCCTTGGGTCATGTTATGGAAGAATGAGGAAAATGAGAAATCAAATGAATTGACCTATATCTGGCAGTACAACGCTGTTTTTCACCAGGTAGTTTCAAAGATAAGTGGCAAGAAGTGATTAGGTAGCTTGGGGGAACAGCTCAAAACACTGAACCTTTCTCAGAAATCACTTTTGAGAGACAGAAATTGAGAAAAGAAAGGATAAACATATTGAGCTGTTTATAAGGCATGCCTAAAAGAGGAATGAATGTTGCTAAACTGGGAGAAGCTGGGTACGAAAACATCCTTATTGAGATGAATTTTGTATTGAAAAGGAAATGTAATTTTAAAGCCGAGTTAAAAGATTGCAGTAAGGATCAGCCACCCTCATGAGTAATTTCTGGGAGCCCTGCTGGTGCAGTGATTCAAGGGTAGGGTGCTAACTGAGAGGTTGATGGTATGGAAGTCTGCACCTGTCAAGATGCACAGTCTTGGAAACCTGATGGGGCAATTTGACTCTGTTCTACAGGGACACTCTAAGTCAGAATAGCCTAGACGGCAGAAGAAGTTTGGGGGAAGTAGCAGCAGAATACAAAGCAATGTTTACAAGCTTCTGCTTTGGGAGACAAGGCTTGAAACGGCATGAATTTTCACCTGTACAGGTATACTTTGTCTTATTGTGTCTCACTTTACTGCACTTCCCAGATACTGCATTTTTTTTCACAAATGGAAAGTTTGTGGCAACCCTGCATCTAGCAAGAACATCAGTGCCATTGTTCTAACAGCATATGCTGTCTCTGTGTCACAGTTTGGAAATCCCACAATATTTAAAACTTTTTCATATGCTATTACATACTTAAAGAACTAGGAGATAGGTGCTGGGAAACACAATAATCACAAGACTCATTTAATTGTCATTTGCAATATTTCTTGGGTACTGCTGTCAAATATTCACAGAAGTTAAATACTCCTGTTTTTAAAAAAATGTTCCTGTTAAGCTAACACTAACACCTCCCAATGCTTCACTCTGGCTATCGGTGTTTTAGAAATGACCGTAATACAGATTAATGCTCCACAAGAGTGGCTTTACAACATAAGACTTGTACAACAGGATTTTAAAAGTCTATCAAAAAATGTATGAAAAGATAATAGAATTTCCACTACCTTTCAAATTATAAAATGTTATAATCCTCTTTTCCTTCCCATTTATCTTCTCTTTTACCTATCTCTAGTCTTAGTTACTGAAATTTTCAAATATAAAAGCAGCCACACACAAGAGAGAGGCAATTCACAGCATTACAATTATTTAAAAATCAAAACTTTTGAAAAATACATTATTTTTTCAAAGAAAAACAATGTACTGGGTTAAAAGTAAATTCTTAGAGGATTTAAATATCCTAATAAGATGTTAGAACTAATTAGATATTTAAAAATCAGAATACATTAATACCAAGGAAATTATAATTAACACTAGGAAAACCATGTTTAAAGAATTTTATTAAATACCCAATACTGTAAAACTGTTTATAACAATGACACAAATAAATGTTTGGCTGTTTGTTCATTAACTGTAATTAAGTATTTGCAATTGCTATATTTTTGTATATTTGGATATGTTTCCATTAATCTAACAAAAATAACTCCCAATCTCAGTTTTATCATGGCCCCCAATTTTTTTTAGTAATAACCATAACACACTGATGCTTGATATGATTGGTATTTTCAGTCACTTCATAGACATGTGAATAATGAAGGCTGAAAAAATTCAATACATTTGAATTATGGCACTGGCAAAGAATACTGAAAGTACCAGGTCAGAAGAACAAACAAATCTGTTTGGAAGTGAGGTTAGGAGACTTCATGTCACATACTTTGGAGAGATTAGTCCCTGGAGAAGGACAATATGCTTGGTAAGGTGGAGGAGCAGCAAAAAAGAAAAGAAACGAGCCTCGTCAAGATGGGCTGACACCGTGGTTTCAACAATGGGCTCAAATATAACAACTGTGAAGACGGCACAGGCCAGGCAGGGTTTCTTCCTGTTGTGCACATCGTCACTATTAGTCGGAACCAACTTGACAGCACCTAACAACAGCAAGCTTTTTGGATAATACCAAAACTCTGGTGTCTGAACTCACTAATCTTTTAGCAAACAGTCTTCATAGGGAAAAGAAAAAAAAGTATTAAGGTATTTATGATAGAAAAGTTTTGGAAATTTTTAGGAAAGCAACTTATCCAATAATTCTAGCATATCTTTATATTTGTGAATTTGATATTTCTAATTGTCTAAATGCTTAAAAATGCAAATATTATCTGAGTGCTAAAAGATGGCTGCAGAAATGGGAGAGATTATACTTGTAGTAATGAGTTGAAATGACATTTTCCTTAATAATTCTTTCATAAATGACATTATGAGACTATTTATAATTTAAAGCTTTCTGTCAAGACGATTTTATGCCCTGACATGGCACTGAGTAAGTTGGAAACAGCTGTATTCCCTGAAGGGAAATGAAATTATTGATATTGTTCAAGAGCAAAATATTAAATGCCCAGGATTTCCTATAAAACTTCATGAGATTGATGATGGCTAATTGATTGTATCATGCAATAAAATTATGCTATGCAAGCAATAACAATTGGAATAATAAATGTTATTCACCCCAATAATTAAGCACTCTGCTATTAGAAAATAAATAAAATAAATGTTACTCATCCAACAAATTTTCTTCCCTGTGAGTAGAGAAACAATTATAAATGTAATGCTAATCCCAAGTATAAATGTAATCTAACCATACTAATTATAAATGTAATACTAATTCATGCAGAAAACTGGATGAATAACAGTGAAGAATTTTTGTGGACAAAAAATATTTTACAAAATTTCAGAGAAATCATCTATATAATATCTTTGAAATGCCTTTATATTTGTAAATTTTAACTATACATAAAATGAGCTTTACTAATATGAAGAGGAGTAAAAGAAAACTATTACTAATAGCATGAATACATACTGTATACAACACAGCTCTAGACCATACAGTAAATGAAAGTAGACAAGGAAAGCAGACAAAGGTGTCTGTTTTTGTGTTGTATTGTTTTTCTTACTTGGGTTGTAAAAAATCTGTTTGAGTAAAAATATTAGGTCTAACATGTGCTATGTCTAACTTATCCTTACATATTTTAGCATTTTCACGAGAATCCCAAGTTTGTGGGAAATTCTCAATATATTTATTGTCTTTGTGTTTCAGGCAAATAGCAGTGGAGATTAAAGTTCAAATCCACTTATTCACTGAATGGCAAAAAAAGGTCACTTGTCTTTCCCAGCTCCAAATGTCTAATGTGTCTCACTTATAAAATGAGATGTTTCCCGTCTATGGCAGGTAATAGCAAATCTAGATGTTCTCTTGACAGTTTTTGACAGTGCTGACATCTTCAAAGTGATAAGGGTGTCTAATACAAGGTGTGATTACTATACATGTGGGCTAGAACACAGAATTAGATACATAAAAGTTACAGAAGATTACTGAAAAAGATCACCCATACCTTCTGCTTATATGGGTCAAATCCCATTTAAAACAAATGCCAGGGAAATTTTCCATGGAAAACCAAACCTGGTAAAAAGATTCTCAATACTTAGGTTCATGGGCCATAATTTTCAGTATGTTAATATGCTCCATA
Organism: Tenrec ecaudatus; assembly: GCF_050624435.1. NCBI lineage: Eukaryota > Metazoa > Chordata > Mammalia > Afrosoricida > Tenrecidae > Tenrec > Tenrec ecaudatus. Next base: position 187,182,456 of record NC_134530.1, on the reverse strand, counting down.
CCAACAGAAACAATTACAGGAAATATAGAATGTTCTCTATTATTTGCTTCTCCAGCTAGTTATTATGATTTAACCATTTTGTTCAAAATGTTAACAGAGAATCATACAGGCTTGTTTTAATTCTACAAAGAATTGAATGCCAACTGTATACTACAATTTTAAAGAACAATAATGCCAATCAGACATTAATAATAGGCCCTAAAGGAACATAAAGGTCGTCAGTGAATGATTCGATAATACACCGGTCAAGAAAAATGTGTGAAAGGCTGGAATTTATTCTTGCTTGCATTCCATAGTAGCATAAGATACTCCAGAAAGAATGGGGTTTCAAGGACATTACTGCATAGCATGTGGCTAAAATTACTCAGTATTTTTTCCCCCAGAACCTTTCATTTCCTAAGAAGGAAACAAAAAGTCAACTGCTAGCCAACTTTAATTTAAAATATATTTATTGTTAAGAAGTACACATGCCTGAGAGGTTCTACATTAAACGCTATGAAGTACGTGATGTAAATGTTCCTAAAAGTCAATGTAATATATAATTTTATCATATTGTAAAAATGCATTTAATGACTAAAGAAATATAGAAATGACTTAGACTTGAGGGAAGAAATGAAGGTTAAATCTGAATTTCACTGATTTTAAATGTCAGGTTGAAAATGGAAAAGTACCAGAACATAACACTGTAAGTCAGTGTCTTTACTACCCTAAAGGTATAAAATCAAAGTGAAGCAAATAAAGGTTAGTATTCTCTGCTTTCTCACTATAAGTCTGACAACAGCAATTTTACAGCTGCTGATTTGGTAGTAAGAAGCCTGGTGGCATAGCTGGTTACACATTGACATGATAACTGCAAAATCAGCAGCTAAAAGCCACAACTCACCCTGTAAAGATTTGCAGTTTTGGAATGTGGTCTGTCCTGGCTCTACTCTGGCCTGTAGGGTTGCTATGAGTTGGCGTCAACTCGATGGCAGTGTGTTTAGTTATTTCGTGCAGAAGGTATAGGGGTTCATTTGGGAGTGGGGCATTAAAAAATGAAGACAGAGTCAATATTTTCGATAATCAATAATAGACATATTGTCCTCCATTCATCATTTAGTAAATTTCTTGAAAACCTACTATTCACTAAGTTTTCTCTTTTATATCCTTTGGTCAAACACACTCTTACTTTATAAAGTCTACAATGACTCTTCATTAGAAAAGAGTGAACTTACTTCTCAGATTTCTTTGCCTTTAGTTTATATGTCCCCCATTTTCTCTGTTTCTGAATGGAGAGCTAGTTTGGTTCTGAAGAGATGTCACATATAAATCAAAAGTAAAATGAACACTCAATTTACCTTCTATACTTGAATTACCTACAGAAGTTGTTCTAAAATTAGGTTTGAGTGCTTGGCAGAATATAGAATATAGCTTTTACAGAACAGCACTTTGTACTGAGAAGAAAAGGGTCGGGGGGGGGGTAGAGAATGAAAAGATAAAGGTGAAAAAGAAGGAAGGAAAGAAGGATGGTAGAAAAGTGAAGCAAAAACCCTTCAAAAGACCTACAAGAAGGTTATGCAGAATTATTAAATACAAATATTTACAATGCATTTTTATCCAAAAGCATACTATTTTGCATTTAAATAGGCCTTTGGACCAGAAGTCTTAAAAAATTATTGATGGATTCATAATTCAAAGTATAGAAACACAGAACTCTGGAAAATATCATGCAGTTTATTTTGAGATTGGCAGAAAAAAACCAATTTTACTCACAATGCATTCTGGAGAAGAAAATAAAAAACGTGTAAAAGACATTAAGGAGAGATTGCAAAAAAAACCAAAAAACCCACCACCCTCATTTACAGCCATTATTTGTAAAGTCAATAAGGGGATGATTGTTGCCTACACTGACAGATGTAGTGTAAAGATTCTATGGGAAAACGTTCATGAGGTAGCGATAAATATTTGCTGCTATGTGTGGTCTGTTCATCTGTGAGCAAAAGACGTAGGTGCAGTAGAGGGGAATGAACACAAAACAAAGCTTGAGAGATCTAAGGGACAGCTCCAGACTGCAGTCACGTTACTCACATGGCATGTACAAATAAATCCATGAACCTTTAGATTTCTCATCCGAAACTGTCTTCCTTATCTGACAAGGTTAGTTAAAAGGATAAATGAGAAAATACTTAGAAAGCAAAATGATAAAAGCGAAAAACACAAAAGAAGGTAAAAATATCATTATTTTACCGCACATACAGAAAATATCTTTAAGTAGATCTTAATCATGGCAAGAATAAAAAGTATGGATACTGATCAATTGAAGATAATTTCATGTAACTTCTCTTGGGTCTCTACATTGACATTACTAAAAGAAGAAGAATTGTTCCTGACCTGATAGGCTTTGATATGAATAAAATTAAAGTAAATATGGTAATAAATTTATAAAGTATGAAAAGATATGAAACATGATCTTTTAGTACTTCACATTTTATTTTCTATTATTAAAACATTTTGGAAGTTATTCAAATGTTAAAACAAAATTTGCTTAAATCTTGATGATCAAAACTAATCAGACACAGGCAAACAGACATAAAACAATGTTCACCAGACAGCAGAGATGATGTTCTCGATGTTATTTACAATATGCAAACCTCTGAACTGGAAGAAATCACAAATAATATTTTTCCTATGAAAAGCAACCCAAAGCATATGCTCTTAAATGACATAGTGTGGGCAAGTGAACTTTGGGCAAGTTAGATAAAGTCTTTATGCTTCTGAAAACAACCTTGGAGAGTCATGGTGAAGATTAGTTGAATCAATAATATGCCCAATAATAGCCCCTCAAATATGTTAGCTGTTTTTATTACTGTTACTTTTCACTACCATTGTTACCAGTTTTCTACCTTCTCAAGACAGTAAGCTCTAATAAAGGTATCAGAAAAACCTATCTACCTTACAGTCAAAAGACTAACTCTCGATACATCTAGGGAGTTGTGCTCCTGGAATGAAAGGGCAAGCCCTAACAGACTCACTATAAGCTCTGAAATAACACACACCCCCTACACACACACACACACACACACACACACACACACACACACACACACACACACACCCTACTAATAAGGATTCTAGAGAGAGAAGAAGAGTAAGTATACTTCAGTGAGGTGGTTCAAGAAAAAGACTGGTTTACATGAGTTTTCATTTTTGCAGTGTTGGCCTGAAGGTAAGTCACAGTAATGATACAACAGAAAGTAGCTGATAGAAAGCTATCCACATAGGAACCAAGGAGGAAGCCCAAAGTCACCTGGGCTGCCAGAGAGTAATGAGGGAAAAGAGCCAGAAACTGTGAATGCTACATTCTGTGCATAAAATCTGCTCAAGTGTCTGGATAGCCCCCAAGCCAAGAATGAATGTGACAGACTACAAGCTGGCAGACTGAAGACAAAAGGTCTGTATTGAGATTTGGCTGCTGCCCACCACCAGTGTGACATAATTTATACTGTTAGGCAAATTAAGTCAAATGACTGATATAACAAAGCAATCAATACTCTCCTAGTAATCACAATTTCCAGGAGAGAATCCTAAAATTACTTGATAAACAAGAACCAGACACTAGTAATCCCTTTGCAAAGAAAAGTATAATCACAAGAAGACAATTGTATAATAAAGAAGACTAGATGCCAAAATTACCAAACAAGGATTTTTATTATAACTAAGATCAGGGAGGTAAAAAAAAACTGAATTCAGAAAGAATTTTTAAAGATAACCTTTCAGGGGAGAATCTTGAAATATAAAACGATCCAAATGTAACTTTTAATAATAAAAAAATAAAATTAAAATTTCTTGAAAGAGCTTAAATCACAATGGAATAAAAGAAGAAAAAATAAGTGAACTTGAGGACAGATTAATAGAAATAACCATATTTAGAAGAAAACAATGCCCAAAAAATCCATGCAAAGTTCCTGGGATTAGTAGGAGAATATCAATAGCTACAAATTAAAATAGGAGAAACAGAATGGGGAAGGAATACATATTGTAGGAATTAATGGCCAAAATCTTTTCAAATTTAATGACATATAAATCTATATATTGAAAAATTTCATTGAACCCCAAGCAGTATTAATCTGAAGAAAACTATACCCAGGGACACTGCAGCAAAATTGTTGAAAACCAACGTAAAACAGTAATTCTTGAAAGCAGTAAAAAGCAAAAAAACAATGTAGTATGCTCTGGGAAGCAATGGTTCAAATGATGTAAATCCAATTAAGTAATTTGTAGGGCCTAAGTCAAAATGAAAATACATAGACTTTGTTAAAAATTAATTCAGAATTTGGCAACAATAAAACAGGTATAAGAGACAAAACTCTGAGGTACTTTGTGTGTGTAAACCAGAGAGAGCAGCTGTAGCTCAGTCATATATGTTCAAAATAGAATCCATTTTGAATCTTAAAGGTGCTTTTCCTAACAGCAGTTTTTCTCTCCTGTGAGAAACTTCCTGAACCCTGGTGATGCTGTCAGGAAACAGGGTTGCAAGGAGCTGGAATCCACTCGATGGTCGTGAGTTTATTCTGTTGTTGTTCTCTGCATTTAACCTTTCATCTCCATTAAAAATGTACCCTATAGTGATTATTTCCCTCTATTGTCAAGCAGATAGAGTAAGTCAGCATCCTAGTTCTGGAGGTTCTGGACATATAGCATTATTAAAAAATCTTCTTTCTAAAGAACTCCTAGGAAAAGATATGCGTGAGAAAACGGTTTTAATAGGATATATCCCAAGAAAGCATGCTCATAATTTTTTCCCATAATTTTCTCTTAATAGTCTCCCCAACCCTGCCAGGCAGTGTGCCCTCTTATTCACACACACGTCTGAAATTTACAACTCCAATCACTGAGAATGCCTGCCTCTAACATTCCATTCCCAGTTGCCTGCAAACTCATGTAGCCACATGCTTGTATAAAACCTATGGAAATGCTTGTGCGATTTATCATGCCTTGGATTCCTTGATGTCATATGTATGGACCACATAGCTCACAGCTCAAGCTGGCCTTGAACCCTCAACATCTCGGTTTTACTCTAAACCAACATTGGAGTTTTCTCTACTACATTTGTTGTCAGACTGCAGAGCTGAAGATGATTTATCTGTTGTGACCCTGGGGGACTGTGGTCCCAGAGCATTGTTTTGTTCCCTTGGCTCTTGGGATAAATCCTTTTAGATCAGAACTCTACTCTCTCTGCACTCCTATTGACAGTTCCAGTTTTACTTTTGGTTCACCTCTCGACCTGTTTTGGTAAGTGATCATATTTTGAGTTGCAGGCTGGCCTGGCTAGTTGAACTCTCTGTGGTTTCTCTATATGCCCTTTAAGATCCTATAACGTTTTCCTGTTCATAAATGTAGTAAAATAAAAGCAGGATTAACTGTCTATACACACATGGCCGCCATTTTAGTAGGTATGAGTACAGCTAACACTAAAGATCCTGTAGGACCTCCTCCAGGACTCCTACTCCTTATGTGCACAAGCATCCAGTTCACACATTTGTTTGTTTCTAAACCCTAAGCATGCCTTTACTAAAGATAATCTGGGAAACTAGTGACCCATAGGGAAGAGTTTTGACATGTAAAACTAATCTTTCGAAGCAGTTAGAAAAGCAGAGCCTCCAAATATAGCAAAAACAATGAGATATTTATTTTTTGATTGGTACCAATGCTTCTGAAAGGCAGTTTGAGTGTAAGTTTACACCCTGACAAGACTTTGTTACAAATCTGAGTTTTCTGCTCCACTGTTTACTCTTCCCATATTTTCAGCTCTTCCCTCTTATTCTTCAGATTCTAAGACTACTCTTCTAGAACTTCCTTTCTATCCCAAACCTTCTAAACCCAGCCCACCTCAGAAGACCAAGGAACAACTCCATCCTTGAATACCTTTCAAATTTAAATATCCAAGGAAAAAGATAAGTCTCCATGTGTCTCTTCACTTTTGGTTAAAAGTAAAACTCTTTGCTGTTATCAAGGAGTTCCCTGGTCCCTGTGAAAATCCACAGAAATTCATGGACAAGTTTAGAATTTTTTTTTTAAGTTTAGAATTTTAATAGACAATAGTCTGGCATGACCAATCTTTTTCAATTAATGCATATGTCAATAGTTCCAGGAGATGTACAAGCTTGGGAAGAAATGGCAAACTGGGATAATCTTAAGGGAGATTTGAATTTAGATATCTTTTAAGAATAATTACCTTAATCTCAGCTCTGGTAGCAGTCCCTAGTTCGTTTACAGTCTAAGAAACCAGGGCATTTTAAAAGAGATTGTGCCAAATTGAAAAATAAGCTTAGTACCCTGCCAACTGGGAAACCATATGCATATGTATATTCCTAAATTGGCTTCCAATCCAAAGCAAGAGTAGTCTTCACATTAATGAAGAGACTTGCAGATACTAATTGGCACTGATACCAGACTTTCAGGTTTGACTACCACGTGTTTACATATGTCACTGACCCAGGTACTTGTTATAGTTTCGTGCTGTCAAGTCCATTTCAATTCACAGTAAGCCTATGTAGAACAGAATTAAACACTACCCGGTCCTGCACTATCCTCAAAATTGTTACGTTGAAGCCACTGTGTCAATCCATCTTGCTGAGGTTCTTCCTCTTTTTCATTGACTCTCATTTTCTACTTTACCAAACATGATGGCCTTCTCCAGGGACCAGTTCCTTCTGATAACATGTCCAAAGTACTTGAAACTAAAGTCTTGCCATACTCGCCCCTTCCTTGCTATCAAAGGAGCATTCTGGCTGTACTTCTTTCAAAACAGATTACACCAGGGTACCAAGACTGTTATTTTAGAGAGGTTCTTCACTATTTCAGAAGAATAGCCCCATTCACAACAGACTTCGTTGAAGCCCTTTCTCTCTTCTGTATGAAAATGCAGGCCCATTAACCCAAGGACTCGAAAATGTGAGAAATAAAGGCAATGATTTAGCTGGGTCAGCTTGCGATGCAGGCATCTTAATATCCCTTAAAACCCCATGATTCTTAAGAGAAACTATACATATGATCTTAATCCTTTGGATCCCCATGAAAAAGAAGAATAAACAGGGAAGTAAGGCTGGAGGTACATATATAATCAGAGGTAGTCTCAACTGTGTTAGACTGGTTAGACTAGAGAAGCAAATCCATAGAAACTCATATGTGTATAAGATAGAATTTTATATAAAGGGTAATTATACATTAAGAAATCATCCCAACCCAGTCCAGTCCCAAGCCCTTAAGTCTGATATTAGCCCGTATGTCCAATACCAATGTAAAAAGTCCTCTTCAGACATAAAACACATGCAATGATGCCAAATGCAGGATGATAACAGGCCAGTGAGTAGAAAGTCTTTGGATCCAGTGGCACTGTAAGCATCTCAGTGCTGGTAGGGTTCTCCATGTGACTTTTCTAGTTCCCAGAGCATAGGGTCTATCAGCATAGTGCTATGTGTCTTGTCAAGAGTCTCCAGGGAAGTGAGCCAAGAGAGAGAAGTGCCTCCTGCCTCCAAGGAGGAAAATGACAGGCATGCTCAGAATTCTCAGGAAAAGGCCATTCCCACACAGAGGCCTTATATGTTGATTGAAGGCCAGACTCCATCCCTTCACCTATAATCCTCTCAAATTGACACCTGGTTATGTAAGTACCACATCAACCATGACACTGATACTCTACCCATTTCATATCAGTTGAGGATAGATTTCCCTACCACTACATTTTCTAATTTTGTCATGGTGATAAACAAAATGAAATACTCCTCCAAAGAGGCAAGCTGTGAAATTAATTGAGACACTCACTTATGGGGAAGACTTAATGGTCTACTTTAAGTCTTTGGGTGAGCAGCTGGAAGTCAGTAGCCTAGCCTAACCCATAGTACAACCAGATTCTTTAATTATGTCCATCCAAGAAAACTAAATCCACTGCCTTGATGCCAATCAATTCCGATTCATAGAGAACCGGCAAGACAGCATAAAACTGCTCTGTAGGGTTTTCGAGGCTGTTAATCTTTACAGAAACAGACAGCCTCAGTTTTCTCCTGTCGGGCAGTTGGTAACTTTGAACAGCTGAACTTTTAGCAGCCCAATGCTTACTCTACTACATCACCAGACTCCTCGGTTACCAGAGCTCCTTATGTCTATAGTAGTGATTACATGTTATAAAAAACACCTTACACCCATTTTCTTCCAGAAAGTGCTTTCTAAGAGGTATTCTATCTATGCAGGTAAAGACACTGCTCAGGTTTTCCTAGAGAGCTGTTTTCCACAATACATTTCTGGTTCTATTTTCACTCTACTTTCAAAAAGGAAAAACACACAAATAAACACTTTCCAATAACCTTAATCTGTGTTATATTCAACCACAGAATATTTTAAATTAATGTGATTGGTTTTTCCACTCAAGGGCTATTTGTGCCAATATAACCCAATGGAAGGATTAGGAAACAAGTAAAATTATTGTTTTAAATGTGATGGACTGAATAACATAGGAATAAAGATTGATGGAAGCAAAATTTAATTCTTCTACATTGGGCTCAGATGGAAAAGCTCAAGAGCTCCATATATTGAGAGTTGAAGAAGCCTGAATCAAAAATTAAAGTAGACAGCTAAAAGCCATGAGAGAAAAATTTGTTCTGCATAACCATCTTCTTTGATTCTGTGCCTCTCCTTTCTATTTTCCAAGTGAGAGTCAAGTTTCAGATAAGTAAGGTATTACATAGTCAAAAATTAAGAAAAATACCTTAAAAAACTATAAAGAAACTATCTTTATTCTATCTTCATGAGGTTGATTTTTGGCATAAAATGCTTTTGATATGAAAGAGATAGTGTCTGGGGTCTTAAAGGCTTGAAGGTGAACAAGCGGCCATCTAGCTCAGAAGCAACAAAACCCACATGGAAGAAGCACACCAGCCAGTGCGATCACGAGGTGCCAAAGGTACCAGGTATAAGGCATCATCCAAAATATATACATATATATATACATATATATATAATAGTGAATGAAGGGGGAAGTGCAGAGTGGAGACACAAAGCCCATTTGTTGGCCACTGGAGATCCCCTCACAGAGGGGTTTAGGGGAGGAGATGGATCAGTCAGGGTGCGAGGTAGTACCGATGAAGAACACAGCTTTCCCCCAGATCCTGGATGCTTCCTCTCCCCAACTACCATGATCCGAATTCTACCTTGCAGGGCTGGATAGGGCAGAGATTGTACACTGGTGCATATAGGAACTGGAGGCACAGGGAATCCAGGGTGGACGATACCTTCAGGACCAGGGGTGTGAGGGGCGATACTGGGAGAGTAGAGGGTGAGTGGGTTGGAAAGAGGGAACCAATTACAAGGATCCACATGTGACCTCCTCCCTGGGAGATGGACGGCAGAGAAGGGGGGTGAAGGGAGACTCCGGATAGGGCAAGATATGACAAAATAACAATCTATAAATTATCGAGGGCTCATGAAGGAGAGGGGAGTGGGGAGGGAGGGGGGAAAAAAGAGGACCTGAATGATGCAAAGGGCTTAAGTGGAGAGCAAATGCTTTGAAAATGATGAGAGCAAAGAATGTAGAGATGTGCTTTATACAATTGACATATGTATATGTATGGATTGTGATAAGAGTTGTATGAGCCCCTAATAAAATGTAAAAAAAAAAAAGTATGAGGGGGACCTTCAAGATGTTTGTTGAAAAATGAAAAAAACGACGAAGTACACACCTGAATAGAGGATCTGTGGAGAAACAAGAGTTTTCCATCTTGATGTTTTTGTTTAATCAAAGTTCCCAATATGAAAAAAAAATGCTTTTGATATGAAATTTTACTTTAGTTTAAATATGTCTCTTCTACATATCTGTCAATAACAGTAACAAATTATGCTATAAACTACTACAATGAAGACATAGTTATCATCTTAAAACTTTGTCTTGGTATATGGCAGAATAAATTATATATTTTTAGCACATTTGTCTTTCTTAACTAAAACAAGCCAGAAATAAGCACATGAATTCACTAATAAATATTCAAAAATATCTCAGAAATATTTTAGAGTTTAAAATCTAGGATTATTGCCTTGACATTAATTACCTGGTAGCTTGTTAGAAATGAGACTCTCAAGTCCTACTCCAATTGTAAGAAGCTCCAGTAAAATAACTGTTAGTGACCAGCTGCTAAATGAAAGGCCAGCAGTTCAAAGTCACCAGAGGCACTAGAGGAGAAAAATGATCTGGCAAATCTGCTCCTGTAATGACTACACCCTAGAAAATCCTAAGGCGCAGTTAAAGTCTGTCACTATGAGCTGGAAGCAACTTAATGGAACTTAAGACCAGTGCTAAGAGTGGCAATATCAGGAGGGTGGGGTGGAAAGGGGGAACCAATTACAAGGATCTACAGGTAAGCTCCTCCCTGGGGATGGACAACAGAAAAGTGGGTGAAGAGAGATGTTGGACAGTGTAAAATATGACAATAATAATTTATAAATTATCAAAGGTTCATGAGGAAGGGTGGAGTGGGGAGAGAGGGGAAAAAATGAGAAGCTGATACCAAGGCTCAAGCAGAAAGCAAATGTTTTGAGAAGGATGATGGCAACAAATGTACAAATGTGCTTAACAGAAAGGATGTATGTATGGATTATGATAAATGAAATAAAATAAAATGATCCAAAAAACCCAAAACAATAACAAGAACAAACCATCCAATAAAGAGTTCCAAGGTGTTAAAAAACATAAATATGTATAATCAAAATATGCATTTAAAAAAAGATCCTCAGCTGTTTTGAATTCACATTAAATTTTGAGAAGTCCAACCTAAATGAAATTCTAACAGAAAAAGTAAAATTAAAACGGAATGTAAACATATAACCTGAATGTAAACAAGCCAACAACAGATTCCAAAGAAATGACTACATGCTTTAATAATTAAATGAAGACTTGCAGAAAAAGATAATATTGGTATCTTAGACAATATTCCAAATCCACATTACATGGGACAAACATGACGTTAAGCTGGCATAGAGGCTTTTGTTTTTGTTTTTCTATTTTGGGCGGAAAATGGATTTCTTAGACTCTGAGATGACCCTGGAAGCATCACAGAATCCTTAGAGAACTCGTAACAATGTCAAGATAAGACATGGGTTTTCTCGTTTCTTAATGATGCTGCACTGCTACAGGCATTTTTAGAGAGCACCTCTAACTCCAGAAAGAAAAGATACATTCATGAATTAACTGTAATCATGCTCCAACAATTACTATGCCAACAGAGGACACATATATTTAAGTGACTTAAGACACCATTGAACCTGTTCAAACTGAAAACAATTTATTACCAAGAGGATCTACAGTAATTTTTATTTATAGTAATAGAATCAATCTATGTACAGTTAAAGAATCATTTTATGTACAGTTTTAGGCAACACAATCTAATAGTGAAAAGAAGTCTACATCATAGTATAGTGCATCTACTTATTTGTATCTACCACCTTGCTGATTCTGATTAGTTAAATAGGATTTGTCACCTAACAAAAAGAAATGCTTTGAACCAGTTCAGGATCATTTAAGGTTAATGGACAGCATTCAACCATTGTCATATGCGTACTTGTATATCATGAAGGCTAGGTGGTAGCAAAGGTGAGCAACAAAACCAGTTCTAAGCATACGTGGCTCTGCCTCAGCATTTGAAAGGTCACTTCTAGAAAGTGAGCAAGTTACCTGTGAGTGTTTAACCTCTAAAGCTACTTTGTATTGATGGTAAATTTAATAAGTCTGTAATTTTATCAAAACATAAAGAAGAAATAGTCTCTAAATCTCCATGCTGTAAACAAAACTCAATGAAAATCATTAAAAAGAGAGTAAAGAATAATAAGAGGATTTATCCAGTTTCTATTTCCAGTTTTTGTATTCATCTTCCATCCATGTGACCTAGGGCTGGTTATTTAAACATTCAGACTTTGTGTACTTTAGTACCATTTGAAATCAATCTAGCCTAATATAAGTAACAAAGATAAATTAATAACTGTTTCTGAATTGATTTTTAAAGCAGTTTTAAATAAGGTGAATAGTTTAAATGAAATAAGCACCCAGATATAAAAATGCAGAATGAATATGATAGTGCCTAAATTTTACATTGTTTTGTATTATCCCATTTCAACAAGATGTGCCATATACAAAATAAGTTAGTGGCATTTTCAGGTTAATAGTATTTTCTCTCTTTGATTCAACAAGCTACAAGTCTAATAGAAATACATTTACCTATTAAAAAGCAATTACCCCATCATTCACCAGACTGCTTGCCATAAGGCCTGTAAATATTAGAGTGTATTGCAGCTAAACTCCTCTGTACAAGATTTACCACATTGAACTATCACTGATTTAAAATGCTGGCATAGAAAAATGATCCCCAAATGGCCACAATTCAACTTAATTTCTACAATGTGTTGGGGAGGTTGGCAGGGGTGTGGGTGGTGTGAGAAAAGTACACAAGGAAAAGCAAGTTACAATTCTGATCCTCCTTAGGGGCAGCTTTCTAGTTCTTCTTAATCTGGATAATTACTTGATCATTTTAGAAACTGGTAGACCTTTCTTATATTTAATAGGAGTAATACATAAAGAAGGAAAAATGAAATAAATATTCAAGACAATTATAAAGCTCTCATTTGTAGCTCATAATCAGTTTGATTTGGTAAGTTATGAAAGATCCGGTGTGTTGAATATCATCATGAAGACCAGTTTGAAACACAATATTTCCTTAAGATTTAAATAAATGAATTCACTAATCATTGTATATATAGTTATTAGATATTTATTTTAGTTTGATCTTACATGATATGTGTGGATAAGAACATATAAATATATTTTCTTATATTTATTTATATATATTCACATTCATATCCAAACTCTGCCTAATATTATTATTTCTAAATAGCATAATTTGTTATAAGATTAAAAAGAAAAACAACATGTTAAGACTAAAAGTTAAAAGTCATGCCCATCAATAGAAGTACTATCTCTAAAAAAAAACCATTGCTTTTATATAAATGTATGTACAAAAGAACATTCAATATTAAAGATTATCACTACAAAGTAAAGTTTGCTAGAAATCCTTAAATTTTTCAGTTTATCTCAATTAAAGCATGCTGCTGAAAGTAGGAGTACAGGTAGCCAGGTCTACAGCTCATTTGAAAAAGCACAAATGGGCAGTTGTTGAGCAGTTTCCTTCTTAATTAGAGTTGTTTCCTCATTAATTAGTCCCACAACACTTAATGCAAGACTCTATTGTGCCACTGGGAGGAACAATGATTTTCCTCATGCGATTAGCTAAGCATCATCTTTCCGGAGCTCCTAGCTTGACCTATTTTCTGTTCAAATGGAAAAAGATCTTTTCATAGCCAAAAGGAATTTAAAAAATTATAGTTCAACATCGAGTGACATTATTATAATCCCCAATGGAAAAATAATATTTAAGTTACCTAAAGGCATTCCTTCAACCATTAATTTAAGGTTGTTGGGTATAAGTCGGGATCTAACTCAAAGGCAGTAAATAGCAACCACCAATGACCTTATTTATTGAAAAATTTGAATAGATTTTAAGTCATATGGAATAAAGATCAAGTTTCTTTTGTCTGTATGGTCAGCTCTACAAGGCTGAATGACACAGAAATTTGATAAGATATTCAAATCACTCCCACACATATTTGAACTTCGAAATCCTGCAAAAAAGGGAAGATCTGAGGGACATGTTGCTATTGGTGACAGTTGTCATGGAGTTGGTCCTGTGCCATAGTGTACCTATTTGTAACAGAAGAAAACACTGCCCATTGCCGCACCATCACAATGTTTATGTTTGAGCACATTGCTGCAGGCATTGTGTCAACCCATCTCAGTGAGGGGCTTGCTCTTTTTTTTAAAAATCATTTTATTGGGGGTTCAGACAACTCTTATCACAATCCACACATACCTCAATTGTGTAAAGCACATTCACTGCCCTCATCATTCTCAAAATATTTGCTCTCCACTTAAGCCCCTGGCATCAGCTCCTCATTGTTCCCCTCCCTCCCCGCCCCCCTCCCTCATGAGCCCTTGATAATTTATAAAGTATTATTTTGTCATAGCTTATACTGTCCGACGTCTCAAAGGTCTTCCTTTTTTTTTTCACTGAAGGTCATAAAGAGCGAAATAAGAAAGTTACAGATGCTTCAGTTAAAGCAATTCTAGGATCAAATGGAAAGAACCCCAGTGATGCAGTGATGAGTGTTCAGATGCTAACTGAAAAGGTCAGGGTTTGGAACCCATCAACCACTCATTCTACAGGACAAACTGTGGCAGCTTGCTGTCAAAAAAGATCACAATCTTGGAAACTCTGGAAGTTCTACTCTGTTCTGTAAGATTGCTAAAGGTCAGAATATACTCAGTGGGGTGGTCTTTTTGTTGTTGTTTTGGGAGTTTTTATTTTGATTTTAGGAAGTGATAACAGTTTACTCAGAATACGTAAAAACAAACTGACAGATGGGTAGCAAATTAAGATGAACTCTCAAGCCAAAATTGACATTCTACTTGTTCATTTTCACAAGAATTGAAAATTTAAAGATCCAAATGAAAATTGCTCATTTTCACATCACTTCTGCACATATCAAAGTAAAACCTTCATGGGTGTCTTAAAATATCAGTCGTCTATTAAAAGATTAAGAAGTTTTCATAAACATGTCAGAAATCAGTTTCATAAAGGGTGGAAGTACTTGAATTATTCTGACATTAGTAACAAGTAGAACTCTCTTATGGAATAAAGTATGCACACTTATAATAATTCAATACAGGAATAAAAAATTCCAGAGTAACTTTTATATAATCCAGTGATTCTCAACCTTCCTACTGCCACAACTTTATAATATAGTTCCTCATATTGTGGTGACCCCCAACCATAAAAATATTTTCGTTGCTATTTACTAATTGTAATTTTGCAACTGCTATGAATCATAATGTAAATATCTGACATACAGGATATATTTTCATTGTTACAAATTGAAAATAATTAATGCACAGTGATTAATCACAAAAATATGTAATTATATACTGTGAAATATTTATTTCTAATTACAAATTAATGAACTTTTGTCTTGAAGCATGGTGTAGCATGGGTAACAGTATTAATATAACAACAGTAAACTACATTGCTACATTTTGCGACAGTATGCACAAAAAGGCAACATCAGTGCAAAGGTTGAGATAGCTTCTTCTCACCAGATCAGAAACTCTCAGGGCAGTCTTTTCAAGAGCACAATGAAGATCATCTTCCACAAGGAGTCTACTTCTATATTTAAACTTGTTAACCAACAAGCTTTAAAACCCTGTTTCAAAAGATATGTTGTTGGCATAGGAATAAGAATGTGTAATGATCTTAGACAGAATGGGATATGACTGCAAATGCTTGATCCAGAATTTTGTAACTGGCATTGTAGAGAAATCAGTTCTTGCTGCATCGCTGTTAATAAGTTCAATGGACTCCTCTTGTGCCGCCTCAGGAACATCTTGACTGAGAACAAGCTTCTGGAACATGCAGATGAGTTGTCAGGTAGATTTGGAAAGTGTGATGACATTTCATCTGCAAACATGTATTAGTGTTCTTTCACAGAGATTATCATCATAATCCTTTTGTCTGGTTCAATGTCATGTTCCTCAAAGAAAGCAGATAAGGGAGGCAACATGTAAAGTTATTTTTATCCAATTTTTTTTTCTTTTGGCCAAAGCTCAAGTTTCATTTGAATGACCAGGTCTTTTCAGAGCTGAATTTGGTCCTTGCAATGATAAATTTAACTCACTCAAGATGGCAAAGATGTCGACCAAGTAAGCTATTTTCTGCAGTTCACTTTTATCGCTGAAAAGTGTTTCAAACTGTGGTCTTGTTTTCTGATTAAAAAATGTTTGAGTTCATCACGAAGCTCAAAAACATGTTTTAAACTTTCTCGCATTGACAACCATCTCACTTCAGTTTGAAATAGTAGAGCATTATTTGGCACATCGAACTCGCTGCACAGTTGTAAAAACAGTTGACTGTTTAAAGTGCTCGCCTTTACAAAATGGACAAAACTTAAGACGCTTTTCATTACTTCTTGTAACTCTTGTGGCAGCATCTTCATTGGTAAGATTTGCCGATGCATCACACAGTGAGTTCCGATGACTTTTGCTGACTCATTCAGTATCAAATGGTGAGATCTAGAATGGCATCCTAACAAAGCTGGAGCACCATCCGTGCAAACAGCACAAACCTTTTCCCAAGAGATCTTACGCTCTTCAGAAATGAACCAACTGTGTCAAATACATCATGTGTAGTAGTGGTTGTTTCAAGTGGTTTGCAAAAAGGAAACTCATCTTTAAAGTTTCCATCGTTAATATACCTCACGTAAACCAGTAACTGAACAGTTTGCAACGTCTACAGATTCATCAAACTGGATGGTAATTATTGGAAGTGGAGAAGATTTAATTTCCTGGATTACCTGATCAAGAATATGAGACGTGGCATCTATTCTTCTCCAGATAGTGTCCTTAGATAAGGAAATTGTACTCAAATTTGTAACAAATTCATCTCCGACCATAACTTGAACAATGTATTTGACTACTGGCAACAGTAAATCGTTAGTAATGGTGTGAGATTTCACAGCTCTTGGGATTCTGTGTGCCACCAAATATGAAGCTTCAACAGCTGCTACGTTCTGTTTGTGGCGCTTGCCACCAGTGTCAAGTCTGGCTTTCTTCAGTCCATCAGCTGTGCAGTAGGCATCATTGCATGTGTTTTGTGAGATGGAGGAGGAATTTATGGATTAGTGTCGGACATATGGGCTAATGGTGGACTTTTGGGCTTGGGCTGCGCTGGGTTGGGATGTTTTCTTGATGTGCATTTATTATTTATAAAAAAACTTTTATACATATGAGTTTCTGTGGATGTTTTCCTTTAAGGTACCCAGACTAACACATCTACTAACATCCACACAACTAAAAAGCAGTATACAAATTCTCTGGGAATATGAAATTTACAAATAAAAAATAATGAAGAGCACTTAAGAGCTATATTAGGGCCAGTAAAGAAAGTAGGGGCCAGTGGTTAGCTAATAGAAGATGAGATGCCAACACAGAAATTTAAACTCTAATGGGATGCACAAAAGGGGCAAAGGAAGAAAAGGCTGAGAAAGAGATTCATGAATGAATCAATGAAAAATCTACACATGTCAGTACTGAGAGGCTGAGAAGCAAATTGGTATTTCTCAGATTCATATACAATTTTAGTTTTTCTACATATAGATGTCAATAAAAATATGATAGAAAATGAAAGTCCTAGACTATGAGAACCAAGAATATTTGATAGAAATTATTCTGTGAAAAAAAAACCTCTAAATAAGCAAAGTTACTTTTCCTCTTCTACAAAGACAAAATATACAAGGTACATCACTTAAAGAATCTCTTTCAATAATTCTTAGTTTCTGGTATTTGACAAGAAGGACTTTCATTATTTACATATTTATTATTTACATAGTCAAGGAACTTATATCGCAATAGAACTTAATAATCCTTATTCTCATTGCTAAATATGTATATATGGAAATTTCAAAGAACTATAAAGTTTCTACAGAAAATGACAATTATCAGTAATGCAACTCATGGATTTTAGAAATACCAATATTACAGACCTGGCTGGAATAATCCCATTCTATTAAAACATTCATTTCCTACAACTAGACAAGGTGATGACAGAGAACACAGCAGCTATGTAATTAAGCAACACCCTGCCTCTTGATGAAATCTACTGTTGAGTGTTCTCTAACATAATGAATTGATTTTTTTAAGTTAACTTTTCAAGGAAAAAGCAAGCTCCTAACCTGGTTAAATAATGTATGGAGTTTTAATTTAGTACTGAAAACTTGTAATGCAATAAAATGAAAATGTATAATTGATACCCTAGTTTGACGTTTTCATTAAATATTCACTGAAAGTTATTCAGGAAGCCTGGTGGCATGGTGTTTACATTTTGGAATGCAAACTGCAAGGTTGCATTCAAAAAGTTAGACAAATATAGCCCCTTTTCTTCCAAATGCTCATTACAGATAAAAATGAGGAATGCCCTAGCTCGTCTGTTTCAATTGCAGAATTTCTTGCTTCATAGGTTCAAACCCTGGTTCTTCTATTTCATGAGTGTGTCTCTTAACTTCTCTGTACCTGTAGTTTTCTTGATGGTAAAAACCGGACTCCTGTCATCAAGGCTGTGAGGCTTCCAGGGAAAGCACATATGAAAACACACTAAGAATGCTTGCCACAAATTAACTCCTTAAGGAAGTATTCATCTAGCATCTGCTACATGGGAATCCAAGCGTTAGCACTGAACATCCCAACACAATACTAGTTCTATGCTGTGTTCTCAAAGTGGGTGATACCACCACCTCTACAAAAACACATCCTCCTAGAAGCTGACTGGCAAATTCCAGCTCTGGGAAGCCATACCCTACTCACCTCAGGCAGAGTTGGTTCTCTAGCCTCTGTGCTCCTTTATCACCTTGTTTAATTCTCTCTTACAGTGCTTAGCCTATTGTCATAACTTCTCTATTACAGTCTGTTCGATGGGACTACAAATTCCCAGAGGGCCACATGTATGTGCTATTTTCCTTTACATTTCCAGTGCTTAACACAGTGTCAGAGGAGCCATGGTGAGGTCATGTTTACACATTGGGCCAAGATCTACAAGGTCCACAGTTTGAAAATACCAGACACTTCACTGGAGAAAGACAGAGCTTTCTACTCCTATAAATAGTTAACCATCTTGGAAACCCGCAGGGGCAGTTCTACCCTACCCTATAGGGTTACCATGAATCAGAATTGACTTGATGGCAGTGAGTTTGATTTTGGAACTTAGTATCTGACAAAAAGTAACATCATTTGATCATAAAGAATTCTAATTGTGTACAAATAACAGGGTGTTATGTGCATATTTTCTTTTTTATTTTCTCTCCACTCCATTTCAAAAGGATGTCCTGAAAACTGCACAAACCTAAAGAGCCCATAGTGATCTCCATGTTTCCTATTGTAATTTTCTGTGCTTCTCATTTAGCATTTAAGTATCTATTGTTTTAGAATTTTCCTCATCCTCAATCACTAGTGAATGTTTGCCATGTATTAGGCCTGCACTGAGGGCTAGACATGAATTATCTCACTGGATCCTCACAACAATTCTGTAAGATACGTGTGATTTTACAAATTTTACAAATTAAGGAAGATTAAGAATAGTGAAAAGATTTGTCCAAGGTTACAACTAGTAAACAGTAGAGCGTTCGATCTGAAGTCAGGTTCTCCCTTCCAAGGGAGAACTGGCATTTCTTTCTACAGTGGAGCTGCCATTTTAAACCAAAGCAAGTTGCACTTAAAAGCTCTTTGATCTTGGCAGTAGAGTCAACGTAATTCCACAGGACTTCAAAATAACTACCCTCAGGATCAGTCCTACTGGCTCCTTGGGTGGTAGTTACATAATTCCATGTCATCTTGATAAATAGGTTATCGAGATGGAGTCTAGACTGTCATTCAGGTCACGGCCTGATTGATGCCTCCTTGTGGGCATGGCCGTCACATGAGAATTCCAGGATCCCCTCGCTTCCTCCCTGAAGATGGGACATACTTTCTCTGTTTCACTTTCTTGTTGACCAGCCACATGGAGCCATGCTGGTGGCAGCCAAAGCCATGGAGATCCCTTTTCACCACCTCTGGATTCACAAGATTGTCCACCCACTGGCCTGTGATCTTCCTGCATTCAGCATCATTGCATGTGCTGCGTGAGTCTGAAAAGGAATTCATGGGCTAGCATTGAAGTTATGGGCTAATATCAAACTTGTGGACTTGAACTGAACTGAGGTGAGATGTTTTGCTGATGCATAATTCTTTTTGATATAAAGTTCTCTCTAACACATATATGAATGTTTCTGGATATGTTTCTCTAGCCAACCTGGACAAACACAGTCCAGATTTAGGTTATTAGTTGGTCTGCAGCTCCAACTAATAAGGCAGTCATGGTCCTCATAGCCTAGAGTTTAGTGGTAAAGTAGGCATTAATCAATTAAAAGTATACTATGTTTAAGGTAAAGTCCAGATCACTTAGTGGGATTTCCAAATCATATCATTTTGGCATGGCCTATGAGGAGTTCTTTACACCTTGAAAAGACAAAATCTATAATCCAGGTATCCTATGACATGCAGCCTGGATAGCAGATTAAAGGAACTGAAATATCCCTTTTAGATTTGTGGCTGAAATGCCCTAATGTGAAGAAAAGTGAAGGCTGATATCCCAACATTTCTTGCTTTTGAAGTTGTATAATAATTGATGATTTAAGACTACCATACATATGCTATTTCCATATCTCTTTGTTTTTTAGACATCATTCTGCCTAAGTGAAAGAGTATTGTTGTTAATTTTTGCCTTATATCAAATCCTCATTGTTTTCTTAAAGTGCTCAGTCACAGAAATTTTTAACCTATACAAGTAAAAATTAGATGTATTTTAGACTAAAAAGCTTTCCTGTGTATGTACATTTTCCTTTTCTCAGCATTATTTTAAATTCTTTGTAATTTCCTGAATTAATATTATTAGAATTACCAGATTTCCCATAGAGGTCATTACTACTATTTCTCAGGTAACTAATAGTGCTGCCTTGAATGTGGACCTGGGGATATACTTAAGCCATAGACTATTGAGGCCACACTTAATCATAAATTCCTATCTAAGACCCATTAGTTCATATGATGGTCCTGCTTTGACACTTGCCCTCGTGAAGTAAAGTGTGTTGAAGAAATCAGATGGTTCCTGCCCTCAGAAAGAAGGGTCTGGAGTCTTAAAAACTAGTCTTGAAACAACCATCTGAGGGAGGTGTCAGCTAAGTCCGCAAAAAGAAGCAAGCCAGCCTGTGTGATCTAAGGATTATTAATAAGAAAATCCACGAAGAGAGGGAAGGCGATAATAGAGCTCAAAATTTGAACAAGTTTGCAGAAAGTTACAAAGCACAGAGAGCCCCAAATCCATTTACAGAGCACCCCTAGGTCTATTGTCCAAAGATGTGAATAGTCTTGTCCTCAGAATGCATTGGTAAATATGCTATGCAGAAATAGTTAAGTTAAAATTGAACATATTACCAATTATATACCCTTTTTTCACATTTTTACTTGTTATACTTATTATTTTCTACTTTATTTTGTATTGAGGATTTTTGTGTTTTATTTTGTCATTATTGGGATATTTTTGTATTATTTTCATTATATAAAATTCAAGATAGGTAAATCTTTAGAGACAGCTATTAAATAAAAAGTTTTTTAAGGTTATAGTAAGAGAGTTTAGAGGAAAATGGGGATACAAGAAAGGGAGGGAATGAAGAAAATATCCTAAAATTCAATGTGGTGAGGAATACACAACCCTTTTTAATACATTTAAACCACTGAATTATATGGTTCACACATTATATGTCAATAAAACTTTTAGGTATATTATGAAAGCACTATCTTAAGTGTAATGACTGAAATATTGATTTAATGGAGTCACAAAATCAAGTATATTTGATGGCCAAACAGGTATTAAAATATATAAAGGACAATGGATACAAGAGTAGTGAGTCTATGGTAATACAAAGTTTAAGCTTCTCTTTAATGCTTGTTGGTCACATAAGACATACTTGCTGGTTGTAAGTATCCTACACAGGAAAGAAAGCTACAGAAAGTGATTTGTTGCTTCAAATTCTAAATCACAAGAGAAGTACATGATACATAGACTACTTTTTCAGAGAAGCCAAATATTAAGTCAATTTAAGTCTATAAATATTTCATATTCCTTCTTCCCCGTGTAGTTTGAGGTCTCTGAGAGGTTTTGGGTTGTTTTTACAAGGCAATTGTTTGTTCAAGTTGAAGCATTTCATTAACTGACCTTGAAATACAGCTATTCCCTTAATAGCATAGAAAAATATAACCAGACCAAAAGAAGATACTAACCGCTGCTGAGCTCTAACCAACAAGCGCCAAACAAGCAGACACTGCTTACTGCAAATTCCCTGAGTGTTTATGTTCTTCCACTGAGTGGCTGGTAAGCTCAGCTGTATTCCCTACCCAAGTGCAAACATATGCTCTTACTATCTCATTTCTATGTCTGTGTTTTAAATTGATGACATCACTCATCCTATTTTATCTTTCACTCTGAAACAAGGAAGATAATGAAATCAATAGGCTATTGTACTTCCACAGAAATGTTAAGACTTTTGAGAGTGTGAATTAAAAGCAGATGACCATAGCCACACATTTATATGTTGCTTTGCAACAGAAACATTCAAATTTTTGTTATCATTGATTCATAAATACTGATTATACTATTCTAAATTCTATATTGTTAGTTATCTTACTTTGTCTTACCGTGTTATAGAATAAGCCATTCTATAGCACTTGTCAACTGCTGCTTACATTGGGGGGGGTGGAAAGGGCTGTGGCAAAGAATAGTTGCTTAATTTAAGTATCTGTTTTCCCTTTCTTCTGTATTCAGAAGCAAAGACAAGTGAAGGAAAGGTGGAACAATTGTGTTTGTGCATGTGTGTGCATAAGTATATACATACTCACACAAAAACTGCAATATTAATTATATTGTCCTATGTGGAGAAAACACCAAAGACTTGCAAGAAAACTGTTGGAAATAACTGAAAGATTTATCAATGTGACAAGGTATGAGAACATGATACAAATATCAATCAAATTCCTGTATACTAAGGAAGAGAGTTCCGAAAAGGAAATCAAGAAAGCAATATCATTTATAATAGTCACCCAAAGGATGAAATATCTAGAAATAAACCTAGTCAGAGAAACAAAATAGTTGTAGAAAGAACACTACGTTATGAACACTACTATGGGAAACCAAAAGAGACTTACTTAATTGGATTAATATTCCAAGTTAATGGATAGGAAGGCCCAATATTATGAAAATGTCAACACTACCCAAAGGAACCATAAACAAATTGCTATCAAATCCAAATGTCAGTTGAATTTTTTTTAAAGAAATGGAAAAACAAATTACTAGCATTACATGGAAAGAGAAGAGACGCAGAAGAAACAAAGAACTTCCTAAGAAGACTAAACAGGCAGCCTCCTTTCCCACCTCAAACTTACTGCACATCCCAGTAGTCCAAAATAGCTCAGCACTGGTACAAAGAACTTCCTAAGAAGACTGAAACAGGCAGCCTCCTTTCCCCAACTCAAACTTACTGCACATCCCAGTAGTCCAAAATAGCTCAGCACTGGTACAAAGAACGCTATGTAGACCAGTGAACAGAAGAAAGAACTCACAAATAAATCCATCCGCCTAGTGACAACTGATTTTTGATAAAGGGTTGAAAAACCTCAAGTGGGGAAGAGAGAGTCCTGTCAACAAACTGTATTGGCAAAACTGGATTCTTATTTGAAGATGAAAACAGGAGCCACACATCAATCCAGATACACAAATTATCAGAAGATGGATTAAATATATAAATGTAAACCCTATAACCATAAATATCATCTATAATAGCCAGGGACAAACTTAAGGACTCTAACACATGGCATGAACACCCTATCAAACATAATAAAACACGCATAGCAAAAGACAAAGTACATGATTGAGACCTCCTAAAAACAAGACACTCAGGGACACCAAAAGACTTCATCAGCATAGCACTTCCTTAAACAAATGCAAATGCAGGTACCTTATGATCCATCAATTCCTATACTGGGTATCCATCCTAAAGAAATCAAAGTTCCACATAAACAGATATATGTATGTCTGTGTTTATTGCAGCAATTTCTACAATAGTAAGAGCATGGAAACAACCAAAACCTCAAACTATAGAGGAACAGATAAACAAGCTTTGGTGCATTCATAATATAGAATTTTATTCATCAATAAGAAACAATAACCAGTCTCTTAAAGTCTGCAGAATATGGAAAAAACTAGAGAACACTATGCTTAGCAAAATCAGTCATTATTACAAGGATACATATTTCATATCATCATTGTTGTAAAGGAAAAACAAAGAAGAAATGAGGTTTATATACCAATAGACAAGACTTTGAGGACAATAAGGCCAGGGATGGGGGCAGGATGTGGCAGAGGAAAGGGAAATAAAAATAGGGAGGGTGTAACAGGATATTTTTGCTATCAATTTCATTTCTTTAGATGAGCTCTGTAATATATTTCAAAAGATAAATATATTCGCCTAGATTCCTTAACCCTAAAAACTAAATAGTGGTTTGAGTGGCTATTAAAAAAAAACACAAAACCTCATCAAAAAGGGGATATAAGGACCTACAGGATTAAGAAATATTTTAGCAATGATAGACAGGACAAAGAATTAATCTCTAAAATCTAAAGCAAATGGTAACACCTCAACAAGAAAAATATGAATAATCCAATTAAAGCTGGACAGAAGACATAAACGGCTCACCAAAGAACACATCCAGCTGGCCAACAAACATGAAGAAATGTTCACAATAACTAGCTATTGAAATGATGCAAATGAAAACATGATGAGATACCAGTTCATAACAATATTGATAACAAAGTTAAATAGTAACAACGCTGTAGATGTTGTGGTGAGATTGAAATTCGTATACATTGCTGGTAGAACTATAAAACTGTATAATCACTGTGGAAGGTAGTATGGCACTTTCAAAAATTTGGAATAGAAATACAATATTAGTCAGATATCCCTCTATTTTGTATACATTCTAAAGATAAGTATCAAAAAATGAGCAGGTATATCCATGGTTGCTATTGACAATAGCAAGAAGATGGAAACAAGGTAAATGTATATTAGTGGAAGAACGTATAAATAAATATACACAATGGAATACTACACATCACTAATTAATAAGGATGATGGTGTGCAACACCTCATGGCATGGATGAATTTAAAGAACACGGTGTTGAATGAAGTAAGTAAACACCAAAGGACAAATATTGTTTGAGACCACTGTTATTAAAAAAATTAAGATAATGGTTATCATACCAAAAGAAATAGAAATTAATGGTTACCAGAAAAATCATATCATTGGTGCACACCTCCATGATAGGATCGCTGAAGACAAATGGGTGCATAAGCAAATGTGGCGAAGAAAGCTGATGGTGCCCAGCTATCAAAAGAGATAGTGTCTGTGGTCTTAAAGGCTTGAAGGTCAACAAATGGCCAAGTAGCTCAGAAGCAAAAAAAAGCCCACATGGAAGAAGCATACCAGCCAGTGCGATCACGAGGTGCCAAAGGGACCAGGTATAAGGCATCATGCAAAACAAAAAAAAAGAAGATATATGTATGTGTGTGTGTGTGTATATATATATTGAATGAAGAGGAATGAAGAGGAAATGCAGATGGAGATCCAAGGCCCAAGTGTAGGCCACTGGAGATCCCCTCATAGAGGGGTTTAGGAGAGGAGATGGGTTAATTAGGGTGCGAGGTAGTACCGATGAAGAACACAGCTTTCCCCCAGATCCTGGATGCTTCCTTCCCCCAACTACCATGATCCGAATTCTACCTTGCAGGACTGGATAGGGCAGAGGTTGTACACTGGTATATATGGGGGCTGGAGGCACAGGGAATCCAGGGTGGATGATACCTTCAGGACCAAGGGTGTGAGGGGCGATGCTGGGAGAGTATAGGGTGAGTGGGTTGGAAAGGGGGAACTGATTACAAGGATCCACATGTGACCTCCTTTCTGGGAGATGGACGGCAGAGAAGGGGGGGAGGAGGGAGGGAGACTTCAGATAGGGCAAGATATGACAAAATAACAATGTATAAATTACCAAGGGCACATGAGGGAGGGGGGAGGGGGGTAAAAAGAGGAGCTGATGCAAAGGGCTTAAGTGGAGAGCAAATGCTTTGAGAATGATTGGGGCAGGGAATGTGCGGATGTGCTTTATACAATTGATGTATGTATATGAATGGATTATGATAAGAGTTGTATGAGCCCCTAATAAAATGTAAAAAATAAAAGGAAAAAAAAAAGAAAATGATTAGGGCAAAGAATGTACAGATGTGCTTTATACAATTGATGTATGTATATGTATGGATTGTGATAAGAGTTGTTGGAGTCCCTAATAAAATGTTTTTTAAAAAAAAGAAGAAAAAAAGAAATAAACAGTTAATGAAATTATAAAGCAGTAAAAAAAATGGTTACCAGAGATGGAAAAGGAAAAGAGGAGTGAGACAGGAAATAAAAGGGTCGAGGTTGGACAATTGTCAACTTAGTGAAAGAAAACAGTATCTGACAAATGGGAGACAGAAAAAAATGGGGCATGCAGAATAAGCTGATGAAAGGGTTGATATATTGTTAAAGTTGTACAATACAAAAATGGTGATCTGATCTAGAAACCCCCACCTAATTCACACTAAAAGTTTAAAAGAAAAAGAAAACTGCAATACATTGAAAGTAAATATACAAATATAGGCACAACTGTTATGGCCTCCAAGGTGTATAATTCTGATTCTTCTCTCAGGCTGTGCCTAAAACACATCAGACTCAAGAGCCCACTGAGGAGTTAGTAGCACTGCTTCGCACGGCAAATATTACAAGTAGTTCCTTACTTATGATGCGTTTCCTTCTAAATGACTCCATCGTGTGAGTTTTGATGTAAATAGAGTAACTCCTTATTTTTATGTTTGATTATCATTGCCTTTTACTAACAGTTCCTTTATAAATCCAACCTTTATTTGTTTTTGAAGGTTAAAAAATTACATATAAACTTATAGACATGCTAACATCAGGAAACCATGTATTACAACATTTCATTATGTATTAGTAATAAGATGTACCAAAAATGGACAGTCAAAAGTGCTGTTGGTCATAAACATGTAATAGGAAGTTTGGGACTACCTGTATAGCTTAATATCCTTTGTCTTAATCAAAACAATATAGGTGGCACCTTAAAGATTTTTGTTAACACAAGTATCAATAAAGCATCTTAGTATGGAGTAGAGACCACTAATCTTAGATATTATTTGGGTTTTTGTTTATTTAAACTCAAATTTAGCCCTGATTGAATATACTGGATCAATACTTGGTATTATTAATGGAAGAGGGGATGTCAATGAGAGAAGGAAAGAAATAAGGAAATAAATGGGCTAAAGAATTTTAAAAGTTTGTATTTCATGAAGAATAAAGTCTTGGGTATTTTTTAAAAAGAAAGAAACTCAGGAGGACCTGAGTGACACAAACATGTAGGTGTTATGCTACTAAATGAAATCTGGAGGCACTGTGGAAGAAAGGGCTGGTGATTCACTTCTGACGAAAGATCACAGTTGTTGTAAACCTTCTGGAGCACAGATTTACTCTGATATACATGGGTTCTCCACAAGTTGGAATTGACTCAATGACAAGGGTTTTGATGTATTGAATAAAACAAATCTCACTTCATCGGACAGGGCAAGATATGACAAAATAATCATTTATAGATTATCAGGGGTTCATGAGGGAGGGAGGAGTGGGGAGGGAGTGAAAAAATGAGGACCTGATGCCAGGGGCTTAAGTGGAGAGCAAATGTTTTGAGAATGATGAGGGCAATGAATGTACAAATGTGCTTGACACAATTGATGTATGTATGGATTGTGATAAGAGTTGTATGAGCCCCTAATAAAATGATTAAAAAAACAAATCTCACTTATAGAGATTTTTGAAATTTTTATTACTTAAATTCTATGATTTAGAGTAATCATTAAAAATTTATGATTTTTCCTAAATTAAGATGTGAGAGTCAGAGTCTGGGCTAAAACTTATCTTTACCTATGTTCTGAAAGCAGTTTTGAGGACATAAGCAAAGGAATGTACATTGCAACAAGGAGCTCCTGTTGGCATAAGGGTCTTGGCAACTATCCTCAACAGGCAAGTACAAGGTTACAGAAGCATAGAAGGTATTTTCATTTGACTTTATTTTAAATTGTACTAGAACAACTCTAAAAGGATAATACTATATACATCTCACAAAATAAAGAAGGTTAAAGACTAAGAAAATATTTACAATATAAATATTTAGATATTTAATAGTGTTGCTATGAAGTCCAGGCATAAAATGCTCAGAGATGAAGCCATGAACTGTTTACCACTATCCATAAGTGCTCAAAGAAAGACAAAACTATTCACCATGCAATACCAGTACATCTTTTCCAAGAAACTCCCAACATTTATCATACACAGGAACAATGGAAATTCATTTTATATGCCACCATGTAAATCATATGAAAAGTGGTTCTTACCTTTGTAATAAGAATCCGGTATCTATCCAGCATTGCTTGGTTGTCATGGCAGCCTGCTAATAATTGCCATACTTCTGCCCTCAAAGCTTCAGGGACACCACTCTTCACCAGTGTGGATAACCCTTTTGGCCGTCCACTAAGGTTATTGTACCTCAGAAAGCAAGAAAACACACCATTTACCACTCCTGAACTGGTGCTGTGATGGAAAGTATGAGTTCACAGAACAGTGTAAGGTTGAGTTTAGGGAAATGAGGGTAGGGGCGGGTGTGCTTGGTGGTGTTATAAAGTGATATAGCTCAGCTCAGTAACATCATTGACTTTTATTCTTTGTCCCATTTGCTCTATCAGTGAGCCATGTTATTCCACCTTCAGGGAAAGTTATTTCTTCCTCTCATTTACTTTCCTTAATCATCCGTAGAACTTAGTCATAATAATGAATGTGTTAATTATATATTTCTAGGCAGCATTTGGAAGCATCAAAGGAACACTCTGAATCCCCTGAGATAAATTTAGAACAATTTAGCTAATGGCATGAGGCGGTTAGGTAGTACACTGTAAGGTCTACCGCATCTTGACTATGCCCACCCTCCTCACTGAGGTCAATTCAATTCTTTAAATTTTTCTGACGGATTTAAATTAAAATACAATTTCAGTTAATTTAGAAAAGCATCATAGATAAAAATGCTTCACAAAACATGTCAAAGTAAAGGGAAAGTAGTAATTATTCTTAAGAAGACTTACACCTGAGTAAACTACTTCACATCTGGAATTTCCAGCTGTCTCTTTGTTATCTAATTGAGTTTTAGAGGAGCAAAGAATTTCATGCCACAAGGGAGACAAGATCAGGCATGAAAAAAATCTATTTTAAAAAATCATTTTCTTGGGGGCTTGTACAACTCTTATCACAATCCATACATACATGAATTGTGTTGAGCACATTTGTACATTTGTTGCCATCATCCTCAAAACATTTGCTTTTTACTTGAGCCCTTGGTATCAGCTCATGTTTCCCCTCCCTCCCCACCCTCCCATGAACCCTTGATAATTTATAAATCATTATTATTTTGTCATGTCTTAGACTGACATCTCCCAAGATCTTTTAATAATCTAATGTTTACCTCAGAATATACTTTTGAATAGGAGAATATGTGGTTACGTAGCTAAGTTTCTATACTTAATGTAGAAAATTCTATTAAATATAAACACGCTGGTTTCCTTTGAAATCAAATGTAAAATATTCAGAACTATTAATCATTTAAATGTGTAATATAATATAATGGCAATTCATATCACTATATTTTAAATGTTGCATGTTGTTGCGGTTCGGACGCATTGCAATCCCACGAGTATGCATAGTATAACTGCTCTCTATCATTTTACAGGCTGTGAACTTTCAGAAACAGATCAGATCGCCAGACCTGTCTTCAGAGCTACCTCTAGGACGGTTCAAACCAATAACCTTGCGGGTAGTAGTCAAGAACTTAACCATCTGCACCACCCAGAGGCTTCTAACATGATACATTGCTGTTGTTAAATGTCAAAATGATTTAACTCATAGCAATCCCAAGTCACAGTACAACTGCACTGAAGGATTTTCTAGGCTGTATTTTTTTAAAAAAAATCATTTTATTGGGGGCTCTTGCAGCTCTTATCACAATCCATAAATATATCCATTGTGTCAAGCAGCTTTGTAACCTTCAGAGTGGTCCTTGCTGGTGGCATAGTGGGTTACCTATGGGCTGCTAGCTGCAAGTTCAGTAGTTTGAAAGCATTAACTGCTCTGAGCAAGAAACATGTGACTTTCTAATCCCATAAAGCTTTATAGTCTTGGAAACCCATAGGAGCAGTTCAACTCTGTCCTGTAGAGTCACTATGAGTTGGAATAGACTCAATGGTAGTGAATTTTATTTGGTTTTTTGGATCTGTATGATTTCAATCCATCAATAGACGCCAAGTGCTTGTTCATCAGGGTTCTTTAAATATTACAGAGACATCAGTAAATCATGACTATGTATTTAGAAAGTAGCCCAGGTGGCAAAGTAGACTATGTGTTTAACTGCTAATTGCAAGGTCAGTAGTTCAAAGTCACCAGCCTCTCTGCAGGAGAAACATGAGTTTTCCTGCCCCCAGAAAGATTTATAGGCTTAGAATCCCTATATAGGGTCACTATGAGTCAAAATCAATTCAACAGCAGTGAGTTTGATTTAGGGGGTGTGTGGTTAGAGCTATTTAAAACTCAATAAATATCTTCTATGGAAATGAAGATATTTTTCTACCCGATAGATGCTTCTAGCTATCACACTCTCTCCTATGTAATCACTTTTCTTAGAAGAACCGTTGTCTACTCACTAATTTCTTCTTCTCCCACACATTTTCTTCTATTAAATGATTCAGAGTTCTGAGTTCTACCTCTCCACTCTTTCCTTCGGTGATTACTTCTTTCACTCTCTTATCACTAGGTATTACCAGCCATGCCCAAGTAATCAGTTATTACTAAGCCCTCTGCTCTAAGATCCTGAAGGTCAAAGGCAATTCAAAAGTAGCACATCCAAACTTGAACTCATCCTATTTTTCTCTGAGCTGTGTTGTTTTCCAGGGCATCCCATCTCAATTACGGTCTCCACCACCCACCAAAACCAGAAGCCTAGGAGTTACTGCTGACATTGCCCTGTGTCTCACAGTCAACATCCAATGGCTTTTACTTTCCCCACCTATCCAAAATCCTATTAAGATCAATGATAATATATACTAATTGTGTAATAATCAGGCTGCTTTTGATGCATGGATAAAAATGTCCCACATGAATCTCGTCTTCTTCACTTATATATCCCAGTTACCTAGAATGGTGCCTAGAATAAAGAAGACATTTAAAATTATACTTTATTGTGTTTTAGGTGAATGTTTACATGGTATATTAGATCCTCTTTAACATTTTTATATAAATTGTTCCATGACACTGGTTACAACTTTTAAAATGTGTTAATATGGTAATAGTTTCTTTTGTAAGATTTAATGTCAAATTATCCCCCAGGACTTGGATATTGAAAAAGTCCCCCAAGTCCAATCTTGCTAGTCTGCTCTATTTCCCCACACGTCTCCATTGAGTACGTTCCCTCACATCTCTGGGTTCTGCAAATAACTACAGTGTCTCCCAGAACTCACAGAAGTTAGAGAGAATGTCTCCCATGGTGCTGAGTGCAGTCAGTGCGAAGGTCAGGCAGGGGTAAGCCATATGCAAAGACAAAAGGGCAAACTCCACTCCTGGCTCTTGCTGATGATGAGCTCACATCCCCTCTTGTACAGTGGGCTCATTTCACATGCAGCAGTTTGGCACTATAGAAAATCATGTTAACAATTACTCCTATTAGTATCTTCCCCTATTTTCTTACCAGACCTCTTCAAGGTGGGAGTTATATATTTCAACCAAATTTCACTCAAATATAATAATCTACTCTCCACCTCTGGAGTCTCTTATTTTTGCACATATGACCTGAGGCATCTGGCAAGATGTTTTTAGTAAGCAATGGTCTTCTACTGGATTTTTCCCACCCCACTCCAGAAATAGTTTTCTTTTTTCTCTCAGATGTAGTATATAATTCCTTACATCCATTATAAGTAACACTAATCAAGATAACCATTAAATAGAGTGTGGTCTGATTCACACCTTCTACTTAGATCATAGCTTAATCTCATTCTATCTATCCCGCTATCACGCATGCTGATTAGAATGGTAAGGATGAACATTCCTACTTTGTTCCCGCTATTTTATCTCTTTTCTAATTTGCTAGATTTGATGTGTTAAGTCTTTTGTTGAGGATGTTGAAATTTATATTTATGTGGTTTATTGGTCTGTATTGTTTTTCTTATAACTTTTTTTAATTTGAGTAATAGAGGATATTGGAATCATAAAACAAATTGGGACTCTCCTCTCCTATATTCTGGAATAATTTGTGTTGAGTTTATATTATTTGTTCTTTAAATGTGGTAGTATTTGTCAATAAAACAATATGGGATGCATGATTTTTGTTGTTGTTGAAAAGTTTTAGATATGAGTTCAATTTTGTTAGCAGATACAAGATTATTGAGGTTTTTATATTCTCTTAAGTGAACTCTAACAGCTGTTAGCTTTCAAGGAATTTGTCCAATTCACCTAATTTGCTGAAGCTATAAGTAGCAAGTTATTTGTAATATTGATGCCAACAAATACCTGAATTATTTACCCTCTTTGATTTCTGTAATTTTTATTTTCTTTCATGCCTTATTCCTTAATCAGTCTAGTTTAAAAATGTATTAGTTTAATTGATCTTTATAAATATTATCTTTGGTTTAACTGCTTTTCTGCTTTCAATTTTGGGATGAGAATAGAAGGTAGAAGAAATAATTCACAAATTGTTTAACCAGAACTGGAAATACCATAATCCCCCACAAATACTCATATCAGTACCAGTCCTATGGTGTTCCTCACTACCTCAGAAGTTTGAGTGTTTCTTCAGTCTTTCTTCAGAAATTATGTGAATGTTTTCATCCCTGCTAGTTCTTCTAATTCCTAACTGTTCTGAACTTTCCTTAGAAGTTCAAGTCACCAGTTAAGAAGCCTCCTCAAAAGTTCCTGTATCAGTACTCACGAGGTCTCTTCAGACTTAGATTCTGTATATTTTCCATCCATACAGCTAATAGCTGCTTTCTATACCTGGGTTACTTCAGATCCCCCTTTGACTCTTTCAGTATTCTAATGATACATGTAAATCACTTATCTGCATTAAATCATTCTGTTCAAAAGGCCTTATATGGTTTTGTTTTCTAGCCTGGACCCTGACTAAAACAATCCTCTTTCTCCAACACATTCATAGGATTAACTAATATAAGCAATCAGTATCAATCAACAATGTAAATACAAAATTTTCAACAGGAAAAGTAAATATTTACCATCTTCCTAGTAATTCTCCCCAAGAGTAGAGGATCTTCTCAGGACAATCTTTTGACACGTCACCTGTTCCACTTGAGAGTTCATTATCACTCTCTGTAAAAAACAAACAAACACAAAAACAGTGAAAATGTAAAGATTCATAAAGCAAGAAATAAGACTATGATGATGATACAACCATTTTAACATAGTAGGCACTCAATAAATACTTAGCAAATACATCTTTCGCTTTTTAAGTCTTTACTTTTGTAATATCCTAATATTTTATAATAAATATGCATGACTATAATAAACACGGGGAATATAATTTTATCTCCTAAATGATCCATAAAACGATATGAAACAAACCTATTTTATCATTATTAACTCCTCCTAATGAGCCATAAAATTATCACTAATAACAACAACGTTTGTCATCCTGGCAAACTTCCCAGTTATTTTCCACCATATCAAGGAAATCAAAACTGTGAAGGGTTGGAAAGCATAGAAGAACTTCAGTAGACTGAAAGTAAATGATAACACTTTAAAAGAAAACCAGACACTGGGTGAATATTTAGGCACAGGAGACATCAAGTTAGCAGAAATACATCTAGATTAAAAATATGTACATATAAAAGGGAAATAGAGGATAGAACTAGGAGGCAAGTGGGCATTGAGGGAGGCCAAAATACAGGCATGTACAAATGTAAATAAATTTATATGTAATGATAGAGAAATGGATTTTCATACATATATGTTAAGTATTAAGTTAGCATATGGACATTGGGCCTATACTCAGGTACTCCCTCAATGCAAGAACACTTTTTTTTAATAACCAGGCATTCCATGATGCTCAGCTTCCTGACACTATTGCTGAAGACAAAATGGGTGCATGAACAAATGTGGTGAAGAAAGCTGATGGTGCCTGGCTATCAAAAGATAGAGCATCTGGGGTCACAAATGCTTGAAGATAAACAAGTAACCATCTAGCTGAGAAGCAAAAAAGTCCACATGGAAGAAGCACACCAACCTGTGTGGTCATGAGGTGCCGATGGGGTCAGGTATCAAGCATCAAAGAACCAGAACAAAAAATCATATCAATGTGAATGAGGGTAAATTAAACTGGGTACATTAGAGAAACAAATCCACAGAAACTCATATGTATAAGAGAGAATTTTATATAAAGGATAAGTGCACATCAAGAAAACATCCCAACCCAGTGCTCCCCAAGCCCACAGTGCTGACTTACACTAATCCATAAATTCCTCCTCCATTTCACAAAACATGCAATGATGCTGACTACAGGAGGAAAGACAAATCAGTGAACATGTAAGCATCTCAGTGCTGGCAGGGGTCTTCACATGGCTGCTCCAGCACCCAGCACTGCATCGGGGCATGTCCATCTGGCCTCTCCACAGGGATGTACTGCAGGAAGTGAGTCTTGCCAGCTGAAGCAGGGAACTGGTTAAGGCAGCTACACCCTGGTCCGACCATCAGAGAGCAAGAGACCCGAGAACTAGAAAGGTGAGGCTCACTGAGTCATTTATCCCTCTGCCCTTCAATAACCCCACATGTGTTTATCAGAACCAAAGAAAAAAATTCAAGGTGTGAGTCACAATACTGAAAGATTCTATGGACAAAATATTGAATGATGCAGGAGGCATCAAGAGAAAATGGAAAGCATTCATAGTCACTGTACCAAAAAGAACTAGTCCACATTCAACTATTTCAGAAGGTAGCATATGAGCAAGATTCAATGATGTTGAAGGAAGACGTTCAAGCTGCACTGAAAGCATAAACCAAAAACAAAGTTCCAAGAATTGACAGAATACCAATTAAATGTTTCAACAGGCTGATGAGGCACTGGAAACACTCACTTGTCTGTGCCAGGAAATTTGGAAGATAGCTACTGGGCTAACTGACTGGAAGAGATCCATTCCAAAAAAAGGTGACCCACCAGAATTCTCAAGCTACCAAACAATACCACTGATAACACAGGCCAGCAAATTTTGCTACATATTACCAACAACTGTTGCAGCAGTACATGGAGGTTCAGGCTGGTTTCAGAAGACGACAAGGACAAGGGATATCATTGCTGATATCAGGTGGATCTTGGCTGAAAGCAGAAAAATATTTACTTGGTTTTTAAAGTGACTTTGTCAAGGCAATTTACTGTGTGAATCATAACGAATTATGGATAACCTTGAGGAGAATGGGAATTCTAGAACCCTTCAATGTACTCATACAGAACTTGTACATGGATCAAGGAGCAGTTCTGGGAATAGAACAAAGGAATACTGTGTGGTTTATAATCAGGAAAAGTGTGAGACAAGGTTGTATCCTCTCTCCATACTTATTCAATCTGCATTATATGATGAAGAAAGCTGGATTATATGATGAAGAAAGTAGTATCAGGATTGGAAGACGGCTTTAACTACCTGCTGTATGCAGATGACACAACCTTGCTTGCTGAAAGGGAGGAAAACTTGAAACAACTTGCTGATGAAGATCAAGGATTTCAGCCTATATTCCAAGTAAAGAAGACCAAAATCCTCACAACTGAACTAGTAGGTATTATGATAAATGGAGAGAAGATGGAAGTTGTCAAGAATTCTGTCTTGCTTATATCCACAATCTATGCTCATGGAAATAGCAGTCAAAGGATCAAAAGATGTGGTGCATTAGGTAAATCTGTTGCACAAGATCTATTTAGAATACTGAAAGCAAAGATGTTACTTTGAGGACTAAGGTATGCCTGACTCAAGGTATGACTAAGGTATGCCTGACTCAAGCCATGTATTTTCAATGTTCTCATATGCATGTGAATGTTGAACATTGAATAAAGAAGATTGAAGAAAAATCAATGCATTTGAATTGTGATGCTAGAAAAGAATACTGAAAGTGCCATGAGCTGCTAAAGCTGATATATTTTGGAAGAGGTACAGCCAGAGTGCTCCATGGAGGGAAGGATAATAAGACTGGGTCTATTCTTTGGACATGTTGTCAGGAGAGACTGGTCCCTGGAGAAGAGCATCATGCTTGGTCAGGTAGAGGGGCAGTGAAAGAGAGAAAGGTCCTCATAGAGATGTGTTGACACAGTGCTTGCAACCATGGACTCAAGCACTGTAACGGTTCTGAGACGGTACAGACTGGGCAGTGTGTCATTGTGTTTTACATAACTGAAGGTGAAAACACACTCAATGGGACCTAGTCAAAAAAAAAAAAAGAATAAAGATGCTTGGGTGTTGGGTATTGGTGATGGTATTTGCCGGGTTGCAGGAAGTGAGTTCTGCCTCAGGAAACGAAATGAAATGCTGCTAGGTTCGTTCTTCACAAGTCTCACAATCTTTTTCCTGTGTTGGAGCCCATTGTTGCAGACACTGCAACCATCTCATTGAAGGGTTTTCTCCTTTGTGCTGACCCTTTATTTTTTAAAACATAATGTCCTTCTCTAGAGGCCAGTCCTTCCTTAATAACATGCTCAAAGTACATGAGACAAAATCTTGCCATCCCCTCTTCTCAGCAGCATTCCAGCTGTCCTGCCAAGGCAGATTTGTTCATCATTATGATAGTCATGGAGCCAAAGAAGTATCTTTCTTCTACACTTTAGATATATAATCAGGAAGGATCGGTCAGAAGGATTTCTCCCAAGTGTCTCTCCCAAATGTATGCCAAACTTAAGCATGACTATACACTTGGAGGTCATCAGAAGTAGGTCAGGGTCATTCTCCTTAAGGGTTATCAGCAATCTAGACCAAGCAGACACCACTGTTTATTCCACAACAAATAGGGCCCACTCCCTTCTGATAAGGATAGTAGTTGTCTGTTGCCTTGTAGGAAACGCCAGAGGTCAAACCCGCCCTTGAATGACCAAGGTTTGGCTGCCATCATGAATCTAGGGTCCACCCATCTTGTCACATGTATACCCTTAGACCTTCCCATTCCCATGGGTACACCACTAACTCATCCCCTTCCTATCACGCTTATGCCTACCATACATCCCCTTCCTATGATGTGTATGCCTATTGTACTGCCCCTTTCTGTGATATGTGGTTACCTGTAATCATGCCCCCAAGGAGATATAACCCTTGGTTAGCAATAAAGTAAAGGCTTCCTCCTGCTCTTGCTCCTGAGGCTCCCTCCTGCTCTCGGACCTGGGGGCTCCCTCCTGCTCTCGGACCCGGAGGCTCTCTCCTGCTCTCTGAGGCCCGGGCTCCCACCACGAGGACCACCAAGCAGGGCTGAGGTGAGCATGCTACCATGAAATGTGTCTGACTCCATTATTCCAATCTCTCCTCCACCTCTCATGCTCTCTATGACTTTTCTATAATCTTTACTTATCGCTGTACAATTGCACCCTAGAACCTGTGATGATTTATTTGGGACCCTCCTCACCCCACAGGAGACTAAAGTTGGTAAAGTGTTTGTGAAAAAGAGGAAGACACTCAATGAGATGAACAGACACAGCGGCTGCCACAATGAGCTCAAACATAGGAATAATTGTGAGGATGGTGTAAGAGTGGGCAGTGCTTTCTGTTGTTCATAGATTTGCTCTGAGTTATAACTGATACATAGCACTTAATAACAATAAACCCACTAAATGTGGGAACATGAGGCAACAGTGATATAGCCACAAGAAATACAATTTAAGCAATACATTTCTTTTGTCAGCTCTCATTCCCCAGAATATTGACAAGTCTTTCCCTTATTATTCTTACACATACTTCTAATGTAATATATGAAGAGACCTGGCAATGCAATGATTATTGCTTGGACGCTGACAGAGAGGTCAATGGGTGGACTCACCAAGTGACTCTGCAGAAGCAGAGTCTGACCATATGTTCCTATAAAGAATACAACCTAGGAAATCCTATGGGATAGTTATACTTTGTACTACCAGGACACTATGAGTTATACTTTGTACTTCCGGGACACAATAATGAAAAATCACAATACCTATATGACCATTTACAACATTTATATTTTGCATGCTTTTCCTCCTCCTCTGGACTCTGAGCTATTTGAAGGCTATGAGTAGGCCTTTTCCTGTCTTTACATAGTAGCCCTTCCACACATAATAAATAATAAAATGAAGAATATTTTTATTGTTGCTGTGTTTTTGCAATGTGCTCATATACTTAAGGAAATTGGGAAGGAAAACATTCAAGATATGAAAGATGATAAATGGGGTAAATTCCCTACATGAACATACCAAGTGACTGATCCAAAGGATATCCCATTTTCTGACAATATATTGGGGTTTGGAAACATTTTAAGAAGCTAGAAGTTGAGGATATTTGGTGCTAATATTCTCAACTTTTCTCATGAAGTTTAACTTTAGAAAAGTTCCTGAGAGACCATACTTAAAGAATAGGGTTGGTAGAGTCTCTTCTAACATGCCTACTTCCACTCTGTTTTTATGAACAGTTTCCTCGTTTTTTTCAGTTGCCCTGAAGTTTACCAGTCTTCTCTAGAAAGTAGGACTGTCCAGAGTACTATGCATGTAACTACACCCAGGTACTGTGGCTACTGTTTTCTGCACATCTATAAAATAAGAATAATAGTATCTATCCCATAGTGTAAAACTTAAAGGAAAATGAAGAATTACTCAACTCGCTACCTGGCATACAGAGCACTGAAGTGTTATAGCTCTCATTTTTATTGTTGTTTTTATTAAGTCCTCAGTTTTCCTACCCACAACTTCAAAGTAACTAGAAAAGGCAGTATAGGTTTGTCTTTTTTCCCTCTTATTATCCACTGATTTCTGACATGCAGAGAGCAGAGAAAACCACTTGTCTAACACTAAAAGAAAGTAGAATATATTTAAAAAACAGATCAAACAAAATAAATATGTATGAAACTTCAATCAAAATAATAGAAAGGCTTACTTTAACTTTGGATACTCCTGCTTTGAGGGGGGGGGGACATTTCTATCAGCAATGTTTTTGTCTTAATCAAAACAGAAATTTTAAAAATGAGTACCTAATAACATTATAAAAAGAATAGAAAAGAAATGCTTTTAAAAATATTGTATAAATTATAAAATTGGGAGAATTAAAGGCAAATTTCCTTTCTCCTCTTTTTAATTAAATAAACATAAAATAAACACAAATAAAATATGACTATTGGGAGTTTTCAAGATTTTTTTCCCTTTAATTTTACTCTGTTCAAATAAGGAATGTTGAAAATAATATGGGCAACAAGTTGCAATAGACTCGCTTCCAAAAACATAAGCTATTCATCATGCAAATTAGTAGGACTTCAAGTCTTCAAAGGTGATCATGGTCCTATCAGTCACTGAAGAAAGGGAGATATATGACTGAAAACTATAACAGTATGTATGTGACCATGAATACAAGTCTTTCGTTTCTCACATAACAGTCAGAATATACTTGTCCACATTAAACTGAAATACAAGTGTAAATAATAAAAGTTAAAATAAATGATCTCTAATTTCTAAATTGTTATAAATTTCCCACGGTTAAGAGTGAGGTGATTCAATATAGAGAAATCGTTCAGAGAAAAGGCAGACCTATGCTATAACTAAATTATCATCACTGTCATTCAAAATCTAGTCACTGGTTTCTAATTAATAATCACTGTAGCTGGCCCCAAGCAGAGCCAAACTGACCTGCTCCAGGGAAGTGGGTGTGGTGGAGAGCAGAACTGAACCTACAGGTTGGGGAGAGAGGCCAGCATGCCACACCCACACCCACAGGGAGGCAGGCCAGGACAGAGGAACAGAAAGAGAGCCAGACTGGACCCCACACTGGCACACCAGGTTTAGAGGATGACGTCCCTGTAGGGAACTAATGGGTCACACAAGGGACAGGGCAACCGACAACAGCACGTGTCACGTTGTCCCCTTACTGGAGCAGACTGCGATAGAGGACATTTCTGGAGTCACAAGATGGGGAAGGAGCGCAGTCTAAACCCCCCAAAATGGAGCGAATCAAGAAGGGAGCATACCTGGATAAATAATCCAGAGGAGAAAACAACAGGACCAATGGTTCTGGGGAGACATTGCAGAGGGGAAAGGGGGGAAAGGAAGTAGTGTTAACAAACTCAGGGACAAGGAAACAACGAATGATCCAAAAATCAGTGGGGAGAAGGGTGTAAGAGGCCAGGTAGGGCTTATGCAAGGGTAATATAACCGAGAACAAACACTGAAACCCAAATGAAGACTGAGCATGATAGTGGGGCAAGAGGAAAGTAAAATGAAATAGAGGAAAGAACTAGGAGGTAAAGGGCATGTATTGAGGTCTAAATACTGGTATGTACATATGTAAATATACTTATTTATGATGACAGGGAAATAGATTTATGTGCATATATGTATAGGCTTAGTATTAAAGTAGCAGATGGACATTGGGCCTCCACTCAAGTACTACCTCAATGTAAGAACACTTTGTTTTATTAAACTGGCATTCCATGAGCTCACCTTCCTGACATGATCGCTTAAGACAAAGTGGGTGCATAAACAAATGTGATTAAGAAAGCTGATGGTGCCCAGCTACCAAAAGATATAGCGTCTGGGGTCTTAAAGACTTGAAGGTAAACAAGCCATCTAGCTCAGAAGCAACCAAGCCCACATGGAAGAAGCACACCAGCCTGTGTGATCACATAGTGTCAAAGGGATCAGGTTTCAGGTATCAAAGAAGAAAAAAATAAAATAATTGTGTGCTCAGCTTCCCAATATGGTCGCTGAAGACAAATGGGTGCATGAGCAAATGTGGTGCAGAAAGCTGATGGTGCCCAGCTATCAAACGATATAGCATCTGGGATTTAAAGGCTTGAAGGTAAACAAGTGGCCATCTACCTCAGAAGCAACAAAGCCCACATGGAAGAAACACACCAGCCTGTGTAATCACAAGGTATGGAAGGGATGAGGTATCAGACATCAAAGAAAAAAAGTCTTATCACTGTGAACGAGGGGGGGTGTAAATTGGGAACCCAAAGCCCATCTGTGGGAAACTGGAAATCCCGTTACAGAAGGGTCGCAGGGAGGAGATGAGCCAGTCAGGGTGCAACGCAGCAATGATGAAACACAACTTTCCTCCAGTTCTTAAATGCTACCCCCCCCCATCATGATCCAAATTCTACCTTACAAATCCAGGTGGACCAGCGGATGTACACTGGTACAGATAGGAACTGGAAAGACAGGGAATCCAGGACAGATAAACCCCTCAAGACAAGTGGTGAGAGTGGCGATACCAGGAGAGTGGAGCGAAGGTAGGGTGTACAGGGGAAACATTACAAGGATCTACATATAACCTCCTCTCTGGGAGATGGACAACAGCAAAGTAGGTGAAGGGAGACGTCAGGCAGTGCAAGATATAACAAAATAATAATTTATAAATTATCAAGGGTTCATGAGGGAAGGGGGAGCAGGGAGGGAGGGGAAAAATGAGGACCTGATACCAAGAGCTCAAGTAGAAAGCAAATGTTTTGTGAATGATGATGGCAACAAATGTGCAAATGTGCTGGACACAATGGATGTATGTATGGATTGTGAGAGGCATTGTAGGAGCCCCCAATAAAATGATAAAAATAATAATAATCACTATAGTTGCTGTGATTGACAAAAATGTATCATTAATTGTTGAAACCTGACAATCATACTCAAAGAAACTGATAGCTAGCACATCTGACCCAAAGGACAATTAACAACACTGAGTTAACGTCTTTCTTAATAAAGAAGATTGTGCATTTTCTCATTAAAAAAATACCTTGAGAAATATCAACACATTTCCTTAATTATATAAAAGTATCTTGTTCCCCATATCCTGTATAAGTACCACTTGCTAATCAATTGTGCCATTGGAGCTCCCTTTTTTCAAAATACTAAGTGGTGAGGAAAAAGCAAAGAAGTACCTCCTAGCAAGTTATAACAAAATACATATATAAAGAAAAATACTAACATGTTATTTTTCAACTGTTTGGCAAATATTTTACATATTATCTAATAAAATAGTTCCATCATTCCATCATATCATGGAGAATTGTACAATCACCCTCACAATTTTAGAGCTTTCCCCTCCCTCTGGTTAAATCACCTTTAAGATGATTTACGCAATCACAGTCCATTCTAGTGCTCTGTCTTCATTAGTTACTCCCCAAATCCCCTTTCCCTCCTTGTCTCCCCACCCACCCTGCATTCCCTATATCTCCCTGTATCCATAAATATCATGCATCCCCTCCTCTTGTGCTTCACAGCTGGGAGACACAACAGAAAATAATAGAAAACAAAAATTACACTAAGGTAATAAGGGTAGAAACATAATAATATATACACAAAAATACTAATAATGCATAGGAAGGAAAAGATGCCCAATAGTAATCAAAAGGCCAGGGAAGAAAATTTCTGTCAGGGAAACAGTAAGAGATACTTGTAACCAGAACAAATTCAGGTCGAATCTATAGGGTAGTCAACTGACCAAGTATCGAATTCAATACAGCATAATCAAAATTACAATGGTCTCTGCCTGATAGTATAACTATCGTCTATGGCTAGAGCAGGTTTGCCATTGACCCAGTCTGACTAGATACTCTGCAGGTGGGTTGTGGGCTCTGTCCCCCACTGTCCTCCACAAATTGGGTGTTCATAATTTTGCTCTGATGCTTTTCTCCTCACGATATTTGAGTTTTGTAGTTGTCATCTTTGGATCACAAAAGCTGTGTGCTTCTTCCATGTGGACTTAGTTGACTCCTTGCTAAGATGGCTTCTAGTTGACTCCTTGCTAAGATGGCTGCTAGTTGACTCCTTGCTAAGATGGAATACAAGTGTTTAAAACCCCAGTCAGTATTCTGATTGATAGCCGGGCACCATATGCTTTCATCATCAGACTTTGCTGTAGCACCCTTATCTTCTGTGATCATTTCTTGAAGCTGAGTATTGACCAAGGCCATGATGTAAGAACTGACTATTTTTAAATGGAAGCTAGGATTTAGTGTGAGCGCCAAACCCATTCCTGGATCTCTGCCTCTATTTTATTTTGTGTTAAATTACTTTGCTATAGTTTGAGAGCCAGTTCATATGTCATATCATTCTATAGTTCAATCATATCAAACCTAATTATATAATTTCTTGCATACTCATACAGGTTTGCCAAAACACATTTTTCCTTTCTGGAATTCTTGACATCATCTACCTATTATCTCCAACACCCCTCAATAGCCACCTTCCCCAAATCCATGTTATATTTTCTTTCCCTTTAGGCTCAACATTCCTGTATTTCATTTTCTGAAAAATAATAAAACACATCACACAGCTTCAAGAAGATGAGCTCCAATGGTGACGCAACTCTGAGATATGCTCTAATGTAAAAAAGCAAAACCAGAATATAACAAATGGCCATCACAGGGTTATCAGAATAATATATGTTTTAATATAGCATGACAGTCGTTGATGTACCAAGACCTTGTCAGCCAAGAGTACACTGCTCTTGAAAAAACTGTTTTATTCTACCTCAGACACCATGTTTTTACAGGTTAAGTCCTCAGGTTACAAATGTATCTGGGGTAGAGTCCAGTTCACTTAACAGGTTATTTTTTGAAATATAATTTAAGAAATGTATATTTTAATGTATTATTAATTGGGAGTTAATACATATATCATATCATTCCACACTTCAATCATGTCAAGCAGGATTGTACAGTTGCTACCACAATCAGTTTCCAAACATTCTTTTTTTTTTTCCTGGACTTCTTGACATCATCTCCCTTTTACTTACCCCCCAACCACCAGCACCACCACTGCACCACAACCCACCCCAACCGTTATTCTAGCTGCTGTCCCTATATAAACATATACTAGGCCCTCAATATATGGGAGTTTATTATATCATTTTATGAATTAAGAAAGTAAGGTTTTAGAAGATTAAATATTAACCAAAACCCTACCACTAGTCCATAGGTAACACAAATATTTAAGTGCACAACATCTAACTGAAAGTTGGCAATTCTGGAAAGGGGGACCTGATTACAAGGATCCACATGTGACCTCCTCCCTGGGAGATGGACGGCAGGGAAGGGGGGGAAGGGAGACTCCAGATAGGGCAAGATATGACAAAATAGCGATGTATAAATTACCAAGGGCACATGAGGAAGGGGGGAGCAGGGAGGGAGGGTGAAAAAAAAAAGAGGACCTGATGCAAAGGGCTTAAGTGGAGAGCAAATGCTTTGAGAATGATTGGGGCAGGGAATGTGCGGATGTGCTTTATACAATTGATGTATGTATATGTATGGATTGTGATAAGAGTTGTATGAGCCCCTAATAAAATATTTTTTTAAAAAAAAGAAAGTTGGCAATTCAAAATCATCCAGTGATGCTGCAAAACAAATACCTGCCAATCTCCAACTGAAAAGTCTCAGCTTTGAAAACCCTATGCAATGTAGGTCCACTCTGCAATAAGTGTGGGCACCATGAGTTAAAGTAGAAGAAATGGCGGTGGTTTGATATTGGCAATGCCACCAGTACAGTTATATCTTATCTACATGTACACTATTTACTTACAACAACAACAAATTATTGAGGCAGAAATTAAGAACAAGTACAGTAAAATGAAGCCAGAGTCAATTAATCAATTATTGACTCAGTCAAATATTTACTAAGCACTCATTAGATGTCCACATTTTAAAAGGGGATATACCGTATATACTCATGTATAAGCACATTTTTTGTGTGGAAAAATTGGGGTTTGGCTTATACATGGGTCATTGGTACCCCAGAGAGGTGTAGCATCTCGCTGGGGAGGCCCCCCCACCCCCGAGGTAATGGG
This sequence comes from Tenrec ecaudatus, assembly GCF_050624435.1. Taxonomy (NCBI): domain Eukaryota; kingdom Metazoa; phylum Chordata; class Mammalia; order Afrosoricida; family Tenrecidae; genus Tenrec; species Tenrec ecaudatus. Next base: position 187,137,519 of record NC_134530.1, on the reverse strand, counting down.
ATGAGCACCCATTATCTCACGGGTGGTTACCATTTCTCCGCTGTTCATTCAAAGCCCTACTGACACTGCAGGGATTTGAATGTTTCTTTACTCACAGCTAACCAAGTAGAGCCATCCTATGACATGGTCGGCTCCAATTCTTAGAAGCACCCGTAGTGATTCACTTATACCCGGCAGCTGAACTGGTAAGGATGTGTCTGTGGCTGTGCTTCGTCTCTCCCTTCTGGTCTCTGTGTAACCTGGATCCCCTCCTGCACAGACTACACCCCCTCCTCTTGGCTAACACACCACAGGGGGGAGGGGGCGCATTACCATGAAAGTTCTTTGTCAAAGTCTTGTTTTTTATCCTATTAGAAATGGATACTCTTGAACCAAAACAAAAACGCCAGTCATATGAGGCTGGTTTCAAAATGAAGGTTGTGGCAAAAGCAGAAGGGAACAATAACAGTATTGCAAGTAGGGAATTCTGTGTTAATGAAAAGAAAGTGAGGGAGTGGTGGAAAATGAAGGCAGACTTGGAAGCAGATTCCAAAAGCTAAAAAAGGTCGTCGTGGTTTAACGTCTTTTTATGGGGCTCTAGAGAGTGAATTGCATAAATGGGTTATAGAGTGTCGTCAAAATGGTTACCACGTAACACGCATGGGAATCCGCATACGTGCTCTACAAATGGTTAAGGATGATAAATATAAAGCACCAGGCATTAAAAAATTTGCTGCATCAGCAGGATGGTGTACCCGCTTCATGAATAGGTTTGGCCTACTATGTTTGAGACAAAGAACAAAGATTTCCCAGAAATTGCCATAAGACCTTGAAGAAAATATTATGTCATTTCAGTCATTTATTATAAAACAAAGAAGGATTTATAATTATGACCTGGCAGATATTGGGGATATGGATGAAACTGCCATGACTTTTGATCTTCCAAGCAACAGACCTGTGGCAAGTTTAGGAGAAAAAAACCATTTTCTCAAAAGCACAGGAAATGGAAAACAACACTTTACAGTTGTTCTATCATGTTTGGCTAATAGAACTAAACTGTGTCCGGTCATTATTTTTAAAAGAAAGACCTTGCCTAAAAAGATCGATTTCCTACCAAAAATTACTATGCATGCCCAAGTTAAAGGCTGGATGGATAAAGACGGAACAAAAAAATGGCTGGAAGAAATTTGGAACCGACGACCAGGAGCAGCCTTAAAGAAAAAGCCATCATTACTTGTTTGAGATATGTTCAGAGCCCACCTATCTGAGGACATAAAAAAATTGGCAAAATTTAGTAAAGTTACTTTAGCTGTTATTCTAGGTGGGCTTACATCTGTACTTCAGGGTCTGGGTGTATCTTTGAATAAGCCTTTTAAAGACCATTTGCGAAGGATGTGGCATGAATGGATGTCATCTGGTCAAGCCTGACTAACAAAAGGAGGAAATCTCATAAAGCCTGACCTAGAGTTAATACAAAGTGGGTTTGAGATGCATGGGAAGACATTCCAGAAGACATGATGTGACATGCCTACCAGAAATGTAGTATTAATAATGCTATGGATGGCAGTGAAGACTGTGTTTTGTATGAAAATGACAGCAGTGATGGTGATGACGGTGATCTCAGTAAGGACAGCGTCTATGATGACCTCACACCAGCTGAAGCTCTGAATTGGGATACAGATGATGAGGAGGAGTCCAGTTTTGAAGGATTTTAACTCTTTACATTTTAGCTTGGTTGCTGATTGAGCTTGGGAATAGTACTCTTAAGGTATCATTGTTGATACTTTCTTCTTTTTGTTGAACCTATTTTCCCCTTACGGTGCTGGTTTACTAATGTTAAATGACTTGTCCTTTTAGTTATGTTTTTTTATTAAAATAAATATTTAAATACATTACCCCACTGACGTCTCAATTTTTAGTAATTTTATTTTCATTTGTTATGATTATTGAAACTCACCAATAGCTTCTGCATTTTCCACCCTAGGCTTATACTCGAGTCAATCAGTTTTTCTGGTTTCCCAGGTAATAATTAGGTATCTTGGCTTATACTCAGGTCGGCTTATATTCGAGTATATACAGTAGGTATGCTGCCTGCCTTTTAGTAATTTATATGTAGGTAGATAAAAGGAAAGATAGATATACAACACCAGAGCAGAACACTTCTATTTTAGATGCTGATACTGAAAATTCTATAATTAGTGGAGGTAAAAAAGATAACTTAGATCAGATACTTCTAAGCTAAAGTCACATGAAGTAGGTCAATTAAAATCTTAGTTCTAATTTTCTCCAAAAACAAAGCAAAAAAGGGATTAAAAATGAGGGGTTGCATGTATGAATGAGTCCCACAAATAAAAGATTAAAACATGATTTCACTCAGAAAGCTAACTTCTTCTAAACTATGCAAGCAATTGCTTTTATATAAAACACCCTGAATAACAAACCTGACTAAGTCTTTGAAGACATTTGTACCCAATCTACAGAGTATTAATACCAAGCCTTGATTGAAATACAGGATGCAATATATTAATATCCTTCCGTAATCCAGTCTCTGCATTCTCTTTAATCTCAACTTTTATCATCTGGTGCTCTTACAAATGATCTATTTGTATTTTACCAAACACACACAATACTGTTTCCCATCACTCAAACCTTCCCTCTGCCTGGACGGTTTCATTTACAATGGCATCCATATATTTCTGGTTAAATCGTGTTCATTATTAACATCTGTAACTCATTCTCAGGAATGATATTATTCAATGCACACCATGGGTTCTCAACTGAGGACAAATAATCCTAAAAAATAAGACACTCCCGCATATTGAGAATCACTGTTCTACATGGGGTCAGTTCTTGAAATTGATGGTTACTATGTTCTATGAAGTTGCTATGAATACTAAATTAGTGAATACTGAACTATACTTGTGATGGAAATAATGGGTTGTTGTCCTGAAAGCCTCTAATCACATTTTCATCAACTAACTAATACACAGTCCTTCATGTGTGTTTCTGTTTTTGATGATGATTACTTAGTATATGTCCTAGTCTTCTATAGTTACATTTATAGAGAAACTGGGATGGATAAAAATTACAAAGACAATGATGGAATTGGTGATTATCTGGGGACATATGAGAGAAAGGGAAGGCGAAAGAGAGACTCAGCATTATGAAAAAGGGATAAATAGGTATAACCTTGACTGTGATGATGACTAAACAGCCTCTCTTGATATGATGGAAACATTGAATTGAATATGTTAATTACAGAAAAGTTTCATTTTAAAGAAAAGAAAAAAATGACCTTGAATATAGTTAACTTTAAATTATGCTTTGCTGATGGTGCCCAGCTATCAAAAGAGATAGCATCTGGGGTCTTAAAAGCTTGAAGATAAACCAGTGGCCATTTAGCTCAGAAGCAACAAAGCCCACATGGAAGAAGCAAACCAGCCTGTGCAATCACGAGTGCCAAAAGGATCCGTTATCAGGCATTAAAGAAAGAAAAATCATATCATTGTGTGTTCACCTCCACGATACAATTGCTGAAGACAAATGGGTACATAAGCAAATGTGGTGAAGACAGCTGATGGTGCCTGGCTATTAAAAGATACAGCATCTGGGGCCTTAAAGGCTTGAAGGTAAACAAGTGGCCATCTAGCTCAGAAGCAACAAAGCCCATGTGGAAGAAGCACACCAGCCTGTGCAATAATGAGGTGTCAAAGGGATCAGGCATCATCAGAACAAAAAAATTTACCATAGTGAATGAGCGGGGGAGTGCTGAGTGGAGACCCAAAGGCCATTTGTAGGCCACTAGAGATACCCTGGCAGAGGGGTCTCGGGGAGGAGATGAGTCAGTCAGGGTGCAATGCAGCAATGATGAAAAATACAACTTTCCCGTAGTTCCTAAATGCTTCCTCCCTGCCCCCACCCCACTATTATGATCCAAATTCTCCTTTGCAAGTCTGGTTAGACCAGAGGATGTACACTGGTACAGATAGGAACTGGAAACACAGGGAATCCAGGGCAGATGATCCCTTTAAGACCAGTGGTATGAATGGCGATACTGGGAGCATACAGGGAGATTATGTTGGAAAGGGGGTACCAATTACAAGGATCGACATGTGAACTCCTCACTTGGGAATGGACAACAGAAAAGTGGGTGAAGAGAGATGTCGGACATGGCAAGATATGACAAAATAATAATTTATAAATTATCAAGGGTTCATGAGAGAGTGAGAAGTGGGGAGGGAGAGGAAAAATGAGAAGCTGATACCAGGGGCTTAAGTGGAGAGCAAATGTTTTGAGAATGATGAGGGCAATGAATGTACAAATGTGCTTTACACGATTGATGTATGTATAGATTGTGATGAGTTGTATGAGCCCCTAATAAAACAATTTTTAAAATTATGCTTTTGGGTATATATTTTTAAATGATTCAATTTGGGGCTCATATAACTCTTATCACAATCCATACATACATTCATGTGTCAAGCACATTTGTACATTGGTTTCCATCATCATTCTCAAAATATTTGCTTTCTACTTGAGCCCTTGGTATCAGCTCCTCAATTTTTCCCCCTCTTTCCCTGTCCCCCTCCCTGACGAGTCCTGGATAGTTTGTAAATTATTATTCTTTTGTCATGTCTTACACTGTCCAATGTCTCCCTACACCCACTTTTCTGTCATCTGTCCCACAGGGAGGGGGTTATATGTAGATCCTTGTGATCAGTTCCCCTTTCTACCTCACCTTCCCCTTACCCTCCTGGTAGTGATTCTCTCATTATTGGTCCTGAGGGGGTTACCTATTCTGGATTCCCTATGTTTCCAGCTCTTATCTGTACCAGTGAACATCCTTTGGTCTAGCTGGATTTGTAAGGTAGTTTTGGGATCATGACAGTGGAGGGGGGGGGGAGAAAGCATTAAAGAACTAGAGAAAAATTGTACGTTTCATCGGTGATATACTGAACCCTAACTCATCTCCTCCCCACAACCCTCCTGCGAGGGGATGTCCAGTTGCCTACATATGGGTTTTGAGTCCCCACTCAACACTCCCCCTCATTCACAATGATATGATTTTTTGTTCTTTGATGCCTGATACCTGATCCCATCAAGAACTCATGATAACACAGGCTGGTATGCTTCTTCCATGTGGGCTTTGTTGCTTCTCATCTAGCTGTCTTCAAGCCTTTATGACACCAGATGCTATATCTTTTGATAGCTGGGCACCATTAGCTTTCTTCACCACATTTGTTTATGCACCTGCTTTGTCTTCAGCAATCGTGTCGGGAAGGTGAGTATATTGGAATGCCCATTGAATAGAACAAAATGTTCTTGTGTTGAGGGAGTACTTGACTTGAGGTCCAATGTCTATTTGCTACCTTAATACTAAACCTATATACATATATGCACATAGAGCTATTTCTCCAATGTCATATATATTTACATATGTACATGCTTGTATTTATACCTCAATAAATGCCCGTGGCCTCCTAGTTCTTTCCTCTATTTCCTTTTACTTTCCTCTTGCCTCACTATCATGCTCAACCTTCATTTGGGTTTCAGTAATTCCTATTGGTTAAATTGCCCTTGACCAAGTCCTACCAGGCATCCTACACTCTCCTTGCCATCAATTTTGGATCACTTGTTATTTCCTTGTCCCTGGGCTTGTTAACACCCACTTCCTTTCACCCGCCTCCCCCTTTCCCATGTCCTACTGGAACCTTAGGAGCCATTGTTTTCGCTTCCAGGTTGTTTATTCCGCCTATCTTATCTAGATAGACTTGCAGATATAATAATATTCATAAAAAACAAGACAGAGATAAATAAAACAACAAAAGAAAAGAAAATGACAACAGAATAAACCAATGACAAAAAAAGAGTAAAGTCTGTAAATAATTCAAGAACTGTTTGTTGACTTTAGGAGTGTTTTCCTGCCTAACCTGATGGGTGTCACATCCTAGCCCCAACATCTATTTTTGGTCTTCCCTCAGGACTTCCTTGATCTGCTCCCCTTGCTGTTCTGTTGCATGCCCTTAGTGTTTTGCCTTGGTGTGCTGGGGTCAGATTGGGCACAATTCCTGCAATGTGTTTCCAGTGTCAACATGGGTCAGTGAGGGATGTCGTGTCTCCTAGTGGGGCTGGCCATATGGTCCTCTCTGTACATTGGCTGCTCTGAGCAGGGATATCGTCCTCAAGGCTTGGTGGTCTAGGATGTGCTCCACTCTCTCTTCCTCCCCCTTCATTTGCTCCTGTGTGCTCTAATCAGACATGTCCTTCTGCCTTAGCTGTAGCTTCATTGCTGTCCTCTGAAGTGAATTCTTCTGGGGGCCAGGGGGAGAAGGTGTCTATCCATGTAGTTGGGATTGGGGCCGGCCCCTCAGATCTCTTTATTGGTTCACTGCTTCATGCTGGTAACTTGGGGGCATTTTTAGAGTTTTACTGGCCTATATATTATATATCATATAATTCAATAGTTATATAATCAATTTTAGAATATTTACTTATTTGGTGTACTCATTGTCATTTTCTTCCCACCTCCCCTGCCATACCTCACAAGAAACCATGAATGCAGCTATTGTCTATACAGCTCTATCCATCTTGGATTACCTATATAGAAAACCATAGAAATAAAGAAAAAACAAAAAAAGCCCAGATCTCTGGAGGATAGCAAGACTATTCACCTCCCTTGTCTATCGTCAGTGGGGATTCAGAGGAGGTATAATACCTGTGTGTGTGTGGACCCTGTGAATGAATTTTTGGGGCCCAGTGTCAATAGCCTTCCAAAAAACCAGTATTCACAATTTAAGCTCTGATACCATTCCCTCCTTCCAGTTTGGATTTTATCATTCACAATGTTTGGATAACACAGACTAGTACGCTTCTTCTGTGTGGGCCCCGTTGACATTATTAACTCAGATGACTGCTTGTTTGAAAACAAGCCCTTAAGACCCCAGATGCTATTATTTACAACTGGTTTCATCACCACACTTTTTTTTCTACAGCACCAATATCTTCAGTGAACTCTTCATGAGGGCGAGCACCAAGCAGGGCCATATCATAAGATCCAATTGTTCTCAGATTGGGGTTAGAATTAAGTATGTGCCCCAAATCCATTCATATATCTGTAGTTTATTTATGTCTCTAGTTTACTTTAGAGACATCATTATCATTTTATGTTAGGGAACATTACTAGTCATCCTCCTGAGGCATGAGGTAATTCTTTTTTTTTAATCACTTCATTGGGGGATCTTATAGATACTATAACAATCCATAAACCAATTATATTAAGCAATCTTATACATATGTTGCCATCATCATTTTCAAAACATGATCTTGCTACTTGAGCCCTTATTATCAGCTCCTCTTTTTCCTTCCCTCCCCTACCTTCCCACCTTCATAAACCATTGATAGATTACATATGTATATATTTATATCTTATGCTGACCATCTGCTGTATCCCTTAGCCCATGTTCTGCTATTCATCCCTGTTCAGTCCCCCGCCTCCTGATTATCATGACCCCAATTTTACCTCACAAATCTTGCTAGATCGTAGTATGCGCATCGGTACAGATAAAAGCTTTCAAAAGGAAGCCAGGACAGATAAACAACCCCTCAGAAATAGTAATAGGAGTAGTGATACCATGAGGGTGGAGTGGGGGGAGCAGAAGGGGGGCCCAATAGCAATGAAGGTAATTCTACTGATAATGTCATTAATTTAGGCTTTGGGTATTTAAATCAGTAAAACTGCCAACAAAAGCACAAAATGTGTAAAACATGGTGCTAAAAAAATTGTGGGCAGCATGCAAGGTGAAACAAGAATGTTTTAACATCACGTGTGTTGAGGAACTCAAAATAATTTGCTGCTCTGCACATGTCCAAAATGACTGTGAACGTACCATAAGTGTTGATTTCAGTGTCTCACAAACTTTAGCAAACAGGTAAATCTGTAAATGAGGAACAACTGTATATTATTTCAATTTGAAAAGATTACATCAGATCTGATATTTTAATTTTTATAAATGTATTTGTAACTTAAATTAATTTTATTTTCTCTAAATAAGAGCATGTTATAAAAGCTAGAACATAAAATGAGACTCTTGTGAAAGAATAAGAGGAATGATTATCAGCTGTTTAATTCTATGATAAAGGTTTCTTCTGTTTATGAAAATATTTTTTCAAGTGAAGTAATGAGAATGAAACTCAGGTTTCTTACATTTGAGTTTTACCTCCTTAACTGGGTGCCGTGATCATAATACATATCCAACAGAAATCATACATAGGGACTGATTATAGGTGCATTTCTTCCAAATGGCATAAAACTAACCAATGGAATTCAACTCATCTTTGGGTACAAGTACTTCTAATATCTTGCATTTGTGCTACGCATGTCTTTCCCATCTCTTGACTGAAAATTCTTTAAAAGTAGGAATTCAGACTCAGAACAACCCTATAGAAGAAAGGACACTTTCCCATAGAGTTTCCAAGGCTGTAATATTTACAGAAGCATCATCTTTCTCCCACTGAGAGGCAAGTGGGTTAGAACTGATAATCTTCCACGTAGACAAGCACTTAAAACACTGCACCACTAGGCTCCTTGGCTTTCACATAATAGGTACTAAATCTCATTGAATGTGAGTAGAATGAAGGAAAGGTGTCTGCCAAGTAAGAGTAAGTAGGACATGCTAGAGCTTTGGAATAGTGGAAGTACATAAGAGGAACCTAGCCCTGGAGAGGAGGTGATAAATAGACTATTAAGCAGGTTGTGTTTGGGCAATTTTGAAGAGACAGGAAATTAACCTAATATGCTTTTTTTCCTGGCGTAAAAATTTGTTTGTGGCTTTTGAGCAAAAGAGAAAGACCAATTTAAAGCCTTAATTATCTAGAGTCAAACTTTAGTTTTATTTTTTTAAATCACTGAAAATCTTTTATCATATTCAAATGAGCGCCATTTAAAATTTTTATTAAAAACGTCTTGTTTCTATTTACAGCATAATGAAAACACTAACAGAGCTTTATTGTGAGGCCCTTCTGACATACATTTTATAAATATTTACTCCAGTCCCAATATAAAAGCCAGTTGTGATATTTTTAGCTCTAGTTTTCAGACAGTTCAGCCTTCCTCCTAAAGTTATAAGAGATCTGAGTCACTCAACTCCCAATGCCATATTCAAGACTTAGAACACAACATCCCCTGGAGTGACACGAGCCATAATTTCTCCAGCTGAAAAATTAACCTGCTTCTTTCTAGATATTAACTGCTGCTAAGGAGAATGACTTGTTTTACTTCCACAATCTTTCTGCAAATAGTTAATAAACTCTCAGACTTCCTCAAGCTAGATCAGCTAATTGTTTGGAGAGTGCTGTTAAAAAGTAACCAGGAACCTAGACTTTGGTTCTAACACTGTCACTAAATCTCAGGGACTGTTTTCCAGAACTGTAAATAAGATTGCTCAGCATAATTAAATGCAACCAATGCTTATTAAATATATTCTGTGTATAAACAGATCATTCTTAAAAGCAACTTTAAACTTCCAGCATGCAAATACTTTAAGATATGACATTACTACATTTTTCCTGACTATAATAAATTATGTAATGAGACAAAGACAACTAGCACCCTCATCACTTTCCTCAGACCCCTAACTCCGCACCCAAGCCTCGCCACATGCAGGCACTTGAGAGTCACTGTTGCCCTCAGCAATTGGTGATTCCAAACCAAGACCCAGCCTGAAGGTAAGAAACAGTAAGAGTCTGAAATCGGGATTATATCTGGGTAAAATCAAGCAAGGGTGGATTCCAGCAAGGTCTTAGTCTGAAAGACACAGGAAAAGTTCCAGCAAGAAAAACATTCACAAACTGTGAATTTAGACAATCTACTTAACCTCTCTAGCCTTCAATTTTTGGTCTTCTACAAAATGAAAAAAAAAATAGTATCACTTTATAGGACTACTCTGAATTACAGAATCTGTTTAATTATAGAATTAAATCGATGAGTTACACAGAAAATACTTCAGTTTTTCCATAATTAATAACTAGAAAGTGGCCTTGTGAGGAAGACACTCAACTCTGTGTTTATAAAGAGCCTGGTCTATCTGCTAGGATTTATTAGGGGATTCTACTTCAGATGCCACACACACTTGATTTCCTGAAACAATTCATTGATAAAAGTCAAGACCACAGAAATTGAAAGTTGTCAAATATTTCAGCTATTTGGAATTCATTCAACAACCATGGAAGCAGCAGCCAAAAATACAAACAATAGACTCCACTGGGGAATGGTGCTGCCAAGAATCTATTTAAAAATTTTAAAAACAAAGTTATCTCTTCATGACTACGGTCCATGTGTCCAAGTCACTGTTTTTGCAATGAAATATAAAAACTAGACAAGAAAAAATGACAATGTGTCAGTCTGGGGAGACTAGAGAAACAAATCCATAGACACTCATATGTAATACGACATAAAAGGCAATTGTACATTGAGAAAGCATCCCAACCCAGTCCAGTCCAATCCCATAAATCCAGTATTAGTCAATATGTCCAATACCAATCTATAAAGTCCTCTTAAGACTCACAAAACACATGCAATGATGCCTACTGGACAATCACAAGCCAGTGGGTAGAAAGTCTTTGGATCCAGTGGCATGGTAAGCATCTCAGCACTGTCAGGGGTCTCCATATGCTCCTCCGGTTCCCAGAGCATGGGGTCTATCAGTGTACCCAGGTGTCTTGTCAGTAGAGTGTCTCTTAAAGAGTGAGCATTGTCAGTAGAGAGTCTCCAAGGGAGTGAGCTGAGAGAGAGAAAGTCTGTCTTCGACCTCCAAGGAGGAAAACCAGGAATTTCCAGAATTCTCAGGAGACCATGCCCACACAGAGGCCTCATTGGCAAACTAGATTGACAAGATTGACTACATTGACAAGATTGACAAAGTAGACTCCACCCCTTCACTCCTAATCCTATGAAGCCTCAAACTGACACCAGATTATGTAACTACCACGGACAACAAAAGAAGAACTGGTGTATTTGAATTGTGGTGTTAATATATTATAGACCTCCAGATTTTTGTTTGGGTTCTCTATCAATGCTCATGGAAGCAGCAGTCGAAAGATGAAACAACAAAATGGAATGGATAAATCTGCTGCACAAACCCATCTCTAAAGTGGTGAAAAGTAAGAATGTTATTTTGAGGAATAAGGTGCACCCAAGCTATGATGCATGCCTCATATGCATGTGAACGTTGTGTCTTGAATGAAGAAGACTGGAGAGGAATCAACCCATTTGAATTATGGTACCGCCAAGAATATTAAAAGTTCAATGGAATGCCAAAAGAGCAAACACAACTGTCTTGGAATAAGTACGGGCAGAATGCTTCTTATAGGCAAGAATGGTAAGACTTCTTACATACTTTGAATATTTTGTCGGGAGAGATCAACCCTGGAGAGCATCATGTTTGGTAGAGAAGCAGCAAAAATATTAGAAAGCCATCAATAAAATAAAATGGCACCGTGGCTATAACAATGGGCTCAAACAGAACAATTGTAAGAACAGCAGTGTTTCATTCTGATTTCATGGGATCTCTATGAGTCGAAACTGACTTAATGCCACTGAAAAACAGACAGGTTAAAGAACAAACTGGAGTGCTCCTAGGAGCGTGAACTGTGAGTTCAGCTAACGTAGTTTGGAAATCAGGGAAAACCAATTGTTCATGAAGGACATTGTGTTTGGTTAAGTCAAAGGTCACTGAAGATAAGGGAGGCCCTTGGAAAAATGGGCACAGTGGCCAAAGCAATCGACTCATGTATAGCAATGATAATGAAGACAGCATATGACTGAGCAATGTTTCATTCTATTATACTTTAGATCCTGATGAGTTGTAACTGGCTGAACAACTAGCAACAACTTCAGTAGAACAAGTTATCAGTAGTAGATCTGAGGTAGAATTCTCACTTTCTGCATAGGAAATTTGGGTCTGATTTTCAGAGAATGAACCTCATGAATCGCCACTACCCAAATGTCGGGAAGGCTGTGTATTCTAATAACACTCAACAGATTTCAATGAAACTCCTAGACTAAGAAGAAATCTAATGCTGAAAGTCATTCTAGGAAAACTCCATGGATCACAACAGTCCCAGCTACAACTAAATTGTGGGGAAGGTGTAGGAAAAGGCAGCGTTTGCTCCACTGTCATCATGAGTAATGAGTCAGCTCAACTGGTTAGGATTCACAACACATATTTTGGGGGAATAAAATTCAATCCATAGCTGAAAATAATAGATGGTTCTAAGAACTCTTCTAATCCAAAGATTCAGCGAAAATGTGCATATGTAATCACTATCACCATGGTTTGCAAATGATGGTACAAGGTGGTCACAACAATTTTCACTCTGAATCCTAATCACTAAACTGGCAGCAAAAGAGGATGGAGTGGTCACCTAAACACTCCTGGACATATGATCACTGAAGAGGTGTGCTTTACACAGCTGCAGACCTTCCACTACTAATAATGCATATAAAAGTACAGAGACCACAGAGGGCTCACTTCACAGTACAGAGAACAGGCATAAAATGCTGACAACAGTCCCAGGAATGTGTAATTGCTCAATAAAAGTTAATGCCTGCTGTTGCTATTATCATCATGTGGCAGCCCCCAGGGACTACCACAAAGTTAAGTTTCAAGTACAGGCATGCCTTCTTTTATGATGCTTCACAGCTATGAAGGGGCTTCAAAAAGATTGCAAAAAAAATCTATTGTCTTTTAATTCCATTTCCACAAATTTTTGAAGGTCCTTCATACCATGTTTTATACAAATCAGTGTTCGTGGAAACCCTGCATTGAACTATCTGCACCATTTTCCCACAAGCATGTGTTGCATCATGACTCTGTTTCACATCTTGGTAATTTCTATAATATTTCAAATTCAAATAATGCTACTGTAGACAAATTCCATTATTGTTTCATTCCACTTTCCATGAAAATACCGCTGAGGTATGTCTATACTATATGCTTTCAGGCACCCTGTATTCCTTATCACTACCAATAAAGTAAGGTTTCCAGCTGTCACTGGAGACTGTTCTCCAAAACATTTAGGTTTCCTAAATCATTTGCAACATATAAAATATCTATCATATATATTTTTATTTGGTCTATTATCATCACATCCCATAAACTGGTATTCGTGACCAGTTGCAGAACTGATAAAGTAGGAGGATGAAAGAAAGGAAGAATGAGAGAGCTGAGACAGATTCCTAGAGAAGGGTAAGCAGCCCCTTCCCTCAAACAGGACTAATTATTTCTCCGTTCTCTATTAATTTTTATCTAGATCTAGGATTCCCAAACAACATACACTTCTTAACGGATGAAAATCCGTGAGCGTGAGGAAGAATGTTTTTTTTTTATAACAGACCTTTACTGCTGTAAAAATAATACCTACTTTCCTTTTGAATTCACTTTAGACTAATATGTAGGCAAATTTTTACCAAATCAGAATCTGACTATAGGTATTATATATTTGACAAAAAGAGCTCATAGGAAGTTTAAAAGTCTTAAAGCTATCTGTGGTAGTTACATAAACTGGTGTCAATTTGAGGATTAAGTGTGTGTGGTGGATTCTGGCCTGTCAATCAGGATATAGCCAAAGAGGCCTCTATGGGGGTATGGCTTTCTCCTGAGGATTCTGGGGATTCCTGTTTCTCCTTGGAGGCAGGAGACATTCTCTCTCTGCTCACATCCTGGGAAACATAGCAGCTAACGAGACATATGGAACTACGCTAGTGATCTCAGTTGGAGAAACCACATGGAGAGCCATGTCAGCACTTAGATGCTTACAACACGACTGGATCCACAATACTTACCACCCACTGGCTTGTGATCTTCCTGCATTTGGAGTCACTGCATGTGTTTCATGAGACTGAAGAGGACTTTATAGATTGGTATCACACATATGGCTAACATTGGACTTATGGGCTTGATATTGATTGGGCTGAGATGTTTTCTCAATAATCAATTGCTTTTATATATAAACCTCTTTCTCATACACATGAGTGTGTATGGATTTGTTTTTCTAGTCTACCAAGACTAACACAGTATCTCAATATTAAAATTTATTAGTCCTGTTGTAATGAAGTGAAATTTCTTTCTTTTTTTTTTTTTTGTAGCTCTCCATCCATGTCCCTGGAGCCCCCAAGAACTGATTGGGTGGGACCATGCATATAGAATATGTGGAACACTGATACAAGAGATTAGCCAGTTTTAGTTGACACTCCTCTAGTTACAAGAATGAACCATCTCAGAAGCAGGCACAGAGAGAGGGAACTCCCAGGGCCGTCAGTGTAGAACAGCCACCAGCATAGCACATTTGAAATCCTTTCCTGAAGTCGTGGAATCACCAAAATCTATGCGATACGGAGACCAGAGGCTGAGGCAAGGAGACTTTGAGACAGAGCAGAGAAGCAGTGAAAGACTATGGGATTGTGAAGCAGAAAAATGGAGGGGTCGTTTGGGTGGGGGACATTTTCTGGTCCACAAGGCAGAAGCCAAAGGACCAAGTGGTTGAGAGGCTGAGGACCATATAGAGAGACTTCGCTGCTCACTAAGGAGAGATGCTGCTATGGACCAATGAATGACTGTATCATTATTGTTTTCTGATACTAAGTGTTAACTTCCCTTATAAACCCCTATAATTGTGAACATTTGTTTCTATGAGTACTATGTAGGCTTTGAGAAAAAGAGTGTCAGGGGAGGAACAGTTGGCACCAAGGTAAAAGAAGGATGCGGGGTAGAAGTATGTCTGACCTCTGCTTCATGGCATTGGTCCTTGGACGGGTGAGTTGTATTCTTCTTGTCTTGTATAGCCGTTGGAAGTCAGATGTTGCCTCCTTACCTTTTTCTTACCCATGAACATATATAATATGTTCAACATCATTTGTAACAAAAGGATTGTAAATAAAAATAAGATTCTACTTATTGCTAAAAAACTAAGATTAACAATACCTAGTGCTGGTAAATATATAGGGAACTAGGTACTGGAAGAATAAATCCAATTATTTTTTAGAGAAATGTCCTAGTATTGATCAAAAAACAGACTGTGTACACACCAGCAATTCAATTTCTAGAAATTTACCTTTGTGCATTTGGGTACATATATAAGAAGGAATATTCTTTACAATAACATATTGAGTAGTGAAAAATAAGAGAACCTGAAATAGAACATTCATAAAATGAAAAATAACTTATGCTATATCCATGCCTTAGAATACAATTAAAAATAAAAATGGTTGAATAAAACAAGTTCCCCAACAATATATTACTTTTAGAAAAGGATACCAAAACTATTAAAAACATTTCTCCTGAGAGAATTCAAATTCGAACTGAACTATGGGAGGCCATTTTACAGCTTTTCAGTTACTTAAATAGTCTAAACTAGGAAGGAAAACAAAGGAAAGAAAGCTTCTTAGGTATTTTTGTTGGCTGGTGTTCTAAGTAACAGAGTAACACAGAGGGGCTTACCTTCCCATATCACCAATCTGTGACTCGTGTCACAAAGGCAATTTTTATAGTAGTTCTGTTAATTTATTTAAATGTCTTAATATTTTGATATACTACATGAGTTTATTAATCAAAACATGAGACTATTTCAGAGAACCATTTAGTTGATACATGTGTTTGGAAAAATTGAAATGACAAACATATCAACAAAATCCACTTGGGGGTTTTCTATTACATTAGTTCATCATTTGTCAACAAGATTTCTCAGCTTAAGAACTCTGGCCTGTTTCTGACTACTTCCTTTTTTTATTTAAAATGTTATTGCTATAATATTAAACTGTAGTCATTGTGAATATATGATGGGGCTTCAAAGAGTTTGTGAAAGAACAGAATTTAAAGAAAATGGAATTTTTCCACTAACTTTTTAAAGCCGCCTAGTATATTATTCTTATCTCCATCTTTTATCATGCTGGGTCTAGACAGCCTTTCCAAATGCTTTGATGAACTATTTTGGAAAATATAATTATATAGCAAAATGTCAGTACTTTTTAATCAAGTCAAATATCTATAAAAATTATGTGGCACTCAACCATTTGCACTGGCCCTTCAAATACATTTATTCATCATTTAAAGATCACTGATTATCAAGAAAGATATTTATAGGATTAGATTAAGCTTTCCAATATTCAAATAAGTACTAATGTACAACTTTATTTAAAATGTGATTGCTTTATATATAGATATGAGAGATTTCTATCCACATGGAATATATTTTGTTAAAAATAAAAATAAGAAAGTTCCTCAAGCCTGCAAAAATGAATTATTTTTCATGAAAACTAAGAGGGATATTTTATATCAATTAAAACTTTATAAATCAATGAAAATGCTCCCCCACCCCTAGATCCCAATTAGTCTATTAATTCCATTGGGTAGCAGGGGAGGGATACTAACAGAGAAGGTAAACTTCCATAGTAATTCAAAGGTCAGAGGTGTGTTAGTCTGTGTTGACTAGAGAAACAAATTCATAGACACATGTTTATAATAAAGAGCTATGTATAAAAGAGCAATTGTACATTCAGAAATCATCCTAGCCCAGTCTAGATCAAGTCCATAAGTCCAATATTAGCCCATATGTCTGATACCAATCTATAAATTACTCTGCAGACTCACACAAAACAAGCAATGATGCTGAATGCAAGATCATAGGCCAGTGGGTAGAAAGTCCTGAGGATTCAGTGGCAGTGGAAGCACCTTAGCATTGACAGAGGTCTCCATCTGGTTCCTCCAGCTCCAGGGCTCTAATGTAGCTCTATGTGTCTTGTGAGCAGTAAGACAAAGCAGAAGTGTCTCCTACCTCCAGGAAGGAATACCGAAGTTCTCAGAATCCTCAGGAAAAGTACATGCCCACAAGGAGGACTCATTGGCTATGGCTTGATTAATAGGCTAGACTCCACCCCTCCGCATGTTGATGGGATATTATGTAACTGCCACAAGAGGTTTCAAAGAAAAACACATTTGTACTTTATGTGAATTCTAAGAAAAATGGGTAATTGTTCTTATTCCAGACTTGATAAAGCCTGGCTCGGTGCTACATACAGCGATATGCATAGCCAAATATCAAAATGGTCAACCTCCTTCCTACCTTCTAATAGTCTTCTATCAAATCTGTATCATGTTCTGTAACATCTACAGAAAGTGTTGAAAGGAGAATTGGACAGGTTTGTGGCAATGTCACTAAGATGCTTCAAAAGCAGGTTGAGACATGAAACAAGGCAAATTAGCATTAAAGTAAGTAGCATCCAGGAGAATTGGGAGGCTAGAGAAGAATAGACATTTATCAAAATGAAATGGGAGGTGGGGAATGAAGGCCAACTGCATGTATAGTGGAATAAAATGAGTATAACCATGGAGATGCAGCTAACTGCTTCAAAAGGCCTTCTAGTCATAGTCCTCAATGTGTGATACATGGGATATGAATTCTAGTCTCTACGCCAGTAGAGCATGTTATCACTTCCATTAATTAGATAGGATTAAGGTAGGATGATTTTGAGTCCTGACTTTACTGGATGGAGGGAGTGACTCAAGTCACCATCCTTTGTTTACTTGGGGGTTGTGGTCATACATCTTTTAAAAGAAGTAATGCCAAATTAGTCCCAAGCAGTTGGAAATTTTAAAAGTTCCAAAAGTCAAACTCTTAGGTGAAGAGAGGAGGGGAGGAAGAGGGAACCAATCTCAATGATAGACACATAACCATACACACCCTACCCACCACCCACTACCCAACGGGAGGAACAACAGAAACCATGGGGGAAGGGCGACAGCAGTTGGTGTAAGATATGAAAATAATAATGATTTATAATTTAGTAAGGAGTCACAGCGGGGTGGAGGGAAGCTGATACCAAGGGCAAAATTAGAAAGCAAATGTTTAGTAAAAATAATTATGGCAACATATGTACAAATGTGGTTGATACAATGGATGCATGGATTGTTATAAAAGGTATAAGAGCCCACAATAAAATGATATTTAAAAAAAATTCACAGTCTTGCAAGATGCTAGTTTGCTCTATCTATCCCCCACTCCTCCCTCAAGTATATGCCCTCGCATCTCTGGGTTCTGTAAATATCTGCAGTGTCCACAAAACCCAAGCAATTTCAAGGAAATGTCTCAGGTGGTGATGAGTGCACTTCAATTCAAAGTCCAAAGGTCTGGCAAAGCCAGATCCTGAGGACCGAAGACACACTCCACTCCAGGCCCTAGCCAGCGATGAGCTCACACATCTTGCTTCTCGGTGGGTTCATTTTATATACTGCAGGATGGCATTGCAGGGAATCCTGTTCACAGTTACTCACAGGTGAATCCTGTCAGTAAATCTTCCCCATTTTCTAACCATGCCCATGCAGGGAAAGGTAAACTGGTGTGAGTTACATAGTGCGATCAAATTTCACCCAAATATAAAAATCTAATCTCCACTTCTGGACTGTATCTTATTTATCCACATAGTACGTGGGGCCTCTGGAAAGATGTTTCTAGTAGGCAATGGCCTCTTACTAATCTTAATTATCCAGGTATTTTTACAGCCCACTCCAGAAACAGTTTTCTTTCTCATTTCAGCTATAGCAAATGATTTCTTACATCCACTGTAAGTAATAATAGCTAAAATAAACATTAAACAAAGAGTATGATCTGATTCACACCCTCTACTAAGGTCAGAGTTTAATTTCATCCCAGTCCCATTTGTTAGCAAATAATGTCCTCCAAAATGGGACCACAGTCACAGGCATAGGAAATCCAGACTTATTATATATCACATCAAGGATTATGACTGGAAGAACCATACTAATAGAGTATAACTCAGGGGTATCATCTAAAGAAGGCAAAAACCACACCTCCATCAAAGCCAGCTTTGTGACACATCCAATTCCTAAATGAGCATGCACTGAAGGCAAGTGCTAATTTGTCAGTGATGAACACCACTCAGGTGTCGATACCACTAGAAAAGCCTTCTGGATAGAGCCATCTTTATGTGAGTCCCAACATATTTTTGGCCTGGCTAAGCAAACAAAACCTTTCACTTTCAGATGTTTCACATCTGCTGTTCTGGATCCTGCATCTAGCTAGCCTCTCTCTGACCTCTAGTTCTTAGAACTGATGATGTGACCTATCAACTAAACTGATTCCCCACTCTTGTGGTTGAGGAATATTACCCCAGAATGGATGTGTAAACTTCAGACTGGGCATTTACTAGACCTCACAACCATGTGAGCTAGGCATTATGTGAAACATTGTAGCAAAATGCATAACTAAAGGGCGCCATGGCAGTGGAAATCAGGGATAATGAAATGACATTTGGGGCATCTTTAATCTATACATCATGAGAACTATTATTAATCTTTCTAAAAGAATTTTTAAAAGCATTAATTAAGAAAGAACTCAGTATTATTTTCCATTGGATACTGGTTAATTCAAAGCTAATTTTCTAATTTCTAAAATTATAATTATATGTAAATCCACAAAAGAAAATATGTTCACTTAATACTTGAAACAATGCCTCTTTATAGTACTACTGTAATGTTTAATATAATATAAACAGTGTATCTACAAAGCACTTTTTTAAAAAACATTTTATTAGGGGCTCATCCATCTCTTATCACAATCCATACATACACATACATCAATTGTATAAAGCACATCTGTACATTCTTTGCCCTAATCATTTTCTTTTTATTTTTTTCCTTTTATTTTTTTTACATTTTATTAGGGGCTCATACAACTCTTATCACAATCCATACATATACATACATCAATTGTATAAAGCACATCCGCACATTCCCTGCCCCAATCATTCTCAAAGCATTTGCTCTCTACTTAAGCCCTTTGCATCAGGTCCTCTTTACAAAGCACTTTTAAATGAACTAAATTTAACACAAGTAATAGAATCAAAATACAAAAAGGGATGAGAAAAATCAAACCTACAAAAGTTTGGTAACTGCTTAAATAAAGTCTAATTAAATAAATCATTAGCATTTTATAAAAGTATACAAAAATCACTTTATTACCTATGTTATAAGGTCAACTTTATTAATACAAGGTTAAACAAAAAAATTCATGAAATATACTTCTAGTTTTAAAACATTGAATGAAATTGCATTTAAAACTGACTTTCTTATCAAATATTCTACAAAGTAATAGCAGTGATTGAGCAATTATCCTTCAAATATATTATATGATAATAAAAAAGACTTATGCTCTTAAAATGCACATTTCTATTCATTTATCCATCTATAATACCAAAAAAAAAAAAACCAAACCCACTTCCATCAAGTGGATTCCAATACACAGTGATCCTATATTGGATTTCCAAGCTGTAAATCTTTATAGAACCTGAGAGCTTCATCTTTCTCCCTTGGAAGAGTAAGTGGATTTGAACTACAGACCTTGTGGTTAGCAACCCAAAACGTAACTGACATCTCCACCAATAACCCTTTCATTTATAACAATAAAAGAGAAAGACTCAATACCATCAACGCTATCCCAACTCATAGCAACCCTGGAGAACTGAGTAGAACAGTCCCTGCAGGTTCCCAAGACTGTAAATCTTTTTAGAAATTTTATTAGCACTTCATCCACATGGCATACAATTCAATAATTCAATCATATCGTGAAAACTTGTATAACTGGTACCATATTCAAATCCAGAGCATTTTCTTATTCCTTGTACTCATTCATGTATTTTTTTCTAACTGTGGTACAAATATACAAAACAAAGCATTCTTCAATTCTATAACTCCTACTAGTATAGTTCAATGTCATTGATTATACTCATGTTGTAAAACCATTATTTATATTCTGTTCAAAATTATTCCACTACTACCAACAATTGACATAACAAGCTCCCTAAACAACTCTGAGACTGTAAATCTTCATGGGAGTAAAAAAATCATCTTTTTCCCATCAAGCAGCTAGGTGTTTAAAACTGCTGATCTTGTAGTTGGCAGTATAATACATAACCCATTATACCACTAGGGTTCCTTACATTTATAACTGTCTGTACTTAATATTCATCTGAGACTTCTCAGAAGAATTATCAATAATTTTAATCCCCAAAATTGACAAATTGCTTATTTTTTTAAAAAATCCATTGTCATAGCAATCCTATATAAATTGTAAATCTCTTTTTATTGTAACACCTATTGTAAATTATTTCATAAGAAATATTTTTAAGGAAACATTCCAGGTTTCATAGCATTAAATATTTTTCTTTTGAAATTGAAGCTATTTTCTATTTAAAATATTATAAACATTTAAATTATTACATATATTAGGAAGTTAAAGAAATACTACTGAAATATCCAAAAAATCTATTGCTGATATATTAACACAACAAAAGAGATCATTTCTGCACTTAATTTATGCTGAGGGATTTTCTCAGATTTTTTTATTCTATTTACCGTATATAGTCGAGTATAGGTAAATCCAAATATCAGCCAAGGCACCTAATTTTACCACAAAATGACATTAAAAATGTGCTGAAAAGAAGATAGAAATAATAAAGATCATAGCTGAGATATGGTAGACGGAAAACAAGAAAAATATGGGAAAATTAATGCAGCTAAAAATTGGTTCTTTGAAAGGATTAACAGAATTGATAGACCGCTGGCAAACCTAACGAAAGGAAGGAAGGAACAAATGTCAGTTGTAAGGATGAGGGATGAAACAGGAGACATTACAACAGACCCTAATGAAATCAAAAGGATAATTACACTGTACTATGAAAGCCTACACTCAAACGTATTCAACAACTTGGAAGACATGGACAAATACTTGGAAACACAATTCCTCCCTAGACTGTCCGATATGAAGAACCTCAACAGACCCACAACAGTGGAAGAAATTAACAAGTTTATTAAGGGATTACCAACTAAAAAAATCCCCAGGCCAGATGGCTTTACAGGAGAATTCTACCAAGCATTCAGGGAAGAACTGACATCAATCCTATACAAACTCTTCCATAAAATAGAAAAAGACAGAAAACTCTCAAACTCTTAATATGAAGCTAGTATAACTGATACCTAAAGCAGGCAAGGATCCCAAAAGAATTGCGAACTACAGAACAATATCCATAATGAACATCGATTCAAAAATTCTTAACAAAATACTGGTCAATAGAATACAAAAGTATATTAAAAAATAATTTACCGTGACCAAGTGGGATTCATACCAAGATGCAGAGATAGTTCAACATACAAAAGACCATTAGTATTATTCGTCACATTGGCAGGACAAATGATAAGAACCTCATGACAATATCAATAGATACATAAAAAGCATTTGACAACATCCAACACACATTCCTGTTTAAGGCACTCAAGAAGATAGGAATATAAGGAAAATTCCTCAATATTATACAAGCTATAAATGAAAAACCAACAGCCAATGTGGTAGGCAATGGATGAAAGATGAAAACAATTCTACTGAAAAAGGGGACCAGACAAGATGTCCCTTCTCCCCACGCCTATTTAACATCGTACTGGAGGTCCTGGCTAACAACATAACACAAGGAAAAGACATCAAAGGTATTCATCGGGGTGAGGAAGAGGCGAAATTCTCATTATTCGCAGACCATATGATTCTATAGATCAAGAATCCCCTAAACTCCACAAATGGAGTGTTAGAAGCAATAGAGGAATATGGCAGAGTGGCAGGATACAAAATCAACAAACAGAAGTCTATTGGTCTGTTATACACATCAGACCACAATAGAGACAATTAAAAAGGTAGTACCCTTATAATAGCAATGTACAAATTGAAATATCTAGGGATATATCTGACAAAAAATGAAATACTTGTATGAGGAAAATTATAGAACAATATTACAAGAAACCAAGAGTGACCTCAAAAAATGGAAAACTACCCCATGCCCCTGGATTGGAAGACTCAATATAGTAAAGATGTCAGTTCTGCCCAAGGCACTATAGAAGTTCAATGCTATCCTGATAAGAATACCACCATCCTTCTTCAAATAATTGGAAAAACTAATTACCAACTCCATATGGAGAGGGAAGAAGTCCAGAATTAGCAGAAAACTCCTCAAGAAGAAGGACAAAGTGGGAGGGCTTGCTCTACCTAATTTTAGCACATATTATATTTCCACAGTTGTCAAAACAGTGTGGTATTGGTATAACGACAAATATTCAGACCAATGGAAAAGAAATGAAGACCCAGAAATAAACACATCAATATACAGGCAACTTATTTTTATAAGGTCCCAAAAAATATAAAATGGGAAGCAGATGCCCTCTTCAATAAATGGTGCTGGAAAAAAATTGATATCTACCTGCAGAAAAATGAAGCAAGACAACCCCTGGCTATGGGCAAAGAGATACCTGATTGGTGGCGGTGCTCTTAAAAAGGAAAAAAATGAAGCAAGACCCTTACCTAACTCCATTCACAAGATTAAACTCAAAGTGGATCACAGACCTTGAGAGGTAAAACCCCAAAGAATTAGGGCCATTAAAGAGTGAATTGAGACAAACCTGAGAGCCTTGGCACAGGGAAGACATGGGCTATTGGAAATAGGAAAGGATACAAATATAGAGGAGTCGCAAATAGACAAGTGGGGTATAATGAAGATAAATCACCAGTGTACATCAAGAGAATTCACCAAGAGAGTAGTAAGATGTGAATGCAGCATGCCGGCATGGAGTGGGGAGCCAGTGGAGGGATCTGAGGGCCCTACCCCAATCCCAACGATGTGGACAACCACCCCTCCCCACAGTGGACAGCACTGAAGCTGCAGCTTGGGGCGAGGGACATGTCTGATCAGAGTACACAGGAGCAAATGAAGGGGGAGGAAGAGAGAGTGGAGCGCATCCTGGCCAACCAAGCCTGGAGGACAATATCCCCAGGCGCAGCACAGCCAATGTAGAGTGGACCATATGGCTGGTCCCACTGTGAGACACGACATCCCTCATTGACCCATGGCCTATGGGGGACAACACTGGAGACTGTGTCAGAATTGGCCCTGTCTGACCAGACTGCACTGAGGCAAAACACTAAGGCGTGCGGCAGAACAGTGGGGGGAGCAGAGCAGGGTGGTCTCGAGGTAATGCAAAGGACAGACTTTAGGGCCAGGGCATGCCACTCCATTGCCTTGACTGGAGGAAACTCCTAGAGGTCAACAAACAGACCTTGAACTATTTACAAGGTTTTTCCTTTCTTTTTTAAATTTCAAATTTTTATTTATAGGTCATTGGCTTTTTGCTGTAGTCATTGTGTTTTCTTTTGTTGCTTTGTCTTGCTATGTCTTGTGGGGTTTTTTGGTGCATATATTATCTCTGCAGGTCTATCTAGATAAGATAGCCTGGATGAACAGTATGGAGAAGAAAACAGCAGGACCAATGGTTCTGGGGCGACATGGGCAAGGAGGTGATGGAGAAAGTAGGTGGTGTTAATCAACCCAGGGACAAAGGAACAACAAGTGATCCAAAATTAGTGGCAAGGAGGGAGAGGTCTGGTAGGGATTGATCAAGGGCAATGTAACTGAAAGAAATTACTGAAACCCAAATGAAGGCTGAGCATGATACTGGGACAAGAGGAAAGCAAAAGGAAATAGAGGAAAGAATTAGGGGGCAAAGGGCATTTATAGAGGTCTAAATACAAGCATGTACATGTGTAAATATATTTATATATGAAGATGGGGAAATAGATCTACATGCATATATTCGAGTACTTGCTCAATGAAAGAACACTTTGTTCTATTAAATTGGCATTCCACGATGCACACCTTCCCAACACAATCACTGAAAACGAATGTGTGCGTAAGCAAATGTGGTGAAGAAAGCTGGTGGTGCTTGTCTATCAAAAGATAAAGCTTCTGGGGTCTTAACTACATGAAAGAAGCACACCAGCCTGTGTGATCATACGGTGTCGAATGGATCAGGTATCAGGCATCAAAGAACAAAAACATCATATCATTGTGAATGAGGAGGAATGCCGGTTAAGGACTGAAGATCCATCTGTAGGTAACAGGACATCCCCGTACAGAAGGGTCGCAGGGAGGAGAAGAGCCAGTCAGGGTACAGTGTACCAACACTGAAACATACAATTTTCCTCTAATTCTTACAAACTTCTGCCCCCTCCCCACCCTGCATTATCATGATCCCAATTATAAATCTAGCTAGACCAGAGGATGTATACTGGTACAGATAGGAACCAGAAACACAAGGAATCCAGGACAGATGATACCTTCAGGATCAGTGCTGAGAGTGACAATACCAAAAGGTGGAGGAAAGGTTGGGTAGAAAGGGGGAACCGATTATAAGGATCCACATATAACCTCTTCCCTGGGGTATGGACAACAGAAAAGTGGGTGAAGAGAGGGAGATGTCAGACAGGGTAAGATATGACAAAATAATAATAATTTATACATTATCAAGGGGTCATGAGGGAAGGGGGGACAGGGAGGGTGGGGGAAAAATGCGGCCCACGGGCTTAAGTGGAGAGCAAATGTTTTGAGGATGATGATGGCAACGAATGTTCAAATGTGCTTGACACAATGGATGTATGTATGGATTGTGATAAGAGTTGTATAAGCCCCAATAAAATGATTTTAAAATTACTTCATTAATTAAAATTTGCTGGAAAAACTCGGTTTATACATGAGTATATGTGGTACTAAATGAGAATGTTCATTATTATTTTCCAGCTATTAATTACATTCACAGGCAAATTAAATGACATATAATCCTTGTATATATATTTCTTCTCTTAATTTTTAATACCATATTTTCATTTTCCTATATTTCTATAGCAATTTTAAAAATAATTTTATTGGGGCTCCTACAACTCATCACAATCCACACATACATCAATTGTGTAAAGCACACATACATTCGTTGCCCTCATCATTCTCAAAATTTGCCTTCCGCTTGGGTTCCTGGAATCAGGTCCTCATTGTCCTTTTTTCCCTCAATCTCCCTCCCTGCTCCGCCCTCCCTCATGAACCCTTAATAATTTATAAATTATTACTTTATCTTATCTTACAGTGCCCGGCGTCTCCCTTCACCCACTTTCTTGTTGCCCATCCCCCAGAGAGGATGTTATATGTAGATCCCCAAGATCGGTTCCACCTTCCTATTCCCCTCCTTCCCTCCCGGTATCACCACTCTCACCATTGGTCCCGAGGGGTTCATCTGTACTAGATTCCCTCTGTTTCCAGATCCCATCTGTACCGTACTGTATTGTCTGGTCTAATCAGGTTTGCAAGGTAAAATTGCCATCATCATAGTTGGGGGTAGGAAGTGTTTAAGAACTAGAGGAAGGTTGTGAGTTTCATTATTGCTACACTAAACCCTGAGTGACTCATCTCCCCACTACCCCTCTGCAAGGGATGTCCAGCTGTCTACAGATGGGCATTGGGTCCCCATCATGCACTCCCCTCATTCACGATGATATTCCACCCCACCCCGCCTTTGTTGCTTGAAACCTGGTCCCCTCAGCCCTTCATGATCACACATGTTGGTGTGCTGCTTCCAGGTGGGCTTTGTTACTTCTGGGCTAGATGGCTGCTTTTTTTTTAATTTCAAGCCTTTAAGTTCCCAGATGCTATATCTCTCGATAGCCAGGCACCATCAGCCTTCTTCACCACACTTTCTTATGCACACATTCGTCTCCACCATTTAGGTGGGGAAAATGATCACACAATGATGATTTTTGTTCTTTGGTGTCTGCTACCTGATCCCTTCAAAACCTTGTGGTCACACAGGCTTGTGTGCTTCTTCTCTGGGCTTTGTTGCTTCCGAGCTAGATGGCTACTTGTTTGCCTTCAAGCCTTTAAGACCCCAGATGCTTTATCTTTTGATAGCCGGGCACCATCAGCTTTCTTCATCACGTTTGCTTATGCACACATCTGTCTTCAGCGATCATGTCGGGAAGGTGGATATCATGAAATGACCGTTTAGCTGAGCAAGGTGCTCTTGTATTGAGGGAATGCGTATGAGGAGGCCCAATGTCCACCTGCTACCCTACTACAAAACTTTTAATTATATGCACATAGGTCTATTTCCCCCACAATCATAAATATATTTACATATGTACATGTCTTTATTTAGGCTTCTCTGTATGCCCTTTGCCTCCTACTCCTTTCCTCTATTTCCCTATGTTTTCCTCCTGTCCCAGTATCTTGTGCAGCCTTCATTCTGGTTTCAGTAATTCCTTTCAGTTACCTTGCCCTTGGTCACTCCCTACCAGTCCTCCCATCCCCTTCCTCCACTGGTTTTGAACCACTCGTTGTTCCCTTGTCTACATCAATTTTATATGACCAAATAAAACCAATAACAAATGCTTTATGATTATCATATATATAGCAATTTGTGGAATTTCATATAATTTTCTCACTTCTTACAGCACTAAAGAATTTAAAAACTAACACAATAAACAGAAGTTCACTTTTGACTTCCTCAAAATACTTAATTGGAAAATTTGGAGTTAGCCCTACTTTAGTGTTATTTCTATGGCAAAAGTTATCTCCTTTAAACACTCTTTGTCTAGTCTAATCTTGGTTCAGCAAATACATTTACTACAAGAATGACAAGGAGAAATAATGACTGTTTTAGTTATAATCTCAGCAGTGAGTGGAAAAGACATTCTGAAATTTGTTATATTGATAATAGAGAATGAGAAAATTAGGATAAAATTTCTAGAATTATTTTCAGAGAACTATATCAACTAGATACTAAGAAGGACTTTAAGATTTGGGACAGGCAAGGGAACTGTGGTAACAGCTATTTTTAATATCTACAGAAACCAAGCCACTGCCTTCAAATTCAATCTGCCTCAGAGACAATATTACATCCTTATAAGGTTTGTGCCATGTGAATTTCAAATCTCTACAGATGCATACTGCCACATTTTTCTTCTGTGGAGCTACAAGAGGGTTTGAAACTCTAGGCAATTAATTGGTTAAGCAATAGAGTTAGGATGTAAATATTTACAGCAGCAGATGTTCCTGATCTTATCTCAGAGAGTAGCTAGTAGATATAAGCAGATCAAATCCTTGGGAGAAAGATGAGGCTTTCTGCTCCTGTAAAATATATATCCTCAGAAACCCAAACAAGAAAATCTACTGCCTCATTGTTTCACTATAACTCAAAATTGACTCAATAAAACAGTGGGTCACATGTTCTTCTGGTTTTCTCTTTGGTTAATGTTTGTTGCTCTAAGTTTTTAAAACTGTAAAATCCATTCTTGATCCAGAAGCTATGCAAATACAGGCCATGGGATATATTTACCAGTAGAAGACAATTTTACAACCTTTTAATCTTTTAGAGTAACTTTTCATTTATATTCACTACCAAATTACTGAAGATTTGCTCTATTTATCTAGTGCAGAAATACAAGTGGGTGGCTTAAAGGAACACATTTATTTTCAAAGTTTCAGAGGCTACAAGTCCAAATTCAGAGGGCTGGCTCTAGAGTAAATGTTTCTTTTTCTCTACTCATCCTGGGAGAAAGTCTTTGGTTCCTTGATTTTTTTGGTGCTCTTCCCACTATGCCACCAGGGTTCCTAATAAAATTGGGGGTTCAAAAAGTTGTTGGGAAAATGGGATTAAGATAGATTTTGGGATCATGATAGCTGGGGTGGGGGAGAGGATTGGCTAGATCTGAGGATGTACACTGGTACAGATAACAACTGGAAATACAAGGAATCCAGGACAGATGACGCGTTCAGAACCAGTGGTGAGAGTGGCGATGCCTAGAGGGTGGAGAGAATGTGGGGTAGAAAGGGGGAACTGATAACAAAAGTCTACATATAGCCTCCTCCCTGGGGGATGGACAGCAGAGAAGAAGGTGTGGGGAGACATTGGAAAGTGTAACATATGAAAAAAAAATTTATGAATGATGAAGGGTTCATGAGGTAGGGGGAGTGGGGAGGGAGTAGGGAAATGAGCAGCAGATATTAAGGGCTCAAGTAGAAGGCAAATGTTTTGAGAATGATGATGGCAACAAACGTACTTATGTTCTTGACACAAAGGATGTATGTATGGATTGTGATAAGAATTGTACGAGCCCCCAATAAGATGATTTTTTTAAAAGAAAGAAAAATGGGATTAAAAGAGTAGATGTTTGAGGCTCTCTCATATTTGTTAAATGAATAAAGTATTGTTATTGTTGTAAGGTGCTGTAGAGTTGGTTCCTACTCCTAGCAATCCCATGTACAAAAAACCACCTGGTCATGTGCCATCCTCACAAATGTTTGAAACACTGTATCATCAATTTTTCCTCAGTCCTCCTTATTCAATGTCCTTAATAGCATGCATACGAGGTTAATGAAAATACCATGGCTTGGGTCAAGTGCACCTTTGTCCACAAAGTCACATCCTTTCTTTTGAACACTCTAAAGAAGTCTTGTGCAGCAGATTTATCCAATGCCAAGTGTCCTTTGAACTCCTGACTGATGCTCACATGAGCATTGATTGTGAATCCAAGCAAGGCAAGAACCTTGTCTACTATAATCTTTTCTCAATTTCTCGTGATGTTAGCTATATGTCCAGTTGTGAGGATTTTTGTTTTCTTTATATTAAATTGTAATCCTTAATGAAGTCTGAAATCCTTGTTCTACAACAGCAAGTGCTACAAGTCTTCCTCCCTTCAGCAAACAAGATTGTGTCCTCTGTATATCACAGGTTATTAATAAGCCATCCTCCAAGCCAGATGCCTCACTCTTCATATAATGCAGATTTGCTGATTATTTTCTCAGCATACATACTGAAGATGTATGGTGACAGAATATAACCCCGACACATACTTTTCCTGATTTTAAACTATGCAGTATTCCCTTGCTCTTTTACCACAACTACCTTTGATCCATGTACAGGTTCCACATGAGCACAATTAGGTGTCTGGAATTCCCATTCTTTTCAGTTACCTATAGTTTGTTATGAAGTACTCAGAAAATGCCTTTGCACAGTCAATGAACACAAAGTAAGCATCTTTCTGCTATTCTCTGCTTTCAGCCAAGATTCATCTGACATCAGCAATGATATCTCATTCCATGTCCTCTTCAGAACCTGACCTAAACCTCTGTTAGTTCCCTGTCAATGTACTGCTACAACCGTTGTTGGTTGATCTTCAGCAAACGTTCCCTTGCATGTGATATCAACACAGTTCTAAAATTTGTGCATTCTTTTATGTCACCTTTCTTTGGAATGGGAACAAATATGAATCTTTTATAGTTATCCAAGTAACTGCCTTCCAAAATTCTTGGTATAGACCACTGAGTCTTATCAACTTGTAGAAAATTTAAATTAGTAGTCCATCAATTCCTGGAGCTTTGATTTTTTGTTTTTTACTTTCAGTGTAGCTTGAACTTCTTCCTTCAGAACCACTGGTCCTTGCTTATATGCTACCTCTTGAAATGTTTCAATGTGGACTAATCTTTTTCGTACAGTGGCTCTGTGTATTCTTTCCATCGTCTTTTGATGCTTCCTGAAATTATAGCTTCCTCGATTTTAGGTATATAATTCTGTGATACGTAGAATTCTAAAATGGCCAAAGGATTCCTGTCCCAAAGTGTGCTTAACCAGTGTAATCCCAACCCTTGAATATGAGTGAAGCCTATGCCTATCATAGATTTATTAGGTTATATCACATGTTAAAATTAAAATGTTTTTTGAAACACAGTCTCTTAATCAATTTGGCTTTAGTTAATCTAAAGGAGATCATCTAGATTACCTAAGCAAGTATACCCTTTAAAAGACATCTTTGGACCAGTGTGGCTCGCCGGTGCTGTGCTCCCGGACCCCTCCCCAGCCCCGCTAGCCTCGGCACTATCCCTGTGGCCCCCTCTTTCCTGCTTCCGGGTCCTGTCCCATGCCTGGACGGCGGCCTCGCCGAGTTGAGGCACCGCTGCCAGGAAAGACCAGGACCCTCAGCGCCCCAGCCGGATCGCCCACGCCGCCGCAGCTGCTGCTTACCTGCTCTGGCCACACGCGGCCCGTGGTGGATTTGGCCTTCAGTGGCATCACGCCTTACGGCTATTTCTTAATCGGCGCTTGCAAAGATGCTAAACCTATGCTTCACCAGGGAGATACTGGAGACTGGATTGGAACATTTCTGGGTCATAAGGGAGCCGTTTGGGGTGCAACACTGAACAAGGATGCCACCAAAGCCGCTACTGCAGCGGTTGATTTCACAGCCAAAGTGTGGGATGCTGTCTCGGGAGATGAACTAATGACCCTGGCCCATAAACATATTGTCAAGAATGTGGATTTTACTCAGGATAGTAATTATTTGTTAACTGGACGACAAGATAAACTGTTACGCATCTATGACTTGAACCAACCTGAAGCAGAACCCAAGGAAATTAGTGGCCACACTTCTGGTATTTAAAAGGCTCTATGGTGCAGTGAGGATAAGCAAATTCTTTCAGCTGATGATAAAACTGTTCGCCTTTGGGATCATGCTACTATCACAGAAATAAAATCTCTAAATTTTAATATGTGTTAGCAGTATGGAATATATTCCTGAAGGAGAGCTCTTGGTAATAACTTATGGACAAACTATTGCTTTTCATAGTGCAGTGAGTTAGGATCCAATTAAATCTTTTGAAGCTCCTGCGACCATCAATTCTGCATCTCTTCATCCTGAGAATTTGTTGTTGCAGGTGGTGAAGATTTTAAACTTTATAAGTATGATTATAATAGTGGAGAAGAATTAGAATCCTACAAAGGACACTTTGGCCCTATTCACTGTATGAGATTCAGTCCCGATGGAGAGCTCTACGCCAGTGGCTCTGAAGATGGAACATTGTGACTGTGGCAGACGGTTGTAGGGAAAACATACGGCCTGTGGAAATGTGTGCTTCCTGAAGAAGATAGTGGTGAGTTGGCGAAGCCGAAGATCACTTTTCCAGAAACAACAGAAGAGGAATTAGAAAAAATTACTTCAGAAAATTCAGATTCCATCTATAGTTCAACTCCTGAAGTTCAAGCCTGATCATCAGGCATATATGCCACAGACAGTATACAACCTCCGGACTGAGAAAAGCAAGCAGAGAGACGTATCCATTTGACAGGGCTGCTCTCTGCTGAAGGCAAACAAAGGCAGTAAATAAAGGGGGATCTGAATTCGCTCCAGCACAGGAACTAACCTTGGTTAACTGTAAGTGAAACGCAAGATTATCAGAAGGCAGATGGAGTTAAGACAGCCTACTGTCCTTCAGAATGAATATGTGCAAGCCAACATCCAATTCCTCAAGTTATAATTAGAATTCTTGTAGTTGTTTATGTTATTATGGAGAAAAAAATATAATGGCCTATTTTTCTGACTTCCCTTAAAGCAAAAAGACTCTTTGCTTCAGTTGCAAACAAGAGGGAATACATTATAAAGTAATTGGTTTGATTTCTTTTCATTGTACACTACTTCTGAACATCATCTAATTGTTTTTAGTTGTCTAAATAAAATGCCTCTAAAACAAAAAAAAGACATCTCTGGCCTTGCCTGATATTACAGAGATTCAAGAAACATGGTAATATGCATTTATTTTGATACAAGCCAACTCACCCACGTAGTGGTGGGTACCCCACAGAACATGGGCTTTACTCACCACCCACCAGTGGCCCCAGTTGAAACCTGTCCTCAGTCCACCTGCAGTAAGTTTAGTCACCTGTGGCAGCAGCAGCTCCTCTCCTCCAGACACACACAGCAGCAGTGGCCCCTTTCCTCCCTGCACTCCTGTAATCCCCTGCCTGTGCTAGCAGCGGCTTCCCCTGCCACTGCATAGTGTTCCCTTCTGCAGCTATGGCAGTTGGCCCCTCCATTGCCCAACAACCCACCCTGTGGCAGTGGGCTTTCCTCACTGTTGCCTGGTATACCCTACCGTGGCAACAGGGTAACCAAGCACCTCCACCAACAGCAGCAGGGCATTTCCCACCTTCACATGGGACTTCTTCCTGTGTCAGCAGGGTTTTGCCCAGCACCCCTACTCACAGAGCTACACTTGCTGCCTGCAATAGCCCCACTCGTGTACCTGAGGGCCACTGAACTTGCCCTTCAAATAGGGAATCCCAGCTGTATCATGAGATAAAGAAGTAGTCCAACTCCCCAGCACAGTTGGCTATAGACATCCCACAAAATCATTCCTACCAGCGTAACAAAGAGAGAGCCGAGGACTCTTTGACTGCCTGGAAAATGGAGCCAAGATCCTCAA
The DNA here is from genome assembly GCF_050624435.1 of Tenrec ecaudatus. Taxonomy (NCBI): domain Eukaryota; kingdom Metazoa; phylum Chordata; class Mammalia; order Afrosoricida; family Tenrecidae; genus Tenrec; species Tenrec ecaudatus. The sequence goes on along the minus strand of NC_134530.1, from coordinate 187,104,359 downwards.
AAAGAACATGCAGACAGCAAGCTGCCTGAACATCAATAGAAAATCAGAAGAAATGAAATGCATTGTAAGAGGAAGTCCTGAATCTAGTAATGTGCACAGAACAAGCAGAAGTTGAGCATAGAACTACCACAGAAAGAAATATTTAGAATGCTGCTTGGAGCCACACAGGATTTGAGGGAAGCATTACAGAAAAAGGATGAAACTAAATAGAAGATAAAGGCCACACACTAAGGGAAATACAAGAGTTAAGGGTGAGGCACAAAGGGGAAATACAAGAATCAAGGGAGAAGGTAACAAAAGCAAATAATGAGTTAACAGGTTTGCCAATAGAGAAGAAGCTGAGAATTGTACCAGTGACCTTGAGGATAACCAGGCAGAATTTAACAAACAGGAAGGGCAGTCAAACAAGATAATCAAGGATGCTGAAGAAAATCTGAGAACAATGTCAGATACAATGAGGAAGAACATCAGAATACTTTGACTACCAGAACAAGACACAAGCAAGAAAGAAATGCCAAAAACAGCAAGGGAATTACTAGAGGAAAATTTCCCCAACTTAATAAATAAGAATCAGAGGGCACTAACCCACCAAAAGGGCAGGTGTTGTTTATATCTCCACAGGAGAGGGAGAGAGGGACCAGACTTCAACCCAGTACACCAAACCATAAATGCAACATAACAGTATGAAGCAGGAAAACAATAGAAAGGTCTGTGGGGCCAACCACAAATCTAAACTACAAGGACAGCCCCCTCTCCCCCAGAATAATTCACTTCAGAGGACATCACTGAACCTACAGCTCAGGGAGAGGGGTGCATCTGATCAGAGCACACAGGAGCAAACGAAGAGGTAAGGTGGGAGAGTGGACACATCCTGGCCCACCAAGACCTGAGGATGATATTCTTAGTCAGAGCAGCCAATGCACAGAAAGGGCCATAGGACCAGCCCCACCACAAGACACAACATCCCTCACTGAACCATAGATATTCTAGGGGAAACACTGGAGGCACAGGGTAGGAATTGTGTCCAATCTGAAACCACCACACCAAGGCAAAACACTAAGGGTGTGCAAAAGTGCAGCAATGGGAGCAAATCCATGAAGTCCCTGGGAAATACAAAAAAAAAAGACTTTGGGGAGAAGGCGTGGCACCCCATCACACTGGACTGGAAAGCACTCCTAAAGGTCAACAAACAGACGTGGAAATATTTATGTGCCTTTCTTTTTGTTGTTGTTTTCTTTGGATTTATTTGTTTTCTTTAGTTGTTTTGTCTTGCTCTGTCATGCTTTAGTGCTTATTATTTGTCTCTGCAGGCCTATCTAGATACGATAGACAGCATAAACTATCCGGAAGATAAAACAACAGTACTGGCAGTTCTAGGAGGGTCATGGAATAGGGGGAGGCGTGGGAAAGGAAGTGGATGTTAACAAATCCAGGGTCAACGGAATGACAAGTGATCTAAAATCGATGGTGAGAAGGGCATAGTATATCTTGTAGGGCTTAATCAAGGGCAATGTAACTAAGAGGAACTACTGAAACCCAATTGAAGTCAAACATGATAGTGGGACAAGAGGAAGGTAAAAGAAAATAGAGGAAATAAGTAGGAGGCAAAGGGAATTTATAGAGGTCTAAATACAGGCATATACATATGTAAATATATTTTATATAATGATTTAGAAATAGATCTATGTACATATATTTATATGTTAAGTATTAAGGTAGCATATGGACATTAGTCCTACACTCAACTACTCCCTCAACACAAGAACACTTTGTTCTCAACACTTTGATAACTGAAGACAAAATGGGTGCATAAGCAAATGTGGTGAAGAAAGTTGATGGTGTCCAGCTATAAAAAGATATAGCATCTGGGGTCTTAACAGCTTGAAGATAAACAAGCGGCCATTTCTAGTTAAGAAGCAGTAGAGTCCACATGGAAGAAGCACACCAGTGATCATGAGGTATCGATGGGATCAAGTATCAGTCATTAAAGACACTGAACAAAAAATCATATCACTATGACTGAGGGGGAGTGCAGAGTGGAGACCCAAAGCCCATCTGTAGACAATTGGACATCTCCTTACATAAAGGTCACAAGGAACAGAAGAGCTAGTCAGGCAGGCTACAATATAATATAGAAGACACATACAACTTTCCTCTAGTTCTTCAATGTTTCCCCCTCCCCACAACTATCATGACCCCAATTCTACCTTATAAATCTGGCTAGGCCAAAGCATGTACATAGGTACAGATATGAGCTGGAAACTCAGGGAATCCAGAACAGATAAACCCCTCAGGACCAATAATGACAGTAGCAAATGATACCAGTAGGGTAAGGAGAAGCTGAGAGGAGAAAGGGGGAACCGATCACAATGATCTACATGTAAGGCCCTCCCAGGTGGACGGAAGACAGAAAAGTGTGTGAAGGGAGACATTGGTCAGTGTGAGGCATGACAATATAATAGTAATTTGTAATTGATCAAGGGTTCATGAGGGAAGGAGGGTGGGGAGAGAGTGGAAAAAATGAGGAGCTGATACCAAAGGCTCAAGTAGAAAGAAAATGTTTTGAAAATGATGATGGCAACTTATGTATAAATATGCTTGATACAATAGATATATGTCTGGATTGTGATAAAAGCTGTATGAGCCCTAAATAAAATTATTTTAATAAATAAATATATAAGAATCAGGAGATCATCTGGGAAACAGAGAGCATACCAGCTAGATTGATTCCAAAGAATTCACCAATGCACATAATAGTTAAACTATCCAACTTTGAGAAAAAAGAGAAAATCAAGAGTGGCTAGGGGGAATAAGGCAGTCACTTATAAAGGACCACAGTGAGAATATGCTCAGAATTATCAGCAGACAACATGAAAAGGGGAGAAAATGGAGTAACTTCTTCCGAAATTGAAAGAAAGCAATGTAAACCCAAGTATCCTCTATACAGCCCAATTATCTATCAAGATAGATGGAGAAGTAAGAGTCTTCCAAGAGGAGTGAAAAATCAAAGAATATGTTAAAAGAAACCCTGCAGTATAAAAAAAATCCTTGCTGACCCATTGTGGCTAGAAGAACAACACTCACTGAGCACAAACAGTAGACCACCATATAGAACAACTCCACCTAGAGGTCAACACATTGGAAACAGCCCCCAAGATAACATTGGTTTAATGGTGAAAGGAAGGCAAGAAGGAATCATACTTTCATTTGCACAATGGACTGATAAGAAAGGAGATAGGAAACCATCCAACTTAAAAGGTACAAGATGACATTACAGAGTCCACTGATGGATGTTATAACTCTGAATATCAATGGACTGAACTCCCAAATTAAAAGAGCAGAGACTTGGTTAAACCTAACCAAGGAAAGGAAGGAACAAATGTCAATAATCAGGATGAGGAATGAAACAGGGAAAATTACAACTGATCCTAATGAAATTAAAAGTCTAATTAGTATTACGAAGGCCTGTACACCAATGAATTCAACAACCTGAAAAACATGGACAAATACTTGGAAAAACAACCCCTCCCTAGACTATCCTCGATTGATGTCAGAATCTCAACAGACCCATAGCAATAGAGGAAATAAACAAGGTTATCAAGGAAATACCAATAAAAATTCCCCCAGGCCAGATGGCTTCACAGGAGAATTCAACCAAACTTTCAGGGAAGAACTGACACCAATCCTACACAAACTGTTCCAGAGCACAGAAAAAGACATCAAACTCCCAAACTATTTTTATGAAGCTAGCATAACACTAATGCCTAATGTGGACAAGGCTCCCACAAGAATTGGGAACTACAGACCAATATCTCTAATGAACATTGATGCAAAAATCCTTGACAACAGAATACATCATTTTATAAAATGAATAATTCACAGAGATGCAGGGAAGGTTCAATATGAGAAAGTCCATCAGCATTATTTGTCACATTGATAAAAAAATAAAATAAAACCCCCATGATAATATCAATAGACACAGAAAAAGCATTTGATAACATCCAATACCCATTCCTGTTTTAGACACTCAAGAAGATAGGAATCGAAGGAATATTCCTTACTATAATACAAGCTTTATCTGAAAAGGCAACAGCCAACGGGGGAAAAGATGACTACAATCCCACGGAAAGAGGGGACCAGACAAGGATGCCCCTTACCCACACTTCTATTTAACATCATATTGGAGGTCCTAGCTAACAACATAAGTAAAAGGAAAGACATCAAAGGTATCTGTCTGGGGGAAGAAGAGGTGAAATTATTTTTATTCACGGATGATATGAAGTTAAATAGAAGTACCTTGCCACTCTGCCATATTCCTGTATCACTTCCAGTTGTGGAGCTTTTGGGAACTTTTGTGGAGCTTTTGGGGTTTTCTAGATATAAAATCATACAACTGAAAATAATGATTTATGAATTGTATATTTATATGTATGTATTGAAATATATATATAAACTTAGATGTTTGCAATCCCTAAAACACAAAAGTTGAATTTATAAAGATACCAATAATGAAAACTAAAAAAAGGAAATGAAATACCATACATACTCTAATATAAGCCGACCCAAATATCTGCCGAGGCACCTAATTTTACCACAAAACCTGCATTAAAAATGTGCTGAAAAACTCAGCTTATACTCGAGTATATACGGTATTTAACTTGTGTCAGACTAACAACTTACAAGAAGATCTTTGGAATGGAACCTCATCATAACTCAGGGACTACCTATAAGTATCTTCATTTTAACAAGATCCTCAGATAATGCATGGGAATGTTGAAATTTTGAGAAGCGCTTCTTCAACTAGGGCCTGCTATATGTGAATGATATATGATTATAATAATATTTTCTATCCTTTGCCCCTTTTTCCAGAAATATAGAAACCTTCATTTATAAATGTGCTCTTATGGTTAAAATTGGTTATTGCCTTCTCTCTAATCTGACTAGAAGTTTAAGATTAAAAGGAGATAAATTATAATTGAGTTTGAGACTATTTTGTGAGCATAATTAGTTTGAAGTAATATGTAACATCAGTCACTTACATTAGTGGACTAATTTCTACATGGCCATTCAGACAGTATAACAATACAAAGTATATATTATATTAAACTTTAAAAAATACAATCAAGAATTAAGCTTACCTAACATTACTGTGAATCAAATCTGGTCTTTTACAATTACTTGAGCATATGTCTTAAAGGACAGCATATTCTTTTGCCATATGTGGTCTACAAATAGCTTCGACTTGTAGCTTACTACCCAAGTAACTAAATACAAATATGAGGTCATCAAACAAAAAGCCAGTTTACATTTTATACAAAGTAATACCAAGACCACTTCAAGCTTCAACAGCAAGAACAATTCAGAACACATGGAAGTATATAAAAGTGCCAAGGTAATTTTAAAACATTCTAGTACTGCACTGATGGTCTTAACTTTCTGCTAAGATTCCTTGCATTCAATTTGATACCCTTTAACACACTTCAGTCTTTGAATAGCATTTTAAAAACATATATAGATACCTTAATTCATTTTAACTTTAGATCTTTCCCAGAAAATTAGGTGCAATTTTAGTCTTTTAAAATCTGTATCCCTTTTTAGTTAAATTACAGGCTGAGCTAAGACAATTTAGAGTGACTTGAACTTCCACTTTTGCTTTGACAGGCAAATTGTTGAAAATAATTAAATAAAAGAATACTCCAATTCCCCCCAGCAGGAAAACATTTCTATGCCACCTCCAGCACTAACTTTTGATGTTTGCGTTGACAGAAATGTCAATTACAGAACTAATAATAAAGTGTATTGAAAATGTATGAAATGCCTGATCTACAAAAGAAAAGAAACTATTACTTCCTACTCTGATTTTGTAGAATTTTTTTGTATAGGGAATGCTAATAGAGTTAGAAAGGACAAGGAGATATCTTAAATCATGAAAAAGTATTAAGAAGTAAAAAAAAAACCCACAGAAATCAGATGACTTGTTCCTATTCTGACTGAATTTGATAATAAGAAATTTCAACATTTATGTATTTTTATATTCTCAAATACAATCCCAGAGATGTTACCTCTGAATTTTCTAGACTCTCTAGTATTAATTTGAAACACTATAAAATAAAAAATATATATTCATGCATTCATTCACTATCTACTTCATGAACAGGCAAGACCACATTGAAAAGATGGCACTTGAGATTTGGGAAGGAGGTGAGAGAAAGGATCGCGTAACTGTGCGAAAAACAAGTTAGACTGAGGAACCAGGGAGTGCAGTAGCCTAGTATGTTGGAAGAACAGCAAAGGGCACTGTGGAAACTATTTGGCAAGAGTAGTAACAAACGAGCTCAGAATTATAAACAATCAGGAAGCAGGATTCAATACAGTTTTGTAAACCATGATACAAAATCTTTGATTGAGTGAAATAGAAACCTATGAAAGAATTTAAGAAGAGGAGTGACATTATCATAAGAAGTTATATCACGTATCAAGCTAAATTCCTAGATTTTTAACCTAACCAATAAGACAAATCGAGTGTGTTCATTGATGACAGATGACAGCTGAAGCTCTAGTTGTGTGAGAACCAGGCATTCACCATTTACACCTTGAACCCAAGTTCTCTGTATATACAAGAAAGGTGGGGGGGGGGGGAACCAGGAGACAGAACAATATGCTGAAAACACAATAAAATTTTTGCTATAATCCTCATGTTTTAGGACTTCTTCAGTGATTGTCATGGACGGAATTGTGTCACCCACAAAATGTGTTAATTTGGCCAGGCCATAATTCCCAGTATAGAATGGTTGTCCTTTAATTTATGCTCGAGTACAATTTTCCTGAGTTGTAAATCCTAATGTCTGCCTATGGCATTAGAGGCAGAGTAAAATTATGTTAGAGGATTCAATTATGTTTCTTATATTAAGGATGCAGGTTTAGGGTGGGATACTCAGGTCACAGCTCTAATCCAAGAGGAGTTTCCCTCAAGTGTGACCTATTATCACCTTCTATCCTCCAAAAAACCTCAAACTCATGGGGAGCTCTGGTGGCCTAGTGGTTATGCACTGAACAGTGGCTCACAAAAAACTCAAATTCACTGCCATCAAATATATTCCAACTCATAGTGACATTGCAGGACAGAGTAGAATAGTCCATGTGAGTTTTTGAAACTGTAACTTTTTACAGGAGTAGAAAGCCTCATCCTTTCCCCTGTGGAACTGCTGATAGTTTTGAACTGTTGACCTTGTGATTAGCAACCCAATGCATAACCACTATGCTGCAATGCCTCCCTTCCTTTAATTAGAGATAAAAGAAGAGAGAATTTAGCAGAGAATGGGGCACTTCAGTACCACCAAGGAAGAAGAGGTGAGAGGAGAATATATTACTTAAAGCCAGAATTCTGACACTAAGAGCCACTACACCCAGCATTGAGACTGATTCCAAAACATGGGAAGAGCTCAAGTGATAATGTTTAAAGGAGACTAGAACCTTCACCCTCAAAACCAACAAATAAAGTGTTTCTCTAGAGTTGGAGCTCTAATTTTCAACTCCTATACTGTGATAGTATACATTTCTGTTTGTGAAAGTCATCCACTTGTAATATTACTGTTTTATGAGCACTAAATAATTAAGACAGTGATCAAGTTTAAGTCATTTAACCTATTTCTGAAATATCTCTACTTTAAATACTATCCTACTCACTTTTGTCTTCAACTCTATTTCTTAATAGAATATTGATCATAACAAAGAGAAAGTTGTGGGAACTACATAATCTGGTGTCAATATTAGGATTGAAAGTGTAGGGTGGAGTCTAGCCTGTCAATCCGGTCATAGCCAATGAGGCCTCTGTGTGGGCATGGCCTACTCCTGATGATTCTGGGAATTTTTGTATTTCTTCCCTGGAGGTGGGAGACACATTATCTCTCTCAACTCAATCCCTGAGAGATGCTCTACTGACCAGACAAATGAAAGTATGCTAAAGTCTCACAACCAGAGAAGCCACATGGAAACCCCTGCCAGCACTGAGATGCTTACAATGCCACTGGATCCACAAGACTTACCACTCACAGGCCTGTGATCTTCCTGTATTCGGCACCATTGCATATGTCTCGTGATTCTGAAACGGGCTTTACAGATTGGTATAGGACATATGGGTTAATATTGGACTTATGGTCTTGATCTGGACTGGGCTGGAATGTTTTCTCAATATTCAACTGCCGTTGTATAAAAAACTCTTTCTTATACACATAAAAGTGTCCATGAATTTGTTTCTCAAGTCTACCCGGACAAACGCAAAAGTCAAACAGCGCTTAAGTAAATAAATAGTTTTAAGAAAAGGCCTTCTTTTCCTATATTGGATAATCTTTCAAGAAAATGATATATAATACTTCTTAAATCTTTCAACATAGTAGAGATGTCAATTGGTCCTAAAGCAAAAGGCCTTTGTTATATATTTGACAAAAACATTGAAACATGCTACTTTCTTTTACCTTTTGTGTTAGGCTAGGTTCTCTAGAGAAGCAAAAACGGTCTAACTTGTATGTGTTTCTATATAGAAAGAGATTTATGTTGAGAAATGGCTAACACAACTGTAGAAGTACTTAAGTCAAGCCTGGTTCAAGTCAGGTTTCTCCTGACTGTGTATTCATGAAAGCTCATTAATAGGAAGCAGGATAGTGAAGCACAGAGGAGCCACAGGCTTGTGGATGCAGAGGTAAATGAATCCAAGGTCAGCCAGATGAATCCAACATAGGTAGTCCACTGACTGTTCCTGAGATTGGCAAGTAACACAATATGAAATTGATGAACCAGATGCAGAAGCCAGGTCTAGCAAAAGGTTAAGGGCCAAACAGAAATCAGCTCTGCTTGGTCTCTCTTTTATACAAAAGGCCAAACACACCCTCAAAGAGTTGTCATCAGGCTATGACCTGCTTGATAGGTTAGACTCTAAGCCTACCCTTAGCCATGAGTGTCTAATTGGCATAATTCCTAACCATCACACCATTCACATCTCAATGATTCTGAGTTCACCTAAATATGTAAGTAATTCTATATTCTCTTACAATTATGAGAAAAATATTAAATATTTCTGGGAAAATATAATGAAAGTATAGGTATAGTACTATATTAATGGCACTAAAATATGTAACAAACCAAAATTGATTCCAACTCAGTGTGACACGGTACAGATAGAATGGAACTGTACCAGAGCTCCCAAAGCTGTAATTTTTACAGCAACACATGCCACATCTTTCTCCACAGGAGCGGCTAGTGAATTCTAGAAAAATACAATTGTTGGAAAAATATAACCAACGGTCAGCAGTGGCTGCTTGTAACTAACAAAATGATGTCTAAAATTCTTTCTATACAGAGTATTCAGTAATTTCTAAATCTACTATACAGCATTTATCTAAAAATTACTAAGTATGTGCCAGACATACTCAAAATGATGAGTGAAATAGAAGCATGTTCTTTGCCTTCCTACACTTAAAATGCGAAATCTTGAAGAGTCTCACTCATAGAACTGTCATCTCAACTAAACGCCAAATTCTGGCCTAGTAAACAAAAATAAATACTAATTACATGTTATGCTTCTGTTTTGCCAGCAATGAGGTTGGATGACTGACAACAATATTAAGAAGTTGGTTTTCTCTCGTAGAAGAAAAGAATGGATTTGTGAAAGATCAATTCGAAAGATGAAAATTCTGGACTATTTGGAAATAGGCTTCACTCATATGATATAAAATATTAAGATTTAAACCAAGTAAAACTTTTAGTAGATATTCTCAAAATTAGAAGAGTATGAGAAAATTGTTATTTCAAAATAATTTAATATGTAGAAAAGAACATAAATTATTAATCTTGTGTGCTACCCATAGGCTAAATGATTTATAAAAAGATTAATTCTCATAAAAATCCAAGGTAGTTGCCATTTTACAAATGAGGAAAATGAATCATAGAGAAGTTGAGTAGCATGCTCAAGGATGTGCCACCAGAAGGTATGAGAAAGAGAGTAGATGTCACAGGGTCTCACTCCAGAGTCTATGCTCTTAACCATTATATCGTGTTGACTATGTTAGACTGGTGACCATTATAAACACAGAATACAGTACAATTTGCAAGTTTCTACAGATCTTGAAGAATGACAGCCCCAAAGTAATGCTCTGGTCCAATCAATTGCTGAAAATCATATTTAACTTAGAAAGCCAGTCTACTCATTTGAATACTAAAGGGTTGAAGTACTCATTCAAATACATAAAAGAAATGGTTTATTTTTTATTTCTCTACAAGCAAGGTATATCCACATTATAAATTAAACATCACAAAATTATATTTATATACCCTTGGGGATTTATTTTGAAACTGTACAAATGTTGATGTAACATATATCTGCACTCATCCCAAACTCTGACACTTACTTGAGTGAGTCTCAGAAAGGCTACTACCAAAACAAAGTAAGACAAGGAAGGAGGGTTTTAAAAATAACTGGATCGGTATAAGAAAAAAACAACAGACCTTAAATGGCAAATGCATTTTCAACAGCTTTACTGAACTACAACTAGAATATCATAAAACTTACTAATTTTAAGTATACAATTCAATGATCATTAGCATATTTAGTATCCTTTCAGCCTGAAGGACTTCCTTTAATATTTCTTGTAAGGCAAATCTGCCAACAATCTATCCTCTTGAATTTTGTTTTATCTTGGAATGTCTGTATTTCATTTTCATCTTTGGAAAGATAATTTGAAAGACAATATATACATATATATTCTTGGCTGACAATGTTTTGGCTAGTTTGTTTCTTTCAGCATTTTGACCATATCATCAACTATTTTTTGTACTCTAATCTTTTTTCTACAGCTATTCAAAGGGTTTGGAGTGACTAATACCTCAGGAGTAAATAGCCTATTCCCTTCTTCCTATTCCTAGTCTGTTCTTCGTCTGAAAGTTCCACTGAAACCTGTTCACCATGGAGGACCCTGTGGATAGTTAAATGCTGGTGCCATAGCTTCTAGCAGCATAGCAACAACCAGGCCACAACAGTGGCACAAAATGACTAAAAGAAACAACAACAAAAAAGAATAAACTCACTGCCATCAAGTTTCCCGACCCACAGCAACCCTACAGAACATATTAGAATGGCCCCTGTGAGTTCCCAAGGCTATAAATGGAAGCAGAAAGCCTCACCTTTCTCTCATGGAGAAGCTGGTAGGTTTGAACCACCACCTTGTGGTTAGCAGCCCATCCTTGTAAACTGATAAATGGACTTTATTTTCACTCCGTTTTTACATTTCCCCTTTATTCATATTCTCCATTGTTGCCATAAGTTCCTTTAATTAATTAAGCATAACCTTTTCAGGTCTTTGAATATTATTAATAGTTGCTTTGAAGTCTTTGTCAAGCAGGTACAAAGGTATCTCATCCTAGAAAATTTTTATTGACTTATGAGTCCACTTACCTATTTATTTACAATCTTCCTAATATTTGTGGTTGAAATCATAGATTAGACAGTATATGTATCAATAATGAATTATATTTTCTCTCATCTTTGAAGGTTATTACTCTTTATTGTTGCTGCTGATTTACTGGCTTTTTTTAGTGATTTAACTACATGAATTCTATGAAGTCCGTGTGCCACATAATGTGTGGCTACTAATATCTCTGCTAAGTTATTACTATTATTATTATTCAATCTGACTTCTTAGGAGTTGCTTCTGTGTCAATATAGTTTAATGACCCGGCAATGATTGGTCATAGTTAGTACACTGCAAGTCTTCTAGCCTGCAGTGGGTTAGGGACTACAATCAAAGTTTAGGCCATTTACTAGTCAACCCTGGATTTTATTTTCCACAGGGCCCTCTCATGCCTGCACTGTCCATAAACAAGCCCTAACATTCAGCATCAACATGTAGGTAGCTGGAGTCCTGTGTAGTTTTTCCAGAGGATACAGCCTTGCTCATATACTCATATACTAAACCACCAGCAATATGTAGGATCTTATCACGGATCACTATAGCTGTCTCATTTCCCCAGATACCCTTGTTAAAATTCTGGCTAGTAGAAGGCGGGGAAGGGAGACTCCGGATAGGGCAAGATATGACAAAATAACGATGTATAAATTACCAAGGGCTCATGAGGGAGAGGGGAGCGGGTAGGGAGGGGGAAAAAAAAAGAGGACCTGATGCAAAGGGCTTAAGTGGAGAGCAAATGCTTTGAAAATGATTGGGGCAGGGAATGTATGGATGTGCTTTATACAATTGATGTATGTATATGTATGGATTGTGATAAGAGTTGTATGAGCCCCTAATAAAATATAGGGAAAAAAATTCTGGCTAGTGTGCTAGTCTGTGGCTTGTCCTAACTAGAAAATACAATCTCCTACTACCTCCAACATTGGCCTCCTTCATTCTTTTTTAATTGAGATCAATATTGTTCCCAACAATTCCCAGAGACATGGGGTTTTACCGCATTCTGCTTTAAATCCTCTTCTGGCACTATGAACAAAGCTGCTATCTTCACAGCTTAGTCTACCCCATAATACTCCCAAGGCACCAAGTCAGTGGAAAGAAAGAGCGGAATGGGAACAGTTTCCGGGCCTAAGGCATCATGGAATCCCATTGTTTTCACCAAAAGGTTCAGCAGATTTACTTGAATAACTGCTTCTCTATTTGTTGAAGGATTCTGGTTGCTTTCAGAGCCCTAAAACAGCTGTTTTTGACAATTCTGAGAAGCAGATTTGCCAAGCGTCTTGCCTGGCTACTTTCTATTAAATACATTTTAAAGGTAATTTGCCTGAGTAACCTATTTTAAAATGTCACAGAAAATATTTTGAAACATTTCTAAGTATAGAAGCTGCCACAAAACTAAAATTACTATTCTCTTTTGACTGTTAAGATGCCTTTGTTGAAGAGCTTACTCAGGCGGACTTAAGTGGAAAAAAATCATCTAAGCAGAGAACACAGCATTTGCCATTTCAGAGACATGTCGGGGAATTGTATGGTTAAATATTGGATGGGTAAATTCCTCTCTATGTTTAGCTCTCTCTTTAGCTACAAACAAGCTGAAATCTCCTAAACCCTACAAATTCTCCCTGCTGGCTGAATATATCCTAGTATTTTTATTCTAATATCTTTCCTATTCTTATTATCAAATTTCCTCAAAGAATGGTTATGTCCTGATCTTACCTTCTTCACTTCTACACAATCCTCAATCTACTTCTTACCTTCACTGAGGTTCAATGACTTCACAAAAAATACCAAATCCAATGAACAATTTTCAATCTTTATCTTATTGAATTTCTTTTTTCCATTTGAAAAGACTGCTGATCACACTCCCTGTGAGGATCTCTGCCCCTTAATCTATTATTATAGTGTCTTGGTTTTCTTCTGATATATATATAATCTTAAGCAGTGCTTTCTCTTCCTACATTTACTCCTTAAGTGTTAGTGATCTCTTAGGGATATCCTGTACACTATATTTTTTATAAATAATCATTTCACTTGGGGCTCATACAACTCTTATCACAATCCATTGTATGTCAAGCACATTTGTACATCTGTTGCCCTCATCATCCTCAAAACATTTGCTTTCTACTTGAGCCCTTGGTATCAGCTCCTCTTTTTCCCCTCCTTCCCCACTCTCCCCTCTCTCAAGAACGCTTGATAATTTATAAATTATTTAATAAATTTATAAATTATAATTATTCTGTCCATCGTCTCCCTTCACCCACTTTCCTGTTGTCCATCCCCCAGGGAGGAGATTATACGTAGATCCTTATAATTGGTTTCCCTTTTCTACCCCACCTTCCCTCTACCCTCCAGGTATTACCACTCTCACAACTGGCCCTGAAGGGATCATCTGTCCTGGATTCCCTGTGATTCCAGTTCCTATCCATACCAGTGTACATCCTCTGGTCTAGTCGGATTTGTAAGGTAGAATTGGGATCATGATAGTGGGGGTAGGGAGGGAGGGAGCATTTAAGAACTAGAGGAGGTTTATGTTTCATCGTTGCTACACTGCACCCTGACTAGCTCATCTCCTCCCCATGACCCTTCTATAAGGGGATGTCCAGCTGCCTACAGATGGGCTTTGTGTCCCCAATCTGGACTCTCCCTCATTTATTTTATATCTTACACTGCCCAACATCTCCCTTCACCCACTCTTCTGTTGTACGTCCCTCAGTGAGGAGGTTTTATGTAGATCCTTGTAATCAGTTCCCCCTTTCTACCCCACCTTCCCTCCACCCTCCCGGTATTACCATTCTCACTGGTCCTGAAGGGATCATCTGTCCTGATTCACTTTGTTTGCACTGTACCCTATTTTTAACCCACCTCTCTTAAATTTTATCCACAGGTAATTTTGTAGTCATTTACACTTCTTAATCATGATGCCTCTCACATCTTTATCTCCAGCTATAGAAATTCTGTTTGAAAGTAACAATACCTGAAAAATTCCACTTTAATGTTCCAGAATTCAAATACAGGATGATCTAAAGCCAAGTCTTGATCTCACAAGCCTACCATATTCCATCTCCTGTGTTCCCTATCTCATTGGTTGTTGTTGTTAGGTGCCATCAAGTTCGTTCTGGCCCATAGCCACCTTATGCACAACAGAACAAAACACTGCCCAGTCCTGAGTCAGTCTCACAATTGTTCCTATGCTTGAGCCCATTGTTGCAGCCACTGTGTCAATTCATCTCTCCGAGAGCCTTCCCTTCTACCTCTCCCTTTGCTGACCCTCTACTTTACCAAACATGATGTTCCTCTCCAGGGACTGGTCTCTCCTGACAACATGCCCAAAGTGTATAAGGCAAAGTCTTGCCATTCTTGCCTCTATAGGGCACTCTGGCTATATTTCTTCCAAGAGAGATCAGTTTGTCTTTTAGCAGTCCATGGTACTTTCAATACTCTTCTCCAGCACAATTCAAATGTATCAATTCTTCTTCAGTCTTCTTTATTCAATGCCAAACTTTCAGATACATGGGTCAGGTACACCTTAGTCCTCAAAGTAACATCTTTGTTTTTCAATACACTAAAAATGTCTTATGTAGCAGGTTTACCTAGTGCAATGTGTCATTTGAGCTCTTGACTACTGCATCCATAAGTATTGATTGCAGATTCAAGCAAGATTAAATCCCTGACTATATTAATTCTCATTGGTTAGAACCAACACAATCCAATCATCCAAGTTAGAACCCTGGAGGTTGAATGTTTGATTCTTTGCTCTTCCTTCTCTCCAGCTGTCTGATAATCCAGTTAATCGATAAATATCAATTGATTTTACCTACACAATATTCTCAATTTCATTTCATCTGCCCTTGCTTCTTTACATTTTAAGGTAGCCATTTGATAAAACTATGTCAAAACAACGCTCACACAGCTATATCAAAAGTGAATTTTAAGCTCTATTTAGCTTTCTGCTAAATAGTTGAGATAGTTTATTGTGCCAGCCTGGCTGATAAACACAAGTGGGATTAATTGAAGAGCGGAGAGATAAATGGCTCAGTGAGCCTCGCCTTTCTTGTCTCTCGCTCTTTAATGATCGGACCAGTGTGTGGCTGCCTTGCTTGTTCTGTGCCTCAATTTACAGGGTACACTACCTGTGGGACGCCTATCCTGTGGACTGCGTCGCTGTAAGTTGAGGTCCCTTTAAGACCACACGATTGGAATTTACATCTCTGGAGCTGGGGAATGACAGTTGGCAACCTGGCTGACAGTTGGTGACCTGCCTTGCTGTTTGCTGCCTGTACTGGGATAGGCTAGCTCTCTCTACAGAGGAACTACCTGGTGGCTCTCAAGACTTGAAGGACTGCTAGTGTGTCACAGCTCTCTCACGGGAGTGAGTTGCACTGAGCCATTTGTACTGCTTTATAATTTAACTTTTCATTTCTTGTATTATATATCTACCTATTTATATAATTTAACAGTTCATTTCTTGTGTTATATAGCTATCTTTATAAATATATACATATAATTATCAGCAATCTGGTTTTATCTCTCTAGAGAACCCTATCTAATCCAATAGTACATAACACCAACACTAAAGTAAATTGATCACTGGATCATAAAATATCTTTCCAAGCCCCAAAAGGCATTTAGTCATTTTTACACAAAATGCGTGGAACATAAGCTAGAATTGTGCTTAGTGTCTAGAGGACTTCTTTTGACTCCAACTTCTAGTAGATTTCTCTAAGTTGTCTGAAGAAGTATTTTTAGGCTTCTGGCTAAAATAATTTAAATTTATAAATATCAATATTTCTTAGTCTATGCACAAGGTTTATTTACATGCTTTAAATAATTCTTCAAAAATGCTCTCAAACATAATGAAACCCCAAACACTATGCTGTTTTATGTTGAAATTTTTATATTGTATTTATATTCTTCTATCCAAAGTTTGTAATGTTAGACCAAGTTAGAATATATCAGTACTTCTTTTTAAAGGAATTATGAAAACATTCATAAATAAAAGTCAAATTACATAAATTCAGTGGTTAACAAGAAAAATGAACCATGATATAAATGATATGCCATGCAAAGTCGTGTGCTTCAGGATTACATTAACATATGTTTGACTTTGGCATATTATACTTATTAGTACCAAGACTTCATATTATTTACTTACATTTTTAGTTTATTTTCTTACATATAAGGTTCAGAATAGTTATTTCTCAGACCTAATGTGAATAAAGTATAAAACCTTTACCTCCAACCATATGAAAAATTAACTCAATTACAGGCCTAATATAAAATCTAACTATAAACAAAGAAAAAAGCATAGAATAAAAATCGCTGTGACTTTGAGTTATGCAATGATTTATTAGATGGACTTCAAAATGCCCAGATCAAAAGGAAAAAACAGACAAACAGGGCTTCATCAAAATTAAACCTTGTTTTTAAAATGGTATTATTAAGTAAATGAGAAGGGGCTACAGTGCAGGAGAAAATATTTACAAAATACATCTATATAGGTAAAAGTTGTTTCCCTAATTGTGGTGAAATAAAATTTCTTAATATTGCTCTTCTACCCAAGTCTCTGTAGCTCCCACCCAATGATTGGGTGAGCCTATTCAAATAGGGCATGTGAAGCACTAACAGAAGGGACTGGGCAGTTTAGTTGGCAGTCATTTGGCTACACGAGCATTACCTCCGAAGCAAGAATGCAAAGAATTCCTGAGACCATGAAGGCAGAAGAGCCATCAGCAGGGTAGTTTATAAATTGCTGCCTGAAATGGCAAAGGAAGTAGAGGCCAGGCCACAGCAAGGCCAAAGGCCCAAGCAAGAAGACCAGGAGACATAGCGTTGCTTTGGTACAGTGAATTTCTTTGATATTTGCTATGAATAGTCATAGTCTTTAACCACTAGTTAGTTGTACAATGTATCATATTTAAAATAGGAACAAGGAGGGGGATCTCACTACCATAAGGAAAGAAGAGCCATGAATTAAATGCTCCCTTTGGACCCTGAGATTTCTGCACACTAGACCTCCTCATTCCAAGAGACAGAGGGCTCTGAACGAGAAATGTGGTGGTAATGCGGTGGTGATGTGGTGGCCACAGCAATGCATCAGCACCAAGAGCATAAGACAGTGCGCTGGGTTTCCCAACCCTCAGAGTAGGCAGTTTAATGCTTTCAGCCAAAAGCAGAGTCAGTGCCTCCAAGAGCAAGAGGCTAGATCTGAGCACCTCCAGCTGAGGCTTATGGTAGCATATCCTTTGGGCATTTACTGACCCTGCTAAAGGAGTTTTGTAACACTTGACTGGACCACAGGTCAAGAGAGCACATGGCTGAGGCACTGAAGGCCAGAGACAAGAATGCTTGATTGTCTGAAGTCATAACTAAGCAGTTATCCTGAGCATTTCTGATTCTGAATTGTAACCTGTTCACTTCTCTAATAAACCTCCTCATCATGAATATTATAATATAGCCATTACAACAAATTATCAAATCCAGCAGAGAACCAGAGTACCATGGGTAGGATGGATGGTATTAGAATTGCTAAAGGGAAAAAAATTGCTAAAGAAGTTTGGAGGGTGGAGGCATGTCTGACCTCTGCCTCATAAAACTTCTGATGAGGTTGATTCTCCTTTCCCCTGGTAAAGTCATGGGAGCTCTGATGTTTTTCCAGACACACATCATTATTAAAATTGTTTTAGCTACTTGGAGCTTCTTGCAATCTATATAAAGATAAGGACTGACTTTCCCATTTCTCTAAAGAAAGCTGCTGGAATGGAATTTTTATCAGGATTATATTGAATGTATAGATTGCTTAGGGTAGTACTGACATCCTAATAATATTATGTCTTACAAATCATGAATATGGAACTATTGCCCTAAGGTCATCGTTAATCTCTAAATCTTAAGCCATAAATATCCCCTGGGGTCTTCTTAAAGACTTATGGTTTAGCTTAACTAATAAAGAATGTCTGCCTTAAGCATAGTGCTTTTAAAAAAATATCTGTATGGGATCAAGTTGACAACAATATGAAAGATTTGATAGGAAATTTTAGGTTAATGGAGAGGAACAATTCAGAAAAGGGGGTGAGAACAGTTGCACAACTTGAAGAATATAACCAATGTCCTCAAATTGGACATGTACAAAGTAGATAAGAATTCTACTTATATTCTTTTTTATATGCTTTAAAATTTTTAAATGTTTAGTATTTTTCCCCAATAGTTTACATATCATAGATTCAATAGTTCAATTATATCAAAGAGAATTGTGTAATCATTATCACATCAATATTAAAGCATCCCCCATTGATTATACCACCTCTAAAATGAGTTATGCAATTTCAATTCATTCTTGTGCTCCCTCTCCCCTTCATGCCATAATTATTTGCTCCCCAAATCCCCTTTACCTCCCTATCACTCAATCCCTACTCCTATATGCCCTATATCCCCTTGTATCAGTGGTTATCATTATGCATCCACTCCTCTTGTGCTTCACAGCTGGGAAACCCAACAGAAAACAATTAAATACAAAATAACACTAAGGTGGTAAGGATAAAATGATAATAGCATAAAGACAAAAATGCAGACAATGAGTAAGAAGGAAAAGACCCCCATCAACATTCAAAAAGCCAGGGAAGAAATTTCTGTCATGGAACCAATTAAAAATACTTGCACCCAGAACAAATTCAGGTCACATCTATAGGGTGGTAAATTGGCCAAAGTGTTGAGTTCAATCCAGGATAATCAAGATTACAACGGTTTCTGCCTGATAGTAAGGCTGTTGGAAACTCTTGCCTGTGGCTAGAGCAGATCTGCCTGCAGCTCAGTCCGACTAGCTACTCTGTAGATGGATTATGGACTTCAACTGTCCTGCATAGCCCTCCACAAACTGGGTGTGTTCTGATGCTTGTTCCTTACCATATTCATATTTTGTAATTGTCATCTTTAGATCACACAAGCTGGTATGCTTCTTCTATGTTGACTCCTTACTTAGATGTGTGCTGGTTTGACTACAAGCCTTTAAGACCCCAGACACTATAGTATATTGTTGTGTGTGTGTGTGTGTATATATATATATATATATATATATATATATATATATATATATATATATATATATATATATATAAAACAACAAAAATGAGCAGAAAAAAATGTTGAAATTTCCATGGATTTCATTTTACTTGGATCCACAACCAGTGGTCATGGAAGCCTCAGTCAAGAAATTGAACAATATATTTACTACATTGGGCAAGTCTGCTCCACAAAACCCACTTTGAAATGTTAAAAGAGAAAAGATGTTACTTTGAGAGCCAAGAAATGTCTAACTCAGCCATGATATTTTCAATTGCCACATCTTTTTCCTGAGAAGTGGCTGGTAGGTTTACTTCTTGGTTAGCAGCCCAGCACTTAACAATTGGTCCACCAGGGCTCCTCAAATCAAACTAAAACCAAATTTCCTGCCACCAAGTTGATTCTGACTCATAGCGATCCTCTCAGACAGAAGCAGAACTGCCCCCTTTGGATTTCTGAGAGTGTAACTCTTTATAGAAGTAAAAAGCCTCATCTTTTTCCTTCAGAGTAACTGGTTCTTCCTCAATCACTTAATAAATATATTTTTTAAATTGCTATCAAGTTGATTCTAACTTATGGTGACCCATGTGTGTCAACGTAGAACTGTGCTCCACAGGATTTTCAATAGCTAATTTTCTTTTCTTTCTTTTATTTATTTATTTTTCCACTAGGCTTTTCTTTTGAGACAGGCACCTTTGGGTGGACTTGAACCTTCAACCTTTTAGTGAGCAGCCAACTGAACTAACTATTTGTACCACCCAGGAATTCTCAATAAACAATAGCTACTATGTTGGGCTATAAAAACAAAATAATTTCATATAAAGACAGAATACTATGATGCTTATTTTAAAGAAGGCATAAATTCAGAAATTTACTTTTAATAATCCATGGTGGTGCAGTGGTTATGTGGTTTGAAATCACTAGCTGCTCCACAGGATAAAGATGAGGCTTTCTATTCCCATAAAGAGTTGCAATCTTTTAAATCTACAGGGGCAGTTCCACCCTGCCCTATTGGGTCACTATGAGTTGAAATCAACTAGATAGATGGCAGTGAGGTTTTTTTTTAAGACTATACACAGATAAGCCAAGACTATACACAGAAATGGGGAGCAAATGTCATCAAGATGACTTTGACTCATGGTGACCCCATGTCTGTCAGAGTAAAATTGTACTAATTTTTCAGAAGTAGATCACCAGGCCTTTCTTCTAAAGTACCTCTCAGTGGATTTGAACTGCCAACATTTTGGTCAGCAGCCAAGTATGCTAACCATTTTTACACCACCTGGGGCTTCAAACAGATAATATAAAGGCTTGGAGTGAAGCTCTTCCATTTAGCTCTATTTTTTTACAGAAAGAAAACTAAGCACAGAGCCAAATGTTATGTGATTCTTATGAGGTTGCTTAACATCTCTCAGCAGCATTCAGCTAGTGAACAGAGCAGCTATCACACTATTTCCAAAAAGTGAGTGCGAAGTAATATAGAAAGAACAAAAATACAACTCAGAACTCAGTAGTGTCCAACGCAAGGGCATGACATACCAATCATCCAAAAACAATTGAGAGAATTTGAAACGTATTATTACATGATTCTAAAATACTTCAATGAAGTAAAATTCATAACAAAAGAGCAGTGATACTGTCCAATTAAAACAGCTGTGTATGTGACAACAGGCATCATGTAACGAAGGAACCAAAGCAACCATATTCTCTTCTTTGTGCTATGGAACCAAATTTAGCCCAAGGGTAGGAATATCCATGCTCTACGCCTGTACAAACCACACACACATATGCGCGCGCGTAAGCACACAATCCCTTTGGGGATTACCAGTAAAGTAACTATAGTATAAAGGGAGAAGGCTGAATAGTCCCAATACTTACCCTCTTCTGGTTCATCCTCTTGGGGTGACATTGGACCTCCTCCACTAGTAGGAGTGATAGGCTCCTCCTTCTCAGACTCTCGCTGTAGACTCACCACCTCATATATTGAATCTCCAGCAGTGTTATGGCCTTTTCCCTCAGACTGAGAAAGACAGAAAATGTGTTTCAATATTAGAACATGAGTAAATTAACAAAGAGAAGCACATTATATTAGATATGCAACAAATATGAAGTTGAAATTATAACTTTCAAAGTACATTGCTCTTCACATGATATTCTA
The DNA here is from genome assembly GCF_050624435.1 of Tenrec ecaudatus. Lineage (NCBI taxonomy): Eukaryota > Metazoa > Chordata > Mammalia > Afrosoricida > Tenrecidae > Tenrec > Tenrec ecaudatus. Next base: position 187,082,690 of record NC_134530.1, on the reverse strand, counting down.
ACCGCTACTGTTATTTTAGCTAACACAGTAAATAGTAGCCATCTGGGAGGAATTTTCTTTTTATTAGAAAACAGTGAGGCAGCACAGGTTCTTAGGTAGACAGGTACAGGGGCAGTGAATTATTCAATGTGGCTCTTCCAGCCAAAGTCTCTACCTCTACCAAAATTCCTTTCCTTGTATGGGACTGTAAGAAGGGAGGGGAAGAAACTGATGGATTCAACTGCAATTTCAATAAAATTCTCAGAAGTGACATCCTGCTGTGTATAAAATGAGCTCTTTGAGAAGCAGGAGGAGGGATCTCATTACCTGTAAGAGACAGGAATGGAGAGTGTTTTCTGAACCCAAGATCCCTGTGCAGTGAACCTCTTGGGTCCAGAAAACAGCCATACCATCAGCGGAGCAGCAGCAGAACCAAGAGCCAAAGCATGCAACAAGTAATGGACTTCCCAATCCATGAAACAAAGCTGAGTGCTATTAAGCAGAAGGCTAGCTTGTGGAGTAGGGTGCCTCTGAGCACTTAATTGGAGAAGATAGGCTTGCTTACCCACAGAAGTGGACTGAGTGCCTTCGGGCTGATGTGTACTGGAATGAGAAGCCTTTGAGCATTAATTCAAGGAGTTGGGCCTGCTGACTCATGGATTTTACACTGAATGCCTTAGAGTGGAGTCTTACAATAGAGTGCTATGGCCTTTGAACATTTAGTAGCAGATTTGATAGAACTTTGTAACATGTCTTGATAAACAACTCAACCCTCAGCATTTCTCACTGGCATTACAACTTGTTAATTTCCTTAATAAACATTTTAATCACGAATTTTGTCTGTGAGTTCTGTGTAGCGATTGCAGTGGATATTAGAACCCAGAGAAGTAAAATATAGAGCACGAATTGAGACATTACAACAGGTAAGCCAGGACATTCTGCTGTCCACATCCATAGGGTCCAGATTTCATGCAACCAACCAGAGGTGAAAATATTTGGGGTGGGAGAAATGATTTAATATCCAAAGCAAATACTCCAAGGATCAGTAAGAGGAAGTGTGAAGGTCTATTTGTATAGCATTTATGTGGTTTTCAGTATTGTAAATAATCTAGAGATGATTTAAAGTGGACAGAAAAATATATGTAGATTATATGCAAGTATTGTGTCACCATCTATAAGAGATTTGGCATCCACAAATTTTGATATCCTCGGGGATCTCTCATGGATGCTGAGGGATGATTATAATGCGAGAGTCTTAGAACTGACTGCTTTATACTAAGGTAAAGCAATGTCAGCTACCCCCATCAACGAATTCATAGTAAGCAATAGTTTTTATATCATAATATATGCTCTAAATCAGTGGTTCTCAACCTTCCTAATGCCGTGACCCTTTAATACATTTCCTCGTGTAGTGGTGACCCCATAACCATAAAATCATTTTTGTTGCTACTTCATAACTGTAATTTTGCTACTGTTAAGAATCGGCCAAGCACTGTGAAAGGGTCGTCCGACCCCCTAAGGGATCGCGACCCACAGGTTGAGAAACACCGCTCTAAATGGACATTATGAGATAATGAAGAAAACAGTCAAGTCACCACCATACTCTCCTAACACGGCCACCCCATTCTTTGCCAACTCCCATTCACCTTGGAGTCTCACTTCAAATACTACTTCCTGGAAAAGCCTTTCCAGACTGCAGTCTAACTAGGCCCCAGAATTTGTTTCTTATCATATCTTGTGTTTCTTTTCACTACACTTACCACAATTTGTAATTACATATTTTTATAATTATGCTATAATAGTTGTCCCACCCACCGGACAATAGATACATGAGGGCAAGCACTGTATTGATTTCAACACAAATAATGCCAACCAGATAGCACATACTCAACATCTGTGAGTGAACGACTAGATTCATAGTGAAACATACAGACTTCGATGTCAAGTAGGCCTGGGCTTAAACTCAAATTTCATTACTAATCAGATGTGGGATGTTGAATAACTTACCCTGTTGAATCGCTGCATCTATATCACTAAAGTGGGGATAATACTGCCTCTAAATTGTTAAAAATATTTAAAATAATAATACTTTTGGTATTTACAAGTAAATAGAATAAATGTATTATTATTACTACAATGTTCGCAGCACAAAAAGTCTCAGAAAAGAATATAATGGGGCCTTGCAACTTTATTATCTCTAATTTCTCTACCTGTACTGTAATCCAGTTAAATGATAAATATTATTTCAATTGTTTCCTATTTTCCATAATTAATTTAGAATCATAAGGTAAAACCTCAGCTGTATCTTAAAGTCATTTAAAATTAATAAAGCTAAACCTGTCCACTTTATTAAAAGCAGTGGGAGGATATCAAACCATGGAAATATAAGCTGTTCGGTTTTAACAAATAAACATTTTATTGCATTTCGACTGTGCTCAATAAACAAAGAGACCAATCTCTAAAGCAACCACTAAAAGAACCATACATCAGAGAGGGAGGGGGAAAAAGAAGAAAAATGAGGAGCTGATTCCAGGAACCCAAGCGGAAAGCGAGTGTTGTGACATGAATGAGGGTAACAAATATATAAGTGTGCTTTACACAATTGATGTATGTGTGGATTGTGATAAGAGTTGTACGAGCCCCAATAAAATGATTACAAAAATTCTTCTTATTAAAAAAAGAACCATACAAAGAGATACACTAAAAATAAAATACATAAAAATTAAAAACAATAAAATACAGCACTAAAAACACCTCAAATAATATAAAATATATCTTGGGGGAAAATAAATACAGGAATATTTAAAAGATCAAAAAATTAATGATACAGGTTAATTTATACTTAATATAAAGCATGTAAACATAACAATTTAAAGAGTATCTGACTGTATGGAAAAAATATATATATCTCCAGACTCTCTGCAAGCCCCACTTTAAAAATAATGCTGTACCAGGTTAAAAGCAAAAGTAGGAAGAAACCCCTAGCCCCAATGATTTCAATTATAATTTCTATCAAATTTTCCAAGAAGAAAAAACACTAACACTAAAAAATATACCTTGCAGAAAAATTTTAAAATAACAAGAGTATTTTCAATTCACTGCAGAGTAGTTATTACCAAAAAAACACACAAAAACTACAGACCAACATCCCTTATAAATACAGACAGAAATCCTCAACTAAATCTTCACAAATCAAATCCAGATACATCCACACAAACACATGTGTGTATTTTTAACATGTGTATTTTGTTGTTTTATTGTTGTTGTTAGGCATTATCAAGTCAATTTTTTAAGACAGGTGTTCATATTTATTTGGAAATTCAGTTTCCAATGGCACTATAGCTCTGTAATTACATATTGTAAGTCTTCTTTCCACAACACTAGATGCTGCACACAGATAGTGTAACCTCCCACTCTCCCTCTGCTCAGAACTGGGTCTCCTTCAATGGGCTTCTATACAATCAAACCCTCTTGTTCTGAATGGCTAACTGTGCAGACTGGAGGAAAAATATTAAATCATCTAAAACAGTGGTTCTCAGCGTCCCTAATGTCGCAACCCTTTAATACAGTTCCTCATGTTGTGGTGACCCCACAACCATAAAATTATTTTCATTGCTACTTCATAACTATAATTTTGCTACTGTTATGAATCAGGCAACCCCTGTGAAAGGGTCCTTAGACCCCCAAATGGGTCGTGACCCATAAGTTGAGGACCGCTGATCTAAAACATACTTTTAACCTAACATAAAAGGAGCAACTTAAACAAACAAAAAGGTGTTTGTGACAAATAAGTCACATTACAAACAATACCCAAAGAAAGATAATCAACAAGTTTATCAACAGTTATTACTAAAAGTGCTCAATAAGTTATAACTTAAATCTTACAACACAAAATGGTCAATTCTCTCCTTTTCAAAAAGAAGTATGTTCTACTTATACTCATTATTGTACAATCACATACTAAGATATCATTTTATTCGGTCAACTATTTTTAAAGTGGGGGGGAAAGACAAAATGCAGATGGGTACAGTGGCATCACACATATATATCTCTGCACATATGTAGCCCAAACAATGCAAACATCAAGGAATAGTCTCTTTAAATCTGAGCAGTTAAAAAAAGGCTTTTCAAATTCACAAGTTGATTCTGTGTCTATGCACATAGACAGTGATTATATCATATGAGATTTGGATTCATTTCCCAAAACTTCACATTTTGTATTGGTAGTATTAGACACAATGTCAGGTAGATTTTTAACACAGACTGATTTTTGACTTGGGATGTGACAGTGTACAAGGACCCCATAGTGTTTCCTAGGCTGTGATCTTTATGGAAGCTGACTGTCAGGTTTCTTTCCTGGAAGGCTCTGGGTAGGCTTGAACTGTCCACCTTTCAAGTGCAGCCAAGTGTTTTAACTGTTGAGCCCCCAGAGCTCTTTCTTATATATTTAACATGAGGGTGTTTTTCAAGAAGTTTCTGGAAAACGTACTTAAAATATAATGAAAATTTTTCAAGAACTTTTATAGCTCCCTTATACAGCAGTGGAGTTTACCTGGGGAATGCAATACTGGTTCAACATTCGAAAATCATCAAGCAATGTAATCCCCCATATTAACAGTCTAAAGAAGAAAGACCATGTGATTATATTAATTGATGTAGAAAACTGACAAAATTGCACATTTATTCCTAATAAAAACTCTCAACAAACTAGGAACACAATAGCACTTACTCAAGATGACAAAGAATAATTATAAAATTATAATTACTAATCACTAATTAGTATTATCAATTACTAATATCATACTTAGGAGTGCCTGAGTGGTGCAAATGGTTAAGCATTAGGTTAAGCACAGTAAACCAAAAGATTGATGGTTCAAATCCACCAGCAGTGCCTTCAAAAAGAGGCTAGTAATCAACTATTGCAAACCCTATGGAGCACAGTTCTGCTCTGAAACATGTGGGCGTAGTCAGAGTTAACTAGATTTCAATTGCCTGGTTTGTTCTATAATATCATACTAAGAGTAGAAGGAGGAACCATGTGGAACTGTAGGGCTAACACTGGACTGCTCACCCACAAGCTCAGCAGTTCAAGCCCACCAGCTGCCCCACAGGAGAAAGATGAAGCCAACTGCTCGCATTTGATTCATAGCTTCAGAAAGCCGATATAGGGTTATTATGAGTCCATATTGACTCGATGGCAGTGGGTTTGAGATGAAGTTTAAAGATTAAAGACAGAATGTTTTCCTTCTGAGAACAAGGGAAAATGTAAGGATACTCCCTGTCATCACTCCTATTTAGCATCTATGGAAGCCTTAGCAAGTACAATAAGGCAGTAAAATGAGAGAAAAGGCAAACATATGGGAAAAGAAGAAATAAAACCATAATTATTTACAAACACAACTGCCTTCAGAGGGATTAGGAAATGCTGTAAAGGAACAGACAGCTAACACTTAGGATTTCAAGCCATACAGTCTCTGTCACAACTACTCCATTTTGCTGTTGCAGTGTAAAAATGTTCTAATAGTAGTAAAATATTTCATTTGCACTTAGTGTCTTACACAAGGGCAATTTTCTTCACTTCTTTGAACCCAAGTATGACGTAAATATTGTGCCTAGCAACTATGTTTAAATTACAGTATTCTGCTATAAAATATAATTTTATTTCCAATTTCATGCATTTTAGATAACTAATCGATCTATGTTTGTAAATTAAATTACATTGTTCACATCAAAATTAATTATAGTACTTAGCACCATGTAAATGTATGGTACAAATTCAATAGCTGAGGAGTGGCTAAATCACATTAGAAACATTCATCACAGTGCACAAATAAACTTAAAGCTTTTTAAAATATGATATCATACTGTCATCAAATTCACAGTACAGTAAGTTGATAACTCTGTTTATAAAGCCTCTGAAGGTATGGTTCTAAATAATGATTAAATGAGAAAACCCTGGAGCTTTTTATATTCGAAACATTAATGCATACTACTCAGAACCTTTAGGTTATATGCAGAATCAGTATTTTTAAGGGTTTTTGATGCAAAGCTTAAATTGATTTTGATGCAAGGCTGAAATTGATGCAAAGTTTTAAATGAACTCAAAACAAACATACCTATATTAAGAAATCATAAGTCATATTAAAAAATCAAGCATTCTCACTAAACTGCAAATACATACAATCACCTAAAAAAAGTACATTTGCATTCAGCTTCTAAGTGTTTTGCACAGCTAAAGGTAAAGAGTCAATCCTGTAAAAATGCTAAGTCTGCAGGGAAAAAAGTTACCATCATAGTTTTGTTAATTTCCCTGAAACCTTATTAGTACTTCACAGCCTTGGTCATTGTTATTTGTCTTCAATTAGAAGAGAAATAATAAAATTCTTGTCATTTGGTTTTGTTTGTTAACAAACTGACTTTAAACCCAAATCCAAACTCACTGCTATTGATTCGATACTGACTCAGTGACCCTATCGGGCAAAGCAGAACTGTTCCTGTGAGTTTCTGAGACTGGCACTCTAGGAGAGTAGAAAGCTCATTCTCCTGAGGAGCAGCTGGTAGTTTTAAACTACAGATGTTGCAGATTGCAGCCCAATGAATAACCACTAAGCACCCAGGGTCCTAGACTGATTTTAGTTTGATTTAAATTTATTTATATCAACATGCATCCTCATCTTCCCTTAGTGCTTTAATCGTTGTAACTGGAATAGTGAATAAAGGCATTGTCTCCAACTTGAACGAATGTGAAGCCACTCAAATCAAAGGGGATGAAACATGGAGGGTACATAACAAAATCTAAATTTTTAACACTCTAATTACACTAAGTACACAGTCAAAGCAGGTTTGAGGGAGAGCTGTGGTAGGAAAAGGGGAAGTTTCTACTTCCAGGACCCTTGGGATTTACTGAAGGTTTAGGCAGAGGAGCTTCGGAGCATGAAAGACTGTTTTGGTCTCCTGTCAACACGTGGGGTCTTCTTGGTTTTACAGGAAAGCCCTCCAGCTCATCCCTTCTCTGAGAGCAGACAGGATTTGAGGTTTTAGAGAGACTTTTCCTCCTCCTCGCCTCTTCATCCACAGTCTACTTGACATGATGGTTCCTGTTCTCAAAGCATTCTAAGTTCCTCTTCGATCTTGCTTCCTGAGATTTCTCTTTCCTTAATCCAAATTCTATACATAGCAAGACCCAACGGCAGGTAAAGTACTTAGAACAGTATGGAGCACAAAGTACTAGAGAACTGTTACTTGTTGGTTGCTGTTTTGTGAGCTTTGATGATAGGACACTTCAGGAATAAAACAACCCAACCTGTAGTACAGCATACAAGTCCCATTCAGAAATAACAGGAAAGTCAGAGTGCTTTCCACATCCTGGCCTAATGCTACTTGGAAAGTTCCTGAACTGAAATGCCAATAACGATGTTGCCAGGTGCCATTGGGTTGATTCTGACTCATCACAAAGCTACATGTAGCAGAAGGAAACTCTGCCAAGTCCTAAGTCAACCTCACAAACTTTGCTATGTTTGAGTCCATTGCTACAGCTACTGTGTCTCAATCTCATTGAAGGTGGACTTCTACTTTACCAAATACAGTATCCTTTTCCAGGGACTGGTCCCTTGGATGACATGTCCAAAGTATGCGAGACAGTTTTGCCATCCTCCCCTCAAAGGAGCATTCTGATTACACTTCCACCAAGACATAGTTATTTGTTAGGGCCAGTCATGCTACTTTCAGTATTCCTTACCAACATAGTAATTCAGAGGCATCAATTTTCTTTGGTTGTCCTTTTCTATAGTTCCCCTTTAGTATGAATAAGGAGACTGGTTGGTACAGTGGGTTTTGTAAGGTCAGCAGATTGAATCCGCCAGTTGATCTATAGAAACAAGATGAGTTTTCTGCTCCCATAAAGTTTTACAACCTTAGAAACCCAAAGGGAAACTTGTACTCGGTCACTATGCATTGGAATAGATTAACAGCAGTGGCTTTTGAGTTACCAAGAAGCCAAGGCAACAGAAACTATCATGTTTTGGGTCGGATGCACCTTAATCCTAAGTGGCATCTTTGCTCTTTAATTCTTTAATGGGGTCTTTTGCAATAGATTTTCCCAATGCAATACTTGTTTGATTTCTTGACTGTCACTTATATGAGTTCTGATTGTAGATCTAAGTAAAACAAACTCATTCACAACTTCAATCTTTGCTCCATTTATCAGGATATTGCATACTGGTCCACTTGTGAGGTTTTTTTATTTTATTTTGAGGTGTAATCGACATTGAAGGCTGTAGTCTTTAACCTTCATCAGTAAATATGTCAAGTACTCTTCACTTTCACCAAGCAAAGTTATGTCATCTGCATACCATAGGTTAATCATCAGCCCTTTTCCAATACTTTATGCAGTCTATCTTAGATTATTTGTTCCACATACAGACTGGATATAATACTTTCCCCACTGTAACACACTTTTCCTGATTTTAAAGCACTCAATCCCTTTTCTCTGTTCTGCTGAGTGCCTCTTGCTCTATGTACTGGTCTGCAGGAACGCAATTAAGTGTTCTGGAACTTCCATTCTTCACAATGCTATCTTTTAGCTACTTCTGCATAATTAATATTTTATAAGTAAACATCTTTCTAATTTGCTGCTCTTAGCTAAGATCCATCTGACATCAGCAATGATTTCCCTTATGCCAAGTCTGCTACTATTCATAAGATTTTCAGTGGCTAATTTTTCAGTAGTGTACCACCTCTTTCCTTCTAACAAGTCTTAGTCTGGAAGCTCCACTGAAACCTGTCCACCATTGGCAACCAGGCTGGTAGTAGAAATACCAGCAGCATAGTTTCCAGCAGCACAGCAGCACACATCCTTTCATATATGTCAAACTGATAGACAAGCGATGGAATAACATCCAGCATTTACTTCCAACGGTTCATGCTTATTCACATACTAGGACCTTTACATTAGCTGTCCACCTCTTGAAAGGTCTTTCATTGGATTGTCATTATGGCAGGCCCGTCTTTGTCGCTCAGAGCTCAGGCACTAAAGGGCTAGTTCCTCGGGAAGGCTTTCCTTCACTCCCCAAACTAAAGTATCCCCAGGACATAGCACTCTGTCACCATCGGCTACTTTCCCATTTGTTTGCCAGTCTCCTTCCACCAGAATGTAAGCTCCGTGAAAGCGATGAGTTCATCTTGCAGTGTTCGCCTCTATGTTCCTCATTATGTAAACTAATGATCTGACACAGACCAGGCACTTAATGTGTTTGTTGAATGAATGAATAAGTGATCAAAAAACTCTACATGGTCGATAATATTGCCATCTCCATATTATACAAGATGCCCAGATTAACAAACAGAATGAGGAGCTATTTTCAGAATCAAACCATTAATAGTCTAGCTTGCTCTTTTAGTGCTATTTCAGAGTCTACAAAGTGCTAACACATTTTGTATTTCAGGTTAACATACACTTTGATCATACTTTGTTATGTTCACAGAAAATGACTAATGTATTTCCTCAAAGTGACTTAAAACTATGTTGTTGGGCCTGCACTGGCTGTTGGCCCCACCCTTCTCTCAACTACACAGTATTCTTTACATTTCTCTAATTCAGATGTATCATAGATTCCTTATATAATGGCAACTATAAGAAAGCTGATGGTGCCTGGCTATCAAAAGAGATAGTGTCTGGGGTCTGAAAGGCTTGAAGGTGAACAAGCGGCCATCTAGCTCAGAAGCAAAAAAGCCCACATGGAAGAAGCACACCGGCCAGTGCGATCACGAGGTGCCAAGGGACCAGGTATAAGGCATCATGCAAAAAAAAAAAAAAAAGATATAAGTGTGTGTATGTATGTGTATATGTGTGTATATGTATATATGTATATGTATATATATACCATATTAAATGAAGGAGGAAGTGCAGTGTGGAGACCCAAGGCCCAAGTGTCGGCCAATGGAGATCCCCTCATAGAGGGGTTTAGGAGAGGAGATGGGTTAATTAGGGTGCGAGGTAGTACCGATAAAGAACACAGCTTTCCCCCAGATCCTGGATGCTTCCTCCCCCCTACTACCATGATCCGAATTCTACCTTGCAGGCCTGGATAGGACAGAGGCTGTACACTGGTACATATGAGGGCTGGAGGTACAGGGAATCCAGGGTGGATGATACCTGCAGGACCAAGGGTGTGAGGGATGATGCTGGGAGAGTGTAGGGTGAGTGGGTTGGAAAGGGGGAACTGATTACAAGGATCCACATGTGACCTCTTCCCTGGGAGAGGGACAGCAGAGAAGGGGGGAAAGGGAGACCCAAGATAGGGCAAGATATGACAAAATAACGATGTATAAATTACAAAGGGCATGTATAAATTATGAGGGAGGGGGGAGAGGGGAGGGAGGGGAAAAAAAAGAGGACCTGATGCAAGGGGCTTAAGTGGAGAGCAAATGCCTTGAGAATGATTGGGGCAGGGAATGTGTAGATGTGCTTTATACAATTGATGTATGTATATGTATGTATTGTGATAAGAGTTGTATGAGTCCCTAATAAAATGTAAAAAAAGAAAAGAGGAGAAAAAAATGATTAGGGCAAAGACTGTACAGATGTGCTTTATACAATTGATGTATGTATATGTATGAACTGTGATAAGAATTGTATGAGCCCCAATAAATTGTTAAAAAAAAGATATTCTCTTATTAAGTGACAGAGATTCTTTGGCATAAATATAACTATATTGTAATTATATCATAATTATATTACAATTCAAGCTTCTAATCCTCACTGTGAGGAGCCCTGGTAGCTTAGTGTTTTCTTGTTGGGCTGCTAACTGCAAGGCCAGCAGGTGGACACCACTAGCTCTATGAATGAGGGAGAAATACATGGTTTTCTATTCCCATAAGAAAATAGTCTCAGACATCGCACAGTGTAAGACAAAATGATAATTTACAAATTCTCAAGGATTCATGAGGGAGGAGGGAGCAGAAAGGGAGGGGGGAAATGAGCAGCTGATGCCAGGGGTTTATGTGGAGAGCAAATATTTTGAGAATGAGGAGGGTAACAAATGTACAGCTGTGCTTTATACAATTGATGTATGTATGGATTGTGATAAGAGTTGTATGAGCCCCCAATAAAATGATAAAAAAAAAAAGAAATTACTCTCAGAAACTCACACAGGCAGTTCTACCCTGTCCTATAGGATTGTTATGAGGCAGCATCAACTTGATAGCAGAAAGTTTGGCTTGGTTTTATCCTCACTGTGACCACGCATAGTGGTCACAATATTAGTGACACAATATTGTGACATCAATATTAGTAACTGGCTTGCCCTTTGGATAACAGTGATTATAAAAGTGTGATGATTAGTGTTACAGCTCTTTTAGAATTTGTCTAGCTGATTTTTTTTCTGGGACCCCCCCCCACACACAAAAAGTATGATGATTAATTTTATGTGTCCAGTTGTTTGCTCAAACATTAGGCTAGACATTGCTGTGGAGGTATATTATATATGTGGTTGACATTATCAGTGGATTTTACCATATACGCCTGACTATAAGCTAACTCAAATATCAGCCACGGTACCTAATTTTACCACAAATACTGCATTAAAAATGTGCTGAGAGCTGGTTTTAAAAATGTGCTGAAAAACTCACCTTATACATAAGTTTATGTGGTAATTAAAGATTACTTTTGATAACCAGGGACTTCAAGAATAATGAAGAAATCTGTTTTAGATTATGCACAGCCAGAAAGCTATCTATCTATTTATTTTTCAGAAAGCTCTTTAGAAGTGAGCGTGGCAAGAGTTCACTTCCTGACCCTAGACACTTTCCTTAGAGAAACATCATGCTTGGTGTGATCGTGAAGGTGTGTAAACTTGGCTGGGCCAAAATTCTCAGTGGTTTGACAGTTAAGATCTAGTAATCCTACATGATGAGCTCTCCTCAAGCGTGTGACATGCTTCCAATAGAAGTATACATTGTGGAAGAGCTTGCTTACTATTTTGCTAGGTCTGGATGCTGCATTTGGTTCAGCAACCTCTGGTTCTTTAAACTTGAGCCAACAGCTTGCCATATTGCCTGCCAATTTTGGAAGTCTTGAGCCGCCTGCCATCTGGGCTGCCAACCTTGAATTCATTCCCCTCAGCATTCACAAGACTGTAATCTTCCTGCTGATCTTGGGTTCATCAAACTCTGCAGCTATTTGACTCGATAAGTCTCCAGTCTAACATCTGACCTGCTTCTACAGCTATGTAAAACCATTTTTGCGATTTAAAACTAACTCTCTCTCTCTCTCTCTTTCTCTCTCTCTCTCTCTCTCTCTCTCTCTCTCTCTCTCTCTCTCTCTCTCTCTCTCTCTCTCCACACACAGAGACACACCCTTCAGTGGTTTAGCTTCTCTAGAGTACACAGCATTAGACACTATGTAAATTAATAGCTCAGTGAAATCGAAACCCTCAATGAGATTGACTGACATAGTAGCCAAACAAATCCTAAAAATAAATCAATCAAGTAATCCTTTCTATCACTTTTGTTCCTTCTATCTCCTTCCCTTCCTCCTTCCCTCCCCTGTGTTCCCCAGGCGAACCTTTGACTGAAACAAATAGTCAAGGACTTATTTTTCTATAATTCTTTTATAATAACTCTACCAATTCAAATGTTATTATGTCATGGCATTTTAGAGAAGAAAATAAACCAGTAATATTAGAAAAACCTAAGACTTTGAGAGGTAGTGACTTCTACCAAGAATTTTCTTAAGAATCTATTGAGGACCAACCTTATCTTTCACATACACTTTCAAAATACTTATTTCATACAGTAAATCTAAAATATGATACTCATTACATATATAAATTGGCTACAAGATTCCATTTTTTTAATCAAATAAATTATTAAATTAAAAAAAAAGATTCCATTTTTTAAAAATACAAAACCTAGTATCTTCTAAAGCCAGATGCTCCAATAATTAAACACCTCAAATTTTTCCTATTATTATATATTTTAAACTATAATAAATGCCACCATCTTTTGCAGAAAATATGTTCATTATGATAATCAGATGTGCTAACAAAAATTATCTAAAGTAGGTTAGAATGACGGATTCTATCACATATGCTTTACATCTCCAAAAGAAACTTCAATCTGCATTGAAAATACAATAGTTGGCCCAATTTAAATGTTCTGGATTTCCAAAGATTATCTATCCAACATAACATTGCCTATTCTTTTTAAATGAATGTTATATAAGCATTTCTTCCTTCATATCATTGCTTTCTCTCTAATTATCTCAAAATGTTCTTTGTAGTTTATCACACACACCCAAAATAAATAAGAATTCAAGAACAACCCCCTCACATGTTCACTGATGCTGATTCAGTTGGCCCCTTAAGAACAGAACTGTTTTGCAATAATTCCAACTAATCATCAAAATCTGCTCCTATATTCCATGAATTTCTCTATCTTCAAAGATGCCTAAATTGTGAAATGAAAGCTCACTGAAGTATTGCATTTTCCAAGCTCCTATCATCATATGCTTCCATTCTTTCATGACACTAAAATAACTTTGTTGTCACCAATTTTTACTACATTTTGCCTCCAGTTCAAAAGGAAACTATTTATAGGTAGAACAACACAGCTAAGAACAAAGCATGCCACTACTGTGAAAGAAAGCATTTACTTCTAATAGAGCATTTCATTTCAAAATGTTGGACAAGCTGTGTTTTAAGAGTACTCATAGAATTTTGTTTTGTACAAGAATATCCCCTAAAACTAAAGAAAATTCCCCTTTGAAATAAGCAAATTTTTATCGTTAAATATCAATTATGTGGCTCCTTCCCCATCATATCCCTGCAGCTAACTCTCTCTGTCATATTACTCTGATGGTGGTAATAACCCTATTTTTTAAATAGCTTTACTGACATACAAGTAATATACCATGCAATTTACTATTTCAGTTGTACAAGTCAATGATTTTAATATATTTTGTTATGCAACCATCAACACAATAAATTCAGACTGTTTTCATTACTCCAAAAGAAACCCTTCTGTCCTTTCTCATCACCTCCCAAACTTTTCATCACCCACAGCCAAAGCAATCACTAATGTCCTTTCTGTCAATAAAGATTTTCCTGTTCTAAACATTTCATATAGTATGTTGTCTGTTGAGGCTGGCTTCTTTCACTTAGCATAATATGCAACATGATTTCAATCACTATATACTGTTACACAGATAGATGTACTCTAATAAATTTAACCATTTCTCTATTTCTGGACCTTCATCTGTTTCTAGTTTCTTGATATAAATCATTTGGGATGAGTGTCCTCAGAGGCCTTATTAGATTATTCCCCTAGGTCAGACTGTTAGCCATGAGTAGACTGAGTTATAAAGTTTTAATTTTATTTTAGACTTAACTACATCTTAGCAAATTGCATTTTAAAAAGAGATATTTCCATAAGTAGGGTATGCAAGTGTCATGGTCCTGGTATGCTGTCCAGTATCATAAATTAATAAGTGTTTGAAACTTTGACAGTTTTACAGAAGAATAATCATGTCTCTTCTTTGTATTTCTCTGAATATCAAAAGGAAGAACTTTGGTCACATACATTATTCTGTGACTTTTCTGAGTATAGCCTTTGCTCATTCCCCTCATTACACCTTGCCTTTTTTCAACGGTTTCTTTTGCAACAGTTAAGAAGGAGTACAGAGAATGTTGTCGAATCAAGGCACAGTGAGCTCTAAACTCTCGCCCTAGAACTTGTTTACTATGACTTTGGGTGAGTCATCTGACTACTCAAAGCTTAGGTTCCTCATTTTTTAGATGGAGAGATTAACCAATCTCTCCAAGACCAATTAGCAGTACTGTCTAAACAATAAAACCCTTGTATACATGTTTGTTTACACTCACAGTGCCAGTTCTTAACCAAGGCAGGCCCTCCTCAGCTGGCTAGGGAAAGGGAGGCAGTGAAGCCTCTTTACTGCCACCTGCAGGGTCAGACTTGGAAGAACCAAACGTAGACCTGCAAGGAAGTATGAGAATGTGTCTAATTTGCCAAGGAGCTTCTTTCAGCACAAAAGATGAAGACGAACTATCTGTGTGATGGGCCTGAGGGAGCATCCAGTTTTGAAAATACAGGAGCTATGCTTAGACTCAATCGTTCAGTTAATTCTCACATGTAATGTACTTACTTATACTAGGACTATAAAGCCCGACTATTTCCTTGGAATTAAAAATACTAACTAATATTTATTGATACCTACTAATTATTGATACCTACTATGTGCAAAATGCTATGCCAAGAAATCACTTCACCACAGATTATGGGGTAGGTGACATTAGTAATTCCATTTTACAGACAAAAAAACTGAGTCTCAGTCAGTACCTTGGCCAAAAACATCCATCTAGTAAGTAGAAAAGTCTAGATCATGCTTCATATCTTCCTTCTAACACACAGCAGGCTGTATTCGGTGTTAAGTGACTGTATTCACCATATAACCAATGAATGCTCACAGAAAGGTCACCTGCACTGGAGTAAGTACAGAAAGAGTGCCTAGAAGAATTTAGGCTAGGCCCAAAGACAGGTATGGCTGATCTAGTTGCTCAACCCTGGCTGCATATTAAAATCACCTGTGGACTAACAAATATACTTCCACACAGGCCCTCCCCCAAAGATTCTGATTTTATTATTCTGGATTGGGGCCTGAGTCTCAGTATATTTCAAACGCTCTTCAGGTGATCCTGATGTGCAGTCAGAGATAGCAGAGTCGCACAGCAGAAGTGTGCTGGGCCCATAATGTGCAGTCAAGTGAATATCACCAAAGCCTACTGTTGTACATTATTAAATTTTCAACACATTAAAAGAGTAAATGTCTTTAAATAAAAAGGCCATTGCTGCCTTATAGGTTATTTTATAGGCTCCTTTCAACCCCAACAGAAAGACAAGGGAGAAGGTTGCTAGCATTTATTGAGAAGATCCCAAGTCACTGTACTTGTGATCTTTCTAGGCTTAAAAGGGGGGGGGGGAGAGTGTATATTATTTTTTAAATGCTTTTTAAAAAATACACATATGTAAAGCTTCTCTCCTTTTTGGCTCAAGTCCTTTCAGACTTCTATATGGTGGGTTTTTTTCTGACTCAAACCTATTCATTCACTAACAATTCCCTAAGTTTTCAATGAATAAACCACCTATTCTCTATGTAGGCTCCAGGGAGAAATATGCTGCTGAATTCAATTGTACTTCTTTCAGTGTGGTCTCATGATAAGGCACACTTTGCCAAAATATAGAGCAAATTTAAAATAAGTGATAGAACCTGAATTTTCCATGTGTCTTACAGTTCTTTAGACACACCAGCAAAATACATTATTATTCCATGATTTTTAAAATAACCGAAAGACAACATGCACACATACACATTAACAAAAAAGGGCTGTATTTCTAACAATTCACTATCAAAGAATCCTGCCACTGGGCACTTTCTAGATGATAACCTACAGTTTATTTTACATAGTAGGAAAAAGAAACAATAAGAATTTAGCAAATCATATCCTAGAAAATTTACTAGAGTAACAATAGCTGTTGGCACTAAAGTATAAAGTTATGAATATTCCCAATATGAATTCTACTTTTAGATACTTAAAAAACTGTCATTAAAAATCACTTTGAATTGACATGCTAAGCATATAAAACTTGAAGCAACTTTCTAAAATTCTCACTTTGCTTTCAGCTATTTTGGAAATCCTTCAACAAGTGTAAAAGAAAGAAAGAAAATATAAAATGATGCATAATTTCTTAACAAAACCATTTCTGCAAAATCAATTCACTTTAAAATTATTTGATGTCATTCTAATACCAACAAACAAATGTTTTCAACATTTGATTCCATATTTTAATTTAACAGGATGTGCATTTGAGAGTACAACTGAGAGAAGAGTTTAGCCTCCAAACCCAGGAGAAATACAGAGAGAGAGAGAGACAGAGAGACAGAGAGAGACTGCTAAACAATTTAATATTAAATAAAATAAAACATAGCCAAATACTTTGGATTTGTTTACAGCATCCCTTTTGTCTGCAGTTGCCATTCGGAGGAAACAAAAACGTAGGCATTTCATTCAACCTCCAATCAACCGTAATCCAGTTGAGTCTGATGGGGTGCCACTCCCTGGCCCCAAAGTCTATTTTTGGTATTCCCTGGGGATTTCATTGCTTTGCTCCCCTTGCTGCTCTGTTGCACACCCTCAGCATTTGGCCCCATTGTGGTAGAGTCAGATCAGGCACAGTTCCCACACTGGATAAGCACTATTGTGAAGGTTTTACAAGGATTATTAACATTATTCACCATAGTAACTCTATAGGGTAAAATCATAATTCCCATTTCAGAGATGAGGAAATTGATGCACAGAGATGTTAAGTATCTTGCCTAGGATTACACATCTATGAAATGATAGCTGGCATATAAACTTCAGTCCAATTTATACCTTTTGTACTTTTTATGTACTTCTATTGTTTTGTGTAAGAAGCCCTGATGGTGCTGTTGGTTGGGCACTTGTTGCTGTTAGCCCCAAGATAAGCAGTTCAAATTCACTAGGCACTCCAAGGGAGAAAGATGAGACTGTCTGCTCCCAAAAGGATTTATAGTCTCGATCCCTGTATAGGGTTGCTATGAGTTTGAATGGACTCTATGACAGTGGATTTTTTTGTTGTTGTTTTACATATAATCCAGTACTGTATTTTTTTCAGAACTAGATTCTTTTTGTTTTAAGGACAGAGACCATATATTTTCATTCAGGTATTCAAACATCTACTATAATGTCTATCACATTGTAGGCACTGAATAAATGCTTAATAAACTAAATGAAGCACTAAGAATCACTTCTAAAATAAACTCATATCTCAGAAAAACTACAAAGTAAGTAATACAGACCTCTGACCCATCCTTTTTCATTTACTGACACTCAACTATGCCCTCCTGATTTATTTATCTTGGCCTCTAATAAAACCTAGCCTCGGAGAAGAATCTAATTCAACGCATTAACAATGAAGGCACTATGAACAGTAGAGTTATCAAGGTCTGCTTCCTGGGAATATTGGCATTTTAACAAGGATGAACTTGTAAGTCAATGGAATCAGCTTCTAATGGTAAAAAAGGAAACAATCGTTATGAACAGAAAGGCAATTGGAGCAGAGATGCTTTGTCAACAGTTTTCAAATAACCCCAGATAGGCTGAGTGCGCCTCTCAAATGAGTGTCACGCATCACTGAACTGAGCAGCTAAGTCTGTGTCTCAGAGGAGTAAAGGGGGTATACTGCCAATATCTCAAACGTTTCAAATCCTTAAATATTACTTAGAACTTGTTCACATATTGCACACCTAACTTAACGAATGTCAACATGGTGCAAAAAGGAAAAGTGAAAATTTTGTCAAAACTGGTGCAAAAAGGAAAAGTGACAATTAACTAGCATCCATAAAGAAAAATCTTTGGGGGAGGGATTAATTTTAGTGTTAGAGAAATTGTTCATGGCTCAGAAACATTTCTCAAGCTTTAGAGTCAGGTTCAATTGCTGGTACACCATCTAATAAACTTTTTATGTTTGTCTGCTACCTAGAAAATGGGTATAACAACGTGACCTTCGGCAATAGAGTTGTACTGAGTATTAAATATGTCCATCTATGTAAACTGCTTAGCATAAGTGCCTGCCCTGGCACTACTGCTGCTGTTAGGAGCCATCGAGTAGATTTTGACTCTTAGTGACCCCTATGATAGAAAAGAAGTGTCCAACAGGGTTTTCTAGGTATAATCTTTACAGGGGCACCCTGGTGGACCAATGGTTAAGTGCTTGCCTGCTAACTGAAAGTTTGGCAGTTCAAACCTACCCCACGCTGCAGGAGAAAGGTAATAAAAAATTATAGTCTCCAGCTGGGAACATACTGTCAAGGGAAGGGGTGGGGATGTTGACTACTTAGTGGTTGCTATTCAAAGCTATCACGAGGTCCCCCCAGACAGGTAGACATCTCTGTCACAGAAATGAGGGATACTGATGGGAAAGTCAAGTCAGGAGAGGGGAAAGAGAGTAGACACATCGGGAAAACACAAGTGCATGACTGTTGACTGAAAAGGGGGAGGACCAACTTCCAAGTGTGGGGAAAATGACTAAAAATACTATTTAAGATCCTAAGTGGGAGTATCCCAGGTAATATGTACTGCTTAAGCCACATTAGCCCGAGTTTCTGGGCATATCCTAGGGACCCAGGCCAGATACCAAAGAACACAGGGGTATCGAATCCTGGATCATCAGGGTACACAGAACACTCCAAAGGCTCCATCAGAGAGATCCAATGTAGAAACTCTACAAAGGGAACTGGACTTTGTCTCAAACACATTTGTAACCTAAGGACTTAAGACTGAAAATTCATGGTGTTTGAGGAAGCAGATGATAGCTATGCCAAGAATGCTGAACTGTTGTAGGATGATCATTGACTTGCTACATCAATGCCCTATACGCCCTACATTTAAAGATAAATATAATTCTGGCAAAACCTGTGACTGATATTCTCAGTGAATATTATTGTACAATTTCCCTGACAACTAATTCCTGTTGTTTGTGTAGATACTGTCCAGCCACAAAAGGATTTATTCTGTAAAAATAACTGGTTCAAGTATTTCACTATGTAGTTAGCCTACACTGGCCCAATACCTTCTCTCAACAGTGTTTTAAAAAATTAGTACCAGGGGCTAATCAATGACATATTAACAGAAGATCTTTATGTTCCAAGTAGATGATTAATAAGACTCTCTAACATAATTAACAAGGAGGTCTCTAAAGGGAGCCAAAGACAGATTAAAAAAACATAGATCCAGGAATGGGTTTGGGCTCACACTAAATCCTAGCTCCAATTTTAGAATAATTATAATAACATCGTGTCCCTGCTCCATACTCACCCTCAAGAAGGGAACCGAGAAGATATAGGTGCTATCGAAATGTATGTTGAAAAATTAGATGGTACCTGGCTATCAGATAAAATAGTGTTTAAGGTCTTAAAGGCTTGTTTCCCAAACGAGCAACCATCTAAGTAAGATGTCAACTATGTCTATATGGAAGAAGCACACCAGCATCAATGATGCAAGGATTGTAAATCATATCATCTGGATCTGAAGGAGGGAATAGTATCAGAGCCTACATTTTGAGATTCTGGTTAGCAGAAGTCTATAAATGGCAGTAGAAGCCTAAGCCACATTTGTGAGACCTACAGAGGAAAGAATCCTCAGGTGACTTCCCGCTATCCATAATAGAGGGATGGGAAGGAACTCGTTACCAAACAGAGTATACTGGAGAAATGACTATAGGAGATCAAAATAATAACTGATTTGAACAGTTAAACTCTTGTCAGGTGATCACCTCTCTGACGCACACTGGGCCTTATCATTTTCAAAATTTTCTGTGTGTTTTGTTGTTTGGCTTTTTCATATTAGGGTTTATCTCAGATGTATTTTGTCACTGAAGGTAACCCTCTTGAATTCTGGTTATGTGTTTTTCTGTTTTTCAGTATATGAAACCCAGGATTGAGGAACCTACAGAGACAGTAGGTAGAATTAGGGTTTGTTTTTTTTTTGGGGGGGGGGGTACTGTTGATGGGGAAGGGAGGTAAATGGAAGCTGATATCAAGGAGTTTAAGAGGGAAAAGAATTTTTGAAACTAATTGTTGTAGCAATTATACAGTACTGCTTGATATGACTGAACTATGGAATGATATCTGTATTAGCTCTCACTAAAATGTTTTTTTTGGGGGGTGAGGAATGACTGCCCTATGAGGCAGGTCTGCTCTGCTCTATTGGGTCCATGTGAGTTGGAATCCACTCAATGGCTATGAGTTGGGTTAATCTTCATGGAGCAGACTGCCAGGTCTTTCTCTCCACAGAGTCACTAGGCAGGTTCAAACAGCCACTGTGTTACCAGGACTTCATCTGGCATAGTAAACTTGATAAATAGAGCTGTTTATAGGAATAATGATAGGAGTTGCTGTTGTTCACTTTAACAAAAACAGGATAAATCTTATTAATATATGGAGCACTGAATAGAGATCACATAAAAAATCTATCTAAAAACAGGTGCTACAGCAAAGTGTGGTGAAGAAAGTAGATGATGCCTGGCTATCAATAAGAATAGCATCTGGGGTCTTAAAGGTTTGTATTCAAATAAGCAGCCATAATAATAGAAGCATCTACTAAGCCCATAGGGAAAAATATACCAGTGTGTGTGAACCAAAGATGACAAAGAACAAAATCCAAAAACAATGGAAGAAAAGGCATCATAGCTTAAACTGTCAACACCCAATTTGTAGAAGGCAATGGAGAACAGCAGAATCCCTAAATCCATCTGCAGAGCCCCTGTTCAGATAAACTCTGGAAGATCCCCTCTGAACACTCTCAAAAGACGTGAATAGCCTTACTCTAAGACAGAGATTATTGTAAAATTAATTATAGTGAATGGAACCACAGTACAGTAGGGTACCAGGTCATCTGATTTCCCTCTTAACCCATCTGGATTTGTTCTAGGTTTAAATAAATATTTCTCTATTGTTTCTTGACTGGTTTTCTCACCGACTTATTTTAATATTGCTGGTGGTCTTTTCTTTCCTTTTTAAAAAATATATTGCTGTGGGTTCTTTTTTCTTTTTCTTTTAGTCTTTGGTATATTTCCCAGTTTATGAAGCACAGAAGGGGCAGATGTATAGAAACAAAATATGATGTGATAGCTTGTCAGAGATGGTGGGGGTGGTTGAGGGGAAAGCAGAGCAAATGGTGAAACCGGGATGAGGGAGGATGCACTCACTGGAACACACTCTTTTTAAATACAACTGAACTATGGAAGTGTATGATATGTGAATTTAATCTCAATAAAAACTATTGGGAGTAAAACTGCATCTAGAACTGGATATAATTGACACCGATAGAATATTTCACTCAGAAACTACAGAATATATTTTCCTTAGAAATATATTCACCAATATGGACTGCAGGCTGAAACATAAAATACCACTTGCCATCAAGTCAATTTCACCTAAAGGACAACCCCATCTGTGTCAAAGTGCAGCTGTGCTGCATATGGTCTTCAGTCTCTGTATGTTTGGAATTATTCTGCCAGGTCGTTCTTCTGCTGAGGAGCCCCAGGAGGACGAAAGCATCTAGCCACGAGTTATCAACCAAGGCTGTTAACTGTCTACACCACCCAGGGACTCTTAGTCATAAAATAAGTCTCCGCAGTTTGGAAGAATTCATACAAAATACCTTCTCTGATTTAAAAACAAAAATCAGAAATCAATAGAAAGATACCTGAAAATCTACAAACATTAAGAAATGAAACAACACATTTCTAAACTAGCCCATATAACACATAAGAAATCAAAAATGAAAGTAGAAAATATTTAGATGACATGAAAATGAAATGCAAGAGTTGGCAATAATTCAGAGCAATTGAGATTCAAATACGTTTCTCTAGGGGACATTTTAAATAGTCAAGCACTATGTACAAGGATTTGAAAGTTCCTTATAAGGTGCTTCATATTGCTGTTGTGTTTGTTGCAGCCACTGGTTCAATCCATTTAAAGGTCTTCATCTTCCTTACTGTCTCTCTACTTTGCCAAGCATGACATCCTTTTCAGGTACTAGTCCCTCCCAATAACTGACCAAAGTTCATGAGACAAAGTCTTACAATCCTTGCTTCTAAGGAGCATTCTGGCTGTGCATCGTTCAAGACAGATTTGCTTGTTCTTCTGACAGTCCACAGTACTTTCAGTATTCTTTGCCAACAATACAATCCAAATTGTATTGTTGGCAAAGAATAATACAATGCTTCTTTGGCCTCCCTTACTCCTTATCCAACTCTCAAATGTCCATGAGGCTATTGAAAATATCATGCCTGAGGCAGGTGAACTTTAGTCTCAGAATGACATCTTTTTCAACACTTTAAAGACGACTTTTGCAGCAGAGTTGTCCAATGCAATATTGATTTCTTGGCTGCTGAAATCCTTGACACTTCTATCATTTCTCTATGGTCTATCATCTGTGTATCAATGTTGCCTATTGGTCCAATTTTGTAGATTTTTGTTTTCTTTACCTTGAGTTCTAATCTATACTGACAATTACATTTTCATCAGAAAGTGCCTCAAGTTATCCTCTATCAGCAAGCAAGGTTGTGTCATCTGTATATTGCAGGTTGCTAATAAGGTTGTTCCTCTAATTCTGATGCCATGTTTTTAATTATATAATCCACTTCTCAGATTATTTGCTCAGCATGCAGATTGAATAAGTAAAGGACATAACCCTTATGCTTATCTTTCCTCATTTTAAAACATGCAATATCCCCTTGCTTTACTTGGATGGGTTATATAGAGGTTCAACATTAGAAATATTGTTTTTGAATTATCATTCATTGCAAAATTATCCACAGTTTGTTATGATACAAAGAGTCAAATGCCTTTGAATTTGACAATAAAACACAAGGACACATATTTATGGGATTCTCTACTTTCAGCAAAGCTCTATCTGACATCAACAATGACATCACTTATTCCACGTTCTCCTCTGAATCCACCATGAATTTCAGACAGCTTCCTGTTCCATTTTTTAAATTCCCTTCAGCAAAATTTTACTTGTGTGTGGTAATACTACCATTCAGTCATTTGTGCATTCTGTTGGGTCATTTTTCTTTCGAATGGGTATAAATATGGATATCTTCCAGTTCATTTCTAGGCACAGACTTTGAGTGCTTAAGGTGCTGTATCCATTTGTTGAAATGTTCCTATTGGTACTTTATAAATTCCTAGAGCTTTGTTTTTCCACTGATCCCTTCAGTGCAGCTTGGAATTCTTGCTTCAGTAACACCAGTTTTTGGTCATCTTTTGTTACATCTTGAAATGGGTGAACAGCAACCAATCCTTTTCGGTACAGTGTTCTGTGTACTCCATCCTCTTTTGATGCTTTCAGCATCATCCAATATTTTGCCCATAGAATCCTTCAATATTTCAACTTGAGGCTTGAATTTTTTTCCTTCCATTCTTTCAGCTTTAGATGTATTCCCTTTGGCTTTCTAATTCCAGGATTTTGGGCATTTCATTATAACATTTTGTTTTCTGGTCTTCTTTGCAATTTTCTGTTCAGTTTTTTTACCTCCCCATTTCTTCCATTCACATAAGCTACTCTAAGTTTTAGAGTGAGAAATAAAAACAATATCTTCTTTGCTCATAAATTCGGGACAAATCTAACAGCCCTCCACCACCCAGAACAGCCCAACAGTAAAAAAAAAATTCCATTCTTGAAACAGTCCAAAGCTCCTCCAGTACTGGTTCCCATACGACTCCCCTGTTCAAAAAGAAAAAGACTCCCTCAGAAAGCACAGGCCACCCTGACTGCAGCCATGCAGACATCGATTTCAATGAAGTTTAACCAGAACTCTGCTCCATTCCCCAAGGTCTCTCATACCAAAAGTCCCCTCTCAAATGGTGGCTCTTCTGATATCCACTTTGGTCTTTTACTTTTTCTGTGTCTTTTTAATGACCTTTTGCTTTCTTCATGTTTGATGTTCTTGATGTCATCCTACAACTCATCAGGTCTTTAATCATAATTGTTTGATGCAGTAAATATGCTCATAATATGGTCTCTATTTGGGTAAGGTATACTAAAAGTCACATTTTGACCCTTATGAACTTATTTTAATTTTCTTCAGACTCAACTTCAACTTACATATGAGCAACTAATAGGCTATTTCCAGTTGGCTTTGGCCTACTTTGGGTTGATGATATTGCACTTTTCTAAATGTAGGACAAAACTCAAAATCATACAAAGATACCAGGCAAGCTGGTTGGATAAAGCCTGCTTGAACCTACAAAACTAAAGTCATTCCTCAGGTCTAAACGAAAATGACCCCCTTGTTCAATTTTCATCAAATTTCATCTTATATATGGTTCTATAAGAGAAACAAAAAACTAGTGAGATATACATACTTTAGGATAATCAACTATTTAAGATCAAAGGGGTAGTATTTACCAAAGGACAAAATTCAGAAGTATTAGGAAAGGAGGATAAAGGAAAACACTGGGAAGAAATAGGATAAGTGATGGTAAATTGAGGCAACTACAATGAATAAGATGTAACAAAATGTATGTGAGTTGCTGAATGTAAATCTGATATATCCTCTCGGCAAACCTTCCAATTCATAATAAAAAAGGTTTTTTTTAAAGAATTAAAAAAGGCAATAGCCATCTCCATAGTCTCTTCTCACAGATGTAGTCTGATGATGGAATACAGCAGAATAAAATTTAGAAACTTACTGCTCCTTAAATTTGCTATATAATCTTTCAAGTTGCTGTTATCAATCTGATCCCATATAGATATATCTTAAAAGAGCATGTCTTCAAGGCAGATATTTTTATTCACTCTCACTATCACTGCCATTGAGTCTATGCCAGCTCATAGCGAGTCTATAGAAAAGAGTAGAACTGCCTCTGAGTTTCTGAGACTGTATCTGTTTATGGGAGTAGAATGCCCTGTCTTTCTCCCTGCGAATGGCTGGTGGTTTCAGCCATTGTGCAACTATGGTTCGCAGCCCAATGTGCAATCACTGAGCAACCAGGGCTCCTTACATTCTTTATTAGTTAAACTAAACTATTGTTTGGTTTTACGAAGATGTCAGTAGAAATTTTGGGTTATGGTTTAAAGAACTGTAGTTTGGAAGGTTAATCCAGCCTCCATATTTCCAGAAAGTCTGTCGTCCATAACATTTTTCAAGTTCTGTTCTACATTTCCTCCCTGTTGATCATAATCCTTCTAAAGAATCATTCATCAAAATTTAAAGTAATGATAACAGCACACCATCCAGTTCTTCTCATCTTGTGGCAAAGAGGTAGGTAGGTGGTTCATAGAGGCAATTATCCACATATGTCATTTCTTCCTCCTATTCTTAACTCTACTTCCTTCTCTGTTGCTCCAGGCAAACAGAAACCATTCCTTGAGTGGTTGCTTGCAAACAACTGTTTTTATTGAATCTAAACTATAGCACTAATATTTAAAACTTCTTCATGTTCATTTATATTAGCTTCACATTCAGTAAAACTGATTAGAAGTAAATCTAATTTCATATTTTTATTTCACATTAATGACTTCATGTAATATTTTTAATGTTCGTTGGTGCTGGTGTTGTTAGGTGCCATCAAGTTGGCTCCAACACAGAGTGACTGTGCACAAAATAAAACACTGCACTGTCCTACACCATCCTCCCAATTGTTCCTATTGATGAGTTCATTGATGCAGCCACTGTGTCAATCAATCTCATTCAGGGCCTTCCTCTTTTTTGCCTTCCCTCCACTTTACTAAACATGATGTCCTTCTCTAGGGACTGGTTTCTCCTGACAAAATGTCCAACATATGTAACATGAAGTCTCTCCACCCTTCCCTCTAAGGATCATTCTGGCCTTACTTCCTCCAAGACATATTTCAGAAGTCCATGGTACCTTAAGTGTTCTTCTCCAGCACCACAATTTGAATGTTTCTAGGCTTCTATGATCCTACTCAATGTTCAACTTTCATGTGCATATGAAGCACTGGAGAATTCTATGACATAATTTAGTCTTCAAAGTAATATCCTTGCACTTCAATACTCCACAGAGGTCTTGTTCAACAGATTTGCCTAATGCAATATGTCTTTTGAGCTCTTTACTGCTTCCATGAGCATTGATTGTGGATCCAAATAAGAAAATCCTTGACAACTACAACCGTGGGTCTTCCATACATTGAGTTGTAATCCATACTGAAGGAAGACTACAATCCTTGATCTTCATCAGTAAGTGCCTCAAGTTTTCCTCACTTTCAGCACCCAAGATTGTGCCATTGTATGGTTCTTAATAGCCTTCCTTTAATCCTGATGCTACACTCTTATTCATATAATCTAGCTTCTCTCTGATTATTTGCTCAGCATATAGACTAGATAAGTATAGTGAAGGATATAACCCTGACTTACCCCCGTCCTAATTTTAAACCATGTAGTATGCCCATGTTCTGTTCACACAACTGTCTTTTGATGCATGTTGAAGGCTCCTCGTGAGCACAGTGAAGTATTCAGGAATTCTCATTCTTCTCAAAGTTATTCACAGTTTATTATGGTCTATACAGTCAAAAGCCTCTGCATAGTCAATAAAACACAAGTAAACATCTTTCTGGTATTCTCTGCTTTGGGCCACGATCCAGCTGACATCATAATGATATCCCTTGTTCCTCTTCTGGATCTGGCCTGAGGATCTGGCAGTTCTCTGTTGGTGTGCTGATGCAACTGATGTTGGATGATCTTAAGCACAATTTTACTTGTGTGCAATATCAATGATATTGTTCTAGAATTTTGGCATTCTGCTGGGTCACCTTTCTTTTGAATGGGCACAAATACGGATCTCTTCCAATCAGTTGGCCAGGTAGCTGTCTTCCAAACTTCCTGGCATAGATGAGTGAGTACTTCAATGCTTCTTTAGCCTTCTGGAGAAACATTTCAGTAAGTATTCCATCAATTCTTGGAACCTTGTGCAATTTGATCTTCTTCCTTCAACATCATTGGTTCTTGCTCATATGCTATCTCCTAAAATAGTAGACAGATGAATTTTTGATACAGTGATTCTGTATATTCTTTCCATCTTCTCTTCATGTTTCCTGCACCATTCAATTTTTTGACTATAGAATCTTTCAAAATTGCAAATCAAGGCTTGAATTTTTTTGAGTTTTCAGTTTCAGATATGCTAAGTGTGTTCTTTACTTTGGACCTTGCACATTTTGTTATAATATTTAGTTACAATGTTTAGTTACTCAAAAATATTCTAATGGTACTTACCACTCACAGTCACTTGACATCAGCAGTTTTAGAAAGAATTTAGTAAGAAAATAAAAACAGTTTGCATAATAAATAAGAGCAGGGAGCCAGATAAGCAAGAATACTAGACTTTGAAGAAAATGAAAGTGTCTTTTATGATCTAGCTGGTAGAACTGACATAATAATTTCTTAATTGTTACTAAAAAATGATACTATCTATGCAGATCCTTTACACAGTTTTATACAAATATAACTATTCCTTTAGCTTAGATAAACAGTACACCTGACACTCATAACAACTCAACTATTGTAAACAAAAGGAAAAGAAAATATCATAGAAAAATATTAAAAGATACTCCAGAGATTAATGTTTTGAATATTACTCATCTAATTTTCATTAGAAAATATTATAAAGAATGTTTAAAAATAGTTGCGCTAAACCACAGTCTAATAATTTTATGAAACACAAAAACAAGAGTAATTTCAAAGCATCTAGTATATGAAGCTGAACTGAACCATGTAAAGATTTTGGGATTTCTTTCTTTCTGATACAAAAAGAAGTAGCTTCTTTGTACAGACAAACCCAGGATGTGAATATCCAACTTATAAACAATAGGCAGTTGCTCTTTCCTCGCTGCCATCAAATAAATTACTGCTCATAGGGACCCTATTGGACAGGTTAGAACCGATCTTGTGAGTTTCTAAAACTGTAACTCTTTATAGGAATAGAAAGCCTCATCCTCTCCCACAGAGTGGCTGGTGGTTTCAAACTGCTGCCCTTGTAATTATCAACTCAACTTTTAAGCACTACGTCACCAAGGCTCCAACATGTCTTTTATTTTCCTTTTAGGGTTTTTAATTTTGTTTTCTTTTGTTTTTTTCCGACTTGTCCTATAATGTGATATAAATTAACCATCATTTTAAAACAATTGAACCAAGCCCTACATGCAAGAAATTCTTCCTCATAACAATTTTCACTTGCTACAGTGACGCTTTTAGGTCTTTGGAAAGGTTTTGAGCCCTTCTCTTGCACTGAAGTAAGGCTCAGTAAGAACAATGTGCTCCTGTTCCAATTTACCTACAAATTAACTTGAACTGAAGCACAAAAGGATAAGTACAACATGAGTCCACTCAGGTAAGATCACTCCGCACAGTGGGTACAAAATAAAAGCCCTTAATATATAATTTATGGATAGAGCTACAGATACTCAGGTGGGTGACAAATCAAACCCAAGGATGCACATGGCATCCCAACCTAAAGAAGGGGAAATCATGGGAGAGGAAAAAATGATGGCATTGGGAGCAGGACACTAATCTACCCACAAGGAGAATATTGTTTATGCTTCCATAGGAAAGGGAGCGAGAGTGCAGACCTCATTGTGGTGCACCAAGTCTCTAGGGCAACACAGGTGCAGGGAGCAACCCATCAACAGAGAGAAATGTGAGGCTGGCCCAAATCTGCTATAGAGGACAACACTGAAGCTATAGGCTGGGGAATGGAGCCGGCCTGTCCTGCCCACATGGGAGAAAAATAAAAAGGAAAGAGAAAGAATGAAGGACTAGACCCCATTCGGGCACACCATGTCCTGAGGACGAGATGCCCCTGCTTGGAGCAGCTAAGGCACAGAGAGGACTGTAGGGCCGACAACAGCTTGAGACATGATTTCCCCTCGCTAGAGCGTAGCGCTATGGAGAACAATACTGTGGACACAGTTCAGGGAATGAGTTTGGTCTGACTCCTCACAGAAGGAAGAACCATGAAGGGAACATAACACACCAGCCATGGGAGCAACGTCATGAACCCCCTGAGGAATCCTAAAAATAGACTTCCGATTCGAGTGAGGCAGTGTCCAGAGACCCACTGGACTGGTAGAGAGATAGTCTTATAGTCAGTCATAAAGGTCAGCAGACATATCTGGAATTATGTATAGTGTTTTTATTCCTCTTTCTTTTTTCTTTTTGGTTTGGGTTTTTGGGGGGTCTTGTCTTTGTTGTTTTATCTATGTACGATAAGCATAAGAAGCAATCCCAAGGAGAAAGTAATAGGACCAATGGTTTGGGGGGTGGGGGCATGGATAGAGGGAAGAGGAGGCGGGGGAAGGGAGCTGTGATTAAATAATGGCATGGACAGAGGAACAACTAGCGATCTAAAATTAACAGCAAGACGAGTGTAGAATTCCTAGTAGTTGATGGAGCAACTGTAATCTAGCCAACAGGTATTACTGAGAGGTAAATGAGGGGTGAGCATGATAGTTGGGCAGGAGGAATGTAAAAGGAAATACAAGAAAAACTAGTAAGCAGAAACTATTTATAAAGGTACAAACATAGACTTGTGCATATGTAAATATATTAATACATAAAAACTGGGGTGATGGCCTATGTACATATATTTATATGGCAACACATTGAGATAATGGACAGACTTTAGGCCTCTACTTTTCCCTCAACACAAGAACACTTAGTTCTGATAATGTTGTACTAGGTGATGCCCACCCTCCTGACTCAATTGCTAAAGACAAACTGGGTACATAAGCAAATGTGAAGAAAGCAGATGGCACTCGGCTATTAAGAAATTTAGCATCTGGGGACTTAAAAGCTTGAAGCCAAATAAGCGGCCATCTAGCAGGGAATCAACAAAGCCCACAAGGAAGAAGTACACCAGCTGGTGGGATCATGAGGTGTCCACAGAATAGGCATCAGAAATTCAAAAATAAATTACCTTATCGAGGTCAGAGTAGAGACCCAGAGAGGGGTCAGAGTAAAGACCCAGAGCTCATCTGTGGACAACTGAACATTCCCTATGCAGTGGGGCCACTGCATGGAAGAGAAGATATATCTAGGGGCAGTTTAGCACTGATGAAACACACAATACTCTTCTAGTTCTTTAATCCTTCCTCCCCCCTACTATTATGATCTCAGTCCTACCTCATAAATCCTGCTAGAGCAGTGAACATACATCGGGACAAGACAAGAGCTTTCAGTATGAAAAATTCAGGATAGACAAACCCCTCAGAAACAGTAATGGGAGTAACGATTCCAGGAGGGTATGGAAAGGGACAATGGATAGCAATGATAGTGGAATAAACCCCCTCGAGGAGGATGAATACCAGGATAGTAGATGTAGAGATAGAATGGGTGGTGTAAAATATATATAAATAATAATAATACATAAAATATTAAGGGTTTGCAAGGGTGGCAGAGTAGGCAAGGGTGGAAATAAAGATGAGCTAATAACAAAGGGTGCTAATAACAAAGGGTTCAAGAAGAAACATAATGTTTGAAATTGTTAATGGCAACATTTGTACATGTCCATTTGATATAATGAATGTATGGACTGTGATAAGAGTTGTATGAGCCTCCAATAAAATGATTTTTTAAAAAGGATGGTATAAGACTCTAATTTTGTTCATTCAAAATTAAATAATTTTATAAGCTTACAAATTATGACAAACAATAGTCATATAATGTTGATTACTTAAATAAGTAAAAATAATTATAGCAATTAAGCAGGTGAAAAATTTTTCATTATAACTTTAAAGCATATGGTATTACTGTGCCCTGTCTTTTTTGTTGTGAATAATTGTATATAAAAGGCAGAAAAGTCCTTTTATATTCAAACTCAATATTTTAGTGTATCTAAACTGTATAGATAGGCATTATAGATTTCTAAAATAAAACTACAAAATTACTTTGTTTTGTTTTTAACATATTGCTTAGCTGTAGCTGAAAAAAATACTTCATTGGTTGCGTATGAACATCATTCAATTAATTGAGGCTTTTTACTAATTTTTATTTTTACTTAAGGTATTATCTTAAGAAAGACAGAAAATATATATTGAAAAAGAAACGTCTATGTTACTACATGAGCAGAACAAAATAATCCTACCTGCTTCAATCTCATGAAGAAAGTCTCTGTGAAAGTTTTTCTGCTGAAATACCAAAATCGCTCATTTGCAGGGTACACACGGACTACTGTCTCCAGGAGGAAGCGGACAGGCTCCACCACTTCTGTGACAACCATATCCACGGCCACAGTCATGTACACTCGCTTATCTAAAACAGAAAATTTCACAGTTAGGTAGAAAATATACCTGTAACCTCTAGTCAAAAGCATATCATGAAATCTAAAGTCAGAAAAAGATTTTTTTCAATCCAATTCAATCAAAACATGCAAAGCCCAATGTTATCTATTCATTTCCGATTCACAGCAATTCTAAAAGGAAAATTTTGGTTTCTAAGATTGTAAGTCTTCATAGAAGCAGAAAGCCCCTACTCTCAATTCAATAAATGGGTTTAAATGTCCTTTAAGTCAAGGTCCAAATCACATTTTTCTTTATACCACTTGCTGTATTTAAATATAATTTGATTAATAAGTGAGTGAAATAATAAACACTTAGAACTATAAAGAAAATATTTCAAAATAAAAGTCACACTACTATCATATTCATAAAGTCACTAAGATGAAAAACAGTATCAAACATTTATTAATTAGCTATTCTTATTAATGACCTTCATTATCTAGCATCTGATTATCTCACCAGCCTTATCTCTGGACATCCCAATTTTATATCCACCTCACAATTTATTATTCCCCATTGCTAAATATATTCCCTTTCTCCTCCTATCTGAGAACTATCCACTGTTCTTCAGGTCTCAGTTTAAGAATCTTTTTTTTCTTGGAAATCTTACATAGTTTAAATAAAGATGGTCCCTGGGTGGTGCTAACAATGAAAGGTTAGCAGTTGAAGTCTACCCAGAGGCACTTCATATAAAAAAAGTTTTAATCTGGCATCCTAGATCTAAAAACTCAGCCAACTAAAATCCTATGGAATACAGTTGCACTCTGACATAAATGGGTGACACCAAGAATTATAATGGCTTTAATATCCGTGGGGCTTTTTGTTTTTGGTTTATCTACATTAGATAAATGTTTTTGTTTTATCTACATCCCTTCTCTGATACCCTATGCTAGGCTTAACACCTCACTATAAAGGAACTATATTTTGTTCTCACCATTATGCCACCAATACATAGCACAGTATAATGTTGTCAGGCAAGTTTCAGTTATTACTTAAAATATTTATTTATTCTTAGACTTACTTTAATTTCAATTTAGAATTATCTAGATCAAAGCCATAGTCCCTAGGAGGTACAAGCACTTTTCAATAAGACCTAACCAAAAACTTGGTGGTCTGATCCCACCCAGAAGTTCTGTACGAGAAAAATCCTGGCAATCTGCTCCCACAAAGATTGTAGTCTACAAAACCCTATGGAACATTTCTCTTCAGTTACACAAGTGGTTGCCTTGAGTCAGGGACCAACCTGATGGCAGCTAATAACAAAAGATCACTGTCTGCTGGTTTTATTCCCCTTCAGTATGATGGATCAAAATATGGAGTCAATTTTTATCTTATTCTGTTTGAGATTATTTTGGGTTTGGGAATCTGTGCCTTGGTTATTTCATATCATTTTTATCATCTGTTTCATGTAAATATATGAGGGAGTACCCCCAAAATAGACTTTTTCTAAGCTACATATTTACTTTTTTTTTTTACTAAACAACCTTATCAACTTCAAAATACTCTCAATTACACTTAATACATTTGTCAAATCTGCGATTCCATTCTTGGAAATATTTTTCAAGCTCATTTGTTTGGATGGCTGACAGCACCTCCCTCATTTTGTTTTGTTTTTTTCCTTCATTGCTTCTACATAAATAAATCCCTGTCCTTTCATGTGCATCTTCATTCATGGAAACAACAACAACAAAAAAAGTCCACAGAGTGAGGTCAGATGAGTAAGGTACATGAGGCAAGAGAAGCATGATGGATTTTTCCCAAAACTGGCACACTGGGATAGATGGCTGTGTGAGCATGTAATATTGTAGTGGTGGCAAAACCAGACCCCGGTCTGCCACAAATCAGGTCTTTTTTGTCACACAAAAAAGCTATCTTTACAGAACCTCTAAACAGAAAGCTTGATTAACAGTCTGGCCTTGTAACTCCAAATGCACTACAAGTCTGTTTGGGAAGTTGGTGGACGTCCAGAAAGAGGTTTGTCATCAATCAACATGTCACCTTTTTTGAAACAAGAAAACCACTCATACACCTGAGTTTTTCCCATGGTGCTGTCCTTGTAAGCTGTGTTCAACAACATAACAGTTCCTGTGGTATTTTTCCCGAGGAAATAAAATTTCACAACCACATGGTGTTCTCTTAAAATAGTCTATCACACACACACACACACACACACACACACACCCAACATGTACAAATGCAAATATATTTATACATGAGGATGGGGAAATAGATCTATGTGCATATATTTGTAGAGTTAGTATTAAGGTAGCAGAAGGACATTGGGCCTCCACTCAAGTACTCCCTCAAAGCAAGAATACGTTCTTCTATTAAATTGGCATTCTATGATGCTCATCTTCCCAACACAACCATTGGAGACAAAGAGGGTGAACAACTAAATGTGGTGAAGAAAGCTGATGGCGCCCAGCTATCAAAAGATATAGTGTCTGTGGTCTTAAAGGCTTGAAGGTAAACAAGCGGCCATCTGGCTCAGAAGCAACAAAGCCCACATGGAAGAAGCATACCAGCCTGTGCGATCACGAGGTGTCGATAAGATATCAGGCATCACCAGAACAAAAAAATCTTATCATAGTGAATGAGGAGGGGAGTGTGGAATGGAGACCCAAAGCCCATTTGTAGGCCACTGGACTTCCTTTTACAGAAGGGTCTCGGGGAGGGGTCTCAGAACCAACTCAATGACGCCTAACAACAACAATGATCATCAATTACACTTCATTACTATTGTCATATTCAATTAAACATGATTATATTCTTGCTAAATAGGATTAAATGCACCATACCTGCTTGTGCTTCTCTACACTTACTTCACCTCTCATCCATGCCATCAAGTAGATTCCAGCCCACAGAGACCCAATAGGACTGAGTCTATCTGCCGTAGAAGGCTTCGAAGGCTAGAAATCTATCTTTATGGAAGAAGACTGCCTTTATTCTCCAGACAAACAACAGATGGGTCCAAATTGCTGACCCTTTGGCTAGCAACGTAATGCTTAAAGTCTAAGGAGAATAATGTTGAGGGGTAAGTGAAAATGTCCCTAATTATAGGACATAATATACAATTGGGCAGACAAGCTTGATGCAGTGGGAAGATAAAGTATTTCACCTCACAGAGGCAAATTTTTTCTACAAAAATGAAGCTTTGTTTTTCTTTTAATGTTTTTCTGTATATGAAATCCAATATAGTTACAGTATATTAGTCCAGTCTATAGACACCGTAACTGGACTAATGGTTTCTTAGGGGTATGGCAGGGGAGGTGTGGGGGGGTGGTAAATGGGAAGCTAATAACAATGAGTACAGAAAATGAAGAAAATATTCTAAAACTGATACTGGTGAGGACTGTACAATCTTCTTGATATAACTGAATTACTGAATTGTATGTGAATTATATGCAAATATAACTCTTGATAAAAAAAGTGAAACTTTAATAGCTTCATGAACCTTTCACATATATTTTTATTTCAAAAACAACACTTTAAAATTTTAGAAACCATGTTCTCATTTTTCACATGGTATAAGAAATTTATATTTCATATCTATATTTGAAATACATTTTTATTATACTATAAGATTATAGTATATTTAAATTTTAATGGAAATATTTTTTAATATCTGATCTTTTATTTGATAATCAAATGCATTATAAAATGAAAAATGAAACTGATCTGTGTGTACATTAAAAATGGATAAAAATTGCCTTAATGACTTATCTTTGAAATTCTTGTATTTTATTCTTCAAATTATCAACTGGCTTATTTTTCTCATTTTTGTGTGTGTGCTTTCATTCTAAATTATTATAAAAAGGAAAGCATGCTGGTATTTGTAAGCCTATCTCCAGAAATAACAAACTGTGGGTGTGAAATTATTTATTCTTAATATATGAAAAGCTAAATATTATATAATCATCACTATTTTTCTTCTTTATTTTTAGCCCTAATTTTGGGACAGCTTGATGTGTGATCAAATGCATGCCATTTTTTAAATTGGTGAATACTATCTTCAAGGAAGTGTGAGAATTATTTTTAATGCTCTTCATTAATATATTATATTTCTATACCAATGTTCACTAATGCTTCTTGTCTTTAACTAGGTCTACTGTGGGTATAAACTAAACAATGCATTTTCTCCATATGAATTGTTGGCTGACGATTGAGACACATTCAGTGTGAAACTATTGCTCATCAAGTAAATTTTATATTTTAACTTACAAACAGATGGTTGAGAAGCAAAATAATGTAGGCAATTTCTATCTGGATAAAGTAAGAACAATAAAACACAGCAAAGAAAATAACAAATGTGACTATTTAACATTTATAAATCCTGTCCAACACCACACATACAATGACAAGGTAAACAACAGAGCGGGTGGCATTTGCCAGAAATTAAATTTTTAGCATATACAAACTCACAAGAAAAATGCTATCAAGATTTCATATCTTTCTATTCTACCACTAGCACCAGCTGCTGCTCAAGCCCATTCCTACAATGGTAAACCCTAGTATGTCAAGAGCCATATAGGGTTTTCAAGGCCAGATTTTTCAGAAATAGGTTGAGGGTCTTTCTGTGGTACCTCTAGGTCAGCAGTTCTCAACTTGTGGGTTGCAACCCCTTCAGGGGTCGAACAACCCTTTCACAGGGGTCTCCCTATTCATAATAGTAGTAAAACTGCAGTTATGAAGTAGCACTGAAATAATTGTATGGTTGGGGGGTCACCACAACATGAAAAACTGTAATAAAAGGTCGCAGCATTAGGATGATTGAGAACCACTGCTCTAGATGGACTCAAACTCCAACCTTTTGATTAGTGGTTAAGCAAGTGAACAGTTTACAGCACCCAGAGTCTCTGTTACCAAACCCATCAGTCATTCTTTGAGAGAAAAATGAGTCAGTTTGTGTCCATAAATATGTACAACCTTGGAAACTTTACTCTGTCCGGCGGAGTCACTATGAGTCAGAATAAGCTCAATGGAAATGGGGCAGTGGGTGTTAGACCTTCTCCTCCAAATTAAAGTAACTCTAATGTGCTATATGAAACACAAAACCCAAATGCTTCCTATGTAAGAAGCTAAAAACCAAACCCACTGCCATCAAGTTGATTCTGATCACAGCAACGTATTATAATTAGATGATGTTATGTCAACTTGGAGATTTATGAAAGTATAGTGGTGGAATTCAATCTGTCATTCAGGCCACAGACTGATTATACCCCCTTGGGGATATGGCCTTTTTATAATTAGGGGAACTGGGAACCTCCATCTCTCTTCTGGTCCACTTTCCTGCTTGCTGGAACGCTGGGGCCACCAGACACTGAGTGCCCTGCCATGTTCCCACCAACTGTGGATCCGCTCGCTTGTGATCTTCTGCTTTCCAGTTTATCTTTTATATCACCATCAAACAGCTGTGTGTGTCCTAAGGGGGCCATATGGACTAGCATCAGACTTAGGGACAAGAGTTGGGCTGGGTTAGATGCCCTCTTGATCTATAATTACTTCTTGGCATTAAGTTCTTGATTAAGCATAGAAGAAAGTCAGTGGATTTTCTTCTCTAGCTACCATCCCTAACACACAATCCTAAAGAGAGTTTCTGACACTACAAATATTTACAGGAATGGAGAGCCTCATCTTTCTCACAAGGAGCAGACAGTAGGTTTGAGTAACCATCATGAGATTAGCAGCTCAACAACTAACCTACAGAGCCACCAAGGCTCCTTTTAGAAAATTCTATCACATCACGGTTTTTCTTTTTCCTTTTTTTTTTTTTTTAGTTTTTATTTATTGGAGGCTCTTACAGTTCTTATCACAATCCATACTTCTATCCATTGTGTCAAATACATCTGTACATATGTTGTCATCTTTTTCAAAACATTTTCTTTCTACTTGAGCCCTCGATTTCAACTCATTTTCCCTCTTCCTTCCCCATGGCCCTTTGATAATTTATCAATTTTTTCAACATGTCTTAAACCAACCACTGTCTCTTTTCACCCACTGTTCTGCTGTCCACCCCTGGGACCATACATCGATTATTGTTATTGCTTCCCCCTTACCCACCCAGTATCACTGCTCCCCTTATTGGTCTTGAGAAGTCTATCTGTTCTGGATTCCCTGTGTTGTAAATTCTTATCTGTACCAGTATACATGTTTTGGTCTAGCCAGATTTGTAAAATAGAATTGAGGTCATGATAGTGAGTGCATGTGGGAGGGTGGAGCAGGGAAAGCATTAAAAAACTAGAGAAAAGTTGTGTGTTTCTCCAGTGCTATATTGCACCCTGCCTGGCTTGTATCTTCCTTGTGGTCCCTTCTGACAGGGGGGTGTCCAACTGACTACTGATGGGCTTTGGGTCTCCACTCTTTCTGTTTTCACTGCAGAAGAAAATATTATGAAAAGGCACCTTGAAATCAAAATAAGAAAGTATCTCCATTTTAAATAAGGATCAAAAGCATTGTTCTAATCAAAATTTAAAGCAAATAATAATTTTTCAAGAAAATTTACCTTTTGGTGTTTCTTCATTAAGTGCCAGAAATATTGGTACGTTTGGATTCCACATGCCAGTGATAACATAGGCTCTCCCATCATAGCTCTTTCCCATGGATTCCTAGAAAAGTTCAAACAAAAACTGCTGAGAATAGATAGACCAAGGAAATTAGCCTTGTATATTATAGGTATAATCTACTCTAATACTCCAATGTATTAAATTTGGATTTATACTTAAAGGAGATTTTTATAATAGTATTTTCCATAAAAGAACATTTTTTCAATATTAAATTCTCCCACAGTTTTCTTCAAATACAGTTTCTGTTACAGATAAAAACATCTCTTGGATAAAATGAAGCACATCCATAGATGCTGAATCACAACATCATAATATTGTCAGAAAATTATATTTGATTTTATGATGGTTGTCAAAATTGCATACACCAATACATCTAAGGATATACTTAGTTTCTAATAGAAATATAAATATATATATATAAAAAGACAACTAAACTGAAGAAATAGCTACTTATAGGGATAAGTAAGTTCATTTTTATTTTTTCCAATGTTTAGATTTTAGAACATTCTTTAAATATTAATTTATATTATTGAAGTTATCATATTTAAAATTAGTGCTTTTTCTATTATTATACATCAGATATTTGATTGACATTTGATTCTATATTCCAGAGATCAAGTACACTACCTAATGTGACCAAGGTCACTTGTAAAGGAAACCCACTCAGCTCTCTC
Organism: Tenrec ecaudatus; assembly: GCF_050624435.1. Taxonomy (NCBI): domain Eukaryota; kingdom Metazoa; phylum Chordata; class Mammalia; order Afrosoricida; family Tenrecidae; genus Tenrec; species Tenrec ecaudatus. The sequence continues at coordinate 187,043,579 of NC_134530.1, read as the reverse complement.
ACTCCATATATGTACACACATTCATATATTGATTCATATTTCTCTCCCACTTTCACACATATACCTATACCTACTACCCATTCAAAATAGGAACGGACCCATCCATTCCTAGACCAGAGCTTGTGTTATGCTTGAGACAAAAAAGATGAGTTAGGCCAATGGAGTTCTCTCCTTCAATTAAGAAATACCAAAGAGGATGGTTGTTGAAGTTAAAATATTTGATGAAGATTCAGCCATATCACAAACAAAAAGAAATTGTAAAATTTAAAAAACTACAAAGAGAATAACATGTAAAGAAGAGAGACTATTAGAAGATTGCTGATAAAACAGAAAAAAAAGGAAACTTGGTTTTTTTTAACTCCTTAAAACCGATAAATGGTGCAGATAACTCTCCCCACCCCCAAAACTAGGAGGCAGGGAGGGGATGAGAAAAGAACAGAAACATCAAGGATAGAAAGGGAGGCAGAGAGAGGGCAGGGAGAGAGAGGGAGAAAAGAAGAAAGGGAATCCAAGAGGCAAGGAGAGAGAGACAGAGTGTGCAGAAGGAGAGAGGATTGCAGAAAGAGAGGAGATGACAGAGAAAAAGAAGTAGAGTTCCTGAGGCAGAGAAAGTGCAGTGGGGAAACAAGAGCCTAAGAAAGCAAAGCGCTCAAATAAAGAATGAGTTAATGGCAGGGATCGGTGAGACAAATAAGAGACTAGACAGCAGAGACCACCTTTGCTGGCAGGTACAATTGCATGAAAATCAGTATTTTTTTAAGTGCTCTAAATGATCCAAAGGTAGGCAGTTTGAAAGCACCAGGTGGTCCAAAGGAGAAAAAAAGGGGCTTTGTACTCACTTTAAAGTGTTAGTCTCACAAACCCACCAGAGCAGTTTTACCCATAAGGTCGCTATGAGTTGCAATTGCCTGAATGAAAGTAAGTTTGGCTTTTTTTGAATGAATAAGTATTTCTTATAACTAACTAAAACCTACAGGAGTTATTTTTATTTTGTTATGTTTCTCATAATGTCTGACTTCAATAATAGAGTTTTAGAGGATTATTGCTTATGGAGTACTGAGTTTCAATTTACAATAGAAAAATATCATTTATTAAGGAAGTTTCATAGCTTATTGTTATTGTTATCTGTAAGTAGTCAACCCAAACCTACTGTCCTCACGATGATTCTGACTCATACAAGCCTATAGGACAAAGCAGAATTGTTCCATAAGGTTTCTAACGCTGTACATTTTTATAACAGCAATCTGTTTCATCTTTCTCTTACAAGTGGCTGGTGGGTTTGAACTGCCATTCACTCAGTAAACAGGCTGATGCTTAACTCACTGCCCCATCAGGATTCCTTTATTAAAGGAATTAAAGTAGTTCACCTGTTAAAGAGTTGAATTGTCTTAAGTTATGTGATAGATAGGTCATAAAAAAACTAAATAAAAGGTAGTGGAAATTTTCGACAAATTTTTGAAGGTTCATTGTATTTCCAATGACCTTCCCCCCACCCCCAATCACAAATTGTAGCTGCTAAGGCTATTTATGTACAACCAAATGCCTTATGAGATTTGGTTCCTTGGTTTGGAGGTTTAGGATCATGATTTCATGGGACATCCCTATTAACTGGATTAATGCCATGTTTAATGTTTCTATTCTACCCTTTAGTTTGATACATAGTGCATATACTCTTAAAAGTTTGCATGTGGCCATCAAAAACAAAATTTGTCTCTATTTGCTTGGAGCTACAAAGGAAGGAGAGGCAAAAATAGAAAGAAGCCATGTAATGTGTAGTTAACTGCCTCCATGAAAAACTGGCACGTTTGTCATGAGATGAGAATTGGATGGTGCCTGGCCACCATTACTAAATACTTTAATCAAAAATTCTGTGAAAAAATCCTGATCAAAAGGAGGAAAACACAGAACAGAATTTAATTATCATGTACTCAATACTTTTTTGAAATGAAGGCCAGATGAACCCCAAAACTATTGCCCTAAGTTAATCTTTAAAACTTAAATTGGTGAGGGAGGGGGGAGCGGGGAGGGAAAGGGAAAAAAGAGAACTTGAAGCAAAGGGCTTAAGTGGAGAGTAAATGCTTTGAAAATGATGAGGGCAAAGAATGTACGGATGTGTTTTATACAACTGATGTATGTATACGTATGGATTGTGGTAAGAGTTGTATGAGCCCCTAATAAAATGTTTTTTAAAAAATTTAAAAAAGAAAGTAAATGTCCAGAAATAAATGAAGGCCACATATGTAAGTAAAAAAAACCAAACAACCTTAAATCAGAAGTAGACGCTAAAGCAAAGGGGGGCAGTGTACAGCCCACAAGCTGTAGAAGGCCTGTAATATGATCAATACCAGTTAACATCACATACCTCACCAAAAACAAATCGTTTCAGCTGTCACATTATGGGTAATTCACATATGATAGAATTCAATAGTTGAGTCTCATCAAGAAGAGTTACGCAATCATTGACACAATCCATTTTAGAACTTTCTGATTTCTCTTTGATTGAGGTTTTCCTTTTTTTTAATTGAGGTTTTTCTATGTTTTGTCTAGGTATTGTTGATGGTTTGTTGCTTGCTCACTTGCATCCTCCTTGTGTTTTATATTATTATTTTCTCTATAGGATATCTAAACTGGTGGATTGCTAGCTGCCTAGGGGCATGGTAGGGGAGGATGGGAAACTGGTTGCTAACACCAATGAGTACAAGAAAAGAATGCTCTCAAACCAATTATAGTGTTGACTGCACAGATTTTCTTAATATGATTGAACAATCAAATTGTCTGACATGTGAAATATATGCCAATAAAACTTTTTTTCAAGTTACAGTCTGAAACTGACAAAGGCAGTTCTACTCTGTACTGTAGGATCACTAAAAGTTGAAATTGACTCAATGGCAGTGGATGAGTTTTATACAACAAAGATGTGGTAGGTAGAGTAGGTTATACATTGATCTGCTAACTACAGGCCAGTGGTTCAAATCCATCCGCCCCTCCAAAAAATAAAGATGAGGCTTTCTGCTCCCTTTAAGATTTCCAGCCTTGAAAAACGACAGAGCAGTTACATTCCGTCATAAAAGGCCACTATGAGTCAGAAACAAATCAATTACAGGTGAGTTTTTCATTTTTTTCTTTCCTTGGTATACATCAAAAGCCCACAAAAGTAAGGGAGTAAGAAAGATACAATGCTTGTGAGCCACTGAGCTCCTACTAAGAGTAATAAAAAGTTTTGAGACTGGTTAAGAGTGATAAACAGGATGACGAACATAACTTATGATACTCACCTGTACGTATGAAGACTGCTGAGATGGCAGGTGATTTGTTACTTATATAATTTACCAAAGTGAAAAAACAAGATGGGTGAGTTACTTTGGAGCACTGCTCGTGGTGATGTTATGTGGCCAGTGGGTTCCAACTCATAGCGACATGTACACAATATAACACAACACAACACTGCCTGGACCTGTGCCATCCTCACAATTCTTATGTTTGAGCCCATTGGTGCAGCCACTGTGTCCATCCATCTCTTTTTCTTTGCCTTCTACTGTACAAAGCATGATGTCCTTCACCAGGGACTGCTATCTCCTCATAACATATCCAAAGTATTTGTTACTAAGTTCTCCATCCTTGCCTCTGAGAAGCACTCTGGCTGTACTCTGTTTGTTCTTTGGCAGTCCATGGTACTTTTAAAATTCTTAGCCAACTACAAAGTTAAAACACATAGATTTTTCTTCAGTCTTCTTTATTCAATATCCAATTTTCACATATATATGAGGCAACTGAAAATACCCTGGTTTGGGCCAGACACAACTCAGTCATCAAAGTAACCTCTTTGCTTCTAAACACTAAAAAATCGTATGCAGCAGATTTACCCAATGCAACATGTCCCTTTATCTTGACTGCTGTTTCCATGAGCAGTGATTGAAAATCCAAGTAAGATGAAATCCTTGACAAATTCACTCTTTTCTTTATGTATCATGATGTTACCTATTGTCCAGTTGTGAGGATTTTTGATTACTTCATATTGAATTGTAACCCATACTGAAGGCTGCAATCCTTGATCTTCCTCAGCAGGTGCTTCAAGTGCTCCTCACTTTCAGCAAGCAAAGTTGTGTTATCTCCCTATTATAGGTTAATAAACCTTCCTCCAATCTTGCCATCATATTCTTCTTCATACAATCCAACTTCTCTGACTATGTGCTCAATACATTGATTGAATAAATTTGCTGAGAGGATACAAATCTGATGCACACCTTTTCTGATTTTAAACCATGAAGCATGTCCTTGTTCTGTTCTCTCAACTGTCTCTTGATCCATGTACACATTACTAATGGGCTCAATGAAATGTTCTGGAATTCTCAATCTTCTCAAGGCTATCCATAATTTGGTATGATTCATACAGTAAAATGCCATTGCATAGTCAATGAAATGCAAGTAAACATCATTAAGGCATTCTGTGCTTTCAGCCAAGATCCACCTGAGATCAACAATTCAATTCCTTATTCCACATCCTCTTCTGAATCTGGCCTACCTCTGGAAGAGCACTGTCAATGTACTGCTTCAACTGTTATTGAATGATCTTCAAGAAAGTTTTACTTGCATATGGTATCAATTGTACTTTTTCTATACCATACATACTTGAGTATAAGGTGACCCAAATATTGGCCATGGCCTAATTTTACCACAAAAACTGCAAAAATCATGTGCTAAAAAACTTGGCTTATACTTGAGTATATACATTAATTTATGCATTCTCCTGGGTAATTTTTCTTTGGAATGGGCTCAAATATAGATCTCTTTCAGTAAGTCAACGGGGTCCTGGGGGTGCAGTGGTTATGCATTGGACTGTGATCCACATGGCAAAAGTTCGAAACAACCAGCAGCTCCTCAGGAGAGAGATTGGACTTTCTACTTCTGTAAACAGTTACAGAAGTAACTCAAAAACCCACAGGAGAGTCCCTGTAACTCAGAGTTGACTTGAAAGCAGTGATCTAGGTTTGGAGTTTTCCAGTAAGCTGGCCAACATAGCTGTTTCCAAAATTTTTGACATAGATGAGTAAATGCTTTTAGTGCTTCATTAACTTGTTGAAACATTTCCATTGGCATTCATAAGCTCCTAAAGCTTTGGTTTTTTTGTAATGCTTTCAGTGCATCTTGGACTTCTTCCTTCAGTATCATTGGTTCTTGCTGATATACTACTACCCTTGAAATGGCTGAATGTCAATTAGTTCCTTTTGGTACAATGACTGTGTATTCTGTCCATCTTCTTTTGATGTTTCCTCATCATTCACTATTTTGCCCATAGAATCTTTCAATATTGCAACTCAGTATATATTTTTTAAGATCTTTCCATTTAAGATAAGCTGAGCATGTTCTTCCATTTTGGTTTTCTAACTCTATATATTTGCATATTTCATTATATTTGCCTAGTCTTCTCAAGCTGCCCTTTGAAATTTTCTGTTCAGTTCTTTGACTTCATCATTTCTTCACTACTCTATGATTAAGAGGTAGTTTCAGAGTCTCTTCTGACATCCACTTTGATCTCTTTCTTTTCTGTCTCTTTAATTACCTTTTCCTTTCTTCATGACTGATGCTCTTGATGTCATCGCACAGCTCATCAAATATTCTGTTATTAGTGTTTAATGCATCAAATCTGTCCTTGAAATGTTCTTGATATATTCAAGGTCATATTTGCCTCTCCTAGACCTGTTTTCATTTTCTAAAACCTTAGCCAGAGTTTACAAAGGAGCAATTGATAGTAGTCCCACAGTTGCCCCCTAGCCTGGTTTTAGCTGCTGCTATTGAGCTTCTGCACTATTTATGCACACATAAGTAGTCAATTTGATTCCTATGTATTCTATTTAAAGAAGTCCACTTCTGTGTATGGTCAACTTCTGTGTTGTTGAAAAAAGGTGTTTATTATGAACATGCCCTTGGTCTTGAAAAATTCAATGGTGTGATCTCTAGCTTTGTTTTTGTTACCAACCCAGAAGGTCATAGGATGCCTAGTAGGGATCAATCAAGGGCAATGTAGCAGCGAGGAATTACTAAACCTGAATGAAGGCCAAACATGATGGTAGGGCAAGAGGGAAGTAAAAAGGAAACAGAGTAAAGAACCAGGAGGCAAAGGACATTTATAGAGGCCTAAAGATAGGCATGTACATATGTAAATATATATATATAATTAGAGAGAAATAGAACTGTGTATTCATATCTGTATATTAAGAATTAAGGTTGCAGATGGACATTGCACCTCAACTCAAGTACTCCCTTAACACAAGAATACTGTTCTAACAATCCAGCATTCTGTGATGCTCACCTTCCTGACATGATCGCTGAAGACAAAATGGGTGCATAAGTAAATGTGGTGGAGAAAGCTGATGGTGCCCAACTATCAAAAGATATAGTATTTGGGGTCTGGGTCTTAAAGGCTTGAAGATAAACAAACGGCCAGCTAGCTCAGAAGCCACAAAGCCCACATGGAAGAAGCACACTAGCCTGTGTGATCACATGAGGTATCAATGGGATCAGGTATCAGGCATCTAAGACCCAGAATAAAACCATACCCAAGGTGAATGGGAGTGGGGGCATGGAGTAGAGACCCAATACCCATCTGTAGACAATTGGGCATCCCCTGACAGAGGTGAGCTTGTCAGGGCACAGTATAGCACTGGTGAAACATACAACTTTTCTCTAGCTCTTTGGTGTTTCCTTCACCCCACTAACATGACCTCAATTCTACTTTACAAATTGGATTAGACCAGAACTTGCACACTGCTAAGAGCCCACAACACAGGGAATCAAGGATAGATAAACCTCTCAGGGCCAACAAAGAGAGTAGAGATACCATGAGGATTAGGGGAGGGTGGGGGGGGATAAAGGGGGAATCGATCACAAGGATCAATCTAGAACCCACTCCCAGGGGGAAGAATAATGGAAAAGTAGGTGAGGGGAAACAAAGGACGATGTAAGATATGGAAAAACTAATCTATAATTTATCAAGGGTTCATGAGGGAGGGCAGACAGGCGAGGGAGGGGGAAGAAATGGGGAGCTGATATCAGGGGCTCAAGTGGGAAGAGAATGCTTTTTAAATGATGATCATGGCATATGTGCAAATGTGCTTGACACGTTGGATGAATGTGCGGATTGTGCTAAGAGATATAAGAGTCCCCCAAAAACAGTATTTTAAAAAAATGAATGAACTACTGTGAAAGGTAAAGTAGTCAAGTGGTACTAAAATAGAGAAGCTGACACTCAGAGAAAGTGTGTGTGGGGGAGTATGCTCACAATTATCTATCTGTTCATTATGGAAAAAATGGGGAGGATAGCAAATACCTAGGTCCTTCTGTGAGCCATTCTCTGTGCATGAGTGGTTAGAGGTAAAAACAAAACAGGCCTGGCTAAATGAAGCTGAAAGTCTAATGTTTTTCAAGCAGTATGTTATAGCACATTTGTGGGTCATGAAATCAATTTTGTGAACAATGGCCAGAATTTTTTTAATCAACTAGAAGAGAAAATAGAGTGTCTTGATATGATTGAATTATTGATATGTGGAAGAAGTGCCAATAAAGCTGTTAAAAAAGAAACAACATAGAATGTACCACACACTGAAAGGTTAAAAATTATTTCAAGACACTTTTACTGTGGTTTTGAATTATTTTTTTTTGGAGGGGCCAGAGTCATGAGAGAACAAAACTAAGGCTATTTAATAAAAGTTACATGGAATATGATTTCAGATGATTACACAAAAAGAACTCTGTAAAAATCTGAACTTTCAAATAGCCTTAAAAGGTAATGATTTCTTTTTGATAAGACTAGGTGAGCCTCAATTACCTGGTTTTACAACACTGGCTAATGTAAAAGTACTAGTGTTGATAATTGCAAACAACAACGAATTCATACAACTTGCCCAACTATTTCTTGTGCAGAGAAGCCCACTTCTCTTTCCAAAAGAATTAAATGTTAACGCCGACAAGCACTTCTGTTCTGATAGGAACTCTGGAAGTGGACTGCTCTACAAGCAAGACAGGCTAAGGGGCCTCAGAAATCACATCAGGCCTGAAATTCTATCATCTACATGGCAGCTTTATGGAAGAATCTCTAGAGACATGTGCAAAACAAAGCTGAAAGGAGGAACACTTAGACTGCTTGCTATCATTAAATTAAAATTTTCAGTTCAGTAAATAAGAACTTTATACTTAACTCTAAGATAGTTACTTCACTAGTATTTCTCAACCACAAAGCAGGTGCTTTCATTAATTCTATTAGAAGCATTTCTGTTTAAAAGTTAAGATGGCCTGATATTTTTATATCAAATGCCAACTCTTGAATATAAATTAACTTTACAGGCATTTCTTAAATAAATACCACTCTTATATTCTATGAATACTTTGCTATGGACAGACTGAAAGAAAGCAAACTAGTGTAAGGAAATTAAAATATTAATCACAGTGTTCAAATGAATAATAGTATATTTAAAATAAATTAAGGATGCCATTGGGGAAATTGGATGATTTCATGTTAATTTGATAAACAAAGTGAAGGGGTGGAGTCTAGTCTGTCAATCAGGTCAGCCTAATGAGCCCTCCTTGTGGGCATGGCCTTCTCATGAGGACTCCAAGACTTCCTCTCTGCCTCCCTAGAGGTAGGACAATCTCTCTCTCTGCTTCACATTCCTGCTGACAAGCCACATGGAGCCATGTTGATGGCAGTCAGAGCCATGGAGATGCTTCCACTGTCATTGGATCCACAGGACTTTCCACCCATTCGGTGGAAATGCGTGTGCTGCATTGAGTCTGAAAAGGAATTTGGGGACTAATATTGGACTTACTGGCTGATATTGAACTCATGGGCTTGATCTGAACTGGGCTAGGATGTTTTATTGATGCATAATTACTTCTTGATATAAAGTTCTCTCTTACATATATTTGAGTGTCCTTGAATTTGTTTCTCTAGTCAACCCAGACTAACACAGCTATAGTTCAATCTAGAGAGGTTTCTTTTAATAATGAATTTACTATTTGGGGCTTAACGAAGAAATATCTTCCTAAAAAACCAAGCAGATGAATAAATGGGCATTGTCATAGCATCACTGCACTTTTATTTGCATTCAATTTGTATATGATTTCTTATTGGAAATTTACTTAAATTTTCTTTCACAAATGTAACTTTAGGTTTCCAAATTCAATTTATATTAATCATGTAGCTAAAAATTTAGAAACAAGTTTGACTATATGACAAAATTTTAAAATAAAAATATTGTTAAATATAAAATAACTACCATCTATATTTAGTTAAGGTGCTTAAGGTTATCATTACCATATCCAGTAAATGCATGTCACTGTTCTTCACATTTCGACCTGGGCTTAATAACATTCCAAAACATCTGAAAATATTGAAAAAAACAAAAAGGAAAAATAAGATATAAAGACTATATAAGATATAAAGACTATATTGAAACCTAGTGAGATAAATCCTTTTTATATTAACTATACTATTATATTAGCTAAACTCTGTACTAACAGATAGCTTTAGTTTTTTTCTAGAAGCATTACAAATAAGAACTCATTACAATACACAATAAAAAAACAATACACAATAAAACTGTATAGAAAGAAAGTGTCTAAATTTCTGGACTTTATTTTACAAATAAAAGATTGCCAAGTATCCTAAATGGTCATGATAATGGTCACAATTTTGATTAAAATAAAATATACTACCAAGATAAAGACTGGTCTGTAGGTACAAATGAAATATTATTGGCTTTAGAGAAACATACAGGTCAAGGTTAACTAACTTAGTTAAATCAAGGAGGTGTCTTTTTTATTAATAATTTTATTGGGAGGCTCTTACAAATCCTATAACAACCCATCATTCAATTGTATTAAGCACACTTATGCATATGTTGCCATCAACATTTCCAAATCATTTTCTTTCTACTTGAGCCCTTGGTGTCCCCTCCCTCCCATACCCTCCTACCCTCATGAATCCCTGATCAATTATATATTATTACTGTTGTTTTGAGTCTTACACTGTCTGTTGTCTCCCTTCACCTACAACAAGGAGGTATTTTAAAGTAAGAACAAGACATTATTCTCTCTGTATCAAGTATGATTAACAGAACATTACCAATTCCCCCGGACTGCAACAACAATGTTACTGAATAGTGTATTAATGTTATTTCCTATGCTTTTAAAGTTTTAATAAATAATTACTAAATATATATTATGTTAATGAAGATATTATCCAACATACTATTTCAGCTACTGTTTTTCCTGACACTACAAAACTTTGAGAATATCATTAATACTACTTTATTTGTAAAACCTCTTCACAATTCATAAAATTCCATCAAATCTAACGTATTTAATTTGTTAGATGTGGAAAGGTGCCATCAAGTTTTTCCTCTACTCTAGGCACAACAAAACAATGCCCTATCCTGTGTCACCCGTACAATTTTTAGACACTTGTTGGATCCACTGTGGCAATCTATATTCCTGAGGGTCTTCTTTTTCACTGCCCTTCTACTTTATCAAGCATGATGTCCTTTTCCAGGGACTGGTTTCCCCTGACAACATGTGCAAGGTAAGTAAATGAAGTCTCCTCATTCTCACGTCTAATGAACATTCTGGCAGTACTTTTTCCATGACAGATTTGTTTGCTCTTTCGGCATTGCATGGTACTTTCTATATTCTTTACCAGCACCATATTTCAAATGTATCGATTCTTCTTCAGCCTTCCTTACTAAATGTCCAAGTTTTATATGAATATGTGGTGAATGAAAATACCATGGCTTGGGGCATGCACCTTAATCCTCAAAGTCCAACACTGTAAAAAGATCTATGGCAGTAGATTTACCCAATACAGATTTACCAATTTGTTGGATACTATGTTAAACCCACTATTAAAGCCACTGCCAGTGAGTCCATTCCCACTTACAGGGGCCCTTTGTAGTGTCGTTGAGGCTATAAATCTCTATACAGATAGCCTCATCTTTCTCTTATAGGGCTGCTGGTGATTTTGAACCACTAACCTTTTGGTTAGCCATTCTACGTTTACCCAGCAGCACCACCAACACATATTAACTCCACTTTACAGGTGAGATATTAAAGTCCAGAATAATTAAACAACTTCCCCAAATTCATATTGCTATTAATTAGGTCATGTACTTCAAAAGGCAATGTGGTCTGTCCACAGTGTGCTGCCAAAATACACATGCACACTTCCTGGGTTACTTTTGATGTAGCTTTTCAACTTTTATAAAGATTCCATGGAGTATTTTGTAGAAATATTTATAGTAAAGACTGTAACTAAACGTCATAGGATTTATTATACTTCAAGACAGTGGCAACTGACCACTCAATGCTTAATTGACCTCTGTTGTTTTCTAACAGTTTACTTTTCCAATAGAATGCTTATCATTTCATGAACAAGATGAGTGATTGGGTCTATCTAGAAAAGAATGTACTTAGTAAGCGACAAAGCAAAATATATTCACACTTCCCCTGAATGATTAAGCATGCTTTCCACAAGGTTCTCATTTGTCATCTGAAAAAGATCCCATTCAGAGAAAAGACAAAATCAACAAACTCTTGGGAAAACTTTCCAAATATACTATTATGCCACTGAACAAAATAAAAATAATTATACTCTAATGTTCATAATTTTATTATGATTACTGTATCTATGATCTCTCATTGTGAGTTCCCATAAGAAACACTTTGTAAAAACTAAATAATGACTAATCATACAGTTCACTGTGGAACTTCTTTTACTGGTGCCTTAAAGTTTTACTAAGGAAGAATAGATTTCATTCTTTTTCAGGAAAAAAAATCTGGTCTCAACTAAGAAGTTAGGTCAATGAAGATGGAAGACTCATCTCACACTTCCTTCCCTATGTATTTAGCATCAGCAAGCCTCACTGATGGGTTTTTTTAATGAGTTTTCTATTTTTCAGGGCTTTTGTTATAAAATTACTGTGCATTCATTATAATAAGTTAGATAACTCACTGCCATTGAATAAATTCCCCAGTGACACTATAGGACAGGGTAAATAACTCCTATGGTTTCTGAGACTGCAACTCTATATAAGAGCAGAAAACCTCATCTTTCTCCCAAGGAGCAGATAGCAACTGAAGTTAGATAATACAGGAGAGAGTGAGAGAGAGAGAGAGAGAGATTTATAAACACTAGTGTATATAATTTCTACTTTTACGCCCAATATCAGCTCCCTTTGGAACGAATGTGAACAGTCGAGTATGAATTTTCCCACCTATTCTTTATTCTTTTTGCAAATGTGAAAGTGTTATATTACTTTTGTTTAACAAATACGTTCAGGTAAATAGTAAAATGAATAAAATCGTATATAGTCTTCACATAAAATCTCGGTATTTAAAAGGAGTTTAGAGGTTTTACATTTTCCTCAAATCGTAATATATATCTCCTGACTTTGACGATCTTGGATGCACTGCTCTTTGTCTTTTAAATAAAAGATCCTGCAATAGCCTTAAAGAAAGTACTTAATTCCCATGGGCCTCTAATTTCCTCATCTAGATAAGAGGAGAGGTATAATACATAAACACTCAGGCCTCTTCCAGCACAAAATTACAAAAGTTTTTTCTACCAAGTTGTATTAGTCATTTCAAAAATTATACCCCATTAAAGCACACTGGGTTTCCTATGGAGCCCAGCAAGATCTATTAAAGAAAATGTGTCAGGAATTAGACAGACATTATTAGTGCCACAAACACCTAATGTGAATATTAAGTATTTCATTGGGGAGTTGCCTGTGTTCAACTTTCTCTTATTAACTCCATAAATACGGTAGAAAGCACACTGTTATTATACCTATTTTCTCAAGGGGTTCACAGTCTAGCAGGGGAAGAAAATGAGTAGGCAGGCAATTATAACCTGATACGGTAAATTCTATGATAGTTATATGTACAGCACACTGATAAAGTGCAGCTGAAACACGCCAACATTATTTATGGTAAACACTGCCTTGATACAAAATCTCAAATACCCTGAGCATGAGAAAATAACTTATTAGTAATAATAATGATGGCAGGTACTTAACTTTAAGACAGTCATTACTGTTATCACATTTTATATTTCAAAATAGCCCCCATGAAGTAGATAAAACTTGCTGTTATAAGTCTGATGTGATTTACTAAATCACACACTGATTAAGTTACAGAACCAAGATTCAAGCACAAGTCTGTGGTTCCAAAACACCTAAGTTATCAGTACAAAAGACTGTGAACTGCCTGTGTGATCCTTAATAAGTCAGAAACTTCAGATTTTCATTCCCTACATTTCTAAAACACAAATATTATACTTATATGCTCTCTCTATCAGTATAAAGTTTAAATGAAAACACTCATAGTAAAAGTACAATGTCAACTACTAATGATTCAGCAATTATAAGTTCTTATAATTCATAATAACAAAAGAGCCAAGGTTGACAGTTCAAGCCAACCAGATGCTTCACAGGGTAAGATAAGACTCTCTGCTCCCATAAAGATTTGTAGTCATGGAAACCCTATATTGGGTCATTAGGAGTTAGAATTCAAAGACAAAAGTGGGATTTTGTAACACTATCACTAGGAAGAAAAAGTGCTTCCTTCCATAATACTTGACTGAGTTTTTAACTCTAAACTGCTTTTTAATATCAAGTCTGTACCCATAACAAACCCTAAAAATGCATTATTTCTAGCATAACTTTAATCATGGGAAAAAAGAAATGGTAAATGTTAGGTAAATGTCATGATTTAGTTATTTATGATTTTTCTAGTAGTGCATGAAAGCATTGGAATTCTCATAGCTCCATAAGTATTGTGGATAAAAATTGAACAATGAGAGCACAAAGTGAAGAGGAAGGGGACAAAAACAACAAATCATCAGTTGTTTCTTACTAGATTGGGTTTTACAGATAGAGGAAAAAATGAACTTTGCATATGATAACTTTTGAGTTCCAGGGTAGAGAATCAAAGTGTTTCGGAAACTGGAAAGTAGGGTGAAAGATAGGAATCTGATGAGAAGTTATAGAGAGCCATAGACTCCTGAGTCTTACTGATGGATAACCTAAGAGTCCAAGACTTCTTATGAGATCTGAGGGGAAGATACAAAATAAAAATAGATAATTTCAGTAAAGTGGGGGTGGTGGTTATACATCAGAAAGGAGATCGTGGCAGGGAAATGCAGAACTCTGGTGCATCCTACATTATTCTAGCCTATTGAGGTGTGCAAAACAGGGGAAAGGCACTACCACCACAGGAATGTGGAGCACTGAACACCTCTTTGTCTTATTGTTGTTTCCAATTCTTATTGTTGAAAAAATTAGAGATGTAAATAAATGAGTAGGCATCCTGCGGTGATGGACTGGAACATTTAATATTATTAAGATGTTAATACTATCCAAAGTGATCTATAGACTCACTGCAATATTTATCAAAATATGAATAGCCCTCTTTGCAGGTAGGGAAAAGCCAATCCTTAAAATCAGATGAAACTCTAAGTGACCCAAAATAGCTAAAACACATGTGAAGTTGAGCAACTAATTTTATTGTTTTGTTTTTGTTTTTTCCTATCAGAAACATTTATTTGTGAGACTAGTTAACTTAATTAAGTGCAGCGTAACTCCATTAGATACTAGGAGTTAGGGTCTAATTAGGAGAGAAAACAAAAATTTGAGCAAAGAAAGTTTAATATATATAGTGTTTACTGTACCTAGAGAATAACTGTAATGCTAAGAGAATTCTAAAGAATAGCATAACCTTGGGGGAGCATAACCAAGGATGAGCAAAGGTAGAAGTGGCTCTCTCCCCAAGGCTTGCATTAAAACCTCACTGGAGAAAGTATGATTATGACCCAATAAATGCATTTAAGATCATTGGATTTCCCATCCAAAGCTGAACCACAGTTGCCACATGAGCAGAAAACCAAATTTTGGGGTATAAGCATGTAAAAAGATAAAATCAGGACCCCAGAGCTGGCTCACTGTAAGTGGTACAATACCTGGGGTGCAGTGTCCACAAAGGCCACAATAGGGCTTCACTGAACCAGGACCAGAGTGAAGAACTCGCTAAGGAACTAAGTACGTGGAATGAACATTGGGACACAAAACTACAGGCTGTCCTCAGATTTTGCAGCAAGAGCAAGAAACAATTGCACCACACTGGAATCAAGAAAATACTTCTCCTGCAGTGTCCCTCCAGCACACTCTACTGGAAAAATTCAATAATGTGCTTGTTACAAAGTAGAAAGGCTTAGATATCCATTCCCAAAATCTACTGCCATCAAGTAAATTCCAATTCGTGGCAACCCTATAGCGAGTTTCCAAGCCTGTAAATCTTGACGAAAGCTGAAAGCCTCATCTTTCTCCAAAGGAGTGGCTGATAGGTTTTAACCACTGACCTTTTGGTTAGCAGCTAAACACTAGTTCAGCTTGATCGGGTAAGATTTGGAGCATAGAGGCCACACACAAAAAACTGACAAACCTGTACCCATTGCTAACAAGTTGATTCTGACTCACAGTGGCCCAACAGGATTAAGTAGAACTGCCCTATATTCCAAGGCTACAATCTTTACAGAAGCAGACTGCCACACCTTTCTCACCTACCTTAGCTGATGGGTTTGAACCATTCACTTCTTAGTAGCAGCTGAGCACTTAACCACTGTACCACAATGGCCCCTGATAACCAGGTGTCTCCATGAAACCAAACTTACTGCCATCCAATGGATTCCAACTCACAAGAACCCTATATAAGGATTCCATATAACCTTACTGAAGCAGATAACCTCAAATTTCAACCAAAAAGTAGCTGGCAGTTCTGAACCACCAACTTTGTGGTTAAGCAGTCCAACACATACCCAACATTGCCAACAGGACTCCTTGATATAACTCATATAATCCATAGTTAAAATATAATTTTATTCTAATTACTTAACAGGCAGATTAGAAATCTGAATTTCTCAAACTAACAAAGAAATCTATCATTATATTAAAGAAACAAACTGATTTACAAAAGCATTCAAAACAGCCCTGAATCAATTTCCTAGTTCTAAAATTATACTATAGTTTTGTAAGATAGTACAATTGAGGATGACAGGGGGTTGACCTGTTCATGGTACCAATTATCACAATTTCTTGTTAGTTTATAATAATTTCAAAACAAAATGTTTTCAAATGAACTCCAGGACATCTAAATAGAACATATAGAAAAGCATTACAGGAAACAACAAACAATGCTCTTGGTCATATAAAAAGGTACTTCTTAAGACATGATGCTGACACTATAGTAATATATACACCATACTGCTCTCTTCCAAATACGGGATGTCAACAGAAACCAATAAAAAATAATTGTGCCATAATTACAGTTACATCATTTCAATATCTTATTATATGGTTTTTACTGCAACCCAGCAGGCACAAATTAAGAATGTACTATTAAAATAGATAAATCAGGGAGACTTCAAAGAAGATGGCAAATGAGTAACACAGACCACAGGGACTGCACAGAAATCAGCGCAGGAGAGTTACTAAGAGGGAAATTTCACACTGCCAGGTCACAGGAGGAGCAGCATAAAGATAAGTAGGCACATATCCACTAGGTTTTGAGGGGCTGGGGGCTTTTGGCTTACCACAGTGGAGGCCGGCTAGGGTTTGACCTTAGCCCCACCACTGTGGAATCATTTGGAGCTGGTGCAGGGGATTTATTTCAACACAGCCACAGCTTGCTACCACACTGGGGCAGGGATTGAACCCCTCCAGCCCAACAGTCAGGGATCAGGGCTCAGCTATATTGTTTTTGTTTCCCTCACTTCTCTCTATCCACCCCCCCCACACACACACAGTCTCAGCAGATATAGATTTGTTTTTTTTCTCTCTTCCCTTTTTACTCACAGCCCACTGCTGACCTCCAGACCACTCCCCTTAGTCTAGGGCATTTACACCTGCCCTCCACCCAGTTGGGAGCGCTCCACCCTCTGCAGCGAAGCCTGAGGCTGGGGAAGGCCCACCCACCCTCCATCAGGGAATATCCGCCCAACTTGTTCCTGCGGAAATTACGCCTGCCTGCCCAGCAGCCCTCTGCATGCTTAACACTTTGCTGGGGAAATCCCGCCCACTTGCTTAAGGGGAAATTCTGCCTGAATGGCTGGGGGAGCTCCTATTTGTCCTCTGTGGTTCCACCTGACTGAGGGAACTTCCTCCTACCTGCCATAGTGCCTCACACAGCCTAAGGCAGTTCAGTCAACACTCACCAACATTCCACACTGCTGAGGGAACTTCTGCCAACCTCCACAGCGATCCACCTGACCAGGGCAATTCCACCCACCATTTGCGGTACTCAACCAAACCAGGCAACCAACAGCAATCTGTGGCACTCCCTTTGCAGCGGGCACCCCCACACACCCTCTGTGGTGCTCCAAGCTGCCGTGGGTCACACCATCAGGGCTGCTTGTGAGATCACCTAGTACAGCACCATCCTTGTGGGTCCACAACAACCCAACCAGTGTCCCCAGAGAGTATCATCAAACTTGTTCTCCAAATAAAAGAACACTAGTTGACTAGGGAAAGAGTGAGGCCACAACAGGATAAAGCGGTAGACCAATTCCATAGTGAAATTTAGTGCAGGCAGATCAAAGAAGCATTCCTACAAGTCTCCCAGAGAGAGCCAGTGCTCTTTGACTCATAGGAAAACGGTACCTGACTCCTCTAAACCAAGGCAAACAGCAATCAGCCTCAACAACCTCAACCAAAAAAAAAAACAAACAAAAACACAGGAGAAACAAAAGGCAATGGCAGAAGATGTCCTGCACCTAACAACATTCATAGAAGAAGCAGACATTGATCTGCCACAGAAAGAAATTTTCAGAATGTTGCTTGGAGTTGTACAGGATATGAGGGAAACAATACAGGAAAAGAATGAACTGATAGAGGGAAAACGGCCATACACCAAAGGGAAACACAAGAGCTTAGAGAAGAGATAACAAATACCAGTGGCAGACTCACAGACTTCGTAAATCGACTGGAGGAGGCAGAGAACCACACTAGTGACCTAGAGGATAGCCAAGCAGACTAACAAATGTGAACAAAAATCTAATAAGATCATCAGAAAAGCGGAAGAAAACCTAAGAACTCCTGATGTTATGAAGAGGAACATGAGAATAATTGGATTACCAGAGGAAGGCATAACAAACAAGTCATCTGCAACAACAGTGAGAGAATTCTTGGAGGAAAACTACCCCAGATTAATGAATGAATATCAGTAAACCACTCATGAGGCTGAAAGAACAACAGCTAGACTCAATCACAAGAAGTCACCAAGGCACATAATAGTTAAACTATCCAACTTTGAGAAAAAGAAGAAAATCAAGAGAGCAGCTAAGGGAAAAAAAGCAATCACATATAAAGGTTCCCCAAAAATAATGTGCCCATACCTATTAGCAGATACTATGAAGAAGAGGAGAGAGTGGAGTAACATATTCCAAAAACTGAAGGCAAATAACACAAACATAATAATACTCTACGCCGCCAAAATATCTATTAAAATAGATGGAGAAGTCTTTCCAGACAAGGAAAAACTCAAAGAATACGTTAGAAGAAACTCAACACTACAAAAGATCCTTGCCGACCCAGTATGGACAGAAGAACAGCACTCACCAAGCATAAATAAAAGATCAACACAAAGAACAATCCCACCCAGAGAGCAAGAAAGAAAAAACAGCCCCCAAGATAGCACTGGCTTAAGGGTGTAAAGAAGTCAAAAGTGAACCACACACACTCACACATACATGCACAACACACTGATAAGAAAGGAAGATAGGAAAACACCCAACGCAAAAGGTAGAAGATGACATCACAGTAAACAGACGGAGATAATAACTGTGAATAAATATCAATGTACTGAACTCAGGAATCAAAAGACTGAGGCTACAGACTGGCTAAAAAACCAGAAACCATCAATCTGCTGCCTAGAGGACACAAATCTCAAGACTACAGATAAAAATAGGCTGAGAATCAAAGGCTGGAGAAGAGCAAACCAAGCAAACAGCAATTCAAAGAAAGCAGGACTTGCGATCTTAATCTCAGATAAAAATTACCTCAAAGGATTATGAAGGACTGTACTCCAATGAATTCAACAACTTGGAAGACACATACAAATTCGTGGAAAAACAATCCCTCCCTAGACTATCCCCAATGCACGTCAAGAATCTCAACAGACCCATAGCAATAGAAGAAATAGACAAGATTATCAAGGAATTACCAATTTTAAAAAAACCTTGGACCACAGATGGATTCACGGGAGAATTCTACCAAGCATTCAGGGAATAACTGACACCAATCCCACACAAACTCTTCCAGAACATAGAAAAAGACAGCAAACTCCCAAACTCCTTCTATGAAGCTAGTATAACACTGACACTGAAACCAGGCAGGGATCCCACAAGAATCAAGAACTATAGACCAATATCATTAATGAGCATCAATGCAAAAATCCTTAACAAAATACTGGCCAATAGAATACAAAACTATATAAAACAAATAATAATTCACCATGACCAAGTGGGATTCATACCAGGGATGCAGGGATGTTTCAACATACAAAAGATCATTAGTATAATTCATCACATTGACATGAAAAATTATAAGAACCACATGCTAATATCAATAGATGCAGAAAAAGCATTTGACAACATCCAACGCCAATTCCTGTTTTAGACACCCAAGAAGATAAGAATGGAAGGAAAATTCCTCAAGATAGTACAAACTATATAAGAAAAACCAACAGCCAACATGGTAGTCAATGGAGAAAAGACAAACACAATCCCACTGAAAAGGGGGACCGGGAATGGATACCCTTTGTCCCCACTCTTATTTAACATCGTACTGGAGGTTTTTGCTAATAGCATAAGACAAAGAAAAGACATCTTTAGCAATGACACATCAGACAAAGGTCTTATCACTAAAATCTACAATACGCAGCTAGCTTCCAAAAAGAAATAAACTAATTGACCACTAAGGAGGTGAGCAAAAGACCTGAACAGAAGTTTCACGGGGGCTGAAATTCAAATAGCCAATAAACATATGAGAAAATGTTCCCGATAATTAGCCATAAGAGAAATGCAAAATAAAACAACTATGAGATAACACCTAACACCCTCAAAGATATCCCAAATTCAAAAAATCAGAAAGCAACAAGTGTTGGAGGGGCTGTGATAAGATAGGAACTCTTATCCACTGCTGGTAGACCTGTAGGTATGTATAGCAACCATGGAAATCGATCTGGTGATATCTAAAACACATGGAGCTTGAGCTACCATACAACTCAGCAATCCCCCTACTGGGCATATACCCAGAAGAGGCAAGAAATAAACCATGGCCAGACATCTGTGTTCCAATGTTCACCGCGGCACAGTTCATAATTGCAAGGAGTTGGAAACAACCCAAATTTCCATCAACAAACAAATGGATTAAAAAACTAAGGTACATATACATAATGGAGTACTATGCATCACTAAAAAGCGTGATGAACACATGAACCACATTGCCTTGTGGGAAGAACTGTGGGAAATTATGCTAAGTTAAGTAAGCCAAGCACAAAAGGCCAAGTACAATATGAGTCCACTGAGGTAAGCTGAAAAAAGAAAAGTGCAAAAGGGCCACAGGGAAAAGCTACTGTATACAAACATTCCTGGGGTGAGGTCCAGATAGTATGACAGGGGCCAGACAAAATCCAAGATACATATTGTAGCCACCTAAAAAGCACGGGGGGAGGGGTATGGGTAGTGGGAGAACAGGGCACTAACCCACCTAATGGGCGAGTATTGTTTATATCTCCACAGGGAAAAAGAGACCAAATTTCAACCCAATGCTCCAAGATGTGAATGCAACATTACTGGCTTGAAGCAGGGAACCAGTAGCGAGGTCTGAGAGGCTGGCCCCAATCCCAACTATGTGGACAAATGTCCCTTCCCATAGAAGAATTTACTTCAGAGGACAGCTCTGAAGCTACAGCTCAGGAAAAGGGACATGTCTTATCAGAGCACATGGGAACAAATGACCGGGGAGGAAGAGACAGTGGAGTACATCCTGGCTCATCAAGCTGTCACGACGATATACTTGCTCAGGGCAGCCAATGCACAGAGAGGACCATATGGCTGGCCCTACTCTGAAACACAACAGCCCTCAGTGACCCAAAGTCATACAGGGGATAATACTAGAGACAGTCTGGGAATTGTGCCCGATCTGACCCCACGACATCGAGGCAAAACACTAAGGGTTTGCAACAGAACAGCAAGGGGAGCAGAGAAAGATAGTCCTAGGGAGTACCAAAAATAGACTCTGGGGCCAGGGTGTGGCACCCCATGAGACTCAACTGGAAAACACTCCTAAAGGTCAACAAACAGACCTTGAACTATTTACAGGCTTTTCTTTTTTTGTGTCATTGGGTTTTGTTGTTGTTTTCTTTTCTTTTGTTGCTTTGTTTTGTTCTGTCTTCTTTTGTGCATATTATTATCTCTGTAGCTTTATCTAGATAAGATAGGCTGGATAAACACTATGGAGAAAACAATGAGACGGATGGGTCTGTGGGGACATAGGAGAGGGGAAGTAGGGGAAAGGAAGTGGTGTTAACAAACCCAGGGATAAGGGAACAACAAGTGATCCAAAATCAGTGGCAAGGAGGGTATAAGAGGCCTGGTAAGGCTTGAACAGGGGCAATGTAACAGGAATTACTGAAACCCAAATGAAGGTTGAGCATGATAGTGGGACAAGAGGAAGGTAAAAGGAAAGAACTAGGAGGCAAAGGGCATTTATAGAGATCTAAATACAGGCATGTATATATGTAAATGTATTTATATATAATGATAGAGAAACAGATCAATGTACATATATTTTGGTTTAGTATTAAGGTAGCATATGGACATTGGGCCTCAACTCAAGTATTTCCTCAATGCAAGAATACCTTGTTCTGTGAAACTGGCCTACCATGATGCTCACTTTCCTAACACGATTGCTGAAGACAAAGCAGGTTGTATATGCAAATGTGGCGAAGAATGCTGATGGTGCCCAGTTATCAAAAGATATAGCAGCATCTGGGGTCTTAAAGGCTTACAAGTAAACAACCAGCCATCTAGCTTAGAAGCAACAAAAGCCCACATGGAAGAAGCACACCAGCCTGTGTGATCACGAGGTGTCAAAGGGATCAGGTATCAAGCATCAAAGAACAAAAAAATCATACATTGTGAATGAGGGGAAGTATGGAGTGGGGACACAAAGCCCATATGTAGGCAATTGGACATCCCCTTACAGAAGGGTCGCAGAGAGGAGACGAGCCAGTCAGGGTGCAGTGTAGCAACGATGAAACATACAACTTTCCTCTCGTACTCAAATGCTTCCTCCCCCTCCATCCCACTATCATGATCCCAATTCTATCTTCCAAATCCTGCTAGACCAGAGGATGTACACTGGTACAAATAGGAACTGGAAACACAGGGAATCCAGGGCAGATGAACCCTTCAGGATCAGTGGTGAGAGAGGGGATACTGGGAGGGTGGAGGGAAGGTAAGGTAGAAAGGGGGAACCTATTATAAGGATCTACATATAATCTCCTCCCTAGGAGATGGACAAAAGAAAAGTGGGTGAAGGGAGATGTCAGACAGTAAGACACGACAAAAAAACAATAATTTATAAATTATCCAGGGTTCATGAGGCAGAGGACATGGGGAGAAAGGAGGAAGATGAGGAGCTGTAACCAAGGGCTCAAGTAGAAAGCAAATGCTTTAAGAATGATGAAGGCACCAAATATACAAATTTTCTTGACACATGGATGTATGTATGGATTGTGATAAGAGTTGTACGAGCCCCCAATAAAATGATTTAAAAAATAAAAGACACATCTCTGAAACACAATAAAAAATGTCAGTCTACATGAGTCAAATCTATTGCTCCATATTGTCTAACGTTATGATCACTGCTAGTAATGATATGTTCTACATTTTCTAATCTATATGCAGCGATCATCCCCCCACCCCAAATCAGGGTCAGATAGGAATGACTTGTGGAAAGGCTTCCTTTCTGGCGTGCAAAATATCGCACGTGCTTATTGCTTGCTCTATTAACACTTCATTCTGGTTAGAACAGTAAGCATAAGGCAGATTCCTGGGAGCAGAGTAATGGGATAGACATAAAACCCTTGAAAGCAAAAATATTTTTCCCAAATAATCCGCTACAGGACCGGAGATTACTGTCATTGAAACACTTCTTCATGTGAAAGAATTGTAAAGAGTATT
Organism: Tenrec ecaudatus; assembly: GCF_050624435.1. Lineage (NCBI taxonomy): Eukaryota > Metazoa > Chordata > Mammalia > Afrosoricida > Tenrecidae > Tenrec > Tenrec ecaudatus. The sequence continues at coordinate 187,020,289 of NC_134530.1, read as the reverse complement.
GTAAATGTATATGGCATTATTTGATCTGAATCATTTGGTTAAAAAATGAGAAGTGACATTTGGTAAAAAATCAACTAGTCACAAATTAATACGACAGAAACTGAAAATTCCCATCTCACACTTCTCACTTGTAGAGTGGCAAGCAAAACTAACAATTTATTTAAAGCATGTAAATGCTCATTGTGCTAGTTATAGATTTTAAAAGTTAGAAAAGAAAGCCTTCAGATTCTCTATGTAGCAATGTGCAAGAAACTCCTGTATGTTTTCACATGTAATGAAACTAAATATTACGGGATTCTCAGTTGGTCAGAGACAGAGATGGTCATGACTTTTCTTTGGGCAACACCAGATAAACTAGACCTAATAGGAAATGCACACATAAACGCTTCTGGTAGAGTTGCTCAGAACTTAGGCTTAGAATATCCTCTTTCCACACACTTCAGAATCTTCCCTCATTTATCATTGCTCGTCTTAGCTTCTACAATTCAACCAGCTCGCCTCCTGTGTTTGAAATCACTGAACTAATAATCACTTGCCCCTACATTTATGTCTTCACTTTCTAATTCTTCTAGCCATGAACAAAGAATATCAATCCTTTTTATGATTACTTTTAATTTGGATTCTACCACCCTCTGACCAAATATTAAGGCCACTTAACCTCATTAATATTAAGCCTCTATTTCATCTCTGCAAAAATGGGGCAATAATAAAAATAATACCTTTGTCATCTGTGGCTATGAACATTAAAATTATATAATAGCGATCACATATTAAGTTATCAGTAAATAGCACATATTATTTTTCTCCTTTATGTCTAGGCCATAAAAAGGCTTAATAAGTAATATAGAACATGAATAATTAAGAAAATAAAACTAATACTAGATATTGTCAAGCCATGAATTCAATTTTCACATATCCACAAAATAAGACAGGATCCTATCAGATACAATATTGTACTATTCAATCTACATAATAATTAAATTTAGCAATGTTCCAACTTTATGAAATTTTGATATAGTTCTTAATCATTTTCACCAAACTTTTAAAGATAGAGAGTAGAGAGGAAGAGGATATTCTAGGAGCAGAGGGACTTAGATCAACTCTCTGTGCCTCAGCTTCGTCAACTATAAAATGAATAGTACCTACACCTCATAAGTAGCACCTAGAACAATGTCCAGCATAGAATATGTTCTAAACAATAACTACATATCTAAATATAAATGTCTGTGTTCCCAGCACTGTACTAGATGCTAGAGATAACAACTGCAATACAATGTATCAAAAATGAAGTATCCACATGAAGTACTATGGGAACACAGAAAAATTACTTTTTATTCTAAAAATCAATACTTTCAAAAAACACATAATATTAACCATTGTTTGGGGTGTATAATGAGTAGACTGGGTTTCAATACATTGTTCTTTCTATGTTTGTGTATGTTGGAAATTTTCTATAATAAAAATGATTAATTTTTCAACTAAATAACATTATTTTTCCCTTTAGATGATAAATCAAAATTACATAATATAAAAGAATTCCTTTCACATCAATGTCTTTATATTGCAAATTCGCTTTATCAGCAGCAGTGGTGCAATCAGAAATGTTAAGAATTCTTTTGACAAGGTTGCCACCTGCTGGATTACCATGAAGACAACCTTGTACACTGTGATTTAAACATAGTAAGTACCCATTAACTCAATAAAAACAAGGGTTCTTCCAAAAAATGAAACTTTAAATATTTGCAATTTTTTATTTGGAAATCCTATCTGTTATACTGAATAATGTATTGTCTGGGGAAAACTCAATAGCCTGAAGAAATCTCAGTCAATTTCTGTGTGGATATTTGTAGAAATCATCTGATATGATGAGTGAAAACGAAAACAAAGATTTGATTTAAAATGATAACAAATTGCATTGATTAAGCAGAGGGTAGCATAGATGTTTAATGTAATTGTTGTCAATAAGTTGTACACCTGGAAAAAGTTGAACTGGAAAAAGCTGTGTGATAGACATAAACTGACCAGGAAAAAAAAGTAGCTACTGAAGCTAATTGTATGTAATCAAATATTTCATGAGATTTAGTTTCTTAATTTGGAGGTTTAGTGTCCTGGTTTCATAGGCCATCCTAGTTCATTGTTCTTATATCGTGTTCAGTGCCTCTGATCTACTTCCCAGTTAGGTGCATGGGGTCTTACAAGCCTGAAAACAACATTTCAATAGTTGGTCTTTATTCTTCAGGAACAAAAGGAAGGTGTGTTAGGGATAAGAGAAAATGGAATGTGTGGGCAATTGCCTCCATGAACAATTGCTTGCTTCTTTTGCCATGAAACCAGAAAGTTGGATGGTGGCAAGATACCATTACCAACATTTTGTTCAAAGAGTCTAGAATAATGCAGATCAAAAGTAGGAAAATGCTGAGCAGAATTTAAATTTCTCATGAAATGCAGACTTTCTGCATCCATAGAAACAGGATAAACCCCTGAGACTATTTGCCCTGACATAATCTTTAACCCTTAAACCAAAATATACCCTGAAATCTTAACACCAAATAATCGTTTTTGCTAAACTAGTAAAGACTGTCTGTCTTAAGCATTATGTTCTTCCAGATCATCTATAGGAGCTAAGTGACACCAGCAACTAGAAGATAAGATAGTAAATTTAAGAGACAGTGAGTTTATGTTAATGAAGGAAGAACGAGTTACAAAAAGAAGATGAACCTCAAGGAATATAATAAATATTACTGAATTATATATGCAGAAATAGGTGAATTGGTGTGTATTTTCTGATTTGTATATTCTCAACAATAAAAGTAAAATAAATTATTTTTAAATTAAAAGGAAACTAAGAAACCTTAGATTTAGTGATTACTGCTAAAATATAAGCCATAGTTGCAAGTATAAGATACATGATTAGTTACATTAAAAGGAAAGCATTCAAGTAAGTGATTAAGGAGTCCTGGTGGTACAGTGGCTTGGTGCTAACCCAAAGATGGCGGCTTAAATTCACCAGCCACTCCATGGGAAAGACTGCATCTTCCAGAGGAATCTAACTCCATAAAATCTTAGGAACCCTGGGAAACAGTACTACTTTGCATTATAGGGTCATTTTAAGTCGGAACCAACTTGATGACAACAGGTATTTTCTCTGTTTTAAAATGGGAAGTATTTTTTTAAATAACTGCCCTAGTTTTATATAAATATATACTAATGCTTTAGGTAAAAATCATAAAGACAGCAACATATAATATTTCAATAGTGCTTTATCTCAAACAACTTACCCCAAAACTGAGATAAAGTGCTGGGAAAATATTCATTAAAATTATTTAGAAAGTAGCTTCTGTGGTGATGAAGGCATGGATATTTAAAATTATGGAAGTCTTTGAATAAAATTACTTTATGAACATAAATGGCCAAAAAGAAACATAGTCATTATTTTTTAAATTTCTTTCAAACATTTGTGTATAATTGTTTAACCAAATTAGTTTTACAAATATATCAAAAATATATCATAATTAGGCATTCAACTATTTCATATATAAATCTATTGTTCTGCATCCAAGTAAAACAAACTTAGAGCCTCTCAATAGATAAATGACTGCCTTATATTCAGATACAGTATCACATTAATATGTTATTTAATCATAAAATTCCAAGGTTTTAAAATAATACTTACTAAATAATATCAGACTAGGAAGGCTGAAATACTGATGAATGTGAATTAAGGTACTGATGAAGAATAATAAAAGTACCACAGACTGTCAAAAGAACAAATAAATCTGTCTTGGGAGAAATACAACCAGAATGCTTCTTAAAAAGGAGGATGACTAGACATGATTTCACATACTTTGGACATGGTATTGAGAGAGACCAGATTGTGGGAAAAGACGCTCTATTTGGTAAAAGACGCTATATTTCACAGAGGGTCAGTGAAAAAGAAGAAGGCTCCCCCTTCTTCCCCCCTGCCACCCCCAAGGAAATAGATCGATACCATGGCTGCAACTATAAGGATAAAGCAGGACAGGGTAACACTTTATTCTACATACACTGAGTCACTATGAGTCAGAACCAACTCAACAGCACCTAAAAACTTATTAAAAGTTACATCATCCAACAAAATTGATTACTGTTTCTTTACCTGTGTAACTTCAGACTCACTAAAAGCTGGTTTGATTGTTTCTTTAACTACACCACACAGGAAAGGCTCAAAAAATATAAAGTTAAAAAAAATGATGAAGTAGTACCATAAGGACAAGGAACAGGAAGTGGAATCTCATTATTCAATTCTGAGACATTTGAAAGACCCAAATAATTAAGCACAGTACTAAACTATAAACCAAACACTCATTGTCATGAAGTCAATTCCAACTTATAGAAACCCTCGTAGGACAGAGCAGGAATGAGCAGCATTGATTCAATGGGTTTAAACCTGTCAGTCAATCCCTCTGCAGGAGAAAGACGAAGCTACCTGTTACCATAGACTTAAAAGTCTCAAAAACCCAAAGGGGTAATTCTACTCTGCCTTTTAAAGTCACTATGAGTTGTATTTGACTCAGTGGCAGTGACTTTTTTTAAAGGAAAATTAGTTAATATAAGTGTTACTCAAATTTATGCAACAACCACTGAAACCAGTAAAGAAAACATTGAATTCTACCAATATTCCAGTTGGAATTAAGCAAACATGCAATAAAGATGCACTGATATTTACTGGTGATTGGAATGTGAAAGTTAGAAACAAAGAGGAAAGATAAGTATAGAAAAGAAATACTATACTTGACAGAATCCTTCTTGATAGAAACAAAACTAGAGATCCCATGATAGAATTTTTGCAAGACCAATATCTTCCTCACTGCAAGCAGCATTTTTTTTAACAATATAAGTAGTATACATATACTTTGCCAGATGGATATGTAGGATCATATTAAGTCTATCTGTGGAAAGAAACTAATGGAAAACCTCAAAATTGCCACTGAAAACAAGACCAGGGGCTGACTGCAGAACAGACCATCAATTGCTCGTATGCAAGTTGAGGTTTAAACTGAAGAATATTATAAAACAACTTCATGGGAGTCAAAACACATTCTTGGGTATATAACACCTAAATTTGGAGAATACTTCAAAAGCAGACTTGACACATGGAACACTAATGGCTGAAGACCAGGGGAGCTGTGGGATCCCACCAAGGACATCATACATAAAGAAAGCAGAGGTCATTAAAAATACAGGGGGAAAAAAGGAAAAGTGGATGTCAAGAGAGACTCAAACTTATATTTGAATACAGAATAACTGTACTGAATAAAATGTGATGAAGTTAAAGAGGTGAGTAGAAAGTTTCAGAGTAGCTCAAGAACACAAAATGTAGTATTATAATAAAATGTGAAAATACCTCAAATTAGTAAACACAAAAGGAAGAACATGTGTGGTATATCTCCAGTTGAACATACAGAAGAAAAAATCCAAGCCTTAAGTTGTTGAAATACTGAATGATTATATGAGCATAATATTGACTACTGCGGGACATTAAAAGAAAATGGAAAACCCAATAATTGGCAACTTAAGACTACCCATACATTTGCTATTTAAATACTCCCTTTGCTTTTTGTGACATTTTTTGCTCCTGCAGATGGTTCTGACTTAGTAATGAGCATTACTGAAATGTTTGCCTAATGACTAAACTATCACTGCTTTCTAAAACTAATGTTCCATTTTTAAAATATTTAACCTGTACGAGTGACCATCCAATGTATTTTAGTCTAAAAGGTTTTCCTATACATGTACATTTCCTTTTCTCAATAGTACTTAAGTTCCATACTATTGGATAGACTAATGATATGATTATTAGAATTGCCAAATGTTTTATGGAAGTGACTTAATTTACTTACATAAATTACTTCTCAACAAGTTTGTAGAAGTTACATAATCTGTTGTCAATTTGAGACTTAAGGTTGAAGGGGTGGAGTTTAGCCTGTCAATCAGGACCCAACTTGATGACCTCATTTGGAGTTACTGATAAGATAAATAGCTCTCTGGAGGCAAGACACAAGCTTACACCCTATGAGACATTCCTGTTGAGAAGACACATAGAGCTATGCTAGCCGAGGAACCATGTGGAGACCCCTGCCAGCGCTGAGATGCTTACACTGCCACTGGATCCACAAAATATTCCATCACCTGGCCTGAGATCTTCCTGCATTCGGCATCAGAGGAATTTATAGGTTGGTATCAGGCATATGGGCTAATGTCAGACTTATGAACTTGATCTAGACTGGGCTGAGATGTTTTCTCAATATTCAATTGCTCTTGTATATAAAGCTCTTTCTTTTTTTTTAATTAAACATTTTATTAGGGGCTCATACAACTCTTATCACAATCCATACATATACATACATCAATTGTATAAAGCACATCCGCACATTCCCTGCCCCAATCATTCTCAAAGCATTTGCTATCCACTTAAGCCCTTTGCATCAGGTCCACTTTTTTTTTCCCTCCCTCCCCGCTACCCCCTTCCTCATGTGCCCTTGGTAATTTATACATTGTTATTTTGTCATATCTTGCCCTATCTGGAGTCTCCCTTCACCCCCCTTCTCTGCCGTCCATCTCCCAGGGAGGAGGTCACATGTGGATCCTTGTAATCGGTTCCCCATTTCCAACCCACTCACCCTCCACTCTCCCAGCATCACCCCTCACATCCTGGTCCTGAAGGTATCATCCACCCTGGATTCCCTGTGCCTCCAGCCCCCATATGTACAAGTGTACAACCTCTGCCCTATCCAGTCCTGCAAGGTAGAATTCGGATCATGGTAGTTGGTGGGAGCAAGCATCCAGGATCTGGGGGAAAGCTGTGTTCTTCATCGGTACTACCTCGCACCCTGACTGACCCATCTCCTCTCCTAAACCCCTCTATGAGGGGATCTCCAGTGGCCGACACTTGAGTCTTAGGTCTCCACTCTGCTCTTCCCCCTTCATTCAATATGGTATATATATATGGTATATATATATGGTATATATATATACACACACATACATATATATAGACATATACATATATATCTCTCTTTTCTTTTTTTTTTGCATGATGCCTTATACCTGGACCCTTTGGCACCTCGTGATCACACTGGCTGGTGTGTTCTTCCATGTGGGCTTTGTTGCCTCTGAGCTAGATGGCCGCTTGTTTATCTTCAAGCCTTTAAGACCACAGTCACTATCTCTTTTGATAGCCGGGCACCATAAGCTTTCCTCACCACATTTACCCGTTCACCCGCTTTGGCCTCAGCAGTTGTGTCGGGAGAGTGAGCATCACAGGGTGCCAATTTAATAAAAGAAAATATTTATGCATTGAGTGAGTGCTTGAGTAGAGGCCCAAGGTCCCTCTGCCACCTTAATACTAAACCTATAAATGTAGACACTTAGATCTATTTCCCCATCCTCATTTATATATTTGCATGGAGGAGGAAGCTGGGAGTCAGGGGGCATTTGTGGGTGTCTAGACAAAGCTCTTTCTTATACACATGAGTGTCTATTAAATTTGTTTCTCTAGTCTACCCAGACTAACACAAAACCACTAATTCTGCCTATAAGTGGAATATATATAACAAAGTGTGGTAAAAAAATTTTTTAAGATAGTACCTAACTATGAGAAAGAGTATCATCTAGACTTTTAAAGGCTTGTCTTAAAACAAGCAGCTAAGTGACGTGTCAGCTAAGTCCACTCAGAAGGATAATACCAGCCTGTGTGATCCAAGAGTGTAAATAATAAAATCCATGATCAGACAAGAGAATTTTATTAGAGTTTTAACTTCTGAGAACCCCGTTTGCAAACAGCTATGGAGAGCAGCGAAAGACCAAAATCCATTTGCAGAGCCCCCTTGTGGATTAAGCCTCCATTGGATTTCCTCAGTCCATTGACTAGGGATGTGAAAGTCTTAGCCTCAAACAGAGTGGACTAGAAAGTAGATTACTGTAGTTATAATTATGCTAAAATTTAACTTCTTATCATTTGTTTGCACTTATTGAGCAATTTTAAAGTTGTTCTATTTTTTATTATTTTCTGTTTTCTTTTGAATTGAGGATTTCCAGTTTTATTTTGTTGTTTTTATTGGGGTTGGGGTAGGGAGTACGATTTTCTTTATATGAAATCTTTATAGGTAAATCCATAGAGACAGTAAATAGATTAATTTTCTTAGAGTTATAGTAGGGTAGGTTGGGGGAAATGTGGAGTTAAGGATATAAACATGAAGAAAGGTGTTCTAAAACTGGCTATAATGATTATATAATTACTAATACCATATGTAAACCATTGAATTGTGTGAAACATAAATTTTATGTGAATAAAACTGTAAAAAAATAAGAAGAAAAAGATGGAAGGACTACACAGTCACTGTACTAAAGTAACTGGTCAATTTTCAACCATTTCAAACAGTGACATGTGATCAAGAGGCAGAAGTTTGAAGGAAGAAGTACTACTGCACTGAAAGCGTTAGTAGAAAAACAAGTTTTCATGAATTGATGGAATACCAACTGATATGTTTCAACCAACTGAAGCACCACTGGAAGCACTTACTAGACCATGTCAATAAATTTGGAAGAGAGTTGCCTGACCAACTGATTGGAAGAGATCCATATGTGTGCTTATTCCAAAGAAAGATGGCCCAAAAGAAGGCATAATTTATCTAACAAATACCATTTGCGAATAAAATTTTAATAAAGATAATTCAAAAATGGTTACAGCAGTACATCAACAGGGAGCTGCCAGAAATTCAAGCTGGATATCCTTTCTTGTACAGCAAATGATAGCATTACTAACATCAGATGAATCTTGGCAAAAAGCACAGAGGGCTAAAAAGATGTTGACTTGTTTTCTATTGACTATGCACAGTCATTGATTATGTCGAAAATAAAAACCACGGATAACATTAAAAAGAAAGAGAGTCCTAAAACACCTAATCGTGCTCATGCAGAGGCTGAACACACACCAAGAGGCAGTTTTCAAACAGAACAAAGGATACTGTATATTTTCAAACTGAGACCAGGAGAAGTGGAAGTGGAGACCTGGGTCAGGGGCAGATGCTGACTTTACCTCACCCTCAGATACATTTCTCAGAACCCCTTGATATCCAACATCATCTGGGGGAACAGGACATGTTGGAATGATGTTGAGAATATTGCCAGGAAGTGAGAACCCTTAGCCAAGGTAGGCATGTACAAGCAAGCCAATTTGCATTCCAGCTGTACCAGTTATATAGCAACTCCCTCCTAGGAGCTTCTGATGAAAGTTCTCCAGTATTGCTCCTATGTCTACCAGAGCAAATCTCTCTCTCGGTGAAGGCAAGACCCTAATTCCCATAACATACATCAGGACAAGTGTGTGTCAGTTTGTATACTTTCGTCATATTTATTAAATTTTTATGCTGATCAAATAATATTAGATTATTAGCTATATTAAGAAGAATGCAGCTTCAGGATTGGGCTCATTAACAACCTGCAATATGCAGATAATATAACCTTGCTCGATAAAAGTCAGAATGACTTGAAGCACTTACTGATGAAGATAAAAGACTTCAGTACTGATGACAGCTCAGGTAAAGAAAATAAATTTTCAAACTAGACCAAGAGATAATATCAAGATAGATGGAGAACAAATTGAAGTTATCTAGGATTTTATTTTCTTTGGACCCACAATCCACCCACACGGAAGCAGTGGCTAAGAAATCAAAACACTGTATTAGACAAATGTGCTACAAAGGGCCTCTTCAATGTCAAAGCAAGCTTGTCACTTTCAGGACAGAGGTGAGCAAGCCATGAGAATGTTAGTCATTTCATATGCTTGTGAGTGTTGGATAATGAATAAGGAAGACCACAGAATTGATATATCTAAATTATGATGTTGCTGAGAATACAAACCATGGTCTTCCAGAATGTGGTAGTTACATAATTTTGTGTCAATTTGATAAATAAGCGTAGGGATGGAGTCTAGCCTGTCAGTCAGTTCACAGCCTGATGATACTGCCTTGTGGGCAGGTCCTTCTCATGAGTATTCTGGGAACTTCCTCTCTCTTTCTCTGCCTTCATCTTCCTGTTAACAAGCCACAAGGAGATCTGCAAGAGCACTGTCTCTCTGCTTCACCTTCAGAGAAGGTGACACTCAGAAAGCTGGAGCAGCCACGTGGAGACCTGGACCAGTGCTGAGATGTTTCCACCACCACGGTATCTACAAGACTTTGCACCCACCGACCTGTGATCTTCCTGCATTTTTCATCATTGCATGTGATTGTGTGAGTCTGAAGAAGGATTTCGAGCTAGTATTGGAATTATGGGCTAAAATCAGACTTAAGGATTTGATCTGGAATGGGCTGAGATGTTTTCTTAATATACAATTACTCTTTGATATAAAGCTCTTTCTTATACACATGAGTAATTCTGGATTTGTTTCTCTAGTCAACCCAGTCTAACACACAAGTCTTTCCTGGAGGAAGTACAGTCACAATATTCCTTAGAAGTGAGGATGCCAAGACTCAGTCTTATATTCTTTGGAGATGGTATCAGGAGGAACCAGTCTTTAGAGCAGCGTTTCTCAACCTGTGGGTCACAATCCCTTTGGGGTCGAACGACCCTTTCACAGGGGTTTCCCGATTCATAACAGTAGCAAAATGACGGTTATGAAGTGGCAACGGAAATAATTTTATGGCTGGAGGTCACCTCAACATGAAGAACTGTACTAATGGATCGCCACATTAGGAAGGTTGGGAATCATTGCTCTAGAGATAGGGCATCATGCCTGGAAAAGTGAAGAAAATAAGATTGGAATTTTATACTTGGCAGAAAGTTTAATCTTTTAAATTAATATATTAAATATATATATACCCAAACATGTAGTATTATGTATATAAATGGTATTACATACTGTTCTGTGGTAATAATTGACATTTTTCTAGTGTGTATGTTTATATTTTTCTGTATAATTCTAAAATCACACAGAGATGTTTAAATTTTGCTTCTATGGACCTAATTGGCATAAAAAGATATAATGCTCTTTTTTTGTTTTTGTTTTTTTTATTTTTCCATTCAACAATAGCTCATTAAATCTATTCAAGTCATCTGATAAACATGAGTACATATTTTTGTTACTATATTCCATATATTATTCAAACAATTCCTTACAGATATCCATCATTTCATTTCCAGCTTTTTTTCTACTAAAAACAATATTGTGATAAACACCCTTAGATAATTTTTTTTTCAATAGGATAAATTCCCTGAAGTGGGACTGGGGTGTCCAATTATAGTTATTTTATCTTTATAAATGTTGCCAGATTGTTTTCAAAAAGGTGTCATAATTCGTATTTCCATGAACAATTTGAGAATACTCTTTTCTTACATTCTATCAGCAATATGTTATTTTTGCCAATTTGCTATTTTATTGTTACCTTAAATTACATTTTCTTGACTGCTCATGAATTGGATCTCCTTACATATTTCACAACCTTCTAAATCGCTTTCTTATGATTTATCTATTCATTCTCTTAGCTATTTTTTCCTTTTATTCAGCAACTGTTAAAAATTCTTTGCATATTATAAATAGCAGTGTTTCATCTATTATCTATATTACAAATATTTGGATTGATTTATTAATAGCCTCTTTTGAAAATTTTTCCAGGCTTTTTGCTTTGTTTTGTTTTGATTTTGTGGTTAAATGTACTTAAGATATGTGTGTAGATAATATATACAAAAACTTGTGAGATTCAATAACCAAATGATCATCTGAATAATTAAAGTGATTAAGAAGTTACATTATTATTGCCCTATCTAAAGTCTTCCAAAAGAAACAACAAAAAGCAATGTCAAACAACAGGGTGGAGCAGTTATTATTCAAAATAAAGTCACTTCATGTTTATTTCTCCCCATCAATTGAGATTTTCAATGACCTGGTTGCATCTAACTTTTTTAAGTAACGAAAACATTATTATTCTCAGTATCATTTCTGAACAGAGAAACTGAAGTAGGCTAAACCTGTGTGTAATACAGTTGAGAATCAAGATGTTTCTTTAAATATAATTACACTGTCAATACAAATTGTGGTAGCATTTCTGAGCAGTCTGCTTACCTTTCAATGGCTAATTCTTTGTTAGAAAGTTGCTGCACTGTTATCACAATCTTCTTCTCTACTCCTTGTTTTAACTTGAAATAAAATTTATCTCTATCCTTCGGCACAGGACTGAAATGTGAAAGGAAAAAAGACCCAGGTGTTACCAACACAGTACTTTATAAAAAGGTTGTAATCTATTGTGGTCTTGAAACTGAACCAAATATTTAGGTAACAACTTGCTTATTCTTAATATACACTTAACTCTTATCTTCCTACAGTGTAACAAGTTAAAAATTAAATTAAATTTTCCGTTGATTTATATGTTAAAACCAGAAGGGAAAAGTGACATTATATAATGTCAGAATTTATTTTTTTTTACAATAATGAACTTGGTAATACAGTATATTTAATTTTTTAAGACTGCCACATTTATAACTTAGCTGTCTGAGTGGCCATGCATACTTTCAACACAAGGATAGGCAGCACAAAATCATGTGAAAAAAGAGCTTACGATATCTGTGAAATATCCAAGAAAATACAAGTAAAAGAAGGACAAAGAGACATAAATCAGAGATGAGTTAGTAAACTTTCAGGCTGGGCCAGGCTACCTATTACAAATTCATTAAACAATGAATGACTAAACATGTTGTCTGAAAAAATACAATGACCAAATTACTTGACCTGAAATTCAATGTCTTTATTTGTAAAGCATAGGTAATAAAAGGCCAACCTAGTAACTACTATTGAAATTAAAAGCATAGTTACAACATATAAATGATTATTAAATAACAATTATTTCCTGCTTTCTCTGAATTGGAGAAAAATATTCTTAAATTTAAAAAGATGGAATTGGCTAATGGAACTATGGTCAAAGCACACAATAGACCAACTAAAACCAAAACACCAAACATGTCACCATGTGGCTATGAGTCATAGGCTAGAACTGAATTCTGTAGGTTTCATCTTTATGAAAGCAGACCATCAGGGCTCTCTTCCACAGCATCACTACAAGGGTTTGAACCACCAACCTTTAGGTTAGCAGTCAAACAAAAACCATTTGTGTGCCACCCTAGCCACCACCGGAAGCCTAATATGCTACTTAAAACAAAAGTTCAGTGCCATCAAGTCAATTCTGACTCACAGCGAACCTATATGCTTCTTGAAACCCTTAAAAATGATTTTTGCTTAAGAACATTGTAATGAAAAGTTTTTTATAATGCTAATAAAAAAATTGTATACATCGACAATTGTGCAATAATATCCCTAGAAAATTAATTTAGAAGTGATAGTCTTTTATTTTAATTTTATTGTTTTAAGAAACATCAGTATTTTGAGCTTCATTAAGAAAATCATAATACCAAGGGCTCAAGTAAAAAGCAAATGTTTTGAGAATGATGAGGGCAACAAATGTACAAATGTGCTTGACATAATGGATTGATGGATGGATTGTGATAAAAGTTGTAGGAGCCCCCAATAAAATGACTTTTTTAAAGAAATCATTTAAATAAATATCTGAAAGGCATGAGAAAGAAATGATTCATTCAGCAACTAAGAATTTTATTATCAATGAAACATTACATTGTTTCTAAAACTGTATACCAGGTAATATTGTAATTCAGGTATATTGCTAAATTGTTATGCTTTCCAAAGTATCCTCACCTAAAGTTTCCTTTTCCATCATCTTCTTTGACCTCCAAGGAGACACTGAAGGTAAACACATCACTGTCAGGGGTAGGAATCACCGAGTCTTTAACATCAGGCACTTGTCTAGAAGAACGTTTGAATGCTGTACAGAAACTATATAAAATTCTGCTTACCTAGAAGAATAAATATGGAAATACCATCAAGCAAATGTTTTAACTGTGCCCCAACACCTTTTCCTTCAATTCTTGAATCCAAAGCTTTCTATACTCATAATTTTCTTAAGCAGATACACAAATACAGTCTAAGCATCTATCAGTTGTTTAGTTATTGTGTGACATACTTCTTTCTAATCCTTGTGCATTAGAGATGGGTGGAAAAACTATGATAAAATATATACTTTTATTCCAAATTATTTCATGCTAAAAACTATCATCAGTGTGAATCTAAGAGGAAGTGCTACTAAATGTATCCCTCAAATGGGAATTTCAGCAAAAATTTGTAATGAAATTTGTTGCAGGACATCAATTCGTGTTACAAAAATTTTGAAGTTCAAAGGTAAAGTCTGCTTCCAAACTTAGAGAGCTATATTTCAACAGTACCACCAAGTATAACACTATGATGTATATAAATACCAGAGACAAGACAACAAAGATTCAGGAGCTGCACCTGAGGATGTGGGTGGGAATCTTGAAATGGAAGGAAGCAGGTGGATGAGACCCACCCAGAAGTAGCAGTAAGTTGCTGTCTCTAGCAGTCATTCAGAACCTCTCCCATTATAAGAACACACCAGAAAACTGACCAGAAGTCAGGATAATGGGGGCTCACTTCATTATCAAAATTTTTTTTTGGGAATGTCTCAGTTGATAATTAATGAAAACGTAAGATTCTCAGAAACGAAACAGCCTTTCTATCTACTTATGCTTGAATTTTATTTAGAATATGTATATTATTTATCAAGAAAAAATATGTATATTATTTGTCAAAAATTTATTTAGAATATGTATATTATTTGTCAAGAAAAAATATATTAGTATGAACAATATATTTGTTGTTATAGTAATATTGCCCCTGAAAAGAGATAGCCAGTCTGTTTTATGCCAGATGAAAACCATTAGTTATTTCTTTCATTAGATATTATGTACTGTTAACACGAATATGATGCTTTACGTTGTTTTTTTAATTTACACACTCCATTTGTATGTCCGATCTTATTTTAATCTTCTAGTAATTTCATAACGTAGGTCTAGCAGGTATTTGCAATACTTTTTACAAATGTGTAAAATTCACTGTCAAGAGTCCACATTGACTCATAGTAACCCTGTAGGACAGGGTAGAACTGCCCCTGTGAGTTTCTGAAAGTGTAACTCTTCACAGGAGTAGAAAGCCTGTGCTCCTCCCCAGGAGGAGTGGTTTAGAATTGCTACCTTTGCCATCAGCAGCAATGCATAACCACTACACCACCCAGGCGAGTCACATAGATGCGTAAAGGGGACTCAAAAATGTTCCAAACATCACAGGAAGTGACTAAACTAGCACTAGAATTCGTAATTAAAGCCTTTTCTAGGAGACTGTCTCTGAACATCATTTTGACTAGATTCTACCAATGACATATTGTCACAGTGTAATAAAGAATTAAGCTTCATGATCCTTTATGTATATGTGCCTGACAGAATTACATCAATAGACCCAAATGTCTTCATATTAAGGAATCATAGCTTCACTGAGAGTTTTCCTTTTATTTGAAAAAAAATAATTACCCTTGCCTTTCACTTCTTTCATATCTAGTATTTAAGTGAAGTAATAAAGATATTGAAATAATTTAATCACAAAAGGTGCTATTACTACTTAGAGATATTTCTAGCCTTTGAAATATGAGATATTTGCAATGAATAAACCCTAAGAAAATATAGCGATGCTGGCAAACATGCAAACAAGGTTTTAGCCCAGGGCTACAATTTCTCTTTTAACTCTCACCACTTTAACAAAACTAGATACTGAGCTGTAGAGCACAGCAAATACTAGTTTTAGCAATAAGCAAACATAGTAATGTGCTTCAACAGCTTCCAGGGCTGTTGCTCAATGTTGTTCCCTATTGTAGCGGGATTTCCAGAATGAATGGTGACAGGGTTTTACCTACTCTGTTAGCAGAGGCCACCATAGTGACACTACCTCAAATACATATAACTGGATCATACATGTCCCCGAAAGCAGGTTAAGTACTCCAGGTCCTACACTTTCCTAGGCTGGGTGCTCCTCCTGAGCTGTATAAGACATATCACAGTATCACAAACCTGTCAACTTAAAGAAAAGGAAAATAAAAAGTTTCTCCAGATCTCTCAGCCTACCAATAGGCTGAATAATGAAAACAAGATTAAATGAGAGGGAGGGTTAAACAGAGGTCATATTTTTAGTACATCCCAATGATGGTTACAAATAAGGAGACTGTGCTTCATGTTTAGATAAAAACCTATTCACAGAATTATTAGTAAAACTCAAATATTTTGTAATTTTCTAGAAACAAGAAGAGTACTCTCAACAGTAGGATTTATTAAAGTATAAACTCTCTCCTTTTTATTTTTCCTATAGTCTTATATTCTGCCATAAACTTTTTCCTCATAAACATACACATTCAAAGCAAGTGATCCAATAGTCATTTAGATACATGAGTCAGTGATTGCCCTAAACTGTCTGTCCAAAACAAATGAACAGTGTCTCAATTTAACTAATTAGCATTTTTAACACTTGGATAAAAATGTTGCCTGATTGCCTACAGTTCAACTTTAGTAGTAACACCGTATTTGTTTCACAAAGTTCATGAAGTGTTTAAAAATATTTTATTTCATTATTTATTCTATTACCTTATATAAATGAGTCAAAAACAACAGAAGTTTGCTATTAATCAGTACTGTAAGCCTCAAATGTTATACAACTAAGACACTAGCTAATTCAGTCATTCACTTAAAAAATATCTTAAAGCACCGTCTGGTTACAAAGTATTATTGTAGGTACTGGAGATAACAGTAGTAAATATGAAGTCTGCACTCTAATATATGTAAATTAAATGTGCTTACGTAGGTGACAGGGGATCATCAGACAGACTAAAAGGACAAGCCTACTACTGTCAAGTCAATTGCAACGCAAAGTGATACAGTAGAATGCCCACAGGGTTTCCTAGGCTATACTCTGCCACATCTTTCTCCCTCAGAGTTGACCGATGCATTCAAACCCCCTAACTTTCAGTTATCAGACCAGTGCTTAAGTACTGCACTACCATAGAGCGCCATGAAATGTTCCTGGACACTTCAACTTGCTTTTACGTCTTTGGGTATTTCTTACTCCATGCCTCGAAATAAAAAATGAATGTTGAAAGAAAAAAAAAATCCACTGTTAGAGAAAAAAGAAATCCGCTGTTTACTTTTTACATACTCAACTTGAGTATGTTCATTATATTCAGTTTAAGCAACATGTAAGAAAATGAGAGAAAATGCCTCTATATGATTTTTGATGCATTATAAGTTAAACCTCAATATTTATTCTTTTTTATTCCTTTACCTTCTCTCTTTCTGAGACTTTGTTTTGCCAGTGCAGCAGTTTAAACCTACCAGCCTCTTCAAGTGAAACAAAATGAGGCTTTAATCTTGTAAAGATTAAAACTCACTGCCATCCAGTCAATGCTGACTCATAGTGACCCTATAGGGCAGGGTACAACCTTCCCCGGTAGATTCTGAGATTAACTCTTTACAGGGGTAGAAAGTCTTGTTTTTCTCCCTCAGAGCTAGCTGGTAGTTTTGAACTGCTAACCTTGTGTTTAGCAGCCCCACTCATAACTACTCACCACCAGGGCTCCTTATTCTATCGCAAAGGCACTTGAAAATTAAAGCATTATAAGGAGAAATGGTAAAAGAATAAAAAGAATAGAGCCTGGGAATCCCACAGAAGCAGTTCTGCAATGTCCTACAGGATCGCTGTTAAATCTAAATCAGCTCCATGGCAGTGTTTGGTTTTTCTGCTTTTTGTGTCAGAGTTGATCAGCAAGGCTGACACATCAAGACACACAAAGCCAAAAAGAACAAGACATAATCTACAGTAGGCTCACCTATTTTCTAAGAAATGGATAAGTAAATGAAGCTGAGCGAAAGTTTTTTTTGAAGGGGGTGGGGCTGGGGCAAGAATCTGACTCCATTTTTCTCTTTTGGAAGGAAAAAAGCAACATAATGATTCTATATTCAACTCCCAAACCACATTTAATGCTGATAATATGATATAAGTTTTTCTACTTTGCTCAAAATTTTTGCAATTATTTGTGAAATCTAGAATCTAAATATGATGGAATAATGATTCAAGAATTTTTAAGGTATAGTAGCTCCAGAAACAATAATTATCGATAGCAATTATTCCTAGAATATATCTAGTAGCCAATTATATTATGAAAAAAATTTTAAACATACACCGTGGCAAACAGCCTTATTAAAACACAAAACAAATAATATAGAAAGAGCAGTTTATTTGGAAAAATCAAGGGTTTATTGACAAATGATAGAATAAAGTTCCCCCCAGAATGCAATACTGATTATTTCTATGTTAAATTAACATAATACTGCAGATCTTAGGCTTCCTTATTTTTTCTTCAGCTTATATTTAAAGAGAGGGAAAAGTATACAACAGACATCCAGAAGAAGAGACACCAAAGTCTTAATTCTAGTGGGATTTTAAGTAACTTTTATTTTCCTCATTATTTCAGTATTTTACAAATTCTCAAATACCTACTATATATTAACAGTCCCCAAAATACTGCTAAAATACAATGATATTTATTAACATAAATTTCCTGGTTAGTTTTTCCACTATAAAACTTTCTCAATGATGCCCCCAAAATAGCAACTTTAGAAATATATAGAAAAGCATCTTGAATGGTTACGTGCCAAAATTTTAAAAACAATTTGCTCAATCATATTATTCTTTGAAAAGAGCAGATAGTAGCCCCATGCCTAAATACTGTGCCACCAAAGCTCCTTTTTAAATATCGTCAATATCAGTTCCTTCACAGAAAACACTAACACAGGAACTTCTGAATTGATTTCCTAAATAAAGTATTTTGCACGAACACTATCAGTAAATATATGTTTAGAAACAATACTTTTCTTAAGCAAGAATTATGATTTTCCTTCATATCATGGCATATGAAATCCAAAAAGAAACTGGTGCAGTTAAGAATGAAAACCTTCCCAATCACACCCTAGATTTTTATCATTAAATAAGTTTATTATTAAATATCTCTCAAATACTGTTGCCCCCACTTTTAAACCATGCTTCTAATATGTAACACTGAGAATTTGATAATTTATTAATAATATTGACAAATACATAAAACCTAAATCTATTTTGAAGAAAATAGCTAGAAGAAATAAAATCATAAAGAGAGTCAACTAAGCTTTTTAAATAACATTAAAAAGTTTTGCATAATACAGCTATAAAGATGCAACACAGAATAGACGTCTCTGGTTAATTCACTACCCTTTCTGGTATTTTGCTTTGGTAAGTTTATATCTAGTAAATCATTCCCCTGTATAGATACCCCTACCATCAAAATACTGCTGGCTGGTTTCCCCAACACTTTGGGGGACTTTATTCCTTTTAATCCACATAACAGTCAAATGTGTCCTCGGTCTACTGTGGGAACACCTCATCTTTGTTTCACAGGTGCTCATTCAACAGTGCCTTCGCCCTCACTGGCCTTCTCTTCCATGGTGGTTGATGCCTGCTGTTCGCAAGGTTTAGGGTGAAATCAGAGCACTGTCGAGCTAATACCCCCTTCCTTTTGAGAACACAGCTTCCTCCCTATAACTGCCAAATATCTTCTGGTTTCATCAAGGAAAACTGCAAAAAATGAAAAAAAATTAGTGGTAGCACTGCACAGTCATACTAAGCAATAATAATGACGCCTGTCATCTGTCCCCGAGCTACAGTTGCAATGTCCTTGGGTATATCAAGGGGGCTCAAACACTAAAGATGAACGTTATCCCTTCAGCACAGAACAGGGAATGACTGGAAAACGCATAAATGCTGAACAGTAAATATAACTAAAACTCTTCCAATTAATTAAAAGGGAAATTGTTTTTGTGAGGGGTAAAAAAAAAGGCAGACATCAAATCACTTCTGTAAAAAGCATGAGTAAAACATGAACAGTGACTGGAATGCAAGATAAACAACTAACAAGTCCCTTCAGGAAAAAAAATTTAATAAAACGTGGAGACCCCATTTTATTTTTATAATATACAAGCAACAGAAAAATAGTTTTCTGAAAATTACATAGGTCTTCATAGGCAAACAATACTACTCAAAAACCACATTGATCATTCATTCCCTTAGGCTCAATATAAACAAAGAGTGCCCACACTGTTATTATACAGCCAGAACATTTGAGGGATACAAGTGAACACTATTAATAGCATACCTAGACTCCATGATAAGTTACGACTGTTCCAAGAAAGTATTTACTAGTCTAAATAAAGACTATGCTGTTGAGATGTTATGATCATCCAGTAAATGCTAAGCACAATGCCAGGCATAAGCTCTCTATGTTGTTTTTAGGTGCCTTCAGTTCCAACCCTTAGTGACCCTACATACCACAGAACGAAACGCCTCCAAGTCCTTTGCCATTCTCACAACTGTTACTGCTTTTTTTGTTGTTTACACTACCCCTCCATTTTACCAGGCATGCTGTCCTTCTCCAGGGACTGGTCTCTCCTGACAAACGGTCTAAAGCACGCAAGACGAAGCCTCATCATCCTTGCCTCTAAGGAGTGTTCTTGGCTATATTTCTTCCAAGGTAGATCTTTTGGTTCTTTGGGCAGTCTTTTGAATACCCTCGTCAATACGATAGTTCAAATACATCACTTTTTCTTTGGTCTTCCTTATTCAATGTCCAGTTTTCACACATATGAGACTATTATAAATACCATGGCTTAGGTCGGCCATACTTGTACTAAAAGTAACATCTGTTCTTTTCAACATTTTAAAGCGGTCTTGCAAAGCAGATTTAGCCAATGGCAATGCATCGTTTGATGTCTTCACTGCTGCTTCCATGAGCAATGATTGTGGATCCAAGCAAGATGAAATGCTTGATAACTTCAATCTTCTGTTTTTCATGATGTTATCTATTGGTTCAATTGTGAGGATTTTTGTTTCCTTTACAACTGAGTTGTAATCCATACAGAGAGCTACAAACCTTGATTTTCAGCAGCAAGTGCCTCAAGTCCTCCTCATTTTCAGCAATTAAGGTTGTGTTATCTGCAAATCACAGGTTGTTAATAAGCCTTCCTCTAATCTTGATGCTGCATTTTTTTCATATAATTTCTCTGATTATTTGCTCAACAACCAGATTGAATGAATATGGTACAAGAATACAACCCTGACACACCTTTCTCAATTTTAAACCATGTATTCTCTTAATGTTTGCAAACTTGCCTCTTGATCCATGCACAAACTTTACATGAGCACTAGTAAATGTTCTGGAATTCCCATTCTTCTCAAGGTTAGTCATAGTTGGGTTTTTTTAAGCCACACAGTCAAATACCTTGGTATAGTCAAGGAAACACAGGTAGATATCTTTCTAATATTCTCGACTTTTGGTCAAAATTCATCTGATATCAGTATTAATATATCTTGTTCTATCCAAATCCTCTTCCGAATCCAGTCTGAACCTCCAGCAACTCCCTGTGAATGTACTGCTGTAACCATTGTTGGATGATCTCCTGCCAAATTTTACTTGCATGTGTTATCAATTATATTATTCTACAACTTGCGCACTCAGGTGGGTCACCTTTCTTTGGAATGGGTAGAAATATGAATGCTGACTAGTTCTTTTGGGCACAGTGACTGTGTATCCATTCCATCTTCATTCAATATTTTGCCCACATAATCTTTCACAATTGCAACTTGAGGCTTTAATTTTTTTCTTTAGTTCTCTCAGTTTAAGATATGCTGAGCATATTCCTTCTTTTTGGTTTTCTAACTCTTAGTTTCTGCATATTTCATTTTAACATTTTACTTTGTCTTGTTGAGCTGCCACTTGAAATTTTCTGTTCAGGTCTTTGACTCATCATTACTTCCATTTGTCTTAGCTACTTTGATCAAGAGCAAGTTTTAGAGTTTCTTCTGACATCCTCTTGGATCTTTTCATTTTTTCTTGTCTTTTTAATGACCTTTTAATTTCTTCATAGATGATGTTCTTAATGTCATCCACCACTCATCAAGACTTCTGTCCTAAGTGTTTAATGCATCAAATCTGTTCTTGAGATGTTATAAAATATTACAGTCTTGGAAACACTATGGTGCCACTCTACTTGTCCTATAAAGGCTTATGAGTTAGAATTGACTTAATGTCAACAGATTTGGTTCAAAGGGTGATACAAATAATTTTCACTATTAATGTAAAGGTTGGAAGCTCTAACCCACACAAAGGTAACACTAAAGAAAGGCCTGTAATCTGCTTCCATAAAGAGTACCCCCAAGGAAACTCGATGGGCCATTCTACACTGTAACACATGGGGGCACCAAGAGTCAGGATCAACTCAAATTAAAGGCTTGTTAACATTCTTCATTTAAATCCCTGGGGGCACAATTAGGCACCTGAATATTAATTAAAACATTGACAGTGTGAACTATCCAGAGCCACCTTAGAAGAAAGGCCTGGGACCTCCTTCAAAAAGATCACAGCCGTAAACAGCCTAAGGAGTGCCGTTCTGCTCTGGAACACGGGGTCACCAAAAGCCAGCACCAACTCAGAACCAATGGATTTTCTTTGGCTTGGGATTGTGCTTCATTTAAAAATAATCTGTCTATAAAATTTAATGATAATTATCATGTGTTTTTTCTTTGAAAAACAAATTTTACCAGTTGTTTTACAATGTCACAGAAAAATGTATTCTAAAAATATATAAATAATATGTTGATATCATTTTCTCATAATCAGCAATAGATAAGATACACTCTCCAGAAATATAATTAATGGTATTTGAGACTATATTTTAAATGGTTGTACCAGGAATTTGCCATGGTCTTTCCCAGTGCTTACTCACTGTTAAACCTCTGAAAAGAAGACAAACATTAAACCCACCATAACCAAGAAATCCAAAAAGAGAAGGTTTCGTACCGTCACAGTTACAGAAACTGCTTGCAGTCAGGTCCCAGCCAATTTGCTTCTGCAGCAGTGCTTCTGCCTCTTCAAGCAGCAAGTTCCCCAGTGCTTCAAAGTTCATTTCCTTGCTGTTGAGCACCAGTGATCCAAAGACTGCACAGGTGTCTTAAATGACAGCTGCCAACACGAAATGCCAGTGCTCTACCATAAACTTCCCCACCTTTGCAGTGAAGTTTGTAGAAATAGCACCCCAATTCATTCATACCATACACACACATATTCTTGCAGTATCTTTATATTCACTGCTTACAACGACTATGCACACTAGCATACTTATGCTCATTCACTTCCTACCACTCATATCTTTTTGACCAAGCACTCAGCTAAGACACGTGTGTGTATGAAATATATACATACATGAAAAATATTAAGACCTATTTAAACAAACAAAAAAAATCAAACTTGAATTTCATCCTCAATACAGGATACAAGCATGAGTTCCAGCAACCACAAAAAAAATTATATGATTATAAACTAAAATGTTTGTATTTTGAGTACATATTCATGTTGGTACAAATCAAATGGTATACCAAGGCTTACGAATTGGCATACCCCTTACAGTTAATATCAAACACTCAGAAATCTACAATCCCATGAATTTTCATTCTGTGGTCAGAAATAAACATAGTAAACAGTGCAGGGAATAACTGCAGTTTCCGGCATTTTCTGATGACAATTTATATTTCCAAAATCAAACAAATCTAACAGTTCACCTATTTAAACTCAGTTAGAAACTCCTTTGAAATGATTGCAAGCACTGAAGTTCTAGAAGTGTAAACATTACTTCCTGTTTGGGGAGAATTTAATAGGTATAGAAAACAAAAGTTATTTCCCCACATTTTTCACATCATTTGACTATGAAACACCTCCATTCTGAACATACACCAACAATTAATCATTGCTAAGAACTTACTAGCGTCTCCAAAAGACTACTTCTGATACTCCAGCTATACACTACACTTGTAGACCTATAGTTTTTATTAGGCTAGTACTCAAGAAAAACCAGCCTATAAGGCACATAATAAATGGTAAAGTGGTGAAAACCACAAAGATCTACAAAAAAATCTTAGTGGAGTATCTTAGTGAAAGTACCATGCACCAATGAAGCTTCGATGCAGGAAATTATTTAATATGGCTGAATTTCTAGACATTATCTTTGTAACTCTCATCAATCAACAAAAAATAGGACTATGCAGATCAGGTTTATTTGATATTTTCTGATGAATCTGAGTAAAAGAAGGTGAGGGAAGATGCTAATAGGAATATATATAATCATTCTCAATTGTGAGTAACTGTTTATGGCATTCATTTTGATTTTAAAATCTTGGAACTCTATCATAAGGATTGATCAATTTTGCCAGCCGATTGGGTATAAAATGTGCCATCTCAGAAGCAAGAAAAAGGAATCTCACTACCATACAAAAATGAGTACCAGGAGTGGAGTATATCCTTTGGACCCTGGAATTCCTATGCACTGAACTTCCTACTTCCAGGAGACAGAAAGCTGTGACACCACGGGAATGGTAAAGAACCTGCAGCAGGAGAGCCATAGCCTGAGAAAGAACAGTGGTCTTCCCAATCCACAAGTAAAATTGAAAGCCTTCAGAATGGGGGTTCACTGGCAGAATGGGATACCATTAAACATTTACCGTATATACTTGAGTATAAGCCAAGTTTTTTCAGCACATTTTTAATGCAGTTTTGTGGTAAAATTAGGTACCACGGCTGATATTTGGGTTGACTTATGTTCAAATATATACAGTAATTGGGGGAACTAGGTTTGCCAGCTTAGGGGCTAAAGTCACGCTCCTCCAGGCTGAAGCTTATAGTGACATGGGGTACATCCCAAGCATTTAGTAGCAGAGCTAAAAAACCTTCTAACATTTCCGAAGAGGGAAAGGGTCAAGAGGCCTCATAGCAGAGAACAAGAAAAAAGTATGTCTGCGGACATAGCTGAGAAACACCTGTCCCAACCAAAAAAAAAAAAAAAATGTACCCTGAGCATTTGTGACCCTGAATTTTAACCTATTAACATCCCTGATAAACCTCATAATCATGAATGTGGCCTATGAGTTCTGTGTAGTCATGGCAACAAAAAGACATAGA
The DNA here is from genome assembly GCF_050624435.1 of Tenrec ecaudatus. NCBI lineage: Eukaryota > Metazoa > Chordata > Mammalia > Afrosoricida > Tenrecidae > Tenrec > Tenrec ecaudatus. The sequence goes on along the minus strand of NC_134530.1, from coordinate 186,995,258 downwards.
AAGTGCTGCAGAAGGGAGAACTGGTGTGTGAACTGGCAAAAAGGTTGGAGAATAACGGCAGGCTGACCCCTGCCTCACAAAAATCAGTTACAAACTGATGCTGATGCTATTTCTCCTCCCTCCCAACTTGAAATCAGAAGTCAGACATTGCCCCTATGGCCTTTATACAGAGGCCAAAGAGAGAGCTAGGCACTGTTGGAGTCACTGCTTTAAATCACACAGACTCATCTACTTGAACAAGATAATAACGCAGATGGCAAAAAGCCTCCTTTCTGAACCTTAGCCATTACTATCAGGGAGGGATGGGAAGACAGCTCATCAAGTAGCATTTTTCTATTATACTTGCTAATATATGAGAGTGCCCCACCCATGATATCATTTCAGTGCATAGATATATTAGACTGTTTTCCATATTCCATTCTATGTTATTACAAATAATAACTCTCTCTTTGGAAATATATCCCAAATGTATGTAATGTGGTTTGTAATCATATATACTAATTCATAAGAATGAAATTAGGGTTGAAAATTCATTCTAACATCTCTATATACTGTAATACAATGTATTACTTACTGCCTCTTTAATTTCACAGGAGAAAACATGTATCTGAAATTCTTCTGAACCATGGGAACTTTCTGTAAATGCAAAGCAATTACTCTCCGTTGTCCCATCATGACCACGTGCACAGAATAACACCTTATAGATCGGAAAAGATGCAATCTCCAAATTGCTGGACTGGTCTATAATTCTACAGAACAGTGATAAAAGAATAAAGTAATATATTAGTCATCAAAGAAAAAAGGCAAACAGTTTTACTATGTCAGTATATGTCTAGTAAACATAACTACCTTAAAATAACAAAAATAAACTGGGATAAATAATGCAGGAAAATAAGGCACTTCATATCCTTGCAAATAAATAAATGTACACAGGCATACTTTATTTTTTAATTATTTTTTTTATCTAAGCCTCAAACCATTGTCCAATTAGAAACTCTTTGCTCTAGAAAAGGTCAGGGTAGTTCCAAAGATGGCTCAGTGGTAGAACCTAACTGAAAACAATATGTAAGCTCCCAGAGCAAAAACTTTTCTGACTTCCCTTACACAAATTCCAAGACTTATATTGACCTTAAAAAACTAGGCGGATCTGGCAAGATGACAACCGAGTACCACACACCAGAGGGACTGGAAATCAACACAAGAGAGCCATTGAGAGGGAAACTCCACTCTTCAAGGTCACAGGAGGAGCATCTTAAAGATTAGTAGACTCAGATCCTCTAGGATTTGAAGAGCTGGGGGGTTTTGGCTTACCACTGCAGAGGTCGGCAGGGACTGAGCTTTAGCCCTGCAACAGTGACACCCAGTAACGGGCTATCTTGAACAGCCCAAGGGCTTTATTTCAACACTGTCACAGCTGCTGCCACCGCAGGGCAGTGTTTAAACACCTCCACCCCCATGGTCAGTTGGTTGAGGCTCATCTCTTTCAGTTTTTTCTCTCTTTTCTCTTTCCCACCAGAGTGGCAACTGGCTGTTTTTATCTGTTTGGTTTTTTTTTTAAATCATTTTATTAGAAGCTTTCACAGCTCTTATAACATTTCATACATCAATTGTATCCAGCATATTTGTACCTATATTGCCATCATCATTTCTAAAACAATTTCTTTCTACTTGAGCCCTTGATATCAGCTCTTTTTGCCCCTCCCTCCCAGACCTTCCCACCCTCGTGACTCCTTGATCAATTATATATTGTTATTATTATCTTGTATCTTACACTGTCCATTGTGGGGGAGCTACTATATATCCAACCTGCTGATGGGTTCTACCTTTCTAACCCTTCCCCCTCCCCAACTATTCCCTTGCCCTCTTAATGTCGCTACTACCACCACTGTTCCAGAGGTTTTTATCTGTCTTGAATTCCATGTGTTGAGAGCTCTTATCTGTACCAATTGGGTCATGGTAGTTGGGGAGTGGAAGCATTCAGGAACTAGAGGAATAATATGTGTTTCGTTGGTGCTATACTGCACCATAGTTGAATCATCCCCTCCCTATAAACCTTCTATAGGGGGAAATCCAATTGTCTACAGATAGGCTTTGGGTCTCCACTCCAAACCCCACCCCACTTTCACATCAGTATAGTTGTTTATTTGGGATCTTTTGATACCTGATCCTACTGACACCTCATGATCACACAGGCTGGTGTGCTTCTTCTATGTGGGCTTGTTTTCTTCCCTGCTAGATGGCTGCTTGTTTAACTTCAAGTTGTAAGACCCCAAATGCTGTATCTTTTGTTGCTGTATACCATCCGCTCTCTTCACCACATTTGTTTATGCACCCAGTATGTCTTCAGCAATTGTGTCAAAAAGGTGAGTATCAAAGAGTGCCAGGTTATTTGATCAAAGTGTTCTTGTCCTAAGGGAGGCCTTGAGTAGAGGCCTAAAGTACATCTGCTATCTTAATACTTAACATATAAATATATGTACATTGGCCTCTATCCCTTTCATTATAAGTTAATATAGTTTTTATATATATACAGAGAGAGTGAGAGAGATCCCTCTATAAAGAGCTTTAACTTACAATTTCTTTCCTCTATTTGCTTTCACCTTCCTCCAAGTCCACTATCATACTCACCCTCCATTCGGCTCTCAGTAATTCCTCTCGGATACATTGCACTTGATCAAACCCCACCAGGCATTATCGGCCCTCCTCACCATCAATTTTAGATTTCTTGTTGTTCCCTTATCCCTGAGTTTGTTGGTGTCCCACACCCATTCCCTACTCCCTCCTCTCCCATATCACCCAGGAACCACCAGTCCCATTGTTTTCTCATCAGAATTGTTCATCCTGCCTATTTTATATAGACAGACATTGGGTGAAACAAAAACAAAACAAGAAAAAAAAATGGGCAATTCCAGAACTGTCTGCTAACCATTATATGTTTTCTGAACAAGTCTGATGAGGTGCTAAGCTGTGCCCCCTGGGTCAGAAGTTATTTTCAGGATTCCTCAGGGAGTTGGTTATTTTGCTCTCCTTGCTACCCGATTGCACTTCCTTTGTGTTTCACCACCACAATTTCCCATATAATCATTCATTGCTGTGCCATCCTTGCAGCCTGCAACCATCCAACCAGAGTCCCCTGAGATGGCCATCCAACTGACCCTCCAAATAACAGAATACTACTGGTTGGCTATGGAAAGAGTGAAACCACGTTGGGTTAAAGTGGTAGTCCGACACCACCACCCCAGTGCAGTTAACTGCGGGCAGCCCACAGAATAATTCCTACAAGTCTCCCAAAGACAGAGGCCAGTGCTCTACATCTCTCTAGAAAATGGCACCAAGCTCCTCTAAAACAACATGTAGACAGCAACCAAGCCCAACAAACTCAATGAAAAAAAAAAAAGGACAAAAAAAAGGAAATGTCAGAAAAGTCCTGAAATTAATGATGTGCATATAAGAAGCAGACATTTATCTACCGCAGAAAGAATCTTCAGAACGCTGCTTGGAGTCCCCTGAAAACATGAGGGAAGCAATACAGAAAAAGATGAAATAACAGAGGAGATAAAGGCCACACATCAAAGGGAAATACCAGAATTAATGGATGTGGTAACAAAAGCAAATAACGTTAACAGACATCACTAACAGACTAGAAGTGGAGAACCACACCAGTGACCTCAAGGACAAGCAGGCAATGGGAAAGACAGTCGAACAAGTTAATCAAAGAAGCTGAAGATAACCTGAGAACAATGTTTGATGCCATGTAGCAAACTTACAGTTATGAAGTAGCAACGAAAATAATTTTATGGTTGGGGCATCACCACAAAAGGAACTGTATTAAAACGTTATGGCATTAAGAAGGTTGAGAAGCACTGGCATAACAAGAGATAAGGAGGGGCACTGTATAAGAATGGACTCAAGGGAACAGGAGACAAAGGACAAGTGAGAATGCTAAATATATACACACCTAACAGGAGAGCTGCAAAATTCCTCAAGCAAATGCTCCAATATGAAAAAAGAAATAACAGGCTCAACAATCATATTAAGTGACTTTAATACACTGCTCTCTGAGAAAGATAGTCACGGGGAAAGAAGCTTAACAAGAAAGCCAAGAACTAAACTCTACAATTAGACAAGCTGACCTAATAAGACATTTTTAGAGCTGTTCACTCAAATGCCAAGAAAAATCATTATTTTCAATTGCTCATGGCACATACTTGAAAACAGATCACATGCTGAGGCACAAGTTGAACGTGAGTAAATTCAAGCAAATAAAGATCACTCTAACTTCTTTCTTAGACCACTACACAATAATGCTAGAAATCAGCAGAAGAATGGTTTAGAAAACGAGGGCAAATAATTGTAGGATGAATAACTCCCTGCTGCAAAATGAGTGGGTACTGGTTCAGAACAGAGACAAAATTAAGAAGTTTTTAGAAAGCAACAAGAACACAAATACAAAGTACAAAAACCTTTGGGACACAGCAAAAGTACTTATCAGAGCAAGCTTGATAGCATTAAATGCACATATGAAAAAGGAAGAGACTAATGGTTGCCACTTTGACACAAAGCCTCCAGCAATAAGAGCAGAGTCAACAGAATAATCCTACTAATAGCTAAAGAAAAGAAATAACAAAAATCAAGGCAGAGATAAATGAGTGAGAAAACAATGCAAAAAAAATCAATGCAAAAAGCTGGTTCTTTGGAAGGATTAACAGAATCGATAGACCGCTGGCAAACCTAACCAAAGGAAGTAACAAACATCAATAGGATGAGGAATAAAATAAAGAAAATTACAATAGACCCTAATGAAATCTAGAGCTTAATTATACAGTACTATAAAGGCCTGTACTTCACAGCACCAAAGAAACACACATCATTCCTCTAGCACCTGAATGCTTCGTCCTTCCCCCCTTCCTTACCCACTACCATGACCCAGTTCTATCTTACAAATCCAGCTAGACAAGAGTGCACACATTGGTACAGATAAGAGCTCTCAAGACAAAGAATTCAGAACCAAAAAAAAAACCCAGGAACAGTGGTGGGAGTACCGATATCATGAGGGTAGGGAGATGGCAGGGGCGGAGGAAAGGGGGAAAAGGGGGAACTCATCACAAGGTTGGATATTTAGCAACCCCCCCCCCCCCAGGGGGACAAATAACAGAAATGTGGGTGAAGGGAGACAACAGAGAGTGTAAACAAAAAATAACCATAATAATATATAAATGATCAAGGATTCATGAATGTCAAGGGTGGGTGAGGGAGGGGGTAAGAAGGAACTGATACCAAGGGCTCAAGTAGAAAGAAATTCTTTTGGAAAAGTTGCCAGCAACATATGTACTAGTCCTTAATACTATTGAATGATGAGTTGTTACAAGATTTTTAAGAACCCCCTAATAAAATGATTTTTTTTTTAAGTCTCAAGGCACTATTAGAATTTAAAACTGAGAAACTAGGAGGCAGGAGTCTGAGTGGTGGACGTGATCAGGGTAGTACAAATTATGGGGAGAGCCAGTTACACCGTGGTCACCAGAATAACTAAAAGCTATACTGAGGCCGCGGCAGGCACAACAGCTGACCGCGCTGCTCCATTTGGATATCAGTGAACACAAGTGTGCACCAAATTTAAATTGGCAAACTTTCTATGGCCTGTCCCAGGTGCATCTTATTTAAAATTTTCCCCCTGTAAATCACTTTCCCATTTACTTTTTCCAAAGCTAGTTGTGTTAGCAGTGTGGAGTATATTAGAGGCTGAGTAGCATTGTGGGCCAAATTTAATACCAGGTTCCCCAGAACCCAAAGGGTGGGTGTACGTCGTGCTACCTGTAGCCTGGGCCTGCAGGCCCTTGTGGTAAGAGTAAACTTGTATCTTAGGAAACCAGTGCTACATTTTTCACCGTTTAATGTTATATTATTTCTATCATACATTTCCTGTAACAAAAGTGTTAATTTTACTGTACTTTTTGGAACCTTTTGTGAAGCTAATGTATTATAAGGTATTTTACATGTGTAAAAATTTGCCATGACCTGGATATTGAAGCTATCTAAGCTTTTGAAATAAAAATTTATCCCTCCCCCCCAGAAAAAGGAAAGAAATATCAGCCATCAGAGATGGAGAAGCAATACCATATATACTTGTGTATAAGCTGAGTTTTTCAGCACATTTTTAATGCACTTTTTGTGGTAAAATTAGGTGCCTTGGCTGATACTCGGGTTGGCTTACACTCGCGTATATACAGAAAGTATATTAAGTCTTGGTGAAGGTATGTTTGGCATATTCAAACCAAATAAAACCCAAAAATAAACTCATTTCCATTGAGTTAATGCCAACTCATAGTAACCCTATTGAACAGGGTAAAACTGCCCTTGAGAATTTCTGAAACTATAAATATTTACAGGATTAAGAGGCCTGTCTTTCTCCTACAGAGTGGCTCATGGTTTTGAACTAAGGACCTTGCAGTCAACAGCGCAACAAGTAACCACTACACCATTGCCAATTCCAAACAGATAATGTTAAAAGACCCTTTGAGGAGATATCAAAAACAATATATTTATTAATACTTTCCTGAAAAATTAAATTTACTAAATTTTCACCCAAATTTTATAAATTTATATTGCTCTCAGTTTGGTTCTGAGTAAGCTTTCCCAACGTTTAATAGTCTAGAATTGGAACACATTAGACCTAGTTTCTTAAATCTATTCCATTTATTTGCTCCTATTTACTGGAATCCTACTATGCAACAGATACTACTTTACACTCTAGGGCTACAGAAGTGACAAACCTACTTCTGTAAGGAGCCCGGGTGCTGTGGAATAAATATCAGCTGCTAACCACATGTTGATGGTGGGCAAAACCGTCAGTCCCTCAGCAACCCTCCATAGGGGCACTAGGACTCAGGATTGACTCAATTAACAATGGGTACCTATGGCGTCTGTGTGTGGAAGGGGGGTGGGAAGTCAAGTCAGAGAAGTAGTGTATCAATAGCCACATCTAGTAAAATTGTGTAGACCATAATAAATATAACAAGGCCAAGTGCAGGAGGATAACATGATCTGATTGACATTCAAAGAAATTCAAAGTTATGATAATAATAAATAGTATTCTGAATTAAGCATAAGTAAAAAATTTATCTTGCTTCTTTCTAGTCTTATGTATAAGTTTATATTATAAGACTCACTATAATTTTCTGAACCCTTGTTACATGATAAACTGAAGGCATGTTTTCACTTGCTTTCAAAATAGAGATAAACATACTAATTTTAAGAGTATGGTAAGATTATTCTGAATCTCTACCTTACTAGATAGTGTGAAGACAGTCAATGCCTTTGTTACCTTCCAGATATGGTCCACAGAAAGACAAAAACCACATCTCCATATATGAAGTAGAAGTAGAGAGAATTCCTAGAACCATTAAGGAAGAAGAGCCACTAGCAGAGTACACTGGATACTTCTAATCGAGGCTGAGACCAGAACCTAAGGCCAGGAGACCATTAGCTGGAATAGAGGAGCAGCAGAAAGACTGTGAGACTATGAAGCAGAGCAGCAGTTGGGGTTCCAGGACTATTAAGGCAGAGTCAAGGGACCACATGGAAGAGAGGGTGAGAATTACAGAGAGACTTGGCTGCTGGCTAAGGAGAAGTATTGACGTGAAACAATGACTATGTCCTTAATGTTTTCTGATCCTGACTTGTGTTAGCCTGCTAACTTCCCTAATATTCCCATGATCATGAAAAAAAGAGAGAGAAACAAGAATTTTACTATTTCATCTCTAAGTATGATTTTGTAAATGTTCCTTGCAAATAAATAGTACAATCTAAGCTTGCACATGATTTTTACAGAGTATAACTAAATTCATAGTAGGTTCTATACCTCATTAATTATGTAATATCCTCATCACTCACAAAAAATTTAATACATGTCTACAAGAAAAAAATCAGAACTTACCTCACAGAACCCTCTGGAACATTTGGCACATACAGAGTAACAGGAAAGGGATACTGATTGGAAGATTTCATCATTGCCATCGCCCGTAAAGCCTCCACTTCATTACGTGGGGAAGAAACCTTCATACAGCCTAAGTAAGTCAGTTTGTTAAACAAAACACTATCTTCTTCAGTTAGTCCACTTGGAGAAGATGGTCTGGGTGTACAGATTTCTGAAGAGTAAAAAAAAAAATCCAAGACCTTTAAAAGTCAATGTAAAATTCCACAGTGCAATTACTTCTCATTTATTACAAAAGAAATAAAAATTTTCAAACAAAATATAGTGGAATAGAGGATTTAAATGTGTTTCAAATGACAATGTTCCATAAGAATCCAGGAATTCTGCCAAGGTGCTTCAAAGAATATGATGGGTTTATATCTTGTTCCATGTCCATTTCTAGCATATATGGTGAATTATTGAGCCTGAATCTAATATTTTATTTTATTTTGTTTGTCGGGATGGAGTTTTCAAGTTTTCCAACACTTCTACTGGTGATTATGGTGATAAACAATGGGGGGGGGGCAATAAGTAACCTAATATTTTAATAGCCAGGTATTTTTTAAAATACTTTATATAGATATTGTCGTTTGATGTTCCCAAAACTCCTAAAGATAGATTCTACTTTTACCTTTATTTTACAGATTTTTTAAAAACTGAGCTTTAGACAGGTTGAGAAGCTCGTCCAATCAAGGTTACAAAGTTAGAGAGGTAGTGTAACAGGGTTCAAGTACACAAGTTACCCAAGTTCCAGATATGCCTTCATCTCTATGGTATGTCTAAAATGAATGAATTATTAGTCAAGTGTCACTTTTATTCTGTTGTTATAGAGTACCAGCTCTGCGAGGAAGGGGACTATCCCAGCCTCTTTTTATTCCTAGCACTTATCACAGTACCTCGCATTGTTGCCACGACAGAGAAGTGCTGGGTCACGAAGTAAAAGGTTGGCAATTTGAGCCCATCCAGGAGGTCAGTGAGAGAAAGACCTGGCGGTCTACTCTCATAGAGATTACTGCCTTACCGCTTGGAAAACACTGTGAGTAGTTCTGCTTTGTCATAGAGTCAGAATCGACTCAATGGCACATAACAATCAAAGAATAGCTACTCAATATCTAGCAAATGAAAAATTAATCATTGAAAATTTGTTCCTTTTAATGGCTAGTGGTCTTTTCACCAACCTACTTTACCTCATCCTAGCTACCACCTAGACCTTATCCCAGCCACAACTAAATGTATCATAACTGCAGTTTTAGCATAGACAAAACTTCATGGTACCTATCCCATTATGAATAGCAGATAGTGAGTTGAGCAGAAAAAATAATAAAAATATTTTTAACAAAGACTTCTCAATATGGCAAAACAACACTTCAAAATAAGAGATTTAACTCCACCTAAACAACTATAAATTCAGTCCTACTAAAGTCACATTTTTTAAGTTATCTGGCCCTTTTCTCTGCAAAAAGATAGAAAAAGTAACAAAGACTATGAAAGATAAGCCCCATATTTGTATCCAGATAGTATCTTAGCACATAGCAGACAACCACAAAAGAATTGGAGCTGAACCCACATTGCTGCTGGTGCCAGCGGGTCGACTGCCTCTGAGCAACCCTCTGTGCAGCAGAAGGGAACACCTCCCAGACATGAGTAGAAGATCACAAAAATGGCAGATCCAGCAAGACATATGCTATCATACCACTTAAGCAAAAGTTCTCATCTATCCATTGTTATAACTGGCAAATGATATATACTTAATTTTCAGTTTAGACCACTTTATCGAGATAATTTCCAAATAGTTGCTTGCCACTGAAGTTTATCAAATATGTTAATCACAATTTTGTTAATCAAAACTATGTTCATTACAATTATGAAAAGGCAACTAAAATCTCTTATTGAAAATGAAAGCTCAAAACGTATAATTAGAAAAGGATACCAAAAGCTTACTTATATAGCTAGAACATTAGGAAAATTAGAGTAACAAAAAGTATTCACATCAGAGAGAGGGAAGTAAAATGGTTCCTTTTTGCAGAAAACCCACAGGAAAAGTATTACAAGTAATAAATGAATTTAGTAAAGTGGCAGGGTAAAAGGTCAATACACAAACATCAGTCAGGTTTCTGTTCATCAGAAATGAGTAAGCAGCAAAGAAAACTGAGGAAACAGCATTCACAATAACATCTAAAATAATAAAGTACCTAAGGAAAGACTGAACCAGAATTGTAAAGGCTTATACACTGAAAACTACAAAACACAGCTAAAAGAAATTAAAAACCTAAATAAATGAAAGGAGAATCCATGTTTGTAGAATAGAAGGCTTATAAGAGTCCAGAAATAAATCTATTATATCTATAAGCAAATTATTTGCTATATTCATTCAATGAGAGAGTCTATAATAAATGGGGATCAGAAAATTGGCTTTACATATACAGAAGAATGAATCATGATCCATGTCTCACACCATAAATTCAAAAAGGATTAAGAATTTAAAGGAAAACTATAAAAACCTTAAAAAGAAATAGAAGTGTGACTGCAAGCCTTAGTTTTTAACAATAAATTATCAAATCTGATTACAAACGCTCAATCAGCAAAGGACAAACTAGGTCACTAGAGCCTCATAAAAATTCAATAATTTTGAGAAAAATTCCAACAAGGGTATGGAGAGACTAGAACTTTCATACAAAGGTAGAGTGACTATAAAATGGTACAACTACTCTAGAAAACCACCACTTGTCCACCAGTTGGTCATACTGTGGTGGCTGTGTGTTTCTGTGATACGCGAATGCATATTTCCAGTACTAGCAGGGCCACCCAACAGGTCTCAGTGGAGCTTCCAGACTAAGGCCAAACAACGAAGAAAGACTTAAGTCCTCACTTCGGAGGAAGTAGCCCTTGAAAACTGCTCATGTATAAGTTCAAGTTAAAGCTGAAGAAAATTGGAACAAATCCACATGAGCCAAACTATGACCTTGAGTCTATCCCACCTGAATTCTGACAACTTCACTGAGTCTTTAAATTTAATAGTTTGTGATTTACTATTTTGTAAATTGTGATAATTTTTTTTCTCTTTTTCAAATTTTGTCAGGTTTCATTGGCTGGATTCACCAATATGGTATGAAGGACAGTTAGCATGTCCTAATTTTTCTTGATTTTAATGGTAATACAGCTGAAATTTTAGGACAAAATGAATCATGGATTTTGAAAGATACTATTACTCTAATTGTTTCCTTCTACTAATCTAATTAACTAAGTTTTCAGTTTGCTAAGAATGTTATGTGTACACATATATGCATGTGACTATAAATAGATGTTGATTTTTATCTAATGCTTATTTTGTATATTTTATACAATACATATTTTTCTCTTTTTACCTCTTCCTATAGCAAATCATACTGACAAGAGTTTCCTAATGCTGAAACGTTCTCGCCTTGCTAGGTATTATGATTACATTAGCTACACATATTATATCATGAACCCAAGGGTAGCAAATCATACAATGTGGCTATATTTACTCTAAGTAAGGTTCAAAAATGGATTCTCAGGACCCTGAGCCAAGACAAAAGAACATCCCCTTGACACAGTAACTTATTAAGAGGTATGACTGTGGTATAGGTCTAGGCCTATCAGTTCACGTCAGTTTTCAGACCACTATGAAATAGTTCAGTCAGTCCACATAGAGTAAAACTCAGAACTTTAGTTCAAAGAGCAGTAGCGCCTCACTCATTGCCACCAGGCATAAATAAATCACCATGCCTGCCCTACCAGTTTTCTGCTGATAACTATCTCATAATTGTGAGGGGAATCAAGTAAAGACATAGCTGACATGGAAAAGACTGGAGTTGAGTAACTTATAAAGGAATATAACTAGAACCCAGATTGAGCCACATATCTAATATTAAACTAGCAAAAGTTGGAGTTAGGCTAGGTCGGTTTGTTTTTCTTGAATCCAAAAGAATCTTTACTTATAAGCTGGTATTCCTGGTGCAAATCTGACTCATTTAGAAATGTATTATTAAAACACTGATGGCATCGCCATTCCATTTTATTTGAATTTTTAGCAATTATAAATTAAAATAAGTGTGATAAAACAATAAAAAGTCACATTGCATTAAAATCATATCCATTTTACTATTCTCTGCTACCCAAAAGTTTTAATTAGCATTTAATTGATTAAGTATTTCCTGGAGACCTATATGTACCAAGTACTGGGCTAAAATGGACCCAGATACAGTTTCTGCTCTCAAAGAACATTTAAGTGGAAAAACTGGCAGGAATAAAAGAAGGAAGTTAGAAACTCCCAACCAAACTGGAAAGCTGGCCAAGCTTAGAAAACAAAGCAAAAGGGATTTTCAAATGTTGATCTGAAAAAGCTTATTATCACTTTACCCCATTTCACCAGTGGTTTCTAAAAGCTCAATACAATACCTGTATTAGATGGATCCAAAATTAACTGAAGAGATGGCTTATTTGTTTGAATGGCTGAAATATCTCCAAATGAATGGTCCGAAATCTCACTGGAATTCTGAGAACTAACAAGAAGATTGTTTTGTCCTTTTTCAGAATCTCTCAAAATCTCTTCCATAGCTTTCTCCAACTGCTCATCGCCATTAGAAGCTATCTATAGATATAACAAGACATTTCTGTTTCAATTCCATGGTTCTAGAGCTTAATTTTAATACAATATTTATTTTCTGTAAGAATTTTTTTAAACTTAATATTGAAAACTAGAAGTAGCTACTAAATACTACAAATGTACACAGATGCATTTGGATTCACAAAAGTATAATAATTAAGGTGCCTGGTGCAGTGGTTAAATGCTTGGCTGCTGACAAAAAGTTCAGCAGTTCAAACCCACCGGCTGCTCCATGAGAGAGCTATGTGGCAGTCTACCTCTCTAAAGATTTAAAGCCTTGCTCAAATAGAAAGCAAATGTTTTGAGAATGGTGATGGCAACAAATGTACAAATGTGCTTGACACAATAGATGTACATATGGATTGTGATAAAGGTTATACGAGCCCCCAATAAAATGGTTTTTTTTGTTGTTGTTTTTTTTAAGACTTACAGGCTTGGAAGCCCTATGGTTTCTAGTATGCCCTGCAATACTAGAATGCAACTTAAAACAGACTCAGCTGCAGTGGGGATAATACTTTAAAATCACAAATTAAAAATTGAAAAAATTAGAAGAGGATTATTAAATTCAACTCTAATAGTTTCCAACTACATTTCAACTGAGATTTTATATACAAAAAATTCTTTTGATTTGATTTTACTTAAAAAAAACTTTTAGTTGCATATCCTAAATACCATATAACTTTAAATGAATCACATTTGAAAGAAAGATGACTTATTGTAAAAGATAGTGTCTATTCTGAAAATCATTTAAAAAGTCACATTTCTTGTTATAACAAGATAAACATAGTTCATCTTTCTTCAAAATTATTTGAACTAGCTTCCAGGCACAATATTGTTAATTTCCTTAAATTCATGCTGAATAATATTTTTCTTATAATTAGAACATAAAGCCTAAGTAAGTAAATGATGAGTTAAGTTAAAAACAATAATTCTAGAACACAAATATCTGAATTACAGCCAACAATTGTTTGAATAAAATTATAAAGTTACATGGACATAGGGAAAATGCACACAGCACACAAGTCCTGGGATGAGGACAAGATAGAGAGATTCATATGTCATCAAAAACAGATGCAAACAGCACCTGTGCTGAAAGGCATCTGTCCTCCATGCTCTTATATGCCTTTAATGCCCACAGAGGGTGGAGGAAATAAAGACAGCAATGCAGGTGGCACTCACCCACCCAAGGGAAGGGTATTATTTATATCTCCACAGGAGAGGGAGAGCAAGTAGGCGTCATTCCAGTGTGCCAACCCTTGAGGGCAATGTTTATGCTCAGAGCAGCTCTTTCCCAGATGACTGCAGGGTTGGCCTCAGCTCAAGACATGATCACGTCTCCCTAGATGACAGTGCTAAAGAAGACTGCCCTGAAGATACAGTTCAGGGAGAGTGGCCAGTCTGACCCACCCCTTGAAAGCAAAACAAGAGGGGCGTGCAACAGATCAGTGATGGGAACGAAGACACAAAGTCTCTGGGGAATGCCAATTGTAGACTTGTGACTTGGTGGGGGGCAGCACTTGGAACTCCATCTGAACTAGTTGGGGATTGCACACAAGAGGACTCCACTGAAAGTCTAAAATGTAAATGGGGGGCGGGAGGATTACACAAAAATGGTGAAGACCAAAAGGGTGTATGTGTTATTAGGTAAGTGGGACCCAGATACAGAACCCTAGATTAGACTGATGGATTATAGCGTGTCCTTCTCTCTATTTAACAGATAGATGTTCATCTGCTCTGTGTCAGGATCCCTGATAGACTTGTGACTACTTGTGTCTTCTTTTTATTTTATTTTTGTTTTGTTTTTTGTGTTATCTATTTAAGATAGGCAGGAGGGGTGGTCCTACAGAGACAGCGACAGGACTGACAGTTCCAGGTGGGGGTATGGGAGAGGAGGAGGCAGGGGGAGGAGAGTGGTGATTCAATAAAGATGGGTACAGGGGAACAGTAATGGTTCTAAAATGGATGGCAAGGAAAGTGTAGCTTTTCTGGTCATATCTGATCAATAGAATTGTATCTTAGAAGAATTACTGTGATGTGAATGATGGGTAAACATAATAGTGGGTCAAGAGAAAAGAATAAATAAAAAGAATATATATAAGTAGATGTAAATACATAATTATTTAAATATAGATATATTTGTTTATATATGTATATAAATGCAAATGCAACAAGATGGACTCTGGGCTTCTATTTAAACCTTACCACAGTACGAGAATGGTTGTAGACAATTGGACATCCCCTTACAGAAGGTTCACAAGGAAGAGACAAGCCACTCAGGGTACAATATAGCACCAATGAAACATACACCTTTCCTCTAGCTCTTTAATGTTTCCTCCTCCCCACTATCATGATCCCAGTTCTACCTTATAAAGACAACTAGACCAGAACATGTATATGGCTACAGATAAGAGCTGGAAACACAGAGAATCCAGGACAGATAAACTCCTCAGGGCCAATAATGAGAGTAGCGATACCAGGAGGGCAAGGGGAAGGTGGGGGAACCGATCACAATGACCTACATATAACTCCCACCCTGGGAGTCGGACACAGAAAATTAGGTGAAGGGAGACATCGGTCAGTGTAAGACATGAAAAAATAATAATAATTTATAAATTATCAAGGGTTTGTGATAGAGGGAGGGTGGAGAAGGGAGGGGGAAAATGAGGAGCTGATACTAAGGGCTCAAGTAGAAAGAAAATTTTTAGAAAATGATGATGGCAACAAATGTGTTTGACACAATGGATAGAAGGATGGATTGTGATAAGAGCTCTATGAGCCCCCAATCAAATGATTTTTTTTAAAAAAAAGAATGGTTTGTTCCAATAAGGTAGCATTATAAGATATTCACCTTCCTGAAACAATAACTGAAGACAAAATGGGTGCATAAACAAATGTGGTGAAGACAGCTTATGGTGCTCAGCTACTAAAAGATATAGTGTCTGGTATCTTAAAGGCTTGTAGTCAAACAAGCGGCCATCTAGTAGGGAAGCAACAAAGCTCACATGGAAGAAGCACACCAGCTTGTGTGATCATGAGGGTTCGGAAAAGGTATCAGAAGTTCAAAACCAAGCAACCAAATTGATGTGAAGAGGTGAGGATGTAGTAGAGAGCCAAAACCCACTTGCAAGTTAATTGGACAGTCCCTCTCAGAAGGACCACACAGAGGGGTGATGACTCCACGGTATGGTATAGGACTGAGGAAGCACATACTGTAACTAGCCTCTAGTTCCGTGGTTTACAACCTGTGGGTCACAACCCCTTTGGAGATTGACTGACCTTTTCACAAGGGTTGCCCAATACATAACAGTAGCAAAATTAATCAGTTATGAAGTAGCAATGAAAAAAATTTTAAGGTTGGGGGGTTACCACAACATGAGGAACTGTATTAAAGGATCACGGTATTAGGAAGGTTGAGAAACACTGCTCTAGTTCTTTAATATTTCCCCCCCCCTATTATGATTTGGGTTTTTTGGTTTGTTTTCCCTCATTAATCATGTTAGATTTGTATATGTTCATTTGTATAATTAAGATCATTCAGTACATGAAAGCCAAGATAGATAGCCCTTCAGAAACAGTAACAAGAGTAAAGGTTCTCTGAGCAAATGTGAAGCCAGTGTTTGTGTGCGGTGTGAGGGGGGGGGGGGACAGCTGATAGCACTGATGACTTTATAGCTCCACTCTAGAGGAGCAAACAACAGAATTGCATGTAAATGGCTATATTGGATGGTGGAAGATGCAGCATATAGAGATGGATGGATGGATAGATGGATGGATGGATGGATGGATGGATGGATGGATGGATGGATGGATGCATATATACATAAGGGTTGGGGGATAAAGGGGAAGCTAATATCAAAGAGTTCAAGAAGGAAGAAAATGAAAGTGACAGTGACCGCAATTGTAGAATACTGCTTGATGTGATTGAACTATGGAATGCCATGATATCTGCTAAGAGCTCCCGGTAAAATGATTTAAAAAATTATAAAGTTACATGTATATGACATAAGGTAAAGTGAATACTTAATAATCTGATTTTTATAACATGTTTTATTGTATGGATAGACTACTATACCTTTGATTTGATAGTTAATATTCCTTTGATTTGATAGTTAATATTGAATAAAAGCCATAAATTATTTATACCACTTTTTGACTACTTTTCTAGTCCTTTTCTAAAACCCAAAGTCATACTCACTGCTGTTAAGCATATTCCAACTCATAGCAACCCTGTATGGTGGCAGTGCAAAACAGCCCCCAAAGGCCTTTCAAGGCTCTAAATCTTTAGGGAAACAGACTGAATCTCTTTGTTCCACAGAACAACTAGTAGGTTTGAATCGCTAACTTTTCAGTTAGCAGCTGAACACTCTAACCACTGCATGACAGTTTAATATATATATATATATATATATATATATATATATATATATATATATATATCCTGAAGTTGCTTAAATTTCTTTGACTTAGGAAAGGTTACATAATAGTAAAAAGAAAAATAAATAAAATATGACATATAATTTAAAATATAGAATTACATAAACTGTTGGAGCACATAAAATAAATGTTACCAGCTAACTTAAAACAAAATCCATAAAGAAAGACGTATCTGGAAGTAAAAGTGAAACACAACCATGTATCTACGTAGCTGCTAAAATCCAGCAGTGAGACACCGTGCCCCCCACCCCAAAAAATCCAGATAAATTAAATTAATAAGATCTAATTTGGCAAGTTAAGCCTAACAGTTAAATACCAAAAACAAAAAACATTAGAAACCCACAAATAAATAGCCTCTGGGAAAATCAAACATTAATTCTATTCTCAAGGTCAGTATTAGAGAAAAACAACATGTCATGCGATATGTTCAACTAGTTTAAAAACTGTAATTTAAAATGTATAATTTGTGGAAAAGAGAAACTTACCTTTAGTTGAGGTCTTTCATCATCTTTTGCAGAAGTATCATCTGCATGCTGTGGAACCAAAACAAATTCTTCACTGTTCAGTGTAGCCACAGAATCGGATGACCCACTAACCTTCTGTACTGAAGCTCTGACCTCCATTTCAGTTCCACAAACTTCTCTTCCCACATTCAACTGGTCAAACCTAGAGATTAAACAAAAATTAAAATATTGATTAAAACATGAACTAATACATATTGAACCAATCCTTGGCTTTTACAGATATTTCATGTGAAAAATAATCTCACAAACTAAAAAATTATCTCAACACTAGAACGGCTACTTTTTGGACTGGGTCACAAAATGGAAATGTACGCTTCACCCTGAGTTTCCAGACTGAAAGAACCAGATTGTTCCCTGAAAAACAAAACAAATCCTACCCAAATCGCAATCAGACAGATTTACTGCTGTTTGATTACGCGTTTCTTCTAGAAATTACAGTTTTTGTTTTTTAAATAAAGAGAAAGTAGTTTAACATGATCTTACAGATACCTAAAAATTCACACACATACAAAAGTAGATTCAGTAAAATCACTTAATTAAAGCTAAATGTTTTCAAAAGTTTATGTCCTCAGGATCGGTGCTGTACCTAAGAAACTTTTTCTGGGAGAATGAAAATGGAATGAATAAGAAAACAATGCCCTAGGTTCTAGAACTTTTGCAGACACATTAATACCTCATCAGAACTAAAATAAAACAAAAACGTTTTCACACTGCATTCATGTAGCAAGTACAGGTGATTCTGTCTTCTGGATAGAGCTCTACTTTATTCCAATCCTGTCTACAATTGTCGTAAGCTCACATATTTACATAACTAATCACAACCGAACACATATACTAAACAGCAGGCACCTCCTCAGCACTAGGGCTACTTGAGTGACTGGATGGCAGATAGCCTGCTTTTCCTGAGCTTACATTATAGTAAGCAAGCAAAGGAGCAAATGAAGTAACTGTGATGAACTGTCGATGCCATGAAGATCATGATCTGGTCAATGTGATGGGTAACTGTGAGGAGTGCGGGGACAACATTAAGGTGGTAGCAAAAGACTCAGAAAGGGTAACATCCTGAAAGACAGTAATAGGCATATACTACATCTGTTCACAAGTAAATGGGCTATGCGGGGGACAGCTAAAGACTTTGGGACTTTGATAAGCTAGTAAGTCTATTGATTCACGCCTAAAATCCCCCAGAACATTCCTCCTTTGCTTTTTGTAATTAGGTGGTTTGTTTTCTTTTGGCATTTTTCTTTTCTTTTGTTTTGTTCTTTCCATTGCCATATATGAGTGCAACATCACATGTTGCCACTAGGTGACACTAACACAACGTAGTCATGGCCAAAGAAGAGAACTACTTCCCGCTTCAAGGAACAATTTAAAAATTACTTTTTAACGTAATAAGAAATAAAAATTTCAAGAATATAAAAATAAAAAATAATTATATTCCTCAGCCAGTATAATTAGATAGACACCATTTATTTCTGTTGGATATTTTCATGTCTTTTTAAAGTGTTTCAAATAACTTTGTCTGTGGTAGCAATTGTACATGACTGCTTGATGTGATTGATATATCTGTATTAGCTCCCAATAAAATGGTTTTGAAAAAACAAATACATTAATCTTCCTGTAAAGTTTTTCTCACTTTGATTATTACATGGTTCTGAAGATGCAGTACATGTTAGAAGTCATGTCTTTATCTTTCCTGTCTTGTGATTGTCAAGACATTACACATTCATGGTGTTTTTCCTAGGTCCAATTTCTCCAAGTCTTTCTCAGTCTCCTACTCCTGCACTTCTAAATGGTGGAAATCCCCTGAAAAAAAATCCCTGTACCTTTTCTGATCCTGTGCTATACTCTCTGTGTGAATCATATTTCTCATTTCTATAGGTTAGAATGCCACCTATATACTGCCTATCTACCAAACCCATGTATCCTACATTCTTGATTCTAAATTCAACTCAACTTGATATTTCCATTTGAAAGTCTTATCAATATCCTAAACAGAACATGATTAAAATGGAATTTCTACTGTCTCTTCCAAATTTATTACTGGTCCAGATTTACTATTTCAGTAAACAGTACCATCTTCTACCAACTTTAACAAGAAGCCTGGATATCATCCTTGATTCATCCTCAGTTCCTCACTCCTCACATTAGGAAGTAAGGGCAGCCCTATCTCTAATATAAACCTACATCTAGCCCTTTTTTTTTTTCCATCTCCACTACTACCATCCTAAACCAAACCTCCAATCTCATGTCCTATCTCCACAACCTTCTTCCCCTCTAATCTTTACAGTGCTGCCAAAGAAATGCTTGGTAAGGGAGGGGGTGGGGAGAGGGCTGCATTAAACTCCAGACTAAAACCTTTCAGCACAATTCAAATAAAAGGCCAACTCCTTACCAGAACTTACACCTTTCTTGAGCCCTGATGGTGTAGTAGTTCCTTGTTGAGCTGCTAACTGCAAGGTCAGCAGTTAGAAACCACCAGCCACTCCTCGGGAGAAGGACAGGGCTTTCTATTCCCATAAAGAGTTACAGTCTCAGGAACTCACATAGCAGTTCTACTCTATAGGGTCACTATGAGTTGACAGTGAGTTTGGTTTGGTTTTGTTCCTGCCATTTTATCTTTATAGCTCAAAAGAAATGGACTGATTCTAACAAGTACACACCTAACAAATGAACTCAAAATACCTGATAGAATTGAAAGGAAAAATAGATACAATCCACTAATATAATTAAGATATAGCACTATCAATCAACTGATGGAAGCAAAATTTATTAAATAACCCATCCAAGAGCAGCACCTTCTTCTGAAGCTTGCATGCAATATTCACCCAGGTAGACTACATTCCATACCATCTAAACAACAAGAGCAGAAGTCATACAAATATTCTTTCAGACCACAGGACATTAAACTTTAAATTGATAGCAGAGAGAGATAAAAAATCCTCAAATGTCTGGAAATTAAATACCACACTTGCATGCAACTCATGAGTCAAGGAAATAATGCAAGGAAAAAAATTAAATACTTTGAGCTAAATGAAATTTTTTTTAATTTTTCAACTCTATACCCACACATTAAATAGTTTGATGAAATGTACCAATTCCTTCCAAGATACAAACTACCAAGTCCACAACAGAAAAAAATAGATAACATGAATAGCTTTATATTTTTGAAAATTTTAAAATAATAATCAATAACTTTTTAAAAAGAAAGTACCAGACTCATGATATTCACTGGTGAATTCTCTCAAAAACATGTTGAAGAAATACTAATTCTCCAGAATGTCCCAAAAAAGCAGGAGAGGAATCACTTTCAAATGCATTTTATGAAGTCACCATTACTCTAAGACCAAAATTAGATAATGGGATTATAAGAAATCTACAGACTATTTTGTCTCAGACTATTTCATGAATACAAACTCAAACATCATCAAGTGTTAGAAAATGAAATCCAATAATGTGTAAAAAGAGTTACACACCACAACCAAAATAAATTCATTTCAGGGATACGAGATTGGCTCAATATTCAAAAACTATGCATAAAAACAACTGTATCAACAGACTAAAGAAAAATTTATGTCAAATGGCACAGAAAAAGTATATGGCAAAATCCAACACCCATTCATATAAAAACTCAGCAAACTTAAAATAGGGAGAGGGTCTTCAACTCACATAAAGAATATCTACCAAAAATCTACTTAATAATCAACCATATAAAAAGGTTAAAAAAAAGAGATCAAAGGGCAACATGTGGTTCAGGGGCAAAACTCAGAAGACAGGAAGGATAAACGGAAACAGTACACAGAGGGAGGAAGAGGGAAGAGTGCTGCTACATTGTGGGGACGGGAATTAATGTCACAAAAATATGTGTAAGAACTGTTGAAAAGAAACCAATGTGCTCTGTAAGCTTTCACCCAAAACAAAATAAGCCCTACTTAATGGTATGACTGGGCACCATCCTCTCAAGATCAGGTATGAGGCAAGGATATCCACTCTAATCATTTTGATACAATATTATAGTGAAAATCTTGGTTAGGGAAGTAAGACAAGGAAGAAAGAAAAATATTAGAAAGGAAGATATAAAACTATTTTGGGATGCAAAGTACAAGACTACCTATGTAGAGACACTGAAGAATTTATAATAAAAAACAAAATTAAGTAAGTAAGTATAGAAAGTTTCAAGATTCAAGATCAATATGCAAGTCAATAGCTTTCTTATGTATAATGAAAAATTGTAATCTGAAATTTTTAAAAATTATAATTTGCACAAAAATTGAAATACCTAAATAAAAATCCAATAAAATATGCATATAAAAACATTTATGTGTGCATGTATGCATGAGAAAACCTGTGTAAAACTGATTTAAAAATAAAATCTAAATAGAGAGATGTTCGATATTCATAAATCAGAAGATTAAATATAATTAAGATGTCAATTCTTCCCTATTTTATCTATAGATTCAATACAATACTAATCAAAATCTCAGCAAGCTATTTTATAGACATTGTCAAGCTGATTCCAAAACTTACATAAAAACACAAAAAGTCACTGAGAGCTAACATAATATTGAAGAACAACAAAATATAGACTCATGCTACCCAATTCTATGTTTTATTATTAAGCAGTAATAATCAAGAGAGCATGGTATTTGAAAATTAATACACATATAGAATGTGATGATTCATTTCATGTAACTTGGTTATGATTCCCTGGGATTTGGCCAGACAGTAGATAGGTTGTTGGTCCAGAGTATTATGTAAATACAATAACTTTCCATGATGGTACATCCTTAAAGGTGTGGTAAAACCAAACACACTGCCATGTGGGTTTCCAAAACTGAGCTGTTTACAAGAGTAGAAAGCCCAGTCTTTCTCCCACAGAGCTGCTGGTGGTTTCAAACTACTGACTATATGGATCACAGCCCTAGGCTTAAGCACTACACCTCAAAGGCTCCTCAGAGGTATGGTATGGTTCCCAAGTATACTCTAGCAAAACTCATTGTTTCTTTCAGCCTATCCTCTTCTCGTTACCTGAATTCTACATCTTGTGACTTAAACCTGCAGATGACTCCAGCCTGCTGCCTAATCTGCATATTTTGGATTAACTACCCTCACAATCCATAGAGGCAGAAAAAGTCTCCAATAAGCTGTTTTTTTTTAAAAAAAAAACGTTTTATTAGGGGCTCATACAACTCTTATCACAGTCCATACATATACATACATCAATTGTATAAAGCACATCTGTACATTCTTTGCCCTAACAATAAGCTGTTTTGGTTTTTTTTACTATATGCTTTTTTTTATTAAATAATTGTATTGGGGACAGTTACAGCTCTTATCACAATCCATACATTCATCCATATGTCAAGCACATTTGTACATATGCTGCCATCATCACATTTGAAGCGTTTTCTTTCTATGTGAGCCCTTGATATCAGCTCCTCACTTTTCCCTCTATTCCCCCCCTCCCTCCCTTCCTTCAATAAGCTGTTTTGTATACAAATTTGGAACTTGAAAATCTCATAATTATGTGAGCCATTTCCTTGAACTACATTATCTTTCTTTCTAGATTGGGAGCACTTCAAAACTTTTGTGAAAAATTCTTTTTCCCAGCAGTTTTATTGGCATATATCATATATCATATCATTCAATAGTTCAATCAATCACATCGAAAAGAGCTATATAATCATCACCATAATCAGTTTTAAAGCATCTTCTTCAAAAAATTCCATTTTGCCATTAACTTTGAAAACTCCTGTGTTTGTGTGTGTGTGTGTGTGTGTGTGTGTGTGTGTGTGTGTGTGTGTGTGTAGCTCTTCAGAGAAATAAACTAAAGATCAATAAAGCAGACTAGAAAGTATAGAAGAAATAGACCCACACAGATATTGCCAACTGAATTTTTATAAAGGCAATTTAATAGAGAAGGGTTAGTCTTTTCAAAAAATAATGCTGGAACAACTGGACATTCATTTGGGGGCAAAATGAACACAGACAGATCTTATACCTTATACAAATATTAACTCAAACTGCATCCTACACATAAATTTAAAATGCAATCTACACAGTTTTCTAGTGTTTGGTAATAAGCCTTGGGATAAAACATCAACAGTACAAAACAAAAAAAAAGCAAGTTAAACTTTTTTAAGATTACACAAATCTGCTCTGTGGAAGACACTGTTTCAAGAATAAAAAGACAAAATACAACTGGGAAAAAATATTTTTTCCAACAGTTTGGGCTCACTTTATGTCTGTCTCGTGTTTTTGTAACTGTCACAATATTTGAAAGTTTTTCAAAATGCTATTGCACACTTAACAGACTATAGTATAAAAAATAACTTTAATAGGTCCAAAACTGAAAACTGTGTGTGACTCATTGTATGTCAATACTCCCTTTCTTTGTCGTGGTCTAGAACTGAACTTGTAATTATAATATCTCCTGGATACCAGCTCCTCACTTAATTGACTATCTCTTCATCTGACATTTTACATTTACAACCATAGTAATAATCTACTATTTTGCATATGAATGACATACAACTGCAACAATGAATACTGAGGTGTCGATTTGGCTAGACCGTGGTGCTCAGTTGTTTAACAGTTATGAAATTGTTATTTGGCTGTTATGCAAAAATATACTCATCCACGATTTTGTGATCTGCTGTAGTCATCTCCATTTTAACATGACACCAATTTTCAAATAAGAACCTGGTCTTTGGAACCTAAGCATGTCGAGTAGTGTATGTAATAAGTAAAAGTAAATTTTTTTTAATCTACTGTAATGAAATGAGCACTCAGCTACTTTCCAGAACACTTAAGTATCTCTATGAGAGTAAGAATCATGTCGTATTTTTATTTTCCTTACCAACATATCCACAATATAGTGCCTGAACCACATTATGGACATATTAAATATCTGTTTAATTATTTTGCATCTAGCAGGATGGATTGCTACATCAGTTAGAAAGTTAGAATAAATGAACCTAACGTCATTTATGTTTAAGATTCTCATTACATGCAATGTGCATAAGAACCCAGTCAATTCATGACCTACATTTCAACAAGTCAATTCAAAATAAAATTTACTAAACCTCATGCTACCCAGTAGGGTGTTGTAGCAAAATATTACTTTCTCTTTATGTATGTCAATCTGTTATTATTTCACAGCATAAGGATCAGCAGCTAGAACACTCTCAAGCTTTTTAAGTAATATGGAACCTCCTGTTGTATGAACTGAAGACTAATAAATCCATTTCTACCCAGAATATAACACAGACAATGCACAAAAGAATTTAGTAAAAAGGTACCTAGCTACAATCCAAAAATAAAATGTATAATCTGACAAAGAATTTTTATACTTCATCAGAATAAACTCCAACATTGGTAACAGTAGGCTAAGCATAAATACTTTCATTTCCAGAGCATTTTGAAAATGTATGGGAGTAAGAAACTTTATGTATCAGTGCTATAGAAAATCTGATACATATAAATTTCCCCTACACATGCCCATCTCTCTATTCCTCTGAATTCAGAGTTCAACCAAATATTTTGACTGAATTGAATCATTCACACACATATTCCTTAAACCTATAGCAATTCTACTAATTATACCAAGTGAAATAGCTTTGAGTTCTTACTTTAATGCCACATCATTTTTATTAAATGAGCAATGATGATGTCTATATTTACACTTCAGTTGGCTGCCCGAAGTACAATTTTCACATATACCAGAAATGGTATAACAACATTCGTTCAGCAAAGTCTAACTGGAAGCTATTTTCTTCCCAAAATAACTGAACACATTTAGAAATAAAAATCTCAAAATTGCACACTGTCCAATTTCCTTCTGTGCCAAATACAGTTAGCCTGTTTCTTACTTTTCGATTATGTGCTTGCACCTACCTATTCATTTGCAAGTGGGTTTTTAACTAAAATAGAATCCTAAAAGCATAAATTTCAGTCAAAATTTGGATAAACTGGAAGGCTACTGGGCACGAGCATTAGGATAACTAGAGAAGACCCACCACCAACCAAAGAGAAAACGCAGTAACAGAGGTCGGAGCAGAGACTTTCGATGTGCTTGCGTGATTTGGGTTGGTCTGTTGGGTTGCTGCCAGCTAACATGAGAAACGCATGGCGAGCCCATTGCTCCACGATGTGACAGGTGAAAAGGGCTGAATCTACCCAATCCACAGCCTGAGTCAGAGCCAAAGAACCATGACGATTTAAAAGTAAATGTTTATTACTGTAAGCCACCACTTTTTAATGCTGTTACACATCATCATGGCCATACCTAACTTATTCAGTGACCTACTTATTTTTGTATTTCTTTAGCATTCCTGTACTAACTGTACATTAAATTCAAAAATGTTAAAGCTAGCCCTACAACTTTCTCATGAAGATAGTAATACAGTTCTCCAACTCCTACCTAAAAAAAATTGGTTCCTAAAATTATCACTATATGTGCATTTCACTTAATTAAAATTGACTGCCTTTTTACAACTAATGTTCACTTGTAAATCTACCTCATTATGAAAAATATTCCCTAGGTATTATATTATAATTTAGAGAGGGCTATTAATATTTCCGAAACAAAATACCATATATACTCGAATATAAGCCGACCTGAGTATAAGCTGAGGTACCTAATTATTACCTAGGAAACCAGAAAAACTGATTGACTCAGTATAAGCCTAGGGAGGAAAATTCAGAAGCTATTGGTGAGTTTCAATAATCAAAACAAATGAAAATAAAATTACTAAAAATTGAGACATCAGTGGGGTAATATATTTAAATATATATTTTAAATAAAAGGACAAGTCATTTAACATTAGTAAACCAGCACCGTAAGTGGAAAATAGGTTCAACAAGAATAAGGTATCAACAATGATACCTTAAGAGTATTATTCTCTGAGCTCAATCAGCAACCAAGCTAACATGCCAAGAGTTAAAATCCTTCAGAACGGGATTCGTCCTCATCATCCGTATCCCAATGCAGAGCTTCAGTTCATGTTAGGTCATCATAGACGCTGTCCTCACTGAGATCACCGTCATCACCATCACTGCGGTCATTTTCATACAAAGCGCAGTCTTCACTGCCATCCATAGCATTACTAATACTACATTTCTGGAAGGCACTTTGCACCGTGTCTTCTGGACTGTCTTCCCATGCATCTCGAACCCACTTTGCTAATAACTCTATGTCAGGCTTCATGAGATTTCCTCCTTTTGTTAGTCGGGCTTGACCACATGACATCCATACATGCCACTGACCTGTGTATAAGCCGAACTCCAGTTTTCAGCACATATACTTACACACTTATATACAAGTATATACGGTAGATTGATGAACAATGAATATGCTCATGATTTTTCATGACAACAGCCCATAAGGCTAGAGTTTTCTATTAGTGTTCCTGCTATAATTACACATACAACCTATTTAAGAATTAAAGTTAATATCATTAAATCTATTAAGTAGTCATTTATTGCCTAGAATACAGTTGTTGCCAATACAATTCAGAGTTCTATAAACTTGACTTAAGAAAAAAAGACCAGCAGCTAGAGTCATGCGATCAAGGAAAAAATAATAAATATCTATCACATGAAGAATACACTGAAGCGCCTACACAAGTGTAGTTCTCCCTTCTCTGCTGGAATAATGAAATCAAAGTCTTTTGATCTTTGAGTCATCATCTAATTCTTCTGAAAGGCAATGTATTATCATGTAGTATTGTCAAGAAGTGTCAGGTTGTGCAGAGCACATAATAAAGTTAAAAATCTTGAGAGAAAAATCATGTCACCTCTATACACTGACTTCTTTATCTGAAAAAACAAGGAATTTGGAGTAGTTAATTTCTAAGATCTCTGCAGTGTAAAAAATCTATATGCCAATTATTTCTTTTTAGAATATATCTGTGAATGGAAAAGATTATATATATATACATATATAAAGAAGCTGACAAAAAAGATTAAAGCACTTTCCCTAAAAAGTTAGAGTTTACAAATTCATTCAGGAACATATTACTTATCCAAGCACTGGTTATCATTATGCTATTTTTGATTCTAGTGAACTGTCTCTCATATCCTACACTTAATGTTATAAACTCCATAAAAGCATACTCACAATCAACACCAAGTAGAATTAGAGGGGACTGAGTGGATTGATAATTAGTTTGTAGTTTCTCCATAACTAGCACCTGTTAACAGAACATCACCCAATTTGTTGAGCGTAGCATAGAGAAACTGAAGGTAGTTCATGGAACATGAACCAAATGTTCATGAACTCAAACAGAGTTAGTGAAAACTAAGGGAAAGACCGAGCAATTTCTCTGTTACTTCCTTCCACAATTTGATCTAAACGAGATTAGCAGCAAACGATCCCTTTGTGATTGGCCAAGAAGATACAGCATTCACACAGTTAAGGAAAAGAAGATGAATTGCTCTCTTTTTTTCTTCTTTTCCTCCCTATTAAAGCCTACAAGCAAAGATCTATCTTTGAATTACAGAACCTCTGGGTTTAGAGCATTCAGTATTTTTTAGATGTTCCCGACTTTCCACTTTCTAATCCATCATCAGAAAAGAAAAGAAACAAATATAAGGTACCCCGCAGTGTCTTTGCAAATTGTGTATTTCTCTGTGCATGTGTACATACATGTTTTCATGTATATATTAATGTCAGCCCAGCTCTGAAGAGAAATATTCGCAGTTTGTTTGAACCCACCAGCTGATCCAGGAGAGAAACATGTGGCACTCTAAAGATGTGCAGCCTTAGAAATTCTGTGGGGCAGTTCTATTCTGTCCCATAGGCCACTCTGAGCAAACTCTAAAACACACAAACTCAAACGAGATCTGCTTAGATCATTTTTCCTATCTTTGCTCAAATTTCATCTTCTCCAGAGACCATTCTGGTCACTGTATCTAAAACTGATTTCTACTTACTTCAACAGGCAACTTCCAATGTCCCTTTATCTTGTTTACTTATTTTCTGGTATGCATATGTATTGTATGTATACATATATGCATTGCTTATTGTCTATCTCTCTCACTGAAATGCATGATTTTCAAAGGTAAGGGTCTTTGTTTTACATACTGATATAACACACAAGCACTTAGAAGAATGCCTGGTACTTACTGGACAGATTTATTTGCTAAATGAATGAGTATTCAAAATGAGTCAATGCGCAGTTTTGGGAACTCTGGGTGCTATACAGAACCCCACAAGCTGACCAAGACTATGCCTCTAAAGCATATATCTTTCTATAAACAACCATAATTACGGGGGCAATTAAAATAATGGTTAGTAGCCACTCAAAAATCTCGACAAAATGCAGCAAACCAAAAACAGTAACTGGGTTATACAGCATGATGAGGATGAATTTATCCCAGGAATGCAAGGGTAGGTTCAACATGAGAAAACAAATCAATGTAATACACACTACTTATAGGAAGAAAAAAACCGAATCATGATCTCAAAAGATGCACAAAAGACATTCAATAAAACTCAACAACATTAAAAAATAATAATAACTCAGCAAGATAGAAAGCAAACTCCTCAATATAATAAAGCAAATACAAATCAAACCACTACCAACGAGTCAATTCTAACTCATAGTAACATTATATAGGGTTTCTGAGAATGTCAATCTTTATGGAAACAGTTTCATCTTTCCCCAAAGGGTATTTATAAAAAATCCACAGTTAGCATCACATTCAGTGAAGAAAAATTGAGAGCATTTTCATTAATATCAGAAGCAAGTCAGGGACCCAACTCTCATCATTGCTATTCAAAATCATTATGAAAATTAAAGTCAGAGCAATTAGGTTATAATAAAATAAGTAAGTAAAAGATATCCAAATCAGGAATAAGAAAATCAAACTATACCTCTCACAGATGATATAGCCTATACACAGAAAATCCCAAAGAACTGACAAGGAAGCTTTAGAATAAAATGATTCATCAGTGGTGAAATACAAGGTCAATGCACAAAAACTAATCAGGTTTTTATACATCAGGAGTGAACAAGAAGAAAAAAGAAAATTACGGAATCATTAACATTTGAATAACATAAAATAATGATGTACATAGGAATATGCTTACCCAGGAAAGTGAAAAACTTGTAAACAGAAGAAAATAAAATAGTACAAAAAGAAACTAAAAATAATTCAAATAAATGAAAGGACAGTCTATATTTGTGAATTCAAAGGTTTAATATAATTAAGATGTAAATAATACTCAAAAGAATCTATAAATTCAATGCAATTCCTATCAAACTATCAAACCCTTCCTTACAGAATTTAAAAGGGCAATTCTCAAATTTATATGGAAAGAGATGGGATCACTAATAGATAAAGCAATCATGGAATAATATGAGGGCTCACCTTTCTTGATTTCAAAACATTACCATAAAGACACAGTATTTTAAAGTGTCTAATATAGAGGATCCCTGGTAGAGTAGTGTTTACGAGTTGGGCTGCTAACTGCAAGATCTGCCATTTACAACCACCTCAAGAGGAAGATGGGGCTTCCAACTCCTTTAAAGAATTACAAACTCAAAAAAAAAAAAAAAGGTGGGGGGAGAAGACCTGATCCCAAGGGCTTAATGGAAAGTAAATGTCTAGAAAAGAACCATAGAATATATGTACAAACTACCATAGGACACAGCATTCTAAATTTTTTAGTGTAGCTGTAAGGACCAATGATGACTATGATACTTTTCAGAAGCCAAAAGAGGAAAAGAGCTTTTTTTAAATCTAAGTGACCTAGAATCATGGAGGCTGTCGCAGACAAGAACAGAAGATCCCTGCTGTTCCATAGACCCTTAAGAAAAAGCGAAGGAATTTATCTTGAACTAAAGATCAAGCACCTGAGAAAGAAATTTGCCCAAAAGATGCTTCAAAAGGCAAGGAGGCAGCTTATCTAGTAGAAAGCTAAGCACTATCGCAAGGAATATAGGAAGGTGTACAGAAGTGAAATCCGAATAGCCCAAAAGTTTGAAAAGGGTTGCAGCATCTTCACCTTTTCCAGTTTTCAGTGGCACCTGTGTTAAGCTATATAGGGCTTCGATTAACATGCTGAGGATCGTGGAACCATACATTTCATGGAGTACCCAAAACTAAAGTCTATGAACGAACTTATCTACAAGCATAGTTATGCCAAAATCAATAAGAAGCGTATTGCCTTGACAAAAACACTTGATGATACAGTCTCTGGGTTAAATATGGCATCATCTGAATGGAGGATCTGGTTCATGAAATCTATACTGTTGGGAAAAGCTTCAAACAAGCAAGTAACTCCCTGGGGAGTTTTTTTTATGAGGTGGAATAAATAAAAAGACCACTCATTTCATAGAAGGTGGAGATGCTGGCAACAGGGAAGACCAGATCAACAGGCTTATTAGAAAGATGAACGAAGGTGTCTGCCATCATAATTTTTGTAATCTGATCACTTATTAAACTGTAACTGCTTTCAAATAGGGGTGTGTGAAACGAATCAAAATGTCTGTCAACAAAATGTGGTGTGTGAGAGTGTATAAATACACACACATACACACTAGAATACTTCTTAGGCATAAAGAGAATTCATATCCTGATGCACAGCACAACATGGATAATTTTTTGAAACATCATATTGGACAAACTAAGTCACAAATTAGCCAACTCTATATTCACTTTTAAGAAGTAAACAAGTATATAAAACCACATACTATTATTGGTTATCACAGATAGAAGGGAGGAAAGAAGAGGTTTTTGTTTAGGGAACATTGAGTTTATATCAAAGATGACTGAATTACTTAAGAAAGGAGAATGAGAATAGTTGCATAACTTGCAGGATTTGATCAATATCACTGAATTGGACATGTAAAAATTGTTGAGATGGTATGTGCTTGTTATGTATATTTTCACAATTTAAAAAATATATATGACCAATATCTTAGTAATTCAAACAGGAGAGAGGAGTATATCAAAAGATCCTTACTCTTTCTTTCATGGGAAAAGGTACTATATTCTGTAAAGGTTTATTATAGAACTGTAAGATATTCTGAACAGGGGCAACAGAGTAATGCTCAAATTTTATGCACCAAACAACAGCAACAAATTATTGGAAAGATAAGGAGAAATCTAACAAGAAAACAAACAGAACAGGAAGCAAACACTATCTCAACAAAGATTCAGTAAACAAAATATTTAAAAGGGCATAAAAACCTTAAATCTTGAAAGTATTGAACCATTTTCAACCCTACAAAGCATAACTTGTACACTTACCTATGGGGGCAGTTTCAAAATTCCCCAGCTAATTTAGTCTACTCTAGCAAAATTATATCATCCTGTGGGATTGTGGTTAAAAAAATCTAAAGTTCTTTAAAAATATATCTATCTCATTTACAATTTTTTCAGCTCACATTCAAGGAACTGGATAAAAATCCATGGACTATTTCAAGTACAAAAAGATAAAAATATTTTGCTATCAAAAATAGATGCTTATGTGCTAATTTACTTATTTACTCTGCTTATTTTCCAAAGAGTAAAATCTATTATGTTTAATATTCTAAAAAAGATTATTACATACGACTTATGTAAGAGCTTATATAAAGCCATCTGAAGGACCCATCTTCATTTATTTAGCTTGCCCTTGCCTCTCATAACCAAATCTCAAATTTTTAATGAAAGCAATGGATACAATGACAGCAATTCAAAAGATTAGATAGGAACCTTAGAGGGCAGAGAAATTATGTTAATATGGATGAACAACTCAGAAAAATAAGATGAGAATGGCTGCATAATTTGAAGAACCTACTCCATGTCACGCCATTGCACATGGAGAAACTGGAACATGTTCCACTGTGTATGCTGAACAAAATAAACATTTTTTAAATATGTAAGACTCAATAAAATAAGTCAAACACAAAATGGCAAATATGAGTATTATATAATCCCATTCATATGAAATAGTCAAATAGACCAAATATTTAAGGGGTTAAAAAACAAAGCTGGCACCTTGAGGACTACAGTTCACCTCACCCAAAACATGGTATTTTCTTTTCTTTTCTTTAAATCATTTTATTGGGGGCTCATACAACTCTTATCACAATCCATACATCCATCCATTGTGTCATGCACATCTGTACATTTGTTGCCATCATCATTCTCAAAACATTTTCTTTCTACTTAAGCCCTTGGTATCTGCTCCTCATTTTTCTCCTCCCTCACGAACCCTTGATAATCTATAAATTATTATTTTTTCATGTCTTACACTGTTCAATGTCTCCCTTTACCTACTTTTCTGTTGTCTGTCCCCCAGGGAGAGAGTTACATGTAGATCATTGTGATCAGTTTCCCTTTTCTCCCCCAATTTCCCCTTCCTCTCCTGGTATCTCTCACTCTCATTTTTAGTCCTAAGGGGTTGATCTGTCCTGGATTCCCTGTGTTTCCAACAATGATCTGTACCAGTGCACATCCTCTGGTCTAGCCAGATTTGTAAGGTAGAACTGGGATCATGAATAGTGGGGGAGAGGAAGCATTAAAGAACTAGGGTAAAACTGTATGTTTCATCAGTGTTACACTGCACCCTGACTGGCTGTCTCCTCCATGTGACCCTTCTGTAAGAGGATGGCCAGTTGCCTACAGATGGGCTTTGGGTCTCCACTCCACAGTCCCCTCATTCACAATGATATGATTTTTTGTTCTTTGATGACTGATAACTGACCCTATCGAAACCTCGTGATCGCAAGCGGCCATCTAGCTGAGAAGCAACAAAACCCACATGGAAGAAGACATGGTATTTTCAGTCACCTCATATCCATGAGATTGCTCGACAGTGAATTAAGAAGGTAAGCAAAGAATTGATACCTATGAATCATGATATTAGAGAAGAATATTGAATATGCCGATGATCCCATGAATTCCCAGAGGATGAACCAAATCTGTTTTGGAAATACAGCCAGAATACTCCTTAGAAGTGAGGATGGCAAGACATCATCTCACAGATTTTTGACATGTTATCAGGAGAATCCCTGAAGAAGGATATAGTGCTTTTTAAAGAGCCAGTGAAAAAGAGAAAGATCCTCAACAAGATGAATGAGCAAAGTGGCTTTAACAATGGGCTCCAGCATAGCAATTATGAGGATGGTGCTAGACTAGACAATGTTTTTTTCTATTCTATATAAAGTCAATCGGAGTTGGAACCAACTCATTGGCCCCTAACAACAACATTGAGGCCAAACTTCATTAATTACAAAGAGTTTGAGGGAAGGGGTCTGGTGTGTTTTTTGCTTCAGGGACACTGAATTTCTGTTCATGGTGGGGAGTACCTTTAAAAAGGATGATGGTGATAGTTATATGATATATTAAACATAATCTATATTACTGCATTACATGCTAAAATTATTTAATTGACTTTTTTATGTTACCACAATAAAAATAGAAATAATGGTTCACCTGTTATTCTGGGTTGACCAAAGAGACAAATTCATAGGCACTCATATGTGTATAAGAAAGAATTTTATATCAAAGAAAAATTGTATATTGAGAAAACATCCCAGCCCAGTGCAGATCAAGTCCGTAAGTCCAATATTAGCCCATATATCCTATACTAGTCCATAAATTCCTCTTTAGACTCATGCAGCATATACAATGATGCCGAGTGCAGGAAGATCACAGGCCAGTGGGTACAAAGTCTTGTGGATCCAGTGGCAACAGAAGCATCTGGCACAGGGTCTCCTCATGTCTCCTCCAACTCACTGAATGTCTTAGCAGCACGAAAGGGAAGGCAAAGAGACTGGGTCTGATCTCAAATGAGCTACTTATCCCCATCATGCCTCCAAATGGGATCATCAAGCTGTGAACTTATTGACAAACTAGACTCCACCCCTTTGTTCAAGTTGACTAGATTACATAATTGCCACAGTTCACTACTCAAGACCCTAGGTCAAGGTGGTAAAATAACTAGAAATTCCTATCTAATATATCCCATAATTCTTAAGTCCTCCAGTGTTTTTGTTGAAGACACTGAATATTATCTGTGCTGTCTTTGGTAATATAAAATTTAAAATGCTGATTTTTACACACACAGTAAAGTGCAATGCACCCTACTGCAGATGTTAAAATATAATTTCTTCTTTGGATACTACAAATGTTTCATTTTAGAAAGACTTATTTTCATGTCACTTTTAAAAGTACCCTAAAGCCAAATACTAAACAAGATTTGAAGAGTTAGAAATTAACTAATTCTAAATTTGCTTAATTAATTAATTCCCTGGATCTTGGGATTGTTTACGTTTCTTTCCACTAAAAGCCAAAAGTAATATCAGAATGTGCAAAGTCATGTAGTACAGCAAATACTTACATAATTAACTAAATGGCACTGTGTTTATTACTTAATTAAATTCTTTCAAGATAACTCTCAGTATGCATAGAAATAAGAACTAAACAACATATACTATGGATTTGGATATTTTAATTATTACAACATGAATATATAAAAATCAAGAAAAACAGCCACTATCTACCAAGAATTATTCATTTATTTTACTGTCTCCAAATATACTCAACATCTTAGAATAGTGGTTTCAAGAGAAATACTCTCAAACATTATTTAATGGAAGAAAGGGGGAAAAAGACTGTAATAACCATCTGGATAATGGAAAAGGCTACTTGATAATTAAGACAGCTATATCCAACCTCTTCAAATACGCCCATGGAACAGGAGCTCTGATGGAATAGTAGTAGGTTAAGCTGCTACTTGGGAGAAAGATGAGTGTCTCTGATCCCCATAAGATTAACAGTATCATAAACTCTGCACAGGGTTGCCATGAGTCAGTACAGATTCATTTGCAATGAGTAGTGTAGTTAAAGAACTTACAGAATTCCTGGGTGGTGTGAGTGGTTAAGCCCTACACTAAAAACCAAAAGCCCGGCAGGTTGAATCCACTAGGTATACAACAGAACAAAAGACTGAAAATGTAGCTAATGAGAATCCTATGGCGCACTGGTCTACTCTGACAAATACAAATTCACCACGATTCAGCGTCAACTTGATATCCACTAGTTTGGTTTTCTAATTTGGAAAACTTATACTATAGTACAGGAGAAAGATGAGGCTTTCTACTTCCATAAAGATTTACAGTCTTGGAATTCCACAGGAGACATTCTCCGTCCTACAGGGTTGCTAAGAATTAGAATTGACCTAATGGTCTTAGTTTTGCATTTGATGATATAGTATTTCTTTACCTAATGAATTCATAAAGTATTAATTCAATCAATAATTAACTGTATGCTCTGTGGTGGGGATTACAGCTCCAAAAAAACTCCATACTTATTGTCATAGCGTGAATTACGACTCATAGCAGCCCTATAAGGCAGAATAGAAACACCCCTGTAGACTTCTGTGACTGCAAGTATTTTCAGGGGCAGAAAGCCTCTTCTCCCACAGAGCACCTGGGAGTTCAAACTGTTGGCCTTGTGGTTAACTGCCCAATATATAACCCACTACGCCACTCACAGAAGACCCT
Organism: Tenrec ecaudatus; assembly: GCF_050624435.1. Classification (NCBI taxonomy): domain Eukaryota; kingdom Metazoa; phylum Chordata; class Mammalia; order Afrosoricida; family Tenrecidae; genus Tenrec; species Tenrec ecaudatus. The sequence goes on along the minus strand of NC_134530.1, from coordinate 186,959,198 downwards.
GAAAATACATTCAAATAAGACAGAGAAGTCTGTTCTCCAGGAAAGATGCCAAAAACTTGCTGACCAGAAAACAAAGATGCGTATCACTACAGACACACACAGATTCTTTCTAAAAACAACACATCAGCCGTATTATAATATGTTTATGAAATAAGTAGGAGAGTGGCCATGAGATTGGTTACGTCAGAGGGATTATATAATTTAGAACTGACTTTTGAATTAAATAAATAAAAAGAAACTTTGCAACTTTGCAAACTACATTACATGAAGTGGAGGGGAGGAAAGATTCTTTCACCAGGAAGGACCTAAACACATTCCCCACTATCATAGGTCACACGGGGCAGTATGTCAGCTTGGGACTAAAACTACTTACAAGAGTTTAAGCCCTGTGGGAAACTGATAATAGAACCCATCAAGGCCTAACTGTTGAACAAACACAACATCTAAAGTCTGACACACATCTGAGTTTAATCCTGACTCCATCTTTTACAAGCTTTATGATCTTACTTACTCGCTGCCATCAAGTCCATACCAACTCACAGTGACCCTGTAAGACAGGGTAAAATTACCCCAGTGGGTTTCTGATTTCCCCAAATGTGGGAAACTCTGACTGTGTAATTTGTGGCGGTTGGTGACTGCACTTGTGCTATCCCCTTTGGGGTGGGGCGGGGTGGTGGGGGAGTGGGAGAAAGAAAGCCTATTAAATTTTTGACAGAATTAGATTTAATTTGTACATCAAACTTTAAAATATGTACTGTATATACTCGAATATAAGCCTGCCCGAGTATAAGCCAAGGTACCTAATTATTATCTGGGAAACCAGAAAAACTGATTGACACGAGTATAAGCCTAGGGTGGAAAATATAGACACCATTGGTGATTTATAAATATAAACATCATTGGTGACTATAAATTTTAAAATTACATTAGATTCCTACTTAAAACCATACTGCAAATAAATTTCAGGTTATCTTGGTTTGTTGTTAAATAATTTTAATGCAAAACTATAAATATTTCTAGTGTCAAATTAAGGAAGAAATATGTATAAAGATAAAGAAAAATTCATGTCTATTCTGTTTAAGGCTTCTGTATACAGCAAAATATAAAGGTAAAAAGTTCAAAACACGGCAAAATGCTTGTTATTCTAGGTACATAATAAGCTCTTAGAAATAAAGAAGAAATTAACACTTTAATAGAAAATAAAATATAAAACATAAAATGACAAATAACTAATAAATGTCTTCCAGCATCCATCCAAGGTCTAGTAGCACAATCATTTCTATCCAGCTGCTAAATTAAAGGTTGGTGGCTCACTCCTTCCCAGCAGCTCAGTGACAGAAATCTGCTTCCATAATGATTACAGCCTAAAAGACTAAAGTTGTGGGCAGTTCTACTCTGCCATATGGTCTGCTATGCATCAGAAGCAATCCATGGTACTTAACAATAACAACAATATCTATTCTAGCTCATCCCCAGTTATACAGAAGTCCTAATTTGGGGATGGAGTGGGGGGAAATAGCATTTAACTGAACTCTAAATCATCTATATAATCTCTTTTACCTTAACCCTTTGTTCAAAGAGGGGTGCTAAGTATTATATGAATCAATATAGCATTTCCCTGACAATCATTTGGAAATGAATACTAAACTAAATGAAAAACTAAAGTATCTCATCAGTAGAATGTATAGGGAGGAGAGCAAGAAGCTATTCTCCTTAGGGAAAACATAGCATGTAAATATGAGACCTACAAGAGATCTTATATGTCAGTGAAAAGGTAAAAGATAATTCTTAAAAAGAGAAGAATTTTTACTTCAGTAGAAGCTAAAGATCCTAAAGAAACCTACTTTACTGTTAATGAGTTATTTACAGTTTAGTCTGAATCAAGAAGAACAGTAGACTGGAAAGTAATTTTTTTTCACAAAGCAAGCTACTAAGACATATAAAACCAGTAACTAGTTATGGTTGAGTAGGTTCTGATGCATGGCAACCCTATGTGCATCAGAGAAGAACGTCCTTTGTAGGGTTTTCAATGACTGATTTTTCTGAAGTAGATTGCCAGCCTTTCTTTCAAGATGCCTCTGGTGAACTAAGGCCTCTAACCTTTCCACGAGCAGTTGTACCTACTAGAGGCTCCAAGACATATAATAGGTTAGATAAATATCCTATACCAAAGTGAACATAACTAACTTCTAAACCTACTGTTTACTTTTATCAGCTTTCATGTAGTTATATAAACACATTATCTGTATTGCCAGAGAAAGAAAATATGTTGGAAAATCACAATGTCCAGTATAAATCTTACTGAAATTATTGGAAAGGAAAGAATCTCTAAAAATAAAGGTAATTACTTAGAATACCTACAGCAGTTTATAAAATGTTTCTAAAATAGTATTATGAATTGGAAAATACCAGCATGCAAGAGGAAGGAGTATATAATTAAGTTATCAAAGAAGTATTCCACTGTCAAAGAACAACATTCAGCCTGCAGGTTAATTCATTATTTAATAGTCTCTGTAACTCCCACCAAGCAACCTTTTCCTGGTGGGTCTAGGTAAAAAAAAGTGGAGAAAGATACTGATAGGATTCAGCTGAAGTACCTGTTAACAGGATTCATTATAGTTGCCATCCTGCTGGATATAAAATGAGTTATCTCAAAAGCAAAAGTGGGGATTTCACTACCAGCAAGAGCCAGGAGTGAAGCACATCTGGAACCCAAAAGTCCACATGGAGTGAACCTCTTTGATCCAGGAGACAGCTTTGACACACACCAGAGGAGTGGAAGAGAAGCAGCAGCAGTAGCAGAACCAGGAGCCAGAGCAAGAGAAAGAGTCGTAGACTTTGAAGGCCGCAGAACAAGTAAAGCTGAGTACTGGTCTGTGGAGTGGGATGCCTCTGGGCACTTAATTCAGGGAGCTGTAGCTGAGTGCCTTGGGGTTGAGACTTATAGAAGAATGGCATGCCCTTTGGGCCCTTATCAGCAACCCATAAAGAACTGTGTAACATGCCTCGACTGAATAACTATATCCTGAACATTTCTCATCTGAATTATAATCTGTCACTTACATAAACCCCATAGCCATTCGTATTCTCTTTGAGCTCTGTGTGTGCCCATTGCAGTGAACTACAGAATTAAGCAGGAAAAAGTAGAGTGCTGTGGGAGACAGAGCTGAAGAGGTAGGGAGTGTTGTGTTGTGTTTGACACGACACAGCTTTATGTATTAATGTTCCAACTTCTCTAACTCTGAAATACAATTCATATTAAATCAATACAGACTAGATGCTTAAGAACTCCTTTGACACGAGAGCAGATGAAGGGGCAGGAGGAGAGAGTGGAACACAGCCTGGCCCACCAGGCCATGAGGATGATGTTCCTGAATAGAGCAGCCAGTCCACAAGAGAACAACATGGCTGGCCCCACTATGAGAAATGATGCCCCTCAGTGACTAAGGGAGATACAGGGGACAGCACCAGAAACAGTGTGGGAATTTGCACCTGACCTGATCCCACCACACCGAGGCAAAGCACTGGGGGAGTGCAGCGAACAGCCAGGGAATGGAGTGGCAAGGTCCCCAGGGAATGCTGAAAGTGGACTTTGGGGCCAGGGCGTGATGCCCCAACAGACTGGACTGGAAAATGCTCCTAAGGGCCAGCAAATGATCCTTGAACTAACTACAAGTTTTTCTTTTGTGAAGTGTTTTGTTTTGTTGTCAGTGGTTTGTTTTTGTTGTCTGGTTGTATACTGTTGCTTTGTTTTCCTCTGTCTTGTTTTCGTGCATGTTAGTGTCTCCACAGGTCTGTCTGAATAGGACAGGCTGGATGAACTATCTGGAGGAAAAACAACGGGACCGACAGTTCCGGGGGACTTGAGGGAAGGGGGGTGGGTAAGGGGGGTAAGGAAGTGGTGTTAACAAACACAGGGACAAGGGAACAACATGGGACCCAAAATGGTAGTGAGGGGGGAGTGGCAGGCCTGGTGGGGAATGATCAAGGGTAAGGTTGCGTAGAGAAGAGGTATAGCTGTAGTCCAGGTGGTGACGGAGCATGGTGGTAGGGCAGGAGGAAAGTCAAGGGAAATGGAGGAAAGAGCTAGGAGTCAAAGGGCATATATGGAGGTCTAGACAAAGACATGTACATGCAAATATATATGAGAATGGGGGGATAGATCTATGTGTCTATATTTATAGGTTAAGTATTAAGGTGGTGGAAGGACCTTGGGCCTCTACTCAAACACTCCCTCAATGCATGAATACCTTCTTTTATTAAATTGGAACTCTATGATGCTCACTCTCCCGACACAACTGCTGAAGCCAAAGCGGGTGAACGGGTAAATGTGGTGAGGAAAGCTGATGGTGCCCGGCTATCAAAAGAGATAGTGACTGGGGTCTTAAAGGCTTGAAGATAAACAAGCGGCCATCTAGCTCAGAAGCAACAAAGTCCACAATGAAGAACACACCAGCCTGTGTGATCGAGTGGTCCCGAAGGGATCAGTTATCAGGCATCAAAGAACAAAAAAATAATATCATTGGCTACACACCTCCAATGTAGGATCGCTGAAGACAAATGGGTGCATAAGCAAATGTGGTGAAGAAAGCTGATGGTGCCCAGCTAACAAAAGAGATAGTGTCTGGAGTCTTAAAGGCTTGAAGGTGAACAAGCGGCCATCTAGCTCAGAAGCAAAAAAGCCCACATGGAAGAAGCACACCAGCCAGTGCGATCACTAGATGCCAAAGGGACCAGGTAAAAGGCATCATGCAAAAAAAGATATATATATATATGTATATGTGTGTGTGTGTGTGTGTGTGTGTGTGTATACCATATTGAATGAAGGGGGAAGTGCAGAGCGGAGACCCAAGGACCAAGTGTCAGCCACTGGAGATCCCCTCATAGAGGGGTTTAGGAGAGGAGATGGGTCAGTCAGGGTGCGAGGTAGTACCGATGAAGAACACAGCTTTCCCCCAGATCCTGTATGCTTCCTCCCACCAACTACCATGATCCGAATTCTACCTTGCAGGGCTGGATAGGGCAGAGGTTGTACACTGGTACATATGGGGGCTGGGGGCACAGGGAATCCAGGGTGGATGATACCTTCTGGACCAAGGGTGTGAGGGGTGATGCTGGGAGAGTGGAGGGTGAGTGGGTTGGAAAGGGGGAACTGATTACAAGGATCCACATGTGACCTCCTCCCTGGGAGATGGACGGCAGAGAAGGGGGGGGGGGGAGACTCCGGATAGGGCAAGATATGACAAAATAACAATGTATAAATTACCAAGGGCACATGAGGGAGGGGGGGTGCAGGGAGGGAGGGGACAAAAAAAAGAGGACCTGATGCAAAGGGCTTAAGTGGAGAGCAAATGCTTTGAGAATGATTGGGGCAGGGAATGTGCAGATGTGCTTTACACAATTGATGTATGTATATGTATGGATTGTGATGAGAATTGTATGAGCCCCTAATAAAATGTAAAAAAAGAAAAGAGGAGGAAAAAAAAGAAAGTGATTAGGGCAAAGAATGTACAGATGTGCTTTATACAATTGATGTATGTATATGTATGGATTGTGATAAGAGTTGTATGAGCCCCTAATAAAATGTTTTTTAAAAAAAGAACTCCTTTGAAGTTGCTACAGCACTTTTCCTCAAGAAGAATTACTTAGAATTTACTGAGCGCCAGTGACTAATGTGAAATTTAAAAACCCCTATGATCAACTACTCTAAACTGGAACTCTTAGAACTCTAAAGGACCTGCCAAGAGACCAGAAGCAAGTTCAAAGACAAAACAGGTTTTCCTCAAAGTAGGAAAAAAAAAGTCAGAGCTAAGTTAATCAAATAAGCTAAAAACTTAAATACAGATGCTCCATCTGGAATTATATAGTTGTTCATAGTCTTATGACTATACTAGAAATCACTGAATACTCAGCATACACAGCAGTGGTGAATTTTATGGTATGTGGGTTATATCTTTAAAAAATAGTGTGTAACTAGAGTATGTATATGCAAAACCAAAAAAAAAGAATGAAAACTATATAAAATGACTGTTATCCACCAGAAATGTTATTTAACAAGAACATGCTTTTAAACTATTAAATCTTGATTCCTACATCATCTAAAGTTTCTTGTCTCCAAAAATAATAGTGTAGAGATCCATGAGTATATATTTTGTCTTCCTTAGTAAGCTGTAAATTTGAATCATCTGAATGGCCATGGAAACTCCTTGCAGACACTCACTATAAACACTCTGTACTTCTGAGAGCCCAGAGAGACAGCCATGCCTTAGCAGCCCTAAGCTGGGAGCTGAGCTGTCTGATGTCAAAGAGTCACTTGCCACTTCTGAATAGGAGTTCTGAGCTGACCAGGCAAGTACAACTTCTAGGTTGCCACTAAAAACAGGCAGATGACTGTCATTTCACCACAAGTCCTCGTTCAAGTCTTTGAGACAAACTTGAAAGAACAAGGTCTTTCTATTCCAGGCTACATGCTCAAATAAAATGAATTTGTACTTAAAATGCACTGAAGACATTAAAGAGAAACAAGTATGTACTAAAACATAGTTGATCCATATGTGCTAACTCCCAGTAATATGGAGAATATTATTGAGATTTCATTCTGATAAGAAAATGAAAACCTGTACCTAGCATTCTATGTAACATATTTGCAAGGCTAAAATGTAAGGGGACATTAAAGTAAAAGCAAACATAGTCGTTTGCTTTCTTGAAATGAGAAGGTCAAAGTAGTAATGTTAATTTGAGGGGTATTCATGTTTTCTATTTTTATAGTACAATTTTAAAATATACCAATTATTGCATACCAGTGATTACAGTGATTGCTGTCATTTTTAAAGATTTAAACTTTCAAAGTCTAGTTTGTTGAGAGTCAGTGTGGTAGATGTATAATCAACACTTCTCTCTGACACACCCTGGAAGACATAGCAGCTGACAAGACACATGGACCCACCCTGATACAGCCTGGGTGCTGGAGAAGCCATGCAGAGACCCCTGCCAGCGCTGAGATGTTTCCAACGCCACTGGATCCAAAGACTTTCTACCCACTGGCCTGTGATCTTCTACATTCGGCATCGCTGCATGTATTTCATGAGTCTGAAGAGGACTTTATAGATTGGTATCGGACATATGGGCTAATATCGGACTTATGGACTTACTGGGCTGGGATGTTTTCTTAATGTACAACTACCCTTTATATAAACCTTTCTGTTATATACATATGAGTGTCTCCATGAATTTGTTTCTCTGGTCTACCTAGACTAACACAGTAAGTTACCACAACTGCAACCCAAACTAATAGCTATCATACTACTCTTTTGTAATTTTTAATTTTATTACTACCATTTACTAAATGCCTCCTATGAATCACAGGACTGGGCATTTTTACTTATCTTTTTGCTATGTCCACAACAATTACTGTACTACTAGTGATTCCCCCATTAAAATGAGGAAACACACTCAAAGATCAAATAATCTGTTCTCGTTTAATAAACGTATTTTAAGATGGAATTCAGATTTAAAGCAACAAAGTCAAGGTCAGTCTCTCTTTATAATGGTCTGCCCCCCAACACTTACCATGGCTCTGTTGGTAACCATTTGAAGATCAACAGTTGGAACGCAGGGGAGTTGAGGTTAATGATGTAAACAAACCATGACAGCCTAGTTCCCTAGCAAAATTTCCATATGAAGGACTGTGGTCATGGTAGGCAATACAATTCAAAGCACTAAAAAGAAAACCCTCTTTCTTTGTTCTCACAGTTATTTGTTTTGTTTTGTTTTCAGTGGAGGGATGAGACGCTTTTAATTCCTTGCTAGGAAACGTACAGTATATGTATCCTCATCACTTTGTCCAATTCACCCTTATCAATAATAAAATTCAAAACTTTTGATCTAAATAATAAATCCTTATTTCTGTTATCAATCAGGTAAGAAGCTAGAAAGGAATTATTAACTTGACTCTCCTGAATCTCAAAGTGACATGCGCAGTACTGTTAGAAAAGTAAATGGATGGCATGCAACACCCTGAGGGAATAAGTCCCTGCACCTGAAAATTGTGGAACTCAAAGTTATCAAAGAAATCAGTCTTATTGGTTGAATAGAAACTGGTGAGACCCTGATACGATGATGGCCGTTACTCACCCTTTAGGTCTAGGACTGAACTCGTCCTCAATGTAAAATAATCTGCCATTCAAGATTTTAAAAGGAAGTGTTTTTCCCAAAGGCAAAGTTCAGAGGGTTAGAAAAGGACAGAAACAGGAAACACAAGGAGAAAGCTGAATAAGTATGCAATATTGAGTTGAAAAAATGTGTGTGAACTGTTATATGTAAAAGTGATTATCTACTCTGTAAGCCGTCATATAATTCACAGTAAAAAGTTTTGTTTTTCTTTAAATAGATGAGGTCTGAGGAGTCAGGTATTTGTAATGAAATATACTAAGAACAGCAAGAGAATCGCAGGGTGTGTATTATCATTTCCAAAATGTACCAGTAACATAATTTCTTTTTATGTTTAACTCCAAGGCTTCAAAAAACAGAAATAATTTATTCTTGAAATGTACTTAAGTCAATCTATGTGCCATGGTGATACAAGAATTAACCAATAAAAATGATAGCCTGAGCATCCCTGTGGGGCTGTTATGCTATGTCACATGGGATCACTATGAGTTAAAATTTACTCAACACCTAACATCAAGTCAACACCACCTGCTCAGAAACTGGCCCCTGTTCCTCAGCGTACTCACACCTATATTCAAATTCCAACATTTACAGGCCCAACTATCCCTTTATTAAATGATCCCTTTATTAACACAAGAGCTTCCTGGACCTTTGCTTGCTCTGATGAACTAAACCTGATTATTTCCCTATGTAATGACTACGTCTGACTAAACATTTTTTCTGTTATTTGAGGAACTTCCCTGGTTATGCCTCAAGCATCTTCTAGCTTTGTTCTCTGTTTGTTCACTGATAAAAAAGAGATCAACTAGTAAGTAAGCATACCAAGTAGTTATAAATTGAAGGCAAGTACAAGGAAAACAACAGGAAATGAGGAAGATAGCAGTCAGCATTTATATGATCTCCTCCAAAGAAAAGTACGTTGGTAATGTTTTTAAGTGCTCTTGAGTCAGTTAAAATGTATAATGACCCTATGTGCATTAGACTGAAACACTGCTGGGTCCTATACGGCCTTCACCATTGCTAAATCTGAGCTTACTGTTGCAGCCACTGTATCAATCCATCTTGATAAGGGTCTTCCTCTTTTTACTTACTCTACTTTACCAAACATGAAGTTCTTCTCCAGGAACTGATCCCTCCTGATAACATGTCCAAAATACATTAAGACAAAGTCTCACCATCTTCACCTCTAAGAAACATTCTGGACACTTCAATACAGATTAAAGTTGATCTTCTGGCAGTCTACGGTATAGTCAACACTTCTCCAGTACCATAATTTGAATGCATCAATTCTTTGATCTTCCTTATTCACTGTTAGCATTCACATACATACAAAGAAACTGACAATACCTCGGGTCATGTGTACCTTAGTCCTAAAACTGACATCTTTACTGAACAAGAGATCTTTTGCAGCAGATTTGCCTAATGTAGTACATCCTTTGACTTCTTGACTACTGCTCCCAATGATGTTAATTGTGAGTCCCAGTAAAAATTCCTCAACAACTTCAACATTTTTCCCATTTATCATGACGCTACTTTGTAGTGAAGAAAATTATGGGCCTGTATTTTTAGTTCAAGTCAAAAAGGCAACAGACTCAAATAATTTTACTCCAAGGCTAAAGAAATAAACCAAACCTACTACCATTAAGTTGATTCAGATAGAGACAAGGGAAAGAAAAGGAATATTATTATTATTTTTGTTTGTTTAGAATGCAAATATTCTTGATCTGATAACAACTTGGCTTTAACTACATTTCTCAAATCAAAATACATATATCCTCAGGTATAAACAGAAGCATACTGGAGACACAGTGAGGGGGGAAAAAAAGGTATGGATATTAAACCTGATATACAGTGTCAGCTCCAAATCACTCTAACTTTCAAAAGGTAATACATAGTGAAGACTTTTTAAGGGTATGTTTTCCTTTTCTGGGAATAATTCAAATATTTCTAATTATATTATATGTAACCATTATACAGTAAGATACAAAATTCAGATATAGTCTTAAGGCAGAATTTTTTGTATTTCAAGCTGTTCCAACTTACCATGGTTCCTGCATATAATACATACACATACTGTATGGCAGGCATGTTTCTTCTGCCTTTGTAAATGAGTGTTATTGAAAGCTTTGTCTTATCCCCAACCTTCATTGTTTGTGTAAATAGTGTCCAGTCATTTAAGTTTTTATTCTGCACAAGTCAACAATCCATGTGCTGCAATTTTAAAAAGCTGATTTTTTTCATGTTTAATATTTTCATTTACCTTTTTATTTTAGCCTCATTCTGAAAATATAAGGAAAACATAGATTAGATGTACTATTATTTAATTCACACTAAAATACATCAGTATTAAGATGAGTTATATCTTCAAACACCCAGTCATTTTGCTAGCTTTTGGTGAGCAGATAGTCTGTACCAGTCGTTGTGAAAGTCTTTAAGAAAAAAAATTTGGTTAACAAGTTTCACTTAGCAAAATACACCCAAAAGGAAATCACAGTACAAAGCAAGGTTTAAGTCAAGGCCTCACCAATGCCTACAGTATTAGTATTGTGTCTCAATTTTCAAAATTAAATTTTTAAAAGCTTAAAACTTAACTTATAAGATTTTAAATGAGAACAAACTAGAATGAACAAACATGAGAAATGTTTCTCTTTGGATTAGGGATCTAGCACCTTTTGAGTTTTCATAAAAAGCATGTCTCCCCAGTGTGTTTACTGCAATGTGGTGTAAAAGATCTACATATTTAACTACTTTAACTCTGGCGTCACTCTTTAGTATACTACAAAAATGTTGAGAAAAGCCAAAATGTTTAGCATTTACTCATTATCTTTATCACATGCTTCTAGAGGAAAGTTTGCGTGAGAAAACACTGAAGAGATAATATTTTTTAATCCAGATTTCACAAAACGCATGGTGCAAAATGGGTCCCACAGGTTCTATGTAATAACTGCTCTTCACTGCTTGTTGGCTGCCTGTGATAAATTTGATTGAAATAACTCAAAATATTTCTATAAAACTAGTCATATCCACCCATGCTGTTTTGCTGACCACTATAGCCAGCCCCGTAACAGCCACTCACAGACTGACTCTCAAGGCCAGTGTAAGGAGACTGGGTTGACACCCCCATGCCCTGTATCATTTGGCTATTATATGCCCCATTGCTGGCCCCTGTGGTTGAATTCAATTACAGCTCTATGTATCTGTGCTGCATATGGGCTCTTTCGACATTGCAGCCACGGCTTCTTCATGAGTGCCAAACTCGACATCTGCTTCACCGGTCACTCTTCCATCAGGGCCAATCTCAATATGTACTCTCACAGGATTAAGTGGAGAGAAGAAATTATAAATGTCATTCTCCGTTGCTTTGTATGGTAGCCCCCTCATATGGACACAGTGTCCAGTTGTGCTCTGGACAGCAAACTCACTGTCTCCGTATCTGTGGTCATACATTCCTGACAGACAATAACTGAGATCTCTTCCACATAGATCTGTGGTGAAGCCATAGCTATCGCTGAGGCCACTATACTCCTCATAACCCCCACAGCCTGTGCTACAGGCCCAGACCTCATCCTGTCAAAGCCTGCTCGTTTCACAATGCCAATATATCTCCGAGCGGTGCCAGGCCGGTCATAGGGCCCTGGCCGCTGCACAGACATGAACATTAGAGGGGGATCAGAATATGTTCTCACTTCTTCCTGACTGCTCTTAAACACTTCACTACACCTGTGCCCAATTCTTTCCTTATGCTTCCCGAGCGCCTTCTCCGCGAATTCCTGTGAAGCAAACTGCACAAAGGCTTCTCCTGTAATCTTGCCCTCGGCGTCGACTGGCAAAGTGATACCATTGGGCATAATTTCCAACCCTGAGAAGAACTGAACAATTTCTTCCTTTGTGCATCCAAATGGAAGTCCTCGGAGGCGCACGGAGCCCTCGTTGGCAGCATCGGCACTGTTTGGACCACTGTGCTTCAACACCCAGTCCATTTCGGTTCGGTGGGACTTGAATACCTCAATATAGCGGTGCCCCGTGCTTTCTCTGTCTTTCTTCAAGGCCATTTTTACATCATCTTCTGATTCAAGTTCAACAAAAGCCTCACCACTCTGTCTCCCTTCTCTGGTGTAGATGAAATGAACACCTGATGCGCCATCATGAATTTTGCATTCAGAGAGGAAATTCTGCACATCCTCAATCGAGCAAGAACACGGCAAGCCACGGAGCTTGACCACAAAACCTTCACCTCCCTCAGGACCCAGCATCATGGAGATCCAACAGGTCAGGTGGCAAACCAGCATAGTGTGGCTTTTCGTAGCTTTTAAAGATAATGGTAGATGCTCAGTCTCAAGATGTTCTGGAAGTTATAAATTAGCCTTGGGCTTCACGCTCCCGCTCTCCACATCAGGCGCCTCGCTCGCTCGTCCCACCTGAGCACCTTCAACTCCCGTAAGACACGACGCAGCCCTGGTTCCACCAAGGAGCTGGAAGACTTAAAAAGCTGATTTATAATTACCTTTTCTCAACAGTTTTTTTTATTCTAAAATCATGGCTAAATTAATAACACTATCACTATTACTTATGCCCCAGAGAAATGATTTAAAATGTTTTCTATCATAAAATGATAATGATGTTTCTAAAATGAACCAGAGACATGTATATCAATGTATTTAAGGAGCAATTAGTCCTTATACATGACCATACTCAATACTCACTCTCATGAAAATATCACTGAAGATATGGGTATAACAGCAAAGTGTGGTGAAGACATCAAATGGTGCCTGGCTAACAGAAAAAATAGTATCATGAAGTCTTATCTTGAAAAAGCAGCCATGTAAATGAGGCATCAACTAAGTCCACATGGAAGAAGCGCATCAATGTGTATAAATAATAAAATCCTAAACCAGCTTAAATTTTTTTTTTCAGAGCTTAAATTCTGAACACCAGTTTGCAGAAGGCTATTGGATGATGGTGGAAGCCCAAAATCCATTTGCAGGACGATCTCCCCTCTGACCATAGTCGAAGGTTGTGAATAGTTTTGCTATCAGACAGAGTATTATAAAGTCAATTATGACAGATATAGTTGAGTTAAAATGTAATCCCTTATCATTTTATCTCCCTTTTAGCCCTTTCTAAAACGGTTTCCATATTCAATATTTTTCTTTCCAAGTGAGGTTTTTCCCTATTTTGTCATTGTTGTTGGTGTTTTTGTTTGTTTGTATCTTTTGTTTTATATGAAATCCAGGGTAAGTAAATACACAGAAACAGTAACTACATTAATAATTACCTAGGGACATGGCAGGAGAGGTTGGGGGGAAATAAAGGGCTAAGAACAGTGAGTATGAGAAAGAATAAAATGTTCTGAAATCATGGTGATGAATATACAACTCTTCTTAATATGAGTAAACTATTAAACTGTATGCCAATAAAACTATTAAAAACATATACCTATATTATAATGCACACCTGCACATAGCTTGCATAGGAAAGTAGCATGAAAGGGAGTTGTGGGTTTATAAAACAAAAAAACCTAGCATGTTAACTGAGTAAAAATACAGTTATGCCCCAACTCCATAGAAGGATCCTTTTACTTTCCTCTGCCTCAGCAGTCATAGCAGTTAATTTCAGAAGCTGTGTTTTAAACAAATATAGACAGAGAACCAATTACATATCTCTGAATTAATAAACCTAAACTTGTCCCTTACTCTCCATAATCAATCACTCCTCTTGCAGTGTTATATAATTCTTATTTCTTCCTAATACATTCTATCTCAATTATAATTAATTCCACTAAGACAACAGTAATACTTTATTCATCTTTGTGTTTCTACCTCCTAGGAAGATATCAGAAGCATAGTACTCCATCTTATAAATACTTCCTAAGTAAATAAACAACTTAAATTCAGAGCCATCCATATTTCAAAGGCCATAACTTCTAACAAGATCATTTCAACACTGAGAACATCAGAAGTCTTACATTACACTAGATTACTCACACAAATACCAAAACCAAATACATTTTATAGCTAGTAAGATTTTTTTATTATTAAATACTTTTATTGGGGGCTCTCACAACTCTTACCACAATCCATATATTCATCCATTGTATCAAGTACTTTTATATATACACCATATATACTCGAATATAAGCCGACCCTAGTATAAGCCGAGGTACCTAATTATTACCCGGGAAACCAGAAAAACTGATTGATTCGAGTATAAGCCTAGGGTGGAAAATGCAGAAGCTACTGGTGAGTTTCAATAATCAAAACAAAAGAAAATAAAATGACTAAAAATTGAGACATCAGTTGGGTAATGTATTTAAATATTTATTCTAAATTAAAAACATAAATAAAAGGACAACAATTCATTTAACATTAGTAAACCAGCACCATAAGTGGAAAATAGGTTCCACAAAAACAATAAGGTATCAACAATGATACCCTAAGAGTACTATTCCCTGAGCTCAAGCAGCAACCAAGCTAAAATGGAAAGAGTTAAAGTCCTTCAAAACTGGATTCCTCATCATCATCCGTATCCCAATGCAGAGCTTCAGCTGGTGTGAGGTCATCATAGACGCTGTCCTCACTGAGATCGCCATCATCACCATCACTGCTGTCATTTTCATACAAAGCGCAGTCTTTACTGCCATCCATAGCATTACTAATACTACATTTCTGGAAGGCTCGTCGCACCATGTCTTCTGGAATGTCTTCCCATGCATCTCGAACCCACTTTGTTATTAACTCTATGTCAGGCTTCATGAGAGTTCCTCCTTTTGTTAGTTGGGCTTGACCAGATGTCGTCCATTCATGCCACATCCTTCACACATGGTCTTTAAAAAGCTTATTCAACGATACATCCAGAGGCTGCAGTACAGATGTAAGCCCACCTGGGATAACAGCTAAAGAAACTTTACTAGGTTTTACCAATTTTTTTATGTCATTCGATAGGTGGGCTCTGAACATAACCCAAACAAGTAACAATGGCTTTTTCTTTAAGGCTGCTCCTGTGATCAATTCCCTCTTTTTCCCATCACCTTCCCCTTACTCTCCTGGTATTGCTACTCTCATTATTGGGCCTAAGGGTTTATCGGTCCTGAATTCCCTGTGTTGTAGGCTCTTATCTGTAGCAGTGTACATGGTCTGATCTAGTCAGATTTTTAAGGCAGAATTGAGATCATGAGAGTGGGGGGGGGGGAGTATTAAAGAATTAGAGGAAAGTTGTATGTTTCCTTGGCGTTATACTGCACTTTAACTGGCTTGTCTCTTCCTTGTGACCCTTTAGTAAGGGGATGCCCAAGTGTCTACAGATGGGCTTTGGGTCTCCACCCTGTGCCACCCCCCTCCCCATGCAAATTGGTATAATTTTCTTCTGGGTCTTCGATATCTGATACCTAATCCCTTCTACACCCCGTGATCACACAGGCTGGTGTGCTTCTTCCGTGTGGGCTTTGTTGCTTCACATCAGTCCCGTTGGTTTTTTTCTCCGCTGAATTGTTTACTGTGTCTATCTTATCTAGATAGACATGCAGAGAGACTAATAAGCTCAAAAACATGGCAAAGCCAAAGAAAACAACATAGGAAGACAAAAACAATCAAACATTTGCCACAAAGACAACAACAAAAAGAAAGACAATGACAAAAAAGGAAAATCCTATAAATAATTCCAGGTCTGTTTTTTGACCTTTAGGAGTTTTTCCAGTCGAGTCTGATGGGGTGCCACACTCTTTAACCAAAATCTATTTTTGGTCTTTCCCGGGGACTTCATTGCTTTGTTCCCCTTGCTGTTGCATGCTCTTAGCATTTTGCCCCAGGGTAATGGGGTCAGATCTAGCACAGTTCCTTCACTGTGTCTCCAATGTTGTCCCTCATAACACTATGGTTCAGTGAGGGATGTCATGTCTCCTGTGGTGAAGACGGCCCTTTGTAAGGTGACCAGATTTTGACATTGGTACAGTGGGACACCACTGATAGAACTAATATCCTGGCGAAATAGCCACATGGCAGCCAAAAACCATGTACCCTAGCTTGTCATACATTCTTTCCAAAAATTGGGACTTTTTTTTTAATGCCCCGGGACACGGGGCAAATTGTTAAAAATTGGAACTGTGCCGCCAAAAGCGGGACGTCTGGTCACCTTACCCTATGGTCCTCTCCGTGCATTGTCTGCACTGAGCAGGAATATCGTCTTTGGGACTTGGTGGGCCAAGATGTGTTCCACTCATTCTCCTTCCCTCTTCCTTTCTCCTGTGTGTTCTGATCAGATGTGCCTCTCTCCTCAAGCTGTGGCTCCAGTGCTCTCCTCTTAAGTGCAGTCTTGGGGGGGGGGGGGGGGGGGATGGGAGGAGATAGCTAATGAGATTTTAAAGGCAAATACTCTCAAAATTAGTCCAATTAGTAGTAAAGACAGCACTTTCCATTTCCTAACATAAAACCAAATGCAAAACATTTTCATGTTATGGATTGAATTGTGATGTTAAATGATAACCTCTATGCGTGTGGTTATAATCTGATTTGGAAATAAATTTTCTTTTATGTTAATGAGGCAAGATTAGTATAGGGTTTGTCTTGAATCAGTTTCTTACAGAAATCAAAAGGAGCAGATTAGGTACACAAAGACAGGGGAAGAGAGATGCCAACCCACATAAAGATTGTCCTGGAGCTCAGAAAAGACAAAAGCCTTTCTCCAAAGGAAACAAAGAGAGAAAGCCTTCTCCTACAGCCAACAACCTTAATGTGGAGTTCTGATAACCTAACCAGTGGGAAAATACCTTTTTGTTTGTTGAAACTACTCAGTTGCAGTGTTTCTATTGTACTAGCACTAGTCAGCTAAAACAGAATTTGATATCAGAAGAGTGGGTGGGGTTCTGCTCTAACAGATACCTAAAAGGCAGAAGTGGTTTTAGAACTGGGTAATGAAGAAAAGTTGGAAGAGTTTTAAGGTATGTAATAATAAACTTTGGGCTGCTAACTGAAAGGCTGGTGGTTCACACCCATGAATGAGCCATTCCCCAGGAGAAAGTTGAGTCAATATGCTTCCATAAAGATTCACAGTCTTGGAAACCCTAGAGAACAGTTCTACTGGATTCTGTAAGGTCACTCTATATCAGATTCAACTGAACAGCAGTGGGTAACAGTAAACACATAGATTACCTGGAGGAGAATGCTGAGAGAATTATGGACATCAAAAGAAATTCTGGTGAGGATTAAGTGATGAGAGTTTTAGAGAAAGTCTCTATCACCTTACAATTCATCGAGCACCAGCAATAAAATGTTGCTAGGAGTGTGGATAGGAACGTAGGCTTTAAAAGAAAATGATGCGCACATGATTAGACAGGCAATTTTTTTTATGTAGTGGCAAAGAACCATCTGAATTATGTTCAAATGTTTGGTGGTAGACAGAACACGTGATAACAATAAATATCTAGCTGATGAGATTTCTAGTATTTTAAGAACTACAAAGGACACATGTCCTATAATGTCAAAAAGAGGTACATCTTTTGTCCTCCAAGGGAAAAAGAATGAAATGGACCACATGCAAAGAAGCTTGGAAATCAGTGTAAGTTGGGCCTTCTAGGTTTCAATAGGGCAGGGCGGGACGGCTGATGAAGGCTGATTGCATAATCTCCTGGTCTCCAAAGATGTGGCTACAGCCTCCTAGGTTTCAAATAGTAAGTTCTTCTCCAATTCAGTCCCAAAATATGGGGTCAGTATTAGGTGTGCCAGTGAAAGGGACTGCCTTCCAAAACTGAGGGGGTAAACCTGCCCATGGAGCAGAAAAAGTGCCTGTCATGTCCAAATTCACATGGACAAGAATAATGGGCCACCAAAGGCCTGGAAGCAGAATAGCCACAGCAGTGGGCCTGGAAAGCAGGGTTGAAGCCTAGGGCTGAAGACTTTCCTTCCAAAGTCCAAAGAATATAACTAATAACCAGAAGGTAGGGTGGTTGCCCACATGATCTTGTACAACAGATGATTATTCTCAAGGCTTGAGAACAAATGTAACATTCTTTTTTTATCATTTTATTGGGGGCTCATACACTCTTATAATCCATACATACATCCATTGTGTCGAACACATTTGTACATTTGCTTCCCTCATTACTCTAAAACATTTGCTTTCTACTTGAGCGCTTGGTATCAGTATATTGAGCCCTTGGTATCATTTTTCCCCTCCCTCCCTAACTCCCCCTTCCTCATGAACCCTTGATAATTTATAAATTATTATTATTTTATCATGTCTTACACTGCCCAACATCTCCCTTTACCCACTTTTCTGTTGTCCATCCCCCAGGGAGAGGATTATATGTAGACCCTTATAACAGGTTCCCCTTTTCTACCCCCACCTTCCCTCCACCCTCCTGGTATCGCCACTCTTACCCTGGTCCTGAGGGTTCATCTGTCCTGGATTCCCTGTGTTTACAGTTTCTATCTGTACCAGTGTACATCCTCTGGTCTAGCCAGATTTGTAAGGTAGGATGGGACCATGATACCTGGGGGAGAGGGGGAAAGCATTTAAGAACTAAAGGAAAGTTGTATGATTCATCATTGCTATACTGCTCCCTGACTGGCTGCTTGTCTCCCCCCTTCTATAAGGAGATGCCCAGTTGCCTACAGTTGGGCTTTGGGTCCCCACTCCACACTCCCCCTCATTCTCAATATGATACTTTGTTCTTCGATGCCTGATGCCTGATCCTTTCGATACCTCGTGATCACACAGGCTGGTGTGCTTCTTCCATGTGGGCTTTGTTGCTTCTCAGCTAGATGTCTGCTTGTTTATCTTCAAGCCTTTAAGACCACAGATACTTTATCTTTTGATAGACGGGCACCATCAGCTTTCTTCACATTTGCTTATGCACCTGCTTTGTCTTCAGCAATCGTGTAGGAAGGTGAGCATCGTGGAATACCAGTTTAATAGAACAAAGTGTTCTTGCATTGAGGGAGTACTTGAGTGGAAGCCCAATGTCCATCTGCAACCTCAATACTAAACCTAGACATATATGCACATATATCTATTTCCCCATCATCATATATAAATATATTTAGGTATGTACATGCCTGTATTTAGACCTTTATAAAGGTCCTTTGCCTCCTAGTACTTTCCTCTATTTCCTTTTACTTTTCTCCTGTCCCACTATCATGCTCAGCCTTCATTTTGGTTTCAGTAATTCCTCTTGGTTACAATGCCCTGATCAAGCCCTACCAGGCCTCTTGTTCCCTTGTCCCTGGGTTTGTTAACACCACTTCCTTCTCCCCACCTCCCCCTCCCCCACATCCCCCCCCCAAAAAAAACCATTGGTCCTGTTGTTTTCTCTTCCAGATTGTGTATCCAGCTTATCATATCTAGATAGACCTGCAGAGATAATAATATGCACAAACAGAAGACAGCAAAACAAAGCAACAAAACAAAACAACAACAAATGACAAAAAGAAAAGCTTGTAAATAGTTCAAGTTCTGTTTGTTGACCTTTAGGAGTGTTTTGGGTCGAGTCTAATGGAGTGCCCCGCCCTGGCCCCAAAGTCTATGTTTGGTACTCTCTCGGGACTTTCTTACTCTGCTTCCCTTGCAGTCCTGTTGCACGCCCTTAATGTTTTGCCTCAGTGTGGTGGGGTAGATCAGCCACAATTCCCACACTGTGTCTCCAGTGTTGTCCCCTGTAGGGCTATGGGTCAGTGAAGGATGCCTTGTCTCATAGTGGGGCGGGTCATATGGTCCTCTCTGTACATTGTCTGCTCTGAGCAGAGATATCATCCTGAAGGCTTGGTAGGCCAGGATGTGATCCACTCTTTCTTCCTCCTCCTTCATTTGTACCCGTGTGATCTGATCAGACATGTCCTTCTCCCTGAGCTGTAGCTTCAGTGCTGTCCTCTGAAGTAAATTCTTCTGTGGGGAGGGGCAGCTGTCCATGTAGTTGGGTTTGGGGCCAGCCCCTCAGACCTCTCTACTGGCTCTCTGCTTCATGCCAGTATGTCAAATGTAACATATTCTGATGAGTTTTAGATTTGCATGAAGCGCATTATCCCTTTTTTCTCAATTACCTCCCATTTATAATGGAAAAATCTACCTTGCGCCTGTTCTACAAGTATGTATTTTTTTTCTACAAGTATTTTTTTATGTAAATAACATCCCAGGATAAAGTTCATGGAAAGTCTCACCTTTATTTGATTTACCGTATATCCTTGTGTATAAGCCAAGTTTTTCAGCACAAAAAAAATGTGCTGAAAAACTGGGGTTCGGCTTATACACAGGTCAGTGGTACCCCAGAGAGCTGTAACATCTCTCGAGTGATTGCCATTCCTCCGCTGTTCATTCAAAGCCCTGTTTACTCACATCTAATCAATCAGAGCCGTCCTATGATGTGGAAGGCTCCAATTCGTAGAAGCACCCGTAGTGATTCACTTATGGCAGCAGCTGAACTGGTAAGGATGTGTCTGTCTGGTAAGGATGCTCTGTCTCTCCCCTCTGGTCTCTGTGTTAATTCACACCCTGCATTTCCCACCCTAGGCTTATACTCAAGTCAATCAGTTTTTCTGGTTTCCCAGGTAATAATTAGGTACCTTGGCATATACTCGGGTCAGCTTATATTCGAGTATATACGGTAGATGTTTCAGATGAGATTTTTGGACTTCATAGTAATTTAAGACTTTGGGGATGATGTAACAGTTTTTGAATGTGGCAAGAATATGAATTTTAGGGGGCTAAAGGTAACAGGTTTATATTGAATTGCCCCCCCCACCAGAAACATCCTAACCTTTAAGCTTATAGTTATAATTCAATTTAAGAAAGAATCTTCTATAATACTAATAAGGTAGGACTGATTTAGGGTCTGTCTTGGGCTAATCTCTTAAAATATAAAATATAAAGACATAAAATATTTAGAGTAGATTAGATAAAAAGAAATAGGGAAAGAGAGTTGCCAAGTCACATGAAGATTGCTCAGGAGTAAAAACTCAAAAAGTACAAGTAGCATTTTCCTCTTGATCTGGCACCCTGATTTCAGACTTGAAGCATCCTAAAGGAGGCTAAAAAATATGTTTATTAAGCTACCTACTTATAGTATTTCTGTCACAGCAGCACTAGATAGCTAAACAATGAACAATTCTTTAAGATAATATACAATTCTTTAGTTGAAGAATTTCTGGCCATGCAAAAAAATAAAAAGCCCATAATTAAACAGGAAAATCTCTGCAAGAAATGCCTACCACCTGTTTACCTCAGCACATTTTATTGAGGACCACAGATCTGAAGTCAGACCCAATCACATTTGCAGTATATTAATTTAGCTTTAAATAGCTATGTTCTGGATCTGATTCTATACTTTAAACTTATTTGTTTCACCAGCTGGCATGCATCACCACATTATACAGGGTCACAAGGAAAACCTTAATTACTTTAGGAGAAACAAATATAGTGATATTAATAATAGTGCCTAGATCTTGCTGGATTCTCAATGTTCCTCACAAATGTTGTGTGTTCTCAAGACAGCATAAAAATTTTTAGTGAATAGTGACTATTTTTTAAAGAATAAGAAAAATTTCCCTGATGGGCTAAATAGGCCTCTACTTATTTTAATATAAAACTTGCATGTGCCTTCTAATACAGTCTGAAATCTTTAAAAGTCTCATTTTTATTAAATATAATACATACTTCACTATACACATTTCCATTTGAGAATGTGCTATGTAATTATTGTTGCTGGTTGCCATCAAGTTGAATCCAACTCATGGTATCCCTGAGTGTGTACAGTAGAACAACTTCTATTGTGACCTCTAGAAACAGATCTCCAGACCTGTCTTCAAAGGCACCTCTAGGTCAGTTCAAATCAACAAGTTTTTGGCAAATAGTAAAGTACGTAACCAGATTGCACCAGTCAGAGCTATCAACAAGGCAGTTATGTAGCATTTTATGAATTAATGTCCCCACATTATTTGATACTTCATATGCAATTAATAAACAATATTTAAATTAAGTCTATAAGTGTTTGTTTCTTATTATGTTTTAGATTTCTGAATATATAGCTTCTAAATAGCTCTAAGCCCAAGCTATATACCAGAATAAACCAAACAGGTGGGGTGACTGCCTCCATTCTTGTGAAAAAGGTAAGCATTCAACAAATAAAAATGCATATGTATATATTTTTCAGCATAAGGAAAGGAAATAATGGAGAGATATTAGATATGAAGGGTTGGAGAGCTGGAAGTGGTCCTACTTTGGACTGAAATACTAAGTAAGGAAGCTTTATTGAAATGAGATCTAAAGGAAAACCTAGACCAACAGAATGAGCTGGCTGAAACCAGGGGGTTGGAGGTGGGAGACAGGAACAAGGCTACAGAAACAGCAGAACAGCATGTGAAATGGCCACACAGCAAGTTTCAAAAATAGAAAATCTAGTGTAGTTTGATGACAGAAAACTAGGCAGAGTGGAGTCTAAGAAACTGGCAGGGACCCAACTAATGCACGGCCTGTTATGGATTTAAGGTCTTACAGTAAGTGCATTGAGAATCTAATGTGAAGTTTTATAGGTGAGATGTATGTAAGAAACATCAAGATAAAGAATACCAGAAGGCCCTAGCCCTATCAAAATCTTGGTAAATATAAGTAAACGCATTTTTCCCATTAGGCGAACATAGAGCAACTCCCTCTGAGTTAGTACACCCATAAGGCATTGCCTGAGAAGTATCTCTCTGGTCACAGTGAATTTTTCCAGAAAACCATTTTCACTCAAACGTCATTTTTTGTGATGACCAATTTCAGAGAATAGCATGCAGCTGTGAAATTTTGTTTCCTGTTTGGGAAAAATACCACAGAAACTGTTGTGATGTGGAACACAGCTTACAAGGACAGCACTATGGGAAAAACTCAAGTGTGTGAGTGGTTTTCTTGTTTCAAAAAAGGTGAAATGTCGACTGATGACAAATCTCATTCTGGATGTCTGTCAACTTCCTGAATGGGCGAAAATGTCAACTCATAGTGAATTTGAAGTTCGTTCCACCAAGTCAAACTGTTAATCAAGCTTGCAATTGAGAGTTTCTAAAAAGATTGGGTAACAGTTTACAACAAAAAAGGCTTGATTTGTGGCAGAGGGTTTGCCACCACAACAATGCACCTGCTCACACAGTCATCTCAGTACGGCAGTTTGGGGCGTAAAAAGAGCATGTTTCTCTTTCTCCACACATCTTACTATTTGACCACACTCCATGTAACTTCTTTTTGATTCCATGACTGAAGAGGAACATGACCGGACAGCAATTTGACGAAATATATGAGAAGAATAAACAGATGAATTTGAAAAATGTTTACAAGAATGGAATCACAGATTTGACAAATGGATTAAGTGTAAAGAAGAGTACTTTGAAGATGATATGGTATTTTTGTAAAAAAAAAATTAATACATTTTTTGGGGAAAAAATCCAAATTTTTTTGTGGCACCTATTCGTACATAGATTTCAAGTAAAAGTAAAATGTTTAAAGTATATATATGTTTTGCTTTCATCTGAATCTGAATTATAGCTTCTAAATAGCTCTCATCCCAAACTACATACCATAATAAACCAAACAGGGCCACTCCCTCCATGCATAAGTATATATTTTTCAGCATAATTAAAGAAAATAATGGAGAGATATTAGATATGAAGGATTGGAGAGCTGGAAGTGGTCCTACTTTAGACTGAAATACTAAGTAAGGAAGCCTTTTCTGAGAATAGGACATTTGAAATGAGATACGAAGGAAAACCTGGATCAATAAAAAGAGCTAAAGGGAAACCAAGGGGGTTGGGGTGGGGTGGGAAGTAAACTAGGTTATAGAAACAGCATAACAGTATGTGAAATGGCCCTATTTTTTAAATTCATTTCTCATCTAGTTGACATGATCACATTCTCTTCCCTTTTAGTAAAATGGTCAAATAAATAATGGCTACTTAGTGTGGTGATACTTTAATATCAAAACACTAACTTTCATAAGTATATTTCTCACTAGAAAGCTGTTTTAAATAATTTATATTGACAAAGACTTCATAAATTATTTCCATTTAATTTTCTATCACATAAATAAGGGAATATTAGCAAATGCTTTCTGGTATTAACTACCTTATATCATCACTATCTCTCTAATATACCAGCAATAATGAAAATTCCCTGGGGAATTTCTACCTACAATATTCTATTTCATAAACATTTTTCATTATTCAATAAAACACTTTTTTAATCTTTACCAAAATGATATTGATGATTAGTGTTCAAAAAGGACTCAAAACTCAGTCATTACCAACTCACAGTGACCCTGTAGGACATGGTAGAACTTCCCATATGAATTTCTGAGAATATAACTCTTTGCGGGAGCAGAAAGCCTCATCTTTCCCCCCTGGGAGTGCCTGGTGGTTTCAAACTGCTGACCTTGCAGTTAGGAGCCCAAGTGTAGTCAGTAAGCGACCAGGATTCCTCCCCCAAAATTACTAAATGTCAACCTTTAAGTCTAATAGAATCTAAACATACACAGTGATCCTGTGACTCATCTGTAAAAATCTGTCCCAGAGAAATATTTGCCAGTACATAAAAATGCAATGTGTGTATTTATTAAATAATGTATAAGGAGAATTGCACGTTTTACTTGACACTTCTTTTAAGCATACTACAATGATTGTATCTAACCACAATATTAAAATAAAGGCAGAAATTTCAAGAAATATTCATTTGAACATATAATCCTGTGTTTCTTTAAATTTAAAAAAAACACCTTTTTCCCATTTTAATTATAAGACCTTCTAAAACAAACAAAACTTTAAACTTCCCTTCAAGGTACTTTAGCTCTATAAATCTTCAAGTAGTTGCATACAATTGCCTACATCTTAGCTGGAATATTTACTTACTGAATAGTCTAACTAGTAGACTTTGAAGTTAGCTATCAACTGAGAAATTATAAGGCATACCCAGGTCTCCCCACCCTTCCCAAATATAGTTATCCGAACAAGAGAATGATAGAGAACACTGACACATCTCTCCATTTTTCTAAAATCACATTTCATTGGAGACTCTAAAGCCAACGAAGTCTAAAAGTCACTGCCCCGTGTAGCACATAACAATATTAGCAGGGAAGGGTCACCACCAAAACCTGCATTCCAACCATGGGATTACTTGCCAGATTCCATGCCACTTAGGTTGAGTACCTTGTTAAATAAGGTGAATATTCCTGCTTTACAAGAGCCAACATGAACGACTAAATATCTTTGACTACGAAAAATCCCACAAGTAAATAGACAGAAGTAGGTCTTCATCCAGGAATCTGAATTAGTAAATCCTGAGAAGAGTGGAAGAGATTAGCTTAACGAAACTTTTCTATCTCTAGACAAGAACAGTAGCTGTCAAATTGCAGGTTTTATTATAGATGACCAGACCCAGTGTGGGAACCCTGGTGGCATTGTGATTTATGTGTTGGGGTGCTAACCCCAAGGTCAGCAGT
Organism: Tenrec ecaudatus; assembly: GCF_050624435.1. Taxonomy (NCBI): domain Eukaryota; kingdom Metazoa; phylum Chordata; class Mammalia; order Afrosoricida; family Tenrecidae; genus Tenrec; species Tenrec ecaudatus. The sequence goes on along the minus strand of NC_134530.1, from coordinate 186,933,583 downwards.
TCAAAACTACCAGCCAATCTGAGTGGAAAAGACTAGGGTTTCTACTCCTGTAAAGATTTACAGTCTCAGAATCCACAGGGAAAGTTCTACTCTGTCCTAGAGGCTGATGTGAGTCGGAATCAACTACATGGTAGAGAGTTTGTTTTGTTTTGTTTTGTTTTTGTGCCCAGTTTAAAATTCTATTTTGAGGGGATAAAGAAAAGGGGACAATTAGTAGTTAGTTATTAAGAGCCCTGGTGATGTGATGGTTACATGTTGGGTTGGGATCCACAAGGTCAAGTTTGAAACCACCAGATGCTCCTCAGGAGAAAGATGAGGCTTTCTACTCATGTAGAGTAGAAAGAATTTTTTCTTCTCCTGTAAAGTGTCGTTACAGCTCAGAAACCCACAGGGGCAGTTCGACCCTGTCCTACAAATGGTGGTAGGTTTAGAGTTTTTTAGAACACAGCTATAATAGAAATATCTCAAGTGGATGGCTTTAACAAACATTTATTTTCTCACCTGTTAGGAGTTTATAAGTCTGACTTCAGGGGTGGGCTCTAGGGAAGGCTTTCTCTCTTTTGGCCCTGGGGGAAGGTCCTGATTCTTTTCAGCTTCTATTCCTTGAACATGGTGATAGTCATGTGTCACAGTATTAACTTCCTCCATCTCTACATCCTTGCTTAGTTACTTGCTCAATCTTTTTTTTTTTAGATAAATCTCAAAAAAGACTGATTTAAGATATACAATTCACTAATTTTGTTCTATTAATATAGCAAAAACACTAATAAATGGGATCACAACTACAGGTATAACACATTTCAGGCATACAGAACTGAATCCACAAATAATAGTTATACTTGTATTCTCACCACAATGACTGAAACACATAGGCTGTTCCTCAGTAAAAATGATTCTTAAATCAATTTACCTTTTAAAAAAATCAGAAATTTCTAGTGAATCTCCTGCATCGCTTCCAAATCCCTGTTTTGTTTTTAGATTCCTTTCTCATCTTCTACTATTTCTTAATACTTGAGAGGCAATTTAGTATGTTCCATAGAGCACAGCCTGGAAGTCCCACTGTCTGAAGTTAAATCACAATTCCATCACTTACTACTTGTGCGACGTCAAACAAGTAATGCATCTTCCTACATTAAGGAGGGACCAAAGTAAAACAGTGGTTAAGAAAGAGAGATAAGCATTCAGTGTTACCCACCTCCCAGTCATTCCCACTAACCTCCATTCTTTCTGCTTGCAGGGCCCTAACCTTGTTAGGCTGTCAGATTTACTGTTATGCGATTAGAAAGGATCAACTCTCCTTCACCACCAAAACACTTCTCTTCACAGCCCCAGACAGTCACAGTGCTTACATCATGCTTGCCAGGAATTAGGACAGGCAACTTAGGTCAATGGAACCTCAGTGACGTCTATGAAAGATGTTCCTCACTTAATAAGTGCATGGAGGCCTATGTTTCTCTTCCTCATCTGACATCATCATGTCTGCACGTAATGCTTGAATTTCTCTAGCCTTCCAGAAACAATTGGGGGGGGGGGGGCAACATGCTGAGGCTACAGAGCTCAAATAAGAAAAGCTCTTAAAAACTTAGCTTCCGAGATGCTGAAGTAACCAGCATGATACTGTTCTCCTACTGTTAATGTAAGATAAATCTGGATATGGGTGCAAACCATAACATGCTCAGTTGGTACCCAAAAAGCTATCCAGAGGTGCCTCAGAAGAAAGATTTAGCAATCTACTTCCCCAAAAAAAGCCAATGAAAACCCAATAGAACACAAGTCCACTCGGAGACATATGAGGTCACCATGATTTAGAATCTATTCAACAACTGTCACCATGAGTTAGAATCTACTAATCAACTGCTTTGTTTTAAAGGTAATGCTACTTTTCTGTTGTCAATCAAAAAAGAATCTAATAGCTAAAGGCTCACAGCTCAGTTCTGTTGCTTACGTTATAGGGACAAAGTTACACAATCTCCTTGTACCCTAGGTTTTCTCTTCTGTGAAGTACTCAAAAAAAACCCTCATACTCTCTGCCATCGAGTCAATGTCAGCTCAAAGTGACACTATAGGACAGTGTAAAACTTCCCCTGTGACTGACTGCCCCTGTACAGTTTCTGAGACTGTAATTCTTTATGTGAGTGGAGATCCCCATATTTCTCGTGAGGAGCAGCTTGGTGGTTTTAAACTGCTGATCTTTCAGGTCGCAGTCCAACTCATAACCACTATGCAACCAGGAACTATAAAATAAGGTCAAGAAAAATTCCCTCTTCAGAAGAAAATATATAAATGTTATAATGTAGATAAAGCACTCAATAAGTATCAGGCATATTGTAAATCCTAGTACTGTATTAATTTATTAAAATCAAATGTAAATATAAACAAGCCAAATTTTAAAACATAAGAAATGTATCTTAATCAAGGGTCAGTAGACATATGTTCCATACTATAAAAGAAGAACTTCATCTGAAAGTGAGCAATTAAGGCTTTCAAATTAGTTAAATGAATAAATGGCAAGTTTTCAGTTGTGTTAGCATAATTACAGGCATCCCCTTACAGGTACTACCACCTTAGTGCTAATGAAAGATCCCAAGAGCAGGTGGACTATAATAAGGAGTACAAAGAAATAGCAACTGTTTCATAACTCTCCCAGGGTTGTATCACACAAGTAAGCATTGAAACCAGATTTGTCTGGCTCTAGAGTCACCACTAATCTCTACCACCTCAAATTGTGTGTGTGTGTGCGTGTATGTTTTCATTATACCATCTTATCATGTATAGATTTAAGCTGGAAGCTACTCTTTTGGGGGGCAAACACTTTTCACAGGGATTGCCCGATTCATAACAGTAGCAAAATCACAGTTATGAAGTAGCAATGAAAATAATTTTTTAATAATTTTATTGGGGGCTAGTACAATTCGTGTTTTTAAAACATTTTATTAGGGGCTCATACAACTCATGGGCAAAACTGACATCTTGACTATATTGAGTCTTCCAATCCACGAGCATGGGATATTCTTCCACTCTTGGTTTCTTGTAATAGTGTTCTGTAGTTTTCCCTGTATAGATCTTTTGTTTTTTCAGTCAGGTATATCCCTAGACATTTCAATTTGTATTTGGCTATTGTGAAGGGTACCACCTTTTTGATCTCTTCTTCTGTGGTCTTATCCGATGTGTATAACAGTCTGATGGACTTCTGTTTGTTGATCTTGTATCCTGCCATTCTGCCAAACTCCTCTATTGTTTCCAGTACTCCCCTTGAGGAACTTTTGGGATTTTTCATATATAAAATCATATCATCTGCAAATAACGATAGTTTCACCTCTTCCTTCCCCAGACGAATACCTTTGATGTCTCTTCTTTGCCTTATACTGTTAGCTAAAACCTCCAGCACGATATTAAATAAGAGTGGGGATAAAAGGCATCTTTGTCTGGTCCCCTTTTTCAGTGGGATTGTGTTAGTCTTTTCTCCATTGACTACCACGTTGGCTGTTGGTTTTTCATATATAGCTTGTATTGTCTGGAGGAACTTTCCTTCCATTCCTATCTTCGCTAGTGTCTTAAACAGGAATTGGTGTTGGAGGTGGTCATATGCTTTTTCTGCATCTGTCGATATTATCATGTGGTTCTTAAATAGTTTTTCATGTCAATGTGATGAATAATACTAATGGTCTTTCGTATGTTGAACCATCCCTGCATCCCTGGTATGATCCCACTTGGTCATTGTGAATTACTTGTTTTATATACTTTTGTATTCCGTTGGATAGTATTTTGTTAAGGATTTTTGCATCGATGTTCATAGGGATGTTGGTCTGTAGTTCTTAATTCTTGTGGGATCCTTGCCCAGTTTGGGTATCAGAGTTACACTAGCTTCATAGAAGGAGTTCGGGAGTTTGCCATCTTTTTCTATGTTCTGGAAGAGTTTGTGTAAGATTGATGTTAGTTCTTCCCTAAATGCTTGGTAGAATTCTCCAGTGAAGCCATCTGGTCCAGGGGATTTTTGTGTTGGTAATCCCTTGATAACCATTTCTATTTCTTCTATTGTTATAGGTCTGTTGAGATTCTTGACGTCCACTGAGGATATTCTAGGGAGGGATTGTTTTTCCAAGAATTTGTCCATGTCTTCCAAATTGTTTAATTCATAAGAGTACAATCCTTCATAGTACCATGTAACTATCCTTTTGATTTCATTAGGGTCTGTTGTAATGACTCCTCTTGCATCCCTTATTCTTGCTATTGAGATCTGTTACCTCCTTTCTTTGCTTAGGTGTGCCAGTGGTCTATCGATCCTGTTTATCCTTTCAAAGAACCAACTTTTACCAGTATTAATTTGTTCCATGGTTTTCTTATTTTCCCTCTCCTGAATCTCAGCCCTGATTTTTAAATTTCTTTTCTTTTGCTATTAGTAGGATTGTCCTCCTGACCTCTCCTCTAGTTGTTGTAAATTTTGTGCCAGCATATCAATCATGAGTCTCTCGTCCTTTCTCAGGTGTACATCTATTGCTATGAAACTTCCTCTGATGACTGCCTTTGCTGTGTCCCATTCCCTTAAGTTTTGGTACATCATGTGCTCATTCTCGTTTGTTTCTAGAAATTTCCTAATTTCATCTCTGATCTGCACCAGTACGCACACCTTTTCAGTAGAGAGTTATTCATCCTCTAATTGTTTGCTCTTGCTTTCTTTGTCTTCCTTTTGTTGATTTCCAGCCTTATGGTAAAGTGGTCAGAGAAAGGTCTGTATAATTTCAATGTGCTTAAATTTATGTAGATTTTCCCTATGCCCCAACATGTGGTCTATCTTCAAATATGTGCCATGTGGACTTGAAAAGAATGTGAATTTTTTTGTATTTGGATGAAAATCTCTGTAAATATCTATCAGGTCAAATTGTCTAATTGTGGTATTTAGATCTCTAGTCTCCTTTTTGAGTTTCTTTCCCTGTGATCTATCTTTCTCAGAGAGTGATGTGTTGAAGTGACCCACTATAATTGTCGAGTCTATGGTTTCTTTCTAAATCTTTCGGAGTGTTTGGTTGATGTATTGAGCTGATCTCTCATTCGGGGAATATATGTTAACAATGCTTAGTGGTTCTTTGCCTAGCATTCCCTTGAGCATTATATAGTGTCCCTCCTTATCTCTTTTTATGGTTTGTACTTTAAGGTCAATTTTATCCGAGATTAGGATTGGAACCCCTGCTTTTTTTGTATTGTGGTTTGCTTGGTAGGACCTTCTCCAGCCTTTGATTCTCAGCCTATTTTTGTCTGTAGCCTTGAGATGTGTCTCCTGTAGGCAGCAGATTGATGGGTTGTGTTTTCTAAGCCAGTCTGCTAGTCTCAGTCTTTTACTGCCTGAGTTCAGGCCACTGATATTCAGGGTTATTATCTCCATGTGCGGAATCTGTGATGTCATCTTACATCATTTGTGTTGGGAGTTTTCCTACTTTCCTTTCTCATTAGTGTGTTGTGCGTGTGTGTGTGTGTGTGTGTGTGTGTGTGTGTATCATTCTTGACTTCTTTCCATCCTTAAGCCAATACTATCTTGGGGTCTGTTTTCTCGTTGTTGCCCTCTGGGTGAGGTTGTTCTATGTGGTGGTTTCTTATTTATGCTTGGTGAGTGTTGTTCTTCTGCCCATATTGGTTTCGGCAAGGATCTTTCGTAGGGCTGGGCTTCTTCTAATGTATTCTTTGAGTTTTTCCTTGTCTGGAAAGACTCTTACTTCTCCATCAATCTTGATTGATATTTTCGCTGGGTAGAGTATTCTTCGGTTTGCTTGGGGGGGTAGTACAATTTTTATCACAATCCATACATACATCCATTGTGTCAAGCACATTTGTACAGAAAATAATTTTATGGTTGGGGGGGTCGCAGCATTAGGATGGTTGAGAACCACTCAGGATCAGTACTTTAAATTAAGCAACTGACAGGAAGCCATCCTATACAGAAGTCTCAAATTAAGTCCTCACTTATTTTAGGAAGCACATTATTAAATGCATTGCATTAAATTATTCAAAAATGTATTTATTGCAGCACACCCCTCACATTCCAAGAAGTGTATTCTGAGAACTTCAGAAATATACAATCTCTCAAATACTATTAACAAATACTGTCCTCATACATGGACTTACTCTTTAGCACCTATTTCTCAAAGTATGGTTCCTGGACCCCTTGGAGTTCCCAAGACCACTAGAAAAGCCACGAGGTCAAAGCTACTTTCCAAATAATTGTTGTTATTGTGGTGGTGGTGGTTGTGTGCTATCTCATAAGGTTTCCAAGCTGTAATCTTTAGAAATATATCCGTTGTGTTTTTCATTGCTCTGATATTATGGTACAAATGCAGTGATTGGTAAAATTTTCTTTCTCATACTCACTGTTGTTAGCTCCCCACTTGTCCCAATTTGCCCTGTCATGACCTTAGGTAATTATTAATCCAGTTACTGTCTTTGTAGTTTTACCTATCATTGATTTCATATACAAAAAATAATACAAACCAACAAGGAAAAAAACCACAACAATGACAAAATAAAGCAGAAAACATCAATCAAAAAGAACATAGAAAATACTAAAAACTGAAACAACTTTAAAATGGGTCAAAGGGGAGATATAAAATGTCACGGTATAACATTTTAACCTAACTCCATCTGCCATAATCAAATTTTAAAAACTCTGTCTGATAGCAAGGCTGCTCACATCCTTTGACTGTGGTCAGATGGGATTCACCGGGGTGATTAATCCATGTGCGGGCTCTATAAATTGATTTGGGGCTTCCACTGCCATCTATAGCCTTCTGCAAACCAAGTGTTCAGAATTTAAGCTCTGATAAAGTCCCCTTGTCAGGTTTTAGATTTTATTATTTACAATCCTTGGATCACACAGGCTGATGTGCTTCTTCCATGTGGTCTAAGTGATGCCTCACTTACAAGTCTGCTTGCTTCAAGACAAAACTCTTAAGGCTTCAGGTGCTATTCTTTCTGATAGCTAGGCACCTTCAGATTTCATCACCACACTTTGTACAAGCCCCAACCTGTACACTGATGAGATGACACCACTGTGTTCTAAGTCCACTGCCAAGGCAGATGCCACAACTTGCACCACTGCATTAGCCACAGCCTAGACACTGTCAGGATGCCATATTTACAACCACTGACTCCACTGCTTTCTAAACTATGAGAGACTGTGGCTACTGCTACCATCTATTACTAGAATGGACCTTGGACAGTCCCACCTTCTCTACATTACTCACATCTAGTCCACAACCAAAAATAAGTGCATTTGACTAATGGAACCTTGATTCTGTGCCCATTTCCTAGACAAGAGCCTTAATAGTACAGCACAGCAGTTAGAGTTCTGCTCTTTTTTAATAAATAATTTTATTGGGGCTCATACAACTCTTATCACAATCCATCCATCCATTGTGTCAAGCACATTTGTACATATGTTGCCATCATCATTTTTAAAAATTTGTTAGCATTTGTTAAGCATTTGATTAGGGGCACGTGCAATTCTTATCACAATCCACACATAAGTCCATTGTGCCAAGCACATTTGTACATTTGTTGCCATCATCATTCTCAAAACATTTTGTTTCTTCTTGAGCCCCTGGCATCAGCTCTTCATTCTGCCCCCTCCCTCCCCACTCCCCACTCCCTCCCCACGTCCCCTCCATCATGAACCCTTGATAATTTATAAATTATTATTTTGTCACATCTAGTTCTGCTTTTAAGTGAAAAGTCAGTGCTTTGAACCCAACAGCCACTCTGTGGGAGGAAGAGGTGTCAGTCAGCTTTCATAGAGCAGACCGCTTGAGAAGCCTATGGGGCAGTTATACTCTGTCTTACAGTGTGTAGTACACCATCAGAATCAACTCCATGCCAGTGAGTTGGACTGTTAGATGAAGAGTATTTACTATTTTCAGATTCTCCAAGAAAAACTAGACTCTGTCTCAGAAAATACAGGAAAGGGATTCAAATGCCTTGAAGACAAAAAGAATGACAAATGTTCACTACTCATGACAACCTTTACTGCTGACACTCAGGCAATGGCATTCTCCTAAATAACAATTGTCAAAACTATAAAGTACTTTAAGTCATAATATTAAAGGACTAGATCTGTCACCACTTTACCCCATCATCTATCTCAGCACCATAAAGAGTAGGATAATATATGCCTCTAGATATGACACGATATGATATACATACAACAACGTGCTATACATCAACTATGAAATATTCTTGCCCCAATTTTTTCATTTCAATGAACGTTTTACATTTAACTTTCAACTTTCAAGAAATAGAAAACAAGGGAGTAAGTCAAACAAATCCAAAATGTGGGACATTTGACAGGACTAGTGACTAAATCTCTGGATAGTCATGAAAACATATCTATACCAATAATCACTGCAGCATAATTCACAATAGTCAAAAGGGGGAAACAATCAAAATGCCTATCAATCAGTAAGTGATAAGCAAGATGTGGTATACACACACAAAATCGAATATAACTCAGTCATAAAGAATGAAGTCCTGATGCTTGCCACAACCTGGATGAATCTAGAGATCATTATGCTGATCAAAATAAATCAGACGCAAAAGGACAAATGTAATAAGGTGGCATTTACATGAGATAAACAAATATATAGAAACCAAAAGTAATCAGTGGTTAAGTTACCAGCAACAGGAAGGAGGGAGAGGGCTTTTTGCTTAGTGTACACAAGGTGTATGTTAGTGATGGAGAGATTTTTTGGAAAAAGAAAACAAAAATGTTAGTACAATTTGAGGAATGTAATTAAAACTGTAGAATTGAATGAATATTTTACTGTGTATATCAATAAAATAAAAATAAACAATGAAGAGCGGAAAATATAGGTTGCAAATGGTATATTTATATACAACTTACATAACCTTTATATACAGTTTGAAAACATGAAAAACAGTGCTATTTACTGTTTATGGTACATATGTATTTAGCAATTATATGAACTAAAACCAAAGCCATCAAGTAGATTCTGATTCACAGTGACCTTATTAAGACAGAATAAACCTATCCCATAGGGTTTCCTACTAAATCTTTACAGAAGCTAGCTACTCCATCTTTATCCTGCCAAGAGCCTGGAGGACTGATGCAAAGAGGTGCCCTTCCGTTTGCAGTTGAGCACTCAGCCACTACACCACCAGGAAGCCTAGTCACCACATAGAACTATCTCAATTCAGGAAAATTTGTAAGTCTGGTGAGTAAGAAAGAACAAGAAAGGCAAACTGTAAACAACTACATTGGTTATGGCTTATTTGTTTAGAAATAAAGATCAAATGTGGTTTTATGTTAAAGCCTAATCATGCTAAGCAGAACATTTGGACGTTAATAAACAATGAAAGAGAAACATAAAACTAAACACAATTATAGCCCTTGCTTAGACCCCAGTTGGAACAGACCAGCAATAAAAAATAATCTGGGGTGTAAGTGGCAAAATTGGAAGTGGGCTGTCTTTTATTTGATATTCATAGTTAATTTTGTTAGGTGTGATAATCTGAGAATGTGACTATGTTTATATAAGAAATGTTCTCATTTTTTTGGAAATGCATTTAAATGTTTAAAAAGACAATAAGGCAATTCCTATAATTTATAACATGTACCCCAAAAAGGAGATAAGGCAAATATAATAAACTAAATAAATGTCCATCTTAGTTGCTTAAATGGATTATGGATTATTTTCTCTTCTTTGCTGTCTGCTTAAAATTGTACAAAGCACAACAAAAAGTTACAATATACCTTTGTGATTCTAACTTAAAGAGAAAGACTGAGCATGGAATAGAACAGAGATTTCTGGCATGAACGTTCTAACTAAAAGAACTCAAACAAGGAACCAATATTGAATACTTTAATAAAATTTTAAGTATTTGTGCAACAGATATTTGATTTGTGTACACTGAGCGCCAAGTATAGTCCATACAGGGATGAACGAAAGAGATATCTCCCTGCCCTCATAACAGAAGAGATATAAAACAAACAAGTACTACACAACAGAAGGGGAGTTTAAACATACACTTTTAAAAACAGTCCACCTTCCTTTACAAGTTCCTCTTTCCTCTTTAAAAAGAAGTTACTCAGGATTCTAGTCTACGTCTCTTCTACTTTGTTTACTTTCTGTCAACTGACACCTTACAGAGCCAGCTCTCTCTCTCGAATTGTACAACCATGTCAAATTATCCACAGACATCTATGCTTGCCTCATAGACATCAAACTCTGAACCTGTCCGCTCTTTTCCAAAAAAAAAAAAAAAAATGTTCTTTTAGTCCTTTCTTGACAAAGGTGCTCAAGAATCTGAGATTCTCCCCTGCTCCTAAATCTACCCCAAAATATGCTGATTTTACTTCCTAAAAACATCTTAGATCACTCCTTTGTACTCTCACTACCTCCAAACTCCTTCAAATCATTACCGTCATTAACCTGGATTACTGAAATGGTTTTTCTAATTGTCTTCCTGACACAGTGTTGCTTGGATCCAAAGTTCTCCAGACCTAAGCCAAAAGAATTGCTCTAGGACAAAAATCTGATGTAGGTTATTCTTAGAATAAAGCTCAAATTTCATCCGTGATCTGTAAAACCAAGCTATATCTGACCTCTGCTTACCTTCACAGCTTCTGCTGCACCATGTGTTCTTTTCCCCAACTCACACACACTGCAGCTCAACCCATACTCAGAACTTCCTTTTCTCATTCTTCATTGTTGCTATACCCTGCCCGGCCTGTGGGCCCTTCTTGCTCTCAGGCCTCTAGCACCCGTACTTTTGTTTCCTGAGTCCTTCTCAGCTGAGACATCACAATCTCCATCCTGGCTATGGTACTTCTCTGAGTTTAGCACTGCAGGCCATACAACCCTATGTTACAGCAAGACTGTTGCCTCAAAATGAAAAATAACAAACTCAATACCTTCAAGTCACTGCTGACTCATAGCGACTCCCTATGGGTTTCTGAGACTGTAACTGTTTATGGGAATAGAAAACTGTCTTTCTCCCTCTGAGCTGCTGGTGGTTTCAAATTGCTGACTATGCTGAACGACACCCAAATCAAAACCACTACACCACTGTGGCTCTTCCAAGGTTCTTGCCTACACTCTCATTAAATTATAAGGTCCAAGAAGGCATGGTCTTTATCTTATTCACCAAGTCAAGCTTCTTAAGAGAAGTGGGGAAGGCAGAAGTGCTTCTTTAATCAAAATATAATTTTGATTAATTTAAATATAAAAGATACTACAAACAGATGCAATTAATAACTAAGGCACTGTTTTGTTTGATTTTTGGTTGGGTGTTTTTTGCCCTGAAGTCGATTCCAACTCATGGTGACTCTATAGTGCAGACTAGAACTGGCCCATGGGGTTTCTAATGCTGTAAATCTTAGCAGCTATAGATTGCTGCATCTTTCTCCTGAGGAGTCGCTGGAAGGTTCAAACCACGGGCCTTTTGGTTAGTAGGAGGACACTTTAGCCATTAGACTACCAGGATTCCAGTATGACAGTAACTTTTTTTTCAAATGATATATAAATTAAGGCAAAACAATCCATAACAAAATATCTAGGGCAGGGGTCCTCAAACTTTTTAAACAGGGGGCCAGTTCACTGATCACCCGTTGGAGGGCCGGACTATAGTTTTAAAAAACCTATGAACAAATTCCTATACACACTGCACATATCTATTTTGAAGTAAAAGAACAAATGGGCCAAAAACACCTGGCAGGCCAGATAAATGTCCTCGGTGGGCCGCATGTGGCCCGCGGGCCGTAGTTTGAGGACACCTGACTAGGGAAATGAAAGTGGGGAGCCAAAGACAAACCCAAAGACAAGGAAACAACACGTGATCTAAGATGGATGGCCAGTGGGACATAGAATGCCTAGTGGGGTTTGATCAAGTATAATGTAGCTGAGAGTAATTATGAAAGCCAAATAAAGGTCGAATATGAGAGTGCGACAGAGAAAAGTAAAAGGAAATAGAGGAAAGAACTAGGACACATAGGACATTTACAGAGGTATGAATAAAGGCACATATATGTAATTATATTGATATATAGTGATAGCGGCATATATCTATGTACATATATTTATATGTTAAGTATTAAGATAGCAGATAGACATTGGGCATCTCTACCCAAGTACTCTAACAGCCAGGCATTCTGTGATGCTCACCTTCCTGACACCTATCGCTACAGACAAAATGCATGCAAAAGTAAATGTGGTGCCCGGCTATTAAAATATATGTCTGGGGTCTTAAAGGCTTGAAGATAAACAAGCAGCCATCTAGCTTGGAAGTAACAAAGCCCACAGGGAAAAAGCACACTAATCTGTGTGATCATGATGTGTCGACATGATCAGGTATCAGGTATCAGAAGAACCAAAACAAATAATCATATCAATGTGGGCGAGGGCAGGCAGAGTAGAGACCCAAAGTCCATTCTGTAGACAATTGGACATTCCCTCACAGAAGGGTCACAAAGAAGGGTAAGCCAGCCAGAGTACAGTATAGCACCGATGAAACATACAACATTCCTCTAGTTCTTTAATGCTTCTTTCCCCCTCCCGCCCCCCCCCACTATCATGACCCCAGTTCTACCTTACAAATCTGGCTACACCAGAACAAGTACATTGTTATAGATAAGAGCTCTTGACACATGGAATCCAGGACAGATAAACTCATCAGGAACAATAATGGTATTAGTGATACCATGAGAGTGGGGGTAAGGTTGGGGAAGAAAGGTAGAATTGATCGCAATGATCAACTTATAACCCCACACCACCCCCTACCCAAGGTGACAAACAACAGAAACATGAATGGAGACAGCAGGTGGTGTAAAATATGAAAACAACAATAGTTTGTAATTTAGCAAGGGTTCATTAAGGTCAGAGGGTGAAGGAGCAAGGGAAAAAATGAGGAACTGATATCAAGGGTTCATATAGAAAGAAATGTTTTGAAAAGGATGATGGCAACATACATACAAATGTGCTTGACACAATGGATGTATGGACTGTTACAAGAGCTTTAAGATTCCCCAATAAAATTATTTTCATAAATAAATAAATAGACATAGATTAAAAATATATATCTAAACTGACGGTTGGCAAAATGGATAGATTTGGAATAAAGTAATTACTACTCAACATGTTAACTACTACAGAACCTAGGCTGTGAGCACATATATAGATATTCACTGTATCATTCTTTCAATGTTTTGTATATCTGAAAGGTTTTTAATAAAAAGTGAAGAAATAAAATCTCTAAATCATGGTAATTTAATTTAATCTACTATGAGAAAGTCTCTGTGGTGCTCAGAGAGTTAAGTGCATGACCACCATCAGAAAGTGGCTAATTCAATTTCATCCAGAAGCCCCCTGGAACGCAAGCCTGACCATCTGCTTCCAAAAGGTCAGAGCTTCACATTCTAACTCTACCCATGGAATAACCATGAATTGGAGCAAACTCAACAACAGCTAACAAATTTGGAAAAATTCATAGAAAAATCATTTTAAAAGGTACTGTATGTAACACATCATTTTAAAACTCTAGAAAATATTAGTGAAGGAATTTGGATGAAGAAATTCTAATAGATTTTCACATAGTATGAAAAAAAGACAAGAAAGAATTTATTCATTTAATTATGGTACTATTGAAAAATCTTGACTATATAATATTCCGCCTGAAAAATAAATAAATCTATCTTGGTAGAAGTACAGAGGATGGCAAAACTTCCTCTCACATTACTTTGGACATGTTAAAAGGAGAGGTCTGTCCTTGCAAAAGGACATCATCGTCTTAGTAAAGCAGAGAGTCAGCAAAAAGGGAGATGATCTTCAATGAGATAGACTGACACAGTAGCTGCAACAATGGGCTCAAATGCAGCAATAATAGGTGGGACTGGGAAGTGGTACAGGGCTAGGAAGTGTTTCACTCTGTTGTACAGAGTCACTATGAGTTGAGACTGATCAGACAACCTAATAAAACAGTGGTTGCTCATTTGAGTAAACTAAATACTCAGAAACATGTAAGATTTTAAATTCAATTATTGTTTCAATTGTCTATAAATTTCCAATCAATTCAAAACATATTAGGAAAATGATACCTCACTTATACTTAAAATTTAGGTCCAAAATTAGTAATCTTGAAAATCAAATAGCCCCTTTGAAAATAGATGTTGCCAGTTGATTGAGCTATCAACAGAAGGAATTAATGCTTGATCCATTACTCTTCACGATGTTGAGAATAAAGAACTGAAAGAAAGACTTGCAGGTCTGTGTACATAACAAACACTTAGCAAATCTGTAACCATGGACAATGTCTCTAATATGATTAAATTTGTTTATTTTCTCAAAAATGGCACTGAAATCACATGGCAAATGTGGTAGTTACATAATCGTTTGTCAATATGAGGATTACAAGTGAAGGGGTGGAGTCTAGCCTGTCACTCAAGATATAACCAATGAGGCCTCTGTGAAGGCATGAACTTCTCCTGAGAATTCTGGGAACTCTTGTATTTTTCTCCATGGAGGTGGTAGACCTCTCCCCCTCACCCCCTCTCTCTCTATCTCTCTCGCTCTTTCTCTCCTCACTCCCTGGGAGACATTACAGCTGATAAGACACATGGAACTACTCTAGTGCCCTAAACTGGAGAAGCCACATGGGCCTACCCTGATGCAACCAGACCTCTGATGCCAGAGAAGCCACGTAGAGACCCCTGCCAGTGCTGAGATGTTTCCAGTGCCACTGGATCCAAAGACTTTCTACCCACTGGCCTGTGATCTTCTACATTTGGCATCATTGCATGTGTTTCATGAGTCTGAAGAGGACTTTACAGACTGGTCTCAGACATATGGGCTAATATCAGACTTATGAGCTTGGACTGGACTAGGTTATGATGCTTTCTTAATGCACAATTACCCTTTATATAAAACTCTCTCTTATACACATGTGTTTCTATGGATTTGTTTCTCTAGTCTACCCAGTCTAACACAGCAAATATCAAGGTCAAATGATAACTCTGAAGACTCTTACTGCACAATGATTTTCAGACATTTGACCAATGCAAAGTGTGATAAAAATGAGAGGTTTAAAAGAAAAAGTTGATTGGTATAAAGTATGCTGCACATACAACTTTAAGTAATTATTAAAGATGCGATCAAGGATATTGAACTAAAATGGGTTTTAGGAGAATGTGTAAATTTATTTGAACAGTTTGTATTTTAAAACTGATAACTAAACTTTTAGAAAAAATTTCATGGAAATTATGAATCGCCTATTAAGATGAACAGTATACACCACATGTTAGAAACCTTACTCGCAATATATTAGCTGAGGATAATATAAAATATTAATTTTCTAACAGCTAATTGGCATATGTCATTAACTTTGGAAACCTTAAAACCTTTTTCAAAAAAGTTATGGTAAAATTACAGAGTGATGATTTTGGTATAGGATGGGAACTGAGCTAAAATTAAGAATTCAATAATACATTTAAAAACTCATTGAAATCTTTAATGTTGGGGAAATTTTCACTGAAAATAATGGCTTATTCGGAATAGTTTATCTAGATCCTTATTATCAAGTTCTAACAAGTTTCTAACCAAAGGTGAAGGCCATAAGACATTTTAAAAGCAACTGGAAAGAGGCCAAGCAGCGAGGCCCGGCTCCTTGAAAGAACAGTAACCTGCCCCTGGGGTTCACCATGCCCTCCGACCTGGCAGAGAAGAAAGCAGTCAAAAAGAAGGAAGCTGCCAAAGCCCGCAGTGAGCCCGAAAGGGGCACGAAGCAAACGGAGATGCTGCCACGGAGCCACAGGTAGCAGAGGAGGAAAACGAGATGTCCAATGGCAGTGAGACCACAGAAGTGGATCTGCTGACCAAGGAGCTAGAGGACTTTGAGATGAAGAAGGCTGCTGCTTGAGCTGTCACTGGGGTCCTCGCCTCTCACCCCAACAGCACTGACGTCCACATCATCAACCTCTCGCTCACCTTTCATGGCCAAGAGCTGCTCAGTGACACCAAACTGGAACTAAACTCAGGCCGACGCTATGGTCTTATTGGCTTAAACGGAATTGGAAAGTCCATGCTGCTCTCTGCTATTGGGAAACGGGAAGTGCCCATCCCCGAGCATATTGACATCTACCACTGACCCGGGAGATGCCCCCTAGTGACAAGACACCCTTGCAGTGTGTGATGGAGGTGGACACGGAGCGGACCATGCTGGAGAGGGAGGCCGAGCGGCTGGCGCACGAGGATGCGGAGTGTGAGAAGCTGATGGAGCTGTATGAGCGCCTAGAGGAGCTGGACACCGACAAGGCAGAGATGAGGGCCTCACGGATCGTGCGCGGGCTGGGCTTCACCCCCACCATGCAGCGCAAGAAGCTCAAAGACTGCAGTGGAGGCTGGAGGATGAGGGTTGCCCTCGCCAGAGCCCTCTCTATTCGGCCCTTCCTGCTGCTCCTGGACGAGCCCACCAACCACCTGGACCTCGATGCCTGTGTGTGGTTAGAAGAAGAACGCAAGACATTTAAGCGTTCTGGTCCTCGTCTCTCATTCCCAAGATTTCCTGAATGGTGTGTGCACCAGTATCATTCACATGCACCACAAGAAACTGAAGTATTATACGGGTAATTATGATCAGTACATGAAGACTCGGCTGGAGCTAGAGGAGAACCAGATGAAGAGCTTCCACTGGGAACAGGACCAGATCGCGCACATGAAGAAGAACTATATCGCCAGGTTTGGCCATGGCAGTGCCAAGTTGGCCCGGCTGCCCCAGAGCAAAGAGAAGACACCAGAAAATGATGGCATCGGGCCTGACAGAACGGGTTGTTAGTGACAAGAAACCATTGTTTTATTTCCCACCATGGGGCAAGATCCCTCCACCAGTCATTATGGTACAAAACTGAGCTTCAGGTATACGAAAGATGGGCCTTGCATCTACAACAACCTAGAGTTTGGCATTGACCTCGACACATGAGTGGCTCTGGTAGGGCCCAATGGAGCAGGGAAGTCAACGCTGTTGAAGCTGTTAACTGGCGAGCTCCTCCCCACAGACGGCATGATCCGAAAACACTCTCATGTCAAGATAGGGCGTTCCCATCAGCACTTACAAGAGCAGCTGGATTTAGACCTCTCTCCTTTGGAGTACATGATGAAGTGCTACCCGGAAATCAAGGAGAAGGAAGAAATGAGGAAGATCATTGGACGATATGGTCTCACTGGGAAACAGCAGGTGAGCCCAAACCGGAACCTATCCGATGGCCAGAAGTGCCGTGGAATTATTTCTTAAAAATAAAAAATAATTTAAATTGAGATCAAACAACTATACTTTTAATATTGACTAATAATAAGCATTTATGGTACGCAAAATTTGAGAGAAAAAGTACTCTTGAACCTTGGGAAGAAAAATGTTTACATTATCTTCAGTTATATGAAATTATTATATTGGGTCACCAACTCAGGTCAGTGCTGAGAGGACTTTTCAAGTTACAAGACAATAGGTATAACTTAAATGAAAAAATATTGAAAAATATTCTTTTAATTTTATCTAATTATGATGTATTGCAATGATGTTTTCTCCATGAACGGTATAAGTGTGTCAGAATTAAATCTATATTTTTAATAATATGTTGTTTTATGTAATGCTATGGGATTTCTTAAGCTTAGAACTGGAGTGAATATTAAAATATTAAATACTTTATTGTGGTTTCCCTTTATGTACTGATACATCAGTTATGACAGCACATTTTGTATTTGGAGAAGTTCATGAATAAATTCCTAACAGTCTGACATGACAATTAAATGTTAGTAGTGAAATATCTCCATCAAAATTAACTTTGTTTTCTAAAAATACTATACTTATTGAAGTGGAGACTAGAGGAATCCCCAAAATTGTGGCCCTTAGAGATCCTTCAAAACTGGGACAAATTTTCAGCCAAATAGTAGACAGGTCTAGAGTGTCAATAATAACACCAGGAAAAAATATGCCCTAAGTACAACAATAAGAAACCAAAAGGAGGAGTGTAATCCAAAAACAAAGCTCAGGCAGGTAAAGACCAGAAATAACAACTACAAAGATCAGGGAACCAAGTGAGGAAGTGGGAAGAGTACCTTTACAATGACTGCAAACCATGTCATAAAACAAAACGTGTATAAATTGTTGAATGGAAAACTAATAGGCTCTATAAATTCTGACCTAAAGAAGTAGTCACTGGGAATGAGGGAAGAGTTGTTTGTTTTTAATATATTCTATAGCCTTCAATTTTTTCTACCAAAAAAGCATTTTTAATCTTCAATATAATATTTAAATCGTATGTTTTAAAACAGCTGTTGATTATACAACTCTTCTTAATATCCTTGAACTATTGAGTTGCATATGTGAATTATATGTCAAAACCATTAAATTTTTTTAATTTAAGAGAAAAAAATAATGACTTAAAAACAAACAAATTCCCTGCCAGCCAGTCAATTCTGACTAATAGTGACCTTATAGGACAGGTTAGAAATGCCCTTGTGGATTTCCAAGACTGCAATGCTTTACAGGGGTAGAAAGCCTCATTTTCCTCCTGCTAAGCAGCTAGTGGTTTCAAATCGCTAACCTTTTGGTTTGCAGCTCGATGCATAACCACTACACTTAATAGGCCTCCTTCACAGTATGTTAGCAGTCCTTATACAATAGTATTGTTAAGTGACTCAGGTGCTAAAGCTATAGTGAGTTTTAATATATTCTGCAACATAATTTTAAAATGCTTTGTATATCATTTTAATTTATACTGAAATGAGATGCTAATTAAAATTGCACATTACTGCCATTTTATATTTAATTATTAATGAATGTATAAAAAGAGACAGTTTAATAGTGCTGCTTTCAAAATTAATTTCAAAATTTTGGAATGAACAAAAGTGAATTAACAAAGAATGCAATATTGTTTTCAATATAAATAATTAAATAATTTGGCAGCAGTAAAAAACAGTTTCAAATCAGTTCCGTCATGGTCAGTGAACCAAATTCTTTAATTTTTAATAAGCCAAAAGAAAAATCAAACTGGAAGAAAATTGTAGTTCAAAGTCCTGATTCAGACCCAAAGCCACTCTGTGGGGAAAAGATGCGGCAGTCTGTTTCCGTAAAGTTTGACAGCCTTAGAAACCCTGTAAGGTCAGTTCTACTCTGCCCTATGGAATCAGTAAGAGTCAGAATCAACTTCACGGCAATGAGTTATCAAATTCAAGGTTCTTCCCTCCCCTTCCCTTCCCTCCTCAATCATCCTATCATAAAAAGGCTAAGATGATGCAATAAGAGGCATAGACAACAGCACAAGAGAACAAGGTCAGAAAGACTAAGTTCAGGAAAAGAAATTTTACAATCTTTTCCCACCTTCCACAGCAGTACATCGAAATTCATTTCCCTGACAAGATACATACTTACACCTACTGCCAACATAATCATTACAAGCTTGGAAAGGGCTGGGAATAAATGTTCCAGGCTGGTAATCTATTTTAGAAACTAAATAATTTTATATACTATTATATATTTTATATACTAGTTATTCATTGAAAGTTATTCACTGTATACTAAAATTCAATGTAATTCATTTCCATTAATAAGGTTTATGATATCTAATAAAACAAATTCAGTTCTAACACAGCTTGTGGAATCACTTAGCAAATGTTTACTGAAACTCTAAGTGCCAAGCAAAATAGGGAGGGCAGGAAGGAAAATGGCGGAAGGAAGGAGGGACAAAAGGAGAAGGAGGACATTTATGACAATTCAGCTGTGTGCCAAGAACTGTGCTATGCCTCCTCTCCAGTCACTAAGTTATTCAAAAAAAAATCAGCAAGTACTATTAACATCAATTTACAGCCACGGAAGTGGAAGTAGTAAGAGATTGAAAGACTTACCCAGAACCATCTACAGCAGTGGTTCTCAACCTGTGGGTCGCCACCCCTTTAGGGTTGAACTATCCTTTCACAGGGGTCGCCCAATTCATAACAGTAGCAAAATTACAATGATGAAGTATCAACAAAAATAATTTTATACTTGGGGGTCACTACAACTTGAGGAACTATATTTACGGAGCACGGCATTAGGAAGGTTGAGAACCACTGAGCTAGAGGAGAGGCTCAATCTTATTTGGCCTACCACCCCCTTAAAAAAAAAAGTTAACACCCCCTGGCAATTATAAACTCTTATATTGTAACCCATAATCCATGTATCTGCTTTCACTAATCATTCCAGCACCTGGGGATGGGGGGAAAGAAAGGGCAGTATCACCCACTTTGGGAAACACTGACCTAGAATCAATCAGGTAGAACAACTTCATAGCTCAAAATGCTCTCATACAGTCTAATGCAGAAACACACAAGTTTCAATGCAACAATACAAAGTGATTAGTGTCACAACTGGGAGGAAAACATAGGAGGGGTATCCCCCACAAAAAATTGACTTTTTTTCAAAGCTATTTATATTTTTTTTGAAGGCACCGGATTTTATTTATTTATTTTTAACAATTTATTGGGGCTCATACAATTCTTTTCACAGTTCATACATATACATACATCAATTGTATAAAGCACATCTGTACAGTCTTTGCCCTAATCATTTTTTTCTCTTTTCTTCTTTTACATTTTATTAGGGACTCATACAACTCTTACCACAAT
The DNA here is from genome assembly GCF_050624435.1 of Tenrec ecaudatus. Classification (NCBI taxonomy): domain Eukaryota; kingdom Metazoa; phylum Chordata; class Mammalia; order Afrosoricida; family Tenrecidae; genus Tenrec; species Tenrec ecaudatus. The sequence goes on along the minus strand of NC_134530.1, from coordinate 186,912,935 downwards.
CCATACATATACATACATCAATTGTATAAAGCACATCCATACATTCCCTGCCCCAATCATTCTCAAGGCATTTGCTCTCCACTTAAGCCCCTTGCATCAGGTCCTCTTTTTTTTTTCCCCTCCCTCCCCTTTCCCCCCTCCCTTATGTGCCCTTGGTAATTTATACATCATTATTTTGTCATATCTTGCCCTATCCAGAGTCTCCCTTCCCCGCTTCTCTGCTGTCCCTCTCCCAGGGAAGAGGTCACATGTGGATCCTTGTAATCAGTTCCCCCTTTCCAACCCACTCACCCTCCACTCTCCCAGCATCGTCCCTCACACCCTTGGTCCTGAAGGTATCATCCACCCTGGATTCCCTGTACCTCCAGCCCTCAAATGTACCAGTGTACAGCCTCTGTCCTATCCAGCCCTGCAAGGTAGAATTCGGATCATGGTAGTTGGGGGGAGGAAGCATCCAGGATCTGGGGGAAAGCTGTGTTCTTCATCGATACTACCTCACACCCTAATTAACCCATCTCCTCTCCTAAACCCCTCTATGAGGGGATGTCCATTGGCCGACACTTGGGCCTTGGGTCTCCACTCTGCACTTCCCCCTTCATTTAATATGATATATATACATATATACATATACACATATATACACATACATACACACACTTATATCTTTTTTTTTTTTTGCATGATGCCTTATACCTGGTCCCTTGGGCACCTCGTGATCGCACTGGCCGGTGTGCTTCTTCCATGTGGGCTTATTTGCTTCTGAGCTAGATGGCCGCTTGTTCACCTTCAAGCCTTTAAGACCCCAGACGCTATCTCTTTTGATAGCCGGGCACCATCAGCTTTCTTCACCACATTTGCTTATGCACCCATTTGTCTTCAGCGATCCTATCATGGAGGTGTGCACCTTCAAAGTACTCTTCATTACATTTACTGCATTTATCAAACCTATGATTCCATTCTTGGAAACATTTATCAAACTCATCTGTTTGGATGGCTGACAGCACCTCCTTCCCTTTATTCTTCACCTCTTCTACTAGTCCTTTCATGTCCCTTTTCATCCACAGAAACAAAAATAAGTCGCATGGAGTGAGGTCAGGTAAGGAAGGTGCTTAGAGAAAGAGAAGAATGCTGGGTTTTGCCCAAAACTGGTGCACTCAGATGGCTGTGTGAGCAGGTACATTGTCATGGTGGCAAAAGCAGTCCCCCATCTGCCACAGGTGTTCCTGCCTTTCAAATGACCTATTGTTTTCTTCATATATGATATACTTGATGCCATAACACAGCTTTCATGATCTTTACTCATTAGTGTTTATTACGTCAAATCTCTTCTTGAGACTCTCTAAATTCTGGTGGAATATACTCAAGGCCGTATTTTGGCTGAGGTGGATCTGTTTTCATTTTCTCCAGCTTCAATCTGAACATGCATAAGAGCAATCTGTTCCACAGTCAGCTTCTACATCTTCTTTTCTCACAGATGTAGTCAATCTGTTTTCTATGTATAACATCTGGCAAGGTTGCCGTTTATATTGTTGAAATGGGTATGTGTAATTAACAAATCATTATTTACAAAATTCTATCGTAGGATATCATTTCATTTCTCTTACAAAGGTCATATTTTCCTACAACTGTCCCTTCCTTCTTCTTCCAATGTTTGCATCCCAGGGGAAGTGAATGGTTTAAAATTAAGAAACATGTGTGTCAGAGTTACGTATATCTTTTCACGACACATACTCAATCTGTATGCTGAGAAATTATCTGAGAAACTGCATTATATGAAGAAGAACACAGCATTGGGAATGAACAACCTGCTACATGCAAATAACACAACTTTGTTGATGAAAGAAAACACGTCACACAGTGTAAGACATGACAAAATAATAATAATTTTATAAATTCTCAAGGGTTCATGAGGGAGGGGGGAAAATGAGGAGCTGATACCAAGGGCTTAAGTGGAGAGAAAATATTTTGAGTATGATGAGGGCAACGGATGTACAAATGTGTTAGACATAATTCATGTATGTATGGATTGTGATAAGAGTTGTATGAGCCAATAAAATGATTTAAAAAATAAAATGTATTCCTAAAAAATAAAAAAAGAAGACTTGAAGCACATACTAATCAAGATCAAAGTCTATAGTCTTCAGTATGGACTGCAACTCATTGTAAAAAAATTTTTTTTAATCCTCAAAATTGGTCCAATAAACACCATCATGATAATCAGAGAAAAGACTGAGGTTGTTAAGGTTATCATTTTACATGGATTCACAATCAACACTCGAGAAAACTGCAGTCAAGAAATCAAATGATGCTTTGCATTGAGCAAATATGCTGTGCTAGATCTCTTTAAAGTGTGAAAAATGCCACTTTGAGGTCTCAAGTGTGCCTGACCCAAGCCATGGTATTTTCAATTACCTCATATGTATGTGAAATCTGGAGAAAGTATAAGGAAGACTGGAGAAGAATTCATTGATGCTTTTGAATTAAGGTGTTGGTGAAGAAATTAAATTACCATAGACTCCCAAAAGAACTAACAGTTCTGTCGTGGAAGAAGTATAATCAGAATGCACCTTAGAAGTAAGTATAATAAGACTTCATCTTGTGTACTTTAGACAAGTTATCAAGAACTAGTCCATGGAAAAGGACATCATGCTTGGAAAAGGAGGCAGAAAGCAAAAAGAGGATAACCCTCAAGGACATGGGCTGGCACAGTAGCTTTAACATTGAGTTCAAACACAGCAATGATTATGAAGATGGCACATGACTGGGCAGTTTCATTACTGTACACAATGGTCTATGAGTCAGAACAGACCTGATGGCATCTAAAAACAACATGCTTGTAAATTATTTGGCTTTCTAATCTGCTACAACTTTAGAAATCATAAGCATATAATATCAAAATAAGCTACAAGTAGCAGCTTTATTTATAAGGAATCTTTGTGAAACTGACTTCTATTAGAGGGCTTTGGAATATGTCAGAGAGATGAGGAGTTTATTTGAGGAATAGATGAATAAAGAATTACTATTACAAATTTTCATACCTCTGCTAAAATGTCACTCTACCTTTTTTAATTTCTCACTCCTTTTTTAAAGAAGTCCTGGTAGTGCTTTAGGCTAAGTGAATAACTACAAGATTAACAGTTCAAACTTACCGGCCTCTGTGGGAAAAGGCTATCTAGTTCCATCAAGATTTACAGTCCTAGAAGCTCTACAAGGAGTCACTGTGAGAAGGAATCAACTCAAGGGCTGTGGTTTTGGTTTGGGCTTCTTTATTTGAAAATCAACTAAGATATTTTCGGCATTCATGCCTGACACACCCAGACCCTTTTGAAGCTCTCCTAATTCTGTTGCTGAATCTCTTCTTGCTTCTCTCTGTTGTATTTATTCATGTCCCCAATGTAACTATCAGCTCCTTAAAAAGTCTGTCTCTTATCTCTGCTTCTTTCACACTGCACTCATAATCTACCTTATAAAGCCTGCTATTGAAACAATGTCAGAGAATAAACTGTATGAAGAGCCATAAAGTTCTAACACTCGATACATTAAAAATAACCTTTGATACCTATGATATGAACTGAATATATACACTGAAGAAATCAAATTTGAGAAGTCATAAGAAAAAATGATATGCCTAAACATGTGACAATATTTTTATTTATCACTTACATCCACTCTTGCTCCAGAAAAAATCATTTAGCCTGGGGAGAGAAAAATGCAAAACCATGTAACTGTATTCTTTTCTCAGCCAACTATATATTTTGTACAACTGAAGTGTTAGAAAAAAATGACATTTAAAGAATGTTGATTATTAATGATCTAGGCTAAAGTAAAAAGTGATTTGGGCATATATATTTTAAAAGAAAAGCTGTTCATGATTTTATTTATGTATATTCTTCTCAATGCAGAAATAATTCAGGCTACTAGAAATCATCCAATTCACTTTTTATTCGACCACCCCTATCTTTCTACTTGCCTTTGCTTTTCATTCACTGATTCTCTGGGGCCATCTTCTGTACTGTGCAGCTAGCAGCCTTTCAAACATTTGTCTGCTCAATTACTCAAGGCATGATTGATCACAAGTTACAAAATAATCCATTTCAAAGATTTCTTTGGCTTTACAAAAAAGTATCTAATACAATAAAAATGCCAAGGGCATTTAAACATGTGAATGTTGTCTTTATAAATTTACCTTTTAAAAAAATTCCTAACAACCAACCCTATGACATAATCAAGGCAAGTATCATCAACTCCATTTAAAGGCTTATCAATATAGAAAAGAGTCACTCTAAAGGCAGTTTTAGGAGTAAGGCAGATCTGCCTCTAAACAAATTACTAAACCCTAATCTTGTTTTCCTACCTACAAAATAGGAGTGCTAGTCCAATAGCTCCTACCTGTTACAATGACTGCAAAGATTAACTAAATAACACATAATACCTTATGTTAAAACTGACCCACATAGTCAATAAATGTCAGTTTATTTGTGTTAGACAAAGAAGAAACTGTAGCCAAATCACTGAATCGCACACCGCACACTGAATCAAGAATTTAAATACTGTATTCTACTTACACTGTCTACTGTAAAACCAAAAATATGCTTTTTGTTATTTGCATCCTAGTGTCTATTTTTCCCCCTCAACCAGTAAAAACATCTAGAAGTTATTAATATCCGCTGCTAAATGAAATTCTCAAGAAGCACAAAAGCTAACAGAAAAGTAAATTTACGATGGTACAAAATAAAGTTCTGTGATTAGCAAATAAAATGAAATATTATGGGAAAATGGAATCAAAAGGTAATAAAATTTTTCCACAAACCTTTTAAGTCTCGCCATATATTTCAAATGAAAAATGTAACAGTAACTGCTAAACAAACTAGTTTCATTAAAAACTTCATGTGATATCTTCAACCAGTAGTCCTTATTGTCTTACTGTTGTTTGTCAACCAGTTACAACGGAGATACTTATTAATACTTAATAAGTATTATATTTCATTTAAGTTTCCCATTAACTTTTCTGAGAAGCTTAGGCAAGTGTTAAGAGGCTAGACTATTGAGGATGAAAGGATGGGGAAAAGAAGATATTAACTCAATTGCCATTCAGCACACACTTGGCAGGCAGGAATTCACCTTTGCATGGAGAGTTTAGACAAAGGCAAATCAAAACATTAGTCCAAACACATGCCTTGACAGCAAGACAAACATGAGGGTAGGATTTGAAATAAAACAATAGTTTTGATAAAAAATACAATAAATTAATGAGATATGCTGGCAAATACCTACTAAAATAAATTACTCTTGAACATTTGTATAGGATTCCTCCAATAGCAGATTTTTCACTAAAGATGTCCCTGCAAGTCATAACAGTTAACTCATTCAGGTGCTAACCAGAACACTCGCAGTATCAGTAACAAGTACCACGGAAGACAAGACTAGCAAAATACTTCTGAGAAATCAGCCATTGAAAACCCTATGGAGCGTAGTTCTATGCTGACACATATGTGTCCCCATGAGTCAAAACTGGCTTGAACACAACAATAATAAAGTAGGAGGATAATCTATTCTGTTAAACTAAGATTAATTAACTAAAAAGAAGTTCTTCAAAGAAATGCCTAATAACCACTTTAATAACCACCTACATTTTTATGATGCTTTTAGTAGTGGACCTCAAAATTACAAACTCAGCATTTTACAGCACAGAATTAATACTCTACATGGTTTCAAAAAAAACTAATGTTATTTGTCTCTTAAACTTTTAAAATTGAAAACCACAATTTTGTATTTTTTCTTAAAATACTATTTATTTACATCCCTGTAGTAGACTGATTTTAAAGTCCAGTAATTTTGCTTACTGCTGATAATAAGAATAGATGTGAGTGTACATGTGGGAGGACTGGGGGTAGATAGGAAAGTTAGAGAAACTCCTCATTGATGCATAAATTAATTCTACACGTGGCTTTCAAAATGTGCTCCTTTCTTGGAAATTTGGCATGACAAAACTCCTTCTGGCCTTGCATTACTTTCATATTGGGTATTACTTCACATGACAGTCCTTCTAAGAGCTAGATAACTGTCTTGCTTTAACTCATTTGTCTGATAGGCTGTGTTTTCACCATAAATTCCCAAAGTTAATATTTCTCGGGGTAATGAATCTTTAGAAAATGTATTTCTTCGGAACCGATTACAGGATCAGCATGTGACCTCCTCCTGGGGGGCAGACAACAGAAAAGTGGGTGAAGGGAGACGTCGGACAGGGCAAGATATGACAAAGTAATAATTTTAAAATTATCAAGGGTCCATGAGGGAGGGTGGAGTGGGAGGGAATGGAAAAAATGAGACCCTGATGCCAGGGGCTTAAGTGGGGAGCAACTGTTTTGAGAATGATGAGGGCAATGAATGTACAAATGTACTTTACACAATTGATGTATGTATAGACTGTGATAAGAGTTGTATGAGCCCCTAATTTAAAAAAAAGTTTTCCTGAGGAAAAAAATGTTTCTTAAATAAAGTACACCAATACCATACTTTTTACCAGCAAAATTTGGTGCTAGAACATTTGGAAGGATCCTATTACCTCAATTTGTGAAACTTGTCATGTTCTAAAAAGCAAAGAGGGTAGAAGGCGGTAGAATAAAACCTGTGCTGATATGATTAGCTACTCTATTCAACTGACATGAGATATCCAAGGCATGCCACATCTGAATTCTTATCATGCTTTTTGGGACGTGCTCTGCTAAATGACTTTTTTCTTTTTTTTTCTTTTTTTACATTTTATTAGGGACTCATACAACTCGTATCACAATCCATACATATACATACATCAATTGTATAAAGCACATCCGCACATTCCCTGCCCCAATCATTCTCGAAGCATTTGCTCTCCACTTAAGCCCTTTGCATCAGGTCCTCTCTTTTTTTCCCCTCCCTTCCCTCTCCCCCCTAAATGACTTTTTTCAAAGCATAAAATTTCCCTGTGTTGTTTGAACAAGTTGGTCTCTTGGTCTGTGCAGTTTCCACATGAGCACAGTTAAGTGCTCTTGAATTCCCATTCTCCACAATATCCTCCAGAGTTTGTTATGATCCACAAAGAATGTCTCTACATAGTGAGGAAAACACAGGTAGGCGTTTTTCTGGAATTCTCTGCTTTCAGCCAAGAACCATCTGGCACCACTCCACATCCTTTTCTAAATCCTCCTTGGATTTTTGGCAACTGCTGCACCCATTGTTGCACCTTCAGCAAAATCTTGCTTGCATATGATATCAATTATACTGTTCAATAATTTATTGAGTTGGGTCACTTTTCCTTGGAATAGCCACATTTACAGATGTCATCCAGTCAGTTGTTCAGATAGCAAACTACCAAACATCTTGCCATAAAGGAGTGACTGCTTTTAGGAGTGCATGTGTTTGTTGACTGCATGTGCATTGCTAACTGCGGAGTTTCCCACCAGTACCTTCAGTGCAGTTTGGACTTCTTCCTTCAATACAATCAGTTCTTGATCATATACCACCTCTTGAAGTGGGGTTTAATGTCGACCAATTGTATTTAATATAGGGACTGTGTATTCCTTTCAACCTCTCAATGTCTCCTGTATCTATCGCATTTGCCCATAGAATTATTTAATGTTACAACTCAAGGTTTGAATTCTTTCTTCAGCTATTTCAATTTGAGAAATGTCAAGCATGTGTGTGTCAGCGTTGTATGACTTCACCATACTTATTCAATCTGTATGATGAGCAAATAATTCAAAAAACTGGACAATATGAAGAAGAATGTGGTATCAAAATAGGAGGAAGATTAATTAATATCTCATTGTAGGCTTGCGGAAAGTAAAGAGGACTTAGTGTTGAAAATCAAAGACTATAGCCTTCAGTATAGTTAAGCCTGAACATTAAAAAAAAAAACCAAAATCCTGACAACTTGAATAATTCATTTCAAAATAAATGGAGAAAAGACTGACTTTGGCATATATTTCATTTTACTTAGATCCACCAACAAGATCCACAGAAGCAGACGAAGCAGCAGTCAAAAAATCAGAGGAAATATTGCATGGGAACAATCTTCTGCAAAACCCTCTTTAAAACATTAAGAACAAATATATCACTTTGATGAATCAAGTGTGCTTCACCCAAGTCATAGTATTTTCTGTCAGCTCACATACATGCAAAAGTTGGGCAATGAATGAAAAAGACTGAAGAAGAATAGGTGCCTCTGAAGTATGTTGGACAATATTGAATATACCATGCCCCCATGGTCTGCCAGAAAAACGAATAGATCTGTCTTGCAGATAAAGCCAAAATGCTAAGTGAAGATGGCAAGATTTTATTTCACATATTTTGGGCATGGTATCAGGAGGAACCAGTCCTTCGACAAGAACATCATGCTTGGTAAAAGAGAGAGTCAGTGAAGAAAAGGAAAACCTTCACCAAGCTAGACTGGCACAGTGACTGCAACAATGGGTCAAATAGTACAACACCAATGAGGATGCCGTGTAACTGGACAACTATTTGTTCTGTTGTACACAAGTGCAATAGGAGTCAAAACTGTCTCAAAGGCACCTAACAGATTGTGATAAGAATTGTACGAGCCATTAATAAAATGATTTTTTAAAGGCACCTAATAACACTGCTAACAAAAAGGTTGGTGATTAGAGACAATCAAAGAACAGTTTGCAAGAATGGCGTGGTAATTTAACATATAACTCATGTACAAGCCAAGTTTTTTTCAGCACATTTTTAATACAGCTTTTGTGGTAAAATTAGGTACCTCAGCTCATACTCAGGTCAGCTTATACTCCAGTATATACAGTACTTCTGGGAAAAAGCAGTCAATGAAAATTTTATAGAGTACAGTTTTGCTCTACTATTCACAAGTGGTCATGACTCAAAATAAACCCAAAGGCAATGAGTTTGTGGGCAGTGGTGATTCAATGGTAGAATTCTCACCTTCCAGAAGAGAGACTTAGCTTGCTTCCTAGGCAATGCCCTTCACAAGTAACCACCGTCACCCATTTTGTCAGTGAAGGGTTGCATGGTACTACAATGTTGAACAGGGTTCAGCTTCAAGACTACTAAGAAAGAGAAAGAAAAAAATACCTGGCATTTTCAGCAAGTGAAAAACCTATGGATCCCAACTGATGCAATCCCATTGTGCGTGCGGGATACCATGAGTCAGGGGCCGACTGGACAACAGCTAACAAAAACAACAATCTTATGGAACAGCTCATACAAAAGTGCTGAAACTTTCAAAAATGGCAGGGCAACACAGTAGACATCATCAGACACTACAATAAATGGAGTAAACAGAATATAACACAATTCTTTTGGAAATGGAGCTCATCAAAAAAAAGTCTGTAACCATCTAAAAGTAGCCCAGTTTTTTGCCATCTGAATAGTCATTCATTATAGTAACTTCAGTACCAAGATTACCAAAATTTTCCACATGCTCAGTGATGAACTATTAAACAATCTCTGTATGTGTTGTTACCTGGGCAACGCTCTTAAGAAGGCTTTTACTTTTATAGAACTTGAGGGTCAAAGAGAAGTAAAGCTTCTGCTAATTGACTGTACATCATTTTAATTAGACACAATAAGTATAAAATCAGCAGCACACAGAAAACCTTGAGTAACTGCCACCAGAGCTTCCATCTGGTTAACTACTGTCTTCTTTCTTCATTTCTAGCCACTCAATACCCCTGTGGAACAAGACAAGCTCTATCCAGAACTTCAAAGCACCCTCAGTCAAACAGGCTTGTCAAAGGCATAAGTGTCGAAATCCAAAAAAGATCTATCAATCTCTCACACCTGGATTGGTATAAAAAACAAAACAAAAAAAGCTGACCTTGCTGCCCTAAATTCTGAAAGTGGGCTCCCTTTGCTGTGAGTCTGAACAAATTCTGCCTTTCTGCTGCCCCAGACCTTTCTCTGAAAATTGAGATACAGTCATTTAGAAATCACATTTTAGAAGGTCCTTTGAAAAGACTTTCAAAGCTGCTCCTTTTCTGAGACAGCCAATTTGATGTTGTCTATTTGGCATAAAAAAATCACTGGTATTTCTTTACAAAGAAAATATTTTCCTTCTTCAACAGTTTTAGGACTGATATATTCAAGGTTGTTTCCCAATCCTAATCATTTTCCCCCTTCAACTTTTACTCCCACATACTTAAGTGCTATCTGGATAGCATATTAATCAGAAGCATAACACAAAAATATTTATTTAATGGTAAGAAGTAATAGATGATTCCAGAGACAATAATGAAAGATAAAGTGGAAAACCAGCAGCCAAGGCTCATCACCCTCTGGCCTTTGTTGGGTAGCTCTTTCAATACTGACTTTTCTCTACCCATTCATTTAGGCCTTTGATGCCCCCAGCCAATCTCCATTCTATTTGCCCTATTCGCACACATTGAAATATTTACTACCCATTCTTCAAAACATAATTCAAATGTCAGATTCCCTTACCCATTCAACTAAAAGTAATCCCTGTAAGTTCTCACAGCACTTTATCTCTTACCACCCATTACTTTCTGCCTTGAATTATTTTTAAGTATTTATCCCTATAAATCTTTATCCCTCACAAGTTAAATTTCCTGCCTTATTCATCTCTATTCAAACTGCTTAACAAAATACCTTATATATATGAGGGGGTACCCCCCCCAAAACTGGAACTGCACTGGGCAAAACGGAATTTTCATACTCCGAATTTTTCCCACTAAGCGAGCATCAAGCAACTCACTCTGAGTTAGTGCGCTCAGTGGCGTGACCTGGGAAGGTTCTATCTGGTCACAGTGAATTTTTTCATACAAGGAGTTTTGCTTGAGCCTCATTTTTTTTATCAATTTTTATTTGCCCAATGCAGCATGTCGTTTATATTTTTTTGGTTTTGTTTTCTCCTGTATTTATTTTTATTGGGGCCTCTTATAAATCTTTTAACAATCCATCATTCAATTTTATTAAGCACACTTGTACTTATGTTGCCATCCACATTTCAGAAATATTTTCTTTCTACTTAAGCCCTTGGTTTCAGTTCCTCTTTTTCACTCCTTCTTCACCCACCATCCCACCCTCGTGAATCCTTGATCAATTATATATTAGTACTGTTGTTTCATGTCTTACACTGTCTGTGGTGCCTCCCTTCACCCACATTTCTCTTATGTATCCCTCTGGGGGCTGGGCTATATATATCCAACCTTGTGATGGGTTCCCTCTTTCTCCCTCTTCCCACCACCCCGCCCCCACAATCTCCCTACCCTCATGTTATAGGTATTCCCTCTACTGTTCCTGAGGGTTTTATCTGTCCTGAATTCCATGTCAAGAGCTCTTATCTGTACCAATGTGTGTCCTCTGGTCTAGTAGGATTTGTAAGGTAGAACTGGGCCATGGTAGTGGGGTGGGGGCAGGGGGAGCATTCACGAACTAGAGAAATTATATGTGTTTTGTCAGTGCTATACTGTATCCTGGTTGAATCATCCCTTCCTTATAACCCTTCTGTGGAGGAATGTCCAATTGTCTTCAGATGGGCTTTGGGTCTCCACTCCAACTCCGCTCTTTCACATCAATGTAATTGTTTGTTTTGGATCTTCTGATACCTGATACCTGCTCCCATCGACACAACCTGATCACGCAGGCTGGTGTGCTTCTTCCATGTGGGCTTATTTAAGATAACAAATTTAAGAGAATAGCGTGCAGCTGTGAAATGTTGTTTCCTGCGTGGGGAATATGCCGCATAAATTGTTGTGATATTGAACACAGCTTACAACAGCAGTTCCCAACCTGTGGGTCGCAACCCCTTTGGGGGTCAAACGACTCTTTCACAGGAGTCGCCCTTCAAAAAAGTAGCAAAATTATGGTTATGAAGTAGCAACAAAAATAATTTTATGGTTTGGGGGGTTACCACATGAGGAACTGTATTAAAGGGTCGCAGCATTAGGAAGGTTGAGAACCACTGGCTTACAAGGACAGCGCTATGGGAAACACTAAAATGTATGAGTAGTTTTCTCGTTTCATAAAAGCTGAAGTGTCGATTGATGACAAACCTAGCTCTGGATGTCTGTCAACTTCCTGAACATATGAAAATGTCAACTCATAGTGCATTTGAAATTTATTCTTCCAGATCAGACTGTTGATCAAGCTTGCTATTAAGAGTTTCTGGAAAGATTGGGTAACAGTGCGCAACAAAAAAGGCCTGGTTTGTGGCAGAGGAGGACTAGTTTTGCCACCACGACAATGCATCTGCTCACACAGTCATCTCACTGTGCCAGTTTTGGGCAAAAGAACAGCATGCCTCTCTTGCCGCACACCTCTTACTCACCTGACCTCATTTCATGTGACTTCTTTTTGTTTCCATGACTGAAGAAGGACATAAAAGGGCAGCAATTTGATGAAATATAAGAAGTGAAGAAACAAACAACAGAGGTGCTGTCAGCCATCCAAACAGATAAATTTGAAAAACGTTTCCAAGAATGGAATCACAGATTTGACAAATGTATTAAATGTAATGGAGAGTACTTTGAAGGTGATAAGGTTGTTTTGTTTATAAAAAAAAACTAAATATATAGCTTTGAAAAAAAATTTCAGTTTGGGGCTGTACCACCTCCCCCCACCCCACCATCATCATATTAAACAGGTTGAGATAAATGAACAGCTTGAGTTAGGAAAACAAAGAAGTCCACTAGAAATCATCCTAGATTAGGAATCATGAGACCTACCTTTGCTAAGAACCTTGAACTTGAGGATTTTAATATGTGAACTTGAGGATTTTTATCAGGAAAGTGAGGGGGTTAGGCTAAATAAGTTTTTCCAAACTATACACTGTTATCCATTTAGGAGGCTGCAAATTCAGTTTGGGGGTCAAAATTCTGCCATTTTTTTAGTGAAACAAAATAGAACATTAAATGCATAGAATATAAAATATGTGGTATGCTATACATATATATCCAGACAGAGGTAAAAACCATAGATCAAGTCTATAGTCCCATATTAGTCCATCTCAAGCTACCACTTTGAGGTCACTAAATGTGGAGCTGCATGGGAAGAGATGCACACAGCTGCTTTTGGCAAACAGTAAGAGCTTGCTCGAGCAAACTCTAGCAAAGCACTGAAAAAGGGAGTATTGTTTTGTTATTTTTTTCTTGCCTTAACCCAAACTTGAATTAACTGAATTAATATTTACTTAAGCTTTGAGATGATACAGTATTCAAACTGAAAGTACTTTTATCCAATCTCTTGGGATAATCAGAAACAGGAATTGTGTTGTGTCAAGTAAAGTATTACGGGGGAAACAGCCAGGCTTCTGGAGATTGACTTGAGAGAGAGAGAGAACACACTAGGTGAAGACGTTAACTTTGTTACCATGGATCATATTCCAAAAAGTTTGATAAATGCTTGACTAAGCAAGGTCCTGAGGGGTCCTGGTTGCATAGTGGTTACACATTAGGCTTCGAACTGCAGGGTCAGCAGTTTGAAACTGCCAGCTGCCCTGCAGGACAAAGAGGAGGCTTTCTACTCCCATAAAGAGTTACAGTCTTGGAAACTCACAAGGAAGTTTTACCCTGCCCTAAAGGGTCACTATGAGTCAGATGGCAGTGAGTTTGGTTTTTTTAAACCAGGTCTACATCTTCCATGTGTATTATGCAATTCAATAGATCTTACTCTTGTATATACACGTAGCCTCTTTTCTACCACAATTTGCATTTCTTTTCAGTATCAAAAATTAGATTATTGATATCATTAGAAGATTCACACCCTTTTTTCAGCCAGACTCACTTAAGAAATAAAAAGCACACTCCTACCAGTAGCAATGGCTCATTAGCAAAGTATTGGGGTTAGGGAATAAGAGGAGTAAGAGGAAATGCATAAAATGGGAAAAAATCCAAATATTTCTGATATTTGTGTCCATATCCTCCACCCCACTGATAACTAGGATACAGAGAAGAGTGGTGCCATGATTTTTTAAAGCAAATTTTCCACACATACGGTTTCATAGTAGGTTTTGATTTGGGCTGAAAACCTGAAGGTCAGCAATTTGAAATTCAAGCCTCAGGAACCCAATGAGGCAATTCTACTCTGTCTTTTAGGGCTGCTATGAGTCAGAATAAACTTGATGGCAGTGAGTTTTGAGATTTGGGGGGGGGGTAGTATTTACTAGTCAGAAATCCCTGGTAAAAACTTGCATCCGCTGCAAAGGGCTTAAGTGGGGAGCAAATGCTTTGAAAATGATTAGGGAAAAGAATGTACAGATGTGCTTTATACAACTGATTTATGTATATGTATGGATTGTGATAAGAGTTGCATGAGTCCCTAATAAAATGTTTTTTAAAAAAAGAAAGAAAATTATGATGGCCACAAATGTACAAATGTGCTTGACACATGTATGTATGTATGTATTATGATATGAGCCCCCAATAAAATGATTTAAAAAAAACTTGCATCCCCATAATGAGATTTCCATTACGGTGAATTTCTAACCAGAAATAATTTTGACATGCACTAGAGACTTGTTGAATTTAGAATATGCAGGAAAGAAAACGGTATAGCAAACAATTGTTAGACTTAATATTCTGAGGAATACAGACATGTATTGGGGAGAAAATAGACTGCCTAATATCCCTAGTTCTTATTTATACACACAAAACTGTGTAAGGAGGGGATACGTTGCTTGAATATATTTTTGGCTGTACTATGTCTATCACAACAACACAGTCTGTAACCATATTTTTCCTGCATGTTTATAAAGAATGATGTCTTCTATTTTTTGAGTCTACTTAGAAAACAAGAAAGCTCAGAATTTCATTTCAAATATAAAAATGATATTAAGCCCAAACTTCAAGTTAACTGAATATTTCCCTAAAACTTTCCCAGGAAAATCCCCAAAAATTATACCAAAAGCACCAAAATATGACACACATTGTTATACTCACACAATTGGGAAAGTAATATAGAAAGTAAATGAAGTGTAAAAAGGAGAATGTTGATATACAAGTTCAGCTTAATTCCATTAACTCTTCCTTATTATGGGCCACTGTTGTTAACACAGAGGAGCCCTGACAGCACCGTGATTAAGCTCTAGGCTCCTAACCAAAAAAGTTGGTGGTTAGTACCCACCAGCCACGCCATATCAAAAAGAGGTGTCTATCTGTCTGCATAAATATTACAGCCTTGAAAACCCTATGGGGCAATCTACTCTGCCTTTTGGGTCACTAAGAGTTGGAATTGACTCAATCGTAATGAGAGCTTATTCACACATTTATACTAGATTTCAAACACAACTTCAAATGAAGTGAAAATTATTTCCCACTCTAAAGAACACTAGAGAGTCAGGTCAAGTAATCTCTTTCTCCATACTCTCAACATAAAAACTCTCTTTAAAAATTTAGACTCTTACTATATATAACTCAGTCTCAAGACTGCACTCTCTCTGCTCTCCATTGTTCATGGTGGTCAATGCTCATATGACTATCCCCATAAGAACTCCACAAGCTGTCTTAGAAGAATCAGCAGTTGGAATAGCCTTGAGCATTAATCATCCTCAGACCCCATAAAAGACCCATTTATATAAAGCAAGAGTTGTTTACATGTAGTAATCCATTAAAACTTGTGCAACCTAAGTAAACAATCTCTGTGCCTGGAAATCCTATCAGGTACCAAAAAGAACAAAACTCACTGCCATCAAGTTGATGCTGACTCATAATGATCCTATAAAGCAGGGTAAAACTGCCCCTTTAGATTTCGAAGACTGTAACTGCGGGAGTTGAAAGCTCAGCCTTTCTCCCAAGAAGCAGCTTCAATCTACTAACCTTGCAGTATATACTAAAACTATAATCTCCAAATACTCTCTCATCCAGCCATACTCATCCCACATCACTTCAACAAGACGACTGTAGGCTTGAATGCAGTACCAGTTTGCAATTTAGAGACTACTCTCTTCAAAGTCAATCTCTAGAAGCCTGACTGTTTCCCACGTAATATTTTTACTTGATACAACACAATTCGTGTTTCTGAGTATACCAAGAGATTAGATAAAAAGTACTTTCAGTTTGACTACTGCATCATCTCAAAGCTTAAGTAAATATTAATTCAGTTAATTCAAGTCTGGGTTAAGGCAAAGAAAAAATTGAAGTTCAAGTTTTTAGACATTACAAATTTAGAATTAGCATGCTGATAAGCATAAAAAACCAAGCTAATGAAGTTCTACCATCCACGTAAAAAAACATCACAGTAACACAATAATGTAACTCATAAAACAATTACCAGAGAAACAAAAGTTTTCCAGAACATTGCAGCTGTTATATATGGAAATTCACATCAAATAACTTTGGTCAACTTTTTTCATATTATTATACTCATTGTTTTGTTCTGTTAGTTAGTATACTGGTTTCATGTACCAACAGAACTAAGACTCACTACCTTGTATTCAGCTGTACAGTATAAGACCTCTGGTGGCAGAATGGTTACATGTTGGGCTGCTAATTGCAATGTTAGTATTTTGAAATCACCAGCTGTTCTGTGGTAGAAAGATGAAGCTATATACTCTCATGGTCTTGGAAACCCACAGGGATAGCTCTATCCTGTCCTGTACAATTACTATGAATCAGAATGGACTCAATGGCACCGAGTTTGATTTTTCCAACAGGCTATATAAATATGTTCACATATAAGAACTGCCCCTACATAGCTGTTACTCCCTGGTGACTTACTAATATATAATATCGAAGAACATCTTGAATGAATTTAGCACAAACACCAATATAACGCAATGTCTTCGTCAAGTCTTCAATAAGTGAACATTCAGTACAAGGTAATGATAATATACATATTAAAGTGATCTAATCTTATTCCTTTGCAATTTCATTGTCATTTTCACATGGAACTCTCCCCTGAGATAATGAATCAATGAATGCCAATTTTCCAATGCTAGCGGGTTGTGGACATAAATTTTCCATAAGCAAAATTCACTTCCAATTTGATCACAAGCAAATTTTATGCCATCTTCTGACTTCACAGCTGCTGCATATTCTAGAGAAGTAGAATAGAAGTCAACTAAAAACTTTTCTTGAAAAGTGTCATAGGATTGCTGTATGTATGTATGGATTGTGATAAGAGTAGGATGAACCCCTAATAAAACGATTTTTTAAAGAAAGAAAAAAAATTAGGGTTTCATAAAATGGTGTTTTCAAAAAATGTAACAAGCAACCATGTGCCAGGAAACATGTTAAAAATCCCTAGAACTTTCCAGAACCAAAAATACAGGCCATACAATCAGTTTCCAAAGTTGCACCGAAATCAAGACAAGGCAAAAAGTGGTGGTGTTCTCTTCCCTCGCATAAAACACCCAACATTCTGAAAGTAACTTGCAAAATTTTGGCACTTTTTATCTGACAAGCTCAAAGGAACCCAAGGACACCTGAACATCCTATCGTGACAGCAGAAACCGAACCCGGACCGTCCAGCGCGCCTCGCGCCCAGCCATCTCCGGCAGATCCGTGGCCCCATTCCACAAGCTGACGCACTGCCCAGCTCTGCACCGTTGGCGACCAGAGCAAAGTACTAGCCCAGTCTCAGAAACTTTGACTCAGTTATCAGGACACTGAGCACCCACCACTTGGGCGGGGGGAGCGGGTGTTTGTCACGGCCCACGCGATCAACTTTGAAACGCGGCACTCCTTGCAGGTAGAGATCAGTCCAGAAGGCAGCCCATCCCAGACTGCAAAACCACAAGCATCCACGGCGGGAGCGGAGCAAAGTGCCCTGCGGGGGCAGGAGGAGCGGGAGGCGAGACACGGTCACGACCGACGCCTGCGCGTGGGTAAAAAACCTACTCTAACCACACGCCGCCCCCCGGACGCGGGGCTGCTGAGACTGCGAACCCGGCAGCAGCCGAGGCAGCAGTGAGGGCGACGGCAATGTCAAGAGGGCACAGCTGGGGGCGGCGGCCGAGCAGCCACCATCCGGCCCCCAGGTAAGGGGCGCCAATCGCGCCCTCCCCGCCTGCCGTCTAAGGCGCCCGCGCTCCGGGACCCTGAGGAGCGGCCACCGGGGAGGAGAACCCGAACCTTGGCGTCGGGGAGATGGCCCGCAACCCCAAACCCTCCCCTTGCCCTCTTCAAGACGATCCTCCAGCACCCCAGTCCAGGGCCGGGCCCCATCCCCACCCGCCGCGCTCAGCCCACCGCCGACACCCCAGCGCCGCCCACCCAGCCCCTCCCGGGCCTGTGGCTCGGGGCCTCCGGGCAGCCCTCCGGTCCCCAGGAGGCCGCCCTCGCCTCGCCTCACCTCCGCGCGTCTCAGTTAGGAAAGCCGGAACAACAACTCTGTCAGACACTCGCTTCCCATCCGCCGCCCGGCGCTCTGTGGCCGCGCGGGTCCCGTTCGCTCCCTCACCGCCGGAGCACTGAAAGGGCGGGGGAGCACGGGCAGGGAGGGGAGTGGAGGGGATGGCCCGGCAGGAAGAGAAGGAGGGGGTTGGCCGAGGAGGAGGAGGAGGCGGCGGCGGCGGCGACGGCAGCGGCAGAGGCGACGAGTTGGGAGCGAGCACGTCCGGGCCCCTCAGCTCTGCGTGCGCGCTCCTGAGGCGGAGGCGCCTTCCTTGTCCCTCGGCGGTGGCGCGCACGCGCGCACATATTACAACCCCCCCCCCATCCCCCGCCCTCTTCCCCCCCCCCCCCACCGCTCCGCTGGGTCCGTGGACAGGAGCGTGAGGGTGTCGCTTGTCCCGCTTGCTTTCCATGACATTTCAGGGTTGTTCAAAGAGGGTCCCTCTTGAAGAGGTTCTCCCTCGGGGTAACTGACCTTGTGAGCCCTCTTTCTACGCGGTGTCCCGAGTCCCCGACTGGAGCCTTTGAGTTCATAGATCATTCCGAGTTTGGAGAGATTATTTTCTCGCCCATAAACCTGAGATACGTAATTTCGGTCCTAATGCATTGTAATCCGGAGTGAAGTCACCATAAAGCATATTACCTTTCCTGGCCAATTACTCTTTCTGTACGGCTTCCAAGGAGCAGTCTGTTTCTGGAGCGCTCCCGTTGACTCGTCCATGAGACGCTAAAGTCTAGATGTTAGAGGGACATCACCTGTGAGGCCGCGTGCAGTACTAAACACTAGTATGTATTGCCCCTGCTTTAACCTTTGGGGTAACAGGTTTTTAGGGTACAAACTAGCAACCCAATAAGGCAGAATATAGCTGTCCCTTTTAAGTTTAAAGGTTATATACATCTTTAATTTAAGGGAACCTCATCTTTCTAGGGGAAAGGCATCGTACTTGGTGAAGTAAAGGGACGGTGAAAAAGAGGAAGATCCTCAATTAGATGAATTGACTCTGGTTGTAACCAAGGGCTCAAAACAGACTGACAGCACCAACGGGATATGAAAGTGGGGGTGGAGGGAAGTTAGCTATTATCCAGTTGGATTCTGAATTACCCTGTGTTATAGAATAGAAAGAATTACATGGGTTTTCTAGGCCACCAACAACAATCTTTACAGAAGTGGCCAGGGCTTTCTTCCAAAAAAGTTTTCTCTTCCTGTGATATCTTCGGTCCCAGATTTTGCTAAAGTTGATTCCAAGTCAAAGTGACCCAGGGAGAACAAAGTAGAACGTGTCCCTTGGGTTTCCAAGACTGTAAAGCTTTACAGGAGTAGAAAGCCTCACCTTTCTTCTGCTGAGAGACTGGTATTTTCAAACTAATGACTTGGCAGTACAGGAGCCCTGGTGACAGCAACATACTGGTTATGCCCTTGGTTGCTAACTGTAAGGTCAGTAGTTCAAAACTGCCAGGCTCTCTGGGAGGGAGAAAGAGGAGTCTTTCTATGGCAGTAAAAAGTGATTGTCTCACAACAGTCAGTGCAAGATATGAAAACAATTTATACTTTATCCAGGGGTCATGAGGAGGGGAGGGAGGTAAAATGAACTAATACCAAAGGCTCAAACAGAAAGTAAATGTTTAGAAAATAATGATGACAACATGTACAAATAAGCTTGATATAATTGATGTATGGATTGTTATAAGTGCTGTAAAATCCCTCAATAAAATGGTCTTTTTTTAAAAAGTGATTTTCTAAGAAATCCATAGTCACTTCTACCCTGCCTATGACAGTGAGTCTCTTATTGTTGTGTTGTATTGTTTTGTTTTTTAAGGTCTTGCAGCTACCAACCCAATGTGTAACCCACTACACCACTTTATTTCTATAGCTTTGTGTCATCCAAGAGACTCAACCTTCTCTTATTATTTCATTTAGTGTGTTCGGTATTCTATCCACTCGAAGAATCCTTGGTGACTGGGATCATTCATTTTTAAATTTCCCACAGTATCTAACATAATACCTCACTGATAGACAATTCTCCATAAATGTTATTGCAGTAAAGCTGAACATAGAACAGCAAGAATTAAATATATGCTCACTGACTGGAACTCTAGAATGCCTCGTTTAAAATTCTCCCTTATGGCTCCTTTCCAGTACCTCTGCCTCAATATGGCATTTGTCCCAAGGGCCCCATCAAATTCTTTGTTATCCCCTTTCCTTAATTTAAGGAGCTCTGGTGGCATAGTAGGTTAAATGTTTGGTGTTTCTAACTCATCAGCCACTTGGAGTGGGGGGCACCAGGAGGAATGCAATAGTCCGCTTCCGGAAGACTTGTAGCTTCTGAAACCCTATGGAGCAATTCCACCCTGTCCTATAAGGAGGCAATGAGTTTGGATCTACTTGATGGCGGTGAGTTTGATTTCCCTAAAGTGTCCACTGATGCTAGGATATTTCAAGAATGTTACAACTTCGTATGTCATATGTTTCTTCTACCTGCTGGGCTCCTTGCCAGAAGGTCTTTTATTAACCGCTGTATCCCAAGAGGGATACAAAATAGCCTTGGATCTGATTCTATAAATTTTGATGAATACTTACTTAAGTTAGAGTTAGAATAACTGAAATCATCTGTCGGTCACCTGAGATGCATAATAAACTAAGAAGACAATATAATACAATTACCATTGAGTTGGTTCCTACTAGTGGCCATCCACTGTATGTTAAAGTAGAAATGGGGTCCCTAGGGTTTTCAAGATTTTGACCTTTCAGAATCAGAGCTCCAGGCCAAGGCTTTTTTCCCAAAGGACCTCAGGATGGGCTCAAACTGCCTACCTTTGGGTTAGTGATCTAGAGCTTAACTGTTGGCACCATCCAGATAACCAGAGAAGCACAGTAAACAAATAAGCCCACGACCATTAAGGCCATTCTGACTCTTACTAACCCTGTAAGACATACAATTACCCCCTTTGGGTTTCCAAAGCTGTAAATCTTTGTGGCATCAGGAAGATGCATCTCTCTTTCATGGAGTGCCTGGAAGGTTAGAACTGCTGACCTTATGGTTAGCAAGCCAATTCATAACCCAAGGTACCCCCAAAGGGTCTGAGAAGCACAGTAACTATTAATAACTAAAGACAGCAAGTCGGTATTGAATCTCTACTATTTACAGTCCTACTAAAGTTACTCTGAACACCAGAAGAAGTCAACAGATGACAAAGCTAGTTTTTGCCTTCTGTGATCTTCAGACTGCAGAGAAGCTATTGGACAAGGAAGGCAACACTGTGATAATTATCTGCACTTAAAAGGATATTCGTAAATGAAAAAAGAAAGTGCGTAAGTAGTAAAGTTTTCATGGTGAATTCAAAATTAGTGTTTTGTTGCCATCAAACTGGCCCCATCTCATGGCCACCTTCGAGAGAGCAGAATTAAACGCAGCCTGGTCCTACACTGCTCCTCCCATGCCACTCCCTACTTTTCAGATGGGTACTATAATTAATTGCAGCACCATAGACAAAACTCATGATTATGGGGTTCGTTAGAGAAGTAAACAGATCACAATCATGTAAGAAATGCTCAGGGTACAGTTGTTCAATCAGAATAGTTTCTTCTCCACTGTGCTTGCAGCCAGGCCTCTCTGGCTGGCGTCCAGTCACTGGGCCTGGCTTCTGCCTTGCTCGGGCAATGTTACAATGCTCTCTCAGGGCTGCCAATAAATGTCCAAAGGCATGCCATGGCACTGTAAGCCTCAACCTGAAGGCACTGAGCTCCAGATCCATGAGTCATCAATCCCAGCTCTCCCAATTATGTGCTCAGAGGTACCCCATTCCACACGCAAGGCTCCTGTCCCAAAGCACTCAGCTTTACTTGCTCTGTGTGCTGGGAAGTCCACCCACCGGTCTCATGCTCGGCTTCTGTTGCTGCTCCTCAGCCACTCCACTTGTGTCAAAGCTGTCTCCTGGCTCACTGTGCAGGGATCTCAGGGTCCAATGTGTCCACTCCTGGCTCTTCTCCCCTGCTGCTAATAAGATCCCCTTACCTGCTTCAGATATGATTCACTTTATACCTAGTGGGATGGCGTTCACAATTAACCTTGTTAAAAATCATTCACAGCTGAATCATATAACCTGATCCGAATGTTCCCTTACTTTCTTAACCAGACCCACCAAGAAAATGAGGATTGTTTGGTGGAAATAACAAAATCTAGGGCTGGAAACGCCATAAAAAAATAATGCACTGCACTGCATACACCATCTCTGTGATCTTTGATATGTTTGACCCCTGGTGTGCCTATTGTGCCAACCAAGTATAATGAAATCCTTGACAACTTTAATCTCTTCATATTTATTGTGATGCTATTTAGTGGTGTAGCACAGTATTGCACAAATCCAGCTCAATATGCCTTTGAAAATTGCCAATGTCCATCTTTGTCTGATGTCTTTTAACTCTTCTGTTAATATAGAGCATTACATATAAACCACAATCATAGAAACAATCCATGTGCCAACTTGCTACAAGTAAAAGACAAACTCTTTTTCCATGGCCACATGTCACACCTCTAAACACCAGGGACAATTCTGAAAGGCTGAGCTGTTCCTAGATAAGAGATGTCACAGGAGAACCTAGATAAAAACAAGTCACAAGAGAACCTAGATAAGAGACAGTGGAGGTGATTTGGTGTAACTCATCCCTACCACCAGAAAAACTTAACACAGAATTTGTGACAAAGAATACTTCATATAATGTGAACTTATCTTATCACTGTGATGTTCTTTGCATTAAGTGTAAAGAAGCAGTTGTGGCCCACCGAAACTCCTACCTTTGGGGGGCATTATTATAAGATTTTTTTTAAAGATATTCTAGTATGATCGATCTAACCCACAAACATGTTTTTTTTTTAAATCATCCAAAGTTAAAACGCAGAAGATTCCATACACATTCCAGGCTTCTTTTTTTAAACGTGGAAGATGTAACCATAGGTTACTCATGTCACATTGTGTCAACTAGCTAAAACTAGATAGCAGCTACCCTCTTTAGACAGGACATGCATTCTCTCTTTTGGTAATCTCTTCATTCTTTATTGTATCTTATCATTTAGGTCTTCAACCCCCAGTTCTTACCATCGCATCAAAACACTGGAAATAAATCAACTGTAGTTGAACAATAGTATAACTATGATTTGGAATAACAGAACAATAAAATGGAATATAATAATTGAACCGTGATATTAATGGAGCGGAATACTAATATTCCTTTTAAAATAGGCATTACTGCTTGACTCCTCAGCATACATGTCCAACCCTCTGCAAATCAAGATCAAATTAAATCCATTTCTACTTCCAGGAGTGAGCCCTGATTAATATATGCTAACCAGTCTACTCCCTTCCCTACTTGACTTTGTGACTGTTTACGAGCAGTATTAGCCCAAGCCTAAATTGTTATAACTTTAAGGACACTCAGGTCTTGTGTTTGAAACTGAGGAGACAAAAGTGCTTTCTTTGTTACACTGTCTGGTATGGTGGGAGGCTGGGAGGGTATCGGTCCTAGTTGTTGCAGCCGCTTTGGTACCATAAGGAAGACCAACTTGAGAATAAAACTGACGCATGGAGAACGGAAGAGCTCAAAACCTCATTTGAATTTTGCCTCTTCCTCTGGATTTAATATGGTCTCTTAGTTTAAGAAAGTTTGAATTTGGTTTTTCAGCACAAACTAAAATTTCCCATGCATGTTACAAACGATATTATAGTTGCATTATCTAACCCTTTCAATGATAGATTTCTAATAGAATCAATAGATAACAACCCAAGTGTTAATGTTTTAGGAAGACTTGACAGGAATTTAACTAGCCAATAGATGGATAGATATAGATATGTTTCCTCTACTAGGTTACCTGGTGTTTCAGAATCCATCACTACCTTTACAGTAAACTAAAATGGCTTGCTATGGCTCATCTTTGTAATGTCCTCCCAGTCACTGAGTGAGAGCATGCACCTTGGGACTTGGTCACTTTTGCCATTCTGCTTTGTATGAGTGAGGCATCTCAGAAGCAGGGACAGAGAATTCTGAGCCCAAGAGAGAAGAGCCTCCAGTGCAACCTGTAGAAGATCCTGATGTGAAGTAGCAGAGGCACCAGAAGATGCAGGACTGAGCCCGTGAGAGAGCAGAAGAACCCCACCAGGTCTATGAGACAGAGTGGTGGAGCTCTCCTGCCCATGTATCCAGTAAAGCTATGTGCCTGTGTGACTGGCTTGCACAGTGGGGTGCCCTTTGGGCATTTTTCAGCATTAAAAGGCATTTGTAACTCTTGCTACAGCAGGGCAGAGGCCAAGGGATCATGTGACTGAGGGACTGCATAATGAAAGAAACATGCCTGCTGACATGGCTGATACGAGGTGCTGCTGTACACAGAGGACTACATTCTTTTTTAAAAAAACATCATTTTATTGGGGACTCTTACAGCTCTTATTACAATGTATCAAGCATATTTGTATAAATGTTGCCATCATCATTTTCTAACCATTTACTTTCTATTTGATCCCTTGGTATCAGCTCCTCTTTTTTCCCCCTCTCTTCCCACCCCTTTGTGACCCCTTGATCAATTATAAATTATTATTATTTTCATATCTCACACAAACCGCTATCTTCCTTCACCCTCATTTCTGCTGTTGATCCCCCTGGTTGGGGGGGGGGTAATGTGTTGATCATTACAATCGGTTCCCTCATTCTCCTCTCCTCTCCCCCACCTCCTCCCTACCCTCCTGGTATCGCTGTTCCCATTCCTGTTACTATGGGGTTATTCTTCACTGGATTCTGTGTGTGGTGAGCTCTTATTTGTATCAGTGTACATGCTCCCATCGAGCCAGAATTGAAAGGTAGGACTAGGGTCATGATAGTGGGGGATGAAGAAGCCTCAAAGAACCAGAGGAATATTGTGTGTTTAATTGGTGCTATTCTGCACCCTGGCTGACTCATCCCTTCCTTGTGACCCTTCTGTGAGAGGATATCCTATTGTCTACAGATGGGTTTGGGGTCTCTACTCTGACCCACCTCATTCTCCATAATTTGTTCTTTTATTTGTTTGTTTGTGGACTTCTGATGCCTGTTACCTGATCATGTCAACACCTCATGATCACACAGGCTGCTGTGCTTCTTCCATGTGGGCTTGTTGCTTCCCTGCTAAACGGCCATTTGTTTAGCTTCAAGAAAACTATATTCTTAATGTTTCCCGATTCTGGCCTGTGGTGATCTGTTAACTTCCCTAATAAACCCCTATAATCGTGAATATTGTCTGTGAGTTCTGTGGCCATTGCGATGGATTATTGAACCTAGCAAAGTAGTAGAGTGCTGTGGGTGGTATGGTTGGTATTAGAATAGGGTGAAGAAGGATGGAGGGCGGAGGTATGTATGACCTCTGCCTTGGGACAATTGTCTTTGAGCTGGTATGAAGTTGGCTTCTCTTCCTCCTTTGGGTAGCCAAAGATGGTCAGAAGTGATCTCCACACCATTTCTTTAACCGGCACCCTTGTTTTAAAGCAAAACTGCCTTAAGTCGTATGCCCTGTTTAAATAAACTCTGCCTCAGAAGAGTACATCATTGATTTTAATCCAGATCTTATACAAATGTGTTTATCAGATGGTTTTTGAGTGGTTTGGGGATGTAGGAAAGGTAGGGGAAAGACCCTGGATGCCTGAGGGACGAGAGAATCATAAAAGGGAAAGATATAATCATGTATAGTCATAAGGGAAGGACATGCTTAGCAGAATCATGTAGTTTACAGAAGACAAACTTCCATGTATCACAGTTCTCTTCAGGGATGAATATAGAATAATCTACACAAATAATGCTGATATGTTTTACAATTCCCTTCTAAAACTAAATGTAAACAAAATCAAGCAATATGCATATGGGATTCAGTAATTGAAAAGACAGGCTGAGCCATAAATATCTCTCTGAAGAATAGCTAACCTACAATTGTTATAACTTGATAAAAAAAATGTTTTCCCAGACCTGGTAGCAAAATCTAGAGTTAAACTCTCCTTCAGTCTTCTTTTATTGGTCAAGAGTAGCGATCTTCTTTAGTGAATAAAAAAAAAATCTCCTTGGAAGTTGATTTAAAAAGCAGACTTTTTTTGCTCAACCCCTAAGAGATTCTGATTTGGTAATTCTGGGATGGGTCCAAGACTTGTTTAAAAGTAGTATTTTGTTGTAAGTGTACACAACAAAACTGGTTCCCATTCAGAAGTGTCTATACATGTTTTACAAAGAATCAACTCAATGGCAATGTGTTTGGTTGGGAGTGGCTAGTGATGGCATCTTTTCAAGTGCTTGTTGGCTGTTTAAGTGTCTTCTTGGGTGAAATCTCTGTTCATGTCCTCACCTATTTTTTAATGGAGTTATTTGTCTTTTTTTTGTTTAGTTGTGAAAGTTTTATATACATATGTTGGAAATTAAGCTTTCCAAATTAATAGTTTTATTGACATATAATTCACATATCATACACTTTAATACTTAGGTCATATCTTATCAGCAGTGATTCACTCCCAAAGATTTTCCCCCAGTCTATAGGTTATAATTTTACACTTTTAATATAATCTTTGGACCTAAGACTTTTTAAAAATAAAACAAATTTTTATTACTAAAAATGAACTCATCAAAAATAGAGATAATATTATGAGTCCTCATGCATCAATAAAACTACTTTAACAAATTTTAATACATGCCCTCCTCTCCCAGCCCCCATGATTATTTTTAAATACTCTTGGACATAAAGAGGAGATATGATGAAGTAAAAGAGCTGAACAAATTCCAAATGGCAGCTCAAGAAGACAAAGTAAAATATTGTGATGAAATAGGCAAAGATCTGGAATTAGAAAAACCAAAAGGAAAGAACATGCTTAGAATAATTCAAGTCTCAGGTTACAATACTGAAGAATTCTTTAGGAAAAATATTAAATGACAAAGTACCATCAAAAGAAGATACAATCGTGTATATATATATACCACATTGAATGAAGGGGGAAGTGCAGAGTGGAGACCCAAGGCCCAAGTGTCGGCCAATGGAGATCCCCTCATAGAGGGGTTTAGGAGAAGAGATGAGTCAGTCAGGGTGCAAGGTAGTACCGACGAAGAGCACAGCTTTCCCCCAGATCCTGGATGCTTCCTCCCCCCAACTACCATGATTCGAATTCTACCTTGCAGGGCTGGATAGGGCAGAGATTGTACACTGGTACATATGAGGGCTGGAGGCACAGGGAATCCAGGGTGGATGATACCTTCAGGACCAAGGGTGTGAGGGACGATGCTGGGAGAGTGGAGGGTGAGTGGGTTGGAAAGGGGGAACTGATTACAAGGATCCACATGTGACCTCCTTCCTGGGAGAGGGACGGCAGAGAAGTGGGGGAAGGGAGACTCCGGATAGAGCAAGATATGACAAAATAACGATGTATAAATTACAAAGGGCACAAGAGGGAGGAGGGAGCGGGGAGGGAGGGGAAAAAAGAGGACCTGATGCAAAGGGCTTAAGTGGAGAGCAAATGCTTTGAGAATGATTGGGGCGGGGAATATATGGATGAGCTTTATACAAATTGATGTATGTATATGTATGGATTGTGATAAGAGTTGTATGAGTCCCTAATAAAATGTAAAAAAAGAAAAGGGAAGAAAAAGAAAGAAAAGAAAATGATTAGGGCAAAGAATGTACAGATGTGCTTTATACAATTCATGTATGTATATGTATGGACTGTGGTAAGAGTTGTATGAGCCCCTAATAAAACGTTTAAAAAAAAAAGAAGATACAATCTCTGTATCAAAAAGAACTGGTTAACATTAAGGCATGTCAGGAGGTAGCACATGATCAGGAACCCAGGATACTGAAGGAAGAGGCGAAGCTGTGTTGAACCCACTTCCATAGAGACGGCCTGACTCACAGCAGCCCTCCGCTATAAATCTATACTGGATGAGATGACCTCATCTTTCTATGAAGCAGTTGGTGGGTTTGGACTTTGTTGTCAGCAGTCCACTGCTTACCTGACAGCACAGCACATCTGGGCTCCTTTGGTGAAAAACCAGGCTCCAGGAATTGACAGAAAACCAATGGAAATGTTTCAATGATAGATGCAGCCCTGGAATCACTTACTTATGCATCTGTGCCAAGAAATTTGGAAGATAGCAAACTGATCAGCTGACTAGAAGATGTCCATATTTGTACCCATTCCAGAGTAAGATGATGCAACAGAATGATGAAATCACCAAACAATATCATTAGTATTACATGCAAGTTAAATTTTGCTAAAGATAACTTAAAAATGGTTGCAACAGTATGCTGACAGGGAACTGCCAGACGTTCAGGTCAGATTCAGAAGAGGGTGTGGGATATGGATTTCAATGCTTCATTGACTCTGTGTGGATGATAGGAATAACAAATTATGAATAGCATTGCAAAAAATAAGAAATCCTTAATCGTGCTTATACAGAACCTGCACATAGACCAAGAGATGGTCATTTGAACTGGACAAGGGGATGTTGTGTCATCTAAAATCAGGAAAGGTGTACATCAAAGTTATAACCTTTCACACACACACACACATTCATACGCACTTCACTGCCATCAAGCCAATGCTGACTCATAGAAACCCTATAGTGACCCAATAGGACAGGATAGAACTGCCTCTGAGTTTCCTACACTGTAACTGCTTTGGTGAATAAAAAGCCCCATATTTCTCCCAAAAAATATCTGGTGGTTTCAAAATATCAAACTTTCAGCTCCATTCTTTCATCATCCTTATTAAATCTCTGTGCTATCAAATAATCTGATAAACTGGACCATAGGAAGAATTCAACATCAAAATTGGAGAAAGTCTCATTAACAACCTGAAATGTACAGATGACACAACCTTGATGAAAGTGAAGTAGACTTGAAGTACTTACTGAGGAAGATCAAAGATACAACCTTCAGTATAGCTTGTACCTCATCATAAAACCCAAATCTTACCAATAAGGTAAATCAGCTGCATCATGATAAATGATGAAAAAATTGAAGTTGTCAAGGATTTCATTTTACTTGGATTCACAATCAACACTCAGGGAAATGGCAATCAAGAAATCAAACAATGCAATGTATTGAGCAAATGTCCTGCTAACACTCCACTAAAGTATTACAAAGTAATCCAAGCCATGTTTTTAAAGTTTGCCACATATACATATGGATGATGGATAATGAATAAGGAAGATTGAAGGAGAGTTAATGTCTTTAAAGTATGGTGTGTTGAAGAACATGAAATATACCATCGACATAAAAGAAACTAGGCTCACTGGTAGGACAAACAGGTGGGAACGCTAAGACTATATAGCTCTTGGTCACCTTTCAGATCTGGAACTAAATTTACCCTTGTATTAGAATACTCAACCATGTAAAATTCAAAGAGCAGTATTTACCCAAGGGAAAAATTCAGACACGAAAGAACACAGGACACACAAGTAGGAAAGTGATGGGTACATTTAGGAGACTGCAATACATGAGTTGAAAGGAGACCTGGTAGTAATAGTGATTACACCTTGGACTGCTAATCACGAGGTCAGTAGTTCTGAACCACCAACCACTCTGAAGGGGAAAGACAAGACGTTCTACTCCTGATAAGAGTTGCAGTTTCAGAAACCCCTATCATAGAGGGTCACTATAAGTTGGAACTGACTCGATGGCAGTGAGTTTGGTTTTAATGCATGAGTTCAAACAAAATGTGTGACCTGTTCTGTAAACCTTCACTTTATTCACAATAAAAAAGTTTTAAAAATAAAAAACACAATTTCATGTCAACTTGATAAAAAATGAAGGGGTGGAATCTAGCCTGCCAATTAAGTCACAGCCTGATGATCCCTCCTTGTGAATGTGGCCTTCTCATGAGGATTCTAGGAACTTCCTCTTATTTGATTCTGCCATCGGAAGAGATGGGCTACTTTCTCTCTGTGTGTTTCACATTCCTGTTGACAAGCCACATGGAGCCACACTGATGGCAGCCAGAGCCCTGGAAGTGGAAGAGTCATATGGAGACCTGTTTCAGGGCTGAGATGCTTCTACTACCACTGGACCCCAAAAACTTTCCACCTACCAGCCTGTGCTTTTCCTGCGTTCGGCATCATTGCATGTGCTGTGTGAGTCTAAAGAGGAATTTATGGACTAGTATCAGACAAACGGGCTAATATCAGACTTATGGATTTGATCAGGATTGGTCTGGGATGTTTTCTCAATATACAACTGCTTTTTGCTATAAAGTTCTCTCTTGCATACATAAGAGTGTCTCTGGATCTGTTTCTCTTGTTAACCCGGACTAACACAGAATTCCATGGGCTGCCAGAAAGAGTAGCTAATCTGTCTTGCAAGAAGTACAGCCAGAATGAAACCATCACCATACTCAAGATATTAAGAATATCTCTCCCCCCATAGAGTTTTCTGGTACCCTTTTGTATTCTCTTTCTCCTGATTCCTTCATTATAAATTAGTTTGCATTTCTAAAGTTTGTCATTAAAGGGACCTTGAAGTATTTGTGTGCGTTGCTTCTTTCACTCGGCATAATAATTTCAATAGCCTATATTCAGTATATATACACATATATGTGTGTGTGTATATACATTATATATAATTATATGTGATATATATATATATAAAACCCTGACCGCATAGTGGTTACGAAATTGGGCTGTGGTTTAACTGCAAGGTCAGAAATTCAAAACCATCAGCTGCTCCTTGGAAGAAAGATGAAGCATTCAGCTCCTGTAAAGAGTTACAGTCTCAGAAACACACAGGAGTAGTTCTACCTATTGTATAGGATCTCTATGAGTCAGAATCAATTTGATGGAAGTGAGTTTTGTACATATACATAATTTGTATGTATGTCAATAGTTTATTACTTTTTGGTTTTCACAGGCCTATATTTCAATCATTGAATGCATGAGAAATATTTGTTAAGTACATGCTTAGTAGAAACACAACTTCAAAAATTACAAATATTTTTCTAGTAATGAGAGGAAAAGTACCCCTTTCCTCTTCTGAGTCAAGGGCAAGTCCACACCCTCCCCAGCCTAGTCCATCCACCAAGATATTCTTTAAGCCCCTTCCCTTTGACACATAAAAAAACAAGCTTCAAATAAAACAAAAACATGTATATGAATCCCTGTGAAAGTCAATCTAATATAAAAGTAATTAAGAATTATTTAATGACAACAGTTGGTTTAGAATGTGATGAAAGAGTTTTAGCATTTTCTCTAACACTTCCTCAATTTCAAGAAGCATCTTAACTACCCTTTAATTGTTTGGTTTGATGACAGCAGCAACCTTTGGCAGAAGGTCATCTGGTTATGACTTTTGTGCCTACATATGTCATGGCTAATAATTTCAAATCTCATACCAACAATCCAGGTCTTATGAGTATTTTAAGTCAAAAGTGTGTGTACTTGGATGCATAGCCTTCAATCTCTTACAGGGTTACTAGGCCTATTTTCTGTGTCCCTACAACACCTTGTACAGATCTTCCTACAAATGGTTTAGACTTACCTACTAACCTAAAAAGTAGCGATTCAAAACTTGCCAGTAGCATTACAGAAGAAATAACTGATAATTTACTTCTCTATGATTTCTTTCCACTTGCCATTAAGTTAACTAACTCATAGTGATTTCCCTTGGCCCCAACCTTATGCTACAGAATGGAATTGCTCGATAAGGTTGTCAAAGCTGTGACCTTTTTCTGAAAGCTATCATCGATCCCTTCTTTTGAGATACCTGTTGGTGGATTTGAGTCCCCACCTTTCAGTTAGTAGTAGAATGCTTACTTGTTCCACTGTGGAACTCTTTCCGTAAGATCACAGCCCTGAAAAGCCTGTGGAAACACAGTTCTACTAAGAAACATGTGGAGTCGCCATGAGTCAAAACCAATGCAACAGGATCCAGTTTGTTTTGTTTTTGAAAACTCTTCGATACAGAGTTGTGTGCGTTCGCTGTAAGGGCAGACCAACAAGAAGTTGACCCTACTTTTGAGCTCCCTCTTCAATGGGGGACTCTTCTAGTTGCCGGGAGAAAATGGTAACTAAAGCTAGAGAGTAGGGACAAGGCAAAAAAAAAAAAAAGAAGACTCTTCATTACATTCTTATAATGTGTACGACTGACTGTCTTCTTCAACTAACGTACGATTTTTTAAAAATCATTTTATTGGAGGCTCATACAACTCTTATCACAATCCATACATACTTCCATTGTGTCAAGCACATTTGTACATTTTTTGCTTTCATCATTCTCAAAACATTTGCTTTCGACTTAAGCCCCTGGTATCAGTTCCTCATTTTCCCCTTCCTCCCCTCCCTGTACAGATAATTTTCCCCTTCCTCCCCTCCCCACTGATAATTTATAAATCATTATTTTTCCATGTCTTACACTGACCAATGTCTCCCCTCACCCATAAAATATGATTTCTTTTGAAGACCAAAACCATGTGTTTTTAAAAATTCTACTACCTAATAATATAATAATATTTATAGTATGAATGGCAGAATTAATTCATTCTTTCACAGTTTCTTGTTAGAAATTACTGCGATGGTTAAATAATATAACAAAATACTGAATTTCCCCATAATTAATTGTGAGTTAGTGTTTTTTTTTGTTGTTGCAATTGACAGAAATTTTTTCTCCATAGGAAAAGCAGGCATTTAAATAAAAATAAATCTATAATGCAATTAAAGATATTTATCAATAATTCTATCATATTAGCAATCATTGCCTGACCTAATCAATTTATTTAAACGAAAAAGTCTCGCATCTTTATACCAGATATCCTAACTGCTTGCCTCAACATTCAGTTTTGTCTTCTACCTTAATTATGGAACCCAAATTTTATTCCAGTTTAAAGTTTTGTTGTTGGGTCCAGTCATGTCAGCCCCAACTCACAACAGCTCTAGGTACAACAGAATGAAACACTGCCTGGTCCTCTGTAACCCTCATAATTTATTTTTATTTCTTTGTTTGAACCCATTTATGATAGGTAAGGTTTTGTGACAATTTGAATGGGCCAGGATTCTCAGTGGTTTGACCACTAAGTGCACCCCCATGCTGAGATCTCCCTAAGGGTGTGGCCCATTTCCAATACCAGTAGACTCTATGGGAAAGTTTACTTGGTTTTTGCTGGTTCTGGATCCGACATCTGGCTCTCTGATCTCAGGTTCTTTGAGTTAATGATCTGCCATATTACCTTCCAATCCAGGGAGTCCCTATCAGCCGTCATTTTACCAACTGATCTTGGGTTCATTCACGTTTTCAACCACAAGTCTATTGTCTTCCTACTGATCTTGGATTCATCAGTCCCCACAGCTACTTGAGTCAGGAGAAGCTTCCAGTCTAACATCTGAATCACAGACTTAGGACTTGGAACTTTCCTGCTTTGACAATTATGCAAGCCATTTTCTCTTCTTTCTTTCTTTTTTCTCATAATAACTGTTTTATTTTGACCTGCTTTCTTCAAGAAATTTTTTTTGTAATTTTTACATTGTTGATGCCATCCTGTACAGGTATTCTTCAATTTACCACATATTAGATTTATAATGGACTGCACTTTAAAAAGTTTAATTATTGTAGAACACACAATGTTATAACATATAACTTGTTAATGTTAGTCTCATAGGTTCACTCACAGATGTTCAATTTTATACATTAATGTGCACAATTTTTCTGGTATAAACTTTCTCTGTATACACACACACACACACACACACACTATAGACTTCACAGATTTTACTTCTCTAGAGAACCTAGGCTAAAACACCAATATTGCAGCCTCGACATTCTCCATTTTGTTGATTGTCTTCCCCTTCCCCCCCAACCCCCGACACTCTAACTTCCCGAGCATGATGTCTGTTTCCAGGAAGGGGTCTCTCCTAAACCATGCTCACAGGATGTGAGATGGAGCTTTGTCATCTTTGCGTTTAGCGAGCATGCTGGCTATACTCCTTCCAGGAGAAATTTGTTTGTTCTTCTGAAATTCTGTGGTATATTCGATATTCTTTGTCAATAACATAATTCAAAGAAATCAGTTTTTCTTCGGCCTTCCTTATTCATTGTCCAGCTTTCACATGCATATGAGGCTGTTGAAAATGCCATGACTTGGATCAGATGCACCTTAATCCTCAAAGTGACTCTGCCCTTTAACATTTTAAATAGCCTTTTTTACCGCAGATTTGTGTCTTTGATGTTTTTTACTCTTGGTTCCCTGAGCATTGACTGTGTGGATCCAAGTAAAATCCCTGACAGAGTCAACCTCTTTCTGTTTATCATATGTTGTCTGTTGACTCAATTGTGAGCCTTTCTTTCCTTTCCATTGAGTTGTAATCCATGCTGAAGGCTGTGGTCTGTGGTCTTCATCAGTAAGTGGACTTTCAGCAAGCAAGGTTGTGTCATCTAAACATCA
Organism: Tenrec ecaudatus; assembly: GCF_050624435.1. Taxonomy (NCBI): domain Eukaryota; kingdom Metazoa; phylum Chordata; class Mammalia; order Afrosoricida; family Tenrecidae; genus Tenrec; species Tenrec ecaudatus. The sequence goes on along the minus strand of NC_134530.1, from coordinate 186,878,217 downwards.
CAGGTTGTTAGTGAACCTTCCTCTAATACTTATACTGTGTTCTTCTTCATATAGTTCAGCTACTTGGATTTTTTCCAAATTAAATAAATATGGTGAAAGAGCACATAAACTATATCAGATTATTGAAACATTTCAATTGGTATTCCATCAATTCCTGGAGCTTTGCTTTTTATTAATGTCTTCATTGCAGCTTGAACCTCTTCCTACAGTACCATTGGTTTTTCATCATATACTACCTTCTGAAATGATTGCATGTTTACCAATTATTTTTGGTACAGTGACTGTTTATTCCTTCTATCTTCTTTTGCATTCAATAATTAACTAATTCCAACTCATAACTACCCTATAGAACAGAGTAGAACTGCCCCCTTGGGCTTCCCAGCTGTCTTCCTGGGCACAGAAAGCCTCATATTTCTCTCCAGAGCTGTTGGTGGGTTCAAACAGCTCACTGTGTAGTTGTCAGCCTAATATGTAACCCACTACACAACCAGGGCTTTATTTTGCACATAGATTCTTCAATACTGTAAATTAAGGCTTGAGTTTTTCTTCAGTTCTTTCAGCTTGATATATGCTAAGTATGTTCTTCCTTTTTTGTTTTGTTTCATTTTTAATTCTAGGCCTTTGCATATTTCACTGTAACAGTTTGTCTTCTAGGGCTGCCTTGTGCTCCCATTTCCTTTAGCTACTCTACATTCAAGAACAAGTGTGGTTTGTTTTGTTTTTTCAATTTGTAACAGTTTTTATTTATTTATTTATTTAAATCATTTTTATTAGGGGCTCTTACAGCTCTAAAAACAATCCATACATCAATCATCTCAAGCACATTTGTACTTATGGTGCCATCGTCATTTTATAAACATTTTCTTTCTGTCTGAACCCTTGGTTTAGCTCCTCTTTGGTCCTTCCTTTCCCCACCCTCGTGACTGCACATTCCTCCACGTGGGCTTGTTGCTTCACTGCTAGATGGCCGCTTGTTTAACTTCAAACTTTTAAGACACCAGATGTTTTATCTCTTAATAGCTGGGCACCATCAGCTTACTTCACCACATTTGCTTATGTACCCATTTTGTCTTTTGTGATCTTTGGGGGAGGGTGTGCATCACAGAATGCCAGTTGAATAGAACAAAGTGTTCTTGTGTTGAAGGAGAGTCAAGAGCAAGTTTTATAGTTTCTTATGGTATCTACTTTGGTCTTTGGTTTCTTTCTGATCTTTTTAAAATGGTTTTATTAATATGTAATTCATCGTTTTCCCTCCAAGTGGCTGGTGGTTTTGAGCTGCTGACCTTATGGTTAGCAGCCCAGAACTTCATCCACAGTTCCATCAGAGCTCCTTGAAACTATAATAAAAGGTCTTCCAAAAGTTTATGAAACAACTCCATTATATTTTACTTCCATTTTTACACAAACATTTTGTAATCACACATATAGTAATTATATATATATATAATGTGGGGGCACATAGGCCTTATTTCCTCCTAATTCTTGTACTTGTAATTCTGAAAGGTTTCCATCAACTGTGCAGTGGAAAAATCTCTGTATTTAGTACACTGAGCTAGCAGGGCTTATGAGACACAGTCAAAACACAACTGTTCTCTTTCATTCAGAGTGGTGAGTTTTTTCCGCTACCACTAGATGAAAATTCCAGCAAATCTCATTCTTTTTTATGCTCACTTATAGAAAACAAAAAGTCTTGCTATCATTTTAAAATCATAAAAAGCAACTAACACTCGACAGTTAGGAAAGAAAGCCCAAATCAAAAGGAACAGGGTCACCTTTCCCCTAGCAAGTCGCTACGGTTATCCCAGGGAACATGGTGGGAAAGGGAGCCGAAAGATCTTCCCTGACTGACACTGTAAGATAGCTTTGCACCACCAGAAGATGTTTAAGCCTGACTCATGGCCAGTTTTCTGAGCCTCAGAGGCTCCGACACTTGGCTGTTCTAGCTATAATTCTCTAACTCCTAGGACACAGACAGTATAGCTTTCTTCCCCTCTTGATGCCTCTCCTCCTTTAGCTTCTACATACAGTTCTCTGGAGAGAACTGGCCCAGTCTGGCCCAGGTCCGTAGGAGAATTGTTACTCATACTTTCCCCCCCAATCAGAATAAGATATAACAACTTTTGCTTATCCCCCAAACTGCCTTTTGAAGACCATTACTTCAAATTTCTCTCATTCCCTCTTATTCAACACTTCATGTACAACTTTTGTCACATTTCAAACTGTCATTCATTTGTTGAATCATTGAATAAACATTTATTGAGTTTTTGCTAGATAGAGGGCACTATTCCAGATTTTTAAGGAACCCTGGTAGAGTAGTGGTTACGAATTGGGCTGCTCACCACAAAGTCTGCCATTCAAACCCACCAGCCCCTCTAAGGGAGAAAGAGGGGCCTCACTACTCCCACAAACAATTAAGTCTTGGAAACCCACAGGGGCAGTTCCACTCTCTCCTATAGAGTCACTATGAGTTGTTATTGACTCAATGACAGTAAATTTGGATTTTGTTATTCCAGATTTGGAGGATGCAACAATTAATATCACAGGAAAAGGTCTCAGCACAATTGTAGAATACATCGGCAATCAATAAGTAAACAGATACTGAAGAAAAATGAAACCATGTAAAGGGATAGGAAATGGGATTTTTGATAGAGTGATCAGGAAAGGTCCCCTTAGGGAAGTGTTTGAAGAGAAAACCTGTTGAACTACAGGTCAGTCAGTGCAAAGAACTGAGATGGCAGGATTTCCTGTCTTCTAAGAGCACCAGGGACAAGGTGATTGGGGTTCGTGTCAAGGAAGGGTGGTAAGAAATGAGGTTGGGATGGTAGCCAGTGGTCAAGAGAATGAAAAATTGCGTAGACCACGAAAAGAACTTAGCTGTAATTCTACGTGAATGGAAAGCCATTAGAATAACACGACTTCTTCTATCATGTTGGTTGCTATATCCTCAGTACGTGTAATAATGAAAGTTATTACTAAAAGAGGGACAAACCGCATTCTACGCTTTACTAAAGCAACCTGGCTGCAGTGGTATAAGCCACTGTGGGAAAGTATGAGTAAAAGCAAGGAAACCAGTAAGAAAGCGAGTTTGGAAGACTAGCTAAATGATAATAGTAGTTTAAAATAGAGGGGTAGTTTGAGAAATGTAGAGAAGTGGTAAGATTCTGTGTGTGTTTTGAAAGTAAAATCATCAGAATTTGCTTATGATCTGAGAATTAAAGATGTGTGAGAGATGAGTTTTAGAGTTTTGCCCTAAACTACCAGGCGTATAAAACATCCAGGAAGGGACGAAAAGGATTGAGATGTAGAAACAGATGCATGCTATAAAATTCAGTTATACACTCTAAGTTAGGCAACCATTAGTCAGCCACGTGATGTTTTGACTAGAAAATTAGATGTACAATCCTGGGTTCAGGTCCAAGCTTGAGAGAACAAATTGAGATTCATTAGTATATAAATAATTTTCTTTTACTTTTTTTCTATTTTCCCGAAGCAATCTCAAACTTACAGGAATGTTCACAAGTAGAACACAAAGAATATTTTCCCTGGGTTATTAGAGAAAAATGATCCAATGTTGAGCCAATAATAACCCATTGAGAATACCGACCCAATGTCCCATCACTCTCTTATATCTTACTCTGTTTTTCCTACAAATAAAAACATTTTCTAATATACCCATAATAAAACCATAAAGATCTGGAAATTAGAACTGTAACATTATTAGCTTCTAATCCCCAGACATCATTCAAATAATAGCATCCTCTATTTCAAAAGGATTCAATTCAGAATCACGAGTTGCCCTTAACTGTAAGTCTCTTTAGTCCCCTTCACTCTGGAATATTTCCTTAGCCTTTTCTTGATTTTCATGACCTTGTCACTTTTGAAGACTGCAGACCAATTATATTGTATAGTATATATCTCAATTTAGGTATCTCTGGTGTTTCATAGCAATTAGATTCAGATTGTGGATCTTTGTCAAGAGTATCACAAAGGTGATCTGTGTTCTAATTATATCCTATTAAATGGCACAAAATTAGTATTTATTGAAATACTTTGACTAAGTTGTTCCCTTTCACACTTATCCACATTGAAGTTACTCACTTCCCCCGGTAACTATTTTGTGGACATGTACTTTTTAAAATTGTTTTATTAGGGGCTCAAACAACTCTTATCACAATCCATACATACATCTATTGTGTAAAGCACATGTTTACATTCATTGCCCTCATCATTCTCAAAAAATTTGCTGTCTACCTAAACCCCTGGCATCAGCTCCTAACTTTTTCCCTTCCCTCCCCGGTCCCTCCTCCTTCATGAACCCTTGATAATTTATAAATCATTATTTTATCATATCTTTCCCTGTCTGATCGTTTCCCTTCACCCACTTTTCTGTTGTCCATCCCCCAGGGAGGAGGTTATATGTAGATCCTTGTAATCGGTTCCCCCATTCCAACCCACCCTCCTTCCACCTTCCCAGTATCGCCACTCACACCACTGGTCCTGAAGGGTTCCCTGAGGGGAACTGTGTTTCCAGTTCCTATATGTACCAGTGTACAACCTCTGGTCTAGCCAGATTTGTAAGGTAGAATTGGGATCATGAGAGTGGGGGCGGGGAGAGCATTTAGGAACTAAAGGAAAGATGTATGTTTCATCATTGCTACATCACACCCTGGCTGGCTCGTCTCCTCCCTGAGACCCTTCTGTAAGGGGATATCCAATGGTCGACAAATGGGCTTTGGGTCTCCATTCTGCACTCCCCCACTTCATTCACAATTACATGATTTTTGTGTTTTCGTGATGCTTGATACCTGATCCCTTCAACACCTCATGATCGCACAGACTGGTGTGCTTCTTCCATATGGGCTTTGTTGTTTCTGAGCTATATAGCTGCTTGTTTAACCTTCAAGCCTATAAGACCCCTGACACTATATCTTTTGATAGCCGGGCACCATCAGCTTTCTTTACCACATTTGTTTATTAACCCGCTTTGTCTTCAGCGATTGTGTTGGGAAGATGAGCATCATAGAATGCCAATTTAATAGAAGAAAATATTCTTGCATTGAGGGAGTCCTTGAGTGGAGGCCCAGTGTCCATCTGCTACCGTAATACTACACCTATAAATATATGCTCGTAGATCTATTTCCCCATCCTCATATATAAATATATTTACATATGTACATATTTACATATGTACATAGACTTCTATAAATATCCTTTGCCTCCTAGCTCTTTCCTCTATTTCTTTTGACTTTCCTCTTGTCCCAGTATCATGCTCAGTCTTCATTTGGGTTTTAGTAATTCCTCTTGATTACATTGCCCTTATCATGTCCTCCCAGGCCTCCTACATCCTCCTCACCACCGGTTTGGATCACTTGTTTTTCTCTTGTTCCTGGGTTTGTTAACATCACTACCTTTCCCCCCACCTCCCCATCTCCCATGTCCCCCTGGAACTGTCAGTCCCATTGTTTTCTACTCCAGATTGTTCATCCAGCCTATCTTATTTAGACAGACCTGCGGAGATAATAACATGCACAAAAACAAGACAGAGCAATAATATACAAGAAAACAACAACAACAAACCAATGACAAAACAAAACACAAGGAGAAAGAAAAGCTTGTGGTTAGTTCAAGGATTGTTTGCTGGCCTTTAGGAGTGTTCTCCAGTCCAATCTGTTGGGGCACCACGCCCTGGCCCCAAAGTCCACCTTTGGTATTCCCTGAGGACCTTGCCGCTCCATTCCCTTGCTGTTCTGTTGCACCCCCTTAGTGTTTTGCCTTGGTGTGGCGGGATCAGATTGGTGCAATTCCCACACTTTGTCTCCAGTGTTGTCCCCTGTAGGGCTATGGGTCAGTGAGCAACGGTGTGTCTCATAGTGGGGCCGGCCATTTGGTCCTCTCTGTGGACTGGCTGCTCTAAGCAGGAATATAGTCCTCACGGCCTGGTGGGCCAGGATGTGCTCCACTCTCTCCTCCTTCCCCTTCATCTGCTCCCGTGTGCTCAGATCAGATATGTCCCTCTCCTGGAGCTGCAGATTCAGTGCCGTCCTTTGAAATAAATTTTTCTGGGGGGAAGGGCAGGATGGACACATACTTTTAAATTATACAAATATCCTATTCTTCATCAAATTTTCTGTGTACTTATTTATTAATTTATAGCATTGACTCATGGTTTCTTATTTAATGGATTATAAACTGCCATTATTTATTTTAATGCTTGAATTGACCCATATTGAGGCAGTAGCAACCCCTTTAAGCTGGCATTTGTATCATTTTTAACATGCCTTCATCATTGTTGGATCACTTCAATTTCTGTTTCAACAAAATATTCTAGGCTCATCTTTTTCTTCTGTAGACTCAGCTCTGCAGACAAATCCTGATTAGTTTTTTGGAGGGCTGGATTTAGATAAAGAAAGGTCCATGAAACCAGACACACAATCCTCTATCCACGGGGTTTCTTATAGTTTTACTATTTTCCATTTGAGAAGCCTGGTGTAATTTTCTAATGTATTTACTTTTATGATAGAAACCCTGAAAGTGAACAGGTATTCCATGGTCCTCATCCTCCTGTTCCTTCCTCACCCCACCCAGACTGGACACTCTCTGCCATGTGGGTGCCCTCTTCTTACTGATTCTGCTTTGATTCCTCATGCCTAGTTAGTTTTAAGGGTGGATATCTAATATTTCACTCCATGCTGCCCCTCTGTATGGATGCCCTCTTCACCTCCTGGGGCTATGACAAACCGTGACGGTCAATTCTCTTATGCAGGCACCATCCTGTCTCAGGGTGGGTTCCAGTGTCCAAATTTGATCCTCTATGAATCTCCCCAACATGGCGCTGATGCCTGCCTTGCAGTCTCATCTCAGGACTTCAGAAAAAAATATCAAGGAAGGAGAGAGAAAAGAACGGAAAAAAATAAGTACCGTTTACATGTAACTATGGAAGGAGAGTAGATAGAAAAGAGGAGAAATAAGACTTAGAACACCCCTACTTGGACTTTAGTTACCAAAGAAATGAGGGGAAACTGACATATACTTTTTGCTGCAAAGAGAAGCCAAAAAGATAAGGGAAAACCAGAGAGAGGAGTTTTTGACAATGAAGACTGTATTCCAAGAAGGTCAACTGTGTCGAATATTGCTAAAGTGTCAAGCAGGGTGAAAATCGAGAACTGAGCTCAATGAGAGAAAGGACTGAGCACTAGGTTTAATGATATAGATGACAACGTTGTCCTTGATGATCATATTATCAGTGGAATGGTGAAAGCAAAAGCCTAATTGAAATAGATTCAAGATAGAATAAGAGATGATGATGATGATGTGGGGACAGCCAATATAGATACTACTTTTGAGTTTTTCTGCAAAGAGATTCACAAATGCCAAAAGATGGATATGAGACCAGGAGAGCATTTCTTTTAATTTTTTAAATGAGAGATATTAAGTATTAAATGTCTCAACTCACCTCATATCTGTTTTGTCCTGAGGAATCATCAACTTATATGACCATTAGTTCAGTAATTTTTGAAAATCTCATGCCAAAGATAACTAAACTAAAAGGGAAATAAATGCATAAATACTGATTATATGAGTACATGCATACATCTCTATCATAGATGGTTCTACTTTTGATATCCAGGTGTGCCTTAGGTGCCACTGAATCGGTTCAGATTCTATATATAATAGAACAACACATTACGTGGTCCTGCCCCATCCTCACAATTGTTCCTATGCCTGAGGCCATTGTTACAGCCACTGTGTCAACCCATCTCATTGAGAGCTTTCCTCTTTTTCACTGCCCCTCCACTGTACCAAGCATTATGTCTTTCTCAAGGGACAGGTCTCTCCTGACAATTTGTCCAAAGTATGTGAGACAACATCTCACCATCCTTTCCTCTAAGGAGCATCCTGACTGTACTTCTACATAAGACAGATGTGTTTGTTCTTGTAGCAGTTCATATGGCTTTCAACAGCCTTCTCCAGAACCATAATTCAAATGCATAGCTTCTTCTTCAATCTTCCTTATTCAAGGTCCAACTTTCACATGCATATGAGGCAGTGGAAAATACCATGGCTTGGGTCAGGCTCACCTTAGTCCTCAAAGTAACATCCTTGCTTTTCAACACTCTAAAGAGGTCTTTTGCAGAAGGTTTACCCCATGCAATGTGTGTTTTTAATCTCTTGACTGCTGTTTCCATGAGCATTGATTATATAGCTCTAAGCAAGACAAAACTTGACAACTTCAACCTTTTCTCCATTTCTCTTCATGCTACCTATTAGCCTAAGACTTAAATCCTTTTCAAAACTGGGTAGACCAAGACCTTGGTATATTTATTGACTCTCTCTCACTGTTAATTAATGAGCAATTGTCATTTGTTTGCTCAATATAGGGGACATAAAATTAATATGCTTTCAACCCTCAAGAGGTTTGCTCAACAAGTTCAGATGAGATAAGAATACAAATAATTCTATAAAGTAGTAAGCAATAACATGTTATATTGTTGATACAAATTGAATTCTATAGCTATATAGAGTTCATTCTAGATTGAATGAACAAAGAAAGGTATTATGGAAGAAATAATATTTAAACTAGGACCTAAAGGATGGAAAGATTTTGAAAGATAGAATAAGACAGCATTTCAAGCAGGAAAAAAGATATGAACAAAGAAATCAGTAATAAGAAGGGAAAAATGAGTGGGAAGAGCAACATGTTTTAGGAACCATTTGACGTCAAGAACAAAAGTCTGATTGATTAAGCTTAATAAAATAGAATCTATTTTTTGAATAAAGATGACTCACAGTTTCGATGATGATCAAGATATATATCTGGGTCACACAGAGTGTGGGACCAGCAGCTAGATATTCAAGAACCAAAGTCAGGTCTATTAAAAGGTTACTCCTTCCTTCTTCCCTGTCTGATTTTAATTTTCTCTGTGTGTCTTTGTCCACCTTCTCCCATTTCATCCTCACTCCCTCCTTTGGTATATTACTTCAAGTTCTCCAAGATCTGACATGGACATAGGAGGAAAACAGCAACATAAGGCTGAGCCCCTAACATCTGATCCCAACAACGTATCAGTCTCTGATCCATTGCCAAATTTTTAGAATGGAGAATTTGCCACCGTTTGCATAAAATCTCCGTATTTGACCCAATCGTCTATTGCTAGGTCATGTGTGAAGTCATGTGGCACTAAAATGGATAGCAGGCCCATCCTACTCAGGAGCTGGGGACAATTTACATCAGATGCATGATGGACCTGAACTGGTTTTCAACGCTTTCTGTGGGGCTGTTTTGTTTTTCACTTTTTCATATTGGGGTTTATTTCTGATGCATTTTGTCATTGAAGGTAGCCCTGGTGAATTTTTGTTATATGTTTTTCAGTGTATGAAACCCAGGATTGATGAACCTATAGAGACAACAAGTAGAATAAGGGTTCCTGGGGGAGGGAGGGAAGGGGGAGGGAGAGCTGATGTCAGGAAGTTCCCAAAGGCAGAGAATGTGTTGAAACTGACTGCAGTGGCAAGTGTACAATACAGCTTGATGTGATTGAACTATGGAATGACATGATATCTGTATTAGCTCCCAATAAAGTCGTTTGGCGTGATTGAACTATGGAATGACATGGTATCTGTATTAGCTCCCAATAAAGTAGTTTGGCAAGATATATATAGAAAGAAAGAAGACGTTGGAATTAAAATATCAGTACTGGATTTAAGGAAATGTGTTTTTGTTTGTTGCTTTGTAATTCACTACTGTAGTGGTGTAATGGACTATGCATTGAGCTCAACACTGAAAAGTCAGCACTTTGAACACACTGGCAACTCAGAGAGAAGCGTGGTAATCCATTCCCCTGCAGATTTACTGCCCTGGGAACCCCGAAAGGCTGTTCTACTCGTGCCCGCAAGGGTTGTTATGTATCAGAATCAAATTGACAGATGGTTTGGCTTTGGTTATTATAAAGGTGCAGCAGTGGTTGAACTGTTTGCTGCTAATAGAAAAACGGGTGGTTCAAACCCAGCATGGGAATCTACTTTCATGGAGATTCGTAGCTGTGAGAGCCCGATGAAGCACTTCTACTCTATCCTCTTGGGTTGCTGTAAGTTGGAAATGACTCAATAGCAGTGAGCTTTGCTTTTATACAGGTGTACTATTTCTTACTGTCTTTAAGATAACTATATGGTGCTGATGCCCGGGGCCTAAGTGGAGAGCAAATGTTTTGAGAATGATGAGGGCAATTGTACAAATGTGCTTTGTACAATTGATGTACGTATGGATGGATTGTAATAAGAGTTGTATGTGCCTCTAATAAAATGATTTTTAAAAAATTTTAAATGTTAAGCAACACTCCAAGTGTTGAGAAAGCTAAAAAAAGATAAATATATGTAATAATAAATAAAAATTTTAAATAATAAACAAGTTATAATCAAACTATTAAAACTACTATGGTTTTTTTAAGAGAAACATTTACTGAATTTCTTTTATGCAAAACCCTGTGCTGAATACTGGGGAGACAGATGACTAAGCTATGGGCACTAATCTGAAAACCATGATTGCTACCATATTATGAAAGGACCCTGGTGGCACAGTGGGCTATGTATTAGGCGGCTAATCCAAAAGTCAATAGTTTGAATTCACCAGTCACTCTGTGTGAGAAAGATGAGACTTTCTACTCCCATAAAGAGTTACAGTTTTGGAAACCCAAAGGGGCAGTTCTACTTTGACCTACAGGGTCACTCTGAGTCAGAATCAACTTGATGGCAGTGAATTTTTTAGTGAACCCATGTTATGAGTGCTTACAATGTGCCCTATCCTATACTTGGCTCTTCATAAATATTAAGCCTATTGCCATCAAGCAGATTCTGATTCTTAACAACCCTATATGACAGAATAGAAATGTCCCCAAGGGTTTCCAGGGCTGTAATTTTCACAGAAGTAGATTGTCACATCTTTCTCCTGTGGAGCAGCTATTGAGTTCAAACCACCAGCCCTTAGGCTATACAGGCTAACCAGGGCTTCTTTTTTAAAATAAATATCACCTCAGTTAGTGGCGTGTATTTCTATCACCATTTTAAAGATAAGGAGATTGCGGCACAGACAGGTTAAGTAAATTGACCAAGTCAGGTACTAGTAATAAGAGGAGAAACTATGTGTGTGAGAGAGAAAGAGAGTTTGCGTGAATTAAAACAGTTCATTTAATTAATCCTTTTTTTTTCGAGGGGGCGGGCGGGGGCGCGCCGCCGCTTACCCTGGCTCGGCCTCGGGTGTCGTCCGAGGTCCCGCGGGTGTGGAAGCCGGGCGGCAACGCCGGCCCTATCAAGTCCCTCGCCATCCGCCGCGGCGGAGGCCGAGCCCGCACCCGACTCCTGGACCCGCGCCTCTCTCCCGCCCTAATTTATTATTTTATGGAACAACAATTTGGGCTGGAGCTTAGATGGGTAGTTCTTCTGGTCTTAGCTGAATTCACACATGTGAATCTGCAGTCAATTGCCAGGCAACTAAGGTATCTGCTTTTGGAGAGTAGCTTACATGACTCTTATCCTGTAGAAGGCTAAACACAATATCCGAAGCCCATTGCCACTGAGTCCATTCTGATTCATGTGCTACCAAATAGCACTGAGCTCCTTAGGATTTTTTTTGGCTTGTTTTAAAAAATCAGATTACCACGTCTTTCTTTCACAGTACTGCTGGATGGGTTTGAAACACCAACCTTTTAAGTAGCAGTCTACCTCAAGCCAGTGTCCTTTCAGAAACAGATTCTCCCAATGCCATGGAGTTAATTCTTCGGCATAATGTCCCTCTATGTAACCCACATGCCACCAGGGCTCCTCTGTAACAGATTAGCTTGGCTTATTCACGTGTTGGCAAAGTTCCAAAAGTGAGAATGGAAGCATGCAAGGTCTTCTAAGGCCTAGGCCAAGAAGTGGCACACCATTTCACTTCTGCCACACTGTATTGGCTAAAGCAAATCACAAGGCCCATGACCAAGTGCTACGGAAGTTGCTGAGTAAATATGTCTACAACACCTAATACTTGGTAAGTGCTCAGTAAATGCTTACTGAATAAATCATAAGAATTCCCATCTTAATGTATACAGCTTACATTTAGTACAATCAATTGGCAAATATTTAATCTTCTTCCACTGAGAGCTAGAAATTTCAAACCATCCATTCTCATCTGGTTTCAGAATAGCAAATGAGAGGCCAATTAAGGGGTCAAGGAGTAGCCCACTGAGGAGTCAAAATTAAGAAACTTACCTCAACTCGTAAGTTTCCTCTAAAGAAATTTAGATCATCATTGGACGCCTAAGCCTGACCCCTTTGGAATTCCTCCTTTCTTCCCCTCCCTGGCCCACTCTGTCTGAGACAAATCATTTATCTGCTTTCTAGCACTATAGATTGGTTTGAATTTTCTGGAATTTTATTTAGATAAAATAGTTCACCTGTACTTTTTTAAAATCTGTTTTCTTTCATTCAGCATAATTATTTAGAGCGTTACCCATATTGCAATATCAGGAGTTTATTCCTTCTTATTGCTGGGCAATATTCTGTTACATTGAAGTCTAAGTATCATAATTTATTCATCTGGTCACCTATTGATATATATATATATATTTGGTTGTGAGAACTAGATTTTCTTTTTTTTTCCCAACAATTTATTGGGGCTCATACAACTCTTATCACAGTTCATACATATACATACATCAATTGTATAAAGCACATCTGTACAGTCTTTGCCCTAATCATTTTTTTCTCCTCTTTTCTTTTTTTACATTTTATTAGGGGCTCATACAACTCTTATCACCATCCATACATATACATACATCAATTGTATAAAGCACATCCATACATTACCTGCCCCAATCATTCTAGAACTAAATTTTCAAGCTAAGTTTTAATTGATGGAAAAAACAAAAACAAAAAGCAAAACCCACTTTTAGATGATGTAAAGTAGTATAAACAAAAGAACAAAGACAAAAATGAGTATAGTATCGCAATAGCTTGGCTACAAATGAAGAACCTATTTTGAAACTAAAATGAGTCAAACACTAAGGACATCAGAGAGAAAGTTTCAAGAAGGTCCCAAAGGGGATAAAAGGGAGACAGTGTCAAGGAGCCCATGGAGAAAAAGCTTGGTTGGAAACTGTGGTAAAAAATGTACACTTCCACTCGATGTGATTGAAATATGGAATGATATGATATATTTATTAAATCCCAACTAATTTTTAAAATATAAAAAGAAAGAAAATAAGAATTAAAAAGTTCCTGAAAATTTAGAATTAAAGACAATGGAAATTTTCCATGAATTTTTTGAAGCCTGTTCATATTATCATGCAATCTACAAGCCTACAGAGTAAACCCAAAACATGAATGCCTTGCTCAGCATCTCAGCAATCCCCAACCTTTTTTTTCTGCAAAATCAAATTCTTGTTGCAATAGCAAAGTGGTTGTGTTATTCTCAGGCATCACATTGCAGATGCAAAATTGTTCAGAGGGAAAAAAAAACATATCTTCCTGGCTATTTCCTGACTCGGCTTCTCACCAATGAGGAACATTTCTGATTATGTTTCCATAATGTGATCTACAAAGGCCTACATCATCTGACCTCTGCCTCTTTCTCCAGTCCCAGAGTTTCACTAGTTCTCTCATTATCTGTACTCAAACCACATTGGCCTATTTCCTAAAGATGCTTACTCCTCCCTGCTGCAGGGGAGCCGTGGTGGTGTTTTAGTTATGTGTTGGTCTGGGATCTGCATGATCAGCAGTTCAAAACCACAAGTAGCTCCTTGGGAGAAAGCTTCTTGGGCTTTCTACTCCCATAAACAGTTACAGTCTTGGAGACCCATAGGGTGGGGGGTTCACTCTAAGTCAGCATTGACTCGACGGCAATGAGTTTATTTTGCTTTGGGTCCCAGTCACAGAGATTTTACACATATTGTTTGCTCTATCTGGTTTTACATAGGGTTCATGTGTTCAGCTACTACCCCAAGGTGAGTAGTTCAAGTTCACTAGTCTCTCTGTGGGAGAACATTGAGGGTTACTGTTCCCATAAAAATTTACAGACTCAAAAACTCACAGGACAGTTCTACAGTGTCCTGTAGGGTCCATGATGTGGAATTGACTCTAAGGTAGTGGATGGGTTTTCTTTATCTGCATTCTAAGCTCTTCTGGCTGATTCCTACCTCAGCCATCACTTCACCAGAGAAACTTTCTGGGATCTCTGTGATTAATGTAACTCAACTTGTTATGCACCTAAGGTGAGAGTGATACTTTTATATTGGTCTTTGTGATTCTTTGCTTAGTGTCTGTCTCCCTAGTACATGGCACAAATAAATATGATGAATTCTTATTCTGAGATACAGAGGTCTGTAGCTGCCCTGGAACTATTTGTAACGTTCTCTGCATTGACTAAGTACATTTTTTTTTTCTGCAGAGAAGAGCCACAGTCATATCATATGCTTATCCATTAGAAGTAATTAGATTCAGAAATTGGTCCATTTTCTTATTTCTGGCTGGCCTGGAGCTCTCTACTTAAAAGCAGAAGGTGGGGCAGGGACTAATGTTGTTTTGGTCTTCCATTGTAATGTACTTACTCCATTGTGCACCAGGGCTGTGTTATAGAGAATGCCGGAAAATGTTTCTTGTCTTCTTTATTGGGACTGCTTTGAAAATTGATGTTTGCGTGTATGTGCCTAAGTTATGACTGCCTCCTAGATTCTCAGGATACCACAGCTTCCCCTGCTATGCAACTGGACTTGGATAGAAAACTCACTTAGAAGCCTCATCTGTCTCTGGGGTATTTTATAGACTGAAACACACAAGGTAGGGAAATATGCTGACAGGGTGTACTTACTAAGGGCACAGATTTCCAGGAAGGGAAAGGAGGATGTGGACTAAGATCACTCACATGATCTCTCCCTGCCATCAAGTAAATTTCAACTCATAGCAACCCTAAAGGGCAGAGTAGAACTGTGGGTTTCTGAGATTGGTGGATTAGAACTGATGACCTTGACGTTAGCACCAGCACAAAACCCACTACTCCATGGGCTCCTTATCTTTAAATATTAGCAGCGGGGAAAATTAAGGCTGGCTTCTAAGTGGATAGAGAACGTCCATCCCCCTGAGCTACATAGAGCAGGTAGGTGAATTCGTAACACATGCGAACAACCCTTCTCACCCTCACCTTTCCAAAACAGACAGGAAGGTGACCCTTTGTGGCAATCAGGTAGATGGTGGTCTAGGGAAATCTGATACTTGAGATATGTTCTCCCAAAAGGAAACACAGAGATTTCGGGGAGCATACCAGAACAGCTTCTACAGGAAAAAGACTGTGAAGGGAAGACTTCCAGAAGACAAGATATCTGAATTTCATTTTAGATTAATAAACTTTTTCATAAACTGCCTAGCAGAACCAATAGAAATCATAGTTTTGGGAGCTGAAGCATAGGTAAGTGAATATATTTCCCCAAAGAAAAGAGGAACCATATGGTCTGATATCCAACTTGGCAATGGGATAAAATATTTCAAATTGGGACTCTGAAAAAAATAGAGCATATGGTCACTGTAATAAAGGGTATAACTAGGGAGAAGGCTCCAAGCTGTGAGAAGAATGAGCCAAGGGTAGGGTGACTGAGTGCATAGAGATTAAGCCTAATGTCATCGGCACTGATTGTAGAAAGTTAAGAATAGAGCTAAAATATAGAAGCCAGCAACGATGCCCTGAAGAGTTTCCCACCCACTCTTCTCTCTCCCGCGTGACTAATATTAAGAGCTCCCAGCAACACCCAGCAGGTAGGCTTCAGAAGTGATAATGGATTTTGCGGCACTAGCAGACAAGAGTGTCAGAGGGAGAAAAAAGCATTTGGGAAACAGGTAGCAAGTATGCCCACCTTATAGTGTAACTATTTCACTTGATAGTTTACATATTAGTTAAATATAAGAAAAAATAAGTCTTTATTTTTCTTTTTAAAAGGAGACATTTTTGTTATTTTTTAACAATTTTTATTAATAAATCTTTTTATTGGGGCTCATACAACTCTTATCACAATCCGTACATACATCAATTGAGCAAAGCACCCTTATACATTCGTTGTACACGTCATTCTCAAGATTCACCTTCCACTTAGGTTCCTGGAATCAGCTCGATTTCCCTTTTTTTCCCCCTCCCCTTCCCCCTTCCTCCCCGCTCCCCCCTTTCCCCTGGTCCCTTAATAGTTTATAAATAATTATTATATCTTATCTTACACTGCCCGGCGTCTCCCCTCACCCACCTCCCCATTGCCCATCTCCCAGAGAGGAGGTTACATATAGATCTCCAAGATCAGTTCTCCCTTTCTACACCCACTTCCCTCCTGGTGTTGCCACTTAAAAGGAGACATTTTTAACCTAGAGAAAACAATTAGCCGGATTGCATTTTGCCATCATCTGCTTGACTCCTTCCTACACGAGCTATCCCTAACTTCCAAGCATCGACCTTTAAAGAAACCAGTACCGTGTGAGCCCATACATAATGGGACTACAGAAAATGCATTTTAAGGACCTGTGGAGAAAGAAACAAAAGGGTGAAGATCTGCTAGAAATTTATATCAGGGAGGAAATTATTGACAAAAGTCAAATAGCTAGGTGAGGATGACAATCCAAATGACAATTCTTGAAGAGGTTGATAATTACTTTCAGATTTTGAGTTTGTATCTCTGCATTTTAAGATAGAATTAAATGGTTAATCTCATCTGTCTACATTGTAGAAATGAGTACTTGATAAGAGTGGACATCTTACAAAAGAAGAACTGTAAAGCCAAAATATGTATTAAAATATTCTGTTAACATCACTCATCACCAATAAAACAAGATTGCTCTCTGTCTATCAAATCAATAAAGATTTTTTAAATGGTAATTTTCCTTCTTGATGAGGGAGTAGACAGGTTTATAGTCGACTCCTGGGAACATAAAAAGCCTGACATACTGGTAGTGTAGTTGTTAGGCTAACCCCAGGCCCACAGTTCTAAACCACCAGCCGCTCAGTGGAAAAAGACCAGGCTTTCTACTCCTGTGAAGAGTTATAGTCTCAGAAACCCATGCTGGAGAGAGAAGAAGGGGTGGGAAACTTCAGGGGATCTACACTGAAACACACAAGTTAGGGAAATAAGTTGACAGGGTGTACATACTTAGTACATAGCCTGCTGGCTTAATGATTACCTGGACATTAGGGACAGTTATACCTTGTCCTATAGGGTGGCTATAGTAGGCCACGACTTGATAGCAGTGAGTTCCCCACCCCCCACTCCCTGATATAACTTGGCAAAATATAAGAAAAGCCTCAGAATTCACAAGTGTTCTGTTGTTTATTATTTGAGGAAAATAATTTTTGAATGTTCAAAGATGTGTATACAATGCTTGACAGTATTAAAAGACAAGTTTAAATTAAACATATAAAATAAAAATTATTCATTGATGACATATGCTATGAAATCTCCATGGGACCATACACATGAATCCATGTAGATTTGCAGAGAATATTTGCATATGTGTACTTATCTTTGCTGCAAATATATCCATGAAAGTGGTGGAACATACAGGAGGCAAAGCTATGGATAATTTTGAGCCATTACCAAACTCCTTGTGGGAATGAGTCACTGGACCTGGGGGTTCAGGACCATTGTCTAGAGCAGTGGTTCTCAGCCTTCCTAATGCCAGGACCCTTTATTATAGTTCCTCATGTTGTGTTGACCCCCGACCATAAAATTATTTTCATTGCTACATCATAACTGTAATTTTGCTACTGTTATGAATTGGGTGACCCCTGTGAAAGGGTTGTTCGACCCCTAAAAGGGTCACGACCCACAGGCTGAGAACTGCTGGTCTAGAACACACCAAAGTCTATCGGCACAGTTCACACAGACAATGTTCTACATCATACTTGGGTGAAAAGCAACTGGAATCTTAAAAGCTCATGAGCAGCCATCTAAAGTACAACCATTAGTCTTTCTCCATCCAGAGGAAATATAAGTGATGAAAATCAAAACACATATAAAAAGAATGAGCCCAACGGAATAATGGACTATGTGGACATTGGTCTCCATATACTTAGATTAGGAAAAACTACATACTGCTTGGTTATCACTACTAACATCTCTGAAAAGGATCACATTGGAAGTCCCTGGATAGAATGGAAGAAAACTATGGAACAATATTCAAAATCATAAAAGAGACAAGGCTTCCTGGTCAGATTGTCACAGGTGGGACCCCAAACTTAGGGTCCTTACTCACCCTTCAGGTCTGGAATTGAATTCACCCTGTGGTAGAATAGTCCATTTGAGATCAAAGGGCCAGTATTTACCCAAGGATGAAGTTCAGAGATTTTGGAAAGGAGGAATAGAAACAGAGATATTGGAAAAGGTGATAGATGAGTTGAAACAAACTGTGCATGAATTATTAAATGTAAGACTGATGATCTGTAATCTTTCACATAATTAAAAAAATAATTATACCTCAATATATTATAAATATATATTTAAGAGTATATATGCATCTACAAAGAAAGTTATTCACAATACTATTAATAAAACATGTTCTGAAATAATAAGAATAGACCCCCCCAAAAAAATTTAAATGTCTATACATATAGACATGTGTGTTTAGAAAAATAATGCCCGTCTTTTTTGTCCCATCTCTTAGCACTCAGCCTGATCAGCTGCACCCCTCATTTTCTCTGTTACCGCCCAGCTCCTGGTACAGCCCATACCATAGGTTTCCGAAGCCTGACAAACCCCTCCAGCCTCCAGGTGCTCAATGATTACCTAACCAACAAGAGCTCCATCGAGGGGTAATGTGCCATCACAAGCCAATGGGACAGTGTTTGAAGCAATCTCTGGCCCTCCACCTGCCAACTTGTATCGCATATACCTTACATTGGTATAATCACTTCAAGTCTTACGCAAAGGAAAAGGCCAGTTTGCCAGGAGTAAAGAAAGTTTGGCGGAAGTATGGCCCTACTAATGTGGAAGACACCACAGGAAAGGAAGCTGCAGACAGTAGGGATGATGATGACATTGATCTCTTTGGACCTGAGGAGGAGGAGGAGGAAAGCGAAGAAGCAAAGAGGCTAAGAGAAGACCGACTTTGCACAATGTGAGTCAAAGATAGCCAAAAAGCCTGCACTTGTTGCCAAGTCTTCTATCTTACTCGGTGTGAAACCTTGGGATGAGGAGACCGATACAGCAAAATTGGAAGAGTGTATCAGAAGCATTCAAGCAAACAGCTTGGGCTGGGGCTCATCTAAGCTCATTCCAGTGGTGTATGAAATTTTAAAATGTCAAATAAAGTGTGAAATTGAAGGTGGTAAAGTTGGCATCGTTATGCTGGAGGATCAAATAACTGCTTTTGAGGGCTGTGTACAGTCCACAGACGTGGCTGCTTTCAACAAGATCAACCATCTTGAATGGTTGGCACTTAAATAAATGATTAAAAGACAAAATATTAACAGCCTCAGGATTATGGATATTTATTTCTGTTTGTTTACTTTCACTCTAATTTTTTAAAATAAAGATGCATTGTTTATGTAGTAATATTTTAATAATAACTGCATGAACGGGATAATCCTATTGTAGATCTTTTCCATAAATATCCCCAAAGGGTGAAAAGTAGAGTCCAGTAGAGTCATGAGGACACATGAAAATGAACTTCTATCAACAAAAAAGGACAAAGAATTTTAACCCATCCTCCAAAGACAAATAGTTGACTGGAAGTTTTAAAGTCACCACCTTATTCAATTTGGTAGCTATAAAAATTAACTTTAACAAGAATGAAGAAAAGTTTCTAAAATTAATTGCACAACTCCTTTTAATATGTTTAAAACTTTGAAATGTATGGCATGAGAGTTATTTGTCAATATAACTAAAAAAAAGTTTAACTTTAAAAACTCTTCATCCTGTAGCTATATGCATATGAATGTCCAGGCATGTGTGTCTGTATATATATTCATATATATAATCTTAAAACCACATAGAAGACACAGATACACATACTTCCTGGCCATAACCGAACATTTCATAAGTTTGGCTTTCTGAATTTGAATACTTAGCACCAAATTCTCCTGGGAAAACTTAATCAATTGGCAAATTTTGGTGATAAAGTTTATATTCTACATCCTAGTTTGTTGAGTAGTGTCTAGGATCTTAAAAGCTTTCAAGAAGCCTTGTGAGATATGATTATTGGCCTCTCTACTTATCTATAGCAAAAGATAGCCAGACTCAAAGAAGAAACTAGTCTACAGGACTGTTTACCACTCCCTTACTTTCCAATGAGCACCACAATATGTGGATCCTGAAAGAATGACAGGGAAAATGTGGAGGAGAACTCAAATTTTTAAAAAGTCCAGACTTACTGGACTAGTTGAGTCTGGGGGTTCCCCAAGACTTCACATGAGATACCTGTTAAGCCTTGAAGGAAAATAGCCCTTTAGATACCTTGTAGCCAAATAACAGAGGCCTAGCAAATGGCTCATCAAATGAAGAAAATAATCCTTGTACTGTGCTCCTGTAAAAAAGCCACTTATATGAGAGTAAATGGTCGACAAGTGTCCTCAAGCAAAGATGAAGATAAGTGAGCAGTGAAACTAGACTATTGGATACAGAACAACTGGAATGGAATTGATGACAATGTGGACACATCGTGAACAATGTCACTGTTCAATGAGAACCTGCCTTCTGTGTAAACACCCTCACTTTGTAATTAAAAAAAACTCTTCATCTTGAAATAATCATTCATAAATTTGGAGAGTGTGAGGTGGGATGAGGTAGAGACTATCAAAGGTTTGTATGTTTTTCCAGTTAGCAAATTTACTTTTAAGGGATTATACATTCTGTCAATGTTTAGTTATTCTATTACCTGAGGGAAATGATTCATAATAATCTCAACCATCACAAATATTTCAGGATTTCAAAAAGCCAATAAGAACAGTCATCCTTAAATTTTTGCAGCACCTTTCCAAACTGCTAACAGGTTGCACTAATATCAAACTGATATTATATGACTGATTCTACAATAACTCCTGATATTATATGACTGATTCCACAATAACTTCCACAATATGACTGATTCCACAATAACTCCATGAACTAAGTCATTGGGTCTTTGTTGAACGCAGGAGATTCCAAATTACTTACACATACAGGTCATTCTTGGTAGCAATGATAGATTTAAGCAAAAGAGAATATTGAATTATCATTCCATAAAAGTTTTTGCTCTTTTTTTTAAAGGATATTGGGTAGGTCACAAAATTGCTGAAATGGTTAAAAAAAACAGGTTTAAAGTTAAGCTGTCAGGATAAACTACTCACCCATCTAGTCTGATGAGGAAGCCAACAGTCTAGGTTTTTCCTGGGACTGAGGGGCTTCCAGGGATTCAGGACTTTCCACGCTAATACTGGGAAAGTCCCGGGCAAGGGTACCCAATGCCACAGGCACCGCAGCTTGGTCTTGGGCCACTCTTGCACTGGGAAGCCAAGCTTACAGTAACCTCTGCTATCACAGTTTAAAAAGAGAGACCAGTGTTGCTTGTATCTTTAGCTCTGAGTCAAACATTTAGCATAGGTGTCTGATAGAAAAGCCTAGATCTATCACGTGCCTACACTCAGGCAGCAAAAAGTGTTGAGAAAGCGACTGACATCTTCTGTTTCTATTAATGGAGACAGTCTTTGTTTCCACCAATATTCACAAAGTGAGGAAGTCTCTAAATATAAGGAAGCAAATCTGGAGGCTCAAATAATGACAATCTTTTAAATGCAAATTACTTTTAATTATTTAATATTAATTATCTAAGACAACTCTAGTGGCTTTCATTGAAATTAATTTATTTTTAAGAGACAAATTAACAGATTTTTGTGGTAATACTGTTATAATATTTTCCCAGACAAGGGGCTTCAAAAAGGTTGTGGGAACTTGGAATTAAAAGTTAATGAATTTTTTCCGTGAACTTTTGAAGCCCTCTCATGTAACAGTTTATACCTGTTATTTGCAACTATATGATGGAATAATTTTAGAATTAAAATTCAAAAGAGGTGATCCTTCTGACCTTGGCTCATCATTGGGGAATTTTCCATTTCCATATATACCCAAGGGAATGGGGTAGAGTCTTCTCCTTTGTTTTTAATATTTCTAGAAAATAGGAGTGGTGATACAAAAGCTCCAATGTTTGCCAAGAAGATATTGATTTTAATGGAAGCCTTTTATCTAGGACAACCCTGAAGAATAGTAATGTACAAGATGTTCTGCACAACTCTTTAGTCTGCATTCTTACATTTACTGTGTTCAAGTGGTTTGAACAAAGAATTTCAAAACAGGATATGTGCAGGTTTCTCAACTATTCATTTCTCTTACAGCGTGACCTCGCCCAACCCCATTAAGATTTTCCCCATCTTTAGATACTGAACTGTAAAATGAGAATGCCTGTGATTGATCAAAGATGCCGGTTCTATTGGTAGGTAGTAAAGAGCAAAACACTTGAACAGAATTTTTGTCTTCAGTGCTAAGAGTGGTGACACCGGGAGGGTAGAAGGAGGGTGGGGTAGAAGGGGGAACCAATTACAAGGACCTACATATAACCTCCCTGGGGGATGGACAACAGAAAAATGGGTGAAGGGAGACAGCTGACAATATAAGATATGACAAAATAATAATAATTTATAAATTATCAAGGGTTCATGAGGGAGGGGGAGCTGGGAAGGAGGTGAAAATGAGCTGATACCAAGGGTTTAAGCAGAAAGCAAATGTCTTGAGAATGATGATGGCAACAAATGTACAAATGTGCTTGACACAATGGATGGATGGATGGATGGATGGATGGATGGATGGATTGTGATAAGAGTTGTACAAACCCCCAATAAAATGATTTAAAAAAATTTTTTGTCCTGCCTCATTCACAGAGTAGTTATGAGGTCTTGTCCTTAAATTCTTAAGTCTTCATTTCTACAATCATTATATAATAATACTTATCTATCTCAAAGGGGAGAGAAAGTCAAAAGAGATTATGTATCAAAAAGCCTTTTTAAAAATATACAACTTTATGCAAATATTAGTACTGAATTGCATCCAATTTACAAAGAAAACAGAATGCTTGCTTCAATTTTATCTACAAGTAAAAAAAGCATTCCTACTATGGTTTCAGTTCATAGGTGCATTGGTTTATTGCAAAGAAAAGGTGTTTTAAACCTGCCTCTGGGATTTGTGGATGGCTGCAAACAAGTTATTTCAGTGATACACTTGTCTTAGTCTCATTAGGGTATTGTCGAAAATGTTTAATTCAAAACAGTGACTCCATCAAGCGACTAATCTCTTAAGATCAATAAAATATGACAATACCTCAATTAAGAGAAAAACAAATAATTAAGTTAAAAAGATGCCAAAACACATGAGCAGACAGTTCACCCAAAATGGCATCTAAATGGATAACAAACATGAGGAAATTCTCATGATCACTAGCCATTTGGAGATGCAAATAAACACTATGATGAGATATCACCTTGTACTCATAATGACAACCCAAGTAAAAAAAACAGTAAACAACAAATGTTGGATAGAGTGTGGAGAGATTAGAATGCTCATATACTGCTAGTAGGTTTGTAAACACTATAACCATTGTGGAAAATGTTACAGTGCTACCTAAGACAACTTAGAATGGAAATCTCACCCAAGACCCAGCAATACCTCTGCTGGACATATAACCCAAAGAAGAAAGAGATACAACATAAACAGACGCATGCTTTCCCATGTTCGTTGCAGCACTGTTCACAATAACAAGAAGTTGGCAACTGCCCAAAAGTCCATCAGTAGAAAAATGGATAAAGAAAATTTAGTACATGCACACAGTGGAACACTATGCATCACTAAAAAACATGGATGAAACATCTGTTCTCGGGTCCTGTAATCTTTTAATTCAGTCTCCCAAGCAATGAAATGATATCTCTGTCTAATGTTCATGATCCGTCTATCACTCCCCCTTTTTTATGTACACCTTAACACTTTCCTAGAAGAGGCCTCACCTCAACGGGGTCAGTTTTTCATTTAGAGAGAAGGGAAGTCCCTGCTATGTAGCATTGTTTCACAGTCAACCCAATAAATAAACACTTCTACAATAGTGTTCCAGGAATTCCCATGGAAATGTAAGACAAAAAAAGAGGGGAATATATCTGTCTCAAAGAAAATGAGTTCACTTCTGTTGGTGGGTAAACCAGGAGGAGCAACCTGTGACTGAGAAAAATGCTCAACATACAGACCTACAAGGAGAGAGTCTGCCTTGGGTTATGTTCCTCATCACTCATTCTAGACTGATTCTCTATTCAGCCCTGGGTGATGCAAGTCAAGTGTTACAGGCAACTTGATTTTAGATTTGGAAACCAAACTTAGGTGAACAGGACTTTACCTTAAACACATCTATAGCAGATTAAATGAACAGAAATTCTCCTTTGGGTTTTAAACTGAAATACTGTATGCAGTGTAAGAAGCATATCAGTGCCATCCCAAAGTCATGGATTTGGAAGTCATTGGACTTTGGTCCATATCTCATTCTTTTGCGGGTGCACAGTAATTGGCAACTTAAAACTTCCATATATTTGCTATTTTCAGGCTCTGGTTTTCTGACAGACATAGTTTTTTCCTAGTGATTGAATGTTATTGAAATTACTACCATGGGTCAACTTTCATTGTTTTTGTAACTATTGTTCAGTTAGTCAAGTTTTTAATGTATTTTAGTTAAAAATCATTCCTATATATGCATATTATTCCTTTCTCAATAATATTTTTAATTCTTTTTTTTTCTCCTTCCCTTCCCCATTTGGATATTTTTAATTCTATACGATTGAATAATAAATAGTATTTTATAAGAAATATCAAATGTCCCATGGAGATTATTTGTAATCTCAAGAAACTGATAATGTCTCTAAAGCGGGCCAAGGACATATGTAAACCATTAATATGTTAATAGATCTTGAGTGCACACTTAATCACAAGTCATAATCTAAGAACAATTAGTTCTTAGCATGTGGCACTACTTGATACTCGCCCTCATGAAGTGATCGTTGAGGCTATGGGTGACATAGCAAAATAAGATGAAGAAATCCAATAGTGCCCGGGTCAAAGAAAAAATAGCATCAGAGGTCTTAAAGACTTGTCTTGAAACAAGTAGCCATCTAAGTGAGGTAACAGCTAAGTCCAAATGGAAAAAGCACACCAGCCAGTGTGATCAAAGGATTATTAAAAATAAAATCCACAGCGGGAAAGACTGCATTAGAGAGCTTAAATTTTGAGCATCTGGTTTGCAGAAGGCAATGGAAGACAGTTGTGGGAAACTGAGGACGTCAAAGAGAGTGTACATGGTGTACTGTCTACACTCTTGACTACAGGGCTGGGCAAACCAGCGCTAGTGTTGAGACATGCCTCCCCAGTGCAGAGACAATGGAGAGCACCCAAATACACATATTCCAGGGGGTGTTCACCCAACAAGAACACCCCACTAAAATGCTGATATAAAATTGTCTCCTACAGGGACCAGGCTTCCCACTTATGTAATTAAGGGATGCTTGTCTTTAAGAACACCAGCTTCTATTAACCCTTATTCTTAAGGAATAATTCACATCTTTTGTCTCTAAAATACCTGGTATTTCTCCTGAAGCATTTCCCTGGATAGCTCAGATATCCATAATTAACACAGTGCCCATTCTATTGTGCATGTGTAAACAAGAGGCGGGCTGGCAGGTCTCATTACTGTAGAACTCCTTTGTGGAATAAATCCCAGGCTCTTTTCCCAATATTGAAGATTTGTCCCCTGTGCTCCGCTTTTCTCTCTCTCTCTCTCTCTCTCTCTCTCTCTCTCTCTATATATATATATATATATATATATATATATATATATATATATATATATATATATATATATATGCTATAATTGCATTGTTGCTCTGTGGGGCCAGTCCCCACAGCCAATAAAAGCCCCAAATCCATTCACAGAGCCCCAGTTGGATTAAGCTTCCACTGAATTCCCTTGATTTATTGACCAAGGATATGAATAGTCTTATCCTCAGACAAAGTGCAATAGAAAGGGGATTATAGCAGATGTAATTAGATTAAAATGTAGTATTTTGCCATTTGTTGTCTTTTGACGTGTTTTACTACGTTTTTAAGTTAGCCCAGTTTTTATTATTTTCTGCTATTGTACTGAGATTTTTTGTGTGTCCTGTTCTGTTGTTGTTTTTCCTAAAGACATGATTTTCTTTATATGAAATGCAATATAAATAAACCTATAGAGACAGCAACTAGATTAATAGTTTCTTAGGATTATGACAGGGAAGGTTGGAAAGAAATGGGAAACTAATATTAATGAGCATAAAAATGAAGAAAATGTTGGAAAATTGATGGCAGTGATGAATGCATAAGTCTCTAATATAGTTAAGCCATTGAATTGTATGATACTTTAATTGTAAATCAATAAAACTGTTGGGGTTTTTTTGTTTGTTTATTTTGTTTTTTTAAGTGAAAATACTAGGCCAGTTAAATTCAATGCAGAGTAGTTAGTTCAGAGGTTATAGCAAATGATTTTTGAGATTCCAAAGGGGTCAAGTTGATAGATTTTCTCAATCACGGGAGTTGATTAAGAAGAAGTATTAAGAAAATTGAAAACTGCCCAGGGAAAGGCAGGGCACTGCCTAAGGGAAAGTTGCACTGAGGATATTTTTTCCCATCACAAAAAAGCACCTGTGAATTCCTTGAGGGTAGTGAAAGCTATCCTAGGAGAATTTTCTTGGGAAACCCCATTCACCCAAAAGCTTGGATATTGAACTTCTTGTGAATTCCTTAAGGATGCCAAAGGTGTACCATGAGTCACCATTGACTCAATGGACGTGAGCTTGGTTTGGAAAGGACTCACTACAAATTTTTTTCTTTTAAAATCAGGATGTCTCTGATTTTTTTAATTTTAATTTAAATTGTTTTTCATTATAGAAAATGATAGATTTGTCCTTTTAAATTTGTAGTTATCTTTTGTGTGGTAGATTTTAAAATGTTAAGTGCCATTGAGTTGGTTCCAACTCCTAGCCACCCTATCAATATACAACAGAATGAAACGGCGCCATCCTCACAATTGTTCAGATGCTTGAGCCCATTGGTGCAGACAGTGGGTCAGTCCATCTGGTTGGGGGCCTTCCTCTTTTTCGTTGACATTCTCTCTACTTTACCAAGCATGATGACCTTTTCTAGGGACTAGGCTTTCCTGATAACATGTCCAAGTACAACCTCCCCATGCTTTCTTCAAAAGATCATTCTGGCTGTAATTCTTTCCAATACACAGTTGTTTGTGCTTTTGGCAGTTCATGGTACTTTCAATATTCTTCACCAGCACCAATAATTCAAATGCATTGATTCTTCTTCTTGTTCCTTATTCAATGTCAAACTTTCACATGCATATGAGGCAATTGAAAATACCATGGCTTAGGTCAGGTGCATTTTACTCAAAGCGACATCCTCGTTTTTCAGCAGCATCCAGTTGTGAAGAGGTCTAATATAGCAGATTTACCCAAAGTGTTACGTCTTTTGATCTCTTGACTGATGCTGCCATGAGCATTGCTTGTGGATTCATACAAGACTCCTAGACAACTTCAATCTTTTCTCCATCTATGATGATGTTACTTATTGGCCCAGTTGTGAGGATTTTGATCTTCTTTACATTGATTTATAATCCACGCTGAAGGCTGCAATCCTTGATCTTCACCAGCAAGTGCTTCAAATTCTCCTCACTTTCAGAAAACAAGGTTATATCATCTGCATATTGCAGGTTGTTAATAAGCCATCCTCCAATCCTGATGCTGAGTTCTTCTTCATGTAATCTGTTTCTCTGATTATTTGTTCAGATTGAATAAATACAGTGAGAAGATACAAATCTGATGCCCACCTTTCCTGATTTCATACTGTGCAGTATATCCTTTTCTGCTTTCACAAATGCTCTTAGTTCATGTACAGGTTCCACATGAACACTATGAAGTGTCTGGAATTCCCAATCTTCTCAAGGCTGCTCATAATTTGTTATGATCCATTTTAATGCCTTGATATATAGTCAATAAAACACAAGTAAAATCTTTCTAGTATTCTCTGCTTTCAACCACAGTCCATCTAATGTCAGCAATGACTTCCAATTTTGCTAGCATCATACTTTGTACATTCTAAGTACCAATTATTCCTAGATGTTTGCAACTATTTCTTCTCATTCTGAGTTGTGCCCCAATGAAGGTCCCAAAGACTTTCCTCCTGCAGGCTCTCCTCCATCCACATCAGTATGGTCAGCTACTTGGAGAAGGCAGCTATTCCTCAACCATATTTTCAGTGTCTTCCACCCAGAAGAGCTCATCATCTGGCACTACTACGGACAATGTTCTGGTGCTACCCATTAACTTTTAGAATGTGACAATATTTTCCTGCTTGCCATAAGATTCTCAGTGTGTAATTCCTCTAACATGGACAGCCAATTCTTTCTTTGGCATCTGTTGTAAGTCTGGAAGTTCTGGTGAAACCTATTCACTGTGGTTACCCCGCTGGCATTTGAAATATCAGTGATATAGCTGCCAGCATCACAGCACCACGCAAGTCACCACAGGATGACAAACTCAGACAAGTGGTGGAGGTTTTGAAACAGTAATTATTAATGCAGTCTTCTTGCATTTACTGTTTCCAGGAATGCATTTTTCAGAACTGATAAAAATTATATTTATACTTTCTTAAATCCTGGGGAAACTCTCCTGTAGTCTCCTTAAAAGCCAGTATGTTGAAGATAAGATTCCATAGCGGGAGAACCATCATTAATGCAACAAATGGAAAGTAATAGTTTCCCCTTATTGTAGGACACGTGGAATATAAACGCACTATAAGGAGAGAGAAAAAATGGATAAAAGGATAATTTTTAAAACCAATTTGCTTGACAAACACACTATAGGAAGAGATTTTTTTTTAATTCATGGAAGAGTTACAACATATTCTAATTCCTATTTTTCGCCATTTTTTGAAACCCTTTCATATGTGCTTTGAGAAATTACCAAGTACCCTCAAACTACTAACGTACTCAGACACCTCCCTATAGAATGGCTCCCTTTTCCCCTTGATCTTTGGTCCTTTATACATGTCAGTATACTTTCATATAACTCTCTGAAGCTATGAATTCATGGATTAAGGACATCTGATATGGGGCAGCCATGTTATCAATTAAGATACCAGACATAAAAGCAGGCAGGCAAAATATTTGTTGTGGCTACTTCATCATTTGGATTCTTCAGAAGAAAAAAGTAGCTCCAACATACTTTTGTACAAGAGTTCTCGCTACTTTTCAGCCTTCACTGTCTAAACCTAAATAGAATTCCTTTCTATTTTAAAGACCTTTCAACCAAGTGAAAGCTGAATTTACAAATGAGTTTTTGTCTTTTATCTGTCAACACTTTAGTTGAGGACAGAGCACACGGCCTATTCATCCCAAGTGAGATGAGCCCTTCAGACATTTTCCTCTCACCTACTTGGGGTGTATTTATCGCAAAAATTTTGTTTAGGACAACTAATCTGAATTAGGAGAGATGGTGCTGCCTGATCCTCTGAGTGGCCTTGGACAATGGCTCAGACTCTTTTCATAGAGAATGTAATACATGCAGTAAGGAACTGCATGGCTGCACTTAGTAAATACTCAGGGGAGAGGAAAGAACAGCACTAAAAGGGGTAAATCCTTTTTTGTAAAGCAAAATACTCCACTCAGAATCATTTATACATTAATTAAGAATAAAATGGAATTTGCCTTAGGTATGAAAAATCTCACACATTAGTAAAAATAAAATGCAACTATACCCTGAAAAACTATCAAGATATATATATTTTAATTCCTGGTCTCAAAGATTTTACATTCTAGTAGTAACTTGCTACAGCAACTTCTGAAACAGTCTTAAAGATTAATTTCTAAAAATAATTGAAAGTACTTCAATTTTTAAAATAATTTTATTGGGAGCTCTTACAGCTTCTTATAACAATGCATACTTCAATTGTATCAAGCACATTTGTACATATGTTGCCATCATCATTTCCAAAATATTTTCTATTTGAGCTCTTAGAATAAGGTCCTCTTTTTTCCCCACCCTGATTCCCGATAAATTATAAATTATTCTTTTTATATCTTACACCACTCGCTGTCTCCCTTCACTCGCGTTACTATTGTTCGTCCCCCTGGAGAGGTGGGGGGCGAGTTATACATCCATATTTGTAGTCGGTTTCTCCCTCTTCTCCCTTCACTTTCCCCCTACCCTCATGGTATCACTGCTCCCATTACTGTTCCTGAGGGGTTTATCTGTCCTGGATTCCATGTGTCAAGAGCTCCTATCTGTACCAGTGTCTAGCTGGATTTGTAAGGTAGAATTGGGGTCCTGGTAGTGGGGCGGGAAGAAGCATTAAAGAACTAGAGGGATGTTTGTGTTTCATCGGTGCTTTACTGCACCCTGGGTGGCTCTTTCTTTCCTTGTGACCCTTCTGTGAGGGAATATCCAGTTGTCTACAAATGGCCTTTGGGTCTGCACTCTGACCCCCATCATTTGCATCGATATATTTGTTTGTTTGGGGTCTTCTGATGCCTGATACCTGATCCCGTGGACACCTCATTATCACACAGGCTAGTGAGCTTCTTCCATATGGAC
Organism: Tenrec ecaudatus; assembly: GCF_050624435.1. NCBI lineage: Eukaryota > Metazoa > Chordata > Mammalia > Afrosoricida > Tenrecidae > Tenrec > Tenrec ecaudatus. The sequence continues at coordinate 186,847,532 of NC_134530.1, read as the reverse complement.
TTTGTTGCTTTCTTGCTGGATGGCTGCTTGTTTAGCTTCAAGCCTTTAAGATTCCAGACACTATATCTTTTAATAGCAGGCCACCATCAGCTTTCTTCACCACATTTGCTTATGCACCCATTTTGACTTCAGGGATCTTATAGGGAAGGTGAGCATCACAGAATGCCAGGTTATGAGAATAAAGTGTTCATGAATTGAGGGAGTACTTGAGTAGAGAGACCCAATGCTTGTCTGCTATCTTAATACTTAACATATTAATATATGTATATACAACTATATCCCTATTGTTATATATTACTATGTTTATATAGGTACATGCCTATATTTATAGCTCTATAAATGTCTTTTGCCTTCTGTTTCTTTCCTCTATTTCTTTATACTTTCCTCCTGTCCCACTATCATGTTCGATCTTCATTCGACTCTCAGTATATTGTCTCAGCTACATTACACTTGATCAAACCCCATCAGACATTCTATGCCCTCCTCACCATCGATTTTAGATCTCTTATTCTTCCCTTGTCCCTGAGTTTGTTGGATCCCCCTCTCTTTCTCGCACCTCCTCCTCTCCCATTCCACGCCCCCCTCCCCCCAGCTGTCAGAACCATTGTTTTCACCGTAGGATCTCTAATCCTGCCTATCCTATATGGATAGATGAGATAGTTAAGGTTTATTATGCCAACCTGGCCAATAAACATATGGGATTAATTGAAAGGTGGAGAGATAAATGGCTCAATGATCCTTGCCCTTTTAGTTCTCAGGTCTCTTGCTTTGTGATGGTCAGACCAGGGTGCAGCGGCCTTAGCCAGTTCCCTGCTTCAGCTTGCAAGGCTCACTTCCTGCTAGACATCCCTGAAGAGAAGCTTCATGGACCTACCCTGATGCAGTCCTGGGTGCTGGAGAAGTCATGTGGAGAGCCCTGACAGCGCCGAGATGCTTGCACACTCACTGATTCAGCTTTCCTCCTGCAATCGGCATCATTGTGTGCATTTTGTGAAATTGAAAAGGACTTTGTAGATTGGTGTCAGATATATGGGCCAATGTTGGACTTACAGGCTTAGACAGCACTAGGTTGGGATGCTTTCTGAATGTACACTTACCCTATATATAAAACTCTCTCTTACGTTTTTCCCGCACCGAGAAGCCGCCTCGCTGCTTAGTTACGATGCCGCGCGGAAGCCGGAGCCGTACCTCCCGCATGGCCACTCCGGCCAACCGAGCCCCTCAGATGAGAGCTGCCCCCAGGCCAGCTCCAGCTGCCCACCCACCAGCTGCAGCCCCACCAACTGCGGTCGGCTCACCTGCTGCTGCACCCCGACAACCCGGTCTGATGGCACAGATGGCGACCACAGCAGCCGGTGTGGCTGTTGGCTCTGCTGTTGGGCACACACTGGGCCATGCCATCACTGAAGGCTTCGGTGGGGGGAGTGGCACTGAGCCCGCCAGGCCTGACATCACTTACCAGGAGCCTCCGGGAGCCCAGCCGGTGTACCAGCAGCAGCAGCAGTTTGGTCCTTGCCACTATGAGATGAAGCAGTTTTGGGGATGTGCCCAGAACCAGGGCGACCTCAAGCTCTGCGAGGGTTTCAGTGAGGTGCTGAAGCAGTGCAAATTTGCAAACGGATTGGCCTAATCACATTCAGATCGAGGAACTGGATCTACATCTCTCATGACCAAGTTAATTTAGTATAAATCAATAACTGGTAGTAGCTATGTAACGTGTACAAGTTAAACCTCTTTTCCATCATTAATCACTTCCTTACTTTCAGAATCACCTTGGAAAAAGGCATTATTCTGTATTGAGATGATGTCACATTTGGGGCTGGGTTTGTGTGGCCCCCTTAATCGAGCTGTTGTGATATAATTATATGAATTAACAAAAATAAAGTTATTTCCTGTCAAAAAAAAACAACTCTCTCTTATACATATATGAGTTTCTGTAGATTTATTTCTATAGTTTACCCAGATTAACACAATAGACATGAGGAGAAGGAAAAGGTAAAGAGAGAGAGAGAGAAGAAAGTATTTAGTGTGTGCCATGTACAAAAACAAACAACTGTCGTTGAATCAGTTCCAGTTTTTTACTCACCAGTGACCTAAACCCTCTGAAATGTTGTGCTTATCAATCTTTTTATCTTTCCCTTTAAAAAGTCATCATCTTTTAAAACAACACATGACCTTGTCTCAAAAAGTCAATTATAAATTGCTTTCTTTTTCTTTAACAGAGTGAGCAGTTTATTTAGATCTATATTTTGCAAAGCTATGTAATAATATCAAGGGTTGAAGAGTACTTAAGAAACATGTCTCTGTCTTACGCATCAAAGAACAAAAAAATCATATCACTGTCAATGAGGGGGGAGGGTGCAGATTTGGGACCCAAAACCCATCTGTAGGCATTCCCTTACAGAAGGGTCATGGGGAAGAGATGAGTCAGTCAGGGTGCAGTGTAGCAATGGTGAAACATACAACTTTCCTCTAGTTCTTAAATGTTTCCTTCCCCCGCCCCCAACCTCCACTATCATGATCCCAATTCTACCTTACAAATCTGGCTAGACCAGAGGATGTGCATTGGTACAGATAGGAACCGGAAACACAGGGAATCCAGGACAGATGATCCCTTAGGACCAGTGGTGAAAGTGGCCATACCGGGAGGGTGGAGGGAAGGTGGGGTAGAAAGGGGGAGCCAATTACAGGGATCTTATTATAACCCCCTCCCTGGGGGATGGACAACAGAAAAGTAGGTGAAGGGAGACATCAGACAGTGTAAGACAGGACAAAATAATAATAATTTATAAATTATCAAGGGTTCATGAGGAAGGGGGTGGCGGGGAGGGAGGGAAAATGAGGAGCTGATATCAGTAGAAAGCAAATGTTTTGAGAATGATGATGGCAACAAATGTACAAATATGCTTGACACATAGCTGTAAGTATGGATTGTGATAAGAGTTGTAAGGGCCCCCCAATAAAATGACATAAATCAAAACAAACAAAAAATAAACATGTCTCTGAAAAATTCAGAATACTATTAAAAACTGAGCAGATTTTCTGATGTCCACTATGAGTGAACAGTGACATGATCCAATGAATCAAATGTACAGAGTGGTAAAAAGATATTATTGTTCAAGCAAGTCCAACAAGCAGTAAATCTTTTTCCAAATAGTTTCTTGCACTCTTGTTTTTTAGAATCTTAAAAGCATTCTTCCGTAGAAACGCTGATGTGTTGTTGTTAGCTACCATTGAGGTGGTTCCGACTCATAGCGACCCCATAAAGAGCAGAATGAAACACCACCTGGTCCGGGGCCGTCCTCACAATTGTTGTTAGGTGTGAACTCTTGGTTGCAGTCACTGTATCAATCCAACTTGTCAAGTGCTTTTCTCTTTGTCACCTCTCTTCTACATTAGCAAACACGATGTCCTTCTCCAGGGACTTGTCTCTCCTGACAGACATGTCCAAAGTACATAAGATGAATTCTTGCCATCTGTGCCTCTAAGGAGCAGTATGACCTGACTTCTTCCAATACAGACCAGTTTGTCCCTTCAGTACTCCCTAGTTCTTTGAAGATATTTCTCCAGCACAAGTTAAATGCATTGATTCTTCTTCAGTCTTCCTTATTCAATGTCCAACTTTCACATGGATATGATACTATGGTTTGGGTCACGTGCACCTTTGTCCTCAAAGTAACATCCTTGCTCTTCAATACTCTAAAGAGGTATGTGCAGCAGATTTACCCAATGCAGTACATCTTTTGGTCTCTTAACTGCTGCTTCCATGAGCATTGATGATGGATACAAGTAAGACAATATCCTTGACAACTTCAACCTTTATGTAACATGATGGTCAAGTTCTGAGGATTCTGGTCTTCTTTACATTGAGTTGTAGTCCATACTGAAGGCTACAATCTTTGATCTTCATCAACAAGTGCTACAATTCCGCCTCACTTCCAGCAAGCAAAGTGTGTATCTGCATACCAAAGGTTCTTAATAAGTTTTTCTCCAATTCTGATGCAGAACTTTGTTTTGTATTACCCAGCTTCTCTGATGATTGGCTTAGTATATAGATCCAACCAGAATGGTGAGAGAATGCAAACCTAATGCACACCTTTCCTGATTGTAAAACATGCACCATGCCTTTGTTCTATTCTCACAACTGCCTCTTGATCCATGTACAAGTTCCAAATGAGCACAATGAAGTGTTCTGAAACTCTCATTCTTCTTAAGGTTATCCACAGTTTAGTGTGGTCCATAGAGTTGATTGCCTTTGCATAGTCCATGAAACATGGTATTTCTGGTATTCTCTTCTTTGGGCCATGATCCGTCTGACATCAGCTGTGATATCCCGTGTTCCGCGTTCACTTGTGAATCGGCCTGAATTTTTGGCAGTTCCCTGTCAGAGTAGTGCTATAACTGTTGTTAAATTATCTTAAGCAAAAATTTACTTGTATGAGACATCAATGATATTATTCTATATTTTGACTGTTCTGTTGGTTCACTTGTCTTTGGAATGGGTACAAATATGGATCTCTTCCAGTCAGCTGGCCAAGTTTCTCTCTTCCAAATTTCCTGGCATAGATGAGTGAGTGCTTCCAGTGCTTCTTCAGCTTTCTGAAACATTTCAATGGGTATTCTTCCAATTCATGGAACCTTATTTTGAGCTAATGCATTCAGTGCAGTTTGAACTTCTTCCTTTAGCACCATTGGCTCTTGCTCATATGCTACTTCTTGAAATGGTGGAGTATTGACTGGTTCTTTTTGATACAATGATTCTGTATATTCTTTCCAACTTCTCTTGATGCTTCTGCATCGTTCAATATTTTCCCATACAATTTTTCAATATTGCAACGAACGGCTTGATTTTTTTTCTTGAGCCCTTTCAGTTTCAAATATACTGAGTATGCTCTTCCCTTCTGTTTTTCTAATTCCAGGTCCTTGCAGATTTTGTTGTAATATTTGGCTTTGTCTTCTTGATTCTCTTTGAAATTTTCTTTCACTTCCTTGACTTCCTCTTTTCTTCCATTTGTTTTTGCTACTGTATGATTAATAGCTAGTTTCAGAGTCTCTTCTGACATTCACTTTTATCTTTTCCTGATTTCCTGTCTTTTTAATGACCTTTTGTTTTCTTCATGAATGATGACCTTGATGTCTTGTCACAGATTGTTGGGTCTTCTGTCATTAGTGTTCAATGTGTCAAATCTGTTCCTAAGATGTTCTGGAAATTCAAGTGGGATAGACTTAACGTCATATTTTGCTCCAGTAGGCTTGCTTTAATTTTCTTAAGCTTCAACCTGAACTTCCATATGAGCAATTGATGGTCCATTCCACAGTCAGCCTTAGTCTGGTTTTGGCTGCTGGTTTTGAGCTTCTCCATTATGTCTTTGCACAGATGTAATCAGTTTGATTTCTGTGTGTTCCTTGTGGGGATGTTCATCTCTTTAGTCACCTTTTGTGTTGTTGCAAAAAGACATTTGCAATGAAGAAGCCATTGGTCTTGAAAAATTCTGTTATGTAACTTCCAGCTCACTAAGGCCAAGGCTATCAATCTTTATGCAATCTACTACATTTTTGATGACTTCTAATTTTCCCAGATTCATATTTCATACCTTCCAAGTTCTGATTATTAGTAGATTTTTCCAGCTGCTTCTCATTTTGAGTCAAGCCCCATCCAAAACTGAAGGTCCTGATGGCTTTCCTCCCAGAGGCCTTACTCTGTTTGTGTCATTATGGTCAAGTGTACGCTGAGAAGCCAGCTCTTCCTCAGTCATATTTTAAGTGCCTTCTAACTGGAGGTGGTCACCTTCTGGCACTACCACTGACAATGTTCTGCTATATTCAGTAGACCTTCAGTATCTGACAATTTCTATGCTATGCATAAGGTTTTCTGTGGCCAATTCTTGCAAAGTGGACAACCAATTCCTTCTTTGTAGTCTGTTCTTAGTCTGGAAGCTCCATTGAAACATGTTCATTCTGGGTGACCCTGCTGGCATTTGAAATGCCAGTGACATAGTTTCCAGCATCACAGCAACACACAAGCCACCACAGTATGACAAACCGACAGACAAGTGGTGGAGAAACTGATGTAAGTGTGGTTAAGCTCTTTTTCTCTTATTATAGACTATGTAATTTATTATTTATTTGAAACATTGTACTTTGTGCTATAATAAAACCTGTGATGATTAATATTATATACTAACCTAGCTGTGCTATGATCCTTAGTGGTTTGTCAGACACAGTGTAATCATATTACATTTTGTGGTCTGAAAGCAAAACGAATCAAGTAGAAGAGGACCTTCCTATATGGGTGTGGCCAGCCTCCAGTTTATTAAATGTTCTCGCAAAACTCTCCTAATCTTTTAATTTTTTTTCATCACCCCAACCTCCACTTTCTCATGATGTCACTCAGCAGTGACCTTCAGGCTGTCACATGACCTGCAGATTTTGGGTTCATGAGTCCTTGTAACCGGAGAGGTCTTCAGCTTATTGTTTGACCCATGAGTTTGGTATTTCCTGGTCCCCACAACTATGTGAGTCATTTCTTTGAAGTAAGTTTACATATGTAAATATATCCCTGGAGTGTAGTTCATTGGGCTGCAATTTGCATGGTTACATGATCAACAGTTCAAAGCCACCAGCACCTCTGCAGGGAAAAGACTGGGCTTTCTACTCCTATAAACAGTTGCAGTCTTAGAAACCCACAGGAGTTGTTATGAGTCAACAGTGAAGCATATGTACACATGTACACTTATGTCTCACTGGGTTTGTTCCTCTAGAGACCCAGCCTAGCCCAAGGTCTTTTCATCAAATGTAAAACGAAACAGGGGAACTTGAGGGCCTCTGAGGCAATTCCTAGCTCTAAATCTCTTTGCAGTGGTGGTCCTTCTGAGACTATACTTTTGCATTTAAACAGCTCCAGAACAAGGCTCAAGTATGAATCAAGGAAAAAGTACCCACATGTGTAGGACTAAGGTGGAGGGAAGCTGTTTATGGGCAAGTCATATCTTGCAAGGGATTAAAAATGCACTACGTTTATGATCTTCTAGTCCTCGCAAAAGTCAATAACCCTCCAGCAGTAACAGAAATTCTTGATTATGGTCAATTACTTCTCATCTCTTCCTTCCACTCTCCACTTTGCATTCTTCTACTTTCTTTTTATCTTTTTCTAATTCCATCTTTTAGACCTTAAAATAGTACTTTTCAGGGTTTACATTTTCAAGAATTAGCAAATATGTTCTTCCTTTAAACCTCTTCCTTCTCCACTTCCTTTTCTTGTGTATATATATAAAACAGCCCACCTTTTGTCTGTCAATTTGTTGTATTCTGGTGAGTTGTTTGTTGCTGTGATCTAGAAGCTATGCCCTGATATTTTAAATACCATCAAGGAAAGCCACAGTGAACAGGTTTCGGACTAAGAATTGACTATGAAGAATGACAAGGCTCTCCACTTCTGAGAGATTAGCTACTCAAAGTCTTATGAATAGCAGGGGAACAAAATCAGATATAGTGCCGAAAGATGGAATAGGCTGATCATTTCTGAGGGTTAGCCACTGAAAACATTGTCAATAGCAGCAAAATATTCAGATGTAGTGCCAGAAGATGAGATACTCAGGTTGGAAAACACTCATTATACCACTGTGGGAGAACAGCCTCCTCAAATTAAGAATCTTCTATATTTATATGGATGGAGCAAAGCTTTTGAGACCTTCATTTGGGAAAAGACAATGGAGGTACTCTATATTAGCAGTCAAAATGAAGACAGGGCCAACTTTGGAACAGATGATTAATTGTTCAGATGTACATTTAGGTCAAATCTGAGGAAAATTCAAATAAGTCTATGATGGTCAAAATGTGACTGAGTATACCCCACCTAAATTTCCAGACTATCTGAAGAACATATTTGATGTATTGAGCATTAATGACAGAAGACCTAACTAGCTAAGGGCTAACACCACAAACTTCATACATGAGGAAAGCAAGAAATCTTTCCAAAGGCAACAAGAAAGAAAGCCCAAAGTAGATGTTAGAAGAGACTCTGAAACTTTTTCTTGAATGGAGAGACAGACATGGAAGAAATGAAGTAAAAGAGCTGAAGAGAAAAATTCAAAGGGTATCTCTAGAAGGCAAAGCAACGTATGATAATGAAATGTGAAAAGACCTATAATTAGAAAACAAAAAAGGAAGAACATGTTTATTATATCTCAAATTGAAAGAACTGAAGAAAAAGTGCAAGCTTCCAGCTGAAAAACTGAAGGATTCTATGGGTAAAATATTGATTGATGCAGGAAGCATCAAAAAAGATGGGAGGAACACCCAGTCTCTGTACCAAAAACAACTGGTCAACATCCAATCATTTCAAGAGGTAGCATATGATCAGTAACCATGGTAATGAAGGAGGAAATTCAACCTGTACTGAAGGCAGAAGTGAAAAACAAGACTCCAGGAATTTACAGAATACCAACCGAAATGTTCCAACAAGCTGATGAAGTGTAAGGACTCACTCCTTTATGTACACACTTACTCATCCTTGTTGTGGAGACTATGCTGATTCATAGCAATGCTATAAGACAGAATAGATTTGCCCCATAGGATTTCCAAAACTTTGATCTTTACAGGAGAGAAGCAGACTGCCACATCTCTTTCCCAGAGGGGATTAAGGGTTCAAACTACTGGCTTTTCAATTAGGAACCAAACAATCAACCACTATGCCACCCGGGCTGCTGCTCTCCTGGTATGGCTATTACTGTTCTAAGCTGTCAGAGGCTTCTAAGCTATGAAATCAGTTTTAATCTAGACTATATCACATCTCCCTGCTTTATTTTAATCTACCTGGAAGACCCTTCTGATATATAAATACCTCTCTGGTCTTCAAGGAGTCTTGGTGGCGTGGTCTTTTTGATGGTTCAAACACATCAGCTTCTCAGGGGAAGATGAGGATGTTTGCACTGGTAAAGGGAAATCCTAAGCAGCAATTCTACTCTGTTCCATGGAGTCACTTTGAGTTATAACCAACTCAACAGCAGTGGGTGAGTCTTTGAAAAGGCTTCCTTCCATGCTATGAGGAGCCGAATTAAACAAGAACCTACTCCAGATCACAGGAGGACACTTAGGTTTTTAAATGATCTAGTAGCCTACGTTTGTAACACAGTCACAATATTGCTGTCCCCAAGGCCCTTTTCCTGTTACTATTCTGAATATTAAATAGAATAATCAGGAGGAGAAACTTTCTGGTGAATAGTAGAAAAAGTCAATCAAGAAATGATTTTTGAGCACTGTCTATGTAGTTCCTTGAGTGTAAAAAAAGCTGAATTTTTTGAGAAAGTATTGGAAGAGATTTAGTTGAGAGAGAGAGAGAGAGAGAGAGAGAAAGTTTATGTGTTTGGTGTGGTGTGATGAAAATATCTGAAGTATTCAAATTCAATCATTATTACTTCACATAGGTTAGAGCTGTCATGTTGAAGTTCTGAAAAAAACATAAGTATGTGAAATAGTGTTGTTCTATATTAAAGAAATAGCCGAACTCCAACTAATGCAAACCCAGACCTGCTTTTAAAAAAACAAAGAAAGAGAAGGGTATGACATATTGTTCTTTAAGACAGATCAATAAAATAACTAACTAGATCTTCTAGAAACTAAATCCCATACTCAAAAAGAAACACCAATGGAAAACTATCTAATATATTTGATGCTTGTTTAGATAAAGAGTGCATCATAACTATCTCAACAAGGCTGCTTGGTAAATATATTTTTAATGTATTTGAAAAGCACTGTCTAGAGGACCAGAGAACCAGAATTTGAGTTGCACAGCCTGAAATGGTGTCCATAACAACATCTCAGAGCAGGTACAGTGAGGCCAACAAGTCTGCTGATGCAAAGCATTATCTCTGACAACTTGTGCCACCAATACCACTAGCATTAGACCCTCTGTCAACTGTCAGCAGACACATCTGTCACTTCTGTTCCAGATAGAAAGCCTTTCTGTAATCTCCCATGCCACCAGAAAGACTTCTTGGTCTCTTCATCAATAGCACCTACTGTGGAGTCTCAGATAGGTGCATCTGATTGCTGCCATCATTGAAGCTTATCTCACGGAAGACAGGAATCTCTTATATTTGCAAAAAAGGCATCAAATACTAGACAGAGAATCCACTCTCATAACTGTTGAACAGAATAAAGCATACATCTTCCCATACTTATACTACTAAATTCTCTGTTTAATCCATTGTAATACTCTATAGAACTGGAAATGGTTTTATGAAGGCTTGTTCATAGTGCAACTGGAACAGAATTAAGACCTTGTTTGTTTGTTTTCAAGTGAGATGACAGCCACTGGAAGATTTTAAATCGAGAAGGGACCTGCCCTGGCTGACTTGGATGACTTAGGGTGCAATCTAGAAAACTGACCGTTGATGGACAAGGCAGAAGCAGGGAGATAAGCTACTGCAACAATTCAGGAGGGATTATGGTGCTTTGATCCAGCGTGATTGTGGTAGAGGTGATAAGTGATCAAAGTGGGACTATGCTTGACTGCTAATTTCAGTGGGATGTGTTGATAGGTTGGATGCGTAATATGAGGGACAGAAGGGAGTTAACACTGGCTTCAAGATTTTTGATCTAAGTAAATTGGACAGATTAAGTACAGTCAACTCAGAAGGGAAAGACTGCAGGAAAAACAGGGTTGGGAGACAGACCCTGAGCTCAGCTTTTGACCAATTTTAAGTGTGAAGTGTCTATATTAGTCACCCCACAAGTGGAGGGGAACTCAGATAAATAAGTCTGCTCTTCAGAATCAGACTAAAGTTTCTAATTTGTGACATTTCAGTGACGTTCTGATTCATCGTATCTTAGGACTTACTGGGATGGCCTAGAAAGGGAATAGAGTAAGAAGAGAAATACAAAGATTGGGCCCCAGGGCCCTCTTCTCTCTAAAGGTTTGGGAAATGCAAAAGAAACAGTCTGAGAAGCAGCAGCTAATGGAGCAGAAGGGATACCAAGAAGGAATGGTGCCCTAGAAGCCACTTAAAAATGTATTTCAAGGAGAAAGGAGGACTAAATATACTCAATAGTTTAAATAATATGTGAACTGACATTTGCTCTGAGCAATATCATATCAGGGATGCAGGGCTTATTGCTGCTGCTAGAAAATGGTAAGCTCAATAGAGACAGTACCCAGAGCCTCAGTAAGAGGGAGTCTTTGACCTTGACCCCTTAGGCACCTCTGTCTACACTCAGAGCCACTTTGTTTCTAAGCTACTGAGTAAGCCCGTGGTGGATGAGGACAGAGGCTGATAATCGCTATCTCCCTCGGAAGCGGGCATCTCTGTGCATGCTCTCATGGGACACATACTAACATTCTGATACCCTCACACCACTCTTCTGGAACTCACGTGTCAGCAGCTCTTCAAGCCAAGTCTTTCAAATCCCTGATCATCCAGCATGTTACTGGCAAAGTACATACAAAGATGCTTCCAAAAGTTCATGCAAGAATTCCATTGTCTTTTCATTCCATTTTCCCAGCAACTCTTTGAAGGCCCCACAAAAATACCTCATATCATCCATCTCTCTGTCTAGGCAACATTGACAATGAGGTCTTCTGCTTCAAGTTTCACTGACTTTAAAAAGAATTTCTCCCTCTCTCTCTTTTTTTTTTTAACCATGCTTCAAGTTTATCACTAAGTGGGCTGTTGCCTGGACTTCTTCCCTCAAATCCAGACTCATGTATCCCACTGAAGACTCTCCAGTTTGATGAATAAAAGATTGTTTTGTTAGGTGCCATAGAGCCAGTTCTGACCCATAGCGGCCCCATGCACAACAGAACAAAACACAGCCCCATCCTGCCACCATCCTCACAATTGTTCCTATGTTTGAACCCATTGTTGCAGCCACTATATCAATCCATCTTCTTGGGGACCTTCCCATTTTTCACTGCCACTCTATCAAACACGATGTCCAAATAAAAGAGAGACGGAATTTTCCAGAAATGAAGCATTTTTATGTTTGGCTGAATGGTGCCACTAAAACATGGATATCGGTCAACCAGGCTAGGATTATTTTCCCCTTCTTCATCTATGATCATAGAGAATTCCACATGAAGCCCTAGGTATGGGTTGAAGAACGGCAACAAAAATGATGCTGTGAATGTGATCTATCGCGTATGCCACTTGGTTGGATTTGCTTGAACCTGGCTCTATAGATCCTACTTTCATTTGATAATGGAATGTTACCAGGAATATCAGGTTTTATGTCCAGGGAGATGACACACAATTTCAGATTGTGTGGCCCCTTCGAATATTATGATCAGACATTCAGTCTCTACCAAGGTCCAAAAGCTTTTCATCAGATACAGAATAGTCACTGACCAAAAGGGGCATAGTTTCCCCCTAACCCACAGGGACCTGAATTGTGTTTCTTCTATTAGAATTTGTCATCATCTTCATATTGCTTCCTGATCCGATTTGCTCAGCAAGCTTTTCTTGCTCTGAGGTCTTCCAAGAGCAAGAAGATATCCCAAATTGCCCAGGTTAACATGTAAATGATCCTAAACCCATTGAGCAGTCAATTATAATGTTAGAAAATGTGCCAAGTTCTGTTAAGAGAGTCACAGCAGGACTTTGAAGAAAGTAAGTCTATGTTTTCCTACAAAAATTATGTATGAACTGCTGCCAACCTGTGGTGGATATTGAACGAATGCACACGAGGTCCCTGGTGGCCGTCATAAACGTGCACCAGCACACAGTCATCAAGTGGAAAAAGTATAAACAGAAATAGTCCCAGGCAGTTCCCCAAATCATAAAGAAGCTATATATGCTGTGAGATGACTTTCACTCGCAGCAGGTCTTTTCTGATTTCCCTGACATGCAGTGTCCCATGCCTGCAACATCATGGATGCTGTTATTGTTGTTGTTAGTTATTGTTGAGTCAGTTTTAACTCACAACAACCCTATGTGCAGCAGAGCAAAACCATGTCTGGTGTCATCTTCACAGTTAATGCTATGTTTGATTCCACTGTTGCAACCACGGCACCGATCCATCGTGTTTAGAGACTTCCTCTTTTTAGCTGTTACTTTACTTTACAAAACATGATGTTCTTTTCCAAGGCCTGTCTCTCCTGAAACAAATCCAAGATACATGGCATGAAGTCTTTCCATCCTCGCTTCCAAGGAGCATTCTTGCTGCACTTCTTCCAAGACAGAGTTGTTTGTTCTGGAAATTCACAGTACTTTCAACATTCTACATCAATACCATACAGAATTCAAAAGCATCAGTTCTTATTGATTGTCCAGATTTCATCTACAGATGAGGTCAATGAAGATACCACAGCTTGGATCAGGCATACCGTGGCCCTCAAAGTGACATTTTGGCTTTTCAGCACTTTAAAGAGATCTTGTGCATCAGATTTTCACAATGAATTTTTTTTTAATTTCTTGATTGTTGCTTCCATAAGCAGTTGTAGTTTCAAGTGAAATAAAATCCTTGACAACTTTGATCTTCTCTCCATTTTTCATGCTTTTGCCTATTGATCCAGTTGTGAGGAGCTGGGTTTTCTTTCTACTGAATTACAATCCATACTGAAGGCTACAATCATTGATTTTCTTTTGTTAAAACATTTTATTAGGGGCTCATACAACTCATCACGATCTCATCTCATCGTGATGAGTTGTATGAGCCCCTAATAAAATGTTTTAACAAAAGAAAATCAATGATTGTAGCCTTCAGTATGGATTGTAATTCAGTAGAAAGAAAACCCAGCTCCTCCCAGAGAGGAGGTCACATGTAGATCCTTGTAATCGGTTCCCTGTTTCCAACCCACTCACCCTCTACCCTCCCAGTATCGCCCCTCACACCCCTGGTCCTGGAGGTATCATCTTCCCTGGATTCCCTGTGTTACCAGTTCCTATCTGCACCAGTGTACATCCTCTGCTCTATCCAGACTTGCAAGGTAGAATTCGAATCATGATAGTGGGGCAGGGGGGAGGAAGCATTTAGGTACTAGGGGAAAGTTGTATTTTTCATTGATGCTATATCACACCTTGATTGGCTCATCTCCTCCCCTAGACCCCTCTGCAAGGGGATCTCCAGTAGCCAACAAATGGGCTTTTGGTCTCCACTCTGCACTTCCCCCTGCTTTCACTATGGTAAGATTTTTTTGTTGTTGTTGTTCTGATGATGCCTGATACCTGATCCTTTCGACACCTTGTGGTAGCACAGGTTGGTGTGCTTCTTCCATGTGGGCTTTGTTGCTTCTGAGCTAGATGGCCGCTTGTTTACCTTCAAGCCTTTAAGACCCCAGACACTATACCTTTTGATAGCCGGGCACTATCAGCTTTCTTTGCCACATTTGCTTATGCACCCATTTGTCCTCAGCAATCATATCATGGAAGTGTGCACCCATTGATATGATTTTCTGTTCTTTGATGCCTGATAACTGATCCTTTCGGAACCTCGTGATCACACAGGCTGGTGTGTTCTTCCATGTGGACTTTGTTGCTTCTGCGATAGATGGCTGCTTATTTATCTTCAAGCCTTTAAGACCCCAGACACTATATCGCTTGATAGCCGGGCACCATCAGCTTTCTTCACCACGTTGATTTTCATCAACAAGTGCCTCAAATCCTCCTCACTTCTCGTGAGCTTGTATCATCTACATATCTCTGATTGTTAATAAGTATTCCTCCAATCCTGATGCAACATTTTTCTTTGTATAGTCCAGCTTCTCAGATTATTTGCTCAGCAGACAGAATGAATAAGTATAATCAAAGGATATAACTGACACACATATTTCCTGATTTTAGGCCACACAAATTCCCTTGTTCTGTGCACACCACTGTCTCTTGATCCATGTTCAGGTTCCTCATGAGCATAATTAAGTGTTCTGGGATTCCCATTCTTCTCAAGGCCATCCGGTTTGTTTTGATTCACACAGCTGATTGTCCTGGTATTGTCAATAGAGCACAAGCAAACATCTTTCTTGGACTCTCTGCTTTCAGCCAAGATACATCTATCACAAGCAATGTTATACCTCATGTCACAGCCTCTTCTGAATCCAGTTTGAGTTTCTCGTACTTGCCTGCTAATATACTGTTGCGACCATTCTTTAAATTATCTCCAGAAAATTTTTACTTGCAATAATAATGAAATTGTTCCATTTCCCTATAGTCTATCGTATTAACTTTCTTTGGAATGGGCACAAATTACTTCTCTTCCTGTAGTAGGTTGGGCAGGTACTTGTCTTCCAAATGTCTTGGTGTAAACAAGTGAGTGCTTCCAGAACTGCAACATTTATTGAACAATTTCATGGGTGTTCTGTCAATTCCTAGAGCTAATCCTTCATGGTACTGGGCCTTTCACAGAATGCGATTTCCCGCCCCTGAGACTTAGGCTCTGCTAGTTTAAAATTTTTAATAAATAAAGTAGGGCTATGACCCTTCCCCTTCAGTACTGGAATTGAACTCACCTCTTCATTAAAATAATCAATGATTTAAGATCAAAAGGACAAAGTTCAAAGAGTTAGAAAAGATTGAGGAATGGAAATGAAAGATAGGATGGAAGTGGGATAAACAAAAGGACATTGAGGGGATTGCAGAGGATGAGTAGAAACAGGATGTGAACTGTCAAATGTGAAACTGTGATCTGCTCTATAAACCTTCACCTACTTTACATCAAGAAATTAATTAAATTAATCAAGATAATAATTGAAGTAATGGTCTATCCACCAGAGATGCAATAATTTCGTGGGTTAGATAAGTCACATATCTTTTTTGTCAGAGGAATAGATCACAATTTAGGGGATAGGAGACGCCTAGAGAGAGTGGTCTGAGTCATCGGGCATCAAATGTGCAGTTCTGAGGGCAGAGAAGTCCTGTAAGAGAGAGCACGTTCTATACAGCCAGTCCAAGACTGGCCCCTGGGAAATCCTGCAGTCAGATCCTGGAAGGAATGAGAGCAGGCTGATGCAATCACAACAAAAATTAATGAGGCATTTCTAGTTTATATGGTTTTTAGCTGGTAGCCCCTGACTTAGCCTCTCCAAACTGCTGCCCAAAACACCTAAGAAGACAAAGTAAAATGAGAAAAATCCGCACCAAAACTGAACATGATGAGTGAAGATGTTTAATTGTTGAGAACTACCCTAATTTATGAGACTGATAGAGTTGGACTCCGGAAAACAAAGTATGTCCTATGTATACTCTGCTTCAAGTTACAAAGAGAATCCACCAATCTTTTAAAAGGTAGGAAGCTTCAACATCCCTCTCCAACTGCCTGCTCACTGTTTCAGAGATCCTGGATCCACACAGGACTGCGAACTGAATAGCTGGCCCTCTGTTGCCTCCAAAAGAAACACTATTGTCCTGAGAAGTAGTTCTAGCATTGCTGTTATTGTATACCACCAGGTCAATCGCAACACATAGGAACCCTCTGTGACAGAATAGAACTGCTCCAGGGGGGTTCCTAGGCTGTAAATCTTTAGGGAAGCAACAATGAATCCATGATGGAGCAACTGATGGATCTGAACCACAGTTAGCAACTGAGCACTTAACCATTGCACCACCAGGGTTTCTGAACCAACTCTCAGAAACTCATCTTTTTGTGTTATCTGGAGACTGCGCCTTCCAAAAACTAGAGTGGGAAGAAAGGTGAGAATGGAAAGGCTGGCCGTGGTCCATTGTGCTTTAGAAGATTCAGCTCCGTGAACACAGTGCACAAACAGAACCTAATCATAGCTTGTTAGGATGACAGCATATCACAAATTCTACTCTTTGGTTTCTAGAGAATCAGTTTTCATCCCTCAGGCAGAGACTTTAGGATAATAGGGTCCTATCACAGTATGGCAGAGCCATGTAAGAGAAATTGCATAGCTGGGAATTACTCTGGACATGGGTATAGCGATTGGGCCTTTAGTTAGCAAGCTGAGAATGGAGCCAAGGAAAATTCATATTTACTATCAGGATATGCGTCTATCTGTACTAAGCTCAATAGGAAAGAAGGAGAAATTATCCAAACCGATGTAAGCTCTTGATAATTTCCTCTACATTTATTGTTGTTAGGTGCCATGGAGTCTGTTGTGATTGATAGTGATCCTATGCACTGCTACATAAGTGCTGCCCTGTCCTGTGCCTTCATCACAAGACTTGCAATATTGGAGCCTATTGTTGCAGCCACTGTGTAAATCAATCTCCTTGCTGGTTTTTCCCCTTTTCATTCACTAACCTGTTCAAAGAACATGAGACCAAATTTTGTCACTTGACTCCTTAGATTTACTTCTTCTAAGACACTGCCATCAAGTCAATACTAACTTATAATGACTCTATAGGACTGGGTAGAATTTACCCTGTGAGTTTCGGAGATTGTAACTCTTCACAGGAGTAGAAAGCTGCAACTTTCTGTCAAGTATTTGCTAGTGTTTGAACTGCTGACCTTGCAGATAGAAAATCCAACTACTATGACACCACGGTTCCTTCTTCCAAGACAGATCTGTTCCTTCTTCCGGCAGCTCATGCTATATGCAGTATTCTTCACCAACACCATAATTTAAATCCACCGATTTGTCTTCAGTCCTCTTTATTCATTGTCCAGCTTTTGCCTGCATGTTGGGAGATTGGAAATAGCATGGTGTGGGGCGCATGCAACTCCCATCAAGCACCATGTAAAGATAGCGCGTGTGTTGAGTGTTGTATTTCAGTTTAAGTCTTCTGGTTCTATCACTATTATCTACTAAGGTCACCCTTACCTGACAACCTTTGTGATATATCTAGGGTTTTTTGGGTTTTTTTTTTCTTAGTTCAGCTCCTACACAGGCATCACGTTTTTCACTAAAGTTTGCTTCTAAGGCTATTTGATCAAGCTCTTAGATGCTGGGTCTCCTTTGTTTGCTGGTGATACAGTGAATCTCTTTTGAGCCCTAGTGACATAATGCATTACAAATTGAACTTCTAATCAGAGGTTAGTGGTTTGATCTGACTTCACCAGCTACTTTGTGGGCAAAAGATAAGATGTCCACTTCCATAAAGATATAGTCTCAGAAACCCAAAAGGCCACTTCTATTCTGACCTTCAAGGTCACTGTGAGGCAGAACCTATTCATTGCAAGTAGGTTTGAGGTTTTTGTTCCTTAACCAGAGCTGGTAGCCACCCTTACCCATTTGCACATCATATTCCCCAAACCCTGGGAAACATGGCCCATATAAAATACCCCAGTCCTTTTCTTGATACAGGACATATATTTTAAAATAATCTAGAACAAGGAAAAATAACATCATATAGAAGAATCAGAAGATTTACTCATCTTTGAAAGTAGTTTCCTAAAGCATCAGAAACATATTTTTCGAAGTCCTCAATAAGAAAACAAAAAGTCTTGGCCTGTCTGAAATAGAACAAAGAAGAGAGATGAGATAAAATGCAAACTAAGAATTATGAGTATGTCTAAGGCATGACCCAGGAGAATTAAGACATAAGTAAAACAAAATTGAATATAGGCCCTATCAAAACTTGAACAGAATTTTATTTTCAGAAATGGAAAACTCAATCCTCAGATTTATATAGAATTGCAAGAGACCCTGAATAATCAAAACAATCTTGATAAATAATAGCAAAATAAGAGGACTCACAATTCCTGATTTCAAAACATATTATCTTACTGCCATCAAGTTGATTCCAAATCATAGGACAGGGTATAACTGCCCCTGTGGGTTTCTGAGACTATAATTCATTATTTTTCTTTCAACAATTTTATTGGCATATAATTCACATATGATAAAATTCAATAGGTCAGCCACATCAAGAAAAGTTGTACAATTATCACAGTTCAATATATGGGTCCGTTCCTCAGGGAGATCAACCAGAAACCTAATGGCAAGTTGACTGCATAGGACCACTGCCATCATGGAAGAGGCAGCTGTTTGTTTTTACTGGAATAGATACCCACTCTGGATATGGATTTGCTTTCCCTGCATGCAATGCTACTGCCAAAACTACCATTTGTGGACTTATAGAATGCCTTATCCACCCGCATGACATAGCTTTGCTTCAGATCAAGGAACTTACTTCACAGCAAATGAAGTGTGGCAATGAACCCATGTCCATGGAATCCACTGGTCATATTGTGTCCCTCATCATCCTGAAGCAGCTGGTTTGATAGAGCAATGAAATGGCCTCCTAAAGACACAATTACAATTCCAACTAGGTGGCAACAACTTGCAGGGCTGGGGCAATGTTCTCCAGGAGGCTGTATACGCTCTAAACTTGCAACCAATATATGGTGCTGTATCTCCACTAGACAAGATTCATGGGTCCAGGATCCAAGGAGTGGAAACTGGAGTGGAACAACTCACTATTATGCCTACTGATCCACTTGCAGCATTTTTTCTCCCTGTCCCAGCAACCCTGTGCTCTTCAGGCTTGGAGGTACTGTACCAAAGGAAGGAACTCTCCCACTTGGAAACAGAGCACTGATTGCACTGACCTGGCAGCTGAAAATGCCCTCTGACCACTTTGGGCTTCTCATGCCTTTGGATCAACAGGCAGAATGGGTGTCATTAAGTGTATGATTGATCCTGATTACCAAGGAGAAATTGGACTGGTGCTGCATAATGGAGGTAAAGAAGAATATGACTGGGATCCAGGAGATCCTATAAGCCATCTCTTAGTACTACCATGCCCTATGATTAAAGTAAATGGTAAGGTACAACAACCCAATCCTGAAAGGACCTCTAATGACCCAGACCCCTCAGGAATGAAGGTCTGGGTCACCCCACCAGGCAAAGAACCATGGCCAGCTGAGGTGCTGGCTGAGGGCACAGGTGATACAGAATGGGTAGTAGAAGGTAGTTCTACCTATCAATTATGACACATGATCAATTGCAAAGGCAAGGTTTGTGATGGTCAGTTTATCTTCTTTATATGTGCTTATTGAATATCTTTCTTTTGTTCATGTATGATGTACCAGATACAAATAGATTCCATGTGTTTTTATTTATATGTTTGTTAGATATATGATGTTAGGTTTAAGGGTGACTTCATTAATGTCTGGAAATTATATATGGTTAAAGATCTGTGTACAGGTAACAAGTTGGCAAGGGGTGGACTTTGATAGGTTTATTGTGCCAACCTGGCCAATAGGAACATGTGGGATTAATTAGAGCACAGTTTGATTGGAGGGCAAAGAGATAAATGGCTTAGCAAGGCCTATACCTCTCTCTCTTGCTCTCTGGTGATCCGACCAGCATGTGGCTGCTTTAGCTAGTTCTCTGACTTAACTTGTGAGCTTCACTATCTTTGGGACAAGCCAACCCATGGATTGTGTGACTAGAGCTTGAGGTTCCTTTGAGATCTGCTTCACCATGTTGCTGGTGTGTATATCACTTAAGCTTGAGGCTGGTGGATCCTGTCTTCTTGCATTGCTTGAGTTCAATATCCCATCCAGCCCTGCTTTGATAAGCTCCTCAGTTGCTGACTGTTGGTGACCTGCCCTGCTGTTTGCTGCCTGTGGGCAAACTCTGCCTACATTGCCCAAGGGAAAACTCAGCTGTCTGCTTCCTTGACCTTGGACCTGGCAGCCCTCATGAGTGGAATGACTTCCAGTATATTAACTGCTCCATGGAAGTGAGTTGAACTGAGTTCTCTGTACTGCTGTGTGGATTAATTAGCTGTTATATTCCTTTGTGGTGTGTATATATATATATATATATATACATATATATATTCATAAGTGTCCTGGTTTTGTTTCTCTAGAGAACCCTGTGTAACACAATCACCACAGTCAGTTTTAGAACATTGCATTCATTCTTGTTTGTCAGGGGAAGCCAGCCCCTAACACATCATTATGGGTCCGGTAGGCGCAACTGTACAGCAATAATAAGTAAAGATCATAGTAAAGTTATAGAGAGCATGAGAGATAGAAGTGAAGTATTGAAGTAAATGGAGTCAGACATGTTTCATAGTAGCATGCTCACCTCTGCCCCGCTAGATGGTCCACGTGGAGGGAGAGAAAGATTTATTACTAGCCCAGGCCTTTTATATTCTCTGGGGATGTGCAAGCCCCGCCCCCCCTAATTACAGGTGAGGACATATGTCACTAGAAGGGGCTGTCCTATGGGTAATACAGTAATGAGAGGGGTTGGTCTAGGGACATACACGCAATAGGAAGGGGAGGGATTGGGGTTATACATGTGACAAGATGGGCAGATCCTAGGTTTAGGATGGAGGCTTAACTTTGACCTATTCCCTAGATCGCTATAGGAACCATTATCAGTAGGGTGTAAACCCCACTTACTGGAACCAAATAGATGTCTGCAGGTGTCCATTGTCTTTAACAGCAGGGCGCGGGGCCGACTGAAGTCTGGCAACTTAGAGGATGGCTGTGAGCGTCTGACCTCCCCCCACACTTGTTCTCATCATAATTAGCTCCCCATTTCCTCCCAACCACCCTTGCCATACTCCTAAGGAACCATTAAGTCATTTACTGTCTCTATAGATTTACCTATTCAGGATTTCATATACAGGAAAACATTAAAAAACAAACAAACAAAAGTAACAAGACAGATTTTAAAACCTCAATTAAAAAAGCAGAAAATATTAAAAAATAGAACAAATGTCAATGGATCATCAGGGAAATGAAATGATAGCCTTCTCTATTTTACCCTAAT
Organism: Tenrec ecaudatus; assembly: GCF_050624435.1. Taxonomy (NCBI): domain Eukaryota; kingdom Metazoa; phylum Chordata; class Mammalia; order Afrosoricida; family Tenrecidae; genus Tenrec; species Tenrec ecaudatus. The sequence goes on along the minus strand of NC_134530.1, from coordinate 186,825,907 downwards.
TGCATCTGCAACAATGCACTTTCCAATGTATTCTGCATGATAGCAAAGTTATTCACATCCCTGACCCATAGTCAGAGGGGATTCTCCAGGGATTTAATCCAAGTGTATTCCAGCCACCCACCCTTTTTTTTAAACAGAAACATCTTTTACATAGGTCATAAGGGAGATCAAATGATAAGATAATGCATTTTGGCCTGACTATTCTTCCATAATCGACTTTGCCATGTTATCTGCCTTATTACAGGATTATTCACATCCCTCAAGATAATCAGAGATTAATCTCTGTGTGGTTCTGCACGTGAGCTTTCACTGTCATTCATATCTTTCTGCAAGCCAGGTGTTCACAATCTAAATTCTGATACCATTCCCTCCTTAAGATTGGGATTATATTACTTACAATCCTGGGATTATAGAGACTGGTGTACTTTTTCCATGTGAACTTAGTTAAAACCTCACTTAGATGGTTGCTTATTTAAGGACAAGCCTTCAAGATCCCAGATGCTATTCTTTCTGATAACCAAGTATCATCTAGTTTCTTCACCACACTTTGATATAGCATGAATATATTCATTGATCTCTTCATTATCTTGTGCATCAAGCTGGGACATGTCATAAGAACTCATTGTTCTTCAATTGGGTGCAAATTAGGTTCTAATTTAGGTGCAAGTCCCAAATCCATCCACTCATCTATGGTTTATATGTGTCTCTGGTTCACCTTAGAGACATCATTGTCATTTTAGGTTAGAGAGAATTATCTATCATCCCCCTGGGACATTACTTCCACTGCCCACAAGTCAATGCTAACTCATAGCCACCCTATAGGGCAGTGTAGAACTGCTTCTTGGAGTCTCCAAGCTTGCAAATGTTTACAGGCCAGGTTGTAACTCTTTATGGAAGTAGAAAGCCTCATCTTTCTCCCCTAAAGCAGCGCGTGGTTTCCAACTGCTGATCTTGCAGCCCACTGTGTCTCCCCCTACACCACCAGGCCTAGCAATATTATACATACATAATAATCAAAACGATATGGTACTGATACAAGAATAGACAAATGAACCAAAGAAACAACACAGAAGCAAAGGGGTGTCTCCGCTTAAAGAGGAATCAAAGTGCTAATGGCTACTGTGCCGGACGAAGGGCTTTAATTTAAAAAATCAAGGGAATGAAAAAGCAACTAGTGGATCACTTGCGATGTTTGATGTTCTCAAAGGTTACTCCTCCAATTCTTGCCAAGCATTGGGAGAGTAACTTATCATAGTTGAATAGCAAACTAAGAAAAGGAATAAGGCTTACAACTGTTAACTGTAAAACAAATAAGAAGTAGTGCGAGAAAAGGTAAATTAGAGTCTTCCCACTTGTTTCAGTGGTGAATTAAGTGTTTATAAAAGTCACAATAACAAATACTGAGTAGCAAAGCATTCACTCAGTCAATTTATTCAATATTTAAGACAAAATCTGTTTAACAATGATATTAGACTAGAGGCTAGAAGGAGAGAAAGTTTAAGTATATATGTCCCTATGAGGGGAGGTGGTTGGTAAATAGAAACAGATAGTTAATACTTAAACCAGAACTATGAAGCGAGAGCAATATATGTATGTTACTTAGATCTATGAGTGTAAATGCCAAACCCTGAAAGCAGTGATACGGGGGAAGGGAGCAGTGAGGTGTAGTGCTGAGGACCAGTAGGACCTGGGACTAGATTTTCATTTATTTGGCTTTTAAGGGGATGACAAGTACAATGTGACAAAATTTTAAGTAAAATTTTAAAACCAAGAAACTAGATATTTTTCTTTTATTAAAATATAATTGCATAAAAATATGGCCAACTCCTATATAAAGTGTTTCCCGTCCCCCCCCATCATGTTCTAGGCCCATGATTTCCAAGTCTCATCTTCCCTATATGTTCTTGTTCCCTCATATTTTATTAAATGAAGATTACTGTATAAACTTCAAAGGGAAGGAGGAAGAAGAACTAATAAAAATGATTGATAAGCATAATGAAGCCTGCAAGGATACAAATCCAGAGCAATCTTTGTGGCTGCAAATTGTTGGAACATGAGATATTAAAAAGAATTACAGAATGTGAGGATCTCTTTAGAAATTTCATTACTGAAGATATATCCCATAAAATCTGAAAAATATAGCAACAAACAGAGCAGTCCACCAAAGTGTCACTCAGCCAATTTATTCAATATTTAAAACAAAATCTGCTTATGCTGATATATAACACAAACAATGCTAAAATAATAAAACCAAACACTGCCACTAAGTAGATTCTGACTCATAGAGGCCCTGAGGGCAGTTAGGTTTCCGCACCCATAACTTTCGGAGACTTTAACTCTTTATGGGAGCAGAGAGCCTCCACCTTTCTGCTGAATACTTCCTCATTTGTCCCACCCAAACCCACTGTCCTCAAGTTGATTGGAAGTCATCGTGATCTTACAGGACAGACTAGAATGATGCCACAGGGCTTCCAAAACTGTAATCTTGGTAAAAGCAGTCTGCCACGTCTTTCTCTTGTGGAGTGACTGGTGGATTTAAGCTGCCAATGTTGGGGTGGCTGTCAAGTGCTTAGTCACTGCTCCACCAGGTCTCCTTGCACTATCCAAACAGCACCCCCCCCCAAAAAAAAAGCCTGCCATTGAGTCAATTCCAACTAACCAAAACCCCAACCTCACAGCGATCGAATTGATCCTGACTCATAATGACACAATAGTACAAGAGTAGAACTGCCCCTGTAGGTTTCTGAGACATTAACTTTCTTCAGGAATAGAAAGCCTCCTCTTTCTCATGAGGGGTGAGGCTCGCAGTCCAGTGCTTACCCATCAGCACCACCAACGCTCCTTCCTTTGTGCTATCCCCAAATCCAAACTTCCTGCCATCAGTTCATTCTAATTCATAGCACCCCTATAGAACAGGTGTAGATGGGCCCTGTGGGGTTTCTGAGTCGGTAACTCAATGGGCATAGAAAGGTCATTATTCTACCACTACTCAAAACCAAAAAACCAAACTCACAGAGAACTGACCCTGTGAGTTTTCAAGCCCAACGCTTTACGGAAGTTGAAAACCATATCTTTCTCCCAGGGTGGTTTCAAACTGCTGACCTCTGGTCAGTGGTCCAACATATAGTCACTCCGCCACCAGGGCTCCTTCCCACTACCCAGGGGCCTGAAACTAAATAATAAAAACTTGCCATATGTGAACATTTGCTAAGTACAATGTGCTGAGCCCTTTAGTTGTATTATAGCATTTGAATCCTCAAGCTGAGCCAGTAATTCCGATACAACGATTTCCCCATACTACACACGGGACAATCTTTTAAAAGATAAATAACTTGTACAAGAGGGTGGTGGCAGAGCCTGAATCTAACCTCAGATTGGCCGTACTACAAAGCCCAAGCTCTGTGAACTTTCAACAGTTAGGATCAAAAAGTGAAAACAACAAGCAGGAAGGTGGGCGCAAAGAAGACTAGGAAACACTGGGACTGCTGAGTCTCTACAAACCCGCAGAAAATCACTGATGGCCAACCGAAATGGCTAGAGCATGATTACTCTGGAAGACATTGCCACAGGCACATTACAAGAATATGCCCAAAGCAACAACAAACTCGTGGCCATCCCGTCAGTGCTGACTCACAGCGACGCCTGTGTGTTTCCGAAAATGGAACTGTTGATGGGAATAAAAAGTCCAGCCTTCTCTCCAGCGGAGCTGCTGGTGGTTTCTAGTCTCAGCCCGGCGGGTAACCACTGCTCCACCAGGAATGATCGAGAACATGCCAAAGTGCATGAAAGTAATTCATCAAACATTTATTGAGCGCCTTCTTAGTCAGTGAGGGTCAATCCTGACTCTATAGAGGATAGAACTCTTGCAGAGGTGCAAGGCTCTGATCTTAGCCCGAGCAGGTCACCTATCCTTCTCGCTCTCAAAGCAGCTAATGGGTTCAGAAACATCAACTTTCAGTTAGCCCCTGAGCGCTGTACTATTGCCCCACTAGGGCTCCTTCGTTAGAGAGCTAAGTACTGGTAATATAAGTTACAAGTTTACAAATTTAGAAATGAAGAAATAATTGAAAATTTTACACAAAGCCAGACTCTTTGCTATCAGAAAGCATTCAATAATCAATTTCTTAGAGAAAATTAAGTGTTGTTATACTATGATTATCACACCAGAGGGCAGCAGGTAACCAAGATAATTTTGAACTTCATCTAACAAAATCGGTATCTTTCTGACCTACGCAGTCAGAATTAAAAAATAGTCATAATCTAAAATTTTGAAACTAGAATAGGCCATGAGCCAAAGAAAAGATGCTTGGGATTTTGTGAACAGAAGCAACATTATTTAGGCCAATATTGTAGCGGCTACAGAATTATAGATTATTTTTCAGTGATTCTGTTTATAAAATAATTTCTCTTCTTTTCCTGCAAATCTCAGCGCTATCACTAGGAAATGTCAGTTTAATACTTAACACTTACCAGAGAGATAGCTTGGGGTAATGATTCCATATTACATTACGTCTGGGCCAGGAGCCAAAATGCTAGCGTTTGAGAGCACTTAACTCTCTCCTTTTCATCCTCCATAGTCTTTTTCTAATTATGAGATTTGGGAAGAAGTTACTTCACTCAACAAGCTCAGTTCTCATACCTTTAAAATAGAGTTTCTCCACTGCTTATGAATGCAAAAATATTTTGCAAAATTTTATGTATATGTAAATTATTATTAATGTATAAATAAAATCTATGCTCCTTTGATCCCAGGCCTCTGGAATCATCTAGTCCAGATAGGGATAAAAAGCAGAAATCTGTCATCACAATTTCAAGATATTTCCTCCATCCTCCTTTGTAATTTTTCAATTCCTTTTTCACACCTCGTGTCAAAGAAACACAAAATAATGCATGAAGATTTGCTAAAAGGTCATTTTTATCATATGACCCTGTGCTGTCATCAGACAAACTCCCACTAGTTCGCAGAAAGAAATTTCCCAGTTTGGGTGTGAGAGCATGTTCAGCTGGAATTATTCCATAGATTAGTACAGGTTTTCATTTACTTAAGTACACATCGTCATACATGCTGAAGTCAGAGTGTGGCCACTCATCACACTTCCAAATCATCTGGACGAGTCAACTTTCTATAAACACATTAATAGGCTCTAATTATGTTTTCTTTATGTGTGGGAAAACTAAAGAACAGAAAGATGAAATGATTAATGATATAGTAACAAATACAGAGTTTGGGCCTTCTATTAATCATCAAACCAAACTCTCCTATCTGGAAAATTATCATCCTAAATTCTGGTGTGCCTATCCTATTACTCAATGGTTTAATAAGCAACACATGTATATATATTAACAGGTACTTTATGTCAGGCCCTGTAGAAAGTTCTGGAAAGGCAATAGGGGGAAAAAATCGAAACTATCCTTACACATTAATGGAGCTCATGTTCGTACACCACCACTTGTCTGTCAGTTTGTAGTAATGTGTTGGCTTGTGTGTTGCTGGGATGCTGAAAGCTCTGTCACTGGTATTTCAAATGCCTGCAGGATCACCTAAAGTGAAAGGGTGTCAGCAGAGCTTCTTTAGATGAAGGACTGATTATGAAGAAGGAATTGGCTGCCCACTTCCGAAGAAGGAGCACTGAAAACCTTATGCACAGCATGGAAAGTGTCAGATACTAAGGGCCTAGGGAATGGAAGCAGAACATTGTCAGAGACAGTGCTGGAGGATGGGCTGCTCAGGTCAGAAGGCATTCCAAACACTTTGAGTAGACCGTGATGAATGGAGTGCAGCCTGTGGGAGTTCGGCCTTTGAATCTTCGTTTGCTATGGGCACAGCTCAAGGTGAGAAGAAACAGCTTAAAAATCTAATAACTTGGAATGTAGTAAGTATGAACCTTGGGAACTGAAAGGCATTAAAAATTAAATGGAATACATAAAGGTCAATATCCCAGGCATTAGTAAGCTGAAATGGCTTGCTATTGGCCATTCTGACTAAGAAAAGCATATGATTTACTAACCCTAGAATGACACAACCAAACAGAATGGCATTGTGTTCATATTCAAAAAGGACGTTTCAAAATCAGTCTTGAAGTACAATGCTGCCTGTGAGAGAATTTTATCTATCAACATTCAAGGAAGTCAAATCAATACAATTATTAGTCAAATTTATGATATAGCGTCTGGGATCTTAAAGGCTTGAAGACAAACAAGCGGCCATCTAGCTCAGAAGCAACAAAGCCCACATGGAAGAACACACCAGCCTGTGTGATCACATGGTTCTGAAGGGGTCAGTTACCAGGCATCAAAGAACAAAAAACCATATCATTGGATGCACACCTCCATGATACGATTGCTGAGAACAAACGGGTGCATTAGCAAATGTGGCAAAGAAAGCTGATGGTGCCCGGCTATCAAAAGAGATAGCGTCTGGGGTCTTAAAGGCTTGAAGGTAAACAAGAGGCCATCTAGCTCAGAAGCAACAAAGCCCCCATGGAAGAAGCACACCAGCCTGTGCGATCACGAGGTGTCGAAGGGATCAGGTATAAGGCATCATCAGAACAAAAAAATCTTACCATAGGGAATGAAGGCGTAGTGCAGAGTTGATACCCAAAGTCCATTTGTTGGCCACTGGAGATCCCCTTGCAGAGGGGTCTAGGGGAGGAGATGGGTCAGTCAGGGTGCGATGTAGCAACGGTGAAGAATACAGCTTTCCCCCAGATAATAAATGCTTCCTCCCCGCCAACTACCATAATCCGAATTCTACCTTGCAAGTCTGGATAGAGCAGAGGATGTACACTGGTGCAGATAGGAGCTGGAGGCACAGGGAATCCAGGGGAGATGATACCTTAAGGACCAGGGGTGTGAGGAGCGATACTGGGAGGGTAGAGGGAAAGTGGGTTGGAAAGAGGGAACCGATTACAAGGATCTACATGTGACCTCCTCCCTGGGGGACAACAGAAAAGGGGGTGAAGGGAGATGTCGGACAGAGTAAGATATGACAAAATAATAATTTATAAATTATCAAGGGCTCATGAGGGAGGGGGTAGTGGGGAGGGAGGAAGAAAAAAAGAGGACCTGAGCAAATGCTTTGAAAATGATGAGGGCAAAGAATGTACAGATGTGCTTTACACAATTGATGTATGTATGGATTGTGATAAGAGTTGTATGAGTCCCTAATAAAATGTTAAAAAAAAGAAAAAGAAATAATAAAATGAAAAAGAAAAAGTTCTGGGGAAAAAAAGAAGAGAAAAAAACCTCACAACTGGACTAATAGGTAACATCATGATGAATAGAGAAAAGAATGAAGTTGTCAAGGATTTTATCTTGCTTTGAGATCAACAATAAATGTTCATGGGAACAGCAGTCACGAGATCAAATGATGTGTTGCCTTAGGCAAATCTGCAACACTAGAGGTCTTTAGAATGTTGTAAAGCAAAAAACAAAAAAATCATATCATTGCATGCTCACCTCCCCAATATGATCACTGAAGACAAATGGGTGCATAAGAAAATGTAGTGAAGAAAGCTGATGGTGCCCAGCTATTAAAAGATATAGCATCTGGGGTCTTAAACACTTGAAGGTAAACAAGCATCCATCTAGCTCAGAAGCAACAAAGTTCACATGGTAGAAACACACCAGATTGTGTGCTCACGAGGTGTAGAAGGGATCGGGTATCAGGCATCAAAGAACAAAAAATCATATCATTGTGAATGAGAGGGAATGTGGAGTGTGGAACCCAAAGCCCATCTGTAGGCAACTGGACATCTCCTTACTGAAGGGTCGCGGGGAGGAGACAAACCAGTCAGGGTGCGATGTAGCAACAATGAAACATACAACTTTCCTCTAGTTCCTAAATGCTTCCTCTCCCTCTGCCCACTCCCCCTGACACTCTCATGATTCCAATTCTACCTAACAAATCTGGCTGGACCAGAGAATGTACACTGGTAGGAACTGGAAACACAGGGAATCCAGGACAGATGATCCCTTCAGGAATAGTGCTGAGAGTGGTGATACCAGGAGGATGGAGAGGTGGAGGGGGGAACCGATTGGATCTACATATAACCTCCGCCCTGGGGGATGGACAACAGAAAAGTGGGTGAAGGGAGACGTCGGACGGTGTAAGATATGACAAAATAATTTATAAATTATTTTTTTAAACAATTTATTGGGGCTGATACAATTCTTTTCACAGTTCATACATATACATACATCAACTGTATAAAGCACATCTGTACAGTCTTTGCCCTAATCATTTTTTTTCTCTTTTCTTCTTTTACATTTTATTAGGGACTCCAACAACTCTTACCACAATCCATACATATACATACATCAATTGTATAAAGCACATCCATACATTCCCTGCCCCAATCATTCTCAAGGCATTTGCTCTCTACTTAAGCCCCTTGCATCAGGTCCTCTTTTTTTTCCCCCCCTCCCCCCCCTTTCCCCCCTCCCTCATATGCCCTTGGTAATTTATACCTCGTTATTTTGTCATATCTTGCCCTATTCGGGGTCTCCCTTCCCCCCTTCTCTGCTGTCCCTCTCCCAGGGAAGAGGTCACATGTGGCTCCTTGTAATCAGTTCCCCCTGTCCAACCCACTCACCCTCCACTCTCCCAGCATCGTCCCTCACGCCCTTGGTCCTGAAGGTATCATCCACCCTGGATTCCCTGTACCTCCAACCCTCATATGTACCAGTGTACAGCCTCTGTCCTATCCAGCCCTGCAAGGTAGAATTCGGATCATGGTAGTTGGGGGGAGGAAGCATCCAGGATCTGGGGGAAAGCTGTGTTCTTCATCGATACTACCTCACACCCTAATTAACCCATCTCCTCTCCTAGGCCCCTCTATGAGGGGATCTCCATTGGCCGACACTTGGGCCTTGGGTCTCCACTCTGCACTTCCCCCTTCATTTAGTATAATATATATATACACATACATATATACATATACACATATATACACATACATACACACACTTATATCTTTTTTTTTTTTTGCATGATGCCTTATATCTGGTCCCTTGGGCACCTCGTGATCGCACTGGCCGGTGTGCTTCTTCCATGTGGGCTTATTTGTTTCTGAGCGAGATGGCCGCTTGTTCACCTTCAAGCCTTTAAGACCCCAGACACTATCTCTTTTGATAGCCGGGCACCATCAGCTTTCTTCACCACATTTGCTTGTGCACCCATTTGTCTTCAGCGATCCTATCATGGAGGTGTGCAGTCACTGATATGATTTTTTGTTCTTTGATGCCTGGTAACTGATCCCTTTGGGACCACTCGATCACACAGGCTGGTGTGTTCTTCCATGTGGACTTTGTTGCTTCTGAGCTAGATGGCCGCTTGTTTATCTTCAAGCCTTTAAGACCCCAGTCACTATCTCTTTTGATAGCCGGGCACCATCAGCTTTCTTCACCACATTTACTTGTTCACCCACTTTGGCTCCAGCCGTTGTGTCGGGAGAGTGAGCATCATAGAGTTCCAATTTAATAAAAGAAGGTATTCATGCATTGAGGGAGTGTTTGAGTAGAGGCCCAAGGTCCTTCCGCCACCTTAATACTTGACCTATAAATATCGACACAAAGATCTATTTCCCCAACCTCCTATATATATTTGCATGTACATGTCTTTGTCTAGACCTCCATGAATGCCCTTTGACTCCTAGCTCTTTCCTCCATCTCCCTTGACCTTCCTCCTGCCCTACTACCAAGCTTCATTGCCACCTGGGCTAGAGTATACCTCTTCTCTAAGCAACCTTACCCTCGATCATTTCCCATCAGGCCTGCCACTCCCCCTTCTCTACCCTTTGGGGTCCCATGTTTTTCCCTTGTCCCTGGGTTTGTTAACACCACTTCCTTACCCCCCCCTACCCCCCACCCCAAGTCCCCACGGAACTGTCGGTCCCGTTGTTTTTCATCCAGATAGTTCATCCAGCCTGTCCTATTCAGACAGACCTGTGGAGTCACTAACATGCACGAAAACTAGACAGAGAAACACAAAGCAACAGTATACAACCAGACAACAAAACAACCAAAACAAACCACTGAAAAAGAACAGAACAAAACAGTTCACAAGAGAAAAGCTTGTAGTTAGTTCAGGGATCTTTGCTGGCCCTTAGGAGCGTTTTCCAGTCCAGTCTGTTGGGGCACCACGCCCTGGCCCCAAAGTCCACTTTCAGCATTCCCTGGGGACCTTGCCACTCCATTCCCTTGCTGTTCCGCTGCACTCCCCCAGTGATTTGCCTCGGTGTGGTGGGATCAGGTCAGGTGTAATTCCCACACTGTGTCTCCGGTGCTGTCCCCTGTATCGCCCTTAGTCACTGAGGGGCATCATGTCTCATAGTAGGGCCAGCCATGTTGTTCTCTCTGTGGACTGGCTGCTCTACTCAGGAACATCATCATCACGGCCTGGAGGGCCAGGCTGTGCTCCACTCTCTCCTCCTGCCCCTTCATCTGCTCCCATGTGCTCTGATCAAATATGTCCATCTCCCATAGCTGCAGGGTCAATGTCGTCCTTTGGAACAAGTTCTTTTCGGGGGAGGGGCAGGAATCCACTTAATTTATGGTGCTGGGGCCAGCCTCCCAGACCTCTCCACCGGTTCCGTCCTCCACGCCGGGATATTGCATTCACAACTTGCGACACTGGGTTGAAGTCTGGTCCCACTTTCCCTGTGGAGATATAAACCATACCCTCCCCTTGGGTGGATTAATGCCCCATTTCTGTCATGCTGATTGTACTTACCTCAGGGGACTCATGTTGTACCTGTCCCTTTGGGTCTGGCTTACCTCGCTTAACATAATTCCTTCCAGCTCTTCCCATGAAATAACGTGTTTCATGTGCTCATCGGTGCTTTTTAGTGCTGCATAATACTCCATTGTGTGTATGTGCCAAAGTTTGCTAATCCACTCGTCTATCGATGGAAACTTAGGCTGTTTCCAAGTCTTTGCTATTGTGAATTGTGCCGCAATAAACATTGGAGCGCATATGACTGGTCGTGTTTTATTTGCTGCTTCAACCGGGTATATGCCCAGTAGAGGGATGGCTGGGTCGTAAGGTAGATCAATTTCCATTTTCTTTAGGTATCGCCAGATTGCTTTCCACAGTGTCTGTACAAATCTACACGACCACCAGCAGTGGAGGAGGGTTCCTATTTCACCACAGCCCCTCCAACACTTGTTGCTCTCTGATTTACTGATCTGGGCTAGCCTGAGGGGTGTTAGGTGGTATCTCATGGTTGTTTTGATTTGCATTTCTCTTATGGCAAGGGACTTCGAGCACTTTCTCATATATTTATTGGCCATATTGATCTCCTCTCTAGTGAAAGTTCTTCTCATTTCTTTTGCCCACTTCCTTAGGGGGTTAACTGTTTTCCTCTTTTTGCAGGTCATGATGGTGTTGTAGAGTTTAGTAATGAGCCCTTTTTCTGACGTGTCATTACTAAAAATCTTCTCCCAGTCTGTGGGTTGCCTTGTCACCCTCTTGGCAAAGTCTTTCGAGGTGCACAGGTGTTTTATTCTTATTAGATCCCATTTGTCGATTTCCAGATCACCTGTGTGTGTCCCCTTCCCTGTTGCAGTGAGCCTATGTGCTCCCTGGGCCAGTGCTCTGAGATTAGTCCCGATTCCCTCCTTAATGGTCCTGATGGTTTGGGGTTTGACTTCTAGATCTGTGATCCACCTTGAGTGTATTCTTGTGCATGGGGTGAGGTAGACGTCTTGTTTCAACTTTCTACATGTGGATATCCATTGTTCCAAGAACCACTTATTAAAGAGGGCATCTGCTTCCCACTTGACGTTTTTGGGACCCTTGTCGAAGATCAGTTGTCTATATGCTGATGATTTTACTCCTGGGCTTTCTATTCTTTTCCACTGGTCTGAGTGTCTATCATTGTGCCAGTACCATGCTGTTTTGACCACTGTAGCTGTGTAGTAGGCATTAAAATCAGGTAGGGCGAGTCCTCCAATTGTGTCCTTCTTCTTGAGGAGTTCTCTGCTAATTCTGGGTTTCTTCCCTCTCCATATGAAGTTGATGGTCAGTTTTTCCAATTCTTTGAAGAAGGTTGATGGTAATTGGATTGGTATAGCATTGAACTTGTAGAGTGCTTTAGGAAAACTGTCATCTTTACTAAGTTCAGCCTACCTAACCATGAGCAGGGGAGCTTCATCCATTTGTGAAGGTCACTTTTGGTTTCCTGTAATAGGGTTTTATAATTATGCTTATATAGGTCTTTAGTATTTTTTGTTAAGTATATTCCTAGGTATTTCAGTTTGTTCTTGGCTACTGTGAAGGGTACTTCCCTCTTAATCGCCTCTTCCATGGCCCTGTCCGATGTGTATAGAAACCCTACCGACTTCTGTTTATTGATCTTGTATCCTGCTACTCTTCCGTATTCCTCTATTGCTGTAAGTATTCCAACTGTGGAGTTTTGGGGGTCTTCAATGTATAGGATCATGTCATCTGCAAATAACGATAGTTTCACCTCCTCCTCTCCCAACTGGATCCCTTTGATGTCCTTCCGCTGTCTTATGTTGTTAGCCAGAACCTCCAAAATGATATTGAATAGAAGAGGGGACAGGGGGCATCCTTGTCTTGTACCCTTTTTCAGTGGTATTGTTCTTGTCTTTTCTCCATTGACTATGATGTTGGCTGTTGGTCTTTCATAGATAGCTTGTATGAGCTTGAGGAACTTACCTTCCAATCCTATCTTCATGAGTGTTTTGATTAGGAATGGATGCTGGATGTTGTCAAATGCTTTTTCCGCATCTATGGATATTATCATATGGTTTTTATCCTTTTTCTTCTCGATGTGGTGTATGATATTGATGGATTTTCGGATGTTAAACCATCCCTGCATCGCTGGGATGAATCCTACTTGGTCGTGGTGAATGATATGTTTGATGTTCCTTTGTATTCTATTGGCCAATATTTTGTTAAGGATTTTTGCATCTATGTTCATTAGAGATATTGGTCTGTAATTCTCTACACCTGTGGGGTCTTTTCCCTGTTTGGGTATCAAAGTAATGCTGGCTTCGTAAAATGAGTTTGGGAGCTTGCCGTTCTTTTCTATGTTATGGAATACTTTGTGGAGGATCGGTGTCAGCTCTTCCCTGAATGTTTGGTAAAATTCTGCTGTGTAGCCATCTGGCCCTGGGGCCTTTTTCCTTGGTAGGTTTTTGATGACACTCTCTATTTCTTCCTTCGCTATGGGTTTGTTGAGGTTCTTGATCTCTGTCTCAGATAATCTAGGGATAGATTGTTTTTCTAAATATTTATCCATGTCTTCCAGGTTTCTGAATTCATTAGAATACAAACCTTCATAGTACTTTGTGATTATCCTTTTTATCTCATTGGGGTCTGTTGTTATTGCCCCTGATTCATCCCTCATCCTGGCTATTGATGATTGTTCCTTTCTATCTTTGGTAAGCTTTGCCAGGGGAGTGTCAATTTTATTAATTCGTTCATAAAACCAGCTTCTAGTTGCGTTAATCCTTTGCATTGTTCTTTTGTCTTCCCACTGGTTTAACTCCGCCCTGATTTTTATTATTTCTTTTCTCTTGCTATTGGAGGGGTAGTTCTGTTGACTCTGTTCTAGTTGTTGGAGGTTTTGTGTTAACATATCTGTCATACGCCTTTCTTCTTTTTTCATGTATGCATTCAGTGATATCAAGCTACCTCTGATAACTGCCTTTGCAGTGTCCCATAAGTTTTGATATGTTGTATGCTCGTTCTCATTAGTTTCTAGAAATTTCCTGATATCTTCTCTGATCTGGACCTTAACCCATTCATGTCGCAGGAGATCGTTGTTTATTCTCCAATTGGTGGCCCTTGCTTTTCTGGGTGCCCTTCTATTAATCTCCAGCTTTATGGCATGGTGGTCTGAGAAAGACGTCTGGATAATATCTATGTGTTTGAATTTACTCAGGCTGGCCTTGTGCCCCAGCATGTGATCTATTCTTGAGAAAGATCCGTGTGGATTGGAGAAGAATGTGAAACCTTTTGCTTTTGGATGAAAGGCTCTATAGATGTCTATCAGGCCCTGTTGCCTAATTACATTGTTTAGCTCTCTGGCCTCTTTGCTGAGCTTCTTTCCCTGTGACCTGTCTTTCTCTGATAGTGGAGTGTTGAAGTCCCCCACTATTATTGTTGTTTCCGTGATTTCTTCTGTCATTTTTTTAATAGTTTGTTTGACGAAATTTGCCGCACCATTATTAGGTGCGTAAATATTCAGTATGCTTATTGCTTCCTGGTTTACTGAGCCTTTGAGCATTATGTAATGTCCCTCTTTGTCTCTTTTTATGTTTTGGATCTTGAGATCCATTTTGTCGGAGATTAAGATAGCCACTCCTGCCTTCTTGGAGTTACCATTTGCTTGGTAAACTTTCTGCCAGCCCTTTATTCTCAGCATATGCTTGTCTGCTTGCTTAAGGTGTGTCTCTTGCAGGCAGCAGATTGATGGGTTATGTTTTCTAATCCAATCCTCCAGCCTCTTTCTTTTAACATATGAATTGAGCCCATTTGTATTCAAAGTGATTATTACAATCTCTGGCTTCATGGTTGCCATATTCTGTTTTGTGTTTTGGGTCTTTGCCTATCTTCCTTCATATCAGTGTACTGCGTTTGAGTGGAGGGTTTCTATCCTGTCCTCTTTTCCATCTGAGACCGTGTTGTCCTGGTACGTGTTGCTGGCATGTTGGCTTCTAGATGGAGATGGGCTATATGGTGGTCTCCTGGTGGTTCTAGTTGGAGCTTGATCTTCTGGCCATAGTGAGTCAGCCAGTATGTTCTGCAGGGTCGGGTGACTTGCAGTATATTTTTTGAGTTCTTCCTTGTCCTGGAAGACCCTTATCTTACCCTCTATCTTAATGGATAACTTGGCAGGGTATAGGATTCTGGGGGAGGCATTTTCATCTTTCAGTTTTTGGAAGATGTTGCTCCATTCTCTCCTCCTCTTCATGGTTTCTGCTGATAAGTCTGCGCATAACCTTACCTGCGCTCCTTTGTATGTGACTGTCTTCCTTTCTCTTGATGCTCGTAGAATTTTCTCTTTTTCCTCTAAGTTGGATAATTTTACAATTATATGCCTTGGCGTGTTCTTCTTGGTCTTTAGCTTAGCCGACGTCCTCTCTGCTTCCTGTATGAGAGTCGGATTCTCCTTTGTTAGGTTGGGGAAATTTTCTTCCAGGAATTCCTTTGCTATCTTGGCGGTCGATTTGTGTGTTATGTTGTGTTCCGGTAGACCGATTATTCGAATATTATTCCTCTTCATAGCATCTGTCATTGATCTCAGGCTGTCTTCTGTTTCTTTAATTTTCCTATCTGATTGTTTTTCTCGCTTGCTTCGTTTGGTTTGAGCGTCCTCGAGTTCACTGATACGGTTCTCAGCCTCCTCAAGCCTAGATATAGCTTCTGTGACCTTTTGTGTGGCCTCTGCTACCTCCTCTGTTAGTTTCTGCAGTTCCTTTTGGTGAATAGTATTCATCCCCTCTATTGTGGACTTCATCCCCTCTATTGTGCATTTCATCCCTTCTATCGTTGCATCCTTATTTTGGTTTGCTTCTCTTAGCTCCTGTATTACTGCAAGCAGAGTTCTGAAGATTTCCTTTTGTGGCTGATCTATATCTGTTTCTTCTATGAGTGACGTTAGGTCTGTTAAAGTGCCTCGTTTTTCTGATTTTTTTGTTGGGAGTGATGTGGTCTGTTGATTTTTCCTTGATCCTTTAATAGGCCCCATGCTTCTGGGAGACAGGAGTAACCTTATTGTGTGGAGGCTCAGGCCACTGTGCGGTCTCCTGGGGTGGCTGGGGCGGGCTGCGGCAGGCTTAGGGCTGGCACTGGGGACCCAACAGGGCCCCAGGTGGTGAGAGCTGGCTGGAGCTCACTGACGGCTCCTCAGGGACTGCAAAGCCGAGACCCAGGCTCCACTGCAGGTGGAGTGTTTGATCTGCCCGGGCTGTGAGCGGGCGCGGGGAGGCCCCTTGGATAGCTGCGCGGGCAGCTGCGGGACACTGCAGGGAACAATGGTGTTCGCTCTCCGCCCTTTTGGCGCGAAACCGCAGGGGGTAATGGCGCCCGCAAAGGAGGCTTGGCGCGAAACCGCAGGGGGCAATGGCGCCCTTCCTCTGCTCAGGCTCAGAGTCGCGGCCGCCGGGGTCCCCGCAGCACCCTGGGGAGGGCACCTACTCTTGTGCCTTGCGCAGGGAGGGGCCCTTGGTGGGCAGACTCAGCAGCGTGGGTCGCGGCGCTCCGCGGAAGCTCAGGGTCTGGGACAGGCGCGGGTTGGGCTATGGCTCCTGTTGGCGGGAAGTGCTCAGCGCAGGGTCCCCGCCAGGAGTGGAGCTGGCGCTAGGCTGCCAGGGGCTGGCGGGGGCGGGCGGGGGTGGGAGGCCAGCGCACAGAGGGCAGGTGGAGAGGTCCGCGGCACGGTGCGGGTGGATGGTCCCCCGTGGGGGTCGCCAGACAACCCGCGGGTCTGCTCCCCTGAGCTTGGATGAATGGAGGGAGGGACGTGGGCCCGAGGGCAGATCGCTGCCCTGTGGGGAGAGGGGAACTGCGGGAGAGGAAAGCTTCTCTCCCAGTGGGGATCCACGATAGGGAGTGGGGAGTGGGCCGCTGGAGTAGGCAGGGCAGGCAAGCGGCTCTGGGCTGGCGTCGGGTTTGGGGATGGAGCCTAAGCCGGTCGCCAGTGCGCTCACGGCAGCTTAGTGGCCAGAGATGTCCCACTAGTCCGGTCCTCTTTCACCTAGACCTCTGCTCCGGACAAATACGTGGGGTAGGACTGGGGTGCTGTCCCAGGGGGATATTTCACTCACCAGACTCTTACTATTCAGCTACCTGGTCGCCAATCCCGCTTTGTTTGGAGGAGCTCTCAGAGTATGCGGGTGTCCCTGTCGGCCATCTTCCCCCTCCTCTAATTTATAAATTATTAAGGGTTCATGAGGGAGTGGGGAATGGGGAGAGAGGAGAAAAAAATGAAAAGCTGATGCCAAGGGCTTAAGCGGAGAGCAGATATTTTGATAATGATGGGGGCAATGAATGTATAAATGTGCTTTACACAATTGATGTGTGTATGGATTGTGATAAGACTTGTATGAGCCCCAATAAAATTATTTTTTTAATTTTGCGGGACCTAGATAAAAAAGGAATGTTGTAAAGCAAGGATGTCATTTTGAAGATAAAGGTGTGCCTGACCTGAGCCATGGTATTTCAGTTGCCTTACATGCGTGTGAAAGCTGGACATCGGACATGGTATTTTCAATTGCCTTATATGCATATGAAAACTGGACAAGGAAGACTGAAAAAGAATCAATCTATTTGAATTGTGGTGCTGTGAAAAAAATATTGACGATATCATGAACCACCAAACAGAAAACAAATCTGTCTTGGAAGAAGTATAACCAGACTGCTCCTTAGAGGACAGGATGGCAGTACTTCATCTTATATATGTTGGACATGTTCTCCGGAGAGACCAGTCTTTGGAGAAGGACCGCAGGCTTGGTAAAGTAGAGGGTGAGTGAAAAAAAGCAAGGCATTCAATTAGATGGATTGAGACAGTGACTGCCACAATGGGTTCAAGCTTAGGAACAATTGTGAGGACAGTGCATGACCAGGCAGTGTTTTGTTCTGTTGTCCTTAAGATTGCTATGGGTTAGAACCAACTCAATGGCACTTAACAAGAACAACATGGAAGAAAAACAAAAACTATACTAAGAAAAATGACATTGTCTGAGATGTAAACATTCTGTGAAGAAATTAAGCATAATGTTGAAAAAGAGAACAGAGGTGAGTGATTTTGGGAAGGATGGGCAGGAAAAGATGGTGACATTGAAGAAGCGATTTGAAGGAGAGGTGATGATTTGAGAATGGTGTTGACAGCAGATCTCCTGAGAGAGGTAACATATAGTATGTGTTAATATCCTGAGGAAATATTTTGACGTGTCTGTAAAACTGAAAGAAAACTGGGTAGTTGAAATATATAGCAAGCAAGGGGAAGATTTATTTGAAAACCTGGATTGAACAGGTAACCTGAGATCATATCATATCGGGTTTTGTAAGCCATGGTTAAGATTTTGGAGTTTATTCAAAGTGAAGTTGAATAACATGATTGGGGTTCTCTTTTAAGAATATTCTTTTTGTCCTATGGAGAGAATGGGTTGGAAAGGAGCAACTGTGGCCATGAAGAGATGAAACAGGAATCGAATGCACTAGTCCCTGAGAAAGGTGACAATGAACTCAACAAAGTAGATAATGGGGCTCAACAAAGATAACGGAGATGAAAAGTTGTTGATGAATTTGAAATACACTCAAGTGCATTTCATAGTTATAATTGGTTATATCAACTACACTTCATCAATTAGGCCTGTCATGGTTATATTGGTTATTAGTAACGTGTTTATTATGAGTAATATAGTTGGAGAAACCTCGTGATATTATCTTTTTACCTGACAAGATGAGTCCTTTTAATTTTTTGAAGATTCTAAAATCCTTATCAAGTTCTTAATCAATTTATCAAGTATCTAAATATAGAGAAATGAAATTGGAGAGATGTTCATCTTCCTCAACTTACTTTCCAATTTAGAAATCAGAATCACTTATATAAAATGGTTAGAAGATAAGCTATTATTTAATATAATACTATATGATAGTCTAGGAGTCCTACTGGCATAATGATTATGAGTTGGGTTGTTAACCCCATGGTCAGCATTTGGAAGCTACCTGTTGCTAATCAGGAGAAAGACAAAGCTTTCTACTCCTGTGAAGAGTCACAGTCTCCAAAACTCACAGGGACAATTCTATCCTGTTCTACAGAGTAGCTATGTGTCAGAATTGACTCAATGGCAGTAAGATATGATAGTATGGAGATGAAAAATAAGTTCTCTGTAAAGACAGAGAAATAATTAAGAAAATCACAGAATCTCCATGATTGTGGAGGGAGATTTTACCTAGCTCTTCAAGATAGATCAGGTTCAGGAAAACTAACAAATTCAGCCAGGGGAAGGATTTCGGAAAGTTCATGTGGCATATACTTTGAGGGGTTTCTGCTCATCTCTAAACAACTCCTCTCTTTTCTCTCAGAACTCACAGTGCTGCCATAAAAACGGTGCTTAGCAACCCTATTTTACTACACTGCATTGGACACTTAATCCAAACCAAGTCAGACTAATCAAACCAGGTAAACTGATTAATAAGCATAAACTGATCGATAAGCATAACTGGATCTGCAACATGTAAAATCAGGAGCCACAGATAGCCAGAGGTGTGGGAGAGACAAACTGGAGAAAATTCAGACTTCTTGGTTCTCAAATCTATTAGACCCTTCCAGAATCTCTCACTTAGTTCTTGCTCTTCAGTTTTGTGATAAACTGTCATATCTTTGAAATATGGAGATTTTAAAAAGAATACTTTGGGGGGGGGATAAATACCATGTTTGAGTATCATGTTGGCTTAAATCACCTGAGTAGTTAGTTACTTACAATCAATATGCCTTAGCTAAGCTGAATAATTCATGAAAATAGAAACAATCATGATGAAAAGACAGCACTGACTGTAGCAGAAGGTCACACTATACATAGCACACTGAGTAGAGAAGGAAAAGGCATCGGCTGAGTACTTTCACGAACAAGCATATGGTTAGTGGAGCATGGTAAGCAGGATGCCAGAAGAGCGAGGACGCCTCATGGATGCTGACAGCAAAAGTTCTTCAGACAGAAAATGTAAACAACTTTGTAGGATCAGAAAGAGGGTCATGAGTCAGGTAGCCATGATTTCAGGTGGAATTATTGTTAGTTTGTACAAACTTTTTGGAGATTAATTTGAAAATATCTATCAAGATTTAAGTACATCCACTTTTTGATAAACAAAGGTTTATTAAATGCCTACAATATGTCAAGAACTACTCTAGGTGCTGAAATCAAATTCCCTGACCTCATGGAATTTATATTCTGCTGGGGAAAGGGAAACAACAAATTAATTACAACATGCAATGGAATTTCTATTATGATCCACATAGTCCAATAATTTTACAAAGTCAATAAATGACAGGTAAATATCTTTCTGATACTTCATGCTTTCAGCTAAGATCCATCTGACATCAATAATGATATCCCTCATTCCATGTCTTCTTCTGAATCTGGCTTGAATTGCTGGCAGCTCATTATCAAATTATTATTACAATTGTTTTTGGATTATCTTCAACAAAATTTACTTACATATGATACTGATCATGTTGTTGGATAATTTCTGCATTCTGTTGGATTTTGTTTTTTTGTTTTCGTTTTTGTTTTCACTGTTATCAAATTGATTCCAACTCATGCTGGCCCTACAAAACAGAGTAAAACTGCCCAGGGGGTTCAATGGCTGTAAATCTTTACACAAGTAGAAAGCTTCATCTTTCTCCTGTGGAGTGATGGGTGGGTTCAAACTGCTGACCTTGCAGCTAGCAGCCCAACTCATAACCCACTATGCCACCAGGGTTCCTGTGGATGCATCGTAGGTATTTCAAATCAAACAGCTAGTGAGTCTAGCTATATTATGAATGGTTAACAAAGCATAGGAAAAGATCTAGTTGTTTCATTTTGCATTTATAAGGCTCTGAACATAGCAATATAAAGTTAGCATTCTGTCTTTTTTTTAAATCATTTTTTGGGCCTCTTATGCCTCTTATAACACTCCATACATCAATTGTATCAATCACATTTGTGCATATGCTGCCATCATCATTTTCAAAGCATTTTCTTTCTATTTGAGCCCATGGTATCATTTCCTCTTTTTTCCTCTCTGTCCCCCATCTTCCCACCCTCATGAATCCTTGATAAATTATAAATTATTATTATTTTCATATCTTACACCGTCTGCTGTCTCCCTTCACCCATGTCTCTGTTGTTCGTCCTCCCCGGCCGGGGGGGGTGGGGGGGGATTATACGTCAATCAGTGCCATCAGTAATCTTGGCATTCTAATACTTTTCTCTGACAAAGATAATTTCAAACAAATTTTTCATGCTGATTTTTTTCTCAATATAATTAAATGGCTAGAATTTCAGAAGATACTCCTTTTCCCTTTCCAGCTCCAACACTCATCACTGATTTTCGTGGACACACTACGTTACTGATCGTGGTCTCAATCTCATTTTGTAAAAATTGACTAATGAAATTCCCTGAATACTAATCCCCATTTGGTTTCAAAGTATTTTGGGAAGAGCCCCTTCTAGAAGTGAGATTTTCAGAGTGGAATTTTGTTTTAAGAGATAGTATAACTATGACCACAGCTTTTAAATTCTTCTCTGGGTTCAAATCTCACCTCTGCCATTTATTAGTTATATGATTTTTGTGTGTTATATAACCCCTCTGTGCTATAGTTTCCTCATTCATAAATGAATATAATAATGAAAAGATCAACCTCAATATTTTCATACTATTTAAATTACTACATTAAAAACAGGAATGCCTTTTATGATAAGGATAAACGAATATTGCCTATTATTACTGTGGTTCAGAATTCTCAGAATTCAGGTGGAATATTCTCAAGGCCATTATTTGGCTCTTCTGCAAACCGTTATACATATGACTCTGGTAGACGTGTTTTAATTTTCTTTAATTTCACCTAGAACTTGAATACGAGAAATTGGTGGTCTCTTCCATAGTTGCCCCTGACCTTGTTCTGATTGATGATATTGAACGGCTCCATTTGATTCTATGTGGTGAGTTCATGTGTGTGTGGGTAAGTCAAAAAACATTGCTACCAAATCACAGAGAGACCAGTCCCTAGAGAAGGACTTCATGTTTGGTAAAGTGAAGGGGCAGATAGAATGAAGGAAAGCCGTCAACAAGATGGACTGACACAGTGGCTGCCTCAGTGGGCTCAGGCGAAGCTCATGACAGTGCAGTGTGTCACTCTGCTGTGCATAGGGTTGCTATGGATTGGAGCTGACTCAATGGCACCTAACAACAACAACAAAATCATTAAAAAAAACCTTTATTAAGCAAAAGCACTGTTATGTGAAGCTATTGTTTCTCCATCTAAGTCTATGTACTTCTGAAGGTAGTGTTTCCTTTAACCTTTTCTTGAAGAATTCTGCATTCTTTGATTTATATCAGGTGAAAACAGGAGTTTTGGCATTCTTGCGGGACTAAAATTGTGTTTCTTTTAAATGTTCTTTGAGTTTGGGGAGCCAAAAGAAATTTGAAAGGAGAAAATCAGGACTTCTCACCAAAATTCTCACAGGAAAGCCCATGCTACCTGTGGTACTCACCTAATCTGGTGTCAATTTAAGGATTAAGAATGAAGGGGTGGAGTGTAGGCTGTCAATCTGGAGATAACCAATGAGACTTCTGTGTGGGCATGGCCTTCTCCTGAGAATTCTGGGAAATCTGGTATTTCCTCCTTGGAGGCAGAAGACACCTCTCTCTGTCTCTCTCTGTCTCTCTCTCTCCCTCTCTGTCTGCTACTCCCTGGGAGACATTGCAAAAGAAAATCCACGTGGATGCAACCAGACCTCTGAAGCCAGAAAAGCCACAGTCAGACCCCTCCCAGCTTTGAGATGCTTACAATGCCACTGGACCCAATGACTTTCTACCTATTGACTTGTGATCGTCTATATTCAGCGTCACTGCATATGTTTCATGAGTCTGAAGAGGTCTTTATAAATTGGTGTCGAACATATGGGCTAATATCGGCCTTACTTGATCTGGACTAGGCTGGGGTGTGTTCTTCATGTTCAATTGCTCTTGTATATAAAGCTCTCTTTTATATACATATGTATGTTTATGATTTTGTTTCTCTAATCTACCCAGACTAACACACTACTCTCAAAGAATGCTCAAGTACATTGTCATGATGGAAACCATGAGCACAACTTCCCTGGTCTTTTACTCACCAAGATAGTTCTTAATTTCCTAAAATCTTTTCCAAATAAGCCCCAGCGATGATCCTACTTTCTCCAAGAAAATTTATGAAGATTATTCTTTTGGAATCCCACGAACCTGGTTATCCCAAAGGTCTTAACCTTCTCAGCTGAACTCTCTGCCTTGAATTTAACTGACCCAGCAGATCTCCTCAGAAACACACTTTAGATTAGATCTTTACCTTGAAGGCACCCTAACAAGACTCATACAAGTATATTCCTGTTAGAAGTTGTCTGCAGCCATCCACTGATCACAGAGACATGTTTAAACATGTTTTGTTTAGCTCAAACATGTGCATGTCTGAACTGCAACCATACTAGCAATGCTTTCTGATGTACCCTCATATTTAGAATGCTGACTGCTTTTGTGGAAGTTACTTCACAGAAAAAGGACTCTTGTTTTGTTCCCAGCCATATGTTCAGTCATGTAATACATTTTTTCTGAACGATGTCTCCAAAATAAAATGAATATGTTAAAAAATATATGTACAGAAAAATCCAAAGTAGAAGAACTAAATGAGATATAGCCTGGAAAAAATTAATGTAATCTTTATAACCATCATATGATCTGATATTCAATAGGTATAAGTTAGAAGACTACAAAGGTGGCACTCTAGGATGGGAAATTCCATTGTATGGACCAGGTCTCAGCAAACTTTTGAGGTGGAAGAGCCAATCCTGTCCCTCACTATTTAAAAATGTTCAAGAGCCATAAATATCATTTTACAAACAAATAAAATTACCATTATCTGAATAATATCCTTTAATTTTTTTCAATTTTACTCCAGAGTCACATGTACCTACCAAAAAAAAAAAGACACAGATGACTAGCAAGGAGCATTTTGCCAACCCCTGATAAAAACTAAAGCTTCTTAAACTGTGGGTCATGACGTTATATGAGATCATGTAACTGAAAATGTGGGAGGTCATGAAAAATTGGGCAAAAATAAAAGCTTCCAAACCCATAATGACCAAAAATAATTTAAAATCCAGTGCACAATGAACATGAGGTGTTTCTGGCAGTGCTTGACTATGTAGTAAATTTCTTGGGTGTAAAGGGGTTGCAAGTGGAAAAAGTTCTAGAATCTCTGGATGCACTTCCGGGAAGATGACTGCTGCAGGTAGAGGTAACTGCATCAGGAGGACTGTGGGTGATTGTCAATTTTGGATGCTGAGTGGGGTGTCCGAAGAGAACAGTGAGGATTTGTGGCACCCCAGGGATCTCTACCAGCTGGTGATCAGACCTTCTCTGCAGCATTGAACTGCCCCGCCCACCCACCCCCACTCAGCTGAACTTCAGCCTGTGTGTGTGATCTGGTACCCAGGCCACATCCTCCACACCCATGAGTAGCCCATGGCTGTGGCCCCCACCTGCCGCCACCATGACAAGACTCACGGTCCCACTCGCACCCACCCATCACTGCTGTTTCACAGCCTGTGGCTCTGGTCCTGCTTCCACTTAACTTCCACTGCTGCCACCACTTGCAGTCTCACCCCCCACATACCACAACAGGCACCCCCCACCTGTCGCTTCACCCGCTGTTGCCAATTTGCAGCCGCAGCTCCTGTCCGCTGCTGTCACTTCAAGGCCTGTGGTCTCGCCTGGTGCCACTGTTTCAGGGCTCAGGGCTCCACTCTCACCAGGCACCCGTGCCCTCATCCCAGTTGCATGTGAGACCCTCCTACCATCACCCCAGTGCCATACGGGTCATGCCTGCTGGCACCCCAGCACCACATGGGTTCCTCACACCAGCACTTTGTGCCATGCACACTTCGGTGCCCTTGTCTCACACTTCCCATGCAAACAGCCTGCCCAGCGCCACCCCCACTGCCCAAGGTCACCCTGCCCATGCTGCCTGATGGTGACTTGAATTGCCCACCAAATAGAGAATCCCAGCTGCCTAGGGAGAGAGCAAAACCCCAGTGAGATAAAGGAGTAGCGCGATCCTGCAGTGCAGTGGGCTCTAGGAAGGCCTTAGCATCATGTTTATGAGATAGTCAACCCCAGTGAAATAGAGAGAAAGCTGGAAACCACAGTGCAGCTAGTTCTAGATAGTCCTTAGAATCATCCGTTCTAGCCTCTGAGAAAGAATTCACAGGGCTCCTGGACTCCCAGGAACAGGCACTGACCTCCACCAAAATGCCACACAGACAACTCACATCAACAGCCACTACAAGAAAGCAAGAGAAACAAACGCAATGTCAGAGGAGGACCTGAACCTAGCAACATGCATAGAAGGGGCAGGTTTTGAACCTGAACAGAAAGAAATCTTCAGTGTGCTGCTTAGAATCATACAGGATATGAGAGATTCCATACAGAAAAGGGATGAAAAATAGAGAGGATAGAGTCCACCTACCGAAGGGAAATATGAGCACTAAGGGAAAATGCAGCAGAAGCAGAGAAAACAATAACAGCCCTTACTGCCAGATTGGAAGAAGCAGAGAATCGTATTAGTGACCTTGAAGATAGCCGAGGAGACTTCAACAAACATGAGAGACAATCAAACAAAATAATCAAGAAGCTCATGAAAACCTGGGAACAATGAGTGATGCTATGAAGAGAAACAATATTAGAATAATTGGGTTGCCAGAGTGAGACATAATGAAAAAATCAACAGCCAAGAAAGCAAAGGTCAACAGAAATGTGGGTGAAGAGAGATAGCAGTCAGTGTAAAATATGAAAACAATAATAATCTATAATTGATCAAGGGGTCATGAGGGTGGTAGACGGGAGGTGGGGGCAGAAAGAGGATCTGATACCAAGAGCTCAAACAGAAAGTAAATGTTTAGAAAATTATAATGGCAACATATGTATAAATATTCTTGATACAATTGACATATAGAATGGTATAAGAGCTGTAAGAGCCCCGAATAAAATTATATTTAAAAAATTAATAAAAAGAAAAAATGGAATAGTCCACTGAGGAGGTGAGCAAAGATCTAAACAGAAGCTGATACCAAGGGCTCAAGTAGAAAGAAAATGTTTTGAAAATGATGATGGCAACAATGTACAAAAGTGCTTGACACATAGATGGGTGTACATACTGTGAAAAGAGCTGTATCATCCCCCCAATGAAATAATGTTTGACATCCAGGAAATGCAAATCAAGACCACCATGAGGTACCATCTAACACCCACAAGGATAGCCTAACTCAAGAAAATAGAAAGCAACAAATGTTGGAGAGGGGGTGTGGTGAGATAGAAACTCTCATTCATTGCTGTTGGTCTTGAAGATACGAACAGCTACATAGGAAGTGATTTGGCGATACCTCAAAAAGGTGGAAATTGACTTACTTTATGACCCCGCAATTCCATTACAGGGCATATACCCAGAAAAAAAATTTAAAATAGACCACAGCCAGACAGATGAGCTCCAGTATTCATCACTACACAGTTACAATTGCAAAGCATTGGAAAAATCTTAATTTCTGTCAATAGATGAATGGATTAGAAACTCTGGTATAGACACAGAATGGAGTACTATGCATCCCTAAGAGACAGTGAAGAAATGAGGCACCTCGTCTCATGGGAGAAGTTGGAGAAGATTATGCTGAGCAAAGTCAGCAAAGCATAAAAGACATGCATCCAGTGAGGTAAGTTCAAACAACAGAGCAGGCACAGGGGGAAATATACATATTACACCGTTCTCAGACTGAGTACTAGATACTCTGGCAAAAGCCAAACTAAACACAAAAAGAAAAAGTAAACAAAATGTTTAAGATGCAATAGCAATGGTGCAGAAAGACATCTTCCCTACCCCACCCCTCATATTTATTTACTGTCCACAGAGAGGTGAGGGAAGAAAAAAATATGTCAATGGAAGAACAGGGCATTAATCTACCCAAGGGGAGGGTATTGTTTATGTTTCCACAGGAAAAAGAGAGGAAGAAGGTCTCATTCCAGATTGACCAGCCTTGAGGGCAACATTCCTGCTCGGAGCAGCTCGCCCACAGAGAGGACAGCAGGGCTGGCCTCAGCTCGAGACAGTGCTACAGAGGACAACACTGAAGATGCAGTTTGGGAAGAGCAGCTGGCATGACAAGCCCATGGAGGCAAACCAAGAGGGGAGTGCAACAGACCAGCAATGGGAGCAAATACAGGAAGTCCCCGAGGAATCGCCATAGCAGACATCTGACTCAGGGGACAGTGCCTGGCACCTCATCTGAACTGGTTGGGGAATATTCACAAGGGGGCCACACTGAAAGTTAAAGGTATAACAGGTTTGGGAGTGGGGTGTAGCACTAGACCAATCTAGCCTTAATTGCAGAAAAGGCAATGGGTTCTTGTAGAAGGTGCGCCCTCAGACATGAACGTTGAGGTCTAAAAGGGTATAAGTGCTGTGGGTAAGTGGGTCCTGGGAGATGGATCATGGAAAGAAAAGGGGAATGGATTTTATCAAGGTCTTCTTGCTATTTAATAGAGGGACACTCATTAACTCGGGGACAGGACAATAGTTAGCCATGGAACTATTAGTACGGACTCCTTTTTTTCCCTTTTATTTCTCTTTTGGTGTCTATCTATATAAGATAGGCAAGGTAAACAATCCCAAGGAAATAGCAATGGGACAAAGGTTCCGGGGGTGGGGGTGGGGTGGGGAGAATGGGAGAGGAGAAGGCGAGGAAGGGGAGCAATAAGTCAATAATGACAGAGACAGGGATAGCAGTATAGCACTGTTGAAACATATAACTATCCTCTAATTATTTAATATTTCCTTCCCCTATTATTACAGTCTTAGTATTACCTCATTAATTCTGTTAGACTTGCATATGTTCATGTGTATAATTAAGATCAATCAATGCATGAAATCCAAGATAGATAAACCCTTCAGGAATTGTAGCAGGAGTAATGATTCCCTGAGGATACAGGAAGAGAAGAGGGAGTGGAAAGGGAGGTGGGGAACTGATAGCAATGATAACTATATAACCCCATTCAAGGGGAACAAATAAAAGAATGGCAGATGAATGGATACATTGGATGGTTTAAGATACAGCAAAAAATAAAAAGGAATAACAACAACAATAATATTCAGTATGATAACAAGAGTTCTTGGGGGTAGGGTGTGGGAGTGAGGCTAAAGGGGAGCTGATACCAAACAATGCAAGAAGAAAGAAAATCTTTTGAAAATGATGGTGACAATGATTGTACAATCATGGTTGATCCAATTGAACTATGGATTGTTATAATATCTACAAGAGCTCCCAATAAAATGGGTTGGAAGAATCTCTGCATAGATATATTCACTGCCTTCATATAGTTTTTCATAGTAAGGAGATAAGAATAAATATATGCAATTCAAGGTAAGTGTGACAAAAATTTTGAGTGGTATGGATTATAAAGTGTTGAGGGATTACTTTTAGGCAGGTAATTGAATAAAGCTAAGAAAAATGGTAGAAATTCAATAGACAAAGATGAGAGGCAGTTGTGGAGGTAAAAAACCACAACATACATTAATGTCAGTGTCATAATGTAGCCTTTTTTTCTCATTCAACTCTGAGAAGCTGACAACTACATCAAGGGTCTTCAGGTGGTAGGAAAGACTGAGCAGTTTGCGCCCCCACCCCTGATGTAAGGGGAACCTTTAAGAAATGTGTAAAAGTCACTCGGA
This sequence comes from Tenrec ecaudatus, assembly GCF_050624435.1. NCBI lineage: Eukaryota > Metazoa > Chordata > Mammalia > Afrosoricida > Tenrecidae > Tenrec > Tenrec ecaudatus. Next base: position 186,797,414 of record NC_134530.1, on the reverse strand, counting down.
GGCACTCTCCAATGTGTAGAGAGAAGACCACTTCAAAAGAAAACCCTCATTAATAGTCTCAAAGAGATAGGAGAAAAACATTATGTCCATAAAACAAGAACAAGATCCCAAATAAAAAGATATCATTCATAAAATAAATGAACAAAATCCAGCTCATTTAAATAACCTAAATAAAAATATAGTATCTGGAAGACTGTAAACATAAATAAATAGAATGAAAAGCAGAGATAGAAAATAGGGGCAGCTATGTCTATATAAGACAGGAAGGACAAACATTCCCGAGGAGAAACCGAAACTGGCAGTCTCAGGGGGACATGAGAGAGGAAAAGGTGGAGAGGGAAAGTGGGTAGCCAACAAACTCAGGGATAACGGAACAACAAGAGATCTAAAAATGATGGCGAGGAGCCTGGTGCGATTTAATGAAGTGCAATGTATCTGACAGGAATTACTGAGAGCCAAGTGAAGGGTCAGCATCAGAGTGAGACAGGGGAAGGTGAAATGAAATAGAGGAAAGAAGTAGGAAGCAAAAGCTATTTATAGAGGTATAGCTATAGGCATGAATATATGTAAATATATTAATTTATAATGAAAGGTATAGAGCCCAATGTACATATAATTCTAGTGGATTTTGTGACTAAAGTTTATAAAACCAAGTATGAGCTTTGGAATCAGGCAATTTCAGTTGCAAATACTATTGCCTATTAGCTATATGAGTTTGAATCATTTACTTAGCTTCTCCAAGCCTCAGTGTTCTCTCCTTCAAAATAATGATGATAATAATATTTACAATAAAATATTATTGAAAAATTAAATAAGAGGTCACAAAAATGTCTAGTAAAATATCTGGTGTTTGACTTAATAAGTGGAAGTTAACATTTTTATTTAGGGTTTAGCTATCTTGTTTGATTTTGTGACACAGTTTCTTCTTCTTCCCTCAGTTTTACTTTTTAAAAATATATACCAGAGCTCTACACAAAGCTCATGAATGGTGAGAGTCAAGACGGCATCCAGGTAGAAACACCCACCTGGTGCTCCTGTTAGATCAGAAAATTAAGAGGTTAGGAGGCCAATATTGGGAGGGTGGGTGCTAAAAATAGTTTCAGTGTGCTAGGTCTAGTTCGGAACACCCCCTGTGATTTTTGCTCACCAAGCAACTCGAGAACTCACTAAAATGCTCTAAGTTCACTTTGTCTCCCCATGGGCTCCACTTATCACTCACCAGGTCCAGGAGAAACGACGTCTACCACTCCTTCCTACACCCAAGATTTGAGACCCACAGCATGCAATAATATCCCCAGGCTGCTATCTAAAGATGATCATAATCCCAAACTCTCAGAGAGCTTCCAAAAACTAGCCACAAGCCCTCACTCCAGAGTTACCCTCTGGTATCCACCCAACTCCTTCATTCTAGGGCTTTACATCCTCCCTCCCTAGCCAGAAATATAGTGACTACATCAGCCATTCCCTTTTCCCTTATCCCCAGATGTGTATCTGCTAGTGTGGGTAATGATAGATAATTAAACACTAGTTTTCAGCACTTGCAGAGCCCCTGGGGTATTTACTCGTGACAGAACACAGATTCTGAAGAACAAACTGCAGAGCTGTGCAGGAGAGACCTGGAAGTGACACAGGAATGCAGCTGAGGGAGAATTAAGATCCACTTGACCCCAAACCAACTCCCCTAATCTGGTCCTCTTCCTGGGACACAGCACAGCCACAATACCAGGGCACCCCACAAGCCCATTATAAAAAGAAAAAAATAATTTTAAATGCTCACAATTCCAGTTTGTGTTCCTTTATGTAACTTTGAATGTAAGCCACCAGAAACCGGTTCCATTAGCATAATATTAACATAACAAACCAGGCAAAAATTCTAATCCCCAGAGCACAGCCTAGGATTTTAACATAACAAAACAGGAAGAGCCAGGGACTGAAAGTCACAACCCAAGCAAAAAGCTGACTACCAGTTTTGGGATCCAAAGAGAGTCTTTATAAGACTGCAAACTGTGGACAGGCAGTCCAGACCATGTCCATGTTCACACTTCAGGCCCACTCCAGTGGCATACCTACAGCTGCCGCGCTCAGCCCACCCTCTGAGACATCACCACCACTGCCACTGGCCACTGAGTTGCCATGGCACCGCACCTACACTACAGTCTGACTCACCACCATAGTAGGCCACAGGTACTTGCCAAAAGCTCTCTTACCAGTCACATAGAGAAAGAGGTCAGGGCTTCTTGGACTCCTGGGAACATGGCACCCAGTTCTTCCAAAATGACATGCAGACAGCAACATACCTCAATACCCTCAACGAGAAAAACAAGACACCACCGCAGAAGTCCTAAACTTAACAAGGATCATAGAAGAAGCAGACATTGACCTGAAACAAAAAGAAATCTTCAGAATGCTGCTTGGAGTAATACAGGACATGAGGGAAGCCATGCAGAAAAAGGATGTAATGATAGAGGAGATAAGGTCCACAATAGAGGAGATGAAGTCCATGCACCAAAGCAAAATACAAGAACTAATGAATGAGGTAACAAAAGCAAAACAGAAGGTAACAGACCTCACCAACAGACTAGAGGAGGTGGAAAATAGTACAACTAACAGGAAAGATAGTCAAACAAGATAATCAGGAAGGCGGTAGAAAACCTGAGAATAATGACAGATGCTGTGAAGAGGAACAATAGTCAAATAATTGGTCTACCAGAACAAGACACAACAAAGAAGTCATCAAGTAAATTAGGGAATTTCTGGAAACAAACTTCCCACCTTAATGAATGAGAATCAGATATTCATATAGGAAGCAAGGAGGACACGAATTAGACTAATCCCCAGGAAGAACTCAACAAGGCATATAATGGTTAAATTATCCAACTTCAAGGAAAAAGAGAATATTTTAAGAGCAGCAAGAGAAAAAAAAGTTGTTCACATACAATAGTGTTCAAAAAAGAATATGCTCAGACCTATTAGCAGATACCATGAAGAGGAGGAGAAAGTAGAGTAACATTTTCTGAAAGCTGAAAGAAAAATAACACCAACCTAAGAATCCTTTACCCTGACAAATTACCTATTGAAATAGATGGGGAGGTAAGAGTCTTCCCAGACAAGGAAAAACTCCAAGAACATGCCATAAGACACCCAACCCTGCAGAAAATCCTTGCCAACTCACTGTTCTAAAGACCAACATCCACCAAGCACAAGCAGGAGACCACCATACAGTGCAACTCCAACCAGAAGTCAATGCATGGAAAACAATTACCAAGATAACATTACCTCAGAGAGAAAAGAAGGCAAGAATGAAGCCCCACACATAAACACAGCACCCTGATATGAAGGAAGATAGGAAAACACGCAACGCAAAAGGCATGAGATGACAGCAATTAATCACAAATGGTGACAATAATGCCATATGTCAACAGACTGAACTCACCCATTAAAAGACAAATGTTTCCTAAGCTCGTCCTGTGGTCCCGTGGATCTGTGTTTTGCTTCAACAGTGACACCCTTCCTCCAACCTTCTACCAATCTCGTTTCCTTTCTGGATGTAACCTTCAGGACCATCTTCAGGACCTCTTATTGGGACCAGCTAACACTTTTATTTTGTGTGTGGTGACCTCCAAACTGACCAATCATGAGCTCTCAGATCCATCAAAATTATTCCGCCGAAGCTGAGGCCTGCGTCTACCGACTGGTCAACCTGCATCTGTGGGCCTCTTACACCTACCTCTCTGGGCTTCTTTTTCAACCATGACGATGTGGCCTTGGAAGGCGTGGGACACTTCTTTTGTGAGCTGGCAAAGGAGAAGCACGAGGGGGCCGAGCATCTCTGGAAGCTGCAACACCAGCACGGCGGGTGAGACTTCTCCGAGGATGTGCAGAAGCCGTCCAGTATGAGTGGGGTAGAACCCTGGACGTCATGGAAGCTGCCTAGCCCTGGAGAAGAAAACTCAACCAGGCCCTTCTGGACCTGCTGGCTGTGGGGTCCATTCACACAGACCCCCATCTCTGTGACTTTCTGGAGAATCCATTCCTGGACCAGGAGGTAAAACGCCTCAAGAAGATGGGCAGCACCTGACCAACCTCTGCAGGCTGGCCAGCTCCCAGGCCAGGCTGGGTGAATATCTCTTAGAAAGGCTCATTCTCAAATACGACTAGGAACCTGCAGTGTCAAGCCACCTGTGAGTGGCCCTCTGCCTCTCCCTGCTGGCCTTAGCCCTTCTACCTGAACCTGCCCAGCTAGCTGCAGCACCACCACCCTAGAGCCCCTCCCCCAAGCCAGGGACCAACTGGAAACAATAAAGCTTCCTTTTGCAGCAGCTGCTAAAAAAAATAGACAAAGATTAGCAGACTGGCTCAGAAACGTAACCCATCAATCTGCTGCCTGAAAGAGACACAATTAATTAATTGATTGATTGATTGATTAAAAATCATTTCATTCGGGGCTCATACAACACATCACAATTCATACATAAATCAATTGTGTAAAGCACATTTGCATATTCGTTGCCCTCATCATTCTCAAAATATTTGCTCTCAACCTAAGCCCTTGGAATCAGCTCCTCATTTTTCTCCTCCCTCCCCGCCCCCTCCTCCCTCTTCAACCCTTGATAATTTATAAATTAATATTTTGTCATATCTTGCTCTGTCCGACATCTCCCCTCACCTACTCTTCTGTTGTCCATCTCCCAGGGAGGAAGTCACATGTAGATCCTTGTAATTGATTCTCCCTTTCCAACCCACTCTCTCTCCACCCTCCCAGTATCCCCACTCACACCACTGGTCCTGAAGAGCTCATCTGCCCTGGATTCCCTGTGTTTCCAGTTCCCATTTAAACCAGTGTACATCCTCTGGTCTAGATATATTTGTAAGGTATAATTGGGATCATGATAGTGGGGGAGGAGGAAGCATTTAAGAACTAGAGGAAAGTTGTATGTTTCATCATTGCTATATCGCACCCTGACTGGCTTGTCTCCTCCCCGAGACCCTTCTATAAGGGAATGTCCAGTGGCCTACAAATGGGCTTTGGGTCTCCACTCCACATTACTCCCCTCATTCACTATGGTAAGATTTTTGTTCTGATAATGCCTGACACCTGATCCCTTTACAACCTCGTGATCGCACAGGCTGGTGTGCTTCTTCCATGTGGGCTTTGTTGCTTCTGAGCTAGATGGCGCTTGTTTACCTTAAAGCCTTTAAGACCCCAAATGCTATATCTTTTGGTAGCCGGGCACTATCAGCTTTCTTCACCACATTTACGTATCCATCTGCTTTGTCTTCAGCGGTTGTGTCGGGAAGGTGAGCATCATAGAATGTCAATTTAATAGAAGAAAATATTCTTGCATTGAGGAAGTATTTGAGTGGAGGACCAATGTCCTTCTGCTACCTTAATATTAAACTTATAAATCTATGCACATAGATCTGTTTCTCCATCCTCACATATAAATATATTTGCATATGCACATGCCTTTATTTAGACCTCTATAAATTCCCTTTGCCTCCTATCTCTTCCTCTATTTCCTTTGAGTTTCCTCTTGTCCCACTACCATGCTCAGTCTTCATTTGGGTTTCAGTAATTCCTCTTGATTACATTGCCCTTGATCACACTCTACCAGGCCTCCTACATCCTCCTCACCACCAATTTGGATCACTTGTTTTACCCTTGTCCCTGGGTTTGTTGACATTTTAAATTTGCAGACAAAAACAGTCTAAGAATAAAAGACTGGTGGGAAATATACCAGGCAGATGACAACTTTTTAAAAAGCAGGGGTTGCAAACCTAATCTCCGAAAAAATTGACCTCAAGGTACAAACCATAACTGATCTTCAACAGGGACTTAAACGCATCAAATGGGCGGTGGATTCTCTCTTTAACAAGTGGTGCTGGACAAGTGGCTATCCACCTGTAGAAAAATTAAACAAGACCCTTACCTCACCCCATGCACAATAACAAACCCAAGGGGGGTCACAGACCTAGAAGTAAAACCTCAAACTATCAGGACCATCAGTGAAGAAACTAGGAAAAACCTAAGAACCTTGGTGCAGGGAATACATAGGCTAACTGTAATAGAGAAGGGTACACACACAGGTGAACCTGAAATCAGCAAATAGGATATATTGAGGATAAAACACCTGTGTGTGTCAAAAGACTTTACGAAGAGATAACAAGAGAACCCACAGACTTGGAGAGGATTTTTAGCAATGACACAACAAACAAAGGGCTTATTACTAAAATCTATAATACCTTCCTAGTCGGCAAAAAGAAGAAACCAGTTACCCCCCCCCCACCCCGAGGAAGTGGGCTAAAGACCTGAACAGAAGTTTCACTAGGGAGCCCAAATAGCCAATAAACATGAGAAAATGCTCCTGATCTCAGCCATCAGAGAAATGCAAATTTAAAAAAAACTGAGAATACCACCTCACACCCTTGAGGATAGCTCAAATCAGAAAGTCAGGGAGCAACAAATGTTGGAGAGGATGGAGAGAGAAAGGAACTCTCCTCCATTGCTGGTGGTCATGTAGATACATACATCCATTGTGGAAAGCCATCTGGTGATATTTAAAGCAAATTGAAATTGATTTACCTTAAGACCCAGCAATCCCTCTACTGGGCATATACACAGAAGAGATAAGAAATAATATCATGACCAATCGTCTGTGCTCCAATGTTGGTTGTGGCACAATTCACAATCACAAAGAATTGGACATAACCTAAATGTCCATCAATAAGCGAGTGCATTAGAAAACTCTGGCACATACACACAATGGAGTTCTATGCATCACTGAAAAGCACTGATGACCACATGAAGCACATCATCTCATAGGAAGAGTTGGAGGAAATTAAGCTAAGCGAAGGTAGCCAATCACAAAAGAACAAGTACAACATGAGTCCACTGAGGTAAATGTAATCCACACAGTAGGTATAGAAGAAAAGCCACTTATCTCACACTTTATGGATTGAAGTATAGGCAACCGGGCAGGGGACAGACCAAGCCAGAGAATGTACATGTCATTCCAACACAAAGAAGGGAAAGAGGGGGTGGGGTGAGAGAAAGAAGGAAAAAACAAAAGAGGGAGACTATGGCACTGGGGGAGCAGGGCACTAATCCACCCCTGAGGAGGGTATTGTTAATGTATTCATAGAAATGGGAGTGTGAGTGAAGACCTCACCACAGCACGCCAAATTTTGAGGGCAATGTAACCACATGGAGCAACTCATCAACAGAGAGGTCTACAGGGCTGGCCCCAATCAGAGCCCAACTGACCCCCTCCCTAGAAGTATGTGCTACAGAGGACAACACTAAACCTACAGGTTGGAGTGAGGGGCTGGCATGTCACGCCCACACAGAAGCACACCAGAAAGGAAAAAGAGAGCGTAAAGGACTAGACCCCATATTGGCACAAACCCTGAGGATGGCATCCATGCATGGAACTGCTAAGGCACAAAGAGGACTTTAGGGTCAACAACAGTTTGAGACATGATGTCCCCATGCTGGAGCATATCGTGACAGTGGACAATACTTGGGACACACAGTGGGGAGTGAGTCCAGTCAGACCACCACACACACACACACACCAGTGGGGCAAACCAAGAAGGGAGCATAACAGATCAGCAACAGGAGCAAAGCCAAGCCACAAAGCCATTGAGGAATCCCCCCCCACCCCAAATAGACTTCAGGCTAGGAGGGCAGTTCCTGGAAGCCATCCCCCATGCCTGGTGGGGAGACAGTCATAAAGGTCAGCAGGCAGACCTGGAATTATGTATGCTTTTTTCTTTTCTTTTTTCCCCCTCTCTTTATTCAATCATTTGCTTTCTTTTTGTTTTGTCTCCATTATTATTGCTTTGCTTACCTATATTAGATAGGCGTGGGAAGCACGCTAAGGAGAAAGCAATGGGACCGACAGTTCCAGAGGGACTTGGGGGGAGGAGGAGGCAGGGAAAGGAATAGTGAGCAAACAATGCCATAGACAGAGACCAACTAGAGAATTAAAAGCAACTATGAGAAGAACATAGAGATCTCAGTGGTGTTGGAGAAGCAGTAATCTAGCTGAGAGAAATTACTAAAGCACAGAAACAGGGTGGTGGGGTAGGAGGAAAGTAAAAGGATACAGAGAAAAGATCTAGGAAGCAAAGGAAGCAAAGCAATGAATAGAGGTATTGACATAGGTGTGCACTTATGTAAATATATTAATAAAATAGAGGTATTTCCCTATGTACATATATTTATATGGCAATACATTGATGAAGTGGATGGACATTGGGCCTCTGCTGAATCCCTGCCTAAACGCAAGAACGCTTTGTTCTAATAACCCGGCATTCTGTGATACTCACCATCCCGATATGATCGTTGAAGACAAAATGTGTGCATAAACAAATGTGGTGAAGGAAGCTGATGGTGCGCGGCTATCAAAAGATACATCATCTGTGGTCTTAAAGGCTTGAAGGTAAACAAGCAGCCATCTATCTCAGAAGCAACAAAACCCACATAGAAGAAGCACACCAACCTGTGTGATCACGAGGTGTCAAAGGATCAGGTATCACTCATCAAAGAACAAAAAATCATATCATCGTGAATGAGGGTGAGTGCAGTAGATTGGAGACCCAAAGCCCATCTGTAGGCAACTGGACATTACCTTACAGAATGGTTGCCAGGAGGAGATGAGCCAGTCAGGGTGCAGGGTAGCAAAGAGGATACATACAACTTTCCTCTAGTTCTTAAATTGTCGTCCTCCCTCACCGCTCCCATCATGATCCCAATTCTACCTTACAAATCCGGCTAGACCGATGATGTTCATTGGTACAGATAGGAACTTGAAACACAGGGAATCCAGGACAGATGATCCCTTCAGGATCAGTGGTGAGAGTGGTGATACAGGGAGGGTGGAGGGAAGGTGGGATAGAAAGGGGGAACCAATTACAAGGATCTACATATAACCCCCTCCCTGGGGGACAGACAACAGAAAAGTGGGTGAAGAGAGATGTCGTACAGTGTAAGATAAGACAAAATAATAATAATTTATATATTTTCAAGGTTCATGAGAGAGGGGGGAGTGGGGAGGGGGGGGAAATAAGGAGCTGATACCAAGGGCTCAAGTAGAAGGCAAATGTTTTGAGAAAGATGAGGACAACAAATGTCCAAATGGATGTATGTATGGATTGTGATAAGAGTTGTATGAGCCCCCAATAAATTGATTAAAAAAAAATCCACGTCAGATAAACCCCTCAGGAACAGAAGTGGGAGTAGCAATACCAGGAAGATAGGGGGAAAGTGAAGAGAGGAGGGGAGGAATGGGGAACTGATCACAATGACCAATGCATAACATCCCACCCCACCCCAAGAGGGACAAACAACCAAAACGTGTGTGAAGGGAGACAGCAGTTGGTGTAAGATATGAATATAATAATAATTTATCATTTACCCAGGGGTGAAAGGTAGGAGTGGAGGAGAGATGGAAAAAATGGAGCTGATACCAAGGGCTCAAATAGAAAGTAAATGTCTAGAAAATGATGATAGCAACATATGTACAAATATGCTTGATGCAAGTGATGTATGGATTGTTATCAAAGCTGTAAGAGCCCTAATGAAATTATCTTTAACCAAAATAAGAGAAAAAGCTTGTGGAAAATTTTCCTTGTCATCTACTTTCAGAGTATTGCAACATTTTCCATAAACAATATTTAATTGTATGATTAAATGGCATTAATTATGTTCACAATGTTGTGCACCCATCATCACTGTTGGTTCCTAAACATTTTCATCACTCCAAATTTTCTGTCCATTAACTACATACTCACCTAGTTTACGAGGGGGTAGCCAAGAAAAATCTGGAATATTTTCCCCCAAAACTATGTATTTTAATTTGTCTACAAAACAACCTTCCCTAAGAAAACTATTAAATAAACAAACAAATAAAAGAAGTAAAAACAAACAAAAAACAACCTTATAATCTTCAAAGTACTCTCTATTACACTTACTACCTTAGTCAAATCTGCTATTCTATTCTTGGAAACATTTTTCAAACTCATCTGTCTGGGTGACTGACAGCACCTCCCTAGTTTTTTCTTCACCTTTTCTGCGTCTTCAAATTGATGTCCTTTCATGTCTCTCTTCATTTACGGAAACAAAAAGGTCACACACAAGGAGAGAGATAAGGCATGTGGGGCAAGAGAGGCATGCTGTTTTTGCCAAAAAACTGGCACACCGAGATGGCTGTGTGAGCAGGTGCATTGTTGTGGTATCAAAACCAGTTCCCTGTCTGCCACAAATCAGTCCTTGTTTTGTCTCACACTGTTACACAATCATTTCAGAACCTATCAATAGAACAGTCTGACCTGGTGGAATGAACTCCAAATGCATTGTCCCCCTCATATCAAATAAACAAATGAGCATCGTCTTGATTTTTTATTTTACTTGGGTGGGGTGACAATGGCGTCTTCCAATGACTTGATTGATGTTTGCTTTGTGGAGTCGTAAGAATAACAACATGTCTAATCACCAGTAATGACCTTGGAAAAAGTTGAGGTCATTTTGGAGCTGTTCTTTTTTTTTTTTTTTTTAATTTTAACAATTTATTGGGGCTCATACAATTCTTTTCACAGTTCATATATATACATACATCAATTGTATAAAGCACATCTGTACAGTCTTTGCCCTAATCATTTTTTTCTCTTTTCTTCTTTTACATTTTATTAGGGACTCATACAACTCTTACCACAATCCATACATATACATACATCAATTGTATAAAGCACATCCATACATTCCCTGCCCCAATCATTCTCAAGGCATTTGCTCTCCACTTAAGCCCCTTGCATCAGGTCCTCTTTTTTTTCCCCTCCTCCCTCCCCATTCCCCCCTCCCTCATATGCCCTTGGTAATTTATACATCGTTGTTTTGTCATATCTTGCCCTATCCGGAGTCTCCCTTCCCCCCTTCTCTGCTGTCCCTCTCCCAGGGAAGAGGTCACATGTGGATCCTTGTAATCAGTTCCCCCTTTCCAACCCACTCACCCTCCACTCTCCCAGCATCGTCCCTCACACCCTTGGTCCTGAAGGTATCATCCACCCTGGATTCCCTGTACCTCCAACCCTCATATGCACCAGTGTACAGCCTCTGTCCTATCCAGCCCTGCAAGGTAGAATTCGGATCATGGTAGTTGGGGGGAGGAAGCATCCAGGATCCGGGGGAAAGCTGTGTTCTTCATCGATACTACCTCACACCCTAATTAACCCATCTCCTCTCCTAAACCCCTCTATGAGGGGATCTCCATTGGTCGACACTTGGGCCTTGGGTCTCCACTCTGCACTTCCCCCTTCATTTAATATGATATATATATACATATATATACATACATATATACATATACACATATATACACATACATACACACACTTATATCTTTTTTTTTTGCATGATGCCTTATACCTGGTCCCTTGGGCACGGAGCTGTTCTTTAAAAGCATGACATGTTTCCACTCAATGCTCTTGTTCCTGGTTGGTCAGAACCTGAAGCACAATTTTCGCAGCGACCCTTCTCCTTCTCAAACCTTCCATTAAGATTCGCTGAGCCAAGTTCCAGGATAGTCAAGATAACCTCCCCATCTCTCAGTGTTCCATCGTCAGTCCTTGAGCACAAGTGCACACATTTTGTTGACATTTTTGACTGTTCAGGAGGTTGACAGACATGCAGAATGAGGTTTGTCATCAATCAACATTTCACCTTTTCTGTAATGGGAAAATCACTATCACTATACACTTGAGGTTTTTCCAATAGGCTGTCCTTATAAGCTGTGTTCAACATCACAGCAGTTTCTGCAGCATTTTTCCTGAGCTGGAAACAAGATTTCATAGCCATACACTGTTCTCTTAAACCTACCATCACAAAACACAAGAAAAAATTCACTGTGACCAGAGAGAACCTTCCCAGGTGACACCAATGGGTGCACTAACTGAGAGGGAGTTGCTGGATGCTCTCCCAGTGGGAAAAATGCACCCTACAAAAGCTCCACCTAGCTGAGTTTTTTTTTTTTTTTGGCTTTGTGGGGCAGTAACCCCTCCATAGAGAAACCACTAGTAAATTTATCTCTGTGCATTTGCCTACTCAAGCTATTTCATGTAAGTAAGATCATACAATATTTCTCCAGTTAAATCTGCTTTACTTAGCACATTTTCAAGTTTCATCCTTGCTTTTACATGAATTAGAACTTCATTCCTTTTTATGACAGAAATATTTTCCGTAGTATATCTACCACATTTTATTTATCCTTCCTTCTGTTGGTGAACGGTTATTTTGTCTCTACCTTTCATAGTTTTACTCTACAAAATATAGACTTACTTATTGTATAAACTCAATTAATGTAAATTAAATTTGTTTTTGAGAATTCCATGTGCCCCTTCAAGGTAGCTGTGCTGTTGCCAAACCAAGATACTGAGAATTTTACCAAGTGTTTATTTCACGGTGATAATGTTTGAATAAAGGTACCCATGTTGATCATTGGTAAAGTTAAGTGATAGGTAAATCTAGTTTTTGTAATATTGTTTTATCTATTTTGTGTATATTTAGAATTCTCTATACTAAATGGCTATGACGAAGCTGGGTTTCCAATAAAGAAAAATATGTTAAATTTACAAATCATCTGTTTGTATGTATCCTTGATTGTTTAGTAAATCAATTTGAAAAAGAGAGAGCCTATTTCTAAATTCTATTTTGTTTGGGTTTTTATTAAAAAGAGCAGTCTGAAAAACAGCAATAAAGATAAAATCACTCTTCGGGTAAATAGATCTTGGACTGCTCCACATGTGAAGGATAAATTCTCCAGAGAAATCTAAGTAGGAAGCCAAAAACTGGTGAATCAGTCCATGGCACACTTACGTTGTGTTGATTCTGAAACAAAGCTTCAGTTAATGACTAGGGCTGTTTTGTCGGCAGCATTCTTGTCTTATGAGTAACAGCAGTAAGATTGAGGGTGCAGCTATTAATAGTCTTGAACAAACCCCCTCTTCCTTCTTTCTCTGGTGATGTTGCAAAAGTCCAAGTGTTCCTTATGGAAACTTAGGTCGTTATTTGGATAATTATTCTCTGACCAAAACTCCTTTGATGGTTTCAGTTTGCCTTTCTTGCTCTAAACCGTTTGCTTGGATTGTTTATCCCTTAGACTGTGCCAAGCCTGCTCTTCCCCGCAAAGGCTGTGCTTTGCTGGTCCTTCAAATGATTCATCTACTATATCCACGTAAAAATTAAAGTTCACAAGGATGTTGTAAGAATTAATGAATGTTTTTTATGCCCTTTCTGATCGGCAGATGAGAGGCACTAAGGAAATGCAGGGTGGTTAATAATACCTGCACGTGTTGGAAATAATGTTGAGATGTTCTGAATGAAAGGTGAATCATTGACTTAAGTTATTTTTATAGTGTTTGCAGAAGAATCAAACCAGTATTTGGAGAAACATAAAGAAAATTTCATAGCTCATGTAACAAACAAAAGAAAATAATCACCATTAATTATGGTAGAGGTGAGACCAATGAACTTTTTGCTTTTGGAGACCTACATAAAAGAAGGGCAAGGAGAGAGAGGAGGTAGAATAAGGAATGGAGGAGAGAGAGGGAGGTCAAAGGGGGCAGGGATAAATACATGCTCAAATGTTCAAAGAAGACAGTTTAAAAAAGAATAATGAAGTTCCTTGAGTTTTGAGACTCTTTCCCTAGTAAGATTACTATTTGTAAGCCAGGTAAAAAGAGTTTACCAGAAGCATCTAATTTGATGGCATATGCTCGTAAATGTGAATAGGGGAAGTCGGTTCAAAGGACACGATGAGACCCAACCCTTCAGTCACTCCACTGAAGAAAGATTTACAGCCTGGGAAACTTTATGGTGCGGTTCTACTCTGTCCTAAAAAATCATTATGAGTCAGAATTGACTCAATCACAGTGGCTTTAATCTGGGGTTGTTTTGAGTCTTTATAGAAGATCACCAAGTCTTTCTACCCTCAGAGGGGCTAGTGATTTCAAACTGCCAACCTTTCTGTTCACACCAAGTGCTCACCCATGACACCCCCAGGCCTCCTTCCAGTGATAGCTCTGACACATGACGAATGTTTGAACCAGATCAAAGACAGAGCACTTTAAAGAGGAGGATGGCTCCGAGATTTTCCCTATAATTAAGCTTACTGTGACCAAACAGTTGAAAAGTCAAAAGGGGAATTGCTTTCCATTCTTTGAAATGAAAATAAAGGGAGACATAGAAACAAATACGGGACATGCCCATGTGAGTCCTGACTCATAAAGACCTTGGATCTGGGAACAAGAGCCAGCAGCGTGTGTTCTCGAGTTTAGGAAAATAATGCTATCAGACAGACCCTAGAGGAAAATTAAAAAGCAAAATCAGTTGCCTTCAAGTTGATTCGCATTCATGGCAACCCCAGAGGTGCAGAGGAAAATGCTCCATAGGATTTTAGGAAAATGCTCCAGCTCTTTTTTGGAAGCATCTATGGAGGCACTGTGATTAAACATGAGCAGCTAATCAAAAGATCAGCCATACAAAACCTCCAATTGCTTTGTGGGAGAAAGATATGGTTGCCAGTTCCCATAAAGATTTACAGTCTTGAAAACCCTATACATTGGAATCAATTTGATGTGTGTTTGGCTTTTCAGGATGGGTGAATTCAGTTAGTAGTTGTACAAGTTAACATACGATTGCCTAGAGCATCTCCTTTATCCAGCACGTCATCTACTTTAGGTGCTACTTTAGGTATTATCTTTGCTATTTCACACCATGGATTAGTACGGGTAGTAGACGTATCCCCGTCAAGACTAAATAGGTTGGAAAGCCAATTTAAGAAATCCATATTTATAGTTTATTTCCCTAGAAGCACTCCTGGTACCAAAATGTATTGGACAGGGTTCTCTAGAGAGAAAAACCCAATTGCTAGTAATTATATATAAATATATTTATAAAGATAGATATATAATTCAATAAATAAACCATTAAATTATATACAGATAGATAATACAAGAAATTAACAGTTAAATTATAAAGCAGTGAGACACTAGCAGTCCTTCAAGGCTTGAGAGCTGCCAGGTGCCAGTCCCCTTCTGTAGAGAGAGCTGGGCTATATATACCCAGGCAGCAAACAGCAAGGCAGGTCCCCAACTGTCATCAACTGTCAGTCCCCAGCTCCAGAGATGAACATTCCAATCGTGTGGGCTTAAAGGGACCTCAACTTACAGTGACACAGTCCACAGGCTAGGCATCCCACAGGTAGTGTACCCCTTTAAACTGAGACACAGAACAACCAAGGTGAGGCTCACCGAGCCATTTATCCCTCTGCCCTTCAGTTAATCCTACTTGTGTTTATCGGCCAGGCTGGCACAATAAACTATAGCACCTTGTGAAGAGAAACGTAGATGGTGTGGAGTCAGCTGTGAAGAATAAAGGAAAGCAGGATGGATTCCTTAAATATGGGGGAAGAAAAAGAAGTCCAGGGGTGACACAGGGTCTCAAGAAATGCCCATAACCACCTCATGAACAACAGCTTGAGACTTAACTAAAGGTCAGCTGAATGCTTCCTCCAACAGCTTATAGCAAAAGACAGCCTCCAAAGACACATTGTTTGCAACAAAATTACTTCTTATTACCCAAGAATGTTTTTCATGGACATTTTCCTTGGAGAGTAAAATACATTATGGCCAAGATGTTCTTAGGGTGATTTAGAACACTGATTCATGATTATTATTTTTCATTTTAACAAACATTTATGAGTCTTCAAGATACAATACCAAATAGATTCTGGTTTGATTCCAAAATCTCCACAAAGTATATTTGAAAGTATGTTTTCTTATATCTAACCATATTGAACACTTCCCTCCTCCTAGTCTTTGAAGCACAGCCTACGTCTAGATACACGAATATCAGCCGAGGCACCTGATTTTACCACAAACACTGCATTAAAAATGTGCTGAAAAACTCAGCTTATACACAACTATATATGGTAACTTAATCTTTCTTTTTATTTCCTTTTTCCATTTCTAAAATGACAAAAATAATAATAATACATAATTAAAAAATATGCTGTATGAGCTAAATGAATTAGTACATTTAAAGCAACACATAGTAAGAATTCATTAAGATGATTTGCTATTGTTACTTTTGTTATAATAATTTGAGATAGTTAGTTTATTGTGCCAGCCTGGGCAATAAACACATGTGGGATTAATTGAAGGGCGGAGAGATGAATGGCTTGGTGAGCCTCGCCTTTCTTGTCTCTTGCTCTTTGATCATCAGACCAGTGTGCAGCTGCCTTGCTTGTTCTGTGCCTCAATTTAAAGGCTACACTACCTGTGGGACGCATAGCCTGTGGACTGTGTCACTGTAATTTGAGGTCCCTTTAAGAGCTGCTTTGCCACACAATTGGAATTTACATCTCTTGAGCTGGGGACTGACTGTTGGTGACCTGCCTTGCTGTTTGCTGCCTGTGTCGGGATAGCCTGAATCTCTCTACAGAGGACTACCTGGCAGCCCTCAAGACTTGAAGGACTGCCAGTGTCTCACAACTCACTCCCGTGAGTGAGTTGCACTGAGCCATTTGTACTGCTTTATAATTTAGCTGTTCATTTCTTGTATTATATATCTATCTGTATATAATTTAACGGTTCATTTCTTGTTTTATATATCTATCTGTATAAATACATATATAAAATTATTAGCAATCTGGTTTTGTCTCTCTAGAGAACCCTAACACATAATTAATTATTGAATTGTCTAAATGAGTTTTCAGGAACTCTGGTGGTGCAGTGGTTACATACTGAGCTGCGAGCCACAGGGTCGCAATTCAAAACCACTTGATGCATCAAGGTAGAAACATGGGTCTTTCTGTGCCTGTAAATAATTGTGTCTCAGAAATTCACAAGGGCAGCTTTATCCTGTTCTGTAGAATTGCTATGAATTGGCATTGACTCGATGGCCATGAGTGAGTGAAAGATGAGTTTTAATACATCTTACCTAAAAGTCAAAATGTGATACACACAGGATTTTATAAGACAAACAAACAACTAATCAACAATACAAACACAAATGCTTAGTGTTGAGTAGATTCTAACTCACAAAGACATTATAAGACAGACTGGAACTGCCCCACAGGTTTGTTAGGCTGTCAGCCTTTTGTGTGTGTGTGTGTGTGTGTGTGTGTATGTGTGTGTATGTGTGTGTGTATGTGTGTGTGTATGTGTGTGTGTATGTGTGTGTATGTGTGTGTGTATGTGTGTGTATGTGTGTGTGTATGTGTGTGTGTGTGCGTGTGTGTGTGTGTGTGTTTCCATCAGAAGTCATTCCTTACCTATTTTTCATACAGTGATCTTTTTTTGTTTCTTCACCCCTTTCACTCAAGGTACTATGTGTTTACCCAATAGTTGGCAATTTCCCGTCCTTCCTCCTCCCACACTGGCAACCATCACAGAGCGTTTATATTAGCGCAAAAACCTTTTCTTGACTTTTCATAATAGTGGTCTCATATCATATTTGTCCTTTTGTAAATAATTTACTTCACTTAGCATAGGTCCTCCAGGTTCACACATGCTGTGAAGTGTTTCGCAGATTCAACAGTATTCTTGGATGTTGTACCGTATTCCATGTGTGCATATACTAGAGTTTGTTTATCCACTCTTCCATGGATGGGAATTTCGATTGCTTCCATCTTTTTGCTATTGTGAAAGTACTGTGATAAACATGGGCATACCTGCATCTATTTGTGTCACAGCTCTTAATTCTCGAGGATATATGCCCAGAATTGGAATTGTTGGATCCTGTTATTTCTATTTCCAACTTTTTAAATGAATAGAATTGTTGCACTATTTCATAGTTCCACCAGCCACACTCATAAGGGTTCTACTCTCTCCATATCTTTGCCAGCATTTATCATTTTCTGTCTGTTTGCTTCATTTTTAGTTGATATTTAATGCATATTTGGCACTTATCTGAGATAAGATGATAGCTTATTGTTGTTTTGATTTGCTTCTTTCTAATGGCTAATGATCTCAAACATTTCTTCATATTTCTTGGCCAGTTGTCTGTCTTCATTGGTGAAGTTTTTTTCTGCAGTTTGTGTTTTCAGTTGTGTTTGATAGTGTCTTTGTGCCATGGATCAGAGCTCCCTAAACTTGTCCCTGATTTCTAATTGATGGCCTTTGTGGTTTAGTTTTCACACTTAAGTCCTTGATCCATCATCTGCTCATTTCTGCACATACTGTGAGATAAGCGCCTGTTTCGTTGTTCTACAAATGGATATCCAGTTTGTCCGCCTAATTTGTTAAAGAGACAACTGCTTTCTCATTTAGTGCATTTTGGTCTTTTGTCAAAGATCGGTTGTTCATAGGTAGATGTAGTTACTTATGGGTTCTAAATCCTGTTCCACTGGTCTATCTGTCTATTATTGTACCAGTACCAAGCTGGTTTTATTACTGTGAAGTATATTTTGAAACTGGGAAATGAGATGCCTCTTCTCACCTTTTTTCTAGTGGTGCTTTGATTATTTGAGGTCTCTTTCCTTTTTACATAAGGTTAGTGTAGTTTTTTTTCATCTCTTTAAAACAACGATGTTGTGATCTGGATCAAGATGCTACTGTATCTGTATATCACTTTGTATAGTGTGGCAGTTCGATTTTATGTCAACTTGATGGGACCTATATGGAAGTAGGGGTAGAGTCCAGTCTGTCAATCAGGCAGTAGTCTGGTAATACCTCATTGGGGTGTGGCCTTTCGTCTGCGAGAGAGATGGAGGAGAGCAATTTCTTTTTGCTTCCTTTGCCTTCCTGCTTGCTGAGACTCTGTGTCTGCCTCCAGGGGTGGCCCCGTATGATCTGATGACCCGAGGAGCCAACCTCCAAGTTGCCATGTTCCTACCAACATTGTATCCAGTCAACTTTGCACCTATTGGCCTCTGATTTCCCTTCTTCCCGCTTCATATTTCTTCATCATCAGCCCACAAGTATGATGGTTTGGAAGACCCCAGCTAGCACCAATCCTGTGTACTTGAGTTGGAATGGGCTGGGATACCTTCTTGATTTGAATTTACTTTACCACTGGTTTTGTTTCTCTAGACCACTAGCCTAACAGAGGTAGTATTGGTATTTTCACAATTTAAGTCTTTCTATCCATGGCATGATATATCCTTTGAGTTATGTAGATCTCTTTTGACTTCTAGTGGTAGTATTCTGTAGTTATCCTTGTGTAAGTATTTTGCCTGTCTGGTTAAACTTACTTCTAAGTACTTCATCTTTTGGGTGCCTATTGTAAATGGTATGGTTCTCTTTATTTCCTTTTTGTTGTTTCCTTTGTTAATGTAAAAGAATATAACTGAATTCTGTATGTTGATCAATGCCCAGCTACTTTGCTGAATTGTTCGGTAAGTTCCAGTAATTTTCTTTGGAATCTTCTATATATAGACTTACCATATATACTCGTGTATAAACCGAGTTTTTCAGCACCAAAAGATGTGCTGAAAAACTGGGGTTTGGCTTATACACAGGTCAGGGGTACCCCAGCGAGGTGTAACATCTCGCTGCGCCCCCACCCTCCCAGGTAATAGGACAAGCGCCCACTGTTCATCAAAGCCCAGCTGACACTGCAGGACTTTGAGTGTTTGTTTACTCACATCTAACCAATCAGAGACGTCCTATGACGTGTATCTTTGAATAAGCCTTTTAAAAACCGTGTGAGAAGGATGTGGCATGAATGGATGTCATCTGGTTAAGCCGACTAACAAAAGGAGGAAATCTCATGAAGCCTGACATAGAGTTAATAGCAAAGTGGGTTCGAGATGCATGGGAAGACATTCCAGAAGACATGGTGCGACATGCCTTCCAGGAATGTAGTATTAGTAATGCTATGGATGGCAGTGAAGACTGTGCTTTGTATGAAAATGACAGCAGTGATGGTGATGACGGCGATCTCAGTGAGGACAGCGTCTATGATAACCTCACACCAGCTGAAGCTCTGCATTGGGATACGGATGATGAGGAGAAATCCAGTTTTGAAGGACTTTAACTCTTTCCATTTTAGCTTGGTTGCTGCTTGAGCTCAGGGAATAGTACTCTTAAGGTATCATTGTTGATACCTTATTGTTTTTGTGGAACCTATTTTCCACTTACTGTGCTGGTTTACTAATGTTAAATGAGGCTTCTGTGTGGGCATGGCCGTCTCCTGAGAATTCTCTGAAAACTGGTACTTCCTCCTTGGAGGTGGGAGACTTTCTGCTTACTCCTTGGGAGACATAACAGCTGACAAGACACTTGGACCCACCCTGATACAGAGACCCCTGCCAGCATTGAGATGTTTCCAATGACACTGGATCCAAAGACTTTCGACCCACTGGCCTGTGACCTTCTGCATTCAGTGTCATTGCATGTGTTTTGTGAGTCTGAAGAGGACTTTATAGATTGGTATCAGACATATGGGCTAATATCAGACTTATGGAATTGATCTGCACTGGGCTGCGATGTTTTCTCAATATTCAATTGCTCTTGTATATAAATCTCTTTCTTATACTCATATGTGTGTGTCCATGGATTTGTTTCTCTAGTCTACCCAGACTAACACATTAAATGTAAAGAAAATAAAAATCCTCACAGCTGAACCAGTAAGTAATATAATGAAAAATGGAGAAAAAATTAAAGTTGTCAAGGATTTCCTCTTACTTAGATCCACAATCAATGCTCATAGAAGCAGGAGTCAGTAAATCAAATGAAACATTGCATTAGGTAAGTCTGCTGCACAAGACCTCTTTGAGGAGCCCTTTGAGGACTGGAGTATGCTGACCCAAGCCATTGTATTTCCAACTGCTTGATATACGTGTTAAAGAAGAAATAGTAAACAAAACAACAACAAAAGTTTGTAAGTTGCCTTTTATTATGTTTTCCCATGAATTTTGAAACCCCTTTTATGTTTTTCCTTTGAAATGTGGACTTTCAGGGTCATTCAGAAATTTCAGAAAACATCAGTCTAGGTAAAACATGTTATAAGCCTCAATGTCTCGCATCAATGAATATGATTAATGTTTATATTTAGGCTATGCAACACTTATGGAGGAATCTCTCTAGTTCTAGTTTCACTTTAGTTTTAATGAGATGCTATTATTGTTTTGTAGATCCTTGAATAGCAAATTCCACGTATTTATTTAATATTTCTTATATTCCACTAGCTTTACCAACTCAAGCTGAAAATTTACAAATCAAGTGATTAAAAAGAGAGAAATAACATACTGTTTTGGTTAGCCTTTAGAAAATTCTATGAAGACAGAAAAAATAAACTTTTATAAATAAACCTTTTTAAAAAAAAAAAAAGGAGGGCAGAGTAAAGAATTGAAGCATTTGAGCTTTAGTGATGGTCAAAAATATTGAAAGTGCCATGAACTTCCAAAAGAACAAACAGATCTATCCTGAAGGAAATATAGCCAGAATGCTCTTAGAAGCAAGGATAGTGAGACTTATGTACTTTGGCATGTTATTAGGAGACATCATCTCAGTAAAGCAGAAAGGAAGTAAAAAAGATGACTATGAGATGGCTTGGCACAGTGCCTGCAACCTTTTGCTCAAACATCATGGTTATGAGTGAACCAGACAGTTTCATTTTGTTGCACATAGGGTTCCTCTGCACCTGATGCCACCTGTGATGGTGATGCTTTGTATTTACTTGGATGGATTAGTATTCTCAATAGTTTGGTTTTTGAGGCCTTCCCCATGATGTGATCTAACATAATGTAAACCACTACATGATGGAATCTGTTGTGAGGATTAGGGAGGAGTGCAGCCTCCTTATTCAGGTCATGCAATTGAAAATAAGTTTCCTAGGAGGTGTGTTTTGCTCTTATTTAAGCAAACTCTGTGGGAAATCTTCTCTCTTCTTCCCTAGTTCCTATATCTGTCTCAATGATCTTTGCTTCTTTGGATTGGAGCCAACCACTTACCATATTGCCTACCGATCCTTGGAACTACCAGCTACCTGCCATAATCTGTTGACCTTGAATTCATTCAACTCTGCAGCCATAAGCCTGACCTGCTGACCTTGGATTCATCTGCCTCTGCCTTCACTAGCCAGTAGTCTTCCTGCTTCCTTGTTCATCAGCCCCAGAAGCTACATGAAACAAGAAAAGCCTCCCACAAACTTGAACCAAACTGGACTTAACAACTTTCAAAACTGTGAGAGACACCTTCTGGATATAAATCTCTGTGTGGGGTGGGGGTGTGGTCACTGGCTTTGTTTCTCTAGAGAATTCAGTCTAACACAGCACCTAACAACAATTATTATGAGAGAGTTGTCTATTTATTTATTCATTCAATTCTTCAGTTCTGTTTGATTTACGTATTTTAAGACTTTCATTGGGTGCACAGATTTTTATGGTCATGTCCCTTTGTTTTATCATAATATAATGATCTTCCTTGTCTCTTATAATATTGCCACTCCTGCTCTTTTTTTTTTTTTGCCATGAGCTTGATATATTTTTTCCTATACTTTGATTTTTAGTCTATTTTTGTCTTTGTGTCCAGGATCCAAGGTGTACCTCTTATAGACAGCATATTGATGGATTGAAGGGCCTATTTTCCTTTACCTTCTCAGGCCCATGAGTAGTACATTTGATCCATTTGTATTCGTGTAGTTACTGTTGGATGTGAATTGTTGCTGTCATTTTGCTGCTTTTTTCATTTTCTGGTGCTGCTGGATTCTTTGTTGTACATAATTTTCTGTGCTGAGTAAACTTTGTGTCTTTTTTATCTTTATTTTCTTCAATGTTGTTGTTTTAGTGTTTACTAGATCTTTATGATCTTCCTCTTTTCCAGTTTGATAAGAAGGTTTATTAATTTTCTTTAGGGCTACTCTGTAATTTAAAATTTGTAGTTGTTTTCATTTATAAATTGATAGGTTTGTTTCACCTTAGATACTTCTATATTTTGGTTGACTCCTGGGTGATGTTGTCACATACGTCAATCTCAAGGTGTTGACTGTCATGGGTGGCTCTCTGACAGAGCTTTCTTGTAAAGTTGGCCTAATTTTAACCAATTCATTTAATTTCTGTTTATCTGGAACTATCCTAATTTTTTCCAT
Organism: Tenrec ecaudatus; assembly: GCF_050624435.1. Lineage (NCBI taxonomy): Eukaryota > Metazoa > Chordata > Mammalia > Afrosoricida > Tenrecidae > Tenrec > Tenrec ecaudatus. The sequence goes on along the minus strand of NC_134530.1, from coordinate 186,774,325 downwards.
TGTATTTGAGGGGCAATACAGCTGAGTATAAAATTCTTGGTTGGCCTTTTTTTTTAGAATTTTATTAAATTTTATAGAATTTATATTTCGTTGCCTTCTTGTCCTTATGGTTTCTTCTGAGGAATGAGATTGTAGCCTATTGCTTATCCTTTGTAAGATCTGTAAATCCTTATGGAAGCAGATCATCTTATCTTTCTCCTGCATAGCTGTTAGTGTGTTTGAATCATCCCATTCCCCATTAGTAAGCACCAGTGACCAGAGCTCCTTAAAAGCATCACATCATATGATAATAAGAATAGATTTGTCTGTCCAGCCCTCTTCTTCTGGTTCTATGTGATTTTGGTTGAGTTATTAATCCAGTCCCCATCTCCTCAATAACATGGGTGAGCACGTAACACTGGCTAGGCTGAACCTTTCTTCTCCCAGACTTTCTTGCATGTTGGGTTGGAAGTATGAGTAAGGAGCTTCTCTTGCTTTTGTTATTCCAAACTATAAGAATGCAAGCCTGAAGTTACCACACAGACTCTGTTGGCACTTCCTGCAGTATAAGAGAATGACACCAACAGACAAGTGGCATATAGTTGCAAAAGTTTCAGAAAGAACAAAAGCGCCTAAAGAATCTAACCTGGTTAAATGAGCCAACATATTCACTCTTGTTAAAACTAGTTTAAATATTGCGGCCATCGTTCTCAATAAAAAATGTCACAGAAAGGTCACAAGGAAGGAGGGATGAGTCAACCAGAGCACAGCATAGCACCAATGAAACACACAATATATCTCTGCTTCCTTGAGGCTTCCTCACTACCTGTGTTATTCCAGTTAGAATAAAGAAACAAATCCAGGGAGACTCATATGTGTATAAGAAAGCTTTATATACAAGGGCAATTGGCTATTAATAAAACATCCCAGCTCAGTCCAGATCAAGTCCATAAGTCCAATATTAGCCCATAAGTCCTATACCAATCTATAAATTCCTCTTCAGACTCATGAAACACATGCAATGACGCCAAATGCAGGAAGATCACAGGCCAGTGGGTGGAAAGTGTTATGGATCCAGTGGTGGGAAAGGCATGTCAGTGCTGGCAAGGGTCTCCACATGGCCCATTCAGCTACAGGGCTCTAGTGTAGCTCCATGTGTCTTGTCAGCAAGCATGTCTCACAGGGAGTGAGTCTGTGTCCTGCCTCCAATAAGTAATCTCCTTAGTGCCTCCAAATGAGGTCATCAATCTGTGACCTGATCGACAGAATGAACTCCACTCCTTCACTCTTAAGTCTCAAATTGATAGCAGATCATGTAACTACCACCATCACCACTATCATGACTCCAGTCCTGTCTTTCACTGCAGGCTAGACTGGAGCATGTACACAGGTACAGATAGTAGATAAGAGCTCACAATACATGGAATCCAGTAACAGGAATAGAAGTAACAACACCAGGAGGGTAGGGGGAAGGTGGGGACAGGAGTGGACGAAGGGGGAACCAATCACAATGATCAACACATAACCACCACCCACCCACCCACCCCAGGGGGATGAACAACAGAAACCAGGAAGGAAGGCAGCAATTGGTGTAAGATATGAAAACAATAATATTTTATAATTTATTAAGGGGTCACAAAGGTGGGAGGGGGAGAGGGATGGGAAAAAGAGGGGCTGATACCAAGGACTCAAGTAGAAAGAAAATGTTTTGAAAATGATGATGGCAACATATGAAAAATATTTTTGATACAATTGATGTATGGATTGTTATAAGAGCTGTAAGAGCCCCAATAAAATGATTTATATAAAAAGAAATACTTACAGCAAGTGTGTTTTGGAAAGAGACTAGGCAAAAAAATATGCTTGATACAGTTCATGTATAGAATGTTATAAGAGCTTGAAGAGCTCCCAATAAAATGATTTTCAGAATATCCTGGATTTTTCAATATAACTCTAATTTTTAAAAATTCTAATTTCAAACATTGTACTTGATTATTCTCTCAAGTAATAATACTAATAATAAATAGTTACCACACATACCATTCTTGTTGTGCTAGCAAAGAATAATTGAATATACCATGGCCTTAGAAGCGAGGATGGTACGATTCTGCTTTCCTACTTTGGGCACATTATCAGTAAAATTAAGCAACATAAAAGACATCATGTTTGTCAAAGTTGAGGGTCACCAAAAATTAGGGAAAGCATCCATGAGAAGGAGTGGCAAACAAAACAAAGCCCATAACAATAGACTGAAGCATGCCTACGATCGTGAAGCTGGTATAAGACCAGGCAGCATTTTATTGTTCGTGGTTTTGCCATGAGTCAGAGACACCCAGATAATAACTACTAACACCAATATCTGTGAGGCACTATTCTAGGTATTTTACATGCTGCATCTCACTTAAGGAGTTTCTGAGTGGTATAAATGGTTAAGGTACTTAGCTATTAACAGAAAGGTTGGCAGTTCAAGTGCACCTTGGAAGAAATGCCTGGTGATTGACTTCCAAAGATTCAGCCATTGAAAACCCTGTAAGCCCAGTTCTACTCTGACACAAATAGGATTATTATGAGTTGGAATGGAGTAGACAACAACTGTTTTTTGTTTGCCTTGTTTTGTTTTAACTCAATCAAATCTGCCAACTACCTTGTGAAGTATTATTATTATCGTTGCTTTAAGGAGGCTCTGTCGCGCAATGGATAGCGCATTGGACTTCTATTATCGTTGCTTTATAGATGAGGAAAATGAGAATAAAAAGATTATGTAACTTGTCCAAGGTAAGTAAGTGAGATAATGAAAGATAAAACAAGCAAACTCACTGCCATGGAGACAATTCTGACCCATAGTGACCCTATAAGACAGATTAGAACTGCCCCAACAGGTTTCTGCGACTGCAAATCTTTATGGGAGTGTAAAACCTCATCTAAATTGGCTGGCAGTTTAGAACTGCTGGTCTTGTGGTGAGGAACTCCAATGGTAAACATTACGCCACCAGTCCTCCGCCTAATGAAAGACAGGAGTCTGTTTTCCATGGTTTCTGTTTGGGGTCATCTGGCAAAAAGTCATCAATCATTGATAGTGGTAGAGATAATATTCTGCATATTAGACACTGGGAAAGTGACTGGAAGCAGCCTATGTAATACATGTGTATTATTTTAGTGTCAACTCACAGCATCAACAAATAATTTGAGAATGGATAAGAGTAAAGAAGGACAAATAAGCTGATTTTATTCTTGTCTCAACTGAACAGAGTGTCAGAAAATTGCAATGATAAAAATTCTCCAATTTAGGTTAGTTCCTTTGATAGTCACTTTCCAACTTCATTCATTCCCCACATGATTCGATAGTTTCTAACTGTCAACTTTAGAGTAGTCTAGTACAAATTTCATTCTTATTTTGGATTTTTGAAACATAAATTCTTAATTTCTACTTCACTTTCCTTTTGTTCTAGATCCATTGTATTCTACCTCAATTGCTAACTTCTCTTCTGAAACTGAATTGAGGGGAAATTTTTTAACCTCCTATTGCCAAGCTCACTGGGAATTTCTTAGTAGATATGTTATCTGACAGGTACGTCTATGGACCTTGAAACTCCCTGCCATGGTGTTGGGGTAATGCTTTTCTACTCCAGCTTAAAATCTCTTGGCAGTATATCTCTCTTTATCATTAAATATTGACATCCTATTCGACTATCTAAACTGCGATAAAATATTGCTCAGATACTTCAAAAAGTTCGTGGGAAAATTCCATTTTTTTAATTCCATTTTTTCACACATTTTTGAAGCCCCTTCATATTTCTTGGAGTAAGTTTTTGCTGCATCCCATCCTTATGGAGTTCATCAAACTTTAATGTGGTCTGCATTTGTGTTTTGTCTGCCTTCTGACTGTCCCCGTGTTGTGCTATGTTATTTATTTGTTACTTATATCTCTCCTGCTTTGGGTTGAAAATTCCTTGTGGGCAAGGCATGGTGTGTTGTTTTTGTTTTTGTTTTTTCTCTTTCCATTTCTTTGTTATCAACACTTAGAAAATTTCTACCAAAGGGTAGATTTCTAATAAGTATTTCTGAGGAAATAAATGAGCTTGTCTGGTTTTTGATTGTGGAATATATGCCTATTATGACTCAACTTGATCTTTTCTTTGTAAACCAGGAAAAATGTCATGATAAAAGATGCACAGAGATATAAATTACATCTGTAAATAGAATTACACTTGAATACCTACGAATGAACATCTGTTAACTAGTGTACGTTAATACCTAACATACTACTAAATAAATAACTGGTGTTAGTGTTGTGTGTGTGTGTGTGCGTGCGTGTGTGTGTTTACAGGGAAGTAGAGCAGGCACCTGATACAAAAAAATTAAAGTACCTGGAGGCTAATCCTGGTTCTGTCGCTTAGCCCAGTGACTTTAGCAAATTATTTACATAATGTAAAACTTGAATGCCTTTTTAAAATGAGAAATAACCCCCATCCTACCCACCTCATACAGTTGCCCTGTTGATTAGATGGGAGGTATTTTTAGATGCTTTAAAACATGTTGTAGGTTGTTATTTTGGTTGCAAGAAACATAAATATCCACCAATTATATCAGGTGGTAGACATTTTATTGAAAAGATAATAAGAGAAACGTAAAAAGAAATTAGGAGAGAGCAGAAAATTTAGCCCTACATCAGACCAACCAGAAAACTAGGACATGGCAAAAATCCCACAGCAAGATTTTGCTAACCTTTTTAAAAATGCTTCCAAAATTACATCTTTCCTTCTGTCTCTGTTTCTCTCAGGATGACTTTCTGTTTTTATTCTTATTACCAAGTAACTAACCCAGTAAATAATATAGTTCAAACCCTATCTAGATTGTGGCTGTTGACCTGACTGGGCAAAGCTTTTGCTTTAAGTTTCTTCTTAGGAATCCAGGTTGTTCCCAGGTAGGAGGCATTTTCTGGTCCAGTCAGTAGTAGTCATGGTGATGGATTTCTAAAGAACAAACACACCCACTTCTTCCTATGCCCAAGGCTGTTGCTTTAGTAAGAATTGTTAGATGAAGGTTTCCCTTAGAAAGAGGCTCTGGGAAAAAAAAAGAAGGAAAGAGGCTCTGGGTACACCTGGTCCTTCCAGTGAAACGACTGATCTTTAGTACATCTAAGCATATAAAAATGTTAGATAGCACTAATACCAGGAACAGAATTCAAAGCTTTAAACTGAAAAAGAGAAGATAATTTTAGGCTGTTTTTAGCAGATAAGGTTGTGAAGAGGGGGGTCATTTAGTCAAAATTAACAACAACCTAACTGTACCAAGATAATATCGGTACACTATAGAATCTCATTAGGCTTAGAGGAAGCAGACAGGACTCGTTTAAAGCAGACAGAACTTGATGTAGGGAATTGGTTATGTAACTGTTCGAAGACGGTTATCTAGAAATTAGCCACCAGTAGGATGCCACTTTCAACATTAGGCTGAAGTAGACAAAGAGAGGAGGGAGTGTGAAAGGATCCCAGGGACTAGGGTTACTTGGTGGAAGCTTGCCCAGGAGTAGCTGATATCCGGAAGGAAAAACTGATACCAACAAGGCCATCCGAAGCCAGAGGGGTGGGGTGTGAGGGGTGAGAGGTGGCCACGAGAAGAAAGAACCTGGCCTCGGTTTCCTTTTGCCCTTCAAATTCTTCCCATTTGCCAAATGCATCAGGAAACCAGCTGACACAGAAAGGTCAAGCCTCCCTGTGATACAGAGATCAAGGAAGGGCAAGAAATGGATCTAAGGGCAAACAGGCTCAAGGCCAGCTCTGTATCTTGCCAGTAACTGAATCAAAATCTTCTGTTTAATTGGGGATGGCCAAGAGAGTCAGCATTAGTATAAAGTAGACTAAATACAGGCCTTGGCATGATTTTGAGTCTCAGCTCTGTTATTTATTTTACTCAGAATTACTTAACCCTCGCAAACATCAGTCTCTTATTCTGTAAAAATGGTGGTAATAATGCCTATCTTTCAAGAATATAAAGACTCAGTATAATGAATAGCGAGCTTTCAACATAATATCTAGGCATGGGGGATGCATTTTTGTTATGAGGATCATGGTGGTGGCGGCAGCCATGTTGTTTGTGGTTGTTGCCGATCTGTGTTTCCTCTGTTAATCCTTAATAGCTCATCTTAGCAGATTTTACCAAACTGATCCAAAATATAGACAAGGTTGGACTTCTGAGTAACTTTATCCATACCAAGTCTCTGAAGTTAAAATGTCAATGGTAAAACGACATGGAAGTTTCTACATCTAACCAAGCAAAAATATAAAATGCACATAGAACATTCTTGCTCATGTAACTAGTAACTAACAGTCACAATTATAATATTAAACATTTAAGAAACCGTATGAGGGATAAATGCGGCGTTATCTTTGAAACTGCAAATATATTTGGATAGACCGACAGTCATTCTCAAGAGAAGTGCAATAAAGACTTATGTGACTATGGTTTTGAACTAGTTTTTATTAAAATTTGGACTTAATCATTTTATTCGGGCAGGTACAATTCTTATCACAATCTATAAATCCATCCAGTGTGTCAAGCACATTTTTACATTTGTTGCCATCATCATTCGCAAAACATTTGCTCTCTACTTGAGCCCGTAATATCAGCTCCTCATTTTCCCCCCTTCCTCCCCGCTCCCCTCTCCAAACTAGTAATTTTTACAGATGGGAAATTAGTAGTCTAATAGAAAGTTTGGCGATTTAAACAAATTTTGGAGAAACACTGACACTAATTCCTTTCCCATTATCTGGAGTATCAGAATTTTTAAAATTTCCTCCCCCCCCCCACCCCCATTAAATCTCTTTGCATTTTATAAGTAAATCCCCTGGTGAGGAAAACTTGATGCTTTTGTCTTTCTTTTCTAATGTTGCCATGACTTCTGTAAGGATTTTAATCCATCAAAAATATTATGCAAGGAGGACCTACGAAAGAGAAGATGTCAACAAGTCCAGGAAGGAAAAGTATGTTTTGGAAAACATGTATGATTATGGAAGAAACTGCACAATTATGTTTGACAAGATTGAACCAGGGAAGTATATGACATAAGTATAAGAATACTGCTCCCAAGTTACAGCAAATTACCAATTTTAAGAAAGGTATAGATCCAGGAATGGGTTTTATCCTAGCTCTAACTTAAGAACAATCAGTTCTTACACCATGGCCCTGCTGCATACTGACCTTCATGAAATGATGACTGAAGATAAGGATGTTACAGGAAAGTGTGGTGAAGGAACCAGATGGTGCCTGGCTATCAATCAGAATCGTGGCTGGGGTCTTAAAGGCCTATATTCAAACAAGCAACCATCTAAGCGAGGAGTCAACTAAGTGGGAGGTTGAAATGGAGGTGCAGAACGAAGACAGAGCTCAGCAGAGAAAGAAAAGTAAAGAAAGGCTTTATTGAGGCTAGGAGAAACTCCTGGAAGAATTCCACGACCCAAGTTAGGTCAGGAAAGTCGCAGCTTGTTGGTAAGGCCGCAGGAGAGAGATAGCGCTCAAGCTAAGGAAATATACATTGACAGAAGGAAGGAAGATTGTTGTTGCTTGCAGCTGCAGGGCCTTGAGTCAGGATGTGATCCATGGGAAGGCATCTTGTTGTTGGCAAACCTGCTCCCTGGAGTGCTGGGAAAGGGGCTATACAAACCCAGCCTGGAGATATAAGCTCTTTGGAATGTTGGAGCAGGAGTTGTGTAGTTCGATAGGTCATCAGTCCTTCTGAGAGTCTGGGAATGGAGGCTTTGAGGTTTCATCTTCCAGAGGAGGTGGGGCTGCCTGATCCAGACCAGGCCCAAACACTAAGGCCACAAGGAAGAAGCACACCAGCTAGTTTGATCCAAAGATGGAAATTGCAAAATTGGAATATTATGAGCACCCAATTTGTGGAGGGCTATGGGGGTCAGTGGGAGCCCCAAAACCATTTGCAGGCTGAACCACTGGAAGATGCTTTCTAGCCACAGGCAAGAGTCTCAAGCAGCCTTACTCTCAGGCAGAAACCACTGTAATCTTGATTATGCTAGATCAACCTTGATACTTGCTTGTCTGACCACCCTATAGACGAGACCTTGAACATGTTCTGGGTGCAAGTATCTCTTACTGGTTCCATGCCAGAAATTTTTTCCCTGATTTTTTTAATGTTGTTGGGGGTCTGTCCCTTCTTGTGCATTATTTGTATCTTTGTCTGTGTGCTATTATGTTTTTAGCCTTATCACCTTACAGCAATTTTGTTTTCTGTTGAGCCTTCCAGCTGTGAAGCACAGGAGGAGTGGATGCATAATGGGAATATAGGGAATGCAGATATGGGGGTGGATGATGGGGAGCGGAAGGAGATCTCGAAAGTGGTTGGTGAAGATGGGATGGGGGGCACTAGAAAGGATTGTGATTGCGTAACTCATCTTGGAGATGATTTAGCCATGGGAGGGGCATGTTCCAAAAAACTGATGTGGGGATGATTGTAGAATTCTCCTTTATATGATTGAACTATTGAATTATACAATTTGTAAATTACTTGCCAATAAAGCTGTTTTAATATATTATGCAATATATACTATATATATAAATGAAAGAAAATATGCACTTTAAAGAGTAATGATATACGAACATGTATATCCTCACTACCCGGGCCAAGAAACAGAATATGTTCATGTAGGATACTAGTGTGTGTCACTTATTGCCTATAAGTGAACACTGTCCTGAATTTTTTTTATAATAAATCATTTTATTGGGGCTCATACAACTCTTATCACAATACATACATACATCAATTGAGTCAAGCGCCCTTATACATTCGTTGCCCTCATCATTCTCAAAATTCGCCTTCGCTTGGATTCCTGGAATCAGCTCCCTTCCTGCTCCCCTCTCCCTCATGAACTCTTAATAACTTATAAATTATTATTTTATCTTATCTTACACTGCCCGGCCTCTCCCCTCACCCACCTCTCTGTTGCCCATCCCCAGAGAGCAGGTTACATGTAGATCCCCGAAATTGGTTCCCTCTTTTTACACCAACTTCCCTCCCGGTATCGCCACTCTCACCATTGGTCCTGAGGGGTTCATCCATCCTAGATTCCCTGTGTTTCCAGATCCCAGCTGTACCGCTGTGCATCCTCTGGTCTAACCAGGTCCTCAAGGTAGAATTGGGATCATGATAATTTGGGGGGAGGGGAGGAAGCGTTCAAGAACTAGAGGAAGGTTTTGAGTTTCATTGTTGCTACACTGAACCCTGAGTGACTCATGTCCTCCCCACTACCCGTCTGCAAGGGATGTCCAGCTGTCTTCAAATGGGCATTGGGTCCCCATCACGCACTCTCCTCATTCACAGTGATATGATTTTTTTCCCCTGCCTTTGTTGTTTGAAACCTGGTCCCCTCGGCCCTTCATGATCGCACATGTTGGTCTGCTGCTTCCATATGGGCTTTGTTGCTTCTGGGTTAGATCACTGTCCTGAATTTTAGGTTAATTTTCTTCATGTTTCTTTATATTGTTTACCACTTATGTGTATATCCCTAGTTGTTTATTATTTAGTTTGGAATGTTTTTTAATTTTACATGGAATCATAATGATTATTGGTGGCTTGCCCCTTTTGCTGACCACTATCTTTGTGAAATTTTAATTCCTTCAAGAGATGCATAACTGTAGTTCATTTTCACTTTCACTGCTCTACATTGCTTCATTACATAACTTCAGCATCTGTTTATCTGTAATGGATGTTCAAGTTGCTTCCACTGTCTTCTAGAGCATACATGTTCACCATTTGATATTTTTTCCAATAATATGGATCTAAATGGTATTGTTTGGCCCCAATTTTCATTTTCATAATTACTACTGAGTTTGCATCTTTCTATATATTTGTGGAACATTATGCTTCTTTTTCTGTGAAATTTCTGTTCATTTCTCTTCCCTGCTTTTTTTCTCAAGTTTTATATTGTATTTTCTTTATTAATATTTGGTTCTGTATATAAGATCTCTTTAGAGTATTGAAAAGCAAGGATGCTACTTTGAGGACTAAGGTGCACTTGAACCAACCATGGCATATGCATGTGAAAGTTGGACATTGAATAAAGAAGACGAAAGAAGAATTGATGCATTTGAGTTGTGCAGGAGAAGAATACTGAAAGTACCGTGGACTGCTAAAAGGTATTAACAAATCTGTTTGGAAGAAGTAAGGCCAGAGTGCTCATTAGAAGCAAGGTTGGCAAGACTTCATCTTATGTATTTTGGACATGTCATCAGGCGAGAAAGTCCTTAGAAAAGGACATCATGTCTGGTAAAGGAAAGGGGCTTCACAGAGGAGGAAGTCTATGGACAAGATGGATTGACAAAGTGGCTGCAACAATGGGCTCAGGCATTAGAACAATTGTGAGGATGGACCAAGATCTGGTGATGGCTCATTCTGCTGTACATAGGGCCTCCATAAGTCAGAACTGACCTAAGAACAACAATAAAAAGTTTATTATGTGTTCAGTGAAGGTTTACTCAGTAATTTAAGTTTCACTCAATAATTTCAGCTCATTTTGATTACATTCTTCACAATGCATGAACAGTCTCTTTATTTCTGTTGTGGTCATTCTGTTTTCCTAATTTTATCTTTTGATTGTTATAATTTTATTTAATAATGTATTAATATACTTTAAATATAATTTTATTGTTTTATTTATTTTGTTGTGAACACAGCAAAACATACACCAATTCAACATGTTATTATTAGTTTCTTTTCTGTTAATCCTTTATTTAAGACATTCTCTCCCAAAGTAATAAAGATATTTCATTATATTTGACTTCTATAATCCAAGGAGTTTTACCTTTCACATTAGATGACTGATCTATCTGGAAATTCTTTGTGTGTGCTTGGTGTAATGTAGCAGTTCGATTTCTTTTTTCTTTTCACCCAATTCCCATAATGGATTAGCCCAACATCATTTATTGAAAAGAGCATTCTTTTCATTGTGGTCTTCAAACCACCTCAGTCAAAGATCAAGAACTCTTAAAAGTATAACCTCATTTCTAGACTATATTGTGTTCACTTGCTGTTGTAATCAATTTCTGCTTAATTACCATAATTTACATTATCTAAATTTCTGGTAGAATAAACTCCCTATTATGTTCTTTCTCAAGAGTATCTTGGATATTCCTAAATGTTTGTGTTTCCATGGTTTAAATTTGAGAATCATTGTTTCAATACATATCCCACAGAAAATTGGGCTATTAATTTAGATTTAATTGAGTTTGTAGTTTTTTTTTTAAATAACAATATTTTTATGATATTGTAGACTTCTACCTGTAAAAATGCTATATCTTTTCAATTGTTAGGATCTTTTTAATATTACTCTAAAAAAGAACCTTGTGCTCCTAAATTTTTTTAAAGTATTTTTATCCTATTGGAAAGAAAATCATCTTCTAGTTTTACACATTGATCTGTGTCCAAAATCTTGCTAAACTCTTCAATTCTAATAAATTATCTTTGGAATTAATTACAATAATCTCTTTGGAATTCTTTACATGTTGTTGTTAGGTACCATCGAGTCAGTTCTGACCCATAGGGACCTTGTGCACAACAGAATGAAACATCACCCAGTCATGTCCCGTACTCACAACCCTCCTAGTCACGAGCCCATCGTAGTAGCCAATGTGTCAATCCATCTCCTTAAAGGTCTTCCTCTTTTTTGCTGCCCTCCACTTTTACCAGACTGGTCTTCCTCTTTTTTGCTGCCCTCCACTTTTACCAGACTGGTCTCTCCTGCCAATATGTAAGGCAAAGTCTTGCCATCCTTGTCTCCAAGGAGTGCTCTGCCCTGACTGCTTCTAAATCAGATCAGTCTGTCCTTTTAACAGTCCATGGTGCTTTCAATATTCTTCTCCTGCTCCACAATTCACATGTATCACTTCTTCAGTCTTCTTTATTCAATGTCGAACCTTCATATGCATAGGAGGCAACTGAAAGGGCTATGGTTGGGTCAGGTGCACCTTAGTCCTCAAAGTCACATACTTGCTTTTCAGTGCTCTAAAGAAGTCTTGTGCAGCAGATTACTCAATGCAATGCATCTTTTGATTCCTTAGCTGCTGCTTTCATGAACATTGATTGTGGATTCAAACAAGACAAAATCCTTGACTTCTGACAACTTCAGTCTTTTGTCCATTTATCTTGATCTTATCTATTGGTCCAGTTGTGAGGATTTGGGTCTTCTTTACATTGAGTTGTAATCCATACTGACAGCTGCAGTCTTTGATCGTCGGCAAGTGCTTCAAGCCTTCCTCACTTTCAGCAAGCAGGGCTGTTTCATCTGAAAGACACAAGTTGTTAATATGCCTTCCTCCACTCCTGTTGCCTGATTCTTCTTCATGCAATCCAGCATCTCTAATGATTTTCTCAGCATACAGATGGAATAAGTATGGTGAGAGGATACAACCCTGTCACGTACCTTTCCTGATTTTAAGCCATGCCATATTCCCTTGTTCTGTTTGCACAGCTGCCTCTTGATCCATGTTCCACAAATTCCACATGAGCACGATGAAGTGCTCTGGAAAGTCCCATTCTTCTTAAGGCTATCCATTGTTTGTCCTGGTCCACACAGGTGAATGCCTTGGCATAGTCAATAAAACACAAGTAAACCTTTTTATGGCATTCGGTTTTCACACAAGATGCAGCTGTTATCAGCATCGATACCCCTTGTTCCATGACCTCTTCTGAATTGGGCCTGAACCTGGTGGCTCCCTGCCAATGTACTGCTACAACTGTTGCAGGATCTTCAGCAAAGTTTTACTTCGTGTGATATTAATGATATTGTTCAATCATTTCAGTATTCTGTTGAGTCACCTTTCTTGGAATGGGTACAAAAATTGATCTTTTCCAGTCAGTTGGCTGACTAGCTGTCTTACAAATTTCCTAGCATAGAGAAGTGCTTCCAGTGCTTCACCAATCTTGATTTTTGCTAATGCTTTCAGTGCAGCTTGAATTCTTCCTTTCGTACCATCGGGTCTTTATCATAAGCTAGCTACCTTCTGAAATGATGGATTCTAGACTAGTTCTTTTTGGTACAGTGGCTGTGTATTCTTGATATATTCTTTGAATACTTCCCGCATAATTTACTATTTTGCCCATAGAATCTTTCAGTATTACAACTCGAGGCTTGAATTTTTTCTCGAGTTCTTTCAATCTCAGACATGCTGAGTATGTTCTTTCCTTTTGGTTCTCTAATTCCAGATCTTTGCACATATTGTTATAATTTTTTACTGTGTCTCCTCAAGCTGCCCTTTGAAAATTTCTATTCAGCTCTTTGACTTCATCATCTCTTCCATTTCCTTTAGTTAGTCTACTATTAAGCACTTGTTTGAGAGGCTCTTCCAACATGGCTGACTGTCTGAAGACCAGAGACAGACTTGGCAAATGGCTGAGGAGAAGTGTGATTGTGAACCAATGACTCTATCCTGTTTACTGATCCTGATTTTTGGTAGCCTGTTGGGTTAGTCCAGGTTGATTAGAGAAACAAATCCAAAGATACTCATATGTCTATGTATATGAAAGAGCTTTACAGCAAAGAGTAGTTGTATATTAAGAAAATGTCCCAGCCCAGTCCAGATCAAGTCCGTAAGTCAGATATTAGCCCGTAAGTCTGATACTAGCCCATAACTCTTCAGACTCACGAAGCCACATGTGATGATGCAGAATGCAGGAAGATCACAGACCTGTGCGTACAAAGTCTTGTGGATCCAATGGCAGTGGAAGCATCTCAGCACTGGTGCAGGTCTCCACATGGATCCTCCAGATTTCTGAATGTGGCTCTTCAACTGGAAGGTGAAGCAGAGATAAAGGGGCTTTTGAGTGGCTTGTAAGCAGGAAGATGAAGAGAGAGAGAGGTAGGACATTCCCAGAATCTCATGAGAAGACCATGGCCACAAGGAGACATCATCAGGCTGTGACCTGATTGACAGTGTAGACTCCACCTGGTCACTCTTTTAAAACCCTCAAGTTGACATGCGATTATGTAACTATTAGACTTGTTAACCCCCCTAAGCAGTTCTCTAAATCATGAGTATTGTCTGTGACTTCTGTGTAGTCAGTGACCCAATTCTGGGTCCCCACATAGATGGAGAGTGTGACCGAATTCTGGGTCCCAACATAGATGGAGAGTGGTATGGAAGCAACAGTTGGCATCTGAATAGCTAAAGAAAAATGAAGTGGGGAGGCAAGTCTGATCCCTGCCTCATGGTAATAGGAAACCCAGATGAGATCAGGTATGACCCCATACCTTTTACTGAATATTAGGTATCATTAGTTTATTCCTTGTGGTTGCTAACTAGAAGTTTATTGGTTGGATATCCCATGGTTGGTCTGGATTTTCTCCTCCTTGTGAAGACCCATGCAGTTTCCATATTGTGAACATCATGAATGAAGTTATAATAACATCAAGGTTATCGATTTTGTGCACATGTTTTCATTTCTCTTGCATAAACATCTCAGAGTAGAATTACTCATAATGTCATAAAGGCACTAGAACTTTACCCAAAGCAGTTGTAACATTTTACACCCCCATTGACAATGCATAAGAATTAGAATTCCACTTCACTGCGAACTTTGTGTGTGGTCAGTTTTAGAACATTAACCTTTAAATGCTTAGCATTACCTGACGATGTTGCTAAACTTTCTTCTCTGGAGGTACTGGAAAGTCCCTGGAGAGTTGTTTGATGCAATGACATCATGGCCAGTCCAAGCAGAGATGCCATTTGAGCGAGCAAAGCAAGTTCTCGTTGTGATTTGAATAAGAACATAAGCATAGTATACTTTAATTACAAAATAAGTCCCCTATCAATTTGAGGAAGACCCCTTAGGAAAGCAAAACACTCATTTTATAGGGGAATGCTGGCAAAATTCTATTTGGCTAGTTTAGCCCAAACTGGGTCATTTTATTGCTCTTAACCTAGGTTTTTGATTATTTGGTGAGGTCTCCTGTTGCATGTTTGATGATGGGCTTTTGGGGAAAGTTGTTTTTTTTTTTATCATTTTATGGGGGCTTGTATAATGCCTATCACAATACATACATACATTTTGTCAAGCACATTTGTACATTTGATTCCCTCATCATTCTCAAAACATTTTCTTTCTACTTGAGGCCTTGGTATCAGCTCATTTTTCCCCTTCCTCCTCACCCACCCGCCTGAATCCTTGATAATTTATAAATTATTATTATGTTGTCATGTCTTACACTGTCCAATGCCTTTCTTTATCAACTTTTCGAGGTTTATTTTTTTAATCATTTTATTAGAGGCTCATACAACTCTTATCACAATCCATATGTACGTCAATTGTGTAAAGTACATTTGTACATTCATTACCCTCATCATTCTCAAAACATTTGCTCTTCACTTAAGCCCCTGGCATCAGGTCCTCATTTTACCCCCTCCCTCATGAACCCTTGATAATTTATAAATTATTATTTTGTCATATCTTGCTCTGTTCCACGTCTCCCTTCACCCACTTTTCTGTTGTCCGTCCCCCAGGGAGGAGGTCACATGTAGATCCTTGAAATTGGTCCGCCCTTTCCATCCCACCCTCCCTATTCCCTCCCAGTATCCCCTCTCACACAACTGGTCCTGAGGGAATCATCTGCCCTGGATTCCCTGTGTTTCCAGTTCCCATCTGTACCAGTGTACAGACGCTGGTCTAGCCAGACTTGCAAGGTAGGATTCAGATCATGAGAGTGGGGGGAGAAGGAGGAGAGGAAGTATTTAGGAACTAGAGGAAAGCTGTATTTTTCATCGTTGGTACTACACCGCACCCTGACTGGCTCATCTCCTCCCCAAGACCCTTCTGTAAGGGGATGTCTAATGGCGTACAAATGGACTTTGGGTCTCCACTCCGCACATACCCCCTCATTCACTATAGTAAGATTTTTTGTTCTGATGATGCCTGATTCCTGATCCCTCCAACACCTTGTGATCACACAGGCTGGTGTACATCTTCCATGTGGGCTTTCTTGCTTCTCAGCTAGAAGGCCACTTGTTTACCTTCAAGCCTTAAGACCCCAGATGCTATATCTTTTGATACCTGGACACCAACAGCTTTCTTCGCCACATTTGCTTATAAACCCATATTGTCTTCAGTGGTCATATCATGGAGGTGAGCACACAATGAAATGATTTTTTTGTTTTTTAATGCCTGATAACTGAACCCTTCGGCACCTTGTGATCACACAGGCTGGTGTGCTTCTTCCATGTGGGCTTTGTTGCTTCTGAGCTAGATGGCCACTTGTTTACCTTAAAGCCTTTAAGACCCCAGAAGCTATCTCTTTTGATAGCCAGGCACCATCAGCTTCCTTCACCACATTTGGTTGTTCACCTTCTTAGTCTTCAGCGGTTGTGTCGGGTAGGTGAGCATCATAGAATGCCAATTTAATAGAAGAAAGTATTCTTGCATTGAGGAGTACACGAGTGGAGCCCCAATGTCCTTCTGCTACCTTAATACTAGACCTATAAATATATGCACATAGAGCTATTCCCCCATCCTCATATATAAATTTATTTGCATACGTACATGTCTTTAGCTAGACCTCCATAAATGCCCTTTGCCTCCCAGCTCTTTCCTCTATTTCCCTTGACTTTCCTCCTGTCCCACTATCATGCTCAGTCCCCACCAGGGTTTCAGCAATTCCTCTTGGTTACATTACCTTTGATTATGCCCAACCAAGCCTCCCACACCCTCCGCACCACTAATTTATATCGCTTGTTGTTCCCTTGTCCCTGGGTTTATTAACACCACTACCTTTACCCCCCCTTCCCCTCCCCCATGTCCCCGTGGAACTGTTAGTCCCATTGTTTTCTCCTCCAATTGTTCATACAGCCTATCTTATTTAGACAGACCTGCGGAGATAATAACATGCACAAAAACAAGACAGAGCAAAACCAAGCAACAATATACAACAAAACAATAACAAAAACGAAACACAAGAAAGAAAAGCTTGTAGTTAGCTCAGGGATTGTTTGTTGGTCTTTAGGAGTGTTTTCCAGTCCAGTCTGTTGGGACACCACGCCCTGGCCCCAAAGTTCACCTTCAGCATTCCCTGGGAACCTCACCGCTCCATTTCCTTGCTGTTCTGTTGCACCCCCTTAATGTTTTACCTAGGTGTGGAGGGATCCAGTGGGATACAATTCCCACACTGCGTCTCTGGTGTTGTCCCCTATAAGGCTATTGGTCAGTGAGGGGCGTCATGTCTCATAGTGAGGCTGACCATGTGGTCCTCTGTCAACTGGCTGCTATAATTGGGAACATCGTCCTCATGGCCTGGTGGTCCAGGATGTGCTCCACTCTCTCCTACTCCCCCTTCATTTGCTCCCGTGTGCTCTAATCAGATATGTCCCTCTTCCAGAGCTGTAGATTCAGTGCCATCCTTTGAAATAAATTCTTCTTAGTGGTTGGGGTTGGGACTGGCCCTCCAGACCTCTCCACTGGTTCCCTACTCCAAGATGGCATGTTGCATTCACATCTTGGAGCATCGGGTTGAAGTCTGGTTCCTCTTTGCCTGTGGAGACACAAAAACAAGACAGAGCAAAACCAAACAACAATATACAACAAAACAATGACAAAAACAAAACACAAGAAGAAAGAAAAGCTTGTAGTTAATTCAAGAATTGTTTCTTGGTCTTTAGGTGGGTTGGTGTCCTGTGCCCCCTCTACCCTTTTATTATTATTTTTTTCCTTTCCCCACCTCCTTTTTAGTTGTCTACCATGTATATACCTGTATTTGGTCTGGTCCCTGCCATGTTACCTGGTCCTCAGTCCAGGAATGTTTATATACCGTAGCTTTTCCCCATGCCCCCTTTGCATTTTTTTTAAGCTTACCTCAGCAGCCTTTGAATTCTTTCCATCTTTAAGTCAATGTTATCTTGAGGTCTGTTTTCTCATTTTTGCCCGCTGGGTGAGTTTGTTCTATGTGGTGGTCTCTTATCTATGCTTGGTGAGTGTTGTTCTTCTGCCCATAATGGGTCGGCAAGAATCATTTGTAGGGCTGGGTTTCTTAACGTATCCTTTGAGTTTCTCCTTGTCTGTGAAGACTCATACTTCTCCATCTATCTTGATTGATAATTTGGCTGGGTAGTGTATTCTTGGGTTTGCACTAATTTCCTTCAGCTTTTGAATATGTTACTCCACTCTCTCCTCTTCTTCATAGTTTCTGCTGCTAGGTCTGAGCATATTCTTATTTGGGATCCTTAATATGTGATTGCTTGTTTTTCCCTAGCTGCTCTCATGATTTTCTCCTTTTCCTCAAAGTTGGATAATTTAAGTAGTTTGTGCTTTGGTGACATTCTTGGGATCCAGTCTTGCTGGTGTTCTTTCAGCCTCCTGAATGGTTGCCTGGTTGTCATTCATTAAACTGGGGAAGTTTTCCTCCAAGAATTTTCTCACTATTGTTGCAGATAACTTCTTTGTTGTGTCTTCCTCCGGTAAGCCAATAATTCTAATGTTGTTCCGCTTCATAGCATCAGACATAGCTCTTAAGTTTTCTTCAGCTTCTCTGATGATCTTATTAGATTTTCGTTCGTGTTTGTTAGTCTGCTTGGCTGTCCTCCAAGTCATTGATGCCATTCTCTGATTCCTCCAGATGATTCTGGAGGTCCGTATTTCTGCTACTGGTTTTTGTTAACTCCTCCCTAAGCTCCTGTATTTGCCTTTGGCTTATAGCTTTTATCTCCTCTATCATTTCATAATTTTTCTATATTGTTTCCCTCATATCCTGTATGACTCCAAGTAGCATTCTGAAAATTTCTTTCGGTGGCAGCTCAATGTTTGCTTCTATGCATGTCATTTTTTCAGGACATCTTCTGCCATTGCCTTTTGTTTCTCCAGTTTTTGTTGTTGAGGTCATTGGGGCTTATGGCTGTTTGCATTGCATTGTTCTAGAGGAGCCAGGTGACATTTTCCAGGGAGTCAAAGAGCACTGGTTCTCTGGAAGACTTGTAGGAATGCTTCTTTGAACTGCCTATAGCTTATTTCACTATGGGATTAACCTACCACTTTATCCTCCTACAGCTTCCATCTCAGGGGATTGACCCAGAAGGCTGGTGGGTTGCCTGTTTTGGTGTTGTGGAGGTTGGGCAGAGGTTCCTGCAGCAGCTTGGAAATTTGAGGAGTGTTGGCAGAGCTACCTTAGGTCCCCAGGCACACAGGCAGAGTATCCCCTGGTGGAGGTCAGTAGGGCCTTATCCAGCCTCAGGCAAGCTACACAGGGTGGAGCTCACCTAGCTGGGTGTTTGGAAGGCTTAAATGCCCTAGGCTAAGGGGAGTGGTCTGGAGGTTAGCAGTAATATGTGAGAGACCAAGAAAGAGACAAAGAGGAGGGATAGAAATTAAAAAGCAAGCCTGTAGGGGGCAGGGGAGGGGGATATAGTGAAGAGATGGAAACAACACAACAATGTAGCTGAGTCCCATCCAGACCAGTGGAGCTGCAAGGGTTTAGTCCCTGCTCCGAGGCGGCAACAGCAAGCTATGGCTGTGTTGAGAAAAGGCCCCTGCGCAGCCCTCCAAGACAGAGGGGCGGACAGAGAGGAGACACAAGGGTCTAGTCCCTGCCCCGAGTATTGGATTGGGGAAGGGAACACGAGCTCACCTTGGGCGCACAGAAGAATTACGACCAGTTGAGATGCAAAAGCGGCAAAAGGAGTTTATTTGCTAGCTTGAGCTAGGGCTTCACTCCCTCCACTGCCCAGCACAGCGGGAACCCAGCGTCCAAAAGGGAATCACCCCTGAGTTCTTTGTTTCCTGGGCTTTTATGGGGCCAGGGACCAGGGGCAGTCCAGTGTTGCTGTTCTTTAAATTTATTGGAGAAAACTTCTGGCGTCAGCGTTGTCCAGTGGTGGTTGGCAAGCAGTTTCACGCGTGTTATCTTGACTGGTCAATCGGGGATGGTGGTCGCTGCACCCTACTGGTCAGTCTGGGATAGGTGATACCTTCTCTGACAGAATTACCTCAGTGTCCAGGAATCTGAAATTAGAGCTTAAGCCTTCTCCAGACTTTGGTTTTATACAGTCTGTCATGGTGCTGCTGCTGGCAGTTGTAAACCAGGACCCCACAGCCCCCCCTTTTTTTATGTTGTCACTGGAGTAACCATACTCCAATCTGATTCGGCAATAAGCAGCTGCACAGAAGCGAGAAATTAGCAGGTTATATTACACATTACATAGTTAATTTAGCTTGGTTTAGAGGTGCATATGTTTGTCTAAGCATCATAAGTTGCACTGTATTAATGCGGTCTTTTACAAAAGTAACTAGTCTATTAAGAATACAAGGCCCAAAGGTTAACAAAAGAAGCAGTATTACTACAGGTCTTATGATAGAGGATAACAGGGTAGTATACCATGGGGAATTGCTAAACCACTGAGAGTACCAACTTTGGCTTTCTGACTGAGTTAATTTTCTGTCTTCAATGCCTTTTTGGATATGTTTCATGGAGTCTTTTATTATTTCTGAGTGGTCTGCATAGAAACAGCATTTTTTATTAAGGGCCATACATAAGCCTCCTTGCTGTAGAAAAATTAAATCTAACCCTCTACGATTTTGTAGGACTACCTCAGAAAGAAAGCTTACAGATTTTTAAAGATGCGTTATTACATCTTCTAGTCTGGCTAAATCCTCATCAATTAAACTCCAGAGATGGGTCAGTCCGTTATTTTGGTTGCTCAGAGAAGCTATTCCTGTACCTGCTCCAGCAACGCTGACTCCAGGTAACAGAGAGTGACTGTTAAAACAGTGACAGGTTCTCTTTTATCCTTCTGGTGGTGCTGGTTTGACCATTGTAACCATCCATCTTCCCACGAATGGAAAATAACCCACGGGGAAAGAATTATATTTACACAGAATTCTGTAGCATTGGTGGGGTGTAACAAGTTGGTATACAGGCAAGGGGAAGGTCCGGAATTTAAACATATCCATATACTACCTTTAGTACGAATTATCCACTTATTGCTTTGGTTAACCTGAGATTTTATGTTTATACATGAGACCTCATATTTTTTTTAGAATTTTTCCCACACACGCTCCAATTCCTTGCACATTTTCTATTGTGAAACTTTTTCTTTTATGGCTATTTCAGTACACCTTGCATCGGCCTCCTGAGCCAAAGTTCTGTTTATAGCTAAGGCATCATAATACGGGGTTCTATACTATAACAAAGCCAACAACTTTTGGTAGCATTGGGGTTAGTACTGTTTAAAGCATTATACGGTGATACTATTAAATCAAACAAAGGAGAACTGAGGTGAGCACTGCTCTGCGTGTCTTCTGGACCCGCCGTTGAAGTTAAAATATGTAAGACTTTTGGGACTGGGGTGGCTATTATTTCAGAAGGTTTGGGACAGCTGGGTACTACTGACAAACGGACTTAATCATAATTGGGTCTTCCATTATACAGATACAAGGCCCACGTTATTCCTTGGATCTGGGTTTCTCTGTGATGATGCTGGCTGTGGATGGTGATTTTTATGGAATTATTAGCATCAGCACTATTACTTGACACAAATTTTATTGACACATATTCTTCTTTGGAACTCCATTTCCAGTCACTGTCATTGGTGGTTACACCATCATTGGTGGTTACAACAATAGGGCCGTGCTTTACTGGAACACCCCTGCTGCAGGCTACGGCCCCATGACTTTCCACTGTCAGTGCCCTCAGGCCGGGTCATAAGGCACACATAAAACCCCTGTTTCCTCATGACCAGTTTATTATTTGAAGGTGTGCTAAACCCGACAAACCACGCCACTCAAGGGGTGGGACCAATCCTTCTTTCTTGCCAGAGCTGTTCAAGGCTGAAAAATATTTCAGGATACTGCATTGCAGTTATTGGATGTGTTTTATTTACTGTTGTTAGAATGTCTCTGGGGACTAAACTTTTTGGAGTCTAGGTGTGAACCCAAGGTTCATGTTGGTTATAGTCGCGGTTGACCTTGATAATCGCAGAGAGGAACACCCAGAGGGCCGCCGGCCACAGGATCATGATGGTCTACTGAGGCGCAGCCAAAGCGGGTTGGCGGGGTGCTGAGTTGCCGTTCACATCTTTTCCAGAGGCTCCGCTAGGTGGGTATGGCTGTGGTGAATCCAGGCAGTATCCCGTCCTCCACCTTTAAGGCTGTAGGAGAGGTTAAAGCAACCTGATAAGGCCCCTTCCACTTGAGTTTTAGATTTTTGCTATGGAACCTTCAAACCCAGACCCAATCTCCAGGCAGATGCTGATGCTGACTTGCAGCTGCATTCGCCTGCTCAATGGCATTTTGGTAAACAGCCCCAATGGCGGGCCAAACATTGGCCTGCACCCCCTGCAAGGCTTGCATAGCCCCTGATATCTCAGCAGGCCCTGCACAGGACCGATTGAATGCTCTAGGGATAATGGGGGGGGTGGTTTGCCATACACAATTTTTTAAAGGTGTTAATCCAAACATGTAGGGGGAATTCTGCACACAGAATATAGCGAATGGCAGAAATCACCTAGTGTTTGCCAGTCTCGGAGGCTGATTTGGTCAAAGTCTCCTTTAAAGTTCTGTTCATTCTCCCTACTTGCCCAGAGCTTTGCGGATTGTATGCACAATGCAGTTTCCAATTTGTCCCCAGAGCCCGGGCTAAATTTTGAATGACCTCGCTTACGAAAGCAGATCCATTATCGGATCCAATTGTTTGAGGCATTCCATATCTTGGAACTATTTCTTCTAACACCTTTTTTGCTACTATCAGGGCTGTCTCCCTTTTAGTTGGGAAAGCCTCTACCCAACCTGAAAAAGTATCAATGAAGACTAACAAGTACCTGTAACCATATTTGCCTGGCTTGATCTCAGTGAAATCCACCTCCCAATGTAGCCCAGGTTGCTTACCTCTTTCTCTAGCCCCTTGATACATACTTATAATTTTACCTGGTTTCATTTCTTGGAAGACACAGCATTGGCTCACCAGCTGCTCTGCAGTCAGTCCTTGGCCTTTGAACTGTAGTTTGGCAATTTGCAACAATTGCAGCATCTTTATTTTTCCCAAATGAGTAGTACAGTGTAAATTGTGCAGCATCTCTCGTCCCACCTCAGCGGGGAGGATAAGATTGTCCTGGGCCGTTAGCCACGGTGAGCCCTCTTCAGTGAGGGCTTGCAGCTCTTGTTTGGCCCACAGTTCTTCTTCAGCTGTGTAGCCGGGCACATTTGGAATGGACCCAATTCCTGGAAGAGAAAATTGAACAAGGCATACCTGCCCACCTGGTTCTCCAGGTCCATCTCCTTCCTTCTCTTGAACCGCAGCCTTTCTTGCCTCCTTGTCTGTGGCACGATTGCCCTTGGCTTCCATGGAGTCTTCTTTTTTGATGGCCGGGTGTGCGCACCACTGCCACAACTTTTGGCAGTGTTACAGCTTCCAGTAGCTGCAGCACCTCAGTCTTATTTTTTATTTCTTTTCCTTCAGCAGTTATGAATTCTCTTTCTTTTGACTGTGAGGACTGATATTCATCCTGGTTGGTGGTGTGAAGTAGTTAAAAGTTGCCTTTTTGAGTCTGTAAGCAGACTCGTCCATTTAAAAAATATATTTGGGCATTTAATTTGGTTAAAATGTCTTTTCCCAGCAGGGGTGTCGGGCACTCAGGGATGAGCATGAACAGGTGAGTTACTTGGGTCCATTTTGCACTTAGAAGTTCATTGTAACAGTTGGTCCCCGTGGCACCTTACACCCAGCTGGTACGAGACGACAGTTTTTCATTGTCGTGGGTGAGGGACGATTGTTTTGCCTCCGTGTCAACCAAGAAATCAACCAGTGTCCGCCTTCACCAATCATGTTACCCTAGGTTCGGGGAGGGATTCCGAACCCTGACCTCCTCATTCTAGGTCCTGCCTTTTTGCCCCCGCATAAAATAGGGGACGTGCTGGCTTATGAAGATTGGGGCACCAGTCAACACGGTGTCCATCCTCCTGGCAAGGCCAGCACCATGTCATTCTTTTCAAAAGCCCCCCCCCCCCTTTTTTTTGAGTCAATCTCTGGCCCAGTACTCTCTTTCCTTGCAGTAACTGCACAGATCTTTTCCTAGCCTAGGCCTCCCATTTCTATGAACGCGTTCCCTTTGGCGTCCCTGTTCTCCCTCTTCACTTGCAGTAGCTGCCGCTAATACTTGGGCAACTTCCCTAGTCATTTTCCTGGTTTCTCCTGCCTGGAACCTTCGATCTTCCATCAGCTGTCTCTCTTTCCTCTCTTCCGGGGTTTCTCTATTGTTATAGACCTTCTCTGCCACCTCCAACAAATCCCTCAAAGTCGTCTCTCCCAGCCTTTCTACTTTCTTTTGACATCTGGTGTGGCTTAATTAATAAACGCCATTATTACTGCAGCCCTACTTTCCTCTGATGTCAGGTTTACGGGGGTATACAGCCTCAAAGCTTCCATGGTGCCTTCTAAGAACGCAGCTGGACTTTCTTGGGGACCTTGCCTTACATAACCTACCTTGCCAAATTAGTCGGCTTTCTTGCTGCCGCTCGGAGCCTCTCCCTACCTTCTGGTTCACTGAAGTCCCGTGAAGGTCTTTTCAGGGGAAATGTCCAGTCGATCACCCCAGGGTTTATTGTGAACTGGCCATCTTCACCCGGTACCCACCTCCTAGCCTCCTGTTGGATTCGCTCTTTTTCTTCTGTGTTGAAGAGCACGCGGAGAAGCTGCTGGCAATCATCCCAGGTGGGCTGATGCGTGAACAGAACAGAGTCTAAGAGGTTAATAAGATCCTGAGGGTTCTCAGAAAACCTAGCATTCTGAGACTCCCAGTTATACAGATCGCTGGTGGAGAAAGGCCAATATTGGAGACCTTGCTCCCCGTCATCTCTCACCGGGCCAACTGCCCTCAATGGCAGAGCCTGGGCAGAGCGAGGCTCTGGGTTGGAACAGGTCCTGGGCTGGAACTGGAGGGGTTAAAATCCCTGCCCAATCGCTGTCGGGAAAGAGTGGCAGGCCCCAAGGTTTGAATGGGAAGAGGGAGAGAACTGGGAGGAGGAGGGCTGGGGGAAGGGAAGACAGGCGAAGGATGGAGCGTGGGGGGGGGGGGGGCGGGGCAGGAGTCTGCCAGGTTTCTTCTGCATCTTCAGGCGGCATCAGCCTGCAAAACTTTTGGGTAAACTTTATTAGTGACCAAGACCTGGATCTGAATCTTTTAATCCAATTTGGGGGATTCCGTCCCATATCTTGCCACACCAGGACATATGGTACTTGGTCAGGATTGCCTTCTCCTCTGGGTCGGAAGACAACATCCTTTACTTTCTGGATGCTCAGTAGACTAAAGGTTTCCTCGCTCGGTCATCCAATTCCGAACATCGGCCACTCTGAACGACAGAAAGTTATTAGTTTTCCCTTTTTAATTTCCACAGAAAGCCCTAATAAAATTTAAAAAAAGAAAATGATTAGGGCAAAGAATGTACAGATGTGCTTTATACAATTGATGTATGTATATGTATGGACTGTGATAAGAGTTGTATGAGCCCCTAATAAATTGTTTTTTAAAAAAAGAAAACAAACAAAAAAATTTCCACAGAAAGATTATTTGCTTTAGTTTTAACCTTTTAAAAATTATCCACCAATAGGGACAATGGGGTGCTGGAAGAACCTCCCATAGCTGTGGAACAATAAATGATTAAGGACAAGACAATCGACACAGACAAACAACTTGTGACGCGGACTAAACAAAGAGGACAACCACGCTGTCTGCAGACTCTGAGGCGCCTAGCGCCTCCCTGTCCGAACAGACCCAGTCTGTTGGAACCCAGGTCCAGACTCTAACCGGAACTTACCAGGGGAACAGGAGGACGTCTCCCACCCTGAACCCGACCAGTGACCGCTCTGGTGCATCCGCCTCGGTCGTATTCTGGTCCCAATTAATGGCGCCTCCCAAAAACCTGTCCGGACAGAATTCGAGAAAAACTCCTACCTCAAGGTCGGTCCGTGCATCCACAGCAGGGCCCGTGCTCTCACTCCCAGATCCCGGACAAGCCCCCAAATGTTGGACTGGGGAAGGGAATGGGAGCTCACCTTGGGCGCACAGAAGAATTACGACCAGTTGAGATGCAAAAGCGGCAAAAGGAGTTATTTGCTAGCTAGGACTTCCCTCCCTCCACTGCCCAGCACAGCGGGAACCCAGCATCCAAAAGGGAATCACCCCCTAATTCTTTGCTCCCTGGGCTTTTACGGGGCCAGGGACCAGGGTCAGTCCAGTGTTGCTGTTCTTTAAATTTATTGGAAAAAATTTCTGGCGTTAGTGTTGTCCAGTGGTGGTTGGCAAGCAGTTTCGCGCGTGTTTTCTTGATGGGTCAATCGGGGGTGGTGATCACTGCTCCGTACTGGTCAATCTGGGACAGGTGATGCCTTCTCTGACAGAATTACCTCAATGTCCAGGAATCTGAAATTAGAGCTTAAGCCTTCTCCAGACTTTGGTTTTAAACAGCCTGTCATGGTGCTGCTGCTGGCCGTTGTAAACCAGGACCCCACACAAGGCCGGTGGTAGCTAACTGTGGGTGTGTTGAGACCAAGCCACCCTACCGGCTCCAAATGGTCCCGGCTCCGGCAGAGACAGTGTGGGGGCCAACGTCAAGCCCCAGCCGGCCTCCACTGAGGTAAGCCAAAAGCCCCCAGCCCCTCAAAACCCCGTGGGTCTGTGCCTACTTATCTTTATGATGCGCCTCCAGCATTCCAGCAGTGTTGGATTTCCCTCTAAGCATCTCTCCTGGGCTGAATTCTGCGGAGTCCCTCTGGTATGTGTTACTCCATCGCCATCTTGCCAGAAGTCCCCTTGAAGTACTTTTTAAAGTCTCATATTTTCTGGCTTTTGAAATACAGAACCAACTGTCTAATAAAATACTAGCTGTAACTTCCCATCAATGATTTGAACAGATCTAAGCTTTTTTTTCCCTTCCAGTCAAGGTCACACCATACTCAGGCTAAGTCACCATTACTTCGTCAGAGGATTGTAAGCCCCCTTTTACTTCTAAAGGAGACACCCAACCAACGCCCTGGCATACCTGGAAAAATATTGAGTCAGGAGCTCTCTGATGTCAGTATTCATCATGAAATGGGTATTCAAGGTGACCACTCCACATGAGCAACTTCACAAAGCACACATTTTTATTCAGTCCCTCAATGTTTTTCAGGGAAAGAAAAATCAAATATCTGGATGTTTTCTCTGATCCCTGCAGGATTAAAGCTCTTGACGAAGACCACCCCTCGCTGGATGCTGAAACGCAAAGTAATTTGAGCTGTTGTCTTGTACTTTTACCCCAGTGAGTTAAAGTATGTGTCTTTGAATAAAGGTCTCAGAGTAGACACATTCACCTTCTCTGAGGACACAGTGCTCCTTGAACAAGAGCTGCTCTTAGTATGAACATTGGTTAATGAGATTGGATCGCCTCACACAGAGAGAGTTGGGCAGAAGCAGGCAGGAAGGAGAGAATGGAGGAAGCAGCATGGAGTCAATGCTGAGTCATTCCCACTTTGCCATTAAAATCAGTTTTTTTTTAAAGATGAAACTTTTGGAAATCTGGCAAGATAATACATTTCTCCAACAATATTTTTACAGACAATATTGAACAAAGAAAGAGGAGAGGTTTAGATGGCAAGTTTTTATGCCAGGGCTAAGACTGGCTATTCAACATGCAGCTCAGAGCAGCTGTAGATCACGATGTCTCAAGATCTTTCTTGTATGCTTTTTTTTTTAATCATGTTATTGTGGGCTCTTACAGCTTTTACCACAATCCATATGTTTTTGCTCTGCCTCGTAATACATTTTATATGAGAGTAGTCACTTTAAGGAATAAGTCTTATCATGTTATTCCTCAGATTTTCAGACCTCACTTTGGTCTTCAAATTGTTGGTGTTGTTAGATGGCGCTTAGTTAATTCCAATTCATGGTGACCCTATGCACACAGAACAAAACACTGCCTGGCCCTGCACCGTCCTCACAAGTGTTCGTATGTTTGAGCCCCTTGTTATAGTCACTGTGTCAATCCATCTTGTCGAGGGCCTTCATTGACCCTCCACTTTACTAAGCCTCTGTCCTTCTCTAGGGACTGTGCTCCCCTGATAACATGTCCAAAGTACTTGAGATGAAGTCTTGCCACCCTTGCCTCTGAGGAGCATTCTAGCTGTACTTCTTCCAAGACAGATCTGTTTGTGCTTTGGCAGGCCATGGTAATTTCAATATTCTTCACCAATAACGAGCATTCAAATGAATTGACTTTTTCTTTGCTCTTCCTTATTCAGTGTCCAGCTTTCACATGGATATGAGATGATTGAAAATGCCAGGACTTGAGTCAGTTGCACCTTAGTCCTCCAAGTAACACCCTTGCTTTTCAACACTTTAAAGAGGTCTTATGCAGCAGATTTACCTAATGAAACGTCTTGCTTGATCTCTTGACTGTTGCTGCCTTGAGCATTGATTGTGGATCTAAGCAATGAAACCCTTGACAACGTCATTCGTTTCTCTGTGTATCACGGTGTTACCTATTGGTCTCATTGTGAGGATTTTTGTTTTCTTTATATTTCTTTACATTACACCATACTGAAGGCTGCAACCCTTGATCTTCAATAGCAAGTGCTTCAAGCCACAGAGCTCTCATCCAAGCTATTCCCTCTGCCAAGAGCCCTGGTTGTATAGTAGGCTTCTAACGACAAAGTCAGTAGTTCAAATCCACCAGCAACTCTGAGGGAGAAAGATAAGACTTTCTATTTCTGTACAGATTTACAGTCTCAGAAACTCAGAGGGGGAAGTTTTGGGATTTGTTTTTATTCTGTCATATAGGATCACTGTGAGTCTTTTAGCAAAGATGATTTTAAATGCTCTAGATGCAATGTTTGACTAGAAAAACTCCTATACGCAAAAAATAATTCAAGAAAACAATTTAAAGTACATTGAATGCTAATAATTTTTAGCTGAGAAATGTTTTGGAGTGTTTCCCCTTGAAAAATCTGCTTAATGTTAGTTTTTAGTGTAGACACTAAACATTCTTGGCAAGTGAGTAAAATATTCAAATAAAAAGCCTGAGAGGTATGCTTATTATTTGGGAATAATCAATGAAGTGAGTCGACAAAGGAAGCCTGTATTAGGGGGAAATTCACTTCAGTTTAAGTGAAATGGATACAGATGTTCCCTTAATTTTGAGGAACTCTTATTTTAAAATTATTTTATTGGGAGCTTGTACAACTCTTATCACAATCCGTACATATATCCATTGTGTCAAGCACATTTGTACATTTGTTGCCCTCATCATTCTGAGGCACTCTTAAGACTAAACCAAAGCCAAAACCCAAATCCACTGCCATTGAGTAGATTCTGATTAGGATCATAAAAATTAGAGTTTAGAAATAGGCAAAAAAACATGACTAATCCTGTTAAACTAGTAAAGGGTGGCCAATTTGGAAATGAGGAAACTGGTTATTTCTGCAATTCCTTGGTTTCTAGAAGGAGTCTGAGTGGCACCGTGGTCTCAATCAGTTGCTAACCGAAAGGCTGGCTGTTGGAATCCACCTATGGCTTAATGGAGAAATACTTGGGGATTTACTTTCATAAAGATAGGCACTAAGAAAATTCTATGGAGTTCTACTCTGTAGTCCATGGGTTGCCATGAGTCTGGTGTGGACTCAACAGCAGCTAACAACAACACACGAGAAAAAGAAAAACAGTACTTCTGCAATACCTTGTTTATGCACCCTCTTCCCCTTGTAGGTTAAACTATCTCAGTAGAAGGAGCTTTGTATAAAAGAGTAATTGTGGGGGAGGAGGGGAAGAAAGAAGAGCCAATAATAATGACCGACACACACCCTTCCAGGGGGAAGAACAATGGAAACCCTGGGGAGAGGATGACAGTGGTAGATGTGAGATACGAAAATAATAATAATTTCTAATCTATCAAGGGGTCAAGAGGGGTGAGGGGAAGAGGAGCTGATATCAAGGGATCAATAGAAAGTAATTGTCTATAAAAGAATGATGGCAATATATGTACAAATATGCCTGATAAGATTGATGTATGGATTGTAATAAGAATTTTAAGAACCTTCAAAAATGATCCAAATAAAAAGAGTGATTGTATATTAAGAAAACATCCCAGATCAGTTTCCTCTTCAGACCCACACATCACATGTAATGACACCAACAGGAAGATCACAGGCTAGTGAGTAGAAAGTCTTGTGGATCCAGTGGCGGAAGCATCCAGTGTGAAAGCATCTCAGTGCTTGTGTGGGTCTCCACGTGGCTCCTCCAACTCTAGGTCTCTGGCTCCATCAGCATAGTTCCATGTTGTTTGTCAGCAGGAATGTCTCGCAGGGGGAGAGCGTCTCAATAGCAGGAAAGGGAAAGCAGAAACACTGGGTCTAGACTCCAGTGAGCTATTTATCTCCGTTTGGCCTCCAAATGAGGACATCAAGCTGTGACCTGATTGACAGTCTGACTCCACCCCTTCACTCAAGTTGACAGGAAATTATGTAATTGCCACAGACCATCCTTGTCAACTTGACACTTCTATACAATTCTATATTTTTAACAATTTATTAGGGGGTCATACAACTCTTATCACAGTCCATACATATACATACATCAATTGTGTAAAGGACATATGTACATTCTTTGCCCTAATCATTTTCTTTTTTTTCTCCTCTTTTTCTACATTTTATTAGGGACTCATACAACTCTTATCACAATCCATACATATACATACATCAATTGTATAAAGCACATCCATACATTCCCTGCCCTAATCATTCTCAAAGCATTTGCTCTCCACTTAAGCCCTTTGCATCAGGTCCTCTTTTTTTTCCCTCCCTCCCCGCTTCCTCCTCCCTCATGTGCCCTTGGTAATTTATACATCGTTATTTTGTCATATCTTGCCCTATCCGGAGTCTCCCTTCACCCCCCTTCTCTGCCGTCCCACTCCCATGGAGGAGGTCACATGTGGATCCTTGTAATCAGTTCCCCCTTTCCAACCCACTCACCCTCCACTCTCCCAGCATCGCCCCTCACACCCTTGGTCCTGAAGGTATCATCCACCCTGGATTCCCTGTGCCTCCAGCCCTCATATGTACCAGTGTACAACCTCTGCCCTATCCAGTCCTGCAAGGTAGAATTTGGAACATGGTAGTTGGGGGGAGGAAGCATCCAGGGTCTGGGGGAAAGCTGTATTCTTCATAGGTACTACCTCGCACCCTGATTGACCCATCTCCTCTCCTAAACCCCTCTATGAGGGGATCTCCATTGGACAGCACTTGGGCCTTGGGTCTCCACTCTGCACTTCCCCCTTCTTTCAATATGGTATACAAATACATACATACATATATATATATACATACACACACACATATATATACACACATATATCTTTTTTTTTTTTTCATGATGCTTTATACCTGGTCCCTTTGGCGCCTCGTGATCATACTGGCTGGTGTGCTTCTTCCATGTGGGCTTTTTTGCTTCTGAGCTAGATGGCCGCTTGTTCACCTTCGAGCCTTTAAGACCCCAGACACTATCTCTTTTGATAGCCGGGCACCATCAGCTTTCTTCACCACATTTGCTTATGCACCCATTTGTCTTCAGCAATCCTATCATGGAGGTGTGCAGTCAATGATATGATTTTTTGTCCTTTGATGCCTGGTAACTGATCCCTTTGGGACCACTCGATCACGCAGGCTGGTGTGTTCTTCCATGTGGACTTTGTTGCTTCTGAGCTAGATGGCCGCTTGTTTATCTTCAAGCCTTTAAGACCCCAGTCACTATCTTTTGATAGTCGGGTACCATCAGCTTTCTTCACCACATTTACTTGTTCACCCACTTTGGCTCCAGCCGTTGTGTCGGGAGAGTGAGCATCATAGAGTTCCAATTTAATAAAAGAAAGTATTCATGCATTGAGGGAGTGTTTGAGTAGAGGCCCAAGGTCCTTCCGCCACCTTAATACTTGACCTATAAATATAGACACATAGATCTATTTCCCCATCCTCCTATATATATTTGCAAGTACATGTCTTTGTCTAGACCTCCATAAATGCCCTTTGACTCCTAGCTCTTTCCTCCATTTCCCTTGTCTTTCCTCCTGCCCTAGTACCATGCTTCGTCACCACCTGGGCTAGAATATACCTCTTCTCTACGCAACCTTACCCTTGATCATTCCCCACCAGGCCTGCCACTCCCCCCTCACTACCATTTGGGGTCCCATGTTGTTCCCTTGTCCCTGTGTTTGTTAACACCACTTCCTTACCTCCCCTACCCGCCCCTGCCCCAAGTCCCCCCCGGAACTGTCAGTCCCGTTGTTTTTCCTCCAGATAGTTCATCCAGCCTGTCCTATTCAGACAGACCTGTGGAGACACTAACATGCACGAAAACAAGACAGAGGAAAACAAAGCAACAGTATACAGCCAGACAACAAAACAACAAAAACAAACCACTGAAAAAGAACAGAACAAAACACTTCACAAGAGAAAAGCTTGTAGTTAGTTCAGGGATCGTTTGCTGGCCCTTAGGAGCGTTTTCCAGTCCAGTCTGTTGGGGCACCACGCCCTGGCCCCAAAGTCCACTTTCAACATTCCCTGGGGACCTTGCCACTCCATTCCCTTGCTGTTCCGCTGCACTCCCCCAGTGATTTGCCTCGGTGTGGTGGGATCAGGTCTGGTGCAATTCCCACACTGTGTCTCCGGTGCTGTCCCAAGTATCGTCCTTAGTCACTGAGGGGCATCATGTCTCATAGTGGGGCCAGCCATGTTGTTCTCTCTGTGGACTGGCTGCTCTACTCAGGAACATCATCCTCATGGCCTGGTGGGCCAGGCTGTGTTCCACTCTCTCCTCCTGCCCCTTCATCTGCTCCCGTGTGCTCTGATCAGATATGTCCATCTCCCAGAGCTGCAGAGTCAATGTCGTCCTTTGGAACAAATTCTTTTGGGGGGAGGGGCAGGAATCCACTTAATTTATGGTGCTGGGGCCAGCCTCCCAGACCTCTCCACTGGTTCCCTACTATACGCCGGGATATTGCATTCACACCCTTTGTTTTCCTTTCCCCCCCTCCTCCACCATTGTCTACCATGTGCATCCCTGGTTTTGGTCTGGTCTCTGCCATACTACACAGTCTTCACCCCACAAATGTTTGAATACAGTAGCTTTTACCCCTATGCCACTTTTGCTTTTTTTTTTAATTTTTTTTTTATTTTAACAATTTATTGGGGCTGATACAATTCTTTTCACAGTTCATACATATACATACATCAATTGTATAAAGCACATCTGTACAGTCTTTGCCCTAATCATTTTTTTCTCTTTTCTTCTTTTACATTTTATTAGGGACTCAAACAACTCTTACCACAATCCATACATATACATACATCAATTGTATAAAGCACATCCATACATTCCCTGCCCCAATCATTCTCAAGGCATTTGCTCTCCACTTAAGCCCCTTGCATCAGGTCCTCTTTTTTTCCCCCCCTCCCTCTCCTTTCCCCCCTCCCTCATATGCCCTTGGTAATTTATACCTCGTTATTTTGTCATATCTTGCACTATCCGGAGTCTCCCTTCCCCCCTTCTCTGCTGTCCCTCTCCCAGGGAAGAGGTCACATGTGGATCCTTGTAATCAGTTCCCCCTTTCCAACCCACTCACCTTCCACTCTCCCAGCATCATCCCTCACACCCTTGGTCCTAAAGGTATCATCCACCCTGGATTCCCTGTACCTCCAACCCTCATATGTACCAGTGTACAGCCTCTGTCCTATCCAGCCCTGCAAGGTAGAATTCGGATCATGGTAGTTGGGGGGAGGAAGCATCCAGGATCTGGGGGAAAGCTGTGTTCTTCATCGATACTACCTCACACCCTAATTAACCCATCTCCTCTCCTAAACCCCTCTATGAGGGGATCTCCATTGGCCGACACTTGGGCCTTGGGTCTCCACTCTGCACTTCCCCCTTCATTTAATATAATATATATATACACATACATATATACATATACACATATATACACATACATACACACTTATATATATATTTTTTGCATGATGCCTTATACCTGGTCCCTTGGGCACCTCGTAATCGCACTGGCCAGTGTGCTTCTTCCATGTGGGCTTATTAGCTTCTGAGCGAGATGGCCGCTTGTTCACCTTCAAGCCTTTAAGACCCCAGACACTATCTCTTTTGATAGCCGGGCACCATCAGCTTTCTTCACCACATTTGCTTGTGCACCCATTTGTCTTCAGCGATCCTATCATGGAGGTGTGCAGTCACTGATATGATTTTTTGTTCTTTGATGCCTGGTAACTGATCCCTTTGGGACCACTCGCTCACTCAGGCTGGTGTGTTCTTCCATGTGGACTTTGTTGCTTCTGAGCTAGATGGCCGCTTGTTTATCTTCAAGCCTTTAAGACCCCAGTCACTATCTTTTGATAGTCGGGCACCATCAGCTTTCTTCACCACATTTACTTGTTCACACACTTTGGCTCCAGCCGTTGTGTCGGGAGAGTGAGCATCATAGAGTTCCAATTTAATAAAAGAAGGTATTCATGCATTGAGGGAGTGTTTGAGTAGAGGCCCAAGGTCCTTCCGCCACCTTAATACTTGACCTATAAATATAGACACATATATCTATTTCCCCATCCTCCTATATATATTTGCATGTACATGTCTTTGTCTAGACCTCCATAAATGCCCTTTGACTCCTAGCTCTTTCCTCCATCTCCCTTGACCTTCCTCCTGCCCTACTACCATGCTTCATCGCCACCTGGGCTAGAGTATACCTCTTCTCTAAGCAACCTTACCCTTGATCGTTTCCCACCAGGCCTGCCACTCCCCCTTCTCTACCATTTGGGATCCCATGTTTTTCCCTTGTCCCTGGGTTTGTTAACACCACTTCCTTACCCCCTTCCCCCCCCCACCCCAAGTCCCCCCGGAACTGTCGGTCCCGTTGTTTTTCCTCCAGATAGTTCATCCAGCCTGTCCTATTCAGACAGACCTGTGGAGTCACTAACATGCACGAAGACTAGACAGAGGAACACAAAGCAACAGTATACAACCAGACAACAAAACAACCAAAACAAACCACTGAAAAAGAACAGAACAAAACAGTTCACAAGAGAAAAGCTTGTAGTTAGTTCAGGGATCGTTTGCTGGCCCTTAGGAGCGTTTTCCAGTCCAGTCTGTTGGGGCACCACGCCCTGGCCCCAAAATCCACTTTCAGCATTCCCTGGGGACCTTGCCACTCCATTCCCTTGCTGTTCCGCTGCACTCCCCCAGTGATTTGCCTCGGTGTGGTGGGATCAGGTCAGGTGCTATTCCCACACTGTGTCTCCGGTGCTGTCCCCTGTATCGCCCTTAGTCACTGAGGGGCATCATGTCTCATACTAGGGCCAGCCATGTTGTTCTCTCTGTGGACTGGCTGCTCTACTCAGGAAAATCATCATCACGGTCTGGTGGGCCAGGCTGTGCTCCACTCTCTCCTCCTGCCCCTTCATCTGCTCCCATGTGCTCTGATCAAATATGTCCATCTCCCATAGCTGCAGGGTCAATGTCGTCCTTTGGAACAAGTTCTTTTCGGGGGAGGGGCAGGAATCCACTTAATTTATGGTGCTGGGGCCAGCCTCCCAGACCTCTCCACCGGTTCCCTCCTCCACGCCGGGATATTGCATTCACACCTTGCGACACTGGGTTGAAGTCTGGTCCCACTTTCCCTGTGGAGATATAAACCATACCCTCCCCTTGGGTGGATTAATGCCCCATGTCTGTCATGCTGATTGTACTTAACTCAGGGGACTCATGTTGTACCTGTCCCTTTGGGTCTGGCTTACCTCGCTTAACATAATTCCTTCCAGCTCTTCCCATGAAATAACGTGTTTCATGTGCTATTCGGTGCTTTTTAGTGCTGCATAATACTCCATTGTGTGTATGTGCCAAAGTTTGCTAATCCACTCGTCTATCGATGGAAACTTAGGCTGTTTCCAAGTCTTTGCTATTGTGAATTGTGCCGCAATAAACATTGGAGCGCATATGACTGGTCGTGTTTTATTTGCTGCTTCAACCGGGTATATGCCCAGTAGAGGGATGGCTGGGTCGTAAGGTAGATCAATTTCCATTTTCTTTAGGTATCGCCAGATTGCTTTCCACAGTGTCTGTACAAATCTGCACGACCACCAGCAGTGGAGGAGGGTTCCTACTTCACCAAAGCCCCTCCAACACTTGTAGCTCTCTGATTTACTGATCTGGGCTAGCCTCAGGGGTGTTAGGTGGTATCTCATGGTTGTTTTGATTTGCATTTCTCTTATGGCAAGGGACTTCGAGCACTTTCTCATATATTTATTGGCCATATTGATCTCCTCTCTAGTGAAAGTTCTTCTCATTTCTTTTGCCCACTTCCTTAGGGGGTTAACTGTTTTCCTCTTTTTGCAGGTCATGATGGTGTTGTAGATTTTAGTAATGAGCCCTTTTTCTGACGTGTCATTACTAAAAATCTTCTCCCAGTCTGTGGGTTGCCTTGTCACCCTCTTGGCAAAGTCTTTCGAGGTGCACAGGTGTTTTATTCTTATTAGATCCCATTTGTCGATTTCCAGATCACCTGTGTGTGTCCCCTTCCCTGTTGCAGTGAGCCTATGTGCTCCCTGGGCCAGTGCTCTGAGATTAGTCCCGATTCCCTCCTTAATGGTCCTGATGGTTTGGGGTTTGACTTCTGGATCTGTGATCCACCTTGAGTGTATTCTTGTGCATGGGGTGAGGTAGACGTCTTGTTTCAACTTTCTACATGTGGATATCCATTGTTTCCAGCACCACTTATTAAAGAGGGCATCTGCTTCCCACTTGACGTTTTTGGGACCCTTGTCGAAGATCAGTTGTCTATATGCTGATGATTTTACTCCTGGGCTTTCTATCCTTTTCCACTGGTTTGAGTGTCTATCATTGTGCCAGTACCATGCTGTTTTGACCACTGTAGCTGTGTAGTAGGCATTAAAATCAGGTAGGGCGAGTCCTCCAATTGTGTCCTTCTTCTTGAGGAGTTCTCTGCTAATTCTGGGTTTCTTCCCTCTCCATATGAAGTTGGTGGTCAGTTTTTCCAATTCTTTGAAGAAGGTTGATGGTAATTGGATTGGTATAGCATTGAACTTGTAGAGTGCTTTAGGAAGAACTGTCATCTTTACTATGTTCAGCCTACCTAACCATGAGCAGGGGAGCTTCATCCATTTGTGAATGTCACTTTTGGTTTCCTGTAATAGGGTTTTATAATTATGCTTATAAAGGTCTTTAGTATTTTTTGTTAAGTATATTCCTAGGTATTTCAGTTTGTTCTTGGCTACTGTGAAGGGTACTTCCCTCTTAATCGCCTCTTCCATGGCCCTGTCCGATGTGTATAGAAACCCTACCGACTTCTGTTTATTGATCTTGTATCCTGCTACTCTTCCGTATTCCTCTATTGCTGTAAGTATTCCAACTGTGGAGTTTTGGGGGTCTTCAATGTATAGGATCATGTCATCTGCAAATAACGATAGTTTCACCTCCTCCTCTCCCAACTGGATCCCTTTGATGTCCTTCCGCTGTCTTATGTTGTTAGCCAGAACCTCCAAAACGATATTGAATAGAAGAGGGGACAGGGGGCATCCTTGTCTTGTACCCTTTTTCAGTGGCATTGTTCTTGTCTTTTCTCCATTGACTATGATGTTGGCTGTTCGTCTTTCATAGATAGCTTGTATGAGCTTGAGGAACTTACCTTCCAATCCTATCTTCATGAGTGTTTTGATTGGGAATGGATGGTGGATGTTGTCAAATGCTTTTTCTGCATCTATGGATATTATCATATGGTTTTTATCCTTTTTCTTCTCGATGTGGTGTATGATATTGATGGATTTTCGGATGTTAAACCATCTCTGCATCGCTGGGATGAATCCTACTTGGTCGTGGTGAATGATATGTTTGATGTTCCTTTGTATTCTATTGGCCAATATTTTGTTAAGGATTTTTGCATCTATGTTCATTAGAGATATTGGTCTATAATTCTCTACACCTGTGGGGTCTTTTCCCTGTTTGGGTATCAAAGTAATGCTGGCTTCGTAAAATGAGTTTGGGAGCTTGCCGTTCTTTTCTATGTTATGGAATACTTTGTGGAGGATCGGTGTCAGCTCTTCCCTGAATGTTTGGTAAAATTCTGCTGTGTAGCCATCTGGCCCTGGGGCCTTTTTCCTTGGTAGGTTTTTGATGACACTCTCTATTTCTTCCTTCGCTATGGGTTTGTTGAGGTTCTTGATCTCTGTCTCAGATAATCTAGGGATAGATTGTTTTTCTAAATATTTATCCATGTCTTCCAGGTTTCTGAATTCATTAGAATACAAACCTTCATAGTACTTTGTGATTATCCTTTTTATCTCATTGGGGTCTGTTGTTATTGCCCCTGATTCATCCCTCATCCTGGCTATTGATGATTGCTCCTTTCTATCTTTGGTAAGCTTTGCCAGGGGAGTGTCAATTTTATTAATTCGTTCATAAAACCAGCTTCTAGTTGCGTTAATCCTTTGCATTGTTCTTTTGTCTTCCCACTGGTTTAACTCCGCCCTGATTTTTATTATTTCTTTTCTCTTGCTATTGGAGGGGTAGTTCTGTTGACTCTGTTCTAGTTGTTGGTGGTTTTGTGTTAACATATCTTTCATACGCCTTTCTTCTTTTTTCATGTATGCATTCAGTGATATCAAGCTACCTCTAATAACTGCCTTTGCAGTGTCCCATAAGTTTTGATATGTTGTATGCTCGTTCTCATTTGTTCCTAGAAATTTCCTGATATCCTCTCTGATCTGGACCTTAACCCATTCATGTCGCAGGAGATCGTTGTTTATTCTCCAATTGGTGGCCCTTGCTTTTCTGGGTGCCCTCCTATTAATCTCCAGCTTTATGGCATGGTGGTCTGAGAAAGACGTCTGGATAATATCTATGTGTTTGAATTTACTCAGGCTGGCCTTGTGTCCCAGCATGTGATCTATTCTTGAGAAAGATCCGTGTGGATTGGAGAAGAATGTGAAACCTTTTGCTTTTGGATGAAAGGCTCTATAGATGTCTATCAGGCCCTGTTGCCTAATTACATTGTTTAGCTCTCTGGCCTCTTTGCTGAGCTTCTTTCCCTGTGACCTGTCTTTCTCTGATAGTGGAGTGTTGAAGTCCCCCACTATTATTGTTGTTTCCGTGATTTCTTCTGTCATTTTTTTAATAGTTTGTTTGACGAAATTTGCCGCACCATTATTAGGTGCGTAAATATTCAGTATGCTTAGTGCTTCCTGGTTTACTGAGCCTTTGAGCATTATGTAATGTCCCTCTTTGTCTCTTTTTATGTTTTGGATCTTGGGATCCATTTTGTCGGAGATTAAGATAGCCACTCCTGCCTTCTTGGAGTTACCATTTGCTTGGTAAACTTTCTGCCAGCCCTTTATTCTCAGCATATGCTTGTCTGCTTGCTTAAGGTGTGTCTCTTGCAGGCAGCAGATTGATGGGTTATGTTTTCCAATCCTCCAGCCTCTTTCTTTTAACATATGAATTGAGCCCATTTGTATTCAGAGTGATTATTACAATCTCTGGCTTCATGGTTGCCATATTCTGTTTTGTGTTTTGGGTCTTTGCCTATCTTCCTTCATATCAGTGTACTGCGTTTGAGTGGAGGGTTTCTATCCTGTCCTCTTTTCCATCTGAGACCGTGTTGTCCTGGTACGTGTTGCTGGCATGTTGGCTTCTAGATGGAGATGGGCTATATGGTGGTCTCCTGGTGGTTCTAGTTGGAGCTTGATCTTCTGGCCATAGTGAGTCAGCCAGTATGTTCTGCAGGGTCGGGTGACTTGCAGTATATTTTTTGAGTTCTTCCTTGTCCTGGAAGACCCTTATCTTACCCTCTATCTTAATGGATAACTTGGCAGGGTATAGGATTCTGGGGGAGCCATTTTTATCTTTCAGTTTTTGGAAGATGTTGCTCCATTCTCTCCTCCTCTTCATGGTTTCTGCTGATAAGTCTGAGCATATTCTTACCTGCGCTCCTTTGTATGTGACTGTCTTCCTTTCTCTTGATGCTCGTAGAATTTTCTCTTTTTCCTCTAAGTTGGATAATTTTACAATTATATGTCTTGGCGTGTTCTTCTTGGTGTTTAGCTTAGCCGGTGTCCTCTCTGCTTCCTGTATGAGAGTCGGATTCTCCTTTGTTAGGTTGGGGAAATTTTCTTCCAGGAATTCCTTTGCTATCTTGGCGGTCGATTTGTGTGTTATGTTGTGTTCCGGTAGACCGATTATTCGAATATTATTCCTCTTCATAGCATCTGTCATTGATCTCAGGCTGTCTTCTGTTTCTTTAATTTTCCTATCTGATTGTTTTTCTCGCTTGCTTCGTTTGGTTTGAGCGTCCTCGAGTTCACTGATACGGTTCTCAGCCTCCTCAAGCCTAGATATAGCTTCTGTGACCTTTTGTGTGGCCTCTGCTACCTCCTCTGTTAGTTTCTGCAGTTCCTTTTGGTGGATAGTATTCATCCCCTCTATTGTGGACTTCATCCCCTCTATTGTGCATTTCATCCCTTCTATCGTTGCATCCTTATTTTGGTTTGCTTCTCTTAGCTCCTGTATTACTGCAAGCAGAGTTCTGAAGATTTCCTTTTGTGGCTGATCTATATCTGTTTCTTCTATGAGTGACGTTAGGTCTGTTAAAGTGCCTCGTTTCTCTGATTTTTTTGTTGGGAGTGATGTGGTCTGTTGATTTTTCCTTGATCCTTTAATAGGCCCCATGCTTCTGGGAGACAGGAGTAACCTTATTGTGTGGAGGCTCAGGCCACTGTGCCGTCTCCTGGGGTGGCTGGGGCGGGCTGCGACAGGCTTAGGGCTGGCACTGGGGACCCAACAGGGCCCCAGGTGGTGAGAGCTGGCTGGAGCTCACTGACGGCTCCTCAGGGACTGCAAAGCCGAGACCCAGGCTCCACTGCAAGTGGAATGTTTGATCTGCCCGGGCTGTGAGCGGGCGCGGGGAGGCCCCTCGGATAGCTGCGCGGGCAGCTGCGGGACACTGCAGGGAACAATGGTGTTCGCTCTCCGCCCTTTTGGCGCGAAACCGCAGGGGGTAATGGCGCCCGCAAAGGAGGCTTGGCGCGAAACCGCAGGGGGCAATGGCGCCCTTCCTCCGCTCAGGGTCAGAGTCGCCGCCACCGGGGTCCCCGCAGCACCCTGGGGAGGGCACCTACTCTTGTGCCTTGCGCAGGGAGGGGCCCTTGGTGGGCAGACTCAGCAGCGCGGGGCGCCGCGCTCCGCGTGGAAGCTCAGGGTCTGGGACAGGCGCGGGTTGGGCTATGGCTCCTGTTGGCGGGAAGTGCTCAGCGCAGGGTCCCTGCCAGGAGTGGAGCTGCCGCTAGGCTGCCAGGGGCTGGTGGGGCCGGGTGGGGGTGGGAGGCCGGCACACGGAGGGCAGGTGGAGAGGTCCGCGGCAGCGGTGCGGGTGGATGGTCCCCCGTGGGGGTCGCCAGACAACCCGCGGGTTCGCTCCCCTGAGCTTGGATGAATGGAGGGAGGGACATGGGCCCGAGGGCAGATCGCTGCCCTGCGGGGAGAGGGGAACTGCGGGAGAGGAAAGCTTCTCTCCCAGTGGGGATCCGCGAGTGGGGAGTGGGCCACTGGAGTAGGGGAGCGTGACCTGCTGCGCCTGTCTAGGCAGGGCAGGCAAGCGGCTCTGGGCTGGCGTCAGGTTTGGGGATGGAGCCTAGGCCGGTCGCCAGTGAGCTCACGGCAGCTTAGTGGCCAGAGATGTCCCACTAGTCCGGTCCTCTTTCACCTAGACCCCTGCTCAGGACAAATACGTAGGGTGGGACTGGGGTGCTGTCCCAGGGGGATATTTCACTCACCAGACTCTTACTATTCAGCTACCTGGTCGCCAATCCCGCTTTGTTTGGAGGAGCTCTCAGAGTATGCCGGTGTCCCTGTCGGCCATCTTCGGTCCACTTTTGCTTTTTAAAAAATTCTTTAATTCTTACCTCAGCGGGCTCATGTTGTACTTGTCTTTTTTGTGCCTGACTTACTTCGCTTAGCATGATTTCTTCCAGTTCTTCCTATGCTGCTATGTGCCTCATACGTTCATCACTGCTTTTTAGTGATGTGTAGTACTCCGTTGTACATATATACCACAGTTTTTTAATCCAATCGTCAGTTGATGGAAATTTGGGTTGCTTCCAATTCCTTGCAATTGTGAACTGTGCCGCAATGAACATTGGAGCACAGATGTCTGGTCTTGGTTTGTTTCTTGCCTCTTCTGGGTATATGCCTAGTAGGGGGATTGCTGGGTCATATGGTAACTCTATTTCCATCTGTTTTAGGTATCACCAGATTGATTTCCATAGTGGCTGTACATACTTACAGGCCCACCAGCAGTGGATGAGAGTTCCTGTCTCCCCACAGCCCCTCCAACACTTGTTGCTTTCTGATTTTTTGAATTGGGCTACCTGTGAGGGTGTCAGGTGGTACCTCATTGTTGTTTTAATTTGCATTTCTCTTATGGCTAAAGATCGGGAACATTTTCTCATATGTTTGTTGGCCATTCGGATTTCTGTCCCTGTAAAATTTCTGTTCAAGTCCTTTGCCCACCTTTCAAGTGGGCTATTGGTTTTTTTCTTTTTGGAAGCTAGCAGAGTATTGTAGATTTTAGTAATAAGGCCTTTGTCTGAAATGTCGTTGCTAAAGATGTTTTCCCAGTCTGTGGACTCTCTTATTACTCTCTTGGTGAATTCTTTAGATGTACACAAGTGTTTTATCTTCAGTATATCCCATTTGTCGATTTGTGCCTCCTCTGTGTTTGTGTCCTTCCCTATTTCTGATAGCCTGTGTATTCCCTGCGCCAAAGTTCTCAAGTTGGTCCCAATTCCCTCACTGATGGCCCTAATAGTTTGGGGTTTAACTTCCAGGTCTGTGATCCACCTTGAGTTTATTCTTGTGCATGGAGTGAGATAAGGGTCTTGCTTCATTTTTCTGCATGTTGATATCCATTTTTTCCAGCACCACTTGTTAAAGAGGGCATCGGCTTCCCATTTGATATTTTTGGGGCCCTTATCAAAGATCAGCTGTGTGTATGCTGATGCTTTTATTTCTGGGTTTTCAGTTCTTTTCCATTGGTGTGAGTATCTGTCATTGTACCAATACCATGCAGTTTTGAGAACTGTGGCTGGATAGTATGTGCCAAAGTCAGGTAAAGCAAGCCTTCCCACGGTGTCCTTCTTGAGGAGTTCTCTGCTAATTCTGAGCTTCTTCCCTCTCCATATGAAGTTGGTAATCAGTTTTTCCATTTCTTTGAAGAAAGATGATGGTAATTGTATCGGGATAGCATTAAACTTATATAGTGCCTTTGGCAGAACTGACATCTTAACTATATTAAGTCTCCCAATCCAAGAGCATGGAATATTCTTCCATTTGTTGAGGTCGCTCTTGGTTTCTTATAATAGTGTTCTATAGTTTTCCCTATATAGATCTTTTGTTTTTTCAGTCAGTTGTATCCCTAGATATTTCAATTTGTGTTTGGCTATTGTGAAGGGTACTACCTTTTTGATCTCTTCTTCTGTGGTCTTATCTGATGTGTATAACAGTCCGATGGACTTCTGTTTGTTGATCTTGTATCCTGCCACTCTGCCAAACTCCTCTATTGCTTCCAGTACTCCCCTTGTGGAACTTTTGGGATTTTCCATATATAAAATCATATCATCTGCAAATAACGATAGTTTCACCTCTTCCTTCCCCAGACGAATACCTTTGATGTCTCTTCTTTGCCTTATACTGTTAGCTAAAACCTCCAGCACGATATTAAATAAGAGTGGGGATAAAAGGCATCTTTGTCTGGTCCCCCTTTTCAGTGGGATTGTGTTAGTCTTTTCTCCATTGACTACCACGTTGGCTGTTGGTTTTTCATATATAGCTTGTATTGTCTGGAGGAACTTTCCTTCCATTCCTATCTTCGCTAGTGTCTTAAACAGGAATTGGTGTTGGATGTGGTCATATGCTTTTTCTGCATCTGTCGATATTATCATGTGGTTCTTAAATAGTTTTTCATGTCAATGTGATGAATAATACTAATGGTCTTTCGTATGTTGAACCATCCCTGCATCCCTGGTATGATCCCACTTGGTCATTGTGAATTACTTGTTTTATATACTTTTGTATTCCGTTGGATAGTATTTTGTTAAGGATTTTCGCATCGATGTTCATAGGGATGTTGGTCTGTAGTTCTTAATTCTTGTGGGATCCTTGTCCGGTTTGGGTATCAGAGTTATACTAGCTTCATAGAAGGAGGTTGGGAGTTTGCCATCTTTTTCTATGTTCTGGAAAAGTTTGTGTAGGATTGGTATTAGTTCTTCCCTGAATGCTTGGTAGAATTCTCCAGTGTAGCCATCTGGTCCAGGGGATTTTTTTGTCAGTAATCCCTTGATAACCTTTTCTATTTTTTCTATTGCTATGGGTCTGTTGAGATTCTTGATGTCCACCGAGGATATTCTAGGGAGGGATTGTTTTTCCAGGAATTTGTCCATGTCTTCCACATTGCTGAATTCATTGGAGTACAATTCTTCATAGTATTGTGTAACTATCCTTTGGATTTCATTAGGGTCTGTTGTCATGACCCCTCTTTCATCCCTTATTCTTGCTATTGAGATTTGTTCCCTCCTTTCTTTGGTTAGGTTTGCCAATGGTCTATCGATCCTGTTTATCCTTTCAAAGAACCAACTTTTAGCGATATTAATTTTTTCCGTAGTTTTTTTTATTTTCCGTCTTCTGAAT
Organism: Tenrec ecaudatus; assembly: GCF_050624435.1. Classification (NCBI taxonomy): domain Eukaryota; kingdom Metazoa; phylum Chordata; class Mammalia; order Afrosoricida; family Tenrecidae; genus Tenrec; species Tenrec ecaudatus. The sequence goes on along the minus strand of NC_134530.1, from coordinate 186,729,592 downwards.
CTCAGCCCTGATTTGTATAATTTCTTTTCTTTTGCTATTTGTAGGGTTGTCCTGCTGACTCTGCTCTAGTTTTTGTAAATTTTGTGTCAGCGTATCCATCATGAGTCTCTCTTCCTTTCTTAGGTGTGCGTGTATTGCTATGAACCTTCCTCTGATGACTCCCTTTGCTGTGTCCCATAAGTTTTGGTATGTCGTGTGCTCATATTCGTTGGTTTCGAGAAATTTCCTGATTTCGTCTCGGATCTGCACCAGTATGCACTCCTTTTGCAGTAGAGAGTTATTCATCCTCCAATGATTTGCTCTTATTTTCTTTGTCTTCCTTTTGTTGATTTCCAGTCTTATGGCACAGTGGTCAGAGAGAGGTCTGTATTATTTCAATGTGCTTAAATTTATATAGATTTGCCTTATGCCCCAGCATGTGGTCTATCTTCGAATATGTACCATGGGGACTTGAAAAGAATGTGAAATTTTTTATATTTGGATGAAAAGCTCTGTAAATATCTATTAGGTCAAATTGTCTAATTGTGGAGTTTAGCTCTCTTGTCTCCTTGTTGAGTTTCTTTCCCTGTGATCTATCTTTCTCAGTGAGTGGTGTGTTGAAGTCGCCCACTATAATTGTCGAGTCTGTGATTTCTTTCTTAATCTTTTGGAGTGTTTGGTTGACGTATTGAGCTGGTCTCTCATTCGGGGAATATATGTTTACAATGCTTAGTGGTTCATTGTCTATGACACCCTTGAGCATTATATAGTGTCCCTCCTTATCCCTTTTTATGGTTTGCACTTTGAGGTCAATTTTATCTGAGATAAGGATTGCAACCCCTGCTTTTTTTGTATTGCTGTTTGCTTGGTAGGTCCTTCTCCAGCCTTTGATTCTCAGCCTATTTTTGTCTGTAGTCTTGAGATGTGTCTCGTGTAGGCAGCAAATTGATGGGTTGTGTTTTCTAAGCCATTCTGCTAGTCTCAGTCTTTTAATGCCTGAGTTCAGGCCACCGATATTCAGGGTTATTATCTCCATGTGCGGACTCTGTGATGCCATTTTATACCTTTTTTTAAAAATCTTTTTCTTTTAAGTTTTTATTATTTAAATACACCATATTAGAACAAATATCTCTGAAAATATCACAAATAAAAGATTTTTTTTCTTCATTCAGCAAATTAGAAGTAGGGGAAATTTCTACACAGTAGCTGCTATGAGCCTGATTCCCCCCCGCCCCCAATGTCTTTTTCTTTTGTTTTTGTGGGGTTTTTTTTGTTTTTTGTTTCTTTTCCCTTTGCCATAGGAGTAGCAACATTAAGACAAAAACACTTCCATGCATGCATACATTGTATTTTACAGAGATACAAATAAAAGTATTTGTGATAGAATATCACAAAATCCACATCTTTCCTTTATCTCATGTTCAGTTTTGATTGAAACACATTTCCTTACAACACTTAAATATACAAAGAGCAAATAGAATGTTGTTAAGGTAAAAACACAGGGTACAAACTCTGGCCAGTGCCCTGCTAATTGTTAATGAAGGTAGAAAGCAGATTTGAATGCTTCTTTTAATTAGCTTCATTAGTCGTTTCCCTCCTCCCAAGCTCCCCCCCCCCAAAGATGTCCTCCGGTGGATCTTTTTTCATTTTCTCTACAGTCTCCCATTAGCCCAGGTTCATGGAGTCCTTAATGTTCATCTTCAGTCATTTTAATACACCAATAAATGCGGGAAGGGCAATCAAGACTAAAGAAGGTACAATGGCATGGAACTGCACTGTGCGAGCTACAAAGGTGACTTGTCTACTGAGGACACATGGGATCCACCTGTGTGATGCACAAAATCTGAGATGAAGGCACGCATTCTGCATTACTCTGACCTTTTAGCAGACCTTCTGGTCTGGCAGTAGTGGATTGCTCTGAAGTGAATTCAAATGGCTATTGATGAGAGCTGTGGGTCTATCATGTTCACAAAATAAACTGTCATTGATGTAGTGAAACCGATCTCCCGGGACCAGGCGATACTGGCAGGTGGAGCATGTAAAACACTTAAGATGATACACATTGCCTTGTGCCCTCATGACAAGTTCACTCGCAGGGATCTACTGTCCACAAGCACTGCTCCATGTGCGGACTCTGTGATGCCATTTTATACCTTTTGTGTTGGGAGTTTTCCTACTTTCCTTTCTCATTAGTGTGTGTTTTGTGTGTGTATCATTCTTGACTTCTTTCCATCCTTAAGCCATTGCTGTCTTGTTGTCTGTTTTCTCTTTGTTGTGCTCTGGGTGAGGTTGTTCTATGTGTTGGTCTCTTATTTGTGCTTGGTGAGTGTTGTTCTTCTGCCCATACTGAGTCGGCGAGGATCTTTTGTAAGGCTGGGTTTGTTGTAACGTATTTTTTGAGTTTTTCCTTGTCTGGGAAGACTTTTACTTCTCCATCGATCTTGATCGATAATTTGGCTGGGTAGAGTATTCTTGGATTTGCGTTGTTTTCCTTCAATTTTTGGAATATGTTACTCCACTTTCTCCTTTTTTTCACAGTTTCTGCTGATAGGTCTGAGCATATCCTTATGTGGAAACCTTTATATGTGATTGCTTGCTTTTCCCTAGCTGCTCTCATGATTTTCTCCTTTTCCTCAAAGTTGGATAGTTTAACTATTATGTGCCTTGGTGATTTCTTCTTGGGGTCCCGTCGTGCTGGTGTTCTTTCAGCCTCCTGGATGGTTGCTTGGTTTTCATTCATTAGGCTGGGGAAGTTTTCCTCCAAGAATTCTCTCGCTATTGTTGCAGATGACTTCTTTGTTGTGTCTCCTCCGGTAGGCCAATAATTCTAATGTTGTTCCGCTTCATAGCATCAGACATAGCTCTTAGGTTTTCTTCAGCTTCTCTGATGCTCTTATTAGATTTTTGTTCACATTTATTAAAGTCTGCTTGGCTGTCCTCCACGACACTGATGCGGTTCTCTGATTCCTCCAATCGATTCTCAAGGAACACGATTCTGCTATTGTTTTTCATTATCTCCTCCTTAAGCTCCTGTATTTCCCTTTGGTGTATGTCTTTTATCTCCTCTATCGTTTCATTCTTTTTCTGTATTGTTTCCCTCATATCCTGCATGGCTCCAAGCACCATTCTGAGAGTTTCTTTGTATGGCATCTCAATGTCTGCTTCTTCTATGTATGTTGCTATGTTCAGGACATCTTCTGCCTTTGTCTTTTGTTTCTCCTGTTTTTTCATTGAGGTCGTTGGGGGTGATGGCTGTTTGCGTTGAGTTGTTTTTGAGGGACCAGGTGCCATTTTCTAGTCTCTCTCTGGAAGACTTATAGGAATGCTTCTTCGAACTGCCTACAGCTGATTTTGCCATGGGATTAACCTACCACTTTATCTTCCTGTGGCTTCCCTATCAGGGGAGTGCCCCAGATGGCAGATCGACTGCCTGCCCCAGTGTTTCAGAGGCTGGGCTGAAGTTCCTGCTATTGGTTTGAATATTGATAAGTGTTGGCTGAGCTGCCTTATGTCCCCAGGTACACAGGCAGGAACTCCCTGGTGAGAAGTCCGAGGAGTATCCCCTGGAGAGCAAGCAGGCCTTACCCTAGCCTTGGGCTATCTATGCAGGGTGGAGCTCACCTAGCTGGGTGTGACCCAGGCACAAATGCCCTAGGGCAATGGGAGTGTCCTTTAAGTCCGCAATGGAGTGTGAGAGCAGGGCAGGAACAAAGGGGGAAGAAAAATCAAAAAGTGAGACTAGACTGTGCAGGGGTACAGGGAAGCGAGGGAAGCAAAAGAAACTATGTAGCTGAGTCCCACTCCCTGCCTGTGAACCTGCAAGGGCTTACTCCCTGCCCCAAGCCCCAGCGGTAGTCCGCAGCTGAGCCCCAAGAAGAGTCGCAAGAAAGCTGCTGAGCAGCCCCCAGAGAAGTGGGGGGGGGGGGGACAGAGCAGAGATGTTAACAGACGCCGCAGTGTAGCTGAAGCTTGATCCCTGCCTATGGAGCTGTGGGGAGTTGGGTTTAGTCCTTGCTCAGACCATGTGGCTGTGCCTTGAAAAAGCCCCTGCACAGCCCTCTATGGCTGTGTGGGAATATAGAGCAGAGACACAAACAGAAGCAACAATGTAGCTGAACCCCAATCCCTGCCAGTGGAGCCGCAAGCGTCCTGTCCCTGCTCTGAGGCAGGCAGGGGAAAACTGTGGCTGTGCTGAGACCAAGCCCTGCTACAGGGTCCAAATGGTCCCGGCTTGGGCAGATGCAGCAGCTGGGCTAGGGTCGAGCCCCAGCCGGCTTCCACTGAGGTAAGCCAAAAGCCCCCAGCCCCTCAAAACCCCGTGGATCTGGGCCTACTTATCTTTATGATGCGCCTCCTGCAATCCAGTGGCGTTGAATTTCACTCTGAGCGACTCTCCTGGGCTGGATTCTGCGGAGTCCCTCTGGTCTGTGTCACTCCGTCGCCATCTTCCCGGAAGTCCTCTCTATACAATTCTATAGCCATATATAGTTCTTAAACAAAACAATAATAAAATCATATCTGTACCTAACACGACAAAACTAAAGTGCATACAATTCAATATGTGCCAGCCTCATTTAAACATAATATTCTATGTGAACAAAAACAAAAATATTCTATGCCTAACAATTGCAGTTAACACCTACACCACAAAGCAATAGTCCTATGAATATATTCCAGACATTTCATACCTTTATCCTCTCCATTTTGGGTATCCATTTTTTTTCTTAAAGATTTTTGTTTGTTTTATATTTTATTGGGGTTCATACAGCTCATATCACAATCCATACATACATCCATTGTGTCAAACACATTTGCACATTTGTTGGCATCTTCATTTTCAAAACATTTTCTTTCTACTTGAGCCCTTGGTATCAGCTCATCATTTTCCCCCTCCCTCCCTCATGAACACTTGATAATTTAGAAATTATTATTGTTTTTCCATGCCTTACACTGACCGATGTCTCTATCCACTTTTCTGTTGTCTGTCCCCCTGGGAAGGGGTTATATGTAGATCATTGTGATCGGTTCCCCCTTTCATCTGTCCCCCTGGGAAGGGGTTATATGTAGATCATTGTGATCAGTTCCCCCTTTCTACCCCCACCTTCCCCTACTCTCCTGGTATCATTACTCTCATTATTGGTCCTGAGGGGTTTATCTATTCTGGATTCCCTGTGTTTCCAGCTCTTATCTGTACCCATGTATATGCTATAGTGTAGCCGGATTTGTCAGGTAGACTTGAGGTCATGATAGTTGGGGGCGAGCGGGGGAAGCATTAAGGAACTAGAGGAAAGTTGTATGTTTCATCGTTGCTACACTGCATCCTGATTGGCTCATCTCTTCCTTTTGACCCTTCTGTAAGGGGATGTCCAATTGCCTACAGATGGGCTTTGGGTCTGATCCACTCTGGTTCCCCCTACTCCCCCAATTCACACTGGTATGATTTTGTTTTAGATCTTAGATATCTGATACCAGATCCTATTGACACCTCATGTTCACACAGGCTGGTGTGCTTCTTCCACGTGGGCTTGTTGCTTCTCAGCTAGAAGGCCGCTTGTTTATCTTCAAACCTTTAAGACCCCAGATACTATATCTTTTTTAAAAAAACATTTTATTAGGGGCTCATACAACTCTTATCACAATCCATACATATACATACATCAATTGTATAAAGTACATCTGTACATTCTTTGCCCTAATCATTTTCAAAGCATTTGCTCTCCACTTAAGCCCTTTGCATCAGGTCCTCTTTTCTTCCCCCTCCCTCTCCGCTCTCCCCTCCCTCATGAGCCCTTGATAATTTATAGATTATTATTTTGTCATATCTTGCCCTATCCGGAGTCTCCCTTCACCCTCTTCTCTGTTGTCCGTCTCCCAGGGAGGAGGTCACATGTAGATCCTAGTAATCGGTTCCCCCTTTCCAACCCACTCACCCTCTACTCTCCCAGTATCGCCCCTCACACCCCTGGTCCTGAAGGTATCATCCACCCTGGATTCCCTGTGCCTCTAGCTCCTATATGCACCAGTGTACAACCTCTGCTCTATCCAGTCTTACAAGGTAGAATTTGGATCATGATAGTTGGGGGGAGGAAGCATCCAGGATCTGGGGGAAAGCTGTATTCTTCATCGGTACTACATCGCACCCTGACTGACTCATCTCCTCCCCTAAACCCCTCTGTGAGGGGATCTCCAGTGGCTGACAAATGCACTTTGGGTCTCCACTCTGCACTTCCCCCTTCATTCACTATGGTATTTTTTTTTTTGGATGATGCCTTATACTTGGTCCCTTTGGCACCTTGCGATCGTACAGGCTGGTGTGCTTCTTCCATGTGGGCTTTGTTGCTTCTGAGCTAGATGACTGCTTGTTCACCTTCAAGCCTTTAAGACCCCAGACACTATATCTTTTGATAGCTGAGCACCATCAGCTTGCTTTACCACATTTGCTTATGTGCTCATTTTTTCTTCAGTGGTTGTGTCGGGAGGGTGAGCATCAAAGAATTCTAGGTTGTTAGATCAAAGTGTTCTTGCATTGAGGGAGGGCTTGAGTAGAGGCCCAGAGTCTGTTCACTTCCTCGGTGTATTGCCATATATATATATATATATATATATATATATATATATATATATATATATATATATATATATATATATATATGTGTGTGTGTGTGTGTGTGTGTGTGTGTGTACATAGGCCAATGCCTCTGTTTTTATGAATTAATATATTTACATAAGTAAATACTCATATTTATAGCTCCATCCAGTTTGCTTCCTAGATCTTTCCTCTGTTTCCTTTTATCCTCCTCCTGCCCCACCATCATGTTCACCCTCTGTCTCTTAGTAATTCCTCTCAGCTAGATTGCTGTTGCTACACCACCACCAGGATCTCTGCACCTTCCTCATTGCTTTCAATTCCCTAGTTGTTCCTCTATGGTGCTGTTTGCTCACCACTCACCCCTCCTCCCTGCCTTTTCATCCCCCCAAGTCCTGCCGTAACCCTCAGGCCATTGCTTTTTTCCTCAGGCTTGCTTCCCATGCCTATCTTATATAGGTAGGCAAAACAATGATAACAGAGACAAAACAAAAGATTAAATAAAAAGGAAAAAAGAGGAAAAACATACATAATTCCAGGTGTGTTCACTGACCTTTTTGAATATCTCCCCAACAGTCCTGGGGAGTTTTGGGAACTGCCCCTCCTAGACTCAAGTCTACTTTGGGGGCTCCTCAGGAGTTTTGTGGCTTTGTTTTGCTCTCGTTGCTGATCTGTTATGCTCCTTGGGGGGGTGGTCAGACTGAACTCACTCCCAACGTGCGTGCCAGTATTGGCCTCTGTTGCAGAACACTCCCGTGAGGAGACATCATGTCTCAAGTTGTTGTTGGCCGTACAGTCCTCGCTGTGCCTTAGCAGCTCCGTGCAGGGACATCATCCTCAGGGCTTGGTGTGCCAGTTTGGGGTCTAGTCCCTCGTTCTCTAAGAGAGAACTTTATATCAAGAAATAATTATACATTAATAAAACATCCCAGGGAGGGAGGGGAAAAATGAGGAGCTGATGCCAGGGGCTTAGGTAGAGAGCAAATTTTTTGAGAATGATGAGGAAATGAATGTACAGATGTGCTTTACACAATTGATGCATGTATGGATTGTGATATAAGAATTGTATGAGCCCCTAATAAAACAATTTAAAAAAAAGAAAGATTGACTTGGTATTAAGGGCTCATGTGGAAAGAAAATGTTTTGAAAATGATGATGGCAACATATGTACAAATGTACTTGACCCATGGATGGATGAATGGATGGATGGATGGGTTGTGATAAGAGCTGTATGAGCCCCAATAAAACATTTTTTGTTTTTTTAAAATCCCAACCCAGTCCAACACAAGTCCATAAGTCTGATACTAGTCCATAAGGCCTTCTTCAGATACTCAAAGAGGCAGTTCTACCCTGTCCTACCAGGTGAGTATGAGACAGCATTAATTCAGTGGCAGTCAGTTTGCTTGGTTGTTGTTGTTTATTTTAGAGGATGTGACTTAAGACATCATCCTTTGTGGGGTATAAATATTGATTCTAGCACACATCATCTCACATGGAAAGCCAGACCTAGATTTCCTGACAGCTTTGGTAGAAGCAAAAAGACCTGCTGAGACTTTTGGTCATTTTTGGCTTCTGACTCTGGACCTTGCATTTAGCTCGCTTCTGGCTGACCCTCAAATTTATTTTTGAAAATTTAATTTCCTTAATTATTATATACTTATATGTTGATTGCTATTGAGTTGTGATCCAATGTAATGCAGAATAGAGCTACACCATAGGATTTCTAAGCTTTCAGGAACAGATTGTCAGGCCTGACTTTTTTTCACTTAAAAAACTTTAATTTCTATTGGGGGCTCTTACAGCTCTAACAACAAACCATACATCAATTGGACCCTCAATTTTTTATTGAACAGTATTCATGTGAGACATTTCCCCCAAAGTTTCTTGAGTTCTTCGAAATCACAGAACTTAGGGACATGAGGAAATTTACCCAAGGGAGAATGCAGTAAAATGGAGCACAGTAGCATCTTGGAAGAGTTGGGCTTTTCGGATATCTTCAGTCCCCAACTTCTTGAGACTAGTCTGGTATTAATTCTTTTTTTTCTTTCTGGTATTAATTCTTATGAATGAAATTATTACCACAGTATTCTATTTGATGGCAGGAGAGTTGTGCAACCATGTTTGGGCAGTGGAAAAGTTCCTCTCAGCATAATAACTATCCCATCTGACATTTCACACTTCTAACAATGGTAAAAGATACTATCCAGCTCTTTTATACATGGATGATGCACATCGGACAGTGACAAATGACAAGATTCAGATACAGTAACAATTGTGTGGGTTTAGGTTGTATGTCAACTTGCTTGGGCCATGACTTTCAGTGGTTTGCTATAATTTAGCAGTTGTATTCTGATGTCATCTACCTGTGATTTGGAATGGTCACCCTCCATTTTCACAGCATGCTGACTTTGGTGTAATGACCTGGTCTTTGGAACCTAACCACCTTAATAAATAAGGAGTGGATGTATATATGTCCAGTTCTGACTATAGAGATTCAGGTTTGGGGTGTTGGTGTGGGGCGAGGCATCTTTATTTATGTATGTATGTTTAACAAGTGATTCCATCCTATGGCCCAGGGTGAGATCCACTTATGTAGGGCAACAGTTCTCAAGCTTTTTTAGCAAATGATGAATAATACATATGTAGACTTGGCAGGCCATATATTCTTTGTCATAATTACACAACTCATTCATTATACTGTGAAAGGAACTATAGATAAAATGCAAACAAGTAAGTGTAACTGTGTTCCAATAATATTTAATTTACAAAGACAGACAAATACGAGGACGGTAGCATGATTTGGTACTTGGGCTACTGCTTGCCAACAACGAGATACATGAAGAAAAATGTTATTTGATGTAGCCAAAGAAAGTATATTATTATTATGTTTAGAGCTATGCAGAGTTAATTAAATAGATAGGGCCTGTGTCTTTTAAGGAATTAGTAATCTAAAGCAATAATAGCACAGACATAATATTTATAAGCAACCCTTTAAGAGTAATTATCACACAAACAGATGACTATACAAGACTAAACACGAAAATAACTTCAGGAGTGAGTAGGGTTTCCTACTGCCCTTGATTTACAAATATCAGATGAATATACAACTATAGCTCATTCAGGAAATGTCGTAAATAGGAGAACAAGGCCCAGGGCTGATCATCCCTTTCAAAAAGAATCCATAGAAGAAACCATCTTTTAAAAGGGGTCCTTCAAGTAACACTTCATGGCTCTCCTTTCACTGAATTTGCCGTCTCTCAAGTCTAATTTCTTCAACAGTGAACATAATTAGCAGATTTATCCTCAGCTTATAAACTATTTGGTGGCTGTATTGAATGATGCCAGAAATGACTTTCTTTAACTGAGAACAAAGGAAAAATTATTTTCTTAATGGGAATGATAAAATTAGGAGAAAAGCCAATAAATCATTGTCTTTGTGTCCATGCACATTGGGGTATGTTTAAATTATCTACTATCTACAACTATAGAAATGATACAATAGTAATTTTGGAACAAGGTTAGATTCTCTTATATCCCTGAAATATAGACAGTTGTAATGAATTTTTTTTTTTTTTGCTGCCCCGTATCTAAAAATTCCGATTGTTTAGGAATCTTTCTCTGGGCGATGGGTGACAGCATCTCTTCTCTGACTGAAGGAGCCCAAAGCCCGTATCGTGGTCTTCACTCTACTCCCTCCACACAAGTGCAGCCAGGGTCAGGGATTGGTTAACTTGACTACTCTTACTTGGGACTTTGAATCTGGAGTGAGTGACACAGATTGTGTTAGGCCAGATTGTCCTCAAACTATGACCCGGAGGCCACATGCGGCCCGCTGAGGACATTTATCCAGTCCGCTGGGTGTTTTTGCCCCGTTTGTTTTTTTTTACTTCAAAATAAGATATGTGTAGTGTGCACAGGAATTTGTTCATAGATTAAAAAAAAACAACTATAGACCGGCCCTCCAATGAGTCTGAGGAACAATGAACTGGCCCCTGTTTAAAAGGTTTGAGGACCCATGGTCTAGAGAAACAAATCCAGTGACCCTCATCTATATAAAAGAGCTTTGTATCAAGAAGTAATTATATATCAAGAAGACATCCCAGCCAAGTCCAACTAAAGTTCTTAAGTCTGATGATACTCCATAAATCCCTCTTCTGAGTCAAAAGTAGTTACATGCTGGTGACACAGAGTAGTGAGCTAGGAAGCAGGACTATCACAGACTTGTGGGAGCAGAATTGTGTGGCTCCACATGGTACAGTACCAACAGCTCTTAGAGTTGGCAGCAGAAAGCAAAGTATCAGAGAGAGAGAGAGAGTCACAGCTTTCCCTCCTTGGAAGAAGTCACACCCTCAAGGAGGCATCATCAGGCTAACTTGGTGGACAGATTGGATTCTACCCCTAAATCCTCAGGTTGACATAAAAGCATCTAAATACCACACAGATGTAAGTAGAACTCATTCCACAGGCAACGTTGAGAAAGTGGCAGTCATCCCTGGAGCAGTCCCTGTATGGCAGTTACACAATCTCCTGTCAATTTAAGCGAAGGGGTGGGGTCGAGCCTGTCAATCAGATGGAGATAAATAGCTCTCTTGAGGCTAGACCCAGTTTCTCTACCTTCCCTTTCCTGCTGTTGAGACACTCTCTCCTTGTGAGATATTCCTGTTGACAAGCCATGTGGAGCTATGCTGATGGAGCCATAGCTCTGGATCTGGAGGAGCCACGTGGAAACCCATGCCAGCACTGAGTTGCTGGCCACCACTGGATCCGCAATACTTTCCACCCACTGGCTTGTGATCTTCCTGCATTCAGTATCATTGCATGCGTTATGTGAGCCTGAAGAAGACTTCATAGATAGGCCACAGACATATGGATTAATATCAGATTTATGATTGCAGCAGTACAGTGACAGGGAATTATCAGAGGTTCAGGCCAGATTCAGAAGAGGATGTGGAACATGAGGTCAATGTTGATGTCAGATAGAGCTGGGCTCAAAGCAAAAAATACCAGAAAGATGTTTATGTTTCATTGACTATGCAAAGCCATTCAACTGTGTAGACCATAATAAACTGTGGATAATCTTGAGAAAATTGGGTTTCCAGAGCATTTCATTGTGCTCATTCAGAATCTGTACACAGATTAAGAGGCAGTTGTGCAAACAGATCAAGGGCATACTGCATGGTTCGAAATCAATAAAGGTGTATGTCAGGGTTGTATCTTCTCACCAAACTCATTCAATCTGTATGGTGAGTAGGTCACTAGAGAAACTGGATTATATGAAGAAGAATGTGGCATCAGGAAAGTTAATAGGTTGCAACAAGTAAGGACTAGTAAATGGTTAAGCATACTGTCATTGGCCTACACATCTCTCTTCAGCCTGCAGTCAAGTCTCTTTGATCCTCAACTTCTCAGTCACATGGTTCTTTGGCGTCTGCCTCTGTGGGCCCAGAAGCCAGACACATGTCACTAGATCTCATAGTTCCATTCTCTGTGGCCAGGTGAGAAGATACCCTATAGTCTCGTTGCTGCTCCTCTCAGCCTCTGTGCCACACAATATAGTGCATCTGGCCTCGGTGGCCCCCGCCATTTCAGACAGAGATCTGCCTTTGATTTGTGTCCCAAATTAAAAACCTGCCATCGAGTCGATGCTGACTCATAAGGACCCTGTGACTCATAAGGGAAACTCAAAAGGGTTTCCCAAACCATTAAAAAAAATCATTTTATTGGGGACTCACACAGCTCTTACACAGCTCTCATTACAATCCACACATGCATCCATTGTGTCAAGCACATTTGTACATTTGTTGCCATCATTTTCAAAGCATTTACTGCTTGAGCCCTTGGTATCAACTCATTTTTTCCCTCTCCCTCGTGAACCCATGATAATTTATAAATTATTTTTTCATGTCTTACACTGATCAATATCTCCCTTTACCCACTTTTCTGTTGATTGCTCCCCCTGGGAAGGAGTTATATGTGGATCATTATGATTGGTTCTTCCTTTCTCCCTCCACCTTCCCCTTCCCCTCCTGGTATCATTATTTTTTTATTGGCCCTGAGGGGTTTATCTGTCCTGGATTCCCTGTGTTTCCGGCTTTTATCTGTACCACTGTACATGCTCTGGTCTAGCTGGATATGTCAGGTAGAATTGGGGTTATGAGAGTGGGGGTAAAGGGGAAGAAGCATTAAGGAACTAGACAAAAGCTGTAGGTTTCATCGGTGCTATAGTGCACCTGACTGATGCATCACTTCTTTGTGACCCTTCTGTAAGGGGATGTGTAATTGTCTACAAATGTGCTTTGGGTCTCTACTCCACACTCCCTCTCATTCACAATGATATGATTTTTATTTCAGGGTCATTGATGCCTGATACCTGATCCCATTGATATCTCATGATTGTACAGGCTGGTGTGCTTCTTCCATGTGGGCTTTGTTGCCTCTAAGTTAGATGGCTGCTTGTTTATCTTCAAGCCTTTAAGACCCTAGACGCTATATCTTTTGATAGCCAGGCACCATCAGCTTTCTTCACCATATTTGCTTATCTACCCATTTTGTTTTCAGCGATTGTGTTGGGAAGGTGAGCATCATGGAATGCCAGATTAATAGAACAAAATGTTCTTTCATTGAGAGAGTACTTGAGTGGAGGGCCAAAGTCCATCTGCTACCTTAATACTAAACCTACATATATATATGCACATAGATCTATTTCCCCATCGTTATATATATTTACATATGCACATGCCTGTATTTAGACCTCTGTAAATGCCCTTTTGCCTCCTAGTTCTTTCCGTTTACTTTCCTATTGTCCCACTATCATGTTCAGCCTTCATTTGGGTTTCAGTGATTCCTCTCAGTTACATTGCCCTTGATCAAGCCCTACCAGGCATCCTATGCCCTCCTTGCCATTGCTTTAGGATCACTTGTTGTGCCCTTATCCTTGGATTTAACACCCACTTCCTCTCCACCCCCACCCCCACCAGTGTCTTTCTGGAACCATCAGTCCTGTATTTTCTCCTCTGGATTGTTTATCCCACCTATCTTTTCTAGATAGACATGCAGAGACAATAATAAACACAAAAACAGACAGAGCAAAACCAAACAAAAGAAAACAAAATCAAAACAACTACAAAAAAAACCCCCAATGACAAAATAAAAAGTCCATGAATAGTTCTAGGTCTGTTTTTTGAACTTTAGGTGTGTTTTTCAGTCCAGTCTGATGGGGTGCCACGCCCTGGCCCCCAAATCTATTTTTGGCATCCCCTAGGAACATCATTGCTCTTTTTCCTCTTGCTGTTCTGTTGCATGCCCTTACCATTTCGCCCCAGTGTAGTGGGGTCAGATCGGGCACAATTCCTGTACTGTGTCTCCAGTGTTTGTCCCTCATAGCGCTATGGGTCAATGAGGGACGTCATGCCCAGACCTATAACTCTTCTAAAGAGTAGAAAGCCCTTTCTCCAGTGGAGCAGCTGGTGGTTTCAAACTGATGACCTTTCAGGCTGTAGTCCAAATGCATAACTACTTTGCCACTAGGGTTTCTCTTTATTCTACAAGATTGTAAAAAAAAAAATTCAGGCAAGGACACATATCTTACTTATTTTTATATTTCTTGCTTACTTCTCTGATGTTAGCAGCCCTGGCGGCACCGAGCTTCTAACCATAAGGTCAACAGTGTGAACTCACTGATCACTCCACTTGAGACAGATGAGGCTGTCAGCTCCTATAAAGATTTAAAGTCTTGGAAACCTAAAGGAGAAGTTTTACTCTGTGCTATAGGGTTGGCTACAAGTGAAAATCAACACGATGGCAAGAATTTGGCTTTTGAGACTCTTGCCCTTCCCTAATTCCTATCTATAGATAACATGTTTATCTATAAACAAGACATTAGATGACCTTGTGGGTTAGGCAGGCAGGGAGACCTGGTGGTGTAGTGATTACCAGTTGGGCTGTGATCGGAATTGTTGGCAGTTCAAAACCACCAGCAGCTCCAGGAGAAAGAATGGGCTTTCTACTACCCTCAACAGTTACAGTTTCGGAAACCCACAGGGCGGTGGGTGGGTGGGTGAGTGAGTGAGCGTGCCCTGAGACATTGTTTCAAATCTAACAGCTGCTATTCGGGAGAAAGATGTGTCTCCCTGCTCTCAAAAAGAGCCCTGGTGGCTTAATGGTTACCCGGTGATCTACTACCTGCAAGGTTCAGCTGCTCTTAAAGAGTTACAGCCTCGGAAACCCACAGGGACAGTGCTCGCCTGTCCTCTAGGGCTGACATGAGTCTGAATGGACTTGGTGGCAGTGAGTTTGGTTTTTGGTTTATCTGCTCTCAAAAAGATCAGAAACCCTATAGAGGGTCACCATAAATCAGAATCGACTAGTTAGCTGTGGGTTTGAGCTTTTATTGTTGTTCTTCTTAGTCAATGATTTAAATGGCCTGGTATCTAAGGTATTTTTCAGTCCTAATAAAAGAAACAGGAGTCCTTGGAGCACACACTGCTAAACACTCAACCACTAGTTGTACAGTTGAAAGTTTGAGCTTACGCAGAGATGCCTCTGAAGACAGGCTGAGCATCCACTCCTGAGATTTTAGCCACTAAAAACCCAATGGAACAGTTCTACTCTGCACACAATATTGTCACGATGATTCGAACAGACTCAGGGGCAACTCACAACAATGTGAGAAACAGTATTTTCAGTTGACAATTACATATTCTAGAGTACTTTTTAACTTAATAATGTGTTGCTGGTTATGTTAAAAGAAAATAATCAAAGGAAGAGCAATATAGTACATGTATACAGAAAATATATAGAAAAACGAATAAGGGATTGTTTTAATGAATTCATGTCTGACTTAAAAAATAGCATTAGACTGTACAGATGTGCTTTATACAATTGATGTATGTATATGTATGAACTGTGATAAGAATTGTATGAGCCCCAATAAATTGTTAAAAAAATATATGCACATAGATCTATTTCCCCATCCTCATAAATAAATATATTTACATATGTAAAAAATAGCATTAATCTTTTAAAATTAATGTTAACTGCAAAACTTTATTCAATTAATTGCCATCCTTACTGGACTCACTAAGAGACTAAAGACTACAATGACAGATTCGTAAGCCCTATACATTGTGTTTTATATGTCCTGACTCACAGTGGTAAAGGCCAAGGCAGTCTAAATTTCTAGCCACTGCACATCGGAATTAATAGCACAAAGTGAAGCAAATCTAAATTGTTAGTTACAAAATAGTGATTTCTGAAGCATAAATGACTATACAACACATTTAAACTCTTTGCCTTTAGTAATAGATTTTAAATATATCAGCTTAAGGTGCTCCTCAAATCTTATTCATATCACTAACCTTAATACAAATTTCATTTGATTAAAACAAGCATTTCAAAATTGAAAGAGAGCTCAGAAGTATCCATATTCTATTAGAATTTCCACGTAAGACATTTAGTTTTATTTGCAATAGATTAAAAAATGTGGATAGCAAAATTGGAGGGGGAGGAGCTTAATTCATTAGTCAACATTTTTACACTGAGTTATCAATATGAGAATTAAATTTTGAATAACCACTCCCACCCCCCTACTTGAAACCCAAAGAACAAATTATCCTCCCAATACATCTCATACTTCTTACCCTAACTGGGGAGTTACATGTGACTTTTTGTAAATTAGTTTTATTACAAACACTTAATATTTCCTTCTGTGTTTATCTTTTTCATCTAAGTCTTTGTTGAATTATATCACAAAGATGAACTTTGGGAAGTCCCTCCATTTTTCATTGAAATATTAATGAAATAATTTAAAAAATTAATTTAACTTAACAGTAATACTTTTAAAGGAAACCTTGAAGAGATCTTACCAACTGTGGTACAATTATTAATAGTTCACAGAAAGTACATTATCTGGGTTTCTTGAAATGGAAGTTAGATTATTTGCTTGCCTAAACAGGGAAGTTGGCATGTTTGCCTAGCAACAGCTGCTAAAACCTTCTGTTGTGGAAGGTTCCCTAGGAGTGAGAAGAAGGGAGGAGGAAGGGGGAAAGGCAGGAGAAGCAGATTAATGTTTTGCCTAGCAGGGGGAGGGAGAACCAGCAGCCTGGCAGTTTAAGGAAAAAGGTACCAAAGAGAGAAAAGAAAGCACTTGCTAACCTAATTCCAACACTGTAGCTAAAAGTTTGTCCCTTTGCAAGGTGAGGGTTACAATCTCATGGGTTGAAGAGATTACAGATTTAGCCTATTTCAAAGGGATCAATAAGAAAAACTTCAGCAATAGGTCTTCCAAAAAGAAGCTGAATTCCAAGTAGTAGGAAGGAGTCAGCAAATAAAAAGAACTCTTCCCTGGTAAGAGTTTAGGAATCAGTGTGATTGATAAATGCGTTACAGACGATGATAGGATGTATTAGGGTAAATACATTTGCCCTAAATACTTTTATTTTGGGTGTTGGCTGTAGGGAAGGGCAGAGAAGTAAAATCTGCTCTTGGTCAAGCCCTAAAATGAAAGGGAAAAAAAAGCAGTTATGCAGAGTGAGATGCATTAAAGGAGTTTATTTGGGGACCATCTTCCTCTACCCTGGGCAATTTTTAAAACGAACGATAATGTTAAAAGAATTTAAAAGGCTGTAGAGTGTTAAAGAATTCTACTTCTCTTCCTTTCTCAAAAGCAAGAGTTTAGATTAAAAAAAATTATCTTTAAGGAGCTTCCCTTTCTCCAAATCAAAATGTTAAAATGGTTACCTTTCACAGGAGAAAAGTAACTTTTTCAGTAGTCCTAAAGGGTTGCTTCTAGATTCAGCCCCCATGATTTCTTTTGCTTACTTAGGCCTACCTAGGTCAGGAAGACATTTTGGAGTGGCGTCGAGACTTTGGTGCAGAGGTGACTTGGGCAAAGGTGCTGGGACGGAAAACCTGTATAGAACGACCGGAGAAATAACTGGGGAAAAGATGTGAAAAAGAAAGCAAAAGTCGAAAGGCAAGTACTGAGAAAGCCAAGAGGGTTGCGGCAGCGTGGGATTTGGTAACAACTCGCAGGATTCGACAAAAACGTCAGAAACTTTCCGATGTCACCCTCGCTGCCCAGGGCGCTGGAGGAGGGAGGGCAGGGCGGGGCGGACAGCTGGACCAGTTCTTCAGCTCTGGGCGTTTGTCGCTTTGGGTCGGGACGGTGAGCGCCGCCGAGCCCCGTCCCGGGCGTTGGTGGCGGGTGACTCAGAGCCCCGCCCCTGCGCGCGCCCCGCCCCCGGAGGAGGAGCCCCGCCCCGGAGGAGGGGCCTCGCCCCCGGGGAGGAGCCTCGCCCTGGTCTCCGCCCGTCTCCGGGGCGGGCGGGAGCCTGAGGAAGAGGAAGGGGACGAGGACAAGAAAGACTGGGCGGTGGAGGAAGAAGAGGCAGACTACCAAGATGGCCCCTGCTGCAGGAGCAGCCTCAGCAGCAGCAGGTGGGAGGCCGGAGGCGACGCTGGCCGTAGCGGCGGCGGCCGTGGCCCGGCGGCCCGGGGCAGAGTCAGAGTCGACAGTGGCGGCGGCGGCGGCGGCGGCTGTGGCGACAGCCGCGGGGACTCGGAGCTGAGAGGAGCTGCTGCTCGGACCAGCGCGGTGAGCGGGCGGGCGGGCGGCGGCAGCCTGGACGGAGGGAACGGGGAGGCTGGGGCGCGGGCCTCCGCCGGGAACAATGGCAGCCGTGGCAGGGAAGCGGCCTCCGCTCCCGCTCTCTGCGCCGGCGGCAGTGGCCGCCCGGCCGGCCCTAGGCCCCGCAGGGACCCCGCTGGCTCCGAGGGTCTGATCGGTGGCCGGCGTCCTGTAGGCCTCAGGCCTCCGCGTGCCGCCCGGAGGGACTGCCCGGGTGGGTAGGCCGAGGGGAGGAGCGGGCGCCGCCCTGGCCGAAGGGAGGGCGAGGGGGGCTTTGGCGGGAGGGAGGGGGCTGCATGGCTCCCCCGTTATTCCGAGGGCCTCGACTGCGGAGAAAGTGCGCGCAGGAAATGCTTTGGGGACCCCTCGGTTGGTGGGGGTGGGGAGAGTGAAGGCGCCGGTAAACAGGCGCCGCCTCGGCCTCCCTCCCTCCACCTCTGGGCGGCTCGCTGCTCCGCCTCTGGAGCGCTCCTTGGCCGAGTGGCTTTGCGGTGTCTAATTAATTCCCTGTCTCTCCTGGAGAGCGAGCCTGATAGCCTTCGTTCTCCCTGGCGGTGGTGGGGAAATCACTTGTGCAGGTGTCTTTACCAAAGAAGATTTTAGGTGCCTCGGCCAAAAAAATACAAGGTAGAAGGATGTGATTTTCGGCAAGGGATGGGAGGGGTGGAGTAGTAGGGATGGTCTTTCTCAACACGAGTTGTGCCCACGGCCCCGGTGAGAGTGAAACAAGGGCTCTTTTGGAACAGTAATAATGACATCCCAGAATAGTCTATGGAACTGGAAACAAAGCCGGTTACTGGCGACGCAAAGACGAATTGTACTGTTTGAATAGGATTCTCCCCCCCCCCCGCCCCCCCCGTGCTTTCCCCCTCCCCCATGAGCCGCCTTAGATTGATGGGCAGCATACGAAACATTAACATAAAATGGAACTAGTAAGGTTCCTTCAGGAGACAGAAGTGGTTTTGCTCCAGAGCAGAAACTTTTTGAGCTCCTGCCTCTCGTTCTAATTTTTCTCCCAGTGATTTGTCTTAGTTCTTCAAGACCAGTCTTTTTATTCCACGTTTTCAAATTTGACTTTTAAAATATTACTCTAATTTCCAGATACTAGCAACGCAAACTTCTGTTTCAAATATTTAGTCTTATCTGGAGACAGTCCTTCATTATATCTGCCATATTTCCCCTAAACTTAATTTTGCAGGGCATCTGCCACATTCATTTCAGTTGTTTCTCTTTAGTTTCCATCCTGATGTGCAGATATTTATATTAAATTGCTTGGAGGCATTGAAGATTACTTTCCACTATTTTAACATTCAAGTGTGTGGTCCATTTAAAGGCTTTAGTTCATGAAGGGAGATTGGTTGACTTGTGCAGAGGGGACGCTAGTGAGACGTTCTTGCATAAGTAGGGCCAAATGGAAATGGTGGGTCAGGTGATGTCAATTGTAATTAAAAGGGTTTTCAGCTTATATGAAGTCTATGAAGAGTAGCCCTAATTTAGTTCCTAGAGTATGCCTTCTTGAAGAATCGCCATCACTGTAATAAACATGGAGGCAGGTATTGTTTAGGTTTTGACATATAATGGTTTGATTATCAGTAATGTCTGTTTTATGCCTAGCATAAATACTCTGGTGGGTGTTTGATTTTTTTTTTTTAGTGGCGAGGAAAGAAAGACAGTCACATGATTCCTGATGATAGAAATTTTTGGGAAATAAGTGTTTCAGAAAGGAAATATTTTTTTTTAAGTGCTCAGGTCTGATTTTTTTCATGCTGAGTTTTTAAAGGTCAGTACAGAGCCCAAGTAATTCTGTATTGTGATGGTACTTAAATTTGTATGTGATTCTTATCCTATTAGAACATTTGTTGTAATTTAGGAGTTTTCTAATGGTAAGTGACGAGGTGAGTTTGTTGGTTTTTTTGTTTTTTTCAAAAATAGAATGTATCAAGGACCAATTTACTGCAGTTTTCCAGGAAACTGTGATTTCTCGTGTAAAGGTTTCATGTTTGAAATTGGATATTCAGTAGGAATGGCTTCATTTTGTTTCAAAACTATTAAGATGTGATCTCCCAATTGTTAAATCTTCTGTGTTGATGTCGACTTTGATTGTTTCAGTTCAGATTTTCTCACATAGTATTTATGAAGTTTTACTAAGTAGGAACTTGAGAGTCAGGTTTGCATTTTCTTGGTAATTTTAAAGGGTAATGTGTGCTTCATGTGATGAAATTGGAAGGAGGGTTTTTACACGGTAATAATCATAGTTTTTTTTATCTATCATAGTATATATTGCAGATCATTTATGTGCTGAATGAATAAAAGTATCACATTTAATTCACATAGTCATGCCTACATTGTCCTCACTTTATATATGAAGAAACTATGTCTCGGAAAAACTAAACAATTATTCCAAAACCCACATAATTAATAGTTAAAAATGTTTACTCAAAATCTTCGTCTTGTGACACAAATTAGATGCTTTACTACTGTCACTGTATGTCTCAAGGCTCAGGCATTTCTTATGTGGACAGATTATTATTTACATTGACCTTGAACTGTATTTTCTAATGCTAGATCATTGCTCTAATATCCTTTTTATGTTCATTAGCTATTCATTGAAAATATTCATGGACAAGTTTGAGAAAGTACTTACTGTATATGAATCACATTTTAGCATATCTGAATGATATAAAAACTAATACTTGTACCTAGGATTGATTTGTAGTTTTGCATCTTTAATTTGTTTACATAAAAATTATTAAAGTGTACATATACAAAAATTTGAAGCGTTTTATTAACATTTTTGTTTTTAATCTAGCTTTTTCCTCATCTAGGACATAGATCATTTAGAATTCTGAATTGGAGGGATTTTACCAGTCTACTCTTATATATATCATGAAAGTGGCTCACATCCAACAAAATGAAGCATAAAACTGATACACGATCTCTCTGTTCAGTGGACACCTCAGAGCAGGATGTTCCTTGGCATAGTTTCTGACCTGGTTTACCATTGGCCCGGCTCAAGGGTTCAGGTGATCTTCCTACTTGGATTCAGATACACATAAATTCTCAGATTGAACTGTGCCAGAATAGCCACAAATTTCAAAATTAGCCTGTTTGTTTACTCCTAGACTGTAGACTAAATTATGACTAGCCTTGAAGTCTACAAAGAAAGATTATTTTTTTATATCAGGCATTTATACTAAGAAATATTTCTTCAGGATTTCTTAGGGTAGATTTAAGTTTATTAAGCTGAAATAATGTTCTACATCTCCAAGACAATTCACTTTTATATCCATTATTCCTCACTTGTTTACTTCATATATAATCTTGTTAACTTCTATAATATTACAATAAATATTAGGTTAGATGTTCCTTATGCATTCACAATAGTTTCCTGATTGATTGAGGTTTGGAGGGAAAATTAAGAGTTAAAAAGAAAAAAAATTGAGTTCATGATAATAAAATCCAGGAGATGGATTGTTAGATTATGGTCTGTAATTGGATATAATGCTTTATAGTTGAGCTGACTAATTGGAATCACTTTCTGTCAGAGGAATAAAATAAAGACATTTGTATTTTTCTTAATTATTACAAATATAAATAATGTTTAGTAGTGTTAACAGTACTCGTCTAAATAGATAACAGTATACTCCTTAATGATTATTACTGTACATATATAGATGTAATTTAACTTGTAATGTATTTTATCTTTAAAATCTCCAAGAACTAAATAGCATCTGAACATGAACAGGGTTTTTGAAGAACAGAAGCGTTCTAAAAGGGTCCATTTTATCTAAATATAACATGATTTTTAAAAGTTTAGTCATTTATTGTGGACTCTTACACTTCTTATAACAATCCATACATACATACATCCACTGTGTCAAGCACATTTGTACAGATGTTGCCCTCATCATTCTCAAAACATTTTGTTTCTACTTGAGCTCTTTGTATTAGCTCATTTTCCCCCCTTCTTCTCCACCCTCCCTCATGAACCCTTGATCATTTATAAATTATTATTATTTTCATATCTTACACCGACTGCTGTCTCCCTTCACCCACTTTTCTGTTGTTTGTCCCCCTGGCGGTGGGGGAGGTCTGGGAAAGGGCACAATATATATCAATCATTGTGATTGGTTCCCCTTTTCTCCCCTACCCTTATGGTGCCACTACTCTCATTGGTCCTGAGGGGGATTTTTTATTTTAAAAATCATTTTATTGGGGGCTTGTAAAATTCTTTTTATTTAAATTGGATTTTTTTTTAATTGAAGTGAAATTTATATAACAAAATGAACTGTTCTAAAGTGAATACTTCAGTGACATTTACCATGTTTCATATTGTTCAACCACCACCTCTACCTCTGTCTGGTAACAAAACATCACTCTGAAAGGAAACCCATACCTGTTAGTTACCCTCCCCCAACCCCACCCCCCATGCCAGTCCTTAGCAACCACTTTCTGCTTTATTCTCGGGATTTAACATGCAATTATTAGAGTAAAAATTCGCTCAAGCAGAGCAGCTGATGGTTTCAAACTCCTGACCTTATTTATGGTTAGCAGTCCAACCCATAGCCACTATGCCAGTGGTGCTCAATTGAGGAGGAAGACTATGTATAACTGAAATTGTAGGGAAATTGCACTTTCAGGTGTGCTTGTTGAGAATCATAGCAATTGCAGGTAGGTCCCTCCAGTAGAGTTTTATACAAACCTCAAGCTTACTTGTTTCACTTCATTGGGTTTTGAGAACTGAATCTTAGAATCATATGCAAATGTGAGCAACTAACATTTAGTGTCTGTTTAGTTAGAACTTGTTTTTCTTTTTTAAAAATAATTTTATCGGGGCTCTTAAATCTATCACAATGCATACATTCTTCTGAAGTGTCAAACTCATGTGCACATATGCCACCATCATCATTTCAAAGTACTTTCTTCCCACTTGAGCCCCTGATATCAGCTTCCCATTTCCTGCACTCCCTCACAAACCCTTGATATAGAACTTGTTTTTCTTAGTATATGTGCTGCCGAAGCGAGCACAGAACTTGTTTTTCTTAATGTGCAGATTTATAGGTTTTGTTTGAGCTTACATTAAAAATGCTTATTGGAATTACCGTTATACACTTGTAAAAGCCAAGTTTTTCAACATGTTTTTTGTGGTAAAATTAGGTGCCTTGGCTGATATTTGGATCAGCTTATACTCAAGTATATATGGTATATAGAAGCTCTTTGATTGCTATGAACCCAACTTTCTACCTATTTTACTCAGCTAATCTTTCAGCATTTTCAGTTATGATTTGCTTGAGAGTCTGCTTTTAAAATGCCTAGTTGGGTAAATCTAAAAACCTTGTTCTTGATCCAATCTGTACTGGATCCATATAAAAAACAGGAACACTCTTCTTACAAAGGCTATTGTTTTGCAGTTTTATTTGTTTTTGTTGATTGAAAGAGGGGGGAAAACCTTTTAATTTTCTTCTGAAATAGAGTAATAACATTTAGACTTTTATGAATTTAGATATACTGCTAAATCTGAAGTTATCATTTTGGGCTTTGAAAAGTCTTATATTCTGATTGTAAATGAAAAATGATACTTCTAATTAAATTGAAGTCCCAAACTTTATAGTGAGATATGGAAAGCAGATTTCATGTTGTTGGTAGATCCTTATTGGGTTAAAAATCAGTACAGGAGATCTAGGGGGAAAGAAGAATTTAAAATTTGATCATATTTTAATCAGTGATTATACTTTTTAGAATACCTTACTTCCCTAATAAAATGATCAAAAATTAAATTAATAAAAAGAATAACTTAAGAGCAACAAGATTGAGAAATATCTAAAAATATGTACAACTAAGTAAACTAAAAGGTGTGATTTTCTTCAATACTGTTTTTTTTTTTCAGGGAAACATTGAAGTATAGCAACTCTTGTTAATATTTTTATTTCTGTATTTTTATGTGTGGCTCTTTTGGTTTTTTGTTTTAACCATAGAGTTGATTTCCCTTTCCCAATTTAACCTGTCAGTGTTACTAAAACATTAGGAGGGCAAACTGCAAGGTTGAGACTTGTTCTGTATGTAGTTGCCCCTGGCAATCACTTGCTATTTTTTTTTCCTTTGTAAATTTTCTTGTGAAATGTATATAACAAGTATATATTTAAAATATGTGATACAAAGTTTTAATCACTCAAAACAGAAACTTGGTAGCCCTTAAGCACTAACTCCCATTTTAGCTACCACCTGTGTTTGTTAACTACTAATCATTTTCCTTTTTTAAAGATATTTCATATAGTGAAAGCATACATTGTTTTTTCGGTGTCTATTTATTTAGCCACATTGTATTTTATTGGGGGCTCATTCAACTCTTATCACAATCCATACATACATCAATAATGCATGTACAAAAGCACATTTGTACATGCATTACTCTCATCCTCAAAGCATTTGTTCTCCATGTAAGCCCCTGGCATCAGCTCCTCATTTTTCCCCTCCCTCTTCGTTCCCCACTCCCTCACAAACCCTTGATAATTTATAAATTATTATTTTGTCATATCTTACACTGTCCGATGTCTCCCTTCACCCTGACATTTTGTTTACTATGGTGTTTTTAAGGTTCATCTATGCTGCAGTATGTATGGGAACTTAATTTCTTTTTATGGCAATAAATATTCCATGTTGTGGATATTACTACATTTTTGTTTATCCATTCCTCTGGTTAGTGATATTTGAGTTGTTCCTACTATTTGGCTATTGTGAATAATGGTGCAATAAAATTGATAGACTAGTATCTGTTTTAAAGTCCCTGCTTGCAAGGCCGTGGGGTACAAATCTTGAATTTCTGGGTCATATGGTAATTTTATGTTTAGCTCTTGTCTTCTTTGTCCAGTTGTAGATCTTCTTTTTAAGTCTTTTGTGCATATTTTAATCGGGTTGTTTGTGTTTTTGTTTTTGGGTTATAGGAGTTTATATTCCACATATTAAATCCTTTTTAGATGTATGAATGCTAAATATTTTTATTTTTCAAGTATTTTTCTACCACTATATAGGTTGTCTCTTTATTTACTCCATGAAGCACTTTAATACATAAAAGATTTCACTTCTGATAGTGGCATTTACTAGAAATTTAGCATACTAAATGAACAGGTCCAGTCATAACGATAAACTCTTTAAGTGAAGTAATATGTAGACATGTACGTTTGAGATATGGTTTAATGGAAGATCTGAAAGTAAGATAACTTGATTTTGGGCTTTATTATAGAATATTGCTTTATCCAGATCCCAGTTTAGAATAAGAATGTCGGCTCAAGGCCTTTTAGTAGTTACAAAATTATTTAATCATCTGCACAAAAGTATTAGATAAACTTATTTTGTACATGGTTCTAACAAGTTTGATTATCTGATTTCTAATTCCACAACAGATTAAAAAATATAAATTGTGGAGAGTTGAAACATTAATAAGTAGGGTAGACAGTAAGAGAGGTGACAAAAAATGCTACTGTAGCTCGAGACAGTTTAATATAGAGGTTAGAGATAGCCAGACAATACCCCCCTATTAATCTTCAAGTGTATCATGATTATGGTATTGTGATAGATAATCCTGATGGAAGTTCATGGTGGGAATATAGAATTACATTTGTAATTTTGAGGATCATAACAATAAATACAATAGGACAGGGTATACTAAAACGTGGATTTTTTAAGAACAAGGTGCTTCTGTGACTTAAACTTTATCATTTCTTATCTTTAATAACAAAATGATGATCTTTCATTAGAGTTTGTTTTGAAATTTTAATAATGTATCTTTAGTGCCTGACACCTTGTACCCATTCAATAAAGGCTTTCCCTTCCTTAAGTTCTGTTTTAAAAAAATTGTTTTAGAAAGATGCGGATCTAGAACACGAAAAGTGTTCTGTAAGATGTTAATATCCAAAATACATATAAAACTCTGGATGTGTTAAGATTTTTGTTAATGCATTTGGGGTTGCTGGTCATCTTCCACACCATTTATTGTTAGTGTGGACCTGTACTGTTTAGTCAGTACCAGCCACAAGTGGCAACTTAAATTTAAATTAGTTGAAATTAAATGAAATGTTAGTACTGGCTTCATAATCTCATCACCTGCATTTCAGTAGTCTGTATTACTGGTAAGCATAGAGAACCATTTCCATGAGCTCATAAGTTATATTGGAGAGTGCTGATATAGACTGTTACCTCAAGGGCTACTTCACTACTTACATTTTCAATTGAGACACTTCAAAGCATAATCAATTAAAAATGGGTAAAATTTAGTGACTGAATATATCAAAGTGTACAGTCAGTCTTTTTCTGGTTTGTTCTCCCCTTATTGGAGTAGACTTACTTCCTCCTAAATTTCTTTGTTCCCTTTCAAGTTGCTGTTATCAATTTGATCCCATATGGATAATTCTTTAAAAGAGCAAGTACTGAGTTCTCAACAGACATTTATTAGGTATGCCAAACAGTTCAAGGGAAATAGAGGAAAGAACTAGGAGGCAAAGGGCATTTATAGAGGTTTGGACAAAGACATGTACATACGCAAATATATATATGATGGGGAAATAGATCTATGTGCCTATATTTATAGGTTTAGTATTAAGGTGGTGGAAGAATCTTGGGCCTCTACTCAAGCACTCCCTCGATGCAAGAATACTTTCTTGTATTAAATTGGCATTCTATGATGCTCACCCTCCCGACACAACTGCTGAAGCCAAAGCGGGTGAACAAGCAAATGTGGTGAAGAAAGCTGATGGTGCCCGACTATCAACAGATATAGTGTCTGGGACCTTAAAGGCTTGAAGATAAACAAGCGGCCATCTAGCTGAGAAGCAACAAAGCTCACATTGGAAGAACACACCAGCCTGTGTGATCACGTGGTTCCAAAGGGATCAGTTATCAGGCATCAAAGAACAAAAAATCATATCATTGGGTGCACACCTCCATGATACGGTCACCGAAGACAAACAGGTGCATAAGCAAATGTGGCGAAGAAAGCTGATGGTGCCCGGCTATCAAAAGAGATAGCATCTGGGGTCTTAAAGGCTTGAAGGTAAACAAGCGGCCATCTAGCTCAGAAGCAACAAAGCCCACATGGAAAAATCACACCAGCCTGTGCGATCACAAGTTGTTGAAGGGATCAGGTATAAGGCATCATCAAAAAAAAAAAAGTTTTACCATAGTGAATGAAGGGAGAAGTGCAGAGTGGAGACCCAAGGCCCATTTGTCGGCCACTGGAGATTCCCTTGCAGAGGAATCTAGAGGAGGAGATGAGTCGGTCAGGATGCGATGTAGCACCAATAAAGAATACAGCTATCCTCCAGTTCCTAAATGCTTCCTCCCCCCCAATTATCATGATCCGAATTCTACCTTGCAAGTCTGGATAGAGCAGAGGATGTACACCGGTGCAGATAGGAGCTAGAGGCACAGGGAATCCAGGGGTGTGAGGGGCAATGCTGGGAGGGTAGAGGGTGAGTGGATTGGAAAGAGGGAACCGATTACAAGGATCTACATGTGACTTCCTCCCTGGGACAACAGAAAAGGGGGTGAAGGGAGACATGGGACAGGGCAAGATATGACAAAATAATTATAAGTTATCAAGGGCTCATGTGGGAGAGGGGAGCAGGAAGGTAGGGGGAAAGAAAGAGGACCTACTGCAAAGGGCTTAAGTGGAGAGCAAATGCTTTGAAAATGATGAGGGCAAAGAATGTACAGATGTGCTTGACACAATTGATGTATGTGTAGATTGTGATCAGAGTTGATGAGTCCCTAATAAAATGTTTTAAAAACAAAAAACAGTTCAATTTAAGAAGCCCTGGTGGTGTTGTGGGTTGGGCTGCTAACTGCAAGGCTGCTGGTCCAAACCCACTAGTCACTCCTTGAAAAATGACGCTTTCTGCTCCTCTAAAGATTAAAGACTTAGTGATGCTGTATAGCTTCACTGTGAGTCAAAATCAACTGGCTGACAGTGGGTTTTGGGTTTCAATTAAAGAAAATTTAAGGGCAATAGTTCGAGGGCTTGTCCAGACTCAAAATCTCCAGAAAGTCTGGATTCCATAAGAATTGAAGTTCTGTTCTGCATCTGTACCCTCTCCCCTTTTGATCAGGAGGCTTCTGTGGGACCTTGAACTAAATTGTTCAATAATGGTAGTCAAGCACCAACTGGTTCTTCTGGTTTCTTGGCAAAGAAGACAGTTGTGCATGGAATCTCACATTCTATTTTCTCCTATTTCTGATTTTTTCTTCCTCTCTTGGTACAGAAATAGATTAGTATACCTTAGATGGCTGCTTACAAACTTTTAAGACTTCTGACATTGTTCATTGAATTAGTAGAACAAAGTACCAAACTTGTCAAAATCTACATTTTTTTTCCTGTGTTGTATTTTGTTGCTTATGCTGTCAGCACCCTAAACTGTCCATAATTTTAAATACTCTCCTCCAAAGAAGCACCCCTCTTCAAATACAATTCATAAATTCGGGCAACCTCCAGTCAATATACATCTGTGGTCTCAAAGTTATAACAGTTCAGAAAATATATTGGAGAACAGAATATTGCAAACGCAGCAGTTCCCTACCTGTAACTCATATAAATCATATCTTTCATACAAAGTAATTGCCCTGCTAAGTATATAGTGATACCTTGTTAAAAACAAACAAAAAACTCTGTTGTTAAGTTGATTCTGACTCAAGCAACATAGTATGGACAGAGTAGAACTGTCCCAATGGGTTTCCAAGGCTATAAATCTCTACAAAAGCAGACTGCCTAATCTTTCTCCTGCAGAGTGGTTGGTGTTTTGACTGCTGTACCACCAAGATTTCTGTAACAATCACTGCCAATGAGTCAGTGCTGACTCACAGTGACCCTATTGGACAGGGTAGAACTGCTCCTGTGAGTTTGCAAGATTGTAACTTTTGACAGAAGCCGAAAGCCATGTCTTTCTCCAGCAGAACAGCTGGTGGTTTCTAACCGCTTACTTTGCAACTAGCAGCCCATTCATAACCACTATGCCATTTATGCCTATTATGGTACAGGCCATTAAAAATAAAACCAAAACCAAAAAGACATCTCATTATCAAAGAGTTCTTTAACTGGTGTATCCCCAAACCATATAAAATCTATTATATGTGGTCTATAATATATATAGCACTTCTTTTTTTTTTGTATTTTATTTATATAGCACTTCTTAGTAACAATAAACATGACTGTCTTACTGGCTTATGTATAAGCTATATTTTCCATCTAAAAATATTTACAATATAACAGTATATGCTTCAGCATCTGGCAACAGAGTCCAGTCTTGTGTATCATGGGTCTTGTGAGTGTTAGTGTTTTTATTTAGAAAGTATTTCCATGACTTGCGTCATATGGCACCCAAATGCAACAAAACCAGTGTTAGCGATAGAGCAGTAGCAAGAGGCAAAGGAGAAATAGCAATTTGGAAGTGAACAAAAAATTATTAAGCAGCACAGGTTGGAAGTCAGTGACTGTTATTACTTATGATTTAGATAATGTCACCCTCCATAATCATAGCACACTCTTCAAAAACAAAAAGTTCTCGAAGCTGTAAGAGGGTCCCACTCCACTGAAAGCTATAAAGTTAATGAAAATGCATGAGAGACCTTCCTATGGAGATTGTTGACAATCATTGTGAAGGAAGGACGCTTTTTCAAGATGCTTATAAAAACTAGCACAGAAAATGTTAATAGTATTTATACACCGTACAAATCATGTAACTTCCTGCTTCATAGAATGTATCATGCATGTTAGAGACACATGGCTGTCTTGCTAATTAGAGAATGATTTCCTAGATGCCATCATTTTTTAGACCACTCTTCTTTGTACCTAAAATCTAGGGTCTTTTTTTCCCCCGGTAGGCCGCCCCACAAGAACATCTTAGTATGAACAATGGACAACTTGTACTTTAGTTAGACCAGACTGCCATAGAACCCATTGTGTTAAAATTGTATGTAATAGTTCCTAAAAATGAAAGCACACACTCCTTTGTTGATGCTCATGAAAACATAATAGAGCTTCCACTTGTCAGCTCCAGGAAGGTGTGCTACCTTTTTAATTTTGATAATGTTGCCATTAACACTGTATTGAGTGTAAAACTTGGTATTTAGCTTAAATTTTCTTATTTATTCTTGAAAAAAACCATGCCTCCATTGTAGAAATGCAGTGCAAGTGTTGGTGATGCAGCAAAGAAAAGATAAGCAATTGTAACAGAAAATAAGGTGGATCAGAGTGATACACCACCAGTCACTGGAGAGAGGTTAGGTTACAGTCAATAATCAAAACACTTTTAAAGGATAAAATGAGAATAATGAAACATGTGAATAATGGAACTTTCACTTCAATAAAACTACAATTATTATTACTAAGCAATGTGGTGAATTAATTACTGAAATGGAAAGATTATTGATGGTTTGGCGAGTGTCAAAATTGGCATAATATGCGTTGCTAGCTTTACTTTGGTGCAAAAAAGGCTCCAAACCTTTTCAGTGATTTAAAAATTGTACATGTGGCAAGTGAAAGTGATTATTTGTAGTTTTATTATTGCTGTATTATTTCATACTATATTTTTGCTTAAGATGTTTCTGTGTATTTGAAGTGTTTCTAAAGTGCTTTATATGCAGAGATAATGTATATATCAAATATAGCAAACTTTTGACTGACACTAAATAAGAACTATATGTATCTCTTCAAACAACTGCAAAATCAATTTACAGACATACTTAGGGTCTCAGCCAAACAGACAGGTCTATAAAGGCAACAGTAACACTGGGGGTGCATTTACTCTAGGGCAAGGTTCAGAAGGGTTAGGAAAGGATAACAGGGAAGGTGTGGTGTAAGTGGTGCACTAAGGGGATTGCAGTGAATGAGATGAAACAGAATGTGTGTAAATTGTTGAGTGTTAAACAAATGATCTATCACCATGTAAACCTTCACCCAGTTCACAATGAAAAGGTTTGTTTTTTACAGACTTAAGAATTGATGTGCTTTATAATTCCGAGACTGGCAGATCTTTCCCTTACCCCCTTAAACCTTTGGACTATTTATCAAAGGTATATATATCGCATACCTAAGGTAGAGTTAGGATCAAGTCTAGATCTTCAATTTTTTTATCCCTCCCTAACCTTGTTCAAAGCCCCTATTCAATAAGAACGTCTACTGATATTAAGTGTTCTTAGAAATAGTATAGAATAAGCCAAAGGGAAAGAATAACATTCTTTAGATAATTTTTTTGTTGTGAATGTCATAAAGATGAACAGCAACTAACTGAAAGTCTTCAGCCCGGAACAGTACAGTTTAGTGCCACCAATATCATTGCTATTCTATTATTACATATATGATCATTTTCTGGTTTTTCCCCTCTCTTTTTAAAGATTTCTGATTGGCTCATACAATTTTAGATTTTTCTTTTTAATACAGTAAAATATCTAGGTCAGAGTAAGCACTCAAGGCAAATGCCCAGCGATTGCAAGCATATTCCAGATGCAGCTTACCTGTTATAAATACATCTCCCTGCAGTTGTAGAATAGTCAAGGCCTTCTGAGCCAAGAGTAGCCATGCTGGTGTGGTGGGTTGTGAGTGGTTTGGGAGCCGCAACATCAGCAGTTTCAACCCAGCACTCTATCTACAGGTGAAAGACGAGCTTTTCTGTTCCTGTAAAGATTTTCCATTTCAGAAACCCAAAAGGGGCAGTTTGTCTCTATTCAACAGGGTTGTCATGAGTCTTAAAGCAATTAAATGGGGTTTTTTGTTTGTTTTTATTTTTTAAGTGGTGGCCCCAAAGTGTCACAATGAAGTCTTAAGGCACAAAACAAACTCACTGTCATTGAGTTGATGCCGACTTTGATCTACCCTATAGGGCAAGATAGAACTGCTCACGAGTTTCCAACTCTTTATAGGAGTAGAAAGCCACATGTTTCTTCTGAGAAGCAGCTGGTAGTTTCAAACTGCTGTTTTTGCAGTTAGCAGCTCAATTCATAACCACTGCCCCACCAGGGGCTCTGTATAAGAAAGAAATAAAAGCAAGTGAAAGGGGAAAAAGTACATACTATTAGTATGATGCATGTCTTGTTTTGTTTTCCTGAGTAACAGAGGACTCAGTGTTCTCTTAATTTTGTTATTGACACCCACTGTTTCTTTCAGTTTAACACCAGAAATCTGCTTTTTTCTAAATCTATATGTCATTGTTTCAAAAATGAGTTCATTAAGGATAGATTCCAAACTATGTTCAATTTAACTGGAGTACTTTGTAATTGTTAAAAAAATGTAAATATAAAAGACCCAAATAAACATATTGAAAAAATACATTATTAGATAAAAGAATTCAGGTACCGCAGACTGCAAACTGGTGATTTATTAAATAGAATTTTAATACAGATAAAAAGGGGGAAATACTCTTGATCTGTACATTTTCTGTAAATATATTATACTCCAATATATTTTAAGTGCCTTAACATATATAATCAAGATTAATTTTACTTGTGTTCCCTGCTTAAAATAATTAAAAGCAAAAAGAAATTCCTAGCGGTTCTCTCCAAAATAAATAAATAAATAATGCAATCTAATTTAAAAACTGAAAACGAAAGTAAAAGGAAATAGAAGAAAGAACTAGGAGGCAAAGGGCATAGAGGTCTAAACACAGGCATGTACATATGTAAATATATTTATGTTTGACAATGGGGAAATAGATCTATGTGCATATATTTATAGGTTTAGTACTAAGGTAGCAGATGGACATGGACCTTTCTCAAGTACTCCCTCAAAGCAAAAACACTTTGTTCTATTAATCTGGCATTCCATGATGCTCACCTTCCCTACATGATCACTGAAGACAAAGTGGGTGCATAAGCAAATGTAAAGAAAGCTGATGGTGCCCTGCTATCAAAAGATATAGGTCTGGAGTCTTAAAGACTTGAAGATAAACAAATGGCCATCTAGCTGAGAAGCAACAAAGCCTGTATGATCATGAGGTGTTGAAGGAATCAGGTATCAGCCATCAAAGAACAAAAAAATCATATCATTTAAATGTGAGGAGTGGAGACGCAAAGCCCATCTGTAAGCAACTGGACATGCCCTTACAGAAGGGACGCAGGAAGGAGATGAACCAGTCAGGGTGCATTATAGCACCAATGAAACATATAACTTTCCTCTAGTTCTTTAATGCTTCTCCACCACCCCCTCCCAAACTATCATGATCCCAGTTCTACCTTACAAATATGGCTAGACCAGAGATGTACACGGGTACAGATAAGAGCTGGAAACACAGGGAATCCAGGACAGATAAACCCCTCAGGACCAATAATGAGAGTAGCAATACCAGGATGGGAAAGGGAAGGTGGGGGAGAAAGGGGGCATCAATCACAAAGATCTACATTTAACCCCTTCCCTGGGGGACAGACAGCAGAAACATGGGTGAAAGGAGATGTTGGACAGTGTAAGACATGAAAAAATAATAATATATAAATTATCAAGGGTTTATGAAAGAGGGAGGGGAAAAATGAGGAGCTGATACCAAGGGCTCAAGTGGAAAGAAAAAGGTTTGAGAATGATGGCAACAAATGTAAAAATGTTCTCAACCCAACAAATGTATGGATTGTGATAAGAGTTGTATGAGCCACCAATAAAATAATTTTTAAAAATTAAAATAAAAACAAGCTTGAATAGTTTCAGAGTTGCTTTACTGAATCTATTTAATTTTAAAACAATCGTGCTGATTAAACCTAAAGTAAGCATAATTTAACAAGATGGACTTAACACTGTGGCTTCAACAATGGGCTCAGACAATTACGAGGATGGTGCAGGACCAGTCACTGTTTCCTTCTGTTGTATATAAGGTGGCCATGAATTGTAACCTAATAAGAGCTATAAAATAATTTTAAAGAAATATGATTTAAAAATTAAAAATGGTGAAGGTTGGAAGACATTGTGATATCTCAGAAAGCTGCTGGGTGATTAAATGAGACAGTATATGAGGGAGCTTCAGAAATAACATTTTAAAATTCCACTGTTTCACAAACGGTACCTCAGAGTACTCTTGTATGTAGGACAACTTAAAGGTATTAAATTGTAAAAGACAATGTACTCAAATTCACTGCCATCCAGTCAGTGTTGACCCATGGTGATCCTGCGTTTGTGAAACTGTAACTGTTTATGGCATAGAAAGCCCAGTCTTTTTTCTCCTGTGGCGTTGCTGGTACTGGTTTCCAGCTGCTGCCCATGCGATTGCAGCCCAACGAGTAACTACACCTCCAGAGTAAATTTATATTTTGTTACTCTCACTCTCTGCCACCTACTGCCTTTTCCTTTGGATTGGCTGGTGATTTTGAGCTGCCAATCTTCTGGTTATCCCTATGCATAACCACTGTCCCACCAGGACTCTTCATAGTGTGCTAATTAAGGGTACATATTTTGCAAGTCAAAGAGATTTGTTTGTGCTGTTCTTTGGAAATGTATTATTTTGGTATGCTTGCATATTTTTATTTACTATTTTCTGCCGGCTTAAGCAAAATATGGGCAGATTGTATTTTGATATCTTGGCATTCTTTAGGGTTTAAAGAGAAGATAGATTCATGCTTAAGGTTATTCAAGTACTTTCAAATTGTCAATATTACATATGATATTAGTGTTTTCTCAAAAGACTGATGAAATTTATAAATGTTGTTATATCTTAATTATGCCAACTATTATTAACTCTTAATAAGGTCACCAGGAGCCAGAATCAATTTGACAGCTACTGGTTTTATTGATATTACTGAGTAATAAACCACCTCAAGCCTTTGGCTTCAAAGAACATTATTATTCTGCGAGTTAACAATTTGGGCTAGGCTTGGTTGGGGTAGTTGAATGAGTGAGAGTAGATGCTGCAAGGCCTATCCCAATATTACTTCTGCAAGGCAACTTCTATTGAAGGAGGTAGGGAAATAACCATATCTCTCTTTTAAAAAGTCATAACAGGTGGAAGCTTACCTCTCAGGTCATCAACTTTGTATTCCACAGTCTAAACTTCTAATTAACACTCTTTTCCTCCCCCCCCCCAACAGCTTATCTTTCCCACAATTCTTGATTTTCATTCTCCCTTCTGTGGGTCACTATCTTCCACTTTATCCTTCAACTGTTTAGCACATTGCTTTATCCTTATTTTTGTCTTCTCTCTTTTGGCACAACTGTTCCCTATCGTATGAAAGTCTGTATCTTTGTCTGTTGGTGTATTTTTTTTTTCTCTTATATTCCCTTCCCTCCTTAACAGGGGTCTCATAATAATTTGCCCTTTTATGATTGGCTACTTACACTTAGTGTAATGTTATCCAGGTCCGTTCATGTCATGAGGTGCTTTCATCATTGTTTTTTAGTGAGGCATACTACTCCATGTGTGTACACACCAGAGTTTCTTTACCCTTTCTTCTGTTGATGGTTTTTTCCCGTTTTCTCGCTGTTGTGAACAGTGCTGTACAGAACATAGGTGTACATTTCTTTGTTCCTGTTAGGATTCTTTAGGATATATATCCAGCAGAAGGATTGCTGGATGGTATGGAGTTTTGATTTCCAGTTGTTTAAGCTAGCCCCATACCACTTTCCGTGGTCGTTGTAGATACTACAGCCCCACAGCAGCATATCTAAATCTTCTCCAACATGTGTTATTTTCATCTTCTTTTGCTTTTTGATTTGGTGTCATTGTCAGTGGACGTATCTCATCATGGCTTTAATTTTCATTTCTTGGATTGCTAGTGATTGTGTGAGCATTTCTTCATATGCTTGTTGTCCATTTGAATATTGGGCTGATAACTACAAGGTTGGCAGTTTAAAATCACCAGCTACTCCAAAGGAGAAAGCGGAAGCTTTCTACTCCCATAAAGAACTACAGTTTTGGAAACCCATAGGGGCAGTTCTGCCCTCTATTCTAGGATCGCTGAATCAGAGTCAACTCAGTGGCCATCAGTCTTTTTATGCCTATTACCCACTTTTAATTGGGTTATATGTCTTTTTCTTATCGAGGTATTGCAGTTTTCTATCGCTTTGTTTGTGGTTTAGAAGTTAGCCCTGGTCCATTTGTGTCACTGTCAAAGATTTTTTCCCCCTGCTTTATGAATTCTCATTCTTTTGAAGTGTTTTGATGCTCATAAATATCTTATTTTTACTTGGTCCCCATCTAATTTGTGTATGTTTCCTACATTATATTTATTAATGTACAGTCCTGATAATGTATAGACTCTTCTCTCTTAATAAGATCTTACACACACACACAAATGATTTAAGAAACCCAAAAGTCTTCATTTGCTTATATTGCACAATTAGCTATTTTTGTGACAATTTCCTTCAAAGGCCAGAATGCTAGTATGGCAAGCTAATAATAGTACTCCGCCCAGGACCCGTGGGGTGATCATCATAAAGGTCAGTGGACAGACCTGGACCTACCAAGCCACAAAACCCCCCAAGAGCCCCCAAAATGGACTTCAGGCTAAGAGGAGAAGTTTCTTGGGACCAGCACTCCACCCCCCAAGACCGGTGGGAAGATAGTCAGTCATAAAGGAGTTGCCATATATACTTATGTATAAGCCGACCCAAATATCAGCGGAGGCACCTAATTTGTCTACAAAAACTGCATTAAAAATGTGCTAAAAAACTTGGCTTATTCTCAAGTATATACGATATGTATGCTTTTCTTGTTTTTTGTTTGGCTAGTTTGTTTTCTTTTTATCCTCTTTGTGCTAGCCTGGGTATACTAGAGAAACAAATTTATAGACACACACATGTATTAGAGAGAGATTTATATACAAGAGCAGCTGAATACTGAGGAAACATCCCAGCCCAGTCCAGATCAAGTCCATAAGTCCAATATTAACCCATATGTCCAATACCAATCTATAAAGTCCTCTTCTGACTCATGAAACACGTGCAATGACGCTTAATGCAGGAAGATCGCAGGCCAGTGGGTGCGAAGTTCTGTGGGTACAATGGCATTGTAAGCATCTCAGCACTGGCAGGGGTCTCCACATGTTTTCTCTAGCTCCCAGGGCTGCTTCAGGGTAGGTCCATGTGGCTTCTCTTCAGGGATGTCTCACAGGAAGTCAGCCTTATCAGTAAGAGAGTCTCCAAGGGAGTGAGCAGAAAGAAGTGTCTCCTGCCTCCAAGGAAAGAAAAAAGGGAGGTGGGGGCTTCTCAGAATTTTCTGGAGAAGGTCATGCCCACACAGAGGCCTCGTTGGTTATATCTTGATTGACTGGCCAGATTTGACTTCTTCACTCATAATCCTCTCAAATTGATACCAAATTATGTAACTACCACATTCTTTTTATTCATTCTTTTGGGTTTTATTTGTCTTGTTTCTGTTATTGTTGTTTTGCCTACCTATATAAGATAGATCTGGAAAGCAAGCCTGAGGAGAAACCAGCAGTTCTGGAGGGAGTTGGGGAGGAAGGGGTGAGGAAAAGGAGCGGTGAGCAAACAACGCTCCCATAAACAGGGTAACAACTAGGGAATTAAAATCAACAACAAGGTGGACCTTAAAGATCCTGGAGTTGTTGGAGGAACTGCAATCTAGCTAAGAGGAATTACTAAGAGGCAGAAGAAAGGCAAGCATGATGGTGGGGCAGGGGGAAAGTAAAGGTAAACAGGAAAGATCTAGGTAGCAAAACTATGGATAGAGTGATAAACATAGGGTATATATGTAAATACATTAATTCTTAAAAACAGAGGTATTAGCCTATGTACACTTATGACAATACATTGATGGTAGTGGATGGGCTTTGGGCTTCTGCTCAAGCCCTCCCTCAATGCAAGAGCACTTCTAACAACCTGGCATTCTGTAATGCTTAACTTCCTCACCCTCCCAACAGATCGCTGAAGACAAAATGGGTGCATAAGCAAATGTGGTGGAGAAAGCTGATGGTGGCCAGCTATCAAAAGATAATAGCGTCTGGGGTGTTAAAGGCTTGAAGTTAAACAATTGGCCATCTAGCAGAGAAGCAACAAGCCCATATAGAAGAAACACATCAGCCTGTATGATCTTGAGGTTTTGATGAAATTGGCTAACAGGCATCAGAAGACACAAAACAAAACCAAATTGTTGAGAATGAGGGGAGTAAGAGCAGAGACTCAAAACCCATCTGTAAACAATGGGGACATCCCCTCACAGAAGAGTCACAAGGAAGGGATAAGTCAACCAGGGCATAGTATATAGCACCAGTGAAACACAATATTCCTCTGGCTCCTTGAGGCTTCCTCACTCTTCATTATCATGATCCCAGTATGCCTTTAACTGTTGGCTAGACCAGAGCATGTACATAGGCACATAGATAAAAGATAAAAGCTCCCCTGAAACAGGAATGGGAGTAGTGATACCAGGAGTGTAGAGGGAAGGTCAGGAGAGGAGGGAAGGGGGGAACCGGTCGCAATGATTGACACATAACCCCACCACCCTGTAAGGGGGCTTAACAACAGAAACCATGGGGGAAGGGAAACAGCGGTTGGTATAAGATTTGAAGTAATTTATAATTTATCAAGGGTTTGGCGAGTGGGAGGGGGAGGGAGGAAAAAAGAGGAGCTGATACCAAGGGCTCAAATAGAAAGTAAATGTTTAGAAAATAATGATGGCAACATATGTACAAATATGCTTGATACAATTGATGTATGGATTGTTATAAGAGGTATAAGAGCCCCCAATAAAATTATCTTTGAATTAAAAAATCATAATAAAATAAGTAGTACTCCCGAAACCCTCTAAAAGGTAGTTGAAACATTTCCTTGTATGTTTTCTAGCTTTAATAAATTGACTAATTTACTCATACTAAAAATTGTCTCCTTAAAAGAATCAAACAGAAACCTATTTTTTTTATTTGATTACATAAACTTTGAGGTGCCTTTCTACTCTTCCAAAGTAGAAATTTTTATGTGTCTTTCATCCTTCTAAAATAAAGGCATGTTTATTATTAAAAAGCAGACATCAAGATTTTACCTCTGAACTTATTAAACTGGGCTATAAGAATACTTTGATTTTTGACTTTAATATCTTTGGTTTATAAGTAAATGTCTTTTGTAATGTTTGAGGGAGAAATCTTTTACAACTGTTTAACTTACGGGCAGTATTAAATTTAGAGTTTACATTTTTACTTACCGTAGTTTGTTGTCCCTGAAAACACCAAGAGGAGAGTAAAGGATAAGAAGTAGATGCATTTGTAAGAAATGGTTGACTCTTGAATGTCTTCTGGGGGCTCTGTATAGGGGCTTTCAAAATGGTTCAGTGTCTGACCTGCTGGTGTAGGTTGTCCTATAAGATAGCCTTTAACAAACCTAGGCTGTCTTGAACCCCTGGTAATAGAATTGTTTACCTTTATACAAAGATGGTTGGTATGTAGTGTGTGTGCCCAGAGAGACTTCAAGGTGTTCATGCTGTGAGGCCTACAGTTCACACAAGGTTGTCAAAAAAAAAAAACAACAAAAACATGTCAGCAGGGCCTGTAGGGAGGGGTTCCATGTGTGCTAAATGTGTCTGAGGCAGGATCAAGTGTGCTTTCCTTATTGAGGAGCAGAAAATTGTTGTGAAAGTATTAACAGTAGAGTCAGAAAGCAAAATAAATACAAACGAAGCTTTCTTGAATAACAAACAAATTAAATGACTTAAAAAATAGTATGTTGGCAGAAACAAAACAGTAAAGACATATAGGGTAAATGTGCCAAAGGAAAAAAAAGCAATAAATTTTATTCTGATTTAAAATTTAGTGAAAAGATTTCAGCACAGTTTGAAAGTGCTGAAAATGGCTATTGCTTACAGTCTAGTTGGTTAGTGGCTTACCTTACAGCTGATTTCTCTGCTTTTCTTGAAATTCCTACCTAGCATTGACGCAAAGTGGGAAGAGTAAAAATAGTTTCATTGACTTTTTTCTAATTTCTTCTTAAATTGATATACATATAGATTCCCCCAACTTACTGTTAACATGATTTATGACGGCTGATAATGACTTTATTACCTAACTGAAATAGTGTTTTCGAGGACTTTGTTCCAATACCCTGTAGTAGTTTCTGAATAAACATCCCATCCCGCCCTTTCTGGCTTTTTCTTAAGACATTTATAAATTGACCTTTATTTGTTTCTGGGTGTTGGAAACATATATAAACATCTGTAAGTGAACATCTATGATTAACATCAGCAAATTACCTGCTGCAATGTAAAAAGCCCAAAACAAATAGCAGATTGTCATAATTGAAGTTCATTATAACTCGAAAACATTATGAATTAGAGATTGCCTATATTTTAATTTTTTAACTGCCAATATTTTATTTTTAGACTATATTTCTTTATTTTATTTTAATAGTTAGCTATGCAAAGATTGAGAAGATAGTACTGTTCTAATACCTTGCACCCTTGTCTTCACCTGTACAGATTACCCAATTATTAACAACATTAATGTGATATATTTATTACATTTAATGAACTTGTATTGGTACATTATTGCTAACTGAAGTTCACACTTAGATTTTCTTAGTTTTTACCTAATATCTCTTTTCTGTTCGAGGCTATCACATTACATTTAATTTCATATTTCCTTAGGTTTCTGTTGGCTGTGACAGCCTCTCAGATCTTATTTTTTTGATAATCTTGATACTTTTGAGGTATATTTGTCAAGTGTGAAATGCTAGGTGGTATAAATGGGTTGAACTATGGGCGACTAACTGAAAGATTGAACTCATGCAATGGGGCCTTGGAAGAAATTGGGTCTTTGTTTACCAAATACTATTGATGGCCAAACTGCAAGTCTACTCAAATCTCAGACTTGCTTTATCTGTAAATTAATTGATACGCTGTTAAGAATTATAATACTTAGTACTGTTCTAATTAGGCTTTATTTATATTGTATTTTTAGCTACTGGTTGTTCTGTTTACCATTAACCTAGCTTCCCTACTCCCCAACCCCAATCTCACAGTTGCATTAGGATAAATGTTGGCAATTTGATCTCATACAGATTGATTTTATTTCTTTTTATTTTAATTAAAAGACCATTTTGGTGGGGTCTCTTAGAACTCGTTATAATGCATACATTGCTTGCTTCAGGTGAATTTGTACATATGTTGCCTTCATTCTTTTCTAGAAATTTACTTTAAGTAAATGTCCAGATTAATTTTTTAAAGAGTGTACTACTCACTGGTGGTATTATTTTTATAAAGCAATTATTATCACAGGGTGATAGACTTGTGGTTAAAATTCACTTATTTTATTATTTTTTAATAGTTTTATTAGGGGCTCATACAGCTCTTATCACAATCCATACATACATCAGTTGGGTAAAGCACATTTGTGCATTCATTGCCTTCATTATTCTCAAAACATTTGCTCTCCACCTAAGCCCCTGGCATCAGCTCCTCATTTTTTCCCCTCCCTCCCTACTCCCCCCTCTCTCATGAACTGTTGATAATTTATAAATTATTATTTTGTCATATCTTGCTCTGTCTGACGTCTCCCTTCACCTACTTTTCTGTTGTTCATCCCCCAGAGAGGAGGTCACATGTAGATCCTTGAAATCAGTTCCCCCTTTCCAACCCACCCTCCTTCTACTCTCCTAGTATCGCCACTCACACCACTGGTCCTGAAGGGATCATCTGTCCTGGATTCCCTGTGTTTCCAATTCCTATCTGTACCAGTGTACATCCTCTGGTCTGGCCAGACTTGCAAGGTAGAATTGGGATCATGATAGTGGAGTGGAAGGAAGCATTTAGGACCTAGAGGAAAGCTGTATGTTTCGTTGCTAGTCAAACCCTGACTGGCTGGTCTCCAGGAGGCCCTTCTGTAAGGGGATATCCAGTGGCCTACAAATGTGCTTTGGGTCTCCACTCTGCACTCCTCTCCTCATTCACAATATGATTTTTTGTTCTGATGATGTCTGATACCTGATCCCTTTGACACCTTGTGATCGCACAGGCTGGTGTGCTTCTTCCATGTGGACTTGTGAGCTAGATGGCCACTAGTTTACCTTCAAGCCTTTAAGACCCCAGATGCTAAATTTTTTTATAGCTGAGCACCATCAGCTTTCTTCACCACATTTGCTTATGCACCCATTTGTCTTCAGCATTCGTATCAGGGAGGGGAGTACACAATGATATGATGTTCTGTTCTTTGATGCCTGATAACTGATCGCTTCTCCACCTCGTGATCACACAGGCTGGTGTGTTTTTTCCACGTGGGCTTTGTTGCTTCTGAGCTAGATGGCTGCTTGTTTACCTTCAAGCTTTTACGATCCCAAACGCTATATTTTTTGATAGCCGGGCACCATCAGCTTTCTTCACCACATTTGCTTATTCACCAGAATTCACTTACTTTACATGAATATTTCTATGATTTTAAGAGAATTTACATTGTTCTACAATATCACAAGCAAGTTAAGAACTTTTGTCACCCAAAACTATCTTTTTTTCCTTCCCCCCCCACAATATCTTAATATTTATGACCTTTCCATTTGTAAAGAAACATATTGTTTATACTCGAATATAAGCTGACCCGAGTATAGGCCCAGGTACCTAATTATTACCTGGGAAACCAGAAAAACTGATTGACTCAAGTATAAGCCTAGGGTGGAAAATGTAGTTGGTGAGTTTCAATACTCAAAACAAATGAAAATAAAATGACTAAAAATTGAGATATCAGTGGGGTAATATAAATATTTATTTTAAATAAAAACATAAATGAAAGGACTACTAGTCATTTAACATTAGTAAACCAGCACAGTAAGTGGAAAATAGGTTCAACAAAAACAATAAGGTATCAACAATGATACCTTAAGAGTATTAATCCCTGAGCTCAATCAGCAACCAAGCTAAAATGGAAAGAGTTAAAACTGGATTCCTCCTTATCATCCATATCCCAATGCAGAGCTTCAGCTGGTGTGAGGTTATAATAGACGCTATCCTCATTAGCATTACTAATACTACATTTCTGGAAGGCATGTTGCACCATGTCTTCTGGAATGTCTTCCCATGCATCTCGAACTCACTTTGCTATTAACTGTATGTCAGGCTTCATGAGATTTTCTCCTTTTGTTAGTCAGGCTTGACCAGATGACCTCCATTCATGCTACATCCTTCGCATACAGTCTTTAAAGGGCTTATTCAAAGATACATCCAGAGGCTGCAGTACAGATGTAAGCCCACCTGGAATAACAGGCTAAAGTAACTTTACTAGATTTTGCCAATTTTTTTTATGTCATCCGATAGGTGGGCTCTGAGCATATCCCAAACAAGTAATGATGGCTTTTTCTTTAAGGCTGCTCCTGGTCGTCGGTTCCAAATTTCTTCCAGCCATTTTTTGTTCCATCTTCATCCATCCAGGCTTTAACATGTGCATGCACAGTAATTCTTGGTGGAAAATTTATCGTTTTAGGCAGTCTTTTAAAAACAATGACAGGACACA
Organism: Tenrec ecaudatus; assembly: GCF_050624435.1. Taxonomy (NCBI): domain Eukaryota; kingdom Metazoa; phylum Chordata; class Mammalia; order Afrosoricida; family Tenrecidae; genus Tenrec; species Tenrec ecaudatus. The sequence goes on along the minus strand of NC_134530.1, from coordinate 186,686,000 downwards.
ACTTAGTTCCATTAGCCAAACATGATAGAACAACTGTAAAGTTTTTGTTTTTTTCATTTCCTGTTGTTTTGAGAAAAATGTTTTTTTTTTCTCCTAACCTTGCCACAGTTCTGTTGCTTGGAAGATCAAAAGTCATGGCAGTTTCATTCATATTCCCAATATCTGGCAGGTCATAATTATAAATCCTTCTTTGTTTTATAATAAATGACTGGAATGACATAATTTTTTCTTCAGGGTCTTGTGGCAATTTCTGGGAAATCTTTGTTCTCTTGTCTCAAACATAGTAGACCAAACCTATTAATGAAGCAGGTACACCATCCTGCTGACACAGCAAATTTTTCAATGCCTGGTGATTTATATTTGTCTTCCTTAGCCATTTGTAGAGTATGTATGTGGATTCCCATGTGTGTTATGCAGTAACCATTTTGACGACACTCCATAACCCACTTATGCAACTCACTCTCTAGAGCCCCATAAAAAGATGTTAAACCACTATGAGCTTTTTTAGCTTTTTGGAATCTGTTCCAAGTCAGCCTTCACTTTCCGCCACTCCCTCACTTGCTTTTCGTCAACACAGAATTCCCTACTTGTAATACTGTTATTGCTCTCTTCTGCTCTTGACACAACCTTCATTTTGAAACCAGCCTCATGTAACCGGTGTTTTTTTTTGGTTCAAGATTATCCATTTCTAATAGGATCAAAAAACAAGACTTTGAAAAAGAACTTTCGTGGTAATGCCCCTCGCCTCCCCTTCCACACAAAGTGTTGGGGGGTGGGGTGGGTCTGTGCATGCTGTGAATTAACACAGAGACCAGAGGGGAGAGACAGAGTGCAGCCAGACACATCCTTACCAGTTCAGCTGCTTACGTAAGTGAATCACTGTAGGCGCTTCTGCGAGTTGGAGCTGTCCAGATCATAGGATGGGTCTGATTGGTTAGATGTGAGTAAACAAACATTCAAAGCCCTGCAGTGTCCGCAGGGCTTTGAACAGCTGAGAAACGGCCATCACCCACGAGATAACCAGATAACCGGCAATCACCCACACTGGGGGAGGAGGGGAGGGGCTGCGAGATGTTATAGCTCGCTGGGGTACCACTGACCTGTGTATAAGCCTAACCCCAGTTTTTCAGCACTTTTTTTTGGTGCTGAAAAACTCGGCTTATACACGAGTATATACGGTAAATAACAGGGTTTCAAAGTACTGGCTTGGAATGCAGACTATCTGAGTTTGAATCATGATTCTATCTCTTGAGAGCTTTGTAACTTTTGATACCTCTTTGCATTTGCTTTTCCTTATCTCTAAAGTGGGAATCATAGATATGTTATTGGATTGCTCTGAGGATTTAATAGTGTATATAGAGCCCTGTTTCCCAAACTGGGCAGTATTGCCTCCTGGGGGTGCTGGATTCGTCATGGGCTGTAAAAACAGATAACTTTATCCTGGACTGTGGGCTATAGTACAAGTGTTTTTAATTGTCAACAGAGCCCTGAATAATTATTTTTTTCCCCCGAAAAGGGAAAGGTAGGCCAAATCCGTTTGGGAGCCTATTATATGTAGAATATTTAAAGTATAATGTCTGGTACCTAGTTAGTATATATATAACAAATGCTTATTATTAGTGTAATTTATATATAGCTTAGATTTATGGTGAACATTTAAATAAAAGAGTCATGGAAAGACATTTAGCACAATATCCGACATGTGAATAATTATCACAGAAACACAAATGTATCTTGTCTGAATTTTGCCTATAGTAGACCTTTAACAGTGGCTTTAGTCACAATTAAACATTGAGATTCGCAACATGTAATGATTATTTAATTCTGGATTCAGCAGTTTGGTGCCTGCATCCTAGTGAGATTAGCTGGAGGAACAAGGCAGCAACCTTGTTTTTATAACAACTCATTGAAATATAATTTTCTTATACTGATAAGATCTTTATTTCTGTATTAAAAAGCAGTCCTGAGAAAAGTCAAATGACCAGAATGATAAGGTATAGAGGTATAAGGAAATCATAGGGTTTGGGGGTTTTTTTGGCATTAGCCCAAAGTTGGATTAAATTAGTGAAATGTTTAATGTATGTAGTGGCTACAATCCATGACATGAAGAAGACATGTCATCAAAGAAAACAGCAGTTTTTAAAATGTTTTTTGTGGACACTCACTTGTGAGAGAGATCCAGCCTCGCATCCGGATGGGTCTTAAGGGACAATGTGTAATTAGAGGGAAGAAATTAAGAGACAGACAAAAATTGGGGGGGTGCTTACTTCTGCCGTGACTTCAGGAACCGTGTCTTAAGGAGAGATTGTATTCTCACGTCACCTTATATCAGTGGTTCTCAACTTGTGGGTCACGACCCCTTTGGGGGGTGGAACACCCTTTTGCAGGGGTCACCTGAAACTACAGTTATGAAGCAGCAATGAAAATAATTTTATGGCTGGTGGGGTCACCACAATATGAGGGTTGTGGCATTAGCAAAGTTGAGAACCATTGCCTCCAGGTAACCACATAGGAACAAAGTAAGGAGTCTGTACCCTTCTGTGTTCATTGGAGGCTGGGGTATCATCAGTGCTGGGGGCAGGAAAGGGAGAGTGACTGCCCCCTGATCAGTGAGAGCAATAGCAACATGTCTGCTCCTATAGATGAAGCTATCATCTAGACAACAATCAGCCATGTGCTTGCAAGAGGTAACTTTCAGGTAGCACTATATTGGGAGGATTAATCTTAATTATGCGAATGTGATTGGAGCTCATCTCTGACTCACAAGTGTGAAGGCCTCCCACCACCCAGATTCCTGGCCTCCCAGGCTTCTTAAAATATGAGAATAAAGAAGTCATCCGCGTACACTCTTCCCAATCCTGTTTCCCATACTTACATTTTTAAATGTGTATGATCGGGAAAATTATATGGTATTGTGACATTTTTTAATTTGAGCTTTCTTCAGAACGTTTAAATTATTACTGTTTAATTATGTGCATATTTTTACTGTTTACATTTATCTACATGAAGATCATTATATGTTGCCATTCACGAAGGTGGTGTAGGCCTTATTTAAATTAAACTTAAGGGAGGTTAATCATTGCTCTTGTTAGAAAAGGAACCCTGGAGGCATAGTGGATACTGTGTTGGGCTGCTGCTAACCCTCAAAATCAGTTCAAAATCAGATGGAGAGAGGTGAAGCTGCCTGCTTCTGTAAAGATTTCTCTCTCTAGCCTTGGAAAACACACAGGCGATACACTATCTATAAGACTGCTCTGAGTCAGAATTGACTCAGTGGATTGACAGTGGATTTAGTTTGATTTGGTCAAAGTATAGCAGAATCTTTTTAGAAATAAAGAAGATTCGTCATTTACTATAGAGATTTGAACTGACCAAATAGCACATGGGTGGTTTATCTACAGGCCTTGAGCACGTAAGTGATCCGTAATAAATAGAATTACTTATTGTTTGTGTTTTGTGCTGTTGTTTAATTTGCTGGCAAAACCTTGCTCTGAGAAATTTTTAAGAACCTGAGTATTGATCTCATATAGTTTTCTTGTTTGCTCTTGATTGAAAAGAATTTTTTATATTACTAAGTCATGTTTTGATTGGTTACTGTGTGTTTTGTGGTGCAAGATGATGTGAACACTGAAAGATATGTTTGGAGAAGGGTGTCCAAAGATTGAAAACGTTTAGTTTTATATCTCGTAACTATATGCAAATGACACTAAGATTTTCTTTTAAAATGTTTGCTTTCTGATTTTGTAATTTCTGAATTAATCTAATGCTAGTCTTAATTGTCAAATTCTCCAAGCAAAAGCTAACTTTGTAACTCTTTCAACGCTGAATTCTGCTTTGAATTTTATATTTTCAGTAATGGTAGGCATGCTGAAACCAGCGATTGGCTGTTGTTGTTTTTAACGTAGTTTGACTTTGATACAATTATATGAGACATCTATGCCTACAGTGGACCCTAGCGATAGGATTGGCAGGGATGAGACCTGTTTTTATCAGATTCATGCAATTAGTTACTTAAAAGGTTTGTTCATTGGAAATAGGTATTATGAAGAAATTGAGTATGGATTTCAATTTTTTGTTCTTTTAGTACTATAGTGCTTTTCATTCATTCAAATTTATTTACACTTAATAGGTAATTCATTATTATATACATTTTATAAATTGCCCAAGTACATTACCCACCTTGCTGTTTATAGTTTATTGGGTATCTTTCCTTTTTTTAACCGGCATTTATACAAAGACTAATCAATATGTAAGCTCCAACACTCTCCTCCCCCACCCACCTGAGATCTAAAGTAGGTCCAAACTACCATCCATTTGCACCACCCAAGGGACAGGATAATTGTTGATGGTGGTTTGCATCATAGATTTGATTCTGACTTACAGTGACCCTACTGGACAGAGTAGATGTCCCTTTTTGGTTCTAAGGTTGTAAATATGAGCGCAGATTGCCAGGTCTTTTCTCCTGTGAAATGGCTGGTAAACTTCAAACCACTGAACTTTAGGCTAGCAGCACTTAACCATTGTGCTATCAGAACTCTTTAAAAAAAAATAATAACACAAGCTTTCGGGGTGTGGGGAGGAAGAGGAAAAAATGAGGAGTTGATACCAAGGGCTCAAGTAGAAAGCAAATGTTTTGAGAATGATGGCAACAAATATGCTTGACATGATGGATGGATGGATGGATAGATGGATGAATGGATTGTCATAAGAGTTGTACGAGCCCTCAATAAAATGATTTTTAAAAATAAAAACAAACTCACTGCTACTGAGTTGATTTCCAATTCAAAAAAGAACCCTTAGGACAGGATAGAACTGGACAGGATAGAGCTCTGCCACTTTGAGTTTCTGAGACTGCAGTTGTTGACCTAGAGTACAAAGCCTCATCTTTCTCCCTACCGAGTGACTGGTGCTTTTGAGTGAGATTTTGTTTAGAAGCCCATTGTATAATCAGTAAAAAAAAAAACAGTAATTCTGACTCATAGCATCCCATGGACAGGGCAGAACTATTCTGTAGACTTTCTAAGAATTTAATTTTTGTAGGAGCAGACAGTCTACCCCCGTGACCTCATCATCGAGCACCTGTGACTTTGAACTGTAGGCCTTGAGGTTAGCAGCCCAATGCTTAACCAATCAAGCTACCAGGGCCATACCTTTAATAGGTTTGCTCTTTGTAAACATTCAGAACCATATCTGAAAAATAGCTCTGTAAATAGACAAAATTACAAAATTTTTGTTTTACATGTGTTCCTTTCTATTTGTATAGTTTTTAGTACTTGAGGGAATAAAATGTTGTATTTATATTTACATTATTATTCATTACCAAAATTTATATTTTATACAAGGCTATACTTGTAGATTCATTTACCCTATATTACATAGATTTAACACAAGGTCATATTTTTATATCCATTAATATAATCTTTTGCTAATTTATAGAAAATTTCATATACTTTATCAATTCAAATGTGGAATAAAAGACTGTGGGATCTAACCTGATCTAAAAGGAATATATTTCAATTTTTTCTCTTTTTTTATTTTCCAGGTTATTTTTCACACTATGTGCTGACTGTATCTACAGAAGATATTAAAAAAAAAGACAAACTTTTTTCAGAGATTTTTGATTCCAGTGGAATCTTTGCTTTAGTTTTTTTTCGTGTGTGTGTGTGTGTGTGTGTGTGTGTGTGTGTGTGTGTGTGTTAGTAAATTGTAACTCCAGAAGCAATGCCTGTACAAGCTCCACAATGGACGGATTTCCTCTCCTGCCCAATTTGCACTCAGACTTTCGACGAAACTATTCGAAAGCCCATCAGTTTGGGCTGTGGCCATACTGTCTGCAAGATGTGCCTGAACAAACTCCACCGCAAGGCTTGTCCATTTGACCAGACCACTATCAATACAGACATTGAGCTCCTTCCTGTGAACTCAGCATTGCTGCAACTAGTAGGTGCTCAGGTAAGATGAATTTACATTGTACTTTTTAATTTCTCTGTGTGAGTTCCTCCTGAGAAAAGCCTGTTGAGACATTAAAAAAAACACAATTTTATTAACCTACAATTCAATGGTTTAAAATTTTTTGAAAGTGTTGTGTAATGATCACCAGAATCACTTTTTTAGAGTATTTCTTCATTCTTGTACCCATTACCCACCCCCACCCCAACCTTCCTTGTCATAACCCTATGGAACTGTTAATCTAGTTACTGTTGCTACAGATCTACTTATCCTTGATTTCATTTTTTAAAAATCATGAAAAAAAAAAACAATTTCAACAAAGTGAAACAGAAAAACCTCAATCCAAAAGAAAACAGAAAATAATAGAAACTAGAACAAACTAAAAATGGCTCAAAAGGGAAAACAGATGATGTTAAATTTTAACCTAACTACAACTACAATAATCCAATCTCTGGTGTACTCTGTCTGTCACACCCCTTGGCACTAGTCACATCCCTTAGTCAGTGGACTGAGGGAATTCATTAGATGGCTTAATCTGCTTGGAGATGTTGGAATGAATTTGGGGCTTTCACTGTCAACCCTAGCCTTTTGCAAATCCGAGTACTTAGAATTAGAGCCCTGATACAATTCCCCCCTGATCTTGGAGGTTATTATTTATAGTCTTGAATCATAGGAGCTGGTGTGCTCCATTCATGTGGACTTAGCTAACACCTTACTTAAATGGCTGCTTGTTTTAAGACAAACCTTAAAGACCCCATGTAGTATGATATCAGGCACCACCTGATTATTTACCACACTTTCCTGTAGCATCCATATCTTCAGTGATCTCTTCATGAAAGTAAGTACTGGGCAGAGGCACTTCATAAGAACGACATAATTGTTCTTAGATTAAGGCGTACAACTAACTCCCAAGTTCAAAATCCGTGTGTGTATGTGTGTAGTCCACATTTAAAGTAGCATTATCAACTTGTTGAGCAATGATTTAAGTAACTTCCACAAGACATTTCATTATGTTGGTACAATTCTGTTAGATACTGTGCACATCTTTTCATTAATTTGGGAGACTATTAATGGTAGGCCAGTGTTTTTCAGTTAGAGTTTGGTAACATCCATTTAATCCAATGGTAAGATCCTAGTTATTAACATCATGAGAGAAATATAATAAGATTTTATTTGCAATGAGAAAAATATTACCCGAGAAATCATTTCCCTTTAACTTAATAGAGGTACAGTCTCAGAACCCACAGGGACAGTTCTTTCCTGTCCTATTGGGTTGCTATGAGTCTTCATCAACTCTGGCAGTTTGTTTTTGTTTGGTCAGTCTAAATCTCCAATATTCCACAAAGCAAGGAGTGAACATTTTCTCTAGAGCTAGTAGGAAAAGAATGAACATCATAATTGTTATCGTTAAATAGTACATGTAGTTTTAATATTTATTTAATCAATATAATTTTCACATAAATGTTCCAATTTGCAACGAGGAAGAAAACTGCATTTAAAATGTGCTGAAATCCCCAAGTATATACGGTAATCTTCAGTCCTGTTACGAAGGTTTGTGTAGGCATCACCATAATCAATCTCTTCCCATACTTATTCACCCCATTTAGCCAGTTTTTCCTGTTCTTTTATGCCTTTTGGGTTTTACTTTTAGACAAATGCTGCCCTTTGGTTTTCTCTAGTTAAATATCCTGAGGAGTATGTTCTTCATGGGTTTGATTGCTTGTTTTACAGGCCTGCTTATTGTTTGGCTGTGAGGTAGTCTCTGGCAATAGGTCCAATTCTAAGATTCAAGGGTATCTAAAGGCCATAGTCTTGGGTGTTCCACCGGTCTCTATCACTAAGTCTGATCTTTTTAATTTTTATCAGTTTGAATTTTCCTAAGCATTTTTTTTTCTCACCGTCTAGGACATTCTATTGTGATCCTGTTCAGTGCAATCAATATTGATAGCCTGGCATCATCTAGTTCCTCAAGCTCAGGAAAACGAGGCTGTGGTTCTTGTGGCCCTTTCGTCCTTTGAACTAACTCTTTTCTTGAATATTTAGTTCTACGTAGTTTGGGTCCATTTTCTGCCTAACCTTTGTTGTATTCCTAACTACTTGGGATTACTATTTTGTTGGCATCTAAAGTTTTTCTCTTCCTTGACATATATCTGCGTCTCTAAATGCCTCAGATTTTCTCTGTGTTCATCCATTTTAATAAGTAGACTTCTGAATTTTATCTTTAAGGTTTGGAAACAAATAACCACTGGGAAAACTTACAAAGTATAGAGACTATTCTGTTTTAGAGGGCCAGGAGGAAATAAACCCCTCATATCTAGTTCTGCTCCAACTCACTCATTTGTTTTTAAATTATAAATGTAATTCAATGCTATAATTTTTATAAAATGTAAGGAGAGGGACTTAATTCTAATTATAGAACTAGAAATGCTTACTTACTGAATTATTTGGCAATAGTTATGTAGGCACTGAATGGTTACTGGGAAGAAAAACAAACAGAATAGGCATGACCATATAAAGGGATTATTTCACATAGTGACCTTAGGTGGGGGAAGTTGCTATAGATTAAATTAGAAGCAAATTTCCTGTAAGAGGAGAGCATTTTTTCTTTAAATTACCTCAGAAGTCATGTTTTAATAGAATTGAATTCTCTTTATATAAAATCTGTTTCAATATAAATGTAGGTACCTTGGATGAACTTTTGATTATAGTATTTAGAATGTGCACTTGACTCTTCAGAAAACAGATTTACCTTAAATAGACATACCTTGACTTTTACTTAGTTCATAGTGCCTCACTTTGGTTGATAGCAATAATTGGTTGGTGTTCTAAATGAGTGAACTATAAATGAACATGAAGTATGTATAATTTTTTAAAGACGCGATTTATGTTTTATTACATTTATATAAAATGTCAAAATAAGCAGATTTATGGAGATGAAAAGTAACTTTCTTGATTCATCGGGTGGAGTGGAAAGAGAAAGCACTGCCCAGATTAAGAGCGTGCTTTAACACTTTCCTCTAAAGTCCCATGTGGAATCAGTCACCAAATCCTAAGTATTCTTTCTCCCAAATACTTCTCAAATCTGCTGTTTTCTCCATAGTTACTGTACCTTACCAATCCACACTTCCATTTCTCCCTTTTTACTAAAAGCTATTTTCGTTTCCCAGATGGTTTCTACTATTGCAATCTTACAAATGTCTGCATTCTTCATAAAAAATGAAAATATATTTAAGACATACAGATAGATTGAGTTCCTTATTAAAAGTATTTAGTGGCTTCATATTGCGATAGAGTCCAGAGGATAAGTCAGAAAATTCATCAAGACTTGCCAATCTTTTTGGATTGGGAAGTCTCTGGTCACTCTCCCTTTCCTGGTACCCCTCTCACAACATTTTAGGCTCTTGCCATTCTGTTTCTCAATGTTCTTTCTTTCATTTCTAAAATGTACCACATTACGCTTGCTAACTGTTTTTATCCTTTTATTGCATGTAACTCCCTAGTTAGGATTTTCATTTGTTCATAAAAGACAGTGTTAGCTACAGTCTTTTACTATAAAATATAATTTTCCTGAGAGCAGGGACACTTGTTTATCAAACTAGAGTAATACTTGTTACCAGTGTTAAAAGTTAATAAAGTATTATTACTTTTTATTTTAATGATGTGATTAAATATTTTTCTTCTCATAGTTATAAAATGAATTAAATTGAAACTATTTTCAACTGAAAAACCACCAACTAGAGAGTTTGGCACTATGACTCACAATATTATTGGTATAGCATACCAAGAGGTTAGAAGGCAGAATTTATACAATGAATCTGCAAATGAATGTATGGAGGATATTAGTATCTGAAAAAAATGAATCCCAGTAGTCCCTCTGCCACAAGTGGTATTAATTGGCTGTTTGATTTTATTAATGATCTTGTAGACCTCAGTTATCTTGCTTATCAAGCTGATACTGATAGCAGACATCCTAACCTTACAATGAAGGCTTACATGCTCATTTATTGGCAGGCCCAACAGACTGAGAAACAGTTGAGTTGGAAGCATTAGAGGTTGACATTGAATGCACATGAATAGGGAGTGTTGTGGTGGAAGCTCTGTGGTATAATAATGCTTTTTACCATGTTGTTACACTCTAGCTAGGCAAGATTAAATGTTGTTACACTCTAGCTAGCCAAGATTAGTTGAAATGTAATGATTTTGTTCCTGCTGAAATCCCTGCCTTTCCCTTTCACTTCTGATTAAACATGTCTATAATGTGTTCAAAGAAAGTTCTTCTTTGTCACTTAATGTTCTAATCCTTAAGGTGTTTGCATGTACTTCATGGAATTTGTTGTAGTAATCTTTCTGCAAGATAGATGGGTGGGTAGTCATAGCAAATTTAGTTATGTCAAGATAAAATATTAGTTTTAAAATGTGCTTTAGTTATATTTAAAATTTTTAAATTCAGCTATATGAGGTAACTTTGTGAAGTTAAAATCTTTTTTAATGGAAAACTTACTGTGTGTTTGCATAGTTTGTAGTAGGCATTTCTAAATTATTTTAACATAACTAACTTTAAAATAAAAAAGTTATGTCTACTTAAATTTGAACATAGTCTGAAATATTTATAGGTCACCCTTCCATACGATAAGAGAGCAGTGAGGTAACTCAATAGGAATAAAGATAACCATGTGCTTCCTGTGTTGCTCATTATCTTGCCCATGATATTCTTCAATGTTGCAACTTGAGGCTTTTATTTTTTTCTTCAGTTCACCTTTAGAAAATTTTAGTGGGTCTCGAAGTGCTGAAGGGATCAGTTATCAGGCATCAAAGAACAAAAAAAATCATACTGTGTGCTCACCTCCCAATACAATCACTGAAAACAAATGGATGCATCAGCACGTGTGAAGAAAGCTGATAGTGCCCATCTATCAAAAGATATAGCATCTGGGGTCTTAATGGCTCGAATGTAGCAAGCAGCCATCTAGCTCAGAAGCAACAAAGCACACATAGAAGAAGCACAACAGCCTGTGTGATCACAAGATGTTGAAGGGATCAGGCATCAAAGAACAAAAAAACATATTGTGAATGAGGGGGAGTGCAGATTGGAGACCCAACACCCATCTGTAGCCCACTGGACATCCCCTTACAGAAGAGTCTCAGGGAGGAGACGAGTCAGTCAGGGTACAGTGTGGCAACAATGAATACAACTTTCCTCTAGTTCTTAATTGCTTCCTCCCCCCACTATCAATCATTCCAAATCTACTTTACAAATCTGGCTAGACCAGAGGATGTACACTGGTACAGATAAGAACTGGAAACACAGGGAATCCAGGACAGACGATCCCTTCAGGACCAGTGGTGAGAGTGGCTATTCCGGGAGGGTGGAGGGAGAGTGGGGTGGAGAGGGAGAACCGATTACAGGGATATGCATAGAACCTCCACTCTGGGGGACAGACAACAGAAAAGTGGGTGAAGGGAGATGTCGGATAGTGTAAGAATTGGCAAAATAATAATTTATAAATTATCAAGGGTTCATGAGGGGGAGGAACGGGGGAAAATGAGGAGCTGATTCCAGGGGCTTAAGTGGAGAGCAAATGTTTTGAGAATGTTGAGGGTAACAAAAATACAAATGTGCTTTATACAATTGATGTGTATATATTTTGTCATAAGAGTTGTATGATCCCCAATAAAACAATTTAAAAAACAAATAGAACTAACATATTAAATGATAAAAATTTTAAAATTATAGCAAATTACTATACTAATAGAAGATGTGAACAATCAGAAGGAATTTACTGTACTGTAAATAAAACTTCTTTTAAAAAATACCAAAGAATCTGAGTAGGCATTTCTCAAGAAAAGGATACACAAATAGCCAATTAACACATAGAAAGAAAGCTTTAACATCACTGGTCGTCAGAGAATTAGAGGATTACAGTAAACTATTTTGCACCCACTAGAATGTCAAAATTTAAAAGACTAACCAAAGATGTAGAGAGATTAGAAGTCCTATAAACTGTTCATGGCTGTGTATAATTATATACATACTTTATAAAATAGCTTGGCTGTTCTTCAAAAAGTTAAACATAGAGTCACACTATATAACCAGCAATTCTATTCCTACAAATACGCCCAAGAGAAACAAAAACATTTGTCTGGCTAACAACAATGACTATGGGAACTAAATGTTCTGAAATTGATTGTAGTGGTGATGATTGCACAAATCTCAATATGGTTGAATGATTAAATTGTTTGATGTATAAAGTACATGCTAATAAAATATTTTAAAATATGTCAACATAAAAATGGTCACAGATATTCATAGTTGCATTGTTCATACTAATTAAAATATACAAACAGCCCAACTGTGCCATTAGCTAATGAGTGGGTAAATAAAATGTAGTTCGAGGGGGCACCTCCCCAAAACTGGAAACTAGCTCTGCCGGCTTTACCCAGTGCTGTCACCTGGAAAGGTCCTCTCTGGTCACAGTGAAATTTTTAGAAAAAGAACTTTTGCTCGGACCTCATTTTGTGATGGCCAGTTTAAGAGAACAGTGTGCAGCTGTGAAATATTGTTTCCTGCTCGGGAAAAATGCCATGGAAACGGTTGTGATGTTGGACACAACTTATAAGGAGAGTGCTATGGGAAACTCAAGTGTGCGAGTGTTTTCTCATTTCCAAAAAAAGGTGAAATGTCCATTGATGACAAATCTTACATTTATTAATTTCCCAAATGACAGAAAATGTCAAAATTTATGCACATGTGCTCACAGACTGACAGTGAACCACTGAAGAGGTAGGGAACTTACCCGGACTATCTTGGAGCTTGGTTCAGTGAATTTTGACAGAAGATTTGGAAATGAGAAGGGTTACTGCGAAATTTGTACCTTGGGCTCTGACTGACCAGGAAAAGGAGCATTGAGTAGAAATGTGCCATGCTTTGAAAGAACAGCTCTGAAGCCACCCAGACTTTTTCCTAAGGTCATTATTGATGACAAGACATGGTGCTATTCTTAAGACCCTGAAAGCAAAGATCAATCAAGCCAGTAGAAGACACCATCACCATAGTAACCTCTCCCCCCAAAAGCTCATCAAGTGAAATCAAGACAATACTCATTTGTTTTTCTTGATGTGTTGGGGGATAGTGCATTTGGAGCTTGTTCCACCAGTTCAGACTGTTAATCAAGCTTGCTATATTTAAAGGTTCTGGGAAGATTGTGTAACAGTGTGTGACCAAAAAAAGCCTGATTTGTGGCAGATGGGAATTGGTTTTGCCACCATGACAGTGCACCTGCCCACACAGCCATCTCTGCCCCCGTTTTTGGCAAAAACAGCATGCCTTTCCTGACCCACGTACCTTACTCACCTGACCTTACTCCATGTGACTTCTTTTTGTTTCCGTGAATGAAGAGTGACAAGAAAAACAATGATTTGACTATGTAGAAAAAGTGAAGAAAAAAATGAGGGAGGTACTGTCAACCATTCAAACAGATGAGCTTGAAAAATGTTTCCAAGAGTGGAATCGCAGAGTTGACAAATGTATTAATGGTAATGGGAAGAATATGTTGAAGGTGATAAAGTTTTGTAAAAAATTTTAATATATAGCTTTGGAAAAAATTCCGACTTGGTGGAGTACCCCCTCGTAAATTCCTTTACCACACCAAACTGGTTGCTTTCAAGTCAGATATAACTTGCAGTGAACCCATATAAACTCCATAGGGTTTTCTTAATTATAAACTTAGAGAAGCAGATGTCTAGGTTGGTTCTCTGGTGCTGCTAGGCGTGTTTGAACTGCCAGCCTTTAGTTTAGTAGTTGAAAACAAACCTGATTGTGCCACCCGGGGACCTATAATGGAATGGGATAAAAATAAATGAAACATTGATAATGCTATATGTAATAGATGGATCTTGGGCTAAGTGAATAATCAAATCAGAAAAGATTACATATTGTCTGATTCTGTTCATATGAAGTATCCAGATTAGGCAAATCTCACGAGAGAAGGAGATTAGTGCTTGCCTAGAGCTGAGGGCATTGGGGAGAAAATAGAGTGGGAAAGGGGGAGTTTGAGTACTACAGACCTGCCTTTTGGGGTCATGAGAGCATGCCAAAATTGATTGCAGTGATGGTTATACATTTTACACTTTCAATTTTTTAATGCTATTAGCCCCCCACCCCCAAAAAAAGAAAAGTGGAATAAATTTTTGTGTTTGCATAGAGAAAGTCTTTGGAAAGAATTCCATGATTTTGTTAGTACACGAAGTAGATTGAAGAACATAATTTGTTAAATTAATGAATATTCTAAAATAACTTGTTCACTTGGCCTCCAGGTCCCTGAGCAACAGCCCATTACTTTGTGTAGTGGGGTTGAAGACACAAAGCATTACGAAGAAGCAAAGAAATGTGTAGAAGAATTAGCATTGTACCTGAAACCACTCAGCAGTGCACGGGGTAAGTCTGCAGTTACACATGCATGGTAAATTAACATCTGTCAAAGTTGTTTTTAGGGGCTGAGGAAGGAGGGGAAAATGAGCTGATGCTAAGTGCTCAAGTAGAAAGCAGATGTTTTGAGAATGATGAGGGTAATAAATGTACAAATAGGCTTGATACAACGGATGTATGTATGGATTGTGATAAGATTTGTACAAGCCCCCGATAAAATGATTTAAGAAGAAAAAAACTAAAGAAAACAGTTTTTATTACTATAAAGTCTGCAGTATTAAAATTTAGTGTAAACCAGAGCACATAAAGATATGTATTTAGACTTTATGGAATATTGGAAATGTTACAGAATAGTTCTTCACTTGACAACTTTGAATTGTTTGCTTTCTATCCAGTTTTATATCGTATGCTCTGGGAATTGCTACTGCTTCCCTAACGGGGCTTGTTATTTCATTAGGAAGGTAAGACCAACTATAATGAGATAATAAATGAGAGTCATTATCACCTCAAGATTCAGGTCTTAAACTAATCATGTTCGATATTTTTCTGTTAAAATCAATAATAGTATACTTCCTATTATAATGAATAGTAAACTTTTATTTAAACCAATGTGTCCTCCTTAAATGCTAGCTAGGCCTCACCTCACTGGTATACTTTTACTTATTGTATATTCTAGTAGAACCCATAATTGGTTACACACCCAGATGCTCAGACTCAAACATTGCAAACTCACTACCATTGAGTTGATTCCAATTCATAGTCACCTATGCTAGAAGAATGAATTCAGGATGCTGACTTTAGGAGATTACTTTATTTAAGTTCTGAGGGAAGATCTCTTCATCTTGTTTCATGGTACTTTGGAAATATGCATTTGGGTTGGCATCAAAATTCTCCCATTTCCTTTCCTAGGTCTTGTGATTTTTCTTTATATATCTCAAAAGAATTGATTCAATATAACATGCTACACTATTATTGCTTCATTACCTAACAAGGACGCCCCAATCCCCAATGGGATAATGACTATAGATAGGCATATCGGGTTAAGATTTAAAACACATGTTTTGAGGCAAAGTATACTTTTACTCATAGCACCTAGACATAACCTTTTTATTTTTAAATTTTTTTATTGTTTTATTAGGGGCTCATACAACTCTTATCACAATCCACACATACATCAATTGTGTAAAGCACATTTGTACATTTGTTGCCCTCATCATTCTCAAAACACTTGCTCTCCACCTAAGCCCCTGGCATCAGCTCCTCATTTTTTCCCCTTCCTCTCCGCTCCCCCCTCCCTCATGATCTCTTGATAATTAATAAATTATTTTGTCATGTCTTTCCCTGACGTCTCCCTTCACCCACTTTTCTGTTGTCCGTCCCCCAGGGAGGTCACATGTAGATCCTTGTAATTAGTTCACCCTTTCCAACCCACCCTCCTTCTACCCTCCCAGTATCGGCACTCACACCACTGGTCCTGAAGGGATCATCCGTCCTGGATTCTCCGTGTTTCCAGTTCCTATCGGTACCAGTGTACATCCTCTGGTCAAGCCAGATTTTTAAGGTAGAATTAGGATCATGATAGTGGGGTGGGAGGAAGCTTTTAGGAACTAGAGGAAAGTTGTGTTTTTCATCGTTGCTATATCAGACCCTAACTGGCTGGTCTCCTCCCCGAGACTCTTCTGTTAGGGGATGTCCAGTGGCCTACAAATGGGTTTTGGGTCTCTACTCTGCACTCCTTCCCCTCTTTCACTATGATAGGATTTTTTTGTTCTTTGATGCCTGATAACTGATCCCTTCGAAACCTTGTGATAGCACAGGCTGGTATGCTCTTCCATGTGGGCTTTGTTACTTCTGAGCTAGATGGCTGCTTGTTTACCTTCAAGCCTTTAAGACCCCAGATGCTATGTCTTTTGATAGCCAGGCACAATCAGCTTTCTTCACCACATTTGCTTATTCACCTGCTTTGTCTTCAGCAGTTGTGTCGGGAAGGTGAGCATCATAGAATGCCAACTTAATAGAAGAAAGTATTCTTGCATTGCGGGAGTACTTGAGTGGAGGGCCAATGTCCTTCTGCCTTAATACTAAACCTATAAATCTATGCACATAGGTCTATTTCTCCATCCTCATATATAAATATATTTGCATATGTACATGCCTTTATTTAGACCTATAAATTCTCTTTGCCTCCTATCTCTTCCTCTATTGCCTTTGAGTTTCCTCTTGTCCCACTACCATGCTCAGTCTTCATTTGGGTTTCAGTAATTCCTCTTGATTACATTGCCCTTATCATGCCCTCCCAGGCCTCCTACATCCTCCTCACCACCGATTTGGATCACTTGTTTTTCTCTTGTCCCTGGGTTTGCTAACACCACTGCCTTTCCCCCCACCTTCCCCCTCTCCCATGCCCCCTCGGAACTGTCAGTCCCATTGTTTTCTCCTCCATATTGTTCATCCAGCCTATCTTATTTAGACAGACCTGCGGAGATAATAGCATGCACAAAAACAAGACAGAGCAAAACCAAGCAACAATATACAACAAACCAATGAAAAAAAACTAAACAAAACGAAAGAAAAGCTTGTAGTTAGTTCAAGGATTGTTTGTTGGCCTTTAGGAGTGTTTTCCAGTCCACTCTGGAAAACCATGCCCTGGCCCCAAAGTCCACCTTCAGCATTCCCTGGGGACCTCACCGCTCCATTCCCTTAATGTTCTGATGCACCCCTTTAGTGTTTTGCCTTGGGGTGGTGGGATCAGATTGAGCGCAATTCCCACCCTGTGTCTCCTGTGTTGTCCCCTGTAGGGCTATGGGTCAGTGCGGGACGTCATGTCTCATAGTGTTGCCAGCCATGTGGTCCTCTCTTTGGACTGGCTATACTAATCGGAAACATCCTCGAGGCCTGATGGGCCAGGATGTGCTCCACTTTCTCCTCCTTCATCTGCTCCCATGTGCTCAGATCAGTTATGTCCCTCTCCCTGAGCTGCAGATTCAATGTCGCCCTTTGAAATAAATTCTTCTGTGGGGAGGAGCTGGTGTCCACTTTGTAGTTGAGATTGGGGCCAGCCTCTCAAGACATAACCTTTTTTAAACTCTCTTTTCAAGGAGTGGGTCTGAATAGCACTACTCAGAGTGTTCTGAGTCGCCCAATGCAGAGGAAGCTGGTGACTCTGGTTCACTGTCAACTAGTCGAAGAAGAAGGCAGAATTCGTGCTATGAGGGCAGCTCGATCATTGGGTGAACGAACAGTTACAGAGCTCATTCTCCAGCACCAGAATCCTCAGCAACTTTCTTCCAATCTTTGGGCAGCAGTCAGGGCTCGAGGCTGCCAGTTCCTTGGACCAGGTATATTATTAAAGTTTCATATTTATCACACTAGTAATTCTGAGAGTATGCTGTGTGGAAGACAAGTGATATACAAGGACTTGTTCTCTGCACTCTTCTCTTGTTAGCAAGTAATAGCCCACTTAGCAATCATGGCTTGGGAAATTCTATAGAATTAGTTTTTGTGTTTTTTTTTAAATTTAACAGTTATTCTAAAATTTATTAATAATGTATTTTCTTTAACAAAATATGTAGGATGTAATGTAAAATTCTCCCCCAAATGGTTATCACCATGAATACCTGTCGTTTTGTTGCCCTTTAATTGAGTGATGCCTTGCAGAAATGGTTGATTATTGCTTTTTCAATTAAAGGGCTTTTCATAGCTCTACATGTAAATTTTGATTTTACCTAACTTTTTCTAGCAATGCAGGAAGAAGCTCTAAAGTTGGTCCTATTGGCCTTAGAAGATGGATCTGCTTTGTCAAGGAAAGTTTTGGTTCTCTTTGTGGTGCAAAGGTTGGAGCCTCGGTTCCCTCAAGCTTCTAAAACTAGCATTGGGCACGTTGTCCAGCTCCTTTATAGAGCCTCCTGCTTCAAGGTATGACTCTATATTAAATATCAGCTTGAAAGGAAATACTGTCCTGTCCCCAACTAAGAGAGTTAAACTTTGAATATAATAAAGTTGCTGGTGTCTTTTTAGAACTTTTTTGCTATTTTCTATTTTTTTAAATAAAAACATAATTAAGCTCTGTTGTATTGGAGTTTGAGTGTTGAAAATTGAATAACAGATCAAACAAACCCTTTGCTTGGAGATATTTGTCTTTGAAGAAACTAAATAAATTGTCTTAGTTTCCCAAAATTATAAGCAGAATTGGCCTGCAGAAATATTGAAGTACGATAGGTTTCATTTGGCTATGTAGTCCTGATGTAACTCCCCATATACAGTGGTAGAATTTGAATTAGTTTCATTTTGCTGCCTGTGCAGTAGTGGTAGACATATTCTCTATTGTAAATCGAATTAGTACTGCTTCAAACATTGGTGCGCACTATCTCTCGTTTATTATTTATCATATATTCTGAAGTCAAGTCTTCGTTCTGACACAGCCCATGGCCAGTTTTTCATAAGACAGGGAAGTTTATCTCTAAACATGTTAATGTATACTTGCCATAGGAAAATCAAGGATTCGTGTGGTCAGTGACTAGGTGTAGCCAATCCTCTCAGCACTATAGTAATTTTAATCTCACTAGGATACCTTTAGAAAAAGGCCTATCAGAACAGTGACTTCTGGAGGGACTTTTTTTTTACTTTTAATCATTTTATTGGGGCTCATACAACTCTTATCACAATCCATACATCAATTGGAGGGACTTTTTAGGCCAGTTAAATTCAAAATTGTGGTCAGCTCAGCAGATTATAGATAGTTTTTGGTATTCCCAAAAGGTGATCTTAATAGATTTTTTTTGACTATTGATTAAAATGTTTCAAGAAAATTGAAAACTGCATTGGTGAGCAAAAGGCAGGAAACTAACACTGAGGTATTTTTCCTACCATGATCGTACCTGCTCATTCTGTAAGGGTAGCAAAAACTGCCTATCAGTATGTCCTTAGGAAACCTTATCCTTCTACCTCTTACAATCCTGATTGTTCACCATCAAATTTCTTTTTGTTACCAAGCCTCAAAGGACATTGAAAAGGAACATGATTTGGGTCCAAAGATTTGAAAACTGTTGTTTTGGTGTATAAAACAAAGAAGTGCCAATTTTTTCAGGGAGGGATTTGAAAAAAGTACTTAACAAGTTGGAAGAACTAAATGACTTGATGTAGGTCATAGCACAATGATTGGCACGTACTAAATGCTCAACTAAATGCTCAGTTTTCTATTTTATTATAAAATATTCAAATGGTCATTTTGTTTATTCTCATAATAATAAGCATAGTTTTTTTATTTTTAATGTTGACTTAGCTCACAATACTCCATGGAGAACGAAGCCAAAAAAAGATTAGTCATCTCTAGAGCCATATTTGAAATAAGCCCTATAGCACAGTGGTTAAAGCACTAGACTGTTAACCAAAGGGCTGACTGTTCAAACCCACCAGCCATTCTGCTGGAAAAGATGGTGATGCTCTGATTCTGTAAAAATTTACAACCTTGGAAATCCATGGGGCAGTTCTGTTCTGTCTTATGGGTTACTGAGCAGGAATCAACTTGATGGCGGTACGTTTTGCTTCTGTAACACTTTCACTTATTCATACCAGCTAATTCATTACCAACCAAGCTCACGAATAATCTCAAATAAATGGTAATAATTCTCAGTTATGGTAAAGAAACAAAAGTTGCTTTACAGAATAATTATGAGAGTATTTCTTTCTTTAAAATTATATACACATACTTTACAATACATGTATGTTTGTTCATATGCATGTATACGAATATGCTTGCATCTGTTTTAATGTCTGTATTCTTTTGAGTTTTATTTTAGCACATGTTAATTTATTCATTCTTTCTGTGAAGCCTATACAGAAGATTTGAACATCTATAAAGAAGTAAATGTGTTGCAGCCAATGTGATAAATTCCATTTTAATATCGTGGTTGTTAAAACAATTTTTGTTACATTGCAAATCAATCTTGTTGCCTATGTTTGTAGATAAAGTATAAACTTTTTCTTTCTTTTTTTTTAACCTGACTCATTGTGTGATTTTGTGTGTCTCATTAGGTCACCAAACGTGATGAAGACTCTTCTTTAATGCAACTGAAAGAAGAATTTAGAACCTATGAGGCTCTCCGACGAGAACATGACTCCCAGATAGTGCAAATTGCTATGGAGGCTGGTTTAAGAATTGCACCAGACCAGTGGTCCTCTTTGCTGTATGGAGACCAGTCTCATAAATCTCATATGCAGTCAATTATTGACAAGGTAGAGCCTTTTTGTTCTATATTGATCATTCAGAAATAGACAGTTCATTTATTTGACATATATGTATTGCAGTGTCTTTTGTAAAATGTATTTTTTATAAGTAAATGTCATATTTAACTCACTTATTCATGACCAATGTGTGATTCTGACTCATTGTGACCATGTAGGACAGGGTAGAACTTCCCCTGTGGGTTTCCAAGACTGTAACTACTTAGAGAAGTAGAGAACCTTATCTTTCTCCCATGGAATGGCTGGTGGTTTCCAACTGCAGACCTTGCAGTTAAACAATCCAACACAACGCCCATTGTGTCACTAGGGCTCCTA
The DNA here is from genome assembly GCF_050624435.1 of Tenrec ecaudatus. Taxonomy (NCBI): domain Eukaryota; kingdom Metazoa; phylum Chordata; class Mammalia; order Afrosoricida; family Tenrecidae; genus Tenrec; species Tenrec ecaudatus. Next base: position 186,665,068 of record NC_134530.1, on the reverse strand, counting down.
ACTATTTTATAACTAGTCGCATGATAATATAATTTATTCACAGAAAGATTTTATTTGTGTTGTGTTTATATATCCAGAGCCCTCCCACATTCCTTTGAGCTTTCTTTTATTGAGAGTTCTTTTATTATTATCCTCTTTTAAATTTTTTGTGAGCTTTAATCATTACCTTTTATTGTCTCTATATAGCAGCCATACAACGGAGGATCTATATAATGACATTTCTTACAATTCTCAGTCAGAAAAAGCTTCACTTAATAATAAAGTTACTACCATTCTAAGTTTAATCAAATTTTCAATGACCTTATTTTTCTACTTTAACTGTTAACAGCTTGCTATGATGATAAAACATTTGAGTAGGCATCAGTAGATGTGAATTTTAGGAAAAGTTCCATTATTTATATATGATCTTAAATACTGCATTTAAATCTCTTGAAACTGAAGTTACATTGTAGCTGTTTTTGTTGTAGTTAATTGCCACATAGGGTTTTGGAAACTGTAAATCTTTTTCTTTTTTTAAAAACATTATATTGGGAGCTTCTACAGCTCTTTTCACAGTCCATACATACATCCATTTGTGAAAGCACATTTCTACAGTGAGTAAGCAAAATGGGATATATTCATATAATATACTATTGTCCACCAATAAAGAGGAGTGATTTCAACCTCGTAAAAAAAGTGGAATTCTTTGAAAGAATAGATTGGTGTGTACAGATAATTGGGAAGTGTAGTCTAGCAATTAAGTATATCTTGTTTGCTCTGTCCTGCCTTTGATATGCACCTCTCACCAAACTTTACCTGTAACTCTCCTTGCTTTGGACAAGAACTCGTAACTAAACTTACGTAAGCTACTAATAACTCACTGAAATGCCTATAAGAGTTTTAAAATGTATTTTTTTACCTTTGAAGTGAAATTTGGCTTGCTTTTATGAAGGTTCTATAAGTAGATTGTCTTTCTTACTTGAATTAGACCGTAGATATATATCTTTTGATAATTGTCTTATAACATGAACAAATAATTTGCATTTAGTGTCAGTAGGCTTTTGTACAGCAAACTGATACACAAACTTTATTGTGTATGTGACTTATACACAGAGGCTCCAAAACGTTTGTGGGAAAATTCAATTATATTTTGTTTTATTCTTTTTCTGTTATTTTTATTTCTATTTTTTCACAAACATTTTGAAGCATAGTTAATTACCTTTCACAGATGCCCTTTCTGGGTGGTGGGAATTCTCATCTATATTAATAAACTGCCTAGAGAGCTAAGTATTTCTGGATAGAAACCTTTGGCTACTGTTACATAATCAAGAAAATATTACATATAATATGTAGTTTAAAACTATATTACTCTTTTCTATGAAAGGTCATCATAGGAGAGTTAATGCCAGAGCATGTGATACTAAGCATTGGGGAAATATACCGTATATACTCGAATATAAGCCGACCCAAGTATAAGCCAAGGTACCTAATTATTACCTGGGAAACCAGAAAAACTGATTGACTCAAGTATAAGCCTAGGGTGGAAAATGCAGAAGCTATTGGTGAGTTTCAATAATCAAAACAAATGAAAATAAAATGACTAAAAATTGAGACACCAGTGGGGTAATGTAAATATTTATTTTAAATAAAAAACAAATAAAAGGACTAAAAGTCATTTAACATTTGTAAACCAGCACAGTAAGTGGAAAATAGGCTCAACAAAAACAATAAGGTATCAACAATGATACCTTAAGAGTACTATTCCCTGAGCTCAATCAGCAACCAAGCTAAAATGGAGAGTTAAAGTCCTTCAAAACTGGATTCCCCATCATCATCCGTATCCCAATGCAGAGCTTCAGCTGGTGTGAGGTCATCATAGATGCTATCCTCACTGAGATCGCCGTCATCACCATCACTGCTGTCATTTTCATACAAAGCACAGTCTTCACTGCCATCCATAGCATTACTAATACTACATTTCTTGAAGGCACGTCGCACCATGTCTTCTGGAATGTCTTCCCATGCATCTTGAACCCACTTTGCTATTAACTCTATGTCAGGCTTCATGAGGTTTCCTCCTTTTGTTAGTCGGGCTTGACCAGATGACATCCATTCATGCCACATCCTTCACACATAGTCTTAAAAGGCCTATTCAAAGATACATCCAGAGGCTGCAGTACAGATGTAAGCCCACCTGGAATAACAGACTAAAGTAACTTTCCTAGATTTTGCCAATTTTTTTATGTCATCTGATAGGTGGGCTCTGAGCATATCCCAAACAAGTAATGATGGCTTTTTCTTTAAGGCTGCTCCTGGTCATCGGTTCCAAATTTCTTCCAGCCATTTTTTGTTCCATCTTCATTCAGCCTTTTACATGTGTATGCACAGTAATTCTTGGTGGAAAATTGATCGTTTTAGGCAGTCTTTTAAAAATAATGACAGGACACAACTTAGTTCCATTAGCCAAACATGATAGAACAACTGTAAGGTGGATTTGGTTTTTTTTTTTTTTTTCATTTCCTCTGGTTTTGAGAAAAATGCTTTTTTCTCCTAACCTTGCCACACACAGTTCTGTTTCTTGGAAGATCAAAAGTGATGGCAGTTTCATCCATATTCCCAATATCTGTCAGGTCATAATTATAAATCCTTCTTTGTTTTATAAAAAATGACTAGAATGACATAATTTTTTCTTCAAGGTCTTGTGGTAATTTCTGGGAAATCTTTTTCTCTGTCTCAAACATAGTAGACCAAACCTGTTCATAAAGCGGGTACACCATCCTGCTGACACAGCAAATTTTTCAATGCTTGTTGTTTTATATATGTCATCTGTAGGCACTTATAGAGCATGTATGTGGATTCCCATGTGTGTTATGCAGTAACCATTTTGACGACACTCCATAACCCACTTATGCAACTCACTCTCTAGAGCCCCCTAAAATGACGTTAAACCACTATGAGCTTTTTTAGCTTTAAGAATCTATTCCAAGTCAGTCTTCATTTTCCGCCACTCCCTCACTTGCTTTTCTTCAACACAGAATTCCCTCCTTGCAATACTGTTATTGCTCTCTTCTCTTGACACAAACTTCATTTTGAAACCAGGCTCATATGACCGGTGTTTTTGTTTTGGTTCAAGAATATCCATTTCTAATAAGATCAAAAAACAAGACTTTGAAAAAGGACTTTCATGGTAGTGCCCCTCACGTCCCCGTCCCCCCCCCCCACACACACACAGAGTGTTGGGGGGTGGGTCCGTGTGGGTGGGGTATGCAGGATGTGAATTAACACAGAGACCAGAGGGGAGAGACGGAGTGCAGCCACAGACACATCCTTACCAGTTCACCTGCCTGCGTAAGTGAATCACTACAGGTGCTTCTACAAATTAGGACAGGTCTGATTGGTTAGATGTTAGTTAACAAACATTCAAAGCCCTGGAACAGCGGAGAAATGGTAGTCACCTGTGAGATAATAGGCACTCATCCGGTTATCTAGGGGAGCACCAGCGAGATGTTATTACCTCGCTGGGGTACTACTGACCCATGTATAATCCGAACCCCAGTTTTTCAGCACATTTTTTGTGCTGAAAACCTCGGCTTATACACAAGTATATACTGTATAACTTAATAATTTCCAAGAATCCCAAACCAATATAGGATTATTCTTAACCAGATTTTCTGTTGATCCATTAAGGTTATATCCAGTATCATGATCTATATCAGAAATTGAATTCAAATTCATGTGGACTGAGTGTAGTTTCACTCTTCTTGCTGTTATATAAATTATTGAGGAGCCATTGTAACCTTGTGCTGTGAACTTAAGGACAGAAAGAGGAGGTTTAAATCAAGGAGTTGAGAAAACCTGTCAGATGAGACAATTGAGGGCGGATGGGGCATTCAAACTCTACATGAATCCAAAGAGCTGACAGCAGAGGGAAAGAGGATCTACACCATGCCAAGCCGTGGTTGAGAATGTCAGGGTTTGTTCATAGAGTAGCTAATTCAAACTGGCCAAAGCATAGTGTATAAGATGATTTAAAAAATGAAATGTAGTAAACTATAAAAGTAATTATGGTATTTAGCCTTTATTTCAAAAAGATTGCATGGCTTTTTTGAAAGTTAATGTTCATCTTTTTTTAAGTTGCAGACCCCAGCCTCTTTTGCACAAAGTGTTCAGGAACTAACAATTGCTCTCCAGCGGACTGGAGACCCAGCAAACTTGAATCGACTAAGACCTCATTTGGAGCTCTTGGCAAACATTGACCCTAGTCCAGGTAAACCCAAGAAAAATGTGTAGATCTTTTATTTGCTCTTATTGCTGATCTGTGATTCTTGTCATTATCTTTGGTTATATTTCTTTAGAATTGCCCTGTGTAGGTAGTTTCTGTGTTTTTATAGCACTGCAGTCTAACCCTGCTCTTGTTCCATGTTTCTCAGGTTAGTTTACTTGAACTTTAATTTAATAGATGTTATTGTGCTCACTTAACCAGGAATAGAGTCTTCCATGGCTCCTTTATGTTTTTTTCTTCCATCACAAAACTGGACTACCTGGCCAACATATTGGAAGAGATTCTTACTTGTGCCCACTCCCAATAAAGGGGACCCCAATACAGAATACAACATCATTAACATCGCATGCAGATAAAATTTTGCCAACAATGATTAAAAAACAGTGCATCAATAGGAAGCAGCCAGGAATTCTGTCTGGATTCAGAAAAGATTGTGCACCAAGGGATTCTATTGATAAGTTGTTTAGCTTCTTTTATTGGCTGTGCAAAGGCAGTCAAGTGTGTGTATCGTAACAAACTATGGATAATATATATTAAGAATGGGAACTTCTGCACAGTTACTGGGCTCATGTGGACCCTGTATATGGACGCAGAGGAAGTCCTTTGAAGAGAACCAGTACAATATTGCATGGTTTAAGTCAGGAAAATTTAAAACCCAGAAAGGTTTGCATCAGGGTTGTATCCTTTCGTCATACTTAGTGTCTGTTTGCTAAACAAATAATCTGAGAAGCTGGGATTAGTGAAGAAGGTGGCATCAGGATTGGAGACTAATTAGCAGCTTGCAATATGCAGATGACACAACCCCTTTGTAAAAGCAAGGAAGACTTGAAACACTTGCTAATGAAGATCAAGGACTGCAGCCTTCAGCAGAGATTGCAACTTAATGTAAAGAAAACAAAAGTCCTCAAAACTGAACCAAATAAATACACAATTAACTTCATGAAGAAAGTAAAATTTGAAGTTACCAAGGATTTCATTTTACTTAGATCCACAAGCAATTCAGCAGCAGTCAAGAAATCAAATGACAGTGCATTGAACAAATCTGATGCACAGACCTCGTAAAAGTTGCATGGTAATAGTTTATTTTTTAAGAATTAATGCCAAATGGGTTTGTCCAGATTGGTTAGAGAAACAAAGACTGTATCTTATTTATGCACATATAACCTGGGACCTCTGGCAGGATATTTGCAGTGGGCATTGGCCTCCTACAAATCTTAATCGCCCAGGCTTTTCCCAGACCATTTCAAAAGCTGCTTTTCTCTCAGTTGCAGCGTATCAATGCTTACATCAATTACAAGCAACCACGATAGCCATTAAACAAAGGATCTGGTGTGATTCACACCCTCTACTAAGGTCAGAGCTTAATCCCATACTTGCCTGTTCTTAGTAGATTATGTCCTCCAAAATGGGACTATTGCCACAAATTTAAGAAATCCAGAATTGTATCACATAAAGTATTATGGCTGGAAAGACCATTTTACCACTTGAGTATGACTTGACTAGAATTCAAGTAGTAAAAAGCAAAGATGTCACTTTGAGGGAGGACTACATTGCCTGACCCAAGCCATCATGCTTAAATCACCTCATAAGCTTGTCAAAGTTGGACAAATGAACAAGGAAAAAGAAATTGATGCATTTGAATTATGGTGTTGTCAAAAAATATTGTAAGTACCATGGATTGCCAGAAACACAAATTTATCTTGAAGAAAGTACGACCAGAATTCTTCCAAGTGAGGAAGTGGAGTAGGGCTCGCAAACTATAACTGAATTGTAATGAGGTATGTTTATGTTATGGAAACCATGTAGCTTTGAAGTTTGTAAAATGGAATGTATGGGCTTGATAATTTTGTGAGCTACAGGACTTGAACTTGTCTGCAAGGACTTTATAGCCAAGCCAATTATGAAGGTGTATATGAGGGCATGGTATGTGTGACATCTCCGGGTGATCCTTTATAGTGACTGTAAGAGGCTGATGATAGTTTATTGGAAATAACTATCCGAGCCTCAACAACATGAACTTTTGACAAAGAAGACACGAGTCAGAAGTGTTTGGTTCTGTTGTTGGCAGGGAGACTGTAGTTGAAAAGTACTTCGGATGATTCTTAACCACATCAAACTTTGAGAAGCACTGGGATGGGGTGTTATGACCTTAATTTACTGATTGGTTTCTTTAAGTATAGGGTGTTATGTGCCGGAGGAAGTCGGCATAACCACAAATACAAAACTCAACTGCCACCAAGTCACTGTACAGCAAGGTAGAACTGTCCCTTTGGGCTTCTGAGGCCGTAAATCCTGATGGGATGAGAAAGCCCCATCTTTCTCACTTACAGTAGTTGGTGGCTTTGATCTAACTCAATATGCCACCAGGACACTAAGTATGGTGGCACGGTTAAACAAATATTAAAAATGGGAAACCAGCTCCATTTTTTTCTCAGAGAAAAACATTACATGCACATTGCAAAAAAAAAAAAGAAACCAAATAATGTTGGAAATAGGAAACCTTTTTCTCTTTTTTCAGATTAATGGTAATAACTCTTAAAATCTATTATTGGAAATATTTTGTTTGTCATTTACTTATTTTTTTAATGTTAGGAGTTTAATTTGTTCTGAAATAAAATTTAATAGGCTTATATTCATTTTAAGAAAAAAGTGAGGATGTCAAGACTGTCTCACATACTTTGGCATGTTTCACTAGAGTCAGTGCAAAAGATAAAAACTCTCAACAGTGGCTACAACAGTGGGCTCTCTAACATAACAGTTGTGAGGATGGTACAGGATTGGTCAGTGTGTGCTCTGGTGTACATTAGATAACTATGAGTGAGAGTTGACGCAAAGGCACTTAACAGTTCCAAATGTCAGTTCTTGCTTTTCATTGTTTTCGGCCTATTAGCAGCATTTACCACTTGAGACACTTAACTCTCTCCTCCTTGAAACACTTTTCAAAAATAATAAAGTAAATTTTAAAAACCCTTAAACTTAGGTTCCAAGCTACCATATTCTCCTAGCTTCCTTTTTATTTTATTGGACTCTCATTTTCAACCTCCTCATTTCCATAATTTCCAGTTTTTGGAAGTTTGAAGGTTAGTCATTATACCTTTTCTATTTCATACTTGTACCTGTTCCCTAGATAATCTTATTTAGTTTCATGGCTTTAAATATCACCTAGATGACTCACAAATTTACTATACATATCTCATCAATTCTAAGGCCCACCTCATTTCCATACATTAGCATTTCTGAAATGATTAGACATTTGTGACCATGATGTTATAATTGGCAGCCTTTTAAAATAGTACATTTTGTGATGTTTTACAGTTTGTGAAACAGTATATCTTTAGCCCACACTTTTTTTTTTAACTAAACTCTGTATATATATGGGGGTACCCTCTCCAGAAAAAGAAATTTTTTTCAAACCTATGTATTTAAATTTTTTCACAAACCAACCTTATCACCTTCAGTACTCTCCGTTGTACTAATACATGTGTCAAATCTGCAATTCCATTCTTGGAAACATTTTTCAAACTCATCTGCCTGAATGGCTGACAGCACTTCCCTCGATGTTTTTTTCTTCACCTGTTCTACATCAGCAAATCACTGTCTTTTCATGCCCCTCTGCGTTGGCAGAAACAAAAAGAAGACACATGAAGCAAGGCCAGGTGAGTGAGGTGTGTGGGTCAAGATAGGCATGCTGGTTTTTTGCCATAAACGTACACTGACCAGGCTGTGTGAGCAGATGTATTGTTGTGGCAAAACCAGTCCCCCGTCTACCAACAAATCAGGCCTTTTTGTCACACAGTTAGGCAGTCTTTTCATACTGTGATCTCTATTGAGAACACACCAGGCAAGTGACTAACGGAGATTGCTCTTCCCTGGAGTGTCTTGATGATACTGGTTTTCAATATAATGTCTGAGGGCAATACTGCTCTCATCCGTACTTAATGGTCAGGAGGGATTCAGTGGAAGCTTAATACATGTGGGTATTTTGCAAATGGATTTTGGGTTTTCACTGTCATCCGCAGCCTTCTGCAAAGGAGGTACTCAGACTTTAAGTTCTAATACACTGGCTACCTGTGTAAAGTTTTACACATTTCTATCCAAGTCTTTTTTTCTTTGCTCTTTAATTTTGAACTCACTATTACTAAAGATTCTATATTTTTACTTTGTTTTATTATATAGCCTCTTTCCTAGAATGTACCGTTTTTTATTTTGTTTACTACTGGTTTTCTAGCACCTACAAAAATAATTAGGACTTAGCAGATGTTAATAAATTTATTTTTTTACTACCGAACTGGGTAGTCTGTTCCTCTGAGTTTTCAAGACTGTAGCGATGTGGGAGTAGAATGCCGTATCTGCCTCATCTTTCTCCCTCTGAGCAGCTGATGACTTAGGAATTAGTAAAAGTGTATCAAACAGATCATGAGTTTCATACACATTGAGATTCCTCTCAGTTGCAATCCCCTCACAGTACCATCCCATTTTTCACTTTCTCCTTATGATTTCCATTCCTCCTCCTCTCCTAGCCTTTTGAGCTTTGACCTTGAGTGTTACCCCTGTGATTTCATACCGTTGATTGCTGCAGACCTGTGATTAAGGGCCTGTCTTTAGGGGTCATATCAGACTCCCTAACTAATAAATCTGGTCTCTCAAAATTACTTTTTAAATGAATGTCCCTTTCACCTCTCCATCTGCAACTTGTTTTCCTATATGAAATTCTTTATGTTCAGTGTGAAACCTCAGTTTTGAACTCAATTCATTCCAGTCATTGCAAACGCCAAAAAGTTCGAGATCTGAACATATTTTTCCCAAAGAAATAATGAAAAACCAACTAAATGGTTTTAATGCTCAAAAATTACATTTAAAATTCATTTTTTCCAGGACTTTAACACAATAACAGCCCTAGGTGGTGGAAATGCCCCCTAAAACATTTAAAACACAATAAATACAATACATTAAATATCAAAACAATGCAATAAATAAAAGTATGGTATTTTACTCAATTAAAGGCCAAAAAATGCACAGTGATGAATGTTTTAACACACTAGCAAGCGCTGTATGTTGTCCAAGCGAGAGTGGTGCGTAAACTGAAGTGTTGCCCTTTGTGTCTGCAGCAAAACAAGACTTGACTCACTCTTGGCCAGGAGTCAGATGTTCTATTCCGCTTTCGAGCAGTAACTAAAACACTGATTGTTTTCCGAACTTTGCTGTTCTGGTAATGGAAAGTTTGAGTGTGGAGCCTTCAACAACCTAGATACTTTAAAAATCAGTTCAAATGCTTTCACCTAAAAGTGCATCAGTGATGTCTACACACTACCGTTCAGGGTGCTTCCTAAGGAATTCATCTTTATTTCTGTGTTCTCACTTTGTTATATGTTTCATTTTTAGAATAATTTATATTAAGACTTAGGGCTTGTTTTGTTTTGGTCCCAGTGCTAAGACTGGGCATATACTGAATGGAGATGATATGTAGACAAAGTTGCTTTAATGGATTTTTCATATAATCGGTCTTCTCTTAAACTAGCCTTTCCCTGGGAGGAAATGCTTTATCTGCTGTGATAGTCTTGAATTTTCACCTAACAATAATGAGAGCTAGCTTACTATTTACTTACCAGCATGGCTAAAATAAAAAAATAATGACAACAGCAATACTGTGGAAGGTGTGGAGAGACTAACACTCATTACAGGTGGAAAGATAAAATGACACATTCTAGAAGATAAATGAACTGGCCATTTCTTCAAAACTAAACACAAAACTAGAATCGCAATGTACTCCTTTTCACTCATTGTCTCTTCAGTACTCAGTCTAGTAACTAAAAACCAACCAACCAAACAAAAAAAACCCTCACTGCCATTTAGTCAATTTTGACTCATTGTAACCTTATAGGACAGGGTGGAATTGCCCCCGTGAGTTTCTGAGACTAATTCAGGTGTCCTCAAACTGCAGCTGGCCCGCCGAGTATTTTTGCCCCGTTTATTTTTTTATTTCAAAAAAAAGATGTGTGCATAGGAATTTATTCATAGTTTTTTTTTTAACTATAGTACAGCCCTCCAACAGGTCTGAGGGACAGTGAACTGGCCCCCTGTTTAAAAAGTTTGAGGACCCCTTCTGTAAGTAATTATATGGGAGTAGAAAATCCCGTCTTTCTCACTTACAGTGGCTAGTGGTTCTAAACTGCTGGCCTTGGTTAGCAGCCCAACGTGTAACCACTATGCCACCAGGGCTCCTTGAATCTAATGACAGTAGCCATAAATTGATGACCTACTTAAGTATCTTACGCTACCTTCCCTTTCCCTAAAATGAATATTTATATTCATTTGCAGTTCCAATTTCTAACGAATGTGTCCGTTTCTATTAAAAGCTGTTCAGATGAAAAATCGTGTAAAGTTTAACCTGATTTTCAGTAAAGTGCTGACACTATTTCTTTATAGATTACATCTTGGATAAAATCTGAATAACAATTTTTAAATTTGACTTTTTCATGGACTGTTTAGATGCTCCTCCTCCTACTTGGGAACAGCTAGAAAATGGTCTGGTTGCTGTGCGTACAGTGGTGCATGGACTGGTTGATTATATTCAGAACCACAGCAAAAAGGGAGCAGATCAACAGCAGGTAAGGGAGAAGCTTGAATCTGGAGGTCAGCCACTATAGGCTTGCCTACACACGGAAAGGAAGGCAAACAAGTGCTAGGAAGACTATGAGAATAGAAACTAGTTTATTATGTTAGCAATCAGTTTAGTTGCATTAGCCTTGTGATTTTTATCTGACAGCATTGAAGTGATGAAATCCTCGTTGGTCTAATGTTGTGCTAGGTTCACTTCTCATGGATAAAGCACCATTGAATGAATCAAATGGACTGTGCCAGCAGTTTATTCCATTTAAGGGAGCTGATGCTCTTAGTATAACATGTCAGTTTGACAATGGAAATATTTTAAGAGTTGTATCTCTCCAAATAGTATTGTTCACGTATCTATAGATTTTTTTCTGTATTCGAATTTTTTTTAATTCCATAGTCTGTTAATGCCATATTTTTCTCAATTTCTTAAATGACATGTATAACACTAAAGTACACTAACTTATGTCTCGTGCATAAGTACTTAAAGTCTATTCTGGTACATAAAGTACACTAACTTTTTTATTTTATTCTCAGTAATTCTGTTTTGCCATCAAGACACAGCATTCATTCGGTCTTTTATTTTGCATTAGTAATCATTGAGGTTAAGACAGTGGTATTAGTTAACATAACAGGTAAATATTAATAATATTTGTTCTTGGAAGCAAGAAATTTTTTTTTAATGTTTTTAGAAGAAACCTTGTTGATGATCAGCTGCTAACTAAAAGGTTGACAGTCTGAAACTACCAAAGGCTCCGAGGGAGGAAGATGTAGCAGTCTTGGTGCAGAAAGATTTGCAGCCGTAGAAACCCTGTTAGGACAGTTGTACTCTTCTACAGAGTCACTGTGAAACAGGATCAACTTGACTGCAGTTTTATTCCATTAGACATCTGAAGAATGTAATTAAAAAAAGACAAAACTAAGACTTCTGTTTAAGGCCTGGCAATAAGCAATTAAATTAAATACATGGGAAAAAATTTTGCCTAAAGTTCTAAATGCCAACAGTTTAACTATTATAAAATATTGAGAGAGAATTGTTTGCAAACACACATGCTGAGATTTATGTAATATTGGAAAATATTAACATCAGGAGAATCAGAAGAATATTTTAATTTTTTTAAAGACAGATTTTAGGTATAATAACTTTCCAATACTTTCGTTTTAGGTAGTCTAGATAAATCTATGAATTAATCTGAACAAGTCATTTAGATTATCAAGATACTAAAACAGCAACACAAAATTTAAGTCTTTTCTTTATGTGTCTAATAGTCTGATGTTGGTCTTAGCCTCCACAGCATAGCAAATATAAAACATACATGTGTCGAGACATGAAGCAGAGAGGGGGGTGCCCTCGCGGAGCCAGCTGTACATTTGCACATTCGCAGGAGGAGCTGGAAAAGTAAGTGTCTTTCTTGTGAATATCTTTAAACCGGTGGGTTTTTTTTTAGCAACTTGCTATTGAGTGAAGAACAATTACTAACTTGCTTTTTTTTTTTTTAGAGAGAGGTAGTTCTGTTCTCATCAATCAGTAGGAAATTATTAAAAAGAACTGACCCAGTTGCTTTAATTTTCTTTATGCCTGCAAACAGGAAACTACGTTAGTGTTGTTTTGTGACGTTTAGGCCAGAATACAAATGCCAAGTCTTTTCTCCAGTGGAGCACCTGATGAGTTCAAACCTCCGACCTTAGCAGCAGAGCAGCTAACCGTCGCACTGCCAAGGCTCCTCATTTTATGGCTACTACATATAAAAGTTCATCTTTTATGGCCTAAAAATGAAATTCAAATGGTTGTCATCAATTTTAAGGAGTTCAGTCTATTAGAGTCAATAATAAAGCAAAACTTTTTACTTACCTGGTAAGTAGTAGCTAATATATGTAGAGGAGATTTCTTACATAGGAAAACCCCCAGGGTAGTATTAGAAACAAAACAAACAAGAATTTAGTAAGGTAGCAGATTGAAAACAAGTAATTTTTAAAAATAAATTTTTCTTTTGTAGCCATTAAAAGGAAGGAATAGAAAAGTTAAATAATGTAAAAGATCCTATTTACGGTAGCAAGAAAAACATAATAAACTTATAAACAATCTGCAACTCTTAAGATATTTAAACCATTGAATTGTATAGTACATTAATTATATCAATAAAACTTTAGTAAAACTAACAATCCAGGATATTGATCACTTGTATTATTAAACTACCTTAGTAATGTAAAGGAATATTTGAATAAATGAAGAAGTGTACTATAATTGTTATGACTTACCAAAATCATTTATTTTGAAGAATAAGTAAGCATATCCAAGGGAAAAAATTTTAATTGGGGGCTCTTACATCTCTTAATCACAATCCAGAGTGTCAAGCACATTCGCACATATGCCGCCATCATTTTCAAAGCATTCTCTTCCCATTTGAGACCCTGATAACAGCTCCCCATTTCTTCCTCCTCCCTCCCATAGACAAGAAATTTTCGAAAGTCTGTTTCAGGGACTAATAGCTATTAGCCTACATTAGGAGGAAAAGTGAATATAACCACTGTGGTAATTGCATAAAAAATGAAATACAATAGACACTATAGAAAATGGATCGGGGGGAAAAGGAAAAAAAATGGATGAAATATGTAGATTTACTTATGTGATAGAGATGGCATGGAATTTCACACCAGTGACTAAAAGATAATAGGAAAACAAAAATCTATTCATAAGCAAAATAATTCACAATACTATTGTTGTATACCGAAATTAATTTTAGATGTACACAAAAACTCAGTGCTACAATAAGTAAGTCCACATGGAAGAAGCATACCAGTCAGCCAGCCTGTGTGATCCAAGAAGTATAAATAATGAAACCCAAATTCAAGGGAAAGAATGGTATCAGAATTTAAATTATGAACACTTGGCTCGCAGAAGGCTATGAATGATCATGGAAACCCAAAATCCATTTGCAGGGTCCCCGCATTGACGGACCACAGTCCAGGGATGTGAGCAGCCTTGCTATGAGACAGAGCCTGGTGAAGTCGATGATGGCAGACGGGGTTAGGTTACAATAGAATACCCCATCGTTTGATCTCCATTGTGACACAGTTAAAAGTTGTTTCAGTTTGTAATCCTTTCTGCTTGCTCTTTGATTAAGGCTTTTATGTTTTGTTGGTTGGTTTTTTGTTTGCTTCTCGTTTGAGGTCTTGTTTTCAATGGTTTTCTCTGTGTGTGAGATCCAGGATAAGTGCATCTACAGAAGGAGAAACTGGGTTGGAAAAGAGGATAATTGCCTAGAGACATGAGGGTTAATAGGACGTAACGAGTATGAGGAAAAAATGTTCTGAATTGATTGTGGTGCTTATTTCACAGATCTTCTTGATATAGTTGAATGATTAAATTATGTGAAATATGAGATATGTCTATTAAATTTTTTTCTTTTAAAATCATTTTATTGGGGGCTTGTACAACTCTTCTCACGATCCATACATACATCCATTGTGTCACGCACATTTATTTCCCTCATCATTCTCAAAACATTTACTTTCTACTTGAGCCCTTGGTATCAGCTCCTCGTTTTTTCCTCTCCCTCCCTGCCCTCCCTTCTTCATGAGCCCTTGATAATTTATAAATTATTATTTTGTCATGTCTTACACTGTCCGACGTCTCCCTTCGCCCATTTTTCTGTTGTCAGTTCCCCTTTCCCCCCTACCCTTCCAGTATCGCCACTCTCACCATTGGCCCTGAAGGGTGTCATTTGTCCTGGATTCCCGGTGTTTCCAGTTCCTATCTGTACCAGTGTACATCCTCTGGTCTAGCCAGATTTGTAAGGTAGAATTGGGATCATGATAGTGGGGTGGGGGGGGGAGCATTTAAGAATTAGAGGAAAGTTGTATGTTTCATCATTGCTACCCTGCACCCAACTGCCTTTGAGTCTATTCCAACTCATAAGGACCTAGGACCAGCGTAGAACTGCCCCGTGTTTCTGAGACTGTAAATCTTTATAGGAGTAGAAAGCCTTCTCTTTCTCCCTCCAAATTTAAATACTTAGGCTAAAGACTTCTTAAGAGTACTTAGGGTTGGGTTTTGATTTTTCATATAATCTTACTGTCGCAAAGTATTAGTTATGTTAAATTGCTTTATAAATAAACTTATTTTCAGTGTTGAGGGGTGGGGATGCTGGAGTCTCATGACTTAAAATTTCTCCTGTGGCTAGATTTAGAATTTGTATACCTCTTATATCACAACTTCTATTTAAATTTTGGCCATTATTTTCTAAACTGTTTCCATTGTGGTACTTGAAAAATAATTGTAGTCTTGTCTAGGCACACATAATGTCAACATCTCCGAATCAGTTTTGATAAAAGTTCATATTATTGAATTTTTATATTTTTAATGGACTGAATGATAGATTTTTAATGTACATTTGGGTTGCTTAATTTAAATATATGTTCACTGTATCTCAAGGCATTTGAGGAAAAGCTAAAATAAGGTTTGTAAAAACTGTCTTCTAAATATTTTCAATAAAATGATTTTTAAAAGAAAATAATAAAAATTGTTCTGTCGTAGGAATGGAGATTTCAAGTTTAATATTAATTAGCAATATTTATGTGATTAAAATATTACACATGTTTTTTAACAATTTGTTGGGGCTCATACAATTCTTTTCACAGTTCATACATATACATACATCAATTGTATAAAGCACATCTGTACAGTCTTTGCCCTAATCATTTTTTTTTCTTTTCTTCTTTTACATTTTATTAGGGACTCATACAACTCTTACCACAATCCATACATATACATACATCAATTGTATAAAGCACATCCATACATTCCCTGCCCCAATCATTCTCAAGGCATTTGCTCTCCACTTAAGCCCCTTGCATCAGGTCCTCTTTTTTTTTTCCCCCTCCCACACATGTTTTCTTATGAGTCCTTTTATACTTAACTGATGTGTCTTGCTGTGTGCAATTTTATACATTACACATACACACAGGTAAATTCTTAAGATGATGTTAGAAACAATATTCTGAGAATAGTAGAAAATGATGTGCTTGGAATCTTTTCTCTTTGTATCTACTTCATTAATACATTTAAGTCCTCAGCTTGGTTCAATTTTTTGGTTTTTTTAAAATTTTTTGTGTCTTTGCTTTCTTATGTAGATTTCGTAAAATGAACAAGCGCTTAGTTCCCAGAAGACCCTTGAGTGCCTCTTTGGGTCAACTCAATGAGGTGGGCCTGCCTGCAGCTGCTATCCTTCCGGATGAAGGTTCAGTGGATCTGCCCAGCAGAAAAGCTTCTGCTCTGCCAAATGGAATTGTGTCAGCAGGGACCACCGTCACACAGCTGATCCCACGAGGGACGGACCCCAACTACGATTCTAGTTTGAAACCAGGAAAGATAGATCATCTGAGCAGTAGTGCCCCTGGGTCCCCTCCTGACCTGTAAGTTTTTCCTAACTGTTGTCTAAAGTTTCTTCTCTATAATGTAGTGTCAAGAAGGAACAATAAACAGCTTTTATGGGGGGAAGCTTTTGGGGAGGCTTTATTTTGTTCTGTTTTTCATTTTTTTCTGTGCTAGTGCTTTTTGAGAATCAATTGGCATAGATTCAGTAAAATCACCTATGCAGATTTCAAAAAGGATAACTCTTGGAATGGCATAGACATAGTGCATTACAATGTAGGTTTCTAACCATATGGTCAGCAGTTCTAAATCACCATGCCCTCTGAGGGAGAAGGATTAGGCTTTTCTGCTCCTGTAAAATTTAAAGCCTCCGAAACCCAAAAGGGCAGTTCTGTTCTGTCCCATCGTGTTCTATGAGTCGGTATCAAGTCAGTGGCAGTGAACTTGATGTTTCCTTTTTAAACATTTAACGGTACACTGGAAGTATTTTAGGAACAATAAACTTGATTTTCACAATCTTATTCCTTAGATTAGAATCTGTCCCTAAGAGTATTTCTGCCTTACCTGTGAATCCACATCCTGTACCTCCAAGGGGGCCAACAGACCTGCCTCCCATGCCTGTCACCAAACCACTTCAGATGGTGCCACGAGGTTCTCAGTTATATCCAGCCCAACCCGCAGATGTTTATTATCAGGATCCTCGGGGAGCTGCTCCACCATTCGAAACGGCACCTTATCAGCAGGGTAATAATCTTTCACTTATGTTGTTCCATTTTCTTGGGGATTATCCAAGAGTGATCATACAAGTGTCCTCCTTAAATAAATACATTTTAATACTTTAGAAAAAACAGGTATGATCATCTGAATAGTATGAAACAAAGTAATAGGTTGCTCGGTCTGCTAACAACAATTGTATGTTATACACATGGGCTAACTGGAAGATTGGTGGTTCGAGGTTGGTATTCTGCTTCTGTAGGTTACACAGCCTTGAAAACCCTGTATGACAATTCCACTGTGTCCTTGACTTGGCAGCAATAGATTTGGTTTATGGGGTAATTTGTTGTTATATTAATGTGGTGGGAAAGGTGATTTAGAAAACAAACATTGAAAATTAAGTATCCCTACAACAGAAATACCTAAGTGAGTGACTTTAGCAAACAAATATTTATTTTTACATAACTTAAGAACCCAAAAGTCTGGATTCAGGACTGCACCTCTAGAGAAAGACTTTCTTTAGGGAAAAGGTCCTTGTGTTTTTCCAACTTCTGTTCTTTGTTGATCTTCAGGTGGCATGGCATATGTCTTTCCCATCTGTGCTTCCTTGCTTCTGTGCCTACTATCTCAAAGTGATTGGTTTAAGATACACCCTATAATCATGTCTTTGTTAACAGGACATTGAAACTATTCCCAAATGAGATTGCATCCACTTGTATGGGGTGTAGGGTTTATAGCACATGGAGAATGGGGGCACAATTCCATCTATAACACCAGGTTTAATGATAATACTGATATAAAGAGTGAAGGAAAGGGGATGACTAAGATTTCACATGCACTTTATATGTAAAACTCAGACTGATTTTAAAACCAACATGTTGACTCTTACCAGAGGTAGTTCAGGAAGAGGTGTTACTTTTTACTCTGCAATAAATTCAATTGCTATACATTGTCTTTTCCCAAGGCTGTTTGTTTTTGAGGGAGGGGGAAGGTTCTTTTGAGACACTCAGTAGAATAGTTCTACATTGATATTGATATACTCAGTAAATATGTAGTAAACAATGATTTGCAGTTTCCTTTTGACCCCAAGAAAAACACAGCCACTTTTGTCGAGCTAGTCATTGTATAACCCTAAATACCTGTGGGTCTGTAAGGGTTCACTTGAAGAGAACAAAGTTCATTTTAGCTGTATCAGGCAGAAAGAGAATTGAAGCAGTTGGTAGTCAGCAAAATGGGAATAATAGAAGAGCAAGCTTAAGCTGGACATACTGGTACTGAGTCTCAGAACACTATAGACAGCCCTCAAGGGAACTTGTTGCAGTGACGGAGCAAACATAAGAAACTTTTGTCTTAACTGCTAATGCCTGGATCAGATCACCTTTGGAAGCAAAGGTCTGGAAATTGGGAAGCTCTTACCACAGGTGCAAGGACGACATGGTCATGCCTCAGATAACTAGACCAGCACCAACAGAATGGATATTTTGTGTATTACATTTCTTTCCATTTAAAACTCTTGTAAGTCTTGATTTGTGCTACCTCTGCTTCCACAAGTTCAGGGAATTGTTTATAACTTGCATGTGTTACATTAAGACACAAGAAAGATTCAAACAATTAGAATCCACTCAATTGTAATTTTCTTAAATTGATTTTTGTTTGTTTTTCTTAAAATTAACATGACTATAAGCAGAGGAGAAATCTTTAAAGTAAATGGAACAGGGTTTTTGTATTCTTTGGTGTTTAAATATGTTTAAAAGAAAAACATTATATAGAAGATTGGCTCATATTGCTTTTGATTCCTGTTATGTTATACAGGTATGTACTATACTCCACCACCACAATGTATGTCCCGCTTTGTCCGGCCTCCACCATCTGCTCCTGAAGCTGCACCTCCATACTTGGATCATTATCCACCCTACCTCCAAGATCGTGTAGTCAACTCCCAGTATGGAACACAGCCACAGCAGTATCCACCCATGTATCCACCACACTATGATGGCCGTCGGGTATATCCTGCTCAGTCATACACAAGAGAGGAGATATTCCGAGAAAGTCCTATACCCATTGAGATTCCACCTGCAGCAGTGCCACCCTATGTTCCAGAGTCCAGAGAAAGATGCCAGCAGATAGAGGCTTACTATCCAGTGGCTCCTCACCCAGCTCAGATCAGACCTCCATACCTCCGAGTATGATATACTTCTTGTTCTTATTATATGGACTTAATCATCTTACAATGACTCCTTGTCTGTTTGCCATTGTAAGAACATGCTAAACAGTACCTTTTTATGAGAATTTGTTCCCATTTTTAAATCTTTTCATAACTTGTGTACTCAGATAGATAGATAGATGTTATGCTTTTTTAAAAGATGACTACAGGAACAAACCTTCCTTACTAAATTTTCTTAACTTCTAATTTTGGATGTTTTTATTAATATTTCTAGATTTTATTTTGTTGTTTTTTTGGCGTCCCTGTGTGGGCACGAACCATCTAGATTTTATTAACATTCATCTTTAGAAATGTAGGATCTCAGCCCAAGAAAAATTTAGATTTGCTTTTTTTGCATGTGTTGGCGGATGTTTGTTCTATTTCACTTTTCTTTTGTTCAATTAATCCTTGGTACTGTTAATCTGCTTAAAATATGTGCTGAATGAATTCGTGTAATCTGAAGCTATATTTTCCATTTTCAGGAGCCTTCTTATACTCGGCTTCCACCTCCTCCTCAGCCCCACCCTAGTCTAGATGAGCTACATCGCCGAAGAAAAGAAATAATGGCCCAACTGGAGGAAAGAAAGGTCATCTCTCCACCTCCTTTTGCACCTTCACCAACATTGCCTCCTGCCTTCCATCAAGAGGAGGTAAGCATATTGTTTTTGTTCCATTTGTCTGTGTTTGTCCCAGGGTTATGAAGGTGTTTTACTATGTTTTCCTCTAAAAAGCTTATTGTTTTATTTCACATTTAGATCCATAACCATTTAGAATGGATTTTTATGTATAGGTAGTCCCCAATTTAGGGCTGATTTCATTCTAATGACTCTTGTCCTATTTTTGACTTTGTGGAATAGTAACATTATGTACATTTACAGATATACTTCAATACATATCTACATTAAAAATACAGAAAAATCATAACTCAAATGATGAAGAAGAGTTGGACATTACTGTTTTTGTTGTTTAATTCCTAATTAGAAAATTAGTGAGAATTGCCTCTTCTTTTTTTCTCCATGTATTTCACACTAACATCTCACTGTTGCTCTTATCTGCCTACCATTAATAAACTTAAGCAAAACTATCAGCATTTGAACCTATGTTTATTAGCAAAGGCAACCAAGTCCCTGATTTAGTTTAGAAAACTAACTTACATTGCAGTTTTTTGAAGAGTAAATCATGAAATTTAATGTTGTTATTGAGCATCTGGGAATGATGATGCCATCAGCTAAGTATATCGCAAAACTGTAACATTGCCTAGTTCAAATAGGTCCTAAGTCTGGGACAGCTTATACAATGTGAGTTAGGAATCATTCCTCTCCCTTTACAGTATATTTTGTTGCTCAAGACTTAGCACAAATTGTAAACTAGTAGTGCTTAATATGATAAAACAGCCTAGATATGCTGGATTAAATAAAATACATTAGTAAATTAATTGTACCACTTCTTTTCATCGAAGTCGTGACAGTGTTGTTGCTTCAAATCCACCAGCTGTTCCACAGGAGAAGGAGGGGGCTATTTGCTCCCTTAAAAGCCTTGGAAACATTATATAAGGTTGCTATAAAGTCAGAATTGACTCCATAGCAGTGGTTTAGTTTGTTTTTTAATATGACAACTGGAAGGTTTTAAGTTACTTAATGGTTCATGGTATTTATATCGCATAGTGCTGCTTTAGAGCAATTTGAGAAGTCATCTCTTTATATTATGTCTTCATGAGCATGGTATACCATTCATTTTTTTGTATCCTCCTTAATTTCTTTCAGCAATTGTATATGCTTTCCAGTGTCTAGTACAGCTGGTCCTCAATCTGTGGGTCGTGACCCCTTTGGGGATTGAACGAAACTTTCACAGGGTTCACCCGATTCATAACAGTAGCAAAATTACAGTTATAAAGTAGCAACAAAAATAATTTTATGGTTGGGGGATCACCACAACATGAATTCTATTAAAGGGTTGCGCCATTAGGAAGATTGATAACCACTAGTCTAGTACATCTTTCATTAAACTTACTTTTAGGTAGCACGTTTAAAATGCTATTTTAAATAGAATCTTTAAATTTTTGTTTTCTGCTACTTAACACTCAGTGGTTTCCTGTATTGGTCCTATTATTCAGAAGACTTACACAATTCTTTATTATATTTAAAAATTCTATATCTCCTTTTTCATATTTTGTTGCACTGCTGGATCCTCCAGTATAATGTTGAAAAGAAGTGATGTTTGATTGATTCCCATCTTAAAGTGAATGGTATTTTTAATTTACTGTTGTGATGTTTGGTGTGTGGCATTTTATAATCTTTATTGAATTGACATCCTCCTCTGTCCCTAATTGTAAAATTTATTTTTATGGGTAAGACATGCAATCTTCAGTGGTATGACACATGGTGTATTTTGGAGAATGGTCTACATGCTAGAAAAATATATATAATGTTATGTTGTTGTAGGAGAATGAGCAAAACTCAAAACCTTTTAGCTTGATACCTTGAAGATGTTAAGATAGGCTATTTTTGAACCATAAATAAAAGATATGCCATTCTTTACCTGTTTTATATTTTGCATAGTCTATAATAGTAGTTCTCAACCTTACAGCTCCTCATGTAGGTGATTTCCCCCAACCATAACATTGTTTTCGTTGCTGCTTCATAACTGTACTTTGCTGCCGTTATGAATTAGGCCAACGCCTGTCGACCCTCAAAGGAGTAGTGACCCACAGGTTGAAAACTGCTGATCTTTAAGAATCTTCTATTGTGTGACACAAATCAACCAGCCATTGGTATATTGCTTCAGCATGATGTCCCAACAAATTTGCTACTTTATATTTCTTGTATTTACAGGCCTGTTTCCTGTTTCATTTCTTCTTTTGTCGTCCTTTTTTTATCTCTAGTTTTTGGATGAAGACTTAAAGATAGCTGGAAAATACAAAGGAAATGATTATAGCCAATACTCTCCCTGGTCATGTGACACCATTGGCTCCTACATTGGGACCAAAGATGTAAAACCCAAAGATGTTGTGGCAGCAGGGAGTGTGGAAATGACGGTATGTGGTAACTAACCTATAAGTAATACAAATCAAGATAAGCTAAACAAATAGTGACCTATTTAGGTTTAGGCACAAATAATCAAGCTTTTCTTAGGAGTTTTGCTTAAGCTTTTCAAACTACATTGTATACCTTACAATGTATGCTTTATTGTTTTGGATGTTGATAAGATTATCTTGAATTATGTAGACAGAAAAGAACATACTTATAGCTGTGTAATATATTATGGTCAGAAAAATGTTATTTTTGTATAATCGACATTTGATTTCTGTACTGTAACTCTTCTCTACAACTCTGAAGTTTAAACAAGAAAAATGATACTACTGAAAAACAATTTGAATCAGAATACTAGCTGCTTAGCTTTAAGTGACCTATATTTAGAATTTCTTACATTTCCCTTATTTGTTTGGTTTTTTAAAGTTTTATTATGTTCTGATTGAGAGTATGCACAAGAAAACAATTTTTACATGTGCAATTGACTAACATCGAGTATATTCTTTGACTTGTGAACCACATTCACCTTCGCTAAATTATTCCTCTGTCATTAACTTAAACTTAGTGTCTCCTAAGGTTCCTGTCTAATCTTTTTGAGGTGGTTTTATCAACTGAATCCCAAATTGAAAGTTCTTAAAGAGGATGATGCTCAAGGCAGTCCTTTTTAACAAGTTAAGCAACTATTTGGTTTTAAGATATCAGGGGATATTTTTGTTTTAAAGATTATCTTAGCATAATTGTTTTCAGGCTTCATCCAGCTTAATGGCTCCAGGAAATCTGGAGACCCTGAGCTTTTGACATTCTGTTTTGCATTTCCCCCTTCTGATTAGAAATTGTTCTGTAGACTCTGATCAAAATATTCAGTAATGGTAGCCAAGCATCATCCAGTTTTTTTGGTCTCAAGGAAATGGACATAGTTGTTCATGGTGGCAATTCCATATCTTGTTCCTGGTTCTTAAGTTCCTTATTAGCTTGCATAGAGTACATTGTGTCTTGGATGTCTGCCTGCCAGCTTTACATATATATATATATATGTATGTATGTATATATATGTATATATATACACACACACATATTTTATTAGGGGCTCATACAACTCTTATCACAATCCATACATAAACATCCATCAATTGTATAAAGCACATCCATACATTCCTTGCCCTAATCATTTTCAAAGCATTTGCTCTCCACTTAAACCCTTTGCATCAGGTCCTCTTTTTTTTCTTTTTTTCCCTCCCTCCCCGCTCCACCCCCCCTCATGAGCCCTTGATAATTTATAAATTGTTATTTTGTCATATCTTGCCCTATCCGGAGTCTCCCTTCCCTCCCTTCTCTGCAGTCCGTCTCCCAGGGAGGAGGTCACATGTGGATCCTTGTAATCAGTTCCCCCTTTCCAACCCACTCACCCGCCACTCTCCCAGCATCGCCCCTCACACCCCTGGTCATGAAGGTATCATCCACCTTGGATTCCCTGTGCCTCCAGCTCCCATGTGCACCAGTGTACAACCTCTGCCCTATCCAGTCCTGCAAGGTAGAATTCGGATCATGGTAGTTGGGGGGAGGAAGCATCAGGATCTGGGGGAAAGCTGTGTTCTTGATCGGTACTACATCGCACCCTGACTGACCCATCGCTCCTAAACCCCTTTGTCAGGGGATCTCCAGTGGCCGGCAAATGGGCTTTGGGTCTCCACTCTGCACTTCCCCCTTCATTCACAATGGTATATATATATTTTCTGCATGATGCCTTATACCTGGGCCCTTTGGCACCTCGTGATCGCACAGGCTGGTGTGCTTCTTCCATGTGGGTTTTATTGCTTCTGAGCTAGATGTCTGCTTGTTCACCTTCAAGCCTTTAAGACCCCAGACATTATCTCTTTTGATAGCCGGGCACCATCAGCTTTCTTCGCTGCATTTGCTTATGCACCCGTTTATCTTCAGCGATCCTTTCATGAAGGTGTGCAGCCAATGATATGATTTTTTGTTCTTTGATGCCTGATAACTGATCTGTTCAGGACCACGCGATCACACAGGCTGGTGTGTTCTTGCATGTGGGCTTTGTTGCTTCTGAGCTAGATGGCCGCTTGTTTATCTTCAAGCCTTTAAGACCCCAGACACTATCTCTTTTGATAGCCGGGCACCATCAGCTTTCTTCACCACATTTACATGTTTACCCTCTTTGGCTTCAGCAGTTGTGTCGGGAGGGTGAGCATCATAGAGTTCCAATTTAATAAAAGAAAGTCTTCATGCATTGAGGGAGTGCTTGAGTAGAGGCCCAAGGTCCTTCTGCCACCTTAATACTAAACCTATAAATATAGACACATAGATCTATTTCCCTGTCCTCATATATATATATTTGCATGTACCTGTCTTTGTCTAGACCTCTATAAATGCCCTTTGACTCCTAGCTCTTGCCTCCATCTCCCTTGACTTTACCTCCTACCCTACTACCATGCTCGGTCCCCACCTGGGTTACAGCTATACCTCTTCTTTACGTAACCTTACCCTTGATCATGGCCTACCAGGCCTGCCACTCCCCCCTCACCACCATTTTGGGTCCCACGTTGTTCCCTGTCCCTGTGTTTGTTAACACCACTTCCTTACCCCCCCACACCACTTCCCCCTATCCCAAGTCCCCCTGGAACTGTTGGTCCCGTTATTTTCCCTCCAGATAGTTCATCCAGCTTGTCTTATTTAGACAGACCTGTGGAAACAATAACATGCACGAAAACAAGACAGAGGAAAACAAAGCAACAGTATACAACCAGACAACAACAAACCACTGACAAAGAACAAAACAAAAACACATCAAGAAAGAAAAGCTTGTAGTTAGTTCAAGGATCGTTTGTTGGCCTGCCAGCTTTTAAGACCCACCTCCAACCTCTACTCAGTGAGCTAGGAGGTGGAACAGAGTCACTAAATGTGCTATTTGGCCAGTTCAGAGGGATGATCTTTAAAATCAAGACCCTACACCCCCAAACCATGAAACCCATTAGGTTTTTGGATGCACATGAGCAAGCCTCACTTTTTTGGGAGAGGCCATTGCAATAAATATGTCTTCATACAACTTTCACCGATTCAGCTATTTTACAGGTTTAAACTATTATGTGTGTAGCGTTGCCACTGAAATTTCTTGTATATATTTACATAAATGAAAGTTACATTTAGAAGTAGTATTGCTGTATTGAAAGATGTTCATTGTGTATTATTCTTGATCCACTTGTTCCTTTAAACTTTAAAAACAGTCCCTTGGATTCCTATGTATGTTTTTATGAAGGATATACTTAACTAGTTGATTAGAAAACCAATTTTTGGTAATAACTATTTTGATACTAATACCACTCCAAGTGAGTGAAATGCTATCTCTTTTTCAAATGTAACTGGATGGCAGCCAAGAATAAGAGAAAGGGAATTAGTGGAGGGAAAAAAAATCATTTCTAGTTACATTTATTTCTGATTGGGATCCCATTAAAAGACCTATGTTAGTACTTTATTATTGTTAGTATTGTGGTACAGTATATAAGTAAAAGAACACTTGCCATTTCTACAGTCTTTCCACACGTGGTTCCATAACATTAATTATGTTCATCAAGTTCAACCAGAGCATTAGCTGTTTTTGAAATTTTGCAACCCATATGTTTCTAGGTGGTGATTTTCAAGCTAGTACAGTTTTAAAATTGATGTAGTTGATCATAATCAACTGTGTTTTGAATGAATTGGGATAGCCATAGAAATCCAAGAGTGTGTTTTACATACACAAATGTATACTAAACCATGATATAAGGTCTGTTTCTTACTGTGGCAAAGTGGCCAAAGGTTTAAAAAGCTGCTTTAAGGCAACAGAAAATACAGTTATTTATTTAGGGGGTCTTCATAAAGTTTGTGGAAAAGTAGAATTTATCTACAATTTTTTAAACCTTGTACAGTCTAACCACAAGTGTATTACCTTGTATAGTTATGGAATAGTGTATGGAAATTCAACCATGTGCATATATAGGTTTGATCCTGTGACATCAATCCAGGTCCCACTCATAGCAACCCTATGGGACAGAGTAAATTTACTCCCTATGGTTTCCAAGGCTGTAAATATTATAGGAGCAGACAGCCTCATCTTTTTCTAGCGAAACAGCCATTAGGTGTGAATTACTAATCTTTTGCTTATTAGCCCACCACTGCCCACCATACTACCCCACAAAAACCCTATCTCACTGCCATCGAGTCAGTACTGACTCATAGAGACCTTGTAGACAGGGTAGAGACAGGATGAGTTTCCAAGATTATAACTCTTGACAGAGTAGAATGCCCTGTCATCAGTAGCTGGTGGTTTCTGGGGACCTTGCATACCTTGGCCCAACTCATAACCACTACACCGCGTGAGATCCTTATGTATACGAGGGGGTAAACCCCAAAACAGGTAACCCAGCAGAGCTTTTGTATTAGTGGTACACATTTCCCCCCCTAGGTGAGCAACTATATGTGAGTTAAGAGTTAGTGCACCCAGTGGCATTGCCTGGGAAGGTTCTCTCTGGTCACTGAATTTTTTTCGTTAAAAGCGATTTCACTCAAACCTCTTGATTTTGTGATGGCTGATTTCAGAGAGCAGTGCAGCTGGGAAATTTTGTTTCCTGTTGGAGAAAAATACCACAGAAGCTGTTGAAGTGGAACACAGCTCACAAGGCTATACAGTATAGGAAACACGCAAGTGTGTGAGTGGCTTTTTCTTTTCCAAAAAAGGTGAAATGTCGATTGATGACAAACCTCATTCTGGATATCTGTCAACCTCCCAAACAGTTGAAAATATCAACTAAATTTGTGCACGTGTGCTCGAAGACTGACAGTGGAACATTGAGAGATGGGGAAGTTGTCTGGACTCTCTTGGAGCTCTGTTCAGTGAATTTTACTGGGAGATTTGGGAATGAGAAGGGTCACTCTGAAACTTGTGCTTCGGGTTCTGACTGACCAGGAAAAAGCGTATTGAGCGGAAACATACTATGCTTTGAAAGAACAGCTCCGAAAGGGACCCAGACTTTATTTTACCAAGGTCATTATTTGTGATAAGACTTGGTGCTATTCTAATGAACTCGAAAGCAAACATCAATCAAGCCAGTAGAAGACACCATCATCACCTCGCCCAAAAAGAGCTCATCAGGTAAAATCAAAGATCAAGATGGTGCTTATGATGTGAGGAGGATAGTGCATTGGGAGTTTGTTCCACCAGGTCAGACTATTAATCAAGCTTTCTAATTAGAAGGTCTGAAAAGATTGTGTAACAGTGTGTGACCCAAAAGTCCTGATTTGTGGCAAAGTGGGAACTGTTTTTGCTACCACTACAATGCACCTGCACATGAAGCCATCTCAGTGTGCAAGTTTTTGGCAAAAAACACATGCCTCTCTTGTCCCACAAACCTTACTCTCACCTGACCTCACTCCATGTAACTTCTTTTTGTTTTCGTGAATGAAGAGAGACATGAAAGGACAGCAATTTGATGATGTAAAAAAAGTGAAGAAAAAACAGAGGTGCTGTCAGCCCGTATAGAAGGGGATATGATTGTCTGTGCAGCGTGTGCTCACGAACTTCCCAAGTACGGTGTGAAAGTTGGCCTGACCACTTACGCTGTAGCATATTGTACTGGCCTGCTGCTGGCCCGCAGGCTTCTTAATAGGTTTGGCATGGACAAAATCTGTGAAGGCCAAGTGAAGGTAACTGGAGATGAATACAATGGAGAAAACATTGATGGTCAACCTGGTGCCATCACCTGCTATCTGGATGCTGGCCTTGCCAGGACTACCACTGGAAATAAAGTGTTTGGGGATCTGGAGGGAGCTGTGGATGGAGGCTTGTCTATCCCTCATAGTACCAAGCGATTCCCTGGTTTATGATTCAGAAAGCAAGGAATTCAAGGCAGAGGGGCACTGAAAACACAACCTGGGTCAGAACGTCGCAGACTGCATACACTACATAATGGAATAGGATGAAAATGCTTACAAGAAACAATTTCCTCAATACATAAAGAGAAACGAAACTCCTGACATGACGGAGGAGGTGTACAAGGAAGCACATGCCACTATACGAGAGAACCCAGTATATGAGAAGAAGCTTAAGAGAGGTGTGATAAAGAGGTGGAATCATCCAAAATGTCTCTTGCCCAGAAGAAAAATCGGTAGCTCAGAAGAAGGCAAACTTCCTCAGAGCTCAGGAACAGGTTGCAGAGAGCTAAAGCAAACCATAATTTTCCATGAGGATTTATTACATAAACACAATGGACTATTTCAAGCAGCAAAAAAATAATAATTTAAGTACATAGTTTTTTGGGGGGTGGGAAATTCCAAGTTTTTGGTACCCCCTCATAGGTTTAGTGGTAGATTTCTACATACATATTTTTGTGTGGCACAGATAGGAAGGGATTTCAAAAAGTTTATGAGATATGGAATTAAAGGACAATGGCACCTTTCTGTGACCTTTTTGAAGCCCTCGACTATATTCATATATAATAGAATACATGAGCACAGTTTGAAAAACTTAACCATAACTAGCTCTTATGTTACAGGACTCTGTTAATAGGCTAGAGAGCTAGGCACCATAGTGTCCAGGAGTATCCTAAGTCAGTATTCAGTATCCTGCTTTAGTGAGTAGTGACTGTGGTCTTAAAACCTTCTGAGTGACCATGTAAGATGCAATCATTGATCTCTCTCTGACCAAAACAAGGCTCAAGGAAACACTCCAAAGGGGTAAAGAACCACATAAACTACAACCTCCCTGAGCCCAAGACTCAAAGAACAAGGTCTTTGATTCCCAAGCTGGACTGATCATTGGAATCACCTTGGGATCTAATGAAACTACAGGTCCCCAGGCTGTTCCCCCTAGAGATTATGACTCATTAAGTTGCAAATGAACCCCAGGGAGCTGTGATTTTACTAAATACTCAGGGGATTCTAATGATCAGCCAAGTTTGGTAACCTAGGAGCTAGATAGTGCCTCACTGCCACTTAGCAACATCTGTAATAACCATCACAATAGAAGGAAGGTCCTGAAGAGAGAAACATAGAACAAAATTCAGTGATATTTTAAAAGAAAAAAAAAGGTCACACTTCATAGTTTGATATAGACTGGTAGAAACCCCAGGTGGAGAAACTTCACATTGTAAGCTCAACCTACACCTGGAGACCACTTTGTATCCAAATAAGTCTATTCCTGCTCAGAGTGACTCTGTGTAGGATTTCTCAGGCTTTGTAAGTTTTTATAAGAGCAAACAGCCTCATCTTCCTCTCTCAGACGTACTGGAAGTTTGAACTGCCAACCCTGTGGCTAGCAGCCCATGATTACTCAACAGCACCAAAGTGAACATTAACACTTGTGAGCAATGTGCTCTACGAGACCCAAAGGGCAGTATTTACCGAAAGCAAATTTAAGGCAGCCAGCGGTTAGGTGAATGAAATGGGAAAATGGAAGTGAGGAGGTACCTGGTACATTGAGGAGCTAAATAAAACATTGAGATCCTTCAAAAGACCAGGCTTATTGGTCAGATATAGACTGGTGGAATCCTTGAGACTATGGTCCTTAGTCATCCTTCAGGTGAAAATGAATTCACCTTCATGGCTACGTTTTCAGCCAAAATAGGTCTGTAAAAGAGGAGAAATAGCACTGTGGAGCACTGCATACTTCGGAATAATAAACCTTTTGAGATCACAAAGGCAACATTTACCCAAAGACAGAGTTCAGAAGGGTTAGGAGAGAAGGGAAAATAAAAATGGGAACTGCAGGAGGAAGTGGGTATTGCAATCAATAACATGAAACAAAATATGCATGAATTGTTGAATGGAAAATTGATCTGTTCTATACATTTAACCCAGTGAACAACATAAGAACGCTAAGTGTGGAGTGAATTTCTCATTTTACTTTTTTATCAGAATGCAGACAGTAAAGGAATGAGAGATCAGCGATTGGATCTTCAGAGAAGAGCAGCAGAAGCCAGTGATGATGACCTCATTCCATTTGGAGATCGACCAACAGTATCTCGGTTTGGTGCCATCTCTAGAACTTCCAAAACGATATATCAGGGTGCTGGCCCAATGCAGGCAATGGCACCGCAGGGAGCTCCCACAAAGTCTATGAACATTTCAGGTAAGCGTCTCAAATATAAGGTGATAGTCTTACTTCCCAGCACTGCCCTATTATTAGTAGCACTTTCCTTAATCTTCCAACTCATCACAATCCACACATACATCAGTTGTATAAAGCTCATTTATACATTCGTTACCCTCATCATTCTCAAAACATTTGTTCTCCATGTAAGCACCCGGCATCAGCTCCTCAGTTTTCCCCTTCTCTCTCTGCTCCCCCCACCCCAATGAACCCTTGATAATTTATAAATTATTATTTTGTCATATCTTGCCCTGTCCGACATCTCCCTTCACCCATTTTTCTGTTGTCTGTTCCCCTTTTCCACCCCACCTTCCCGGTATCATCACTCACTACTGGTCCTAAAGGAATCATCTGTCCTGGATTCTCTGTTTCCACTTCCTATCTGTACCAGTGTACATCCTCTGGTAGCATCATTGTTTTTTATAACAGTACATTCTCATTACTTTAAAATATCAGATTATAGCTTCCTTAAAAGAAGACCAAGTTCTAGAAATTTTATGATATCCCTATCATTCTCTTACAGATTATAGTCCCTATGGAACCCATGGTGGCTGGGGAGGGTCCCCATATTCACCTCATCAAAACATACCTTCTCAGGGACACTTCAGTGAGAGGTATGCATCCATTCTTTTGCCTTCCACAAGTTTTTAGTATTATTCAACTTTGTTTTTTTGTTTGTTTGTTTGTTTTTACCAGTTAACAGCAGCTTAACAACTCAAACTTTAAAATGTATTCTGTCCACCAAAGGGAGAGAATATCCATGTCAGAAGTGACCAGTCATGGAAAACCCCTTCCGTCTGCGGAGAGGGAACAGCTACGACTAGAATTGCAGCAACTGAACCATCAGATTAACCAACAGACCCAGCTACGGGGACTAGAGGTCTGAGCCTGAAAACACTTTTTCTTTCCAGTTTTTGAAAGGCGCTTTAAATAAAAGGTCTATTTTATAAAGAATTGTTATAGATAATCCATTCTTCAAAGAATTAAATTACTGAATTCAGTTTGGGGATATGAGGACACTTAGAATTTCTGTTACTTGATAATAGCCTTGATGTTATGAGTGGTTGCACATTGGGCTGCAATCGACATGGTCAGCAGTTTAAAACCACCAGCAGCTCTGAGGGAGTACAGTAAAACTGGGCTTTCTATTTCATAAACAGTTATAGTCTCAGAAGAAGCCACAGTGGAGTTGCTATGAATCTCAATGGCAGTGAGTTTGGTTTTGTGTAATAGAAAGTAAATTGAAAAAAAAAAAAAAGAAAGTAAATTGAGATTTCCCAGTAAAATGTATATTCCTTGGCAAAATTAAATAAACGTATAGTGCTCTTGTATGGTTCTAGAATGTTTTGAGTTTTCTTGTTAAACCTTGTTATTTATAAATATGAAGAGTAGGTACTTAGAACTTTGATTTTTAACACCCCCCCAAAAAAAAGAAATAGTCCTTCTAACTAACATATCACCTTTCTTTCATATAGTCCCTTAGAATTCATAAATTACTATTTTATATTTTATTTGACCTTCACAGTGTTCCTGACTGATTAGGCAGATAGTCGCTCACTGCCATCGGATCAATTCCAACTCATAGCGACCCCTATAGCCCAGATTAGAATTGTCTCCTGAGCTTCTGAGACTATCACTCTCCATGAGAGTAGAAAGCCTCATCTTTCTCCCATGGAGCTGCTGGGTGGTTTTGAACTGCCATCCTTGCAGTAAGCAACCCAATGTGTAACCCACTATACTACCAGGGCTCTAGGTAGATGGTATTATTCCCATTTTATAGATGCCTCTCACTTAAGAAAAGGAATTTTTTTTAATCCCGTCAGTACCACATAAGGAACAATAGGTTTAATTTAAACCAATGGTACCCAAAGTAGATGACACCACTACCACCCCTAGAAGGGCACTAGAATGATCCTTGTGGTCTGCAAAAGTAGATACCCACCCTATATCCTGGACTATGGACTATAGAGTGCAAAAGTTTCTAATTGCCAGGGATGCCCTGGGTAAATTTTTTTTTCCTGAAAAGGAGCCAGTAGGCCAAATTAATGGGGGGTTGGGGGGGGGCGCTATGGTTGACATCATCTTTGGCATAGAAGTATATTCTTTGAATATGAAAAAACTAAAGATATTTTAATGAAAAATATATTCCTTTCTGGAGGAGATAAAAAGGGTTACTACGATCATTGGTCTTTACCTTCCTAGTAAAATTTTTAATAAAGACATCCCTTTCTAAATTTTCATATCATAGGAAGTCCTCAGTTGGAGGTTGTTTTGTGGAGCATATGTCTAACTTGTGCTTTTATAAAAGAATAAGATTTGGAAATTTCAAAATCTTTATATTGGTCTTGTTTTGTCTATTTTTCCATTCCTTTGTTTATATTGGTCCAGATTTTCTTTTTGATTCCTATTATAAAAGGAAGAATGTTGTTTGGTTATTTCTCTCTTTTTAGTTCATTAACTTTTAAACACTTAGAGTATTCTGCCCCAACAGTAAAAAGATTAATGGTTCCCTGAGGTTACGGGAGGAGAGGAATAGGAAACCGAGAGCATTGATGGCTGTGTAACTCCACTGATGGGATGGAAATACAGAATTGTATGTGAATGGATATATTGGATTGTGCAAGATAGGGGGGAGGAGGGGAGTCTTTGTTCCTGGGGGGATAGTGGAAGAGGGGAGGGGATAGAGGGAAACTGTTATCAAGGAGTTCAAGGAGAAAGAACATGTTTTGAAACTGATTGTGGTAGCAGTCATACAACACTGCTTGATGTGATTGAACTAATAAATGTGATATCTGCAAGAGCTCCCAATAAAATTATAAATTTAAAAACAAAACAAAAACTTTCTGCCCGATTAGGTATTGTTCCATATCCTGCTAATCCATGAGTCATTGTCTTAACTAGAGTTTCTAAATTGATTTTCTTTTCTTTTTAATCTAAATTTATTTTCTATCCTGAAACAGTATACATATCTTTTGGAAGCTTGCCACATACTCAACACTAGAAGTGATTACTGTTTGTGAGGTTTTATTGAAGTAAATTAAAGGGTTTACTCCAGATAAATTTTAGAGAGAGAAAAATATATGCTTATAGTTAACCACTCTCAAATAAGGAATTTAAAAAACAAACTTAATGCTTACAATTAGGTTAGTATTCACTAAATATAAATCCTGAGTTTTTTTCTTTTTTTATTCAAATAATGCTCAAAGAAAAAGGCTGTCTTATAATTTCATAATTGTAGCAGAAATAAATAACTGAATGATAAGTTACTTAAGGCTGTGGTCTGGGTCTGGGCCTGTACATGGTGTGAAGTGTATTGAGTTGTGTATTTTCTTGACTTTACATTTAGACCGTTAGTAACAGGCTGGTGTTGCAGAGGGAGGTGAACATCCTGGCAGGACAACCACAACCTCCACCACCTCCAAAATGGTCTGGAATGATCTCAAGTGAGCAGTTGAGCTTGGAACTGCACCAGGTGGAAAGGGAAATAGGAAAGCGAACCCGGGAATTGAGTATGGTGAGTGTTAATAGTGGGACAGGTGGGTGGGTGCGGAAATGAAAACTTCTGTGTGACTCATGACTCTTTCATTAGAATCATCACTCCAAGACATTCTGATGAGTTACTGGTACTCAGATAAGTCTCATGAAAATGGGCTGCCTACCTATTTTGTCATTCTTCCCCATTTTTATTTGATTCTTTATATTAGGATTCTGCTTTTAAAAAAGCTTTAGGAAAAACAAGTGGTTAATTGGAATTCTTAAATAAGTTTCTTTTAAGCATACTGATTATCATTATAAAAGGCAGAGGGCATATAATATTTACTATTTGGTATGTCAACTTTTCAGTGAAATTTTCCAGGTTAACTTGAAGCATTCTTTTGTTATCTGGGTTGGCTAGTTTGCAAATGGGTTATATTCTTTTATCCTTCCTTTTTTAATAAAACCAAAAACTAAGCCCACTGCCATCAAGTTACTTCCAACACATAATTATCCTCTATAGGGTTTCCCAGACTGTATCTGTACAAGAGCTGACAGCCTGAACTTTCTCTAGAGATATGACTGGTGGCTTTGAACCATTAACCTTCTCCTTTATTTTGCCTGTTTCTTTAGTCATTTTGCAAAACTAAATATATCTGTATCATCAGTTATATTCTCTGTATTTGGTTTGGTTTTTTTAATCACACTGACATTAAATAGAAGATAACTGAATTTCTTTTATTTTAAAGGAGAACCAGTGTTCTCTGGACATGAAAAGCAAATTGAATACCATTAAACAAGCAGAAAATGGACAGCCAGAACCGCAAAACAAGGTTCCAGCTGAGGACCTTACATTGACATTCAGGTAAATGAAGCCACATTTTCTTAGTGTATATACATAAAAGAGAAATAATGATATTAGGTAAGAAGTCCCTTCATAAATATTATTTGATTTCTTAACTTGTTATTCTATATACAAATATAAAAATATTTTATGTAAATAAAGCAGTTAAAACTATTTTATATGCATAGGTGAATTACTTATTCTAAATTATTTAGTATAATTACTTATATGAAGTCGATTCCAACTATTATGAAGTCGATTCCAACTCATTACATGAAATTTTCTGGTTCTATTTCCTCCTGCTGTTTTAGTTCATTAATTTTAAGTATATATAGTCTCTTAACATCACTTAATTCCAACACAGAGGGTAACTAAGGTTAACGTTTGTGTTATCCATCTCTCTAGTCTTTCTGAAATGTGTGGGTAGCTAGCCCTTCCTTGTTTTCATAATTCCCCACTTGCATACCCCCTTTACAAAATTGATTTACCACTAGCTTTCAG
The DNA here is from genome assembly GCF_050624435.1 of Tenrec ecaudatus. Taxonomy (NCBI): domain Eukaryota; kingdom Metazoa; phylum Chordata; class Mammalia; order Afrosoricida; family Tenrecidae; genus Tenrec; species Tenrec ecaudatus. Next base: position 186,629,919 of record NC_134530.1, on the reverse strand, counting down.
TGTTCTTTTTACAGTAATCATGTACCTCCCTGAAATCAACAATTCTGCCTTTGTTCGCACATCTTTAATTACCTCCTTTGACTATTTTGAGATTTTTTTACCTAGTGGTCTGAGTTGCCCTCCTTATGACAGAACAATTCCAATGCCCTATTACTTTCAGGCTTGTATTATCCTAGTACAAGTAAGTTCTTATACTAGTAAGCCTGCTAATAAAGCAGGGAATTAGCCAATTTTCCTGAGGGTCAGAGAGTAAATACTTGAGGTTGTAGGCCTTAGACTCTATTATAATTCTTAAACCTTCTGTTATAGACATGCAGCCAGATGTCCACAGGTCAAATAGGACGTGTTCCAGTAGCATTAGAATTCAGCAGTCTACAATCCTCCTATGCTCTGATAGCTTGGATCATGTTTCTAATCCACCCATGTGTTTTCGTTAATGCTAAAAAGAAAGCTCTTGCTGACTTTTTCCTATTAATAATTTTTCCCCTTTTTAAAATTTTCAACTACATTTTTCTTTTGCTAACAGTGATGTACCGAATGGATCAACCCTGACACAAGAGAATATCAGCCTTCTCTCAAACAAGACCAGCTCTCTGAACCTATCAGAGGACCCTGATGGAGGAGGGGATAACAATGACTCCCAGAGATCTGGAGTTACACCTGCTTCTGCTCCCTAATATATGAGGAGTTCCTTTTGCTCCTAGTCAATTTGTGGGGCTCTAGGGTCGGAGAAGGATCACTGTTGTAGGCCTTTTCTCGAAGTGGTCAGCGAAGTCCAGGAAGAGCAGCAGGGGCAATGTGCACACCACCACTGAAAATAAGCCCTGCGCATAGTTCACATTGATGCATTTTTTAATTTTAAGAAAAAGAAAATTAGCAGTATCTGCAAGCAATTCAGATTAAATTTGTTTTTGTTCTGTGAATGAACTTTATTTTAATAACTTTGGACGCCTTGGATCCAGGGCTTTAAAAAAAGAAGATATTATATATACACTCTGTTTGATTAATTGTATGATCTTAATAAAGTAGGTTTTCTTGTATTTGGTATTATTACATACCCAGTGTATAATTCCTTATCGCAGTCCTTTCCGGTTCTCACCGCCCCATAACCTACATCAGGCAAAAAGCACTGGCCTTTCTGAGAATTCTGTGGTGTTTAAGAATCAAAGTGACAGTCCATACATAGGCTGAGTCATTAGAAAATGTGCAGCAAACTAACTTTACCCAGAGTCCTTTTCCACCACCACCTCTTCCCTCCCTTTCTGGGTTACTTAGCTTCACGTATAGTTATACTTTTCTTACGGTGTTACACTTTGGTGGGTGGTTGATTGTTATGAAGGTGTTCTTATTTTTGTAGAGATGATTACCAAACGGTTCATGCCCCCTTTCTCATGCCATACATGGCTTTTAATTCTCGTACTGTAATCAGAAAGCTAATTCTACATTGATGTTTGATTAGCTTGATGTAGATTATATGTTTGGTTTATTGCCCTTTAGAGCTGTCTCAAATTTGACCTTTTACTAAAATCACAGAATGTTTTAAAAGCCACATCAGCCATGTTTTAGAATTGTAATATTTGGTTTGAACAGTAAATGAAAAGAACCACATTTTTCCAATAGATGTATTGTTTTACCCACAAAATCTAAAAGTATAAAATAAATTCCCTATATACTGGAGCCCCATGCTTTTCAAAAAGATTTGGCACATCTGAACTGCCATGGTCTTAAAACTAATTTATGGATTGATCGATTGCTGGTCAGGATTACCAGAACAAGTAGGTAGGAAATACCTAGGTAGGGGTTTGTGTGCCTGACTTTACAGTAGTGAGAGCATTTCTTTGTTAGATACTGAAAACAGGAAGAAAGGCACTTTTGATTATCTGGTTCTGCTGCACATATTCTAATGCCATGTGTATACACTGAACGCTTAAGACTAGAAAAGATTATGGTCGCCCTCCTATCCCTTATTTGCCTGATCACCACCACCCCTTCCCTTTTCTGGATTATACTACTAAATCAGAAAGCACTGGTTATGTAATAAGTTACTGCATTGCTTTGGTTGGGTAAAAGCAAGAGTTTATATTTTTCTTGTTTCCTTTTTTCTTAACCCTTAATTCCTGCTGAGGTCATAACCACCTCAGTCTAAACTGTGTCCATCATATTGTTAACTGAAACAAATGGGGGAGGGGCAATACAGTCCTACCATTGCCTACCAGTAGGAGAGTCCAAACAGAACACTCTTTTGAGTAGTGAGTATTTAATTTGCCCAGTCAAGGCACCGTGTTATATATACTATTTCACATTGAATTTGATTATGCCCTACAGACCTGGCTGGTCAAGGATTTGATATACACATATTGGCTTGGGATTCGAGCTTTCTTTTTTATTTAAATAAAAATTTATATATATTATATATATACAGATATACATAGCTATATCTGTATATATATTGGGTGTGTTTTAAGGATTTTTTCGCATGCGCGCAGCTGTTGCGACAAAATGTCTGATTGGGAGGTAGATGCAATGAATGAAGATGAGGCATTTTTTCAGTTGATAACGCTGTTCAACACAAACTCACTTTTTTATTTCATTTTTACTTTTACTCAAAATCCTCTTACATTTACTCTTCACATTTGTATTGGGAGAAGGAAAGAAACCTTTGTCTGTCTGACAGAGTTCCAGGATTTTTATTTGTCTGCATAACCATACAAGGCAACCTCCTTGGCCTCCAGTCTTCTGTAGGCAGGTTTGAGCAGATCGGCTTTCGCCTTTGCTCTGTCTCGTCAAAAACATTCCTAAATTTTAGAAGCAGTTGGTTCACTTTGGGACTCGTAGGTTTTCTGTTTTAAAAGGAGAAATTTATAAGCATTGATTTTTTTTTTTTTGAGTTAAGAATAAAGGTAAAGTTCTATTCTGAGTACTTACTAAAACCCTAACAGTTTAACTTGTTGTTATTCTCTTCAAATACGTTCTTTCTGCATTCGCCATTGTGACTTCTAGACAGGTAGGTGCAGGGATTAATTTTTACAGTATTCCTGTTCTGAACATATCCAGAGACGGCACTGCTTACACGTAAAATAATCTTGCCACACAATCCTAGTTGTGCCCCTCAATGTCCCACACTTCCAGAGGCAAGCTGTTGAGGTAAAAAGCTGCAAAAATAGTGTATTGTTCCATTGTACCTGTAACTTATTTTAAATAGATTATTCTGCCCTACCTGATGTGAGTTTTTCTAGCTTTCATCGTGCTCACTAACAGATGTCGGAACTCCGAGCCACAAGTTTGTGGGAGTTCTCTGCTCTTTTTCTCTTCTCTATGATCTATGTTGTGATAAGGATTAATGGCCAATGGCCAATGTGAGCATAGTTGCTTTTTTGTCAGAATCTGTTAAAGGAATTGCTTTTCCATCATTCTTATTTTATTCCTATATATATAGTTAAGAGTTAGATAGGAAATCTACTTTTTATGCCTTCCGCTTGTTGAAATACTCATTTCTTCTGAAGATGACTATTTTTCATTCAAAAGGAATGCTTCCATGGACATCTCAGATGAACATAAGCAATTCTGAGAGGGTTATGTTAGGAATAATAAAGCATTGTGTTCACTCTTTAGGTAACAAAGTCAGAATTTTATTACACCAAGGAATATAAAAGTACTTCAACTTATTTTTTTCAAATGGTCCCTGGAAAAGAGTGGAAGAACTGAGAGTAGCACGCCTAAGTTCAACTTCTTATTTTATATGAAGTTCCTCTTCCTTGTTTTAAATAATGTCACAAGAGCGTTAACAACAGCTGCCCTGTGCTTTGGTAATTTAAGAGCTCTTAATTACAAGAACGCTAGTCATAGCCTAGGTTTCAGGTAACGCTGTTCAAATGCAAAGACACTACCCTGAATTCTAGCTACAAATATCCAGTGTACTCAAAGTGCATAAAATTATTTGTCATAGAATTAATGTGGGTGATTCCCTTCTCCCATCTTCTCTCCCTCCATTTTCCTATTCTTTCCCACTTATTTTTTTCCTAAAAGACAGAAAACTGTTTTGATTCTCATCTGCTACTTTGAGTATGTAACTCCATTAGACTCATTGGGTCTTAGAGGTCAAGCTCAAAGTTTTAACTCCTGAATCTTCTCATGAATAAATTTTTGTAGGTTTTTTTTTCCCTGACCTTTTCCATTCCTGCCAGTTCCCCTTGACTTGACCCACTGCCCTTCCCAGACTGCAACAGTGACAGTTTGCTGCCTCAAAACAGAGCATTCAAATGAATTCGCTTAGCCAATAACTTCTGTGAAGTTGCCTTTTCTAATGGTGTTATTACTCAGTGATGCACAAATGTGGTATTTGCCCTACTGGTAGGCAAACAAAGGTCTGGTTAAGAATGATAAACCTGCTGTTTTCTTTAAAGGAGAGCCAAAGACTTGTGCTTTACTCTGTTTTGGTTTTGGGGGGAAGTAGTAGCCATTGTGATTGTGAAGCCTTTTTAGTATTTGCGAGTTGATTGTAATGTGTAAAAACATATATCTACAGTTAATTGTTAATGTGAGCTAGCCATATAAAATGTACAAGTAATGAAAAGTCATTGATTTCTCTAAACCAATGACTATCATTTTACAGTATTGTATGTAAGCAGCCTGCCTTGCCCTTTCCTTTTTATTTTAATTTTTGAGATTACCTTGTTATGATTGCATGATCTGTGTTTTAAGCTTGTGCCTAAATGACAATCTTTCACTAAAGTCAAGTCAAAGAACTGAGTGAAAATTTTTGAGCATGGGAGTAGTGAGAAATAATTAACTGTAGGCAGTACATGTTCAGATTTAGTGAAAAGTTCTTTTTCCCCCTGCTAGAAAGTATTCAATTACTATCACTTTATATCCAATAGTGATGGCTGGCAGTCACATCATCTGTTTTCTACTTTACTCTTTTGTTCATTTTAAAGAATTTCGTAAAGATTTAATTATAAAATCTTTCTTTAAGGAGCACCTGTAGTTACTGATATTTTTATTAAAAGCAACCACCCAGTTATATGTTAAAATGTATTTTAATAGCCTCTCTGAAAATTAATTTCAATGTTTGCTTAGATTTGTATGCTCTAAAAGAGTCCAGTGGTGGTTATTTTTTTTAGTTGGTGATATGTCCTACAGCATTAGAAGATGACCTCCTTTCTTCAAAAATTTACCTGTCTTTTGAAATAAAAACCAGGCAGAAGTATTTAAATTTAAGCAAAGTTGTGCTTTCAACGTTTAGAGGTTAAATAAACATTTTTATCTGAATGCCCATTTTGCTGGTCTACATTAATACTCTTCTACCTTGGACAGCTATAGTTTGTATATCCTCTTTGTTGCTTCAGTTCAATTTTATGAATTTTCCTGCTGAGATGGCTTATTGGTGAAGGTGAATTGCCATTTATATATATATATATATATATATATATATATATATATATATATATATATATATATATAATCTCAATTCAGCTTTTCTGAGCTACTTGAAAAACAAATAGAAGTATTTTTTGCTAAGCAGTACTACGTGGTAAATAATAACTTGGATTTTAGGACTCCAGTTCTGTAGTTGCTGTAGATATCTTCACAAATTATAAGTTCAGGTTGATAGTGCTAGTTGTGCTAGCCATCAAAACCAGGAAACGTCTGCCACCAGGACTAAAGTAAGGACTTGGGATAAACATGTTACAACCAGGTGAATTTTGGAAACTGCACTGCAACAGATGGGGAAAGAGATCTTTGAAATCCTATTGTGATAAAGGGACTTAACTCACCCCTGGAATCCTTGTTTTTAGAGAACCTCTTCAGCCCAATACGGAATTTCCTCTAAGCCGTATTCCTGGACAAAACATTCCTAGAGTAATAATAACCTTTGTTTGCACCAGAAAATAAAGCACAGTAACCCACAGATGGAGTAGAAAATACTAAAAATCATTGTGTTCAAAAATAATGTGTTTTGTAAAATAAGATCCTGTGGAATTTATTACCTTAATATATATTATACAATATAAAGGAACTTACACCTGAGGGCTTGCTTTTGGTTAGTTTTTGTTTTTGTTTTAAACATCAAGTAGACAGAGCTCACAAGTCTTTGGCATCCGTCCTAAGTTGTATGCTTAGAGTCATCTTATAACTGGAAACTGTCAGGTGCCCCATCCCCACCCCCAATGGTGTGTGAAAGGGTCAAGAAAGGATGAAAACAAACTTAGGTGGATAATTGGTTACCTGTTTTAATCACCCCATTGATTGGCTGCCATTCTCAAAATATATACCTGAATCATCCCATAAAGTTTCCTCTGACTTGAAGGCATTTTAAGCTTTTGCTCAATGTTGTGCCCTTCGCAACTAAGATGTCATCTTGAGAAAGCTACTCTTTCCAGGTGTTCGGTTGCCTAACATTTCATACTTACTTCCTTTCAGCTTTCCTCGCTTCCCACCGTAGGAGAATGAAAGGAACTGGGGGATCATTTCCCTGGTTTATTCATTGATCCATGGGCCTCGCTACCTTACTTTTGAGTGAATTTTTGGAATGAGAGCAGTGGAAAGGCAAATTAAGATAATGAACATTTTCCAGTTGTGAGATTCCTCTTTGTGTTTATGGTCTCTTGTCCTTGTCAGCTTTGCTCCCCCGGCTCTTGACTATGGTCAATTTGGTCTTTAGGCTCATACCAGTCTCCCCGAGACATGCTGCAGTCATTATCACCTTTTTGGGTGGATTTTGTTTTATGTTGTTGTTTTTTAAAAATAGTAACTTTTTTAACATTGATGCATATTTGCTTGGGATAGAGCTTGTGTAATTTACCAATCGTATTGATTGTATGTGATTGTGCCCTGCAGAGGTATATTTAACAAGATAAAAATAATAACCTAGGTTAATAAAGGAGCCCATGAGATTTGAGTCAGCTCATAAGTGATTGGCTTGATGAAATCACTCAGCAGAGTGGAGGTGAGAATGTGTATCTCCCACTATAGATCAGTGGTAGAAAAAGTACCATTTTAAAAATGTTTTCCTTGCACTCTTGTTTCAGTTTTCCTTGTCTCAGCTTCCTCTTCTCTCTTGCCTGCCCTGCACCCACTTGTCCAGAAATGAAAAGATTGAGCCTTAAATCTGATCACTGCTGGATTTTGAAAAATTGGCCTTTTCCAAGTATTTCCAGCTTACAACAATAAAAAAAAAAAAAGACAACTAGCTGGTATGTTGGGATTCACAAGCTGTGAATAACTTAGTCTCTATCTAGCGAACTGAAATCTTGTTTGAAGACATCTGGACGTTCTTTTGGAATAGGAAATAACCCCTGTTGAAGTGGACCGTTTTCCTCTCTTAACCAACCTTTGAAATACAGCAAGGTGGAACAAATGAAATAGTAGGAAGATGTTTATGGCAATGATGCCTCTGGGTCTGAATCAGTACAGACTGACTTGTTACAGACTTTTCCAATTTAGTATTGTTTGTGTGCATGTTGTTCATTATCAAAAATGCCACATTTTGTTTTAAAAATCTGTTTTCTTTCTTCATTATCTTGGAAACTGACTCAGCCTCATGTTGCTCCTATTTAGTGTTTAAGGCTCTTATGAGTTGCAGATAAAAGGACATATTTTAACAAGTAGAAGGGAGGTGATTCACCTTTGGTTTGTAAATATATGAGTGTCTACAAGGTCTTTATCTGCTTTCTGTCAGCATTTATATTAAATGATAAATTAATGAGAATTGTGTAGCGTTTTTGTAAATGAGTGTGCCGACTGATTCTCACCTCTGAATTATTTTTATGGAATCTCATTTAGGTGGAAGTAGCTAGCAAGCATGTAATTAAATTAGCCAGTTGTATAGCCACTACAGGAATTAGTTCAGCTTTAAATACCCTCCAGTCCAAACCCCTTCATTTGTTCCACATTGATTGTCCATTAGATGTGGAATGTAGTGTTATCTCAAAAGATAGTAAAGGGTCCATGTTTACTGAGACCACCTGGCTCAAATTCACAGTCCTGATTGTCTTCGAGGGAGTACTATAAAAGAAACAAAATGAGCTTTGTGGCCGAAGTTCAGGTACAAACCCACTGGGTGCTCCACACGAGAAAGATGAAACAATCTGCTTTCATAAAAATTATAGCCTTGAGAACCCTGCCCTGTGGGACAGTTCTCTTTGAAGGTCATTATGGGTCAGGTCAATCCGGAGGCAGTAGGCATAGGTAAAATGCACATTACCTGACAACACAGTGTCATGAAGAAGGTAAAAACCAAGTGTAAAAAGACTTTATTGATACAGTTAAAAAGTTGATTACATATTGGCTGTTAGATAAAACCAAGGAATACCATTTTTGTTCACCGATCTATAACATGGTTATGTAATAAGACATTCACGTTCAAATAATAGGAAACTAGAAATGGCTGGAATTTCTTTTAAAATTGTATGAAAAGAAAAAGAATACACATTACCAATAAAGATTATTTACCCCTGTCAACAGTTGCAATTGGGTATCAAGGGGCAGGACCCATTACAGAGGGAATTCCAGGGGTCTGGAAGAGAGTGCTGCTGCAGTCTGACCTGAATGACATAAGGCTGAGAATTCCAAAACCAGAGCTTGCTGCCTTTAGCAGTTCGTGAGGACTGCCCTGCCCAAAAGCAAGAGTGCTTTCTGACCTTTTAGGCCCAAGCTGACGTCGTCTAATGAGAGTTGAACCACCTACAGAGGAGCTTCAAGTCCAGTAACCAGCTCAGCACCAATCATGCATAGTAATAAATGGTTCTGCTTTCGAGTTTGGTGATATGTTTATTAATGACTGCCTCCTTTATTTGGAACACAGCACATCACAGGTAAACTTAGCAATTACTCACTGAACTGCAGTATTTAAAGTACCAAAATAAGTTACTGTGAATTCCTGTATGGCATAACTGTGGAAGAGCAAGCATCTTCTCTTCTCACAGGAATTTGTAGTTGTGAAACCACTGTGCACAGCTTAAAAATACGGCTGATTGTATTTGACAGCAATCTGTTTAGCCGCCATCACAAGTGAAAAGCTAGGCTAAGGCAAAAGTTCAATTTACACTATCAGAAAGTGCATACAGCGGGTTCTGGCTTACAGTGTGCTGAAGCTTAAATCAGGACTTCTGTGTGGTCATTGATGTCTTAAAAGTTAACTGCCTTCCACGGCACCATCTTCTTCCTAACCTCCAAAACACACAGCCTTGTGCCTGTTAACGGTTGAGATCCATGGAAATAGGTAACTAGTTCTTTTTCAGCCAAACCACCGAACTCTTCCATGCTGAGGTCCTGTGGACAATGAGGGCTTCGTTTTAGTTGCTTTCAATCTCTTCTGCCTTTTGACAGCCCCATTTGTATAGAGTTGAAATGCTCCATTGGATTTTCAACTCCAATGACCTTTCCAAATCAGATTGGTAGGTCTGTCTTCCAAGGTGTCTCTGGATGAGTCCAAACTGCCTGTTGATTTTGATGGAGGCTTCCAGGCCTGCTCATACCATTTGACCTTGAAGTAGGAGCAAGATTTTAACAGGTATTTAGTGAGAAACGGATACTGGAATGTGGAAGATGGAGAATAACGCATAGACTTTGAAAGGGTACTCAGTGGGGACCTAAATCACCCAGCCAGTAGACCCATGTGATTTAATGCTGTTTGCCAAGCACTCCTGTCAAGGGAACATTGGTAGGTAACGTTTCATTTATTTCTCAATACTGAATGCCTACTAAAGTTAAAAATCTATGGCACTGAAATAATTGGTGTGTGAACTATTGAGTGGAGAGCTAATTTGCTCTGTAACTCACTGAAATCACAATAAAATGTTCCAAAAGAAATATTTGACAGAACATTAGACAGAATTACAAAATAATTTGTTAACCACAATTGTCCACAACAAATGGAAGACCCAGCCTTGCCTGTGTGAGCAGCAAAGGCTTCCCTGAGGAGGTTGTGGTGAAGGCAAGACTTCAGTGGCTATGGAGCTGTTAGGACAGGGGAAGGATGTTGGAGAGACCAAACAAGATGTGTGAACTCTGATGGAAGAAAGAGCTTTGATTAGGGAAAATTTAAGAAGCCAAAGGTGTAAAGGGGAAGAGCAAGTGGCAACTCAGAGCCATGTAGACCCTGGTAAGGAATTGGAATGTTCTGATTACAAAGGTAATTGAATGGAAGGTTTTAAGCAGGAGAATGTAAGCGTCAGATTTGTGCTGCTTTGTTAACAATTTAAGGAAAAGGTGTACCAGAGGAGCAAAATTATTTGCTCGTTATTAATATGTGGCAGTGCTGTAGTAAGGGAAAACAGATTTTGATAAGAATAATGGGGTCTTGCTCCTGGGCTTCTTGGTATGAGGCCCCTTCAGATTCATGCTGTTAATAAAGGCCCCACCAAATGACAGCAGGTACTAAAGTGAGATGAGATACCAGCTTCTGATTAAACTCCAGGAGGGAAATGTAGGTGGGCTTACAGAAAGGTGAAAGTGTAACTTTTGTTCCTGCAGGTCTGGATGGAATCTGAGTTTCTCAACATGAACCCAAGTGACAGGTACTGTTTGCCCATAAACCACACTTGGAGTAGTAAACTTATGTGTGCCATTGAGTTGTTTCTCCTAATGGTCTTGTATGATGAGATAGAACACACACACACACACACACACCTTAGGGTTTCCCAGGCTATAATTTGCAAGGGAGCAAATTGCCAGGTCTTTTCTCCCATGGAGTCATTGAATGGATTGGCACACTGATTACATGTTGGGCATGGTCAGGATTTTGAGACCACCAGCAGCAGCATGGGAGAAAGACGGCTTTCTGCTTTTGCCAATAGTTCTCAGAAACCCACAGGGGGTTGCTACAAGTCAGTATTGACTTGATGACAGACTTTCAGTTAGCAGCCAGGTACATAACCACTGTATCATTAGGGCTCGGTTTCTTGTAGGTGTCTTAATTATATCAGCATCTTACATTAGTTAAGTAGAAGGCATAGTTAGTACTACCTGGAGAGTGTTAAAGTGCTGGGCTGGAGGAGCAAGGTGAATGGGACAATTTATTCCTAGGGCCTGAAGCAGAACTCGGGGAAGGAGTTCTGAGACTGGCTAATGAAGCCATTAACTTGAGAACACCATGCTTATCATTAGCACACATCCCAATGGGTGCCATCCCCTCCCCCCAAGATTATCTTTTAGTAAAATAACAGACTGGCTTGCAAAATAAAGAGCACAGTGCTCTGTTACAAATCCATCTATATGAGGCCAAAGGTCAACAACAACGAGCAAAGATGAGAAGATAGAGGCCCCTAAACCAGAGCACCGGAAACAACCGACTGTAATTAAAGAGAATGTTGACACGTTATGAAGACTACCATCACTGAACTATTTGTATAATAAGATCAAGTGATCATAATTTGCTGTGTAAACTTGCACCAAATACAATAAAATTTTTGTTTTAAAAATAAGTATGGAAAGCATTTACCCAAGGAAATAGTTCAGAGGGTTAAGAAATGGAAACAATTGAGGGAGGAAATGGGTGAGCCCAATATATGAATTGTTCAGTGTGAAACATGGTCTGCCCTGTAAACCACCTAATTCACAATGAAAAGTTTACCCCCCCAACATTTTTTTAATGGATGCCACCATAAGCTCCTTATGGCTCCATGAACAATTCATTTTGGTCTTTTCCCTAATCACCCAGATAAAAGGGAAAACTTAACCTTTGCAGTCTCAAACCCACTGCCAATGAATCAGTTCCAACTCGGCGACCCTAGCTAGGGTTTCTAAGACTACAACTTTGCCATCGCAGACAGCCTCCTCTTTCTCCCAGAGCAGCTGGTGTGTGTGAGCAATGGTCCACGTTGCAGTTAGTGCCCCAACACCTACCCACACCATGACGCACCCAAAAGCCCTTACAAACGCTGTTTCAAGAAAAACCTTCCATTGATCTGTTTTTTTTTCTTTAAACATTAAGGACTCATACAACTCATCACAATCCATACATACATCAATTGTGTAAGCACATCTGTACATTCTTTGCCCTCATCATTTTCAAAGTATATGCTCTCCACTTAAGCCCTTTGCATCAGGTCCTCTTTTTTTTTCCCTTTCCCTCCCTGCTGCCCCCTCCCTCATGAGCCCTTGATAATTTATCAATTATTATTTTGTCATATCTTTCCCTGCCCAGCGTCTCCCTTCACCCCCTTTTCTGTTGTCCATCCTCCAGGGAGGAGGTCACATGTAGATCCTTGTAATCGGTTCCCTCTTTCCAACCCACTCTCCCTCTACCCTCCCAGTATCGCCCCTCACACCCCTGGTCCTGAAGTTATCATCCACCCTGGATTCCCTGTGCCTCCAGCTCCTATCTGCACCAGTGTACATCCTCTGCTCTATCCAGACTTACAAGGTAGAATTCAGATCATGATAGTGGGGGGGAGGAAGCATTTAGGAACTAGAGGAAAGCTGTATTCTTCACCGGTGCTACATCGCACCCTGACTGACTCATCTCCTCCCCTGGACCCCTCTGCAAGGGAATCTCCAGTGGCCGACAAATGGGCCTTGGGTCTCCACTCTGCACCTCCCCTTCATTCACTATGGTAAAAATTTTTTTTCTGTTGATGCCTTATACCTGATCCCTTCGACACCTCATGATTGCACAGACTGGTATGCTTCCATGTGGGCTTTGTTGCTTCTGAGCTAGATGGCCGCTTGTTTACCTTCAAGCCTTTAAGACCCCAGACACTATCTCTTTTGATAGCCGGCCACCATCAGCTTTCTCCGCCACATTTGCCTATGCACCTATTTGTCCTCAGCGATCGTATCATAGAGGTGTGCACCCAATGATATGATTTTTTGTTCTTTGATGCCTGATAACTGATCCCTTCGGAACCACATGACCACACAGGCTGGTGTGTTCTTCCATGTGGGCTTTGTTGCTTCTCAGCTAGATGGCCGCTTGTTTATCTTCAGGCCTTTAAGACCCCAGACGCTTTATCTTTTGATAGCCAGGCACCATCAGCTTTCTTCACCACATTTCATTTTTCACCCGCTTTGGCTTCAGCGGTTGTGTTGGGAGGGTGAGCATCATAGAATGCCAATTTAATAGAAGAAAGTATTTGAGTAGAGGCCCAATGTCCTTCCGCCACCTTAATACTAAACCTATAAATATAGGCACATAGATCTATTTCCCATCCTCATATATATATTTTCATATGTACATGTCTTTATCTAGAACAGTATAAATATCCTTTGCCTCCCAGCTCTTTCCTCTATTTCCCTTGACTTTCCTCCTGTCCCACTATCATGCTCGGTCCCCACCTGGGTTTCAGCAATACCTCTTCATTACATTACCCTTGATCATGCCCTACCAGGCCTGCCACACACCCCTCACCACCAATTTGGATCACTTGTTTCCTTGTCCCTGGGTTTGTTAACACCACTTCCTTACCCCCCACCTCCCACTATCCCATTTCCCCCTGGAACTGTCGGTCCCATTATTTTTCCTCCAGCTTGTTCATCCAGCCTATCATATTTAGACAGACCTGTGGAGATAATAACATGGACAAAAACAAGACAGAGAAACACCAAACAACAATATACAACAACAAACCACTGACAAAGAATAAAACAAAAACAAACACAACAAGAAAGAAAAGCTTGTAGTTAGTTCAAGGATCGTTTGTTGGCCTTTAGGAGTGTTTTCATGTCCAGTCTGTTGGGGCACCACGCCCTGGCCCCAAAGTCCACCTTCAGCATTCCCTGGGGACCTTGTCACTCTGTTCCCTTGCAGTTCTGCTGCACTCCCCCCAGTGCTTTGCCTCGGTGTGGTGGGATCAGTTCGGGCGCAATTCCCACACTGTGTCTCCGGTGCTGTCCCCGCAGGGCCATGGGACAGTGAGGGATTTGATCTGTTTTTCACCACAATTTTATCTTCCCAAGTAAAAAGGTTCAGGTTATAAACATTAAAGTTCCTAGTGTAAGTTTGCCCTTGACATCGCCTAGCTGGCTGGGCCTTTTGTTATCTTGACACCGAGTTAGCAACCTGGTCATTGCGATCTTGTCTGAGGCATGACTCAGACTTCCCAGGTGGGCTTTCCTTTCTCTGTCCTAACTGGGCAGCTGGAGGGTTTGCCTCAAGAACCAGTCCTTGCCTACCTCAACTGGCCAGCCCTGCAATGCCATGATCATTTGTGTTTGAAGTTAGAGTAACCTTTGCCTGAGCAGCAACTGGGGGGTTTCAGCACTGGCCAACAGACACCATGTGACAAGGACCTCAACCAACTGTGTCCTGATAGGATAAAAAACTCCAGGCTCGGGGGAGCAGGGAGGGAGGGGGAAAAAATGAGGAGCTGATGCCAGGGGCTTAAATGGAGAGCAAATGTTTGAGCCCCCAAAAAATGATAAAAAATTAAAGAAATTTAAAAATACTCCAGGCTGCATTCATCTTTAGGCTCTAATTCCACCTGTCTTCAAATGGACTTGGTCAGTCTGCCAGAGCAGCCCCCTGGCCGGAGTGAGTAAAAGGCATCAAGCACATGGTTGACATGTGCTTATCACCCTGGTGGCATAGAGCATTACGCATTAGGTTACTAACCTCAAGGTCAGCAGTTCTAAACTGCCAGCAAAAGAGTTACAATCTTGGAAAGCAAAGCCATCAGGGCAGTTTACTCTCCTATAGGCTCATTGTGATTCGGAATCAATTCAATCAATGGCAGCGAATTTGTTTTTGGTTTTGCCCTTTTACCATGATTTTTTATTTTTTTACCATGAATTTCTTGTTCTTGGCATCTCAATCTGCCCACCTTATCCCCTATCTCTCCAGGGAAATTTCTGGCAAAATCTTTGAGCTCGGTGCTCTGCCTTTCTATTCTTATTACTCTCTTACCTCCTACAACTTCCAGAACCAATGTAGCAGCAATGAACTTTGACCCCACGTAGCAAGCTCTTGCTCAACGTCCCAAGAATACCTTTGCCTGTGTTTGCTGTTCATAAAACGTGTCAACTTCTCTGGATAAGTAACATCTTTACCTTATTAATCTTAACTTTCTATTTGGGGGAGATTTTAAGTATTTACCGTTAGTAAGTCAGCAGAACTACTCTGGGCCAATGTTCCTCCAAACACAAATATTTATTTATTGCGTGCCTGGTACATTCAAGGCCCAGAGCCCTGTGCACTGGATGTGCCCAATAAATATTTGCTGTTTTGATTTGTTTTCCCTGAGATCAAAGCTGAACTTTCTCACTGGTCTAAAGATTTTTTAAAAACTCCAGTGAGATGATTTGTGAGTCTCAACTGAAAGCTGCCAAGAGATAATGCAGAATATATTTTTATAAACTTTTTAAGTGTTTTTTTTTAAATAAACTTCATTTGACCATAATTAAAATGTCATGATCGCTGGGTAATCTGGACACACAGGGGAGTTGAGCTCCCCCCCACGTGTGTGTGTGTGTGTGTGTGTGTGTGCTGCATGTTTTGACACATGTCCATGGAAGAGTTACTCGGTAACCACAGCAGAAGCTCAAAACCTACTGTTTGTTCTCTGCCAGGGTCTTGATCTTGGGACTTGTATTAGAGTTTAAATTCTGAGCACCATGTTTGCAGAAGGTTATAGGTAACAGTGAAAACTCAAGTCGCCATGTGGTTTCAACCTCCATGGCATTACTCTTGATCATTAACCACGGATGTGAACGACTTTTCCCTAAGCTCGAGTGTATTGGAAAGTGGATTGCCTCCACTCTCTTTACTTGCTCATGGAGGGAGGCCATGTGAACTCCATCCAGCCTTGTTTCCACAAGAATCGAGAATCAGTGCCACACGGAAGGGGAGAATCCGACTCAGAAAACTAGTTTTTAGCTGATAGGAGTTTTTTTTTTAAAGCCTCTCTAGTTCCAGAAATAATTACTAGAGGATTTCAAAACATTTATGGAAAAATTAAATTATCTTTTCATTCCATTTTTCAAAAAAACTTTTGGAAATCACGCATACACAATTATTAAAATATTTTGTGGAGTTCTTACTGCAGAGTGGTAAAGGCACTGGACACCTTACCAGCTGCTTTGTGTGAGAGAGAAACATGGTAATTACAACCAGGAGGAGGGAGCGGGGAGGCGCGAGTGGGGAGTGGGAAGAAGGGGCGGGAAATGAGGAGCTGATCCCAAGGGCTCAAGTAGAAGGCAAATGTTTTGAGAATGATGATGGCAACAAATGTACAAAGGTGCTTGACACAATGGATGGATGTGTGGATTGTGATGAGTGGCACAAGCCAAAAATGATTTTTTTAAAAAGTTACAAACATTACACAATTCATTGTAAAGGTGATATAATCAAGAAGGGGAGTGGAGAAAATGTGAAATTGTACAATTCTTGATTGAATTGTATGATGTGGATTATGTGCCAATAAAACTGAAATTTTTAAAAAGTGTGTTTACAACCTTAGACATCCTATGGGACAGTTTTACTCGATCCTATAGGGTCACTTTAAGCCAGAATTCATCTCAACAGAAGTGGATTTGGTTATTAAAATGCTTTACAGAACACCAGTAACACATGCGCACAAATGTAGTCACAAGTTTACCTGGCATACAAGATTGTTTCCTCATCAAGCCAGTCTAAAATGAACCAAGAGGAAAGGCCATCCAAATACAGATGGAAAGCCAAAAGATAAGCGGGGCAATGAGCATCGAAGACTTCAGAGAGCCAAACGCACTGCCATCGATTCTATCCTGACTCCCGGCAGCACTGTAGGACCGGGTAGAGCTGCCCCTGTGGGTTTCTAAGACGAACTCTTTATGGGAGTAGAAAGCCTGTCTATCTCCCAAGGAGCTCCTGGTGGTTTCAAAACTGTGGACCTTGTGGATTGCAGCCCGATGCATAACCACTACGCCACCAGGGAGTTAAAAGACCAGCTGGGAATCTCAGAAGACCTACTAGAGCAGGGTGACAAAAAGAGAATGAGGCCTGGGCGTGGGGCAGTAAGGCACAGCTGTGATTGTTGCTCCTACTCTTTCTGGACTATTCCTGACTGAGCAGGACAGTGAGTCCGGTGCATTGCTCCTTGGTCAGCAAACCGGGCAAGAGATATTTTTCTCCTTCCAAGGAACCAGGTCTCCATTCTCCCAGATAACCTGGGGCCAAGAGGTGAGGGGGAGGGAATACCTGGTCTGATAACTACCAGCTCTTGGGAGCAGCCTTTTTAACCATGTGCTTTATAGGCTAAGCTACCTAAATAGAAAGAAGTAGTATACAGGAGAAAGACATGCAGTCTGCTTCTATCATGATAAACCCCTTGGAAACATGGGGTTCTACCTGGATCTACAGGTTCACTAGGAAGGAGTGAGAATTTCACAGAGCAAGGGGTTTGGTCTGGTTTTTACTACAGTGGAACACTCAAGCTATGTCCATTTGGAATGTTCACCAGAAGATTCTAATAAAATATGGCGGCCTTCAAGATCATTTGTGGATCCTAGATTTGGAGAGGACATGGATGGAGTATATCCAGATGGAGACAAGATATAAAGTTGCCTCGAGAAAAACAATTGGGCACCGTGTGCCTTAACCAGTGAAGGCATGGGCATTTTCTTGCTAATTATAAGGTAAGGGAGGAAGACCTTTCACACATGCAGAAAATCAAACCACACCCCCTGCCATGGAGAATTGACTGCCCTGGGGTCAATCTGACTCTTTTTCAAAATTTAAACTCTCTGACATTGCGTCATTGCCGACTCAGAGATAGAACTGCCCCATTGAGTTTCTGAGACTAACTTTTTACAGAAAAGCCCCATTTTTCCCCAGCACATCGGCTGGTAACGCATAAACACTAAGTCACCACTCTCCCTTTTCTGACGCTTAGCAACCCTATCTATATAAGAGAAGAGAGCCTCATTTTACTCCCATGGAGTAGTTAGTGGATTTGAACTGTCAACCTTGTGGTTAGTAGTCCAATATTTAGCTCACACTGCCACCAGGACTCCTAGGCATATGGAGAGAAGAGTGTTCACATCTTCACTCTGCTTTGTCTTTTGGCAACAAGTACTTTTGGGAGCAGCAGTTTTCTTATGTATAAACAGCTAGTAATAACAGCTACTTGGTAGAATTGATGAAATAATGGTACCATACGCTAAAGCCGGGTTTTGTTCTGTGGGCTCGCAGAGCTGCTCTGAATCAGAACCAATTGATGACACCCAACAACGTAGGGAAATAAGAGTCACATTTATAGGGCGTTTAAAGGGATTGTGATTTTACTTATTGAGAATGGCTGTGAAACTAAATACGTAGAATATGCTTCTTTTAAAACCCCAAATAAGTAAATTTGAAAAACAAACAAACCAGAGTGAAGGCCTATACAGTGGCTCTCACCCTTCCTCAGGCCGCGACCCTTTAATGCAGCTCCTCATATTGTGGTGACCCCCAGCCAGAACATGATTTTCGTTGCTACTTTTTACTCTTATCACTATCCATACATACATCAATTGTGTAAGCACATCTGTACATTCTTTGCCCTCATCATTTTCAAAGTATATACTCTCCACTTAAGCCCTTTGCATCAGGTCCTCTTTTTTCCCCCCTCTCTCCCCGCTCACGAGCCCTTGATAATTTATCAATTATTATTTTGTCATATCTTTCCCTGCCCAGCGTCTCCCTTCACCCCCTTTTCTGTTGTCCATCCCCCAGGGAGGAGGTCACATGTAGATCCTTGTAATCGGTTTCCTCTTTCCAACCCACTCACCCTCTACCCTCCCAGTATCGCCCCTCACACCCCTGGTCCTGAAGGTATCATCCGCCCTGGATTCCCTGTGCCTCCAGCTCCTATCTGCACCGGTGTGCATCCTCTGCTCTATCCAGACTTGCAAAGTAGAATTCGGATCATGATAGTGGGGGGTGGAGGGAGGAAGCCTTTAGGAACTAGAAGAAAGCTGTATTCTTCATTGGTGCTACATCGCACCCTGATTGACTCATCTCCTTCCCTAGATCCCTCTGCGAGGGGATCTCCAGTGGCCGACAAATGGGCTTTGTGTCTCCAATCAGCACTTCCCCCTTCATTCACTAAGGTAAGATTTTTTTGTTCTGATGATGCCTTATACCTGATCCCTTCAACACCTCGTGATTGTACAGGTTGGTGTGCTTCTTCCATGTGGGCTTTGTTGCTTCTGAGCTGGATGGCCGCTTGTTTACTTCATTGCTACTTCATACTGTAACTTTGCTACTGCTATAAATCAGATGACCCCTGTGAAAGGGTCATATAACCCCCCCCCCAAAGGGGTCACAACCCACAGGTTGAGAACCGCTGCCCTATAGGCTTTATGACCTCTCCGGCTCCTTAACCCTTGGACCTAAACAATCGTCTAAGGGGTAAAGAAGGAGGGAAAGTAAAACTGAAGTGAACTTGGGGTCTTTTTATTTTTATTATTATTAAATGATTATTATTTTTTTTAACAATTTATTGGGGCTCGTACAATTCTTATCACAGTTCATACATATACATACATCAATTTTATAAAGCACATCTGTACAGTCTTTGCCCTAATCTTTTTTTTCTCCTCTTTTCTTTTTTTACATTTTATTAGGGACTCACACAACTCTTATCACAATCCATACATATACATACATCAATTGTATAAAGCACATCCATACATTCCCTTCCCCATATTAAATGATTATTTTGTTAGGGACTCTTACAACTCATAACAATCCATACATCCATTGTACCAGGCATATTTGTACTTACGTTGCCATCATTCTTTTCTAGACATTTACTTTCTATTGTGCCCTTGGTATCTGCCCCCTCATTTTTCCTTCCTTACCCCCCCCCACCTTACCCTCATGACCCCTTGATAGATTATAAATTATTACTATTTTCATATCTCAAACCCACCGCTGTCTCCCTTTCCCCACAGTCTCTGTTGTTCGGCCTCCTGGAGGAGTGTGTGTGGTTCTGAGTCGATCATTGCGATCGGTTCCCGCTTCCTTCCCTCCTCTCCTCACCTTCCCCCTACCCTCCTGATATCGCTATTCCCATTCCTGTTCCTGGATTCCATGTGTGGTGAGCTCTTATCTCTTATCTGTACCTGTGCACATGCTCCAGTCTAACCCGAACTGAAAGGCAGTACTGGGGTCATGATAGTGGGGGATGAGAGAGCCTCAAGGAACCAGAGGCATATTTTGTGTTTGTTTTATCGATGCTTTACTGCACCCTGGTTGACTCACCCCTTCCCTGTGACTCCTCTGTGAGGAGATGTCCCTTTTTCTACAGATGGGCTTTGGGTCTCCGCTCCAACCCCTCTGGTTCATAACAATATGTTTTTTGTTTGTTTGTTTTGTTTTTTGATGCCTGTTACCCAGTCCTGATGACGCCTCATGATCGCACAAGCTGGTGTGCTTCTTCCATGTGGGCTTGTTGCTTCTCGGCTAGATGGCCGCTTGTTTAAAGTCAAGCCTTTAAGATCCCAGATGCTATATCTTTTGATAGCTGGGCACCATCAGCTTTCTTCACCACATTTGCTTATGCACCCATTTTGTCTTCAGCGATTGTGCCTGGAGGGTGAGCATCACGGAGTGCCAGGTTGTTGGAACAAAGTGTTCTTACATTGAGGGAGGGTATGAGCAGACCGAAGTCCATCCACTACCGTAGTGTATTGCCATATAAATATACGTACCTAGGCCAAGAACTCTCTTTTTAGGAGCTAAGATGTACACACCTATGTTTATACCTCTATCCATACCTTTGTTTCCTACATCATTCCTTCTTCCTTTTACCTTCCTCCTGCCCCACATCACTCTCACCTGACTTCTTCCTCTTAGTAATTCCTCTTGGCTAGATTGCTGTTACTCCAATACCTCCAGGATCTCCTTATTGCTGATTTTAATTCCTTAGTTATTCCTTGTCTATGGTGTTGTTTGCTCACTGCTCCTTTCCCCCACCTCCTTCTCCCCCAAGTCCCTCTGGGATCATTGGTCCCTTTGCTTTCTCCCCAAGCTTGCTTCCCATGCCTATCTTATATAAGTAGGCCAACCAACAACAACATAGACCCAACAAAAGCTTGAAAAGAAAAAACATACATAACTCGAGGTCTTGGACTTGCAGTCTTTAATGACATGTAAGTTCATGTCAATTACATGAAAACAGAAACAACACCAAGAACAAATTCTTGTGTATATAAGCGTTTATACATGTCACCTAGCATTATTTTATTATCATTCAAATACTTAACAAGTTTGACCTGACCGATTGCATAGCCCTCAAGGGCAGCTCTTGCTGCTGGGCGCTGCCAAGTTGGTTCTGACTGATCGTGACTGTGTGCACACAGAAAAAGTACTGCCTAGCCAAAGTGGGTGAACAAGTAAATGTGGTGAAGAAAGCTGATGGTGCCCGGCTATCAAAAGAGATAGTGACTGGGGTCTTAAAGGCTTGAAGATAAACAAGCGGCCATCTAGCTCAGAAGCAACAAAGTCCACATGGAAGAACACACCAGCCTGTGTGAACGAGTGGTCCCGAAGGGATCAGTTACCAGGCATCAAAGAACAAAAAATCATATCATTGACTGCACACCTCCATGATAGGATCACTGAAGACAAACGGGTGCATAAGCAAATGTGGTGAAGAAAGCTGATGGTGCCCGGCTATCAAAAGAGATAGTGTCTGGGGTCTTAAAGGCTTGAAGGTGAACAAGTGGCCATCTCGCTCAGAAGCAAAAAAGCCCACATGGAAGAAGCACACCGGCCAGTGCGATCATGAGGTGCCAAGGGACCAGGTATAAGGCATCATGCAAAAAAAAAAAAAGATATAAGTGTGTGTATATGTATATATGTATATATATACCATATTAAATGAAGGGGGAAGTGCAGAGTGGAGACCCAAGGCCCAAGTGTCAGCCAATGGAGATCCCCTCATAGAGGGGTTTAGGAGAGGAGATGAGTTAATTAGGGTGCGAGGTAGTACCGATGAAGAACACAGCTTTCCCCCAGATCCTGGATGCTTCCTCCCCCAACTACCATGATCCGAATTCTACCTTGCAGGGCTGGATAGGGCAGAGGCTATACACTGGTACATATGAGGGCTGGAGGTACAGGAAATCCAGGGTGGATGATACCTTCAGGACCAAGGGTGTGAGGGGCGATGCTGGGAGAGTGGAGGGTGAGTGGGTTGGAAAGGGGGAACTGATTACAAGGATCCACATGTGACCTCTTCCCTGGGAGAGGGACAGCAGATAAGCGGGGGAAGGGAGACTCCGGATAGGGCAAGATATGACAAAATAACGATGTATAAATTACCAAGGGCACATGAGGGAGGGGGGAAAGGGGAGGGAGGGGAAGAAAAAAAAGAGGACCTGATGCAAGGGGCTTAAGTGGAGAGCAAATGCTTTGAGAATGATTGGGGCAGGGAATGTATGGATGTGCTTTATACAATTGATGTATGTATATGTATGAACTGTGATAAGAATTGAATGAGCCCCAATAAATTGTTTAAAAAAAAAAGAAAAAGTACTGCCCAGCCCTGCACCATCCGCACAGCTGTCCTTATACTTGAGCCCATTGTGGCGGCCACTGTGCCAGTCATCTCACTGAGGAGCTTTCATTTTTTGCTGACCTTTTACTTTTCCAGTCATGTCCTTCTCAGAGACGGATTCCTCTTTATAACATTACCAGAGGTGAAGGGTGGGTGGTGGTGGAGCACTAGACTGTGTAAATACAACTCTTTTTTTCCCTCTCTCTCTTATCAATACAACTCTTTAAAAGTGTGACTTAACTCGGGGAGGGAGGGGGGAAATTAGGAGCTGATATAAGGTCTCAAGTAGAAAGCAAATGTTTTGAGAATGATGAGGGCAACAAATGTACAAATGTGCCTGACACAATGAATGTGTGGGTTTTGATAACAGTTGTACGAGCCCCCAATAAAATGATTATATATATATGGAGAGTCAATAAATGATTTAACTATAGAAATGTATGATAATTGAAGTTTATATCAAGAAAACTACTGAAAAAAGAAGGAAACAAAGTTGACCAATGGCTGCCATGGGTGAAAGAGGAAGAGCTTTTGTTTGGGGGCATTGAGTTGATGTTAATGGCGGTGGAATCATGTGGAAAAGGATATCGATAATGGTTGCGCAGCATGAAGAATATAATCAACGGCACGGAATTATCTATACATGTAGAAGTTGTTGAATGGGAGAATGTTTTGTTGTATATATTTTTGCCACAATTTAAAAAATTACACTAATAATGAGTAAAAAGAAGAAGAAAATGTTCTAAAATTCATTGTGTACATGGGACAACACTGAAGACACAGTTTGGGAATTTCACCCGATCTGACCCCACTACACTGAGGCAAAACACTAAGGGTGTGCAACAGAACAGCAAGAGGACGGGATGGTGGAGAGAGGGTGGGGTGGAAAGGGGGAACCTATTACAAAGATTTACATATAACCTCCTCCCAGGGGGACAGACAACAGAAAAGTGGGTGAAGGGAGATGTCAGACAGGGCAAGAATGACAAGATAATAATTGATAAATTATCAAGGGTTCATGAGGGAGGGGGAAAGTGGGGAGGAAGGAGAAAAATAAACTGATGCCAGGGGCTTAAGTAGACAGCAATTTTTTTGAGAATGATGATGGCAACAAATGTACAAATGCTTGACGCGATGGATGGATGGATGGATGGATGGATGGATGGATGGATGGATGGATTGTGATAAGAGTTGCATGAGCCCCTAATAAAATAATTGTTTTTAAAAAAGGAATGTTTTGAAAATGATCATGGTACCAATTGTACAATACTACTTGATGTGATTGAACTATGGAATGATATATCTGTATTAGCTCCCAATAAAATGGTTTTATAAAAAGAAAGAAAGAAAGAAAAAGAACAGCAAGGGGAACAGAGCAAAAACGTCCCCAGGGAATTCCAAAAATAGACTTTGGACCAGGGTGTGGCACCCCATCAGACTCAACAGGAAAACACTCCTAAAGGGCAACAAACAGACCTTGAACTATTTGCAAGCTTTTCTTTTTTCTGTCATTAGTTTTTTGTTGTTATTAATCTTCTTTTGTTGTTTTGTTTTTTGCTGCCTTTTTTGTGCATATTACCATATTATCTCACCAGGTCTATCTAGATAAGATAGTCTGGCTAAACAATCTGGAGGAGAAAACAACTGGACCAATGGTTCTAGGGGGACACGGGAGAGGGGGAGGCAGGGGAAAGGAAGTGAGTGTTAACCCCAGGAACAAGGGAACAACAAGTGATCCAAAATCGATGGCGAGCAGGGTATAGGAGGCCTGGTAGGGCTTGATCAAGGGCGAAGTAACTGAGAGGAATGACTGAAACCCAAATGAAAGCTGAACATGATAGTGGGATAAGAGGAAAATAGAAAATAAAAGGAAATAGAGAAAAGAACTAGGAGGCAAAGGGTATCTATTTAGGTCTAAATATAGGCTTGTACATATGTAAATACATTCATATATGATGATGGGGAAATAGATCAATGTGCATATATTTATAGGTTTAATATTAAGGTAGCAGATGGACATTGGGCCTCCACACAAGTACTCCCTTAATGCAAGAACACTTTGTTCTATTAGCCTGGCATTCCATGATGTTCACCTTCCCGACACAATTGCTGAAGATAAAGTGGGTGCATAAGCAAATGAACTGATGGTGCCTGGCTATCAAAAGATATAGCATCTGGGGTCTTAAAGGCTTGAAGATAAACAAGCAGCCATCTAGCTGAGAAACAACAAAGCCCACATGGAAGAAGCACACCAGCCTGTGTGATCATGAAGTGTCGATAGGATCAGGTATCAGGTATCAAAGAACAAAAAAAACATGTCATTGTTAATGAAGGGGAGTGTGGAGTGAAGACCCAAAGCCCATCTGTAGGCAATTGGACATCCTTGGAGACTGGTCTCAGCAAAGAGATGAACCAGTCAGGGCGTAGTAAAGCACCAATGAAACATACAACTTTCACCCCCGGAAGGAAGGGGAGGGGCTTAGAGAGCCCGACCTTGTTATGCACCATCAATAAAGTACACTGTACCTAAAAAAAAAAAATACAACTTTCCTCCAGTTCTTTAATATTCTCCCCCACTATCATGATCCCACTTCTACCTTACAAATCCAGCTAGACCAGAGTATGTACACTGGTACAGATCGGAACTGGAAACAGGGAATCCAAGACAGATAAACCCCTCAGGACCAATAATGAGAGTAGAGATACCAGGAGGGTAAGGGGAAGGTGAGGAGAGAAGGGGGACTGATCACAATGATCTACATATAGCCCCTTCCCTGGGGGATGGACAACAGAAAAGTGGGTGAAGGAAGACATTGAACAGTGTAAGACATGACAAAACAATGATAATTTATAAATTATCAAAGGTTCATGAGGAGGGAGGGGAAAAATGAGGAGCTCATACCAAGCGCTAAAGTAGAAAGAAAAAATTTTGAGAATGATGATGGCAACAAATATACAAATGTGCTTGACGCAATGGATGTCTGTATGGATTGTGATAAGAGTTGTATGAAACCCCTATAACATGAATTTTTTTAATGTTTCAATATTTTTAAAATATTGAAATTGTTCAATATTTTCCCTCAATACCGCAATTCAAAGGTATCAGTTCTTCATGGGCTTTCCTTATTCATTAGCCAGATTTTGAATGCATATGAGGCAATTGAAAATGCCATGACTCGAGGCAGTATGCCTTTTGCTTTTCTGTACTTTGTTTTCTATGTTTTTCTGCATATGCAACCCAGGATTGGAAGAGCTATGGAGAGAGTGACTGCATGGATAGTTTCTGAAGGGGAAGGTTCAGGGGAAGGCTGGGGCGCGGGGGGTGGGCGAGGGGGGAGGTTGATGGCAATGGGTATGGGAAGGATGTAAATGTTCTGAGGTTGATTGCGGAGATGATCATGTGGTTCCTATTAATATGATTGAACTGTTGAAAGATATAACATATGAAATATACCCCAATAAGCCTATTAAAAAACCCCAAAGTAGCATCTTTGCTTTTAAACCCTTTCAAGAGATCTTTTGCAATACAGTTGTCCAATGTCATATGTCATTTGATCATTTGATTTCCCGACTGCTGCTTCCATGTATGTGGATTGTGGTTCCAAGTTAAACAATATACTTGATAACTGCGATCTCTTCTCTGTTTACAGTGATATTGATTATTGATTCAGATGTTAGATTTGCTTTCTGTAGTTTGAAGTGTAGTCCATATTGAAGGCTGTAGTCTTTGACGTTCATCAGTAAACACTTCAAGACCTCTTCCCTTCCAGCCAGCAAGATTACATCATCTACCTATTATAGGTTGTTAATTAGTCTTCCTCCAATCCTGAGACCACATTCTTCTTCATATAGCCCAATTTCTTAGAATGTTTGCTCAGCATACAGTTTAAATAAATATGATGAAAGGATACAACCTTGTCACATATCTTTTCAGATTTTAAACCACACAATATGCCCTTGTGTTCAAACAGCTGCCCTGGGATCTGGATTTTATTGTGTGAGAAATAGAGCCATAGTGGACTGAGGGAGTGATTCAGAGATTGTTTTAAAAAGATAATTGGACCATAGTTTACAGTTGAACGGGCCTGAAAAGAGACTAGTGGAGCAGAAATCTGTTAGACTACTACCCAAACCTTTTGAGCAGGAAGTGATGGTCGCCAGAGCAGCGAAGTTTCAATACGGACTGGAAAGGATGGTGAGCAGGCAGTATACCCAGCATTAATTGGCATGTACCAGCTCCCTCTAATGAACTCTCCAGGCTTGTGGTCAACTTCATTAGACAGTGGGAAGCACACATCCACTTCTAAATTCCTAATTATATCTATTTCTAATTGAGTCCTTGGAATTTATTAAAGTATATTTTCATTAAAAAACAAAACAAACACTGCCTCTTGCTCTATGTTCAGGTTCCAAATGAGCTCAACTAAGGGTTCTGTAATTCCCATTCTTTGCAATATGACCCAATTTTGTTTGTTTTTTTTAACCCATAGTTTGTTATGATCCACAAAGTCTGATGCCTTTGCAAACTTGTTGACATCAAGTAAACATCTTTTTTATCTTCTGTTTTCAGCCAAGAGCTACTTGACATCAGCATAATGGCCCTCATTCTACACCCTCATCTAAATCCAGCTTGAATTTCTGGCAGTTTATTGTCTGTACTGCTGCAGTTGGTTTTTTATCACTTTTAGCAAAATTTTACTTGCATGTGACATTGATATACCCAAACCCACTACCATCGAATAGATTCCGACTCAGTGACCCCACGAGGCTGGGTAGAACCACCCCATGGGTTGCGAGGTGGAAACCCTTTGCAAGAGTAGCAAGTCCGGTATTCCTCCCACGGCGCAGCTGGTGGCTTCGAACAGCTGATCTTACAGTCGGCAGCCCAATGTGAGCACTGCTGTACTAGGGCTCCTGACATTAATAATATTGTTTGATGGTTTCTGCATTCTGGTAGATCACCTTTCTTTGAGATAAACACAAATATGGCTCTCTCCCAGTCAATCAGCCACGTTCCAAATTTCCTGATACGGAGGAGTGAGCATTTCCAGCACTGCATTAGTTTGATGAGACGTCAGTTGATATTTGATCAACTCCTGCAACCTGTCAACACCTTCTGAGATAGTTAAGGTTTGTTGTGCCAACCTGGCCAATAAACACGTGCAGTTAATTGAAGGACGGAGAGATAACTAGCTCAGTGAGCCTCGCCTTTCTAGTTCTTAGGTCTCTTGCTTTCTGATGGTCAGACCAGGGTGCAGCTGCCTTAGCCAGTTCCCTACTTCAGCTGTTAAGGCTTACTTCCTGCAAGACATCTCTGAGGATAAGCCACATGGACCTACCCTGATGTAGCCCTGGGTGCTGGAGCAGCCGTGTGGAGACCCCTGCCAGCGCTGAGATGCTTACATATTCACTGATTCGGCTTTCCTCCTGCAGTCAGAATTCCATGTGTCAAGAGCTCTTATCTGTACCAATGTGTGTACTGGTCTTTGTGACACTGAGGAGGGCTTTGTAGATTGGTGTCGGACATATGGGCTAATGTTGGACTTATGGGCTTGGACAGAAATGGGTTGGGATGCTTTCTTTTATTTGTTAGTTTGTCTGGTTGTTTTTTAATTGGTGGGGGGGGGATGCTTTCTTAATATACACTTATCCTTTGTATAAAACTTTCTTTTATATACATATGAGTTCCTGTGTATTTGTGTGCCTAGTTTACCCAGACTAACACACCTTCGGAGCAGCTTGGGCTTCTTCCTTCAATATCATTAGTTCTTGATCATTCAACTTCTTGAAATGCTTGAGTGTCAACCAATTATTTTGGTATTATGGCTGTATATTCCTTTATTTTATTTGATTCTTCCTGCATCATTCAGTATTTTGCTCATAAACCAAACTCATTGCCATTGAATCAATTCTGCCTCATGGTGATCCTGTAGGGTTAGGTAAAACTGTCCGTGTGGATTTCCAAAACTGTGACACTTTTTTCCTATTATTAATCATTTTATTGGGGTGGGGGGGAGATTACAAATCTTATAACTATCCATCATTGAATTGTATTAAGCACACTTGCACATATGTTGCCATCAACATTTCCAAAACATTTTTTTCTACATGAGCCCTTGGTATCAGTTCCTCTGTTTTTCCCTTTGACCCTCGTGAATCTTTGATATATTATATATTATTATTGATATTTAATATCTTACACTGTCCATGTCTCCCTTCACCCACATTTCCATTACTTGTCCCCCTCAGTAGGCAGGGACTATATATCCAACCTTGTGATGGATTTGCTCCCCATCCCCCTACTCTCATGATATCCTACTCCTACTACTCACTACTCTTACTGATCCTGGGAGTGTTATCTGTCCAGAATTCCATGTGTCAAGAGCTCTTATCTGTACCAATGTACGTACTCTGATCTAGCCAGATTTGTAAGGTAGGACTGGGTCTGGTAGTAGGGGAGAGGAGGCATTCGGGAACTAGAGGACTGATGAGTATGCATGACTGTGACTCTTTATAGGAGTGGAAAGTTTAATTCCCGCCCCCCCACCCAGTGCAGCTGGTTGTTTCTAACTGTTAACCTCACAGATAGCCACCCAGCAGATAACCCACCACTCAATCAGGGCTCCTGTTTTGCCCATAGAATTCATCAATATTACAACTCAAGGCTTGAATTTTTCTTCATTTCAGCTTGAGAAATACCAGGTGTGTTCTTCCCTGTTGCTTTTCTAACTACAGATCTTTGTATATTTTATTATAATACTCTGATTCATATTCTCCATCTGCCTTTTGAAATCTTTTTTTCAAATCTTTCCTTAATTTTTTCCTTTTTCTCAAACTATTCTACATTCAAGAGAAAGCTTTAGTGTCTCTTTTAACACAATTTTTGCCTTTTCTTTCTTTGCTCTTTTAAATGACATTTTGCTTTCTTTGGGAGCTCTGGTGACGTTTGGCTACTAACTGGAAGGTCAGGTGTTCAAAACCACCAGCTGCTTCTCAGGAAAAAAAAGAGGACCTTCTACTCCCATGAAGAGGTATTGTCAAGGTCAGAAACTCAAAGAGGCAGTTCTACCCTATTCTATCTAAGGATCACTATGAGTTGACATCAATTCGATGGCAATGAGTTTGATTTTTGGTTTGCTTTTTTCATGCATGATTTCCCTGATGTCACCCAGAAGTGTTCAATATGTTAATTCTATTATTGATGGTCTGTAAATACAGGTAAGATATACTCAAGGTCATACTTTGGGTCTCCTGGTCTTGTTTTAGTTTTCTGGGTGGCGCAGTAGGTTATGATTTGAGCTGCTAACCACAAGGCCAGTGGTTCAAACTCACTAGTCACTCCAAGGTAGAGAGATGAGGCTGCTCTGTTCCCATGAAGATTTAAAGTCTCAGAAACATGAAGAGGTGGTTCTACTCCTTCCTTTGTCCTCGTAGGGCTGCTGTGAGTCTGAATTGACTTGATGGCAGTAGGCTTGGTTGTCTTGACCTTGTATATGGGCTATTGATGGTCTGTTCCACAGTCAGTCCTTGATTTGGTTCTGACTAATCATATTGAATTTCTATACCATCTCTTTCCATAGATGTAGTTGATCTGATTCCTGTATATTCCATCAAACAGGGTCAATATGTATAGTCACTGTAGTCTCCAGCATTGTTTCTATCACCAAGATCATATTTCCCAGCTACTGATCTTATTCTTTGTTTCAAACTTTTGAATTTCAATCATCAATAATCGATGCATCTTGATTACATGTTTGATCAATTCCAAACTTCAGAAGTTGGTAGAAGTGTTTAGTTTAATCATTTTTGACATTTAGAAGTTGGTGCATATAAATTTGATTAATTACATTAATACCAATTGTATTACTTAATCTTCCTTGTAGTCAGATGGATATTATCATAGTCTGTTCTTGTACTACAGAATAGATCTGGAAATGTCCTTTTAATAATGAATGATATGCCATTCCTTTTCAACTTGTCATTTCTGGCATAGTAGACCATATAATTATCTGATTCAAAATGGTCAATTCCAGTCCATCTCATTTTACTAATTCTATAATATTGATCTTTATGCATTCCATTTCCCTTTAAATAACTTCCAATTTTCTAGATTCATATATTTTATGTTCCATGTTCCAGGTATATATATATAATGGATGTTTGCAGCTGTTTCTTCAGATGTTGAGTCATGCCACATCAGCAAATGAAGGTCTTTGAAGGTTTGCTCCTTCCACATCATCAAGGGCAACCCTTCTTCGAAGCAGCTGCCCCTGACTTTCCTTTGAGCCCCCTGACCTGAAGGGCTCATCTTCAGGTACTGTGTCCCACTGTGATTCGTAAGGTTTTTCGTGGTTAATCTCTCCAAAATGGCCACCTCTTCCTTCTTCATGGTCTATGTTAGTCCGGAAGCTCTGCTGAAAACTGTCTACCATGGGTGACCCTGCTGGTGCTTGAAATATCAGTGGCACTGTTTCTAGTATCACAACAACATACAAGCCGCCACAGGATAACAAACTGACACACAAGTACAGTCGCTCCCTCTTTCTGCCCGGTTTTGTTTTCCACAGAGGGAGGTGGGATCTGAACATGATAAATGAGTGGTGTGGTGAAATCTCATGCTGACTTGCTAACGCCATTCAGCCTGGGAAGCAAAACCTCCCTTTGTCCAATGTCTCTGTATATACACGATTATCCATCGTTTATTGTTGTTAATCTCTCACTGTGCCCAACTCATAGATTAAACTTTATATCATAGGTAGTATGTAGAGGACAAAACAGCATATTTGGAACTTTGTACTAAGCAATTTCAAGCATACACTGGAGATCTTGAAACACATCTCTCACAGATACGGACAGTTTAGAGTTCAGTTATGGGAAACTGAACATTATGTAGCATTTGAAATTATTTTACCAGAGAAGGCAGGCCTCTTCCCCTTAAGTCTCTGAACCAGGCATCCCCACTTGCCTTTTCCCCATTGTCACCTGGCAGGAGCTCCCCATGGTTCTCCTTCTTCTTCGGCGCCCCTGTGCCGTCATTAGACCCTGGTGCTCGTCCCTCACTAAGCCTCTGTGTAACACAGCACTGATGCCTTCCCTGTTCACCAGGTCAAGACCTAGGTGAACAGGTGATGCACTGACATGTTAAAATTTTAAAACTAGAGATGTACATATTGAGAAGTCATACACCACATTGTCATACAAAGGGCAGGGTACTATACACACTCTTCTGAAACTTGCTTTTTCACATTAGAATGATTATTCCAAGAACCTGTCCACATCAGTATATGTGAGTATACATGATCCTTGCATATCAATATTCTTTTTGACAATAATTTTCTTTTCCATTGTGTGGATGTATCTTGGCTTATTTAATTAGGCTTCTACTGAGGGGGGTGGGTTCAAATCTTTTGCTATTACAAATCAGGTTACAATGAACAATTTCACTTATAGCCATTTAGGTATAGCTGTGGAATAAATTTCCAACATGGGCCATGGAATAAATTGTTGGCCCAAAGGATAAATCCACTGAGCAGTGGTGTGAGTGGCGATACCGGGAGGGTGGAAGAAAGGTGAGTTGGAAAGGGGGAACCAATTATAAGGATTACATATAACCTCCTCCTTGGGGAATGGACAACATAAAAGTGGGTGAAGGGAGATGTTGGACACTGCAAGATATGACAAAATAATAATTTGTAAATCAAGTGTTCATGAGGAAGGGGAAGAGGGGAGGAAGGGGAAAAATGAACTGATGTCAGGGGGTTGGGTGGAGAGCAAATGTTTTGAGAATGGTGAGGGCAATGAATGTACAAATGTGCTTGCCACAATGGAGGTATGTATGAATTGTGATAAGAGTTGTATGAGCCCCTAATAAAACTATTTTAAAAATCCATTGAGATTTTTTCTATGTTTTGTCTGTCATTGCTGTTGGGTGTTTTGGTTTCCCCCCTCTGTTTGCTTCCTGTTTATGTTTTGTATGATGTTCTGTATATGAAACCCAGAACATAGGTATAGAGACAGTAATTAGACTGATAATTGCTATAAGTGTGTCAGGGGAGGATTGGGGGAGATGGGGAGCTAACAGCAGTAACTAGGAGAAGATAATGTTCTGAAATTGATTGTGGTGATGATTTTATAAATTTCTTAATATGATTGAACAGTTAAATTGTATACTCCAATGACACTGTGAAGTATACTCCAATGACACTGTTTTTTAAAGTTAAATTCATTTATAATATTGGCAAGAATCACCAAATTTCCCTTCAAAGCATTATAGCACTTTGCATGCCCACCAACAATGGATGAAAGAGCTTATTTTCTCACAGCCTCACCAAAGATTGTGTTCTCTAATTTAGTCAATATCTTTTAATTTTAATAGTCTCAGTAATAATCCTTTAGAGAACAGATGGGTAATAACAGAGAAGCTAAAACGCTGAGACTGTGTTGCAAAAGAATCATTGAGAGATGCTAAAATTAGCAGAGAAAAGTTTGATGAAAACAGTACATTTCCATACTTTCAAGATTTCTCTCCACAAAACCCTCAATTAAAAGGGGGAAGTAATAAATTTTACCACGAAGAAACTTGACAGACTGTCTTAACCAAATGATACAAGTACCACCAGCAATGGGACAAATCAACAGCACGTGCCTCCTGATGGCTAATTGGAACCAATCAGGAGGAACCCACAAACACACATAGAAAGACTTGCTAAAAAAAATAACTGGCCCGTACTCTTCAAAAATGTCAAAGTTGTGAAAGACACAAAGAGAGGGGAATGGTTCAAGCTGGAAGAGACAAAAATAAATGCCAACTAAACGCAAGGGTGATTCTTGATCTCACTGTTGTTGTTGTTGTTGCTGCTGCTGCTGTTGTTGCTGTCCTTGATCTTCATCAGCAAGTGCTTCAAGAACTCTTCACTTTCGGCAAGCAAAGTTGTCTTATCTGCATATCCAGGTTGTTAATAAGCCTCCTCCAGTCCTGATGCTGCCTTCTCCTTCATCTAAGCGTTTCTCTGATGGTTTACTCAGCACGCAGATTGAGTAAATCTGTCCCACACCTGTTCTGATTTTACACCATGCACTAGTCCCTTGTTCGATTCACACAGCTGCCTCTGGATCCATGTACAAGTTCCCCATGAACACATGAAGTGTTCTGGAATTCACTTCCTTCTCAAGATTATTCATAGTTTGTTATGATTGCAACTTGATGTAAAGAAGATCTCACAACTGGAATAATGGGTAATATTATGATAAATAGAGAAAACGTTGAATTTTCAAGGATTTTGTCTTGCTTGGATCCAGCCAATGCTCATGGAAGCACTAGTCAGGAGATCAAAAGAAAAGTTGGTTGCATTAGGCCAGCAGTTCTCAACCTGTGGGTCGCGACCTCTTTGTGTGTCGAAGAACTTTTTCACTGGGGTTGCCTGATTCATAACAGTAGCCAAATGACAGTGATGACGTAGCAGTGAACATAATTTGATGGTTGGGGGGGAGGTCACCACAACATGAGGAACTGTATTAAAGGGTGGCGGCATTAGCAAGGTTGAGAACCACTGCGTTAGAGTGTTTGAAAGCAAGGATGTTATTTTGAGGACTAAGGTGCACATGACCCAAGCCATGGTGTTCTCCATTGCCTCATATGCCTGTGCAAGTTGGACACTGAATAAAGACGACCGAGGAAGAATCGGGGCAGTTGCATTGTGGAGCTGGAGAAGAACATCGAAAGTACCATGCACTGCTAAAAAGGACAAACCAATCGGTCTTGGAAGAAATGTGGCCACAGTGCTCCTTAGAGGCAAAGATGGTGAGACTTCATCTTACATACTTGGGACACGTCGCTGGAGAAAAAGACTTCCTGTTTGGTAGAGGCGGTGCAAACAAGAGGAAGGCCCTCAAGAAGATGGACTGACACTGTGGCCACAACACTGGGCTTGAGCACAGGAACAATTGGTTTTGTTTGTTTTTTGTTTTTTAAGATCGTTTTATTGGGGGCTCTTCTAGCTCTAATAACAATCCATACATTAATTGTATCAATCACATTGAGCATAGACACAATTGTGAAGATGGCACAGGACCAGGCGGTAGTTAGTTAGTTCTACTGTTGACTCAATGACCGCGAACAACATTGTTGTTATAAATCAGTGGTTCCTGGGGGGGAGGGAAAAACTCCCTTCAGTGGGTACATGAAATCGGCATCTGCATGAATTATTTGGATTTCCACTCTTGTTTTCTCACAAGTGTACAGTAACTTTCCAGAAGCTATACGATGTGTGATGATGTTATTATTTTGATGGCTAATGAAATGTGTATTCCTGGGTTTTCGAGAATTCTCATGCTTAATTGCAATATATATATACACATATATTGCAATATTTAATGGAAATATGGTTAGGTAAAATCTCTTTGGGTTCAGTAATAATTTTTAGGACTCCAAAGAGACTTTGAGACCCAAAAGTTACGAGAATCGCTGTTAATAAAGAACATCAATGGGAAAGGTAGAAACATTAAGCGAAGCTTATGGATTTCATGACAGTACACTATATCAGTGGTAATGTTCTCCTTCTGATCACTGTAGTGTAATTATTATAAATATCCTTATTCTTA
Source organism: Tenrec ecaudatus (assembly GCF_050624435.1). Classification (NCBI taxonomy): domain Eukaryota; kingdom Metazoa; phylum Chordata; class Mammalia; order Afrosoricida; family Tenrecidae; genus Tenrec; species Tenrec ecaudatus. Next base: position 186,594,859 of record NC_134530.1, on the reverse strand, counting down.
GGAACTGTGTTACAAAAAAAACTCACTGGCATTGAATAGATTCCAGTTCACAGTGACAGAATACAATTGCTCTGGGTTCATAATGTTTATGAGAATAGAAACCCTCATCTTCGTCCCACGGAGTGGGTCGTGGTTTTGAACTGCTCTCCTTGTGATTAGGAGCCCAGTACAGAACCCATGATACCGCCAGGGCTCCTTACCTAAATAAATGCAGACAAGAATATTTCTACTACTTTTGTAACTTTCCTGGACATCTGAAATGATTTCAAAATAAAGGCCTTTAAAAATCTTAGTATTGTAAAGTTCTTACAATACTGTCACCTCCGTTCCCCTGTTCTATAGTTCTTCACCGAGACCTTTCTAAACACCCTTCCTCTTCTCCAGTGCGTACCTTCGTCACCTGACCGGCTGCATCAACTGGGATGTTGGTCTTCATGTCTGGGATTTCCTATAAAGCACTGAGCTCTTCGACAGCAGAATACATACTTTATTCTCTTTAGACTCCCAGGCCCACCGCCATGCCTGGCACACAGAGACACTGATTAGAAGTTTGTGAATGAAGTGACCGTATGGCTCAATGAGTGAATGAGCACATCTAAACCCAGTTACATTGTTCTCAACTCTCTGGCTAGGTGATATCCACACCTTGCATTAATTAGCGCTTACATTCCCAAGGACTGGTTTGTGAATGCAGCAGGGTACAGTTGAAGCCCTAGTTCCATTTTGAGTGTCGATATAAGTCCAGACACCATCTGAGTCCTTTCAGACCATTAAACTAGCATCTGACTAATGCATTGACAATTCCAAGGCTGGGGATTCCAAACTCGGGAGAGGGCAGCTTTCCCCTCAGGAAGAGTGTTTGAAAATAGATTACCAAAGGAAAGAAAATAGATTACAACTCCCAGGCAAACCCGGAGAGGAGTTTTGCCCAGAGAACTCTGATTTTGCCTAGGTGCGTCATTAATGGTTTATGGAAAATAGCTTCATGTATGTTCCAAGGAGCCCTGGTGGTGTGGTGGGTTACACACTGGGCTGCTAACTGCAACACCAGCAGTTCAAAACCATCAGCTGCTTCTCAGGAGAGCGATGAAGCTTTCTACTCCCCTGAAGAGTTACAGTCTCAGAAACCCACTAAAGTCAGTTTTCTCCTGCCCTGGAGGGTCATTGTGAGTCAAAATCAAAACCATGGCAGTGAGATTTTTGTTTTTTAATAAATCTTTTTATTGGGGCTCATACAACTCTTATCACAATCCATACATACATCAACTGAGTAAAGCACCCTTATACATTCGTTGCCCTCGTCATTCTCAAAGTTCGCCTTCCACTTGGGTTCCTGGAATCAGCTCCTTTTCCTTTTTGTCCATCTTCTTTTGATGCTTTCTGCATCATTCAACATTTCGCCCATAAGATCTTTGCTCCGCGTGGCTCCTGCAGTGAGTAAGTGAATGCACCACCTACAGCAAGCTATTTATCTCCTTAGCAGTCCCAAATGAGGTCACCAAGCTGCGACCTGATTGACAGGCTAAACTCCACCCCTTCACTCTTAAACTCAAGCTGACAACAGATTACATAACTACCACAATCCCCATTCATTTGACCTCACTTCATCTCCTCAATAGCTAGTAAAAGTAACAATATAGACAATAAAATATCATTTGCCTTGTAAGAAGTATCTCAGCAGTCGCATGTGAGTTTTCTAGCTGCCTTATACTCGGCTCTATCTCAGAAGAAGGAAACGGCAATGCTCCCTAAAAGGCAGGATGGCCAGACTTTGTCTGGTGTCCGTTGGACATTATCTGTAGGGACCAATCCCTGGAGAAAGAAATCATGCTCGGAAAAGCAGAGGGGCAGTGAAAAGGAGGATGATCCTCGCGGAGCTGGTTTGACACAGGGGCTGCCAGAATGGGCTCAATGTAGCAACTGTTCTTAGGGTGACGCAGGACAGAGAGGTGTTTCATTCTGTTGTTCAAAGGGTCACTATTAGTTGGAATCAGAGCAATGACATCTAACAACATACGGTCTCCTGAACCCCAAAAGCTAAGTAGATCTCCATTGGTTTATCCTCCTGAGAAATCTTCTTGGCATACACCCTGAATCCCCAGCTTTTGTGCCCATGGCTATCAGGTCAAGGGTAAGTAGTTGACTGTGGAGCTCAAGGGAAACCATCCTGTATAGGAGTCTGATGGTTGTAGCCCCTTCAGTCACAAAGTGTCTTCTTGCCCTCTCTAATTCCATATTATGAATTCTCTTTTCCGAAAGAAAACAGAAGAAGGTATTGTACTGAGCAGTGGGTAGAGGGCTAGAAGTATTCACCATTTTTCATCTCCTGGTCATCAAATAGGAAACAATAATATCTTGCACACAACGTTCTCAGTCAGGTATTTTCTGGACAGAATCTATAAGCATACTCCCCTTTTTCATTTCTCCAAAGAGGGGGAGGGGTGTGCACAGAGAGGCGGGTCAGACTTTCCCTGGCCCTGGCTGAACTTTAAAACATCTCTACTCATTAAACACTGGGCTCTACACTTTGCTTAACCCTGGAAGCTGGTCATCAGCCTTTGACCTTAGTCCCTGCTCCTAACCAGGTCCCTCCCCACCCCAGAATCCAGGACCGCAGGCAGATCTAGGGGAAATAACCAGTTTTCAGAAGGATTGCCTCAGAACACACAACCTCCACTTGCTCAGCTCCGGAGAAGATCGGCCATGACGGTTTCTAATGGAGAGAGGACCGGAGCTGCCGGGACGAGGTAAGGGGAGCAAGCTTTCTCTTGCACGGCTTCTTAGGGTTTCATCCTGAAGCGCTCATGCCGATGGCCTTGGACACCTTCAGGAAGCTCCGCGCCTCTCTGCGGTGGTTACCAAGCCCCATTGGGAAGATGTCATTAGAAACTCCCTCCCTGCTTCCAAGCCTCTCAGGGTAAAGCCCTTCCTAAACCACACCTTAGGCTCTTAGGTCAGGAAACAAGGGGGAGGCCTTCTCTTGTGTTCAGAAGCTGTTCTGAGCGCCAGCCCTCCCCGTAATCCAGGGAAACTCCATGAGTATTCCCCAGGGCCTGCCCCACATCTAGAGGCACCTTTGATCGACGGAGGCAGGAGGCCTTTAAACTTTCTCTGTCCTCAGCTCTCTTTGCCACCATCGCCAAGATCTCAGGGTCCTTTGACTAAAGGGCCCAGCTTGGTTTCCTTTCCTCCCCGTGAAATCCGCCTTCTGTCCACAGCGTGTACACACACACACACACACACACACACACACACACACACACACACACTCCCTTCTTGATCTGGGTCGTCATGGGAGGCTACCAGTGAGGCTGTGGCTTGCCCGTTTGGGATTTCCTTTGGGCAGAACACAGCTCACAGGGGCAGGCTCGGCCTTCGCTTGTATTTCCAGTGGTGGCCAAGGAACAAAATGGGAAAGAGAAGGCCCGCAAGATCGGTAAGAGGAGAAAAGTGGGATTAAAAGTAGAGTTCTCTCTCTCTCTCCGTGGGCTTTGTACAAGGGGGCTTCAGAAAGTTCACGGGAAAATGGAATTAAAAGATGGAAAATGCCCATGAACCTTTTGAAGCCTCCCCATATTTCTTTACACGTTTCCCTTGGTGCCGCCGCCCTCCCTCCGGACCTGTGCTCGTGGAAGGGCAGTCGGAGAGCAAGGACCCCTTGCTTGCCCCCAGCTCCCAAGCAGGTTGCTTGCCCAGCAGATGTCTCCTGAGACTCGGAAGCTGTGCACTCCCGGCCTGTGTGCGCACACGACGGTTTGACTAGCTTCTCTTCATGCATTTCTGGGGCGGAAACTCGCTGGCCCACAAGGGCCTATTTCATCTCCTCCTGCTTATAAACCGAGCCAAACGCACTGCGACCAAGTAGATTCCAAGTGGCCAGAAAATTCTTCCAAATGTTGAATCAAAGTCTGCCTTCCCCTTCTTCCTCTTGTGTGTTTCCTGCCTACTTACCCCAGACATGTTCTGCATTTCCAGGGCCCTTCCTCCACTCATTGTCCGGGCCTGGTTCGATACTTCTGATGTCGGTGGCCTGAGAAGATTCAGATTCAAGGAAGAGTATTCCTTCTTTTGGTCTGGACACTGAACATCTCTCAGGGCCAGGATGACTCCCTCTGGTGTTTCTGCAAGCCACAACACACGATTGCTTCATATTGAACTGGTCATGGATCCGAACTGTGTTCCACATACTGAGCCAAATATCTCCATTTGTTCCTAGCACAATCAATTTACCTCTGTTACACTTTATCTTGGACATTGTTCTCTATTTCCTTCTTCCAAAAATCCAAGCCAAACTCACTGCCTAAGTCAATGCCGGCTCATAGGGACTCTATAGGACAGGGTACTGCCCTTGTGAGTTTCTGGGTCTGTAACTTTCTCCCTTGGAGTGGCTCGTGGTTTCGAACTGCTGACCTTGCAGACCATAGTCAGTCCAATGCATAACCACTCTGCAACCAGGGATCCTTTTGATTTCCTTATTCAGGATTCTGCAATCATTTTTAATTTTAGCATCGTCATTAGTCTTATTAACTCATCCTCCCCCCTTGCAGGTTTGTGTTACCAAGGATTTGATAGACATCCAATCACAATGCTGAATAATAATGAGAAGGAGCATGAGTGAAAACCCACGGGCATATTCCTAGAGTCTTTTCTCCAAGTTGAAGTTCTTTAGTACCTGGGGAGACACATATCTACCTACTGGTGTTACTAGCCAGCTTACCTGTCTATGCCATGCCTACGAAGATAATGCGAGAGCCTCTACTTCTTGGTGCGTGCTATGGAATGTCCCAATTCTCTTAGTTTGCCAATTTAAATAAGTTGTTTTTTAAAAAGATGAGATTAAAATAATAAAATAAAATAAAAACGTGAGATTAACTTGTTATAGCTCCAATGAACTTGTGCTAATGGCTAGTAATCATTATTTTCTTTTTCAAAGGTATATAAACCATTTTTAAAAATAATCTTCTGATTTTCTGGATGACAGGATTAATTTGGACCCTCATGTGGTTTTTTGGCAGCAATATTTCCCCCTTTCTGAAATGTTCTTGTTTTCTGTCCTTTGTGTCTCTCAGATGCTCGCATTTCTCTTAAATCACTAAGGTAACGATATTTCCTGTTATTCTGACACTCACAATGACATTTTCTCTAGACAGTCCTTTTAAAAACATCCAGGTAGTCTCTGACCATCTCAGGGCCCTGCACAGTGGGGCCAACAGATCACTAGACCAGCATTGCAGCTGGGCCCTGCACAGTGGGGCTAATTAATAGATCACTAGACCAGCATTGCAGCGAGTGATTTGGGCAACATCATTAGCTTCCATGGGGCAGGCTCCTCATTAATTTAAGATAAAGCTAGGCACATCTTCCTCCCTTGTTTGGTATGAGAAGTAACTGTAGGTGAAGGTACCAGGTGTGTGCCAGGCACAAAGCAACACAGAGAAAATGTGAGCTGAATTTGATTTTTGAGTTTCTTAACTTACAAGGTTTGTTCCAGCCTTGTTGATTTGATGATGAAACAGAGCTTTAGTTAACTTTGCACAAAGAGTGGATGGGTCCCTGCCTTCTAACTGTTTTGCCCCTTCCTCTTGGTCTCAGCATCTGCTGATCGTAGTCCCTGTAGCTCACCTCTCTTGGATCTGGGCCAGAGTTTGATATGTATCTTTTGACTTATGACCTTTGAAAATGGACCCAGCCACAGATGTCTTGTGTGACCTCTTCAATGTATATGTCTGTCTCCTCTATTTCCTTCTGGGATCAATCTTGTTCTGATGGTGTCTGGCTGGGGCAGAATCTATCTTTAGCTCTCAAGTCTGGAATGTATTCCTGACCCCAGCCTATCATCTCTCCCTTTGCCTCATGAAGCTTATGACGACATGACCGGTGGTGGCTCCCTCTAAAAATTCTTGTCATTTTGTAGTCAAAGTTAAGTGGGTTGAATCTGATTCTTGAGCATCCTGTCAAAAGCAATGGACTATTCAACAAGTTGGTAATGTAACAGATGTTTTAAGCAGACTCAAAGTTCGCGAGGGTTTCCTGTACCCAGGGTCAGCATTGCCATTTCAGTGATCGGCACCACCTCTTCAGCTAGCTCCTCTTTGTAAACACCATGGAGCCCCACCCTTTCTGCGTCTCCAGTTCCTCTTTACTCTCCAGCCTTTCAACAAATGTCCTCCTTAAACTCACTGCCACTGAGTCAATTCTGAATCATACATAGCAACCCTTTGTAGGAGAACGACTAGGTCCATCTCAGAAACTCACAGGGGCAGTTCTACTCTGCCCTATAGGATTGCTCTGAGTCAGAATTGACTCGATGGCAGTGGGCGACCCAATAGGATATGCTAGAACTGCCCTTGTGAGTTTCTGAGGCTTTCCGAGAGTAGGAAGCCTCCTCTGGTGGTTCCGAACTGCTGGCTTTGAGGTTAGCAGCTGCTCAATGAGTAACACTACACCACCAGGTGTAAACTTCTTCCTTAGGTCCTCAGGTCCACAGTACCAAAACCAAACTCATTGTACTTGATCCCATCTGTGGAGCTAATCAGCCTTCTTCCCCACATACTTGACCATGTCAGGGCTTTTCCCAATTCAGAGTTTCAACAAGTATTTAAGGTGTCAATGCTGTGGCCACGGCCCCAAAGACAACACTACCCTTCCATATGGCCCAGTCTCTGCAAAGCAGTGCTACCCTGCCAAGATGCAGAGCAAGGCGAGGGAGATCAGCTTAGGGAGGCTTTATCAGGAGACCATGCCCGAGTCAACATGCCAGTTCGCCAACATGCCAGTGAAATGAGTATTCCAAGTAAAGGCACACGAGCAGAGGTACAGAGTGAGAAATAGTATATAATCATAAGAACTTCAACAAGTTCATGACAGGTCTTGGGCTGGGTTCTTTAGAGAAGCAAAGCCAGCAAAACATCTGAGGGCTCTTGAAATTCTTCATGGAAAAATGAACTGAAAAGATAACGTGAACTTTTTGAAGGCCCTTAATTGATTAATTTATTTACAAATTATGTTAACAGTTTTATTGGTACTTCATCCACATGTCATACAATAATATCAAGAGTTGCACAATCAATTCTAGAACATTTTCATTCTTCATTGTATGCATTGTTATTCATGTAATTATTTTTAATTGTGGCAAAAATATATACAATACATTCTCCAATTCAACAACTTCTACATGTATAATTCAGTGCCATTGATTATACTCTTCATGTTGTACAACCATGATCCTTTTCCAAATGATTTCACCACCATTAACATCAATTCAATGCTGCCTAAGCAAAAACTCTTCCTCCTTCATCCAAGATAACATTGGTCACGTTTAGTTTCTTTTTAATTTCTTTTTTGTTTTTCTTGTTCTTGCATTCACATATCATACACTTTCCTAGTTAAAGAGCTCTTTAAAAAGAGTTGTATATATATCATCACAATCCGTTCTAATGCTCCCTCCCCTTCCCTCATGCATTGTTTGTGCCTCAAATCCCCTCACCTTCCCCACCCCTACTTCCCTGATAAACCATTGCTTCAGTTATTGTCTCTATGCATCTACTCCCGTGCTTCACAAACTGGAAAACCCAGCAGAATCCATAAAAAACACAAACAGCCAAACCCAAGAAGAAAGAAAGAATAATATAAAGATAAAGATAACAAGTGAAAACAAAAGGACCAGCATCAATATTTTAAAAGTCAGAGGAGAAATGCCTCTCGTGGAACCAGAGAGAAATGCTTGAGCCTGGAGCAAATTCTGGTTGGGTCAAGAGGGAAGTCAAGTGACCAAGCATCATAATATACCATGGTTCACCCCCATAATCACATTTACAATAATCTCTATCTGATAGTAAAGCTGTTCGAGTTCCTTGCTAGCGGGGATGTACTAGAGGCTTAAGCTGACTAGATACTCGGCAGGTGGATTTTGGTCTCCCACTGCCCTCCATATCTGATGCCCTTTATATCTGAGTATATATACACACACAGGTACCTGGATAACAAAACTAAACAAAGCAAGACAACATACTGAAAAGCTACAGTTCTTGGTTTTGCAACTACTCATGTACTTGTAGCTGGTATTTAGAGCTACCTTTTTAAACCACCTATTCCATATCATTTTTACCCTCCGCAAGCATCTCAACTGGTCGAACTCTTTGCCTGGTGGAATAATCTTTTATTTCTAAAAGGCCTGGACCAGTAGTCATGTTGGAATTGGGTTGTGGTTTTCCATTGACTTCCGAATCACAAGGCATGAAAATACTAAGAGACAGTCTAAAGGCCAGCATTCCAGAGATAGTTTTCTTACCTCCATTATGTAATGTCAAAGGAACCCCAGTAGTGTGTGGGTTACATGTTGGGCTGCTAGCCACAAGGTCAGCAGTTTGAAGTCACCAGCCACAACTTGGGGAAAAAAGACAGGTTTGCTGCTTCCATAAAGATTTGTTTATATCCTTGGAAAAAATGATGTATTTTCCAAAACTAAAGGTCTGTTGTGTCACTGAGTTGGCATTGATTCAGTGGTAGTGGATTTTAGAATAGCAGTCTTATTGCCCATGGAAAATTGGCATCAATAACTCCAGTCAATGTAGTGGCTCAGTTTGTGCCTGTTTATTCAGAGGCATGAGGAGCCCGAAGTGGCAGGGCATCATCCTTAACTTCCAGCTTCAATGGAGCCAGTGTTGTTTCCTGATGGAAACATCCCTTCCTTTGGGACTAAGCTTTCCTGGTTAACTTTACAATAATTCACTGTCACGCTACAAAAACTGTTGTTTTTTTTCTCATAAGCTAAAATAGTTACTTGAATGGGGATTGGTGAAATGAGAATCGGGAGAAAACTTATGATTTCTACGTCCATAGACATTTTTAGCTCCAGAAGCCCACAGAGGCCGTTGTAGCCTGCCTTACAGGGTTGCCACAAATTGGAATCCACTTGATGGTAGTGGGTGTGTGTGGCGGTCACCATCCCTGCATCCTTCAAATCCTGACCGGTGCAACAACTCACTTGACAACAATCAGTCCATGAATAAATGTGCTGTTGCTTTTGGTTTACTATGTTCTTAGGGAAAGGCAGTTCTAATGGCGCCCACTGGGCTTTTCTTACCAAAATAGCTCTCATTGCACATCTCAGGGATCCAATCTGTCAGTTGCTGAGTATGTGTCTTCCAATTATGCATTCTGGAACTGGGAGATTTACTACAGGATAGGATCAGGGACCCACTGTGAGACAAATCTGAGCTAAGACTCCATGAATAGTTTCTCCTCCATCTGCTCCCTCCCACTGACTGATATGACTTCAAAAGCTTTGGGTTTCACAACAGATCTAACATTGATGGCGAGGAGGACGTATAATGCCTGGTGGGGTTTAATCAAGTGCAATGTATCTGAGAGGAATCACTGAGAATCAAATGGAGGGTGAGCATGATAGTGGGACAGAGTAAGGTGAAAGGAAATAGAGGAAAGAAATAGGAGGCAAAAGCTATTTATAGAGGTCTAGCTACAGGCATGTATATATGTAAATACATTAATTTATAATGAAATGGCTAGAGGCCAATGCACATATATTTATATGATAAGTATTAAGATAGCAGACAGACTTTGGGCCTCTACTCAAGGCCTCCCTTAACACAATATCACTTTGTTCTGATAACCCAGCACTCTTTTATACTCACCTTCCCTACAAGATAGCTGAAAACAAAATGGGTGTATAAGCAAATGTGGTGAGGAGAGCAGATGGTGCCTGGCTATCAAAAGATATAGCATCTGGGGTCTTAAAAGGCTTGAAGTTAAACAAGCAGCCATTAGCAGGGAAGAAAATAAGCCCACGTGACAGAAGCACATCAGCCTGTATGATCATGAGGTATCGACGGGATCAGGTATCAAACAATCCAAAACAAACAACTATGTCGATGCGAACGAGGGGGGTTGGAGTGGACAACCAAAGACATCCCCCCCACAGAAGGGTTATAAGGATGATTCAAGCAAGTATAGCACCAATGAAGCACACACATCATTCCTCTAGTTCTTGAATGCTTCCCCTGCCCGCCCGCCCCCACTACCATGATCCAGTTCTACCTTACAAATCTGGCTAGACAGAACACATATTAGTACAGATAAGAGCTCTTGACACATGGAATTCAAGACAGATAAAACCCTCAGGAACAGTAGTTGGAGAAGTGATATCATGAGGGTTGGGGATGGTCAGAGAGGGGACAGGAGGAGAAAGGGGGAACCCATCACAAGGTTGTATATATAGCACCCTCCCTCCCCAAAGGGGATGAATAACAGAAATGTGGGTGAAGTGAGACAATGGACAGTGTAAGACATGAAATAATAACAATATATAATTGATCAAGGATTCACAGGGGGAAGGGGGCTGATGGGAAATAAGAGGAGCTTATACCAAGGACTTAAGTTGGAAACAATGATGGCAACATATGTACAAATATGCTTGATACAACTGATGTATGGAATGTGATAGGAGTTGTAAGAGTCCCCAATAAAATTATATTTTTTCTTTTAAATAATTTTATTAGGGGCTCATACAACTCTTATCACAATCAATACATACATCAATTGTGTAAAGCACATTTGTACATTCATTGCCTTCTTCATTCTCAAAACATTTGCTCTCCACCTAAGCCCCTGGCATCAGGTCTTCATTTTCCTCTCTCTCCCCCCAATAAAATTATTTTTTTTAAAAAGCTTTGGGTTTCTTGGAACTTGTATCAATTGAGAGGCAGTGTGCAGTCATCCCCTCTCCTTCCCCCCAGTGAAGAGTCACTCTTGTAAAGGGCCATCTGTCTCTTTGGGGAAGGCTAGGAGGACTAGCAGTATGACGTTTTGGAGGTGTGAGAGGGCAGTCCTTCCTCAAAGGAAATGGACCACCCCTTCTTTCAAGGATTGTGAGTCTACAAACATATTCAAGTCTGGGAATTGATTGAGGGACTGCGGCTATTTGGGGAATTTGAGTTAGCCTGTTGTTCACTTGACCCAGAATTCTTCTGCTTGTACACATCAAGTTAAATAGTCAATAGATTTCCCATCTATTTCACTCCTAGGCACACTATGACGATGTAACCAATGTTATAGTTCATATGACCCAGACTATTCTGATGAATGCTTCAGCTCTGCTGTCCATTATGGTGACTGTGCCCACCTCATCTTTGGTCATTCAGAGCCACCAGTTGGCCCCTACCACCATGGGATCTAGTCAATTAAGGTAGTTTCCACAATCAAGTTTGACTTACATAAAATAGCAATCATACTAACTTTCAAGTGTTCTGGTACCCTCACTCACAAAGGTGTTCTTTATCATGGGTGAAAGGTGAGTCCTAGAGTACTCCATGAGCAGGTCTTTGAGTCCAACCTGATAAAGCCACTCTTAACATACCAATTTCTCTAAACTAAGGGTGTGGGATCATAATAATAATTTAAGGAATAGTTTATTTGCTTGGTTCTCTGAAATATAGATTGAGTTGTAATTTAGTATAGACCACAGCTTAATTCAGTAGCTCTCAACCACTGAGAATCATGGCCTAGCCACATTGGCACATAACCTTAGCCATCATAAGGCAGAGGAGTTAAGGTTGAAAAGTTAACTAGGGCAGGCATAAGTGGTCTTGCATGTCATTCTAAAACTTTGGGCTGTGTTCTGTAGACCCTTGGGAATATGGAGAACTTTCACCAGGGAAGCAATGTGACTGGCCTTGCACTTTAGATACATCACTCTCAACTGAAAACAGAAGAATGGACTAGAATGGAGTGAGGCTAAAAAGAAAAACAAAAACCACCAAATTCACTGTCATGGAGCCAGTATCGACTCAGAGCTAGCATAAGAGACGAGCTCTACCCAGACAGGGTAGAACTGTCCCTGTACATTTCCAAGACTGTAAATGTTTACAGGAGAAGAAAATCTTGTCTATCTTCTAGGGGTGATACGGGAGGCACAGAAATTAATGTGAAAGGTGTTAAAATTGCCCGGCAACAAACAAACAGAGAGAGAAAGGGAGAGCCAGAGAGGTATGAACAACATAGTGGCAATAACCAGTCTTCTGAATGAGCAGGCTAAGAGGAAGAAATCTAGATAAGAATGAACAATTGCATTTTATGATATGTGAATTATATACCAATGAAACTGTTGAAAGCAAAGAAACAAACAACTAAAGGGATCAGTTCACCCCAGGCTAATGAACGGTTTGGTATCTAATAAGCAGATAAATTCATTTAGCTTTTCTTTGAGTAGCTGATTGCATTAATCTCTGTTGCCCATATTCTCTTTTGAACCAACCTCATCATCTCACTGATTCCCTCATTAATGAACTGAATAAAATCATAGGCATGTGTTCATCCTACAAAAAACAAAACAAAACAACGAAGAACTCTAGCAGGCCTCTTAGGATGAGGATTACAGTCACTGAGTTGGATGACACAGAAGAAAAAATGCAACTATGAGTGAGAATTACAAGTTTCGCCGTGCTTCACTAGGGAATCTGAAGGCCATCCAGGTGCTGTCCAGCAAAGATGGTCTGAAGCTCAGTGGAAGTTACAACTAAGGATTCAGGTGTTTCCTGTGCATTGATGGTCTCTCTGCACCCTTTGCTCCTTCTGCCTGCTAGTGTTTGACGCCTTTGAATTTTCCACTGACAGTGATTGTATAGGTTTTTTTTCTAAGCTGAACAGATATATGTTGGCCATAACAAAACAAAAACTTACTTTCTCACAGCTTAGGAGGCCATCATTGTTAAGTGCCAGCCGAGTCAGTTCCCACTGAAAGCAACCCTGTGTAAAAGAGGCCATCACTTGTCTGTCAGTTTGTGTACTGGAGTGGCTTGTGTGCTTGTGATGCTGGAAGCGATGTCACTGGAGACCACTTCATAGAATTTTTCCAAACCAGCGACTTGTTCATAGCAAACACCTTTTTCAACAACAGAAAAGGTCACACGTGGACTTCTCCAGGTGGAATAGACAGAAATCAAATTAACTACATCTGTGGGAAGAGATGCTGCTCAATATCAGCAGCTAAAACCAGGCCAGGGGCCGACTGTAGAAGAGACCATCCATTGCTCATGTGTACATTCAGCATAAAGTAATAGAAAATTCAAACAAATCAAACCCAAACATGACTTGGAGTCTAAACCACCTGAATTTCAAGAACATTTCAAGAACACTAATGATAGAAGACCTAGTGATCTGTGGGAGGACATCAAGACTATTATTCATGAAGAAAGCATAAAGTCATTAAAAATACAGGAAATAAAGAAAAGGTTAAAGCTGTTGTTATAAGAGACTCTAAAACTTGCTCTGCACCGTAAAGCAGCTAAAGCAAATGGGAGAAATGACGTCAAAGAACTGAACAGAGAATTTCAAAGGGCAGTTCAAGAAGACAAAGCCAAATATTATAAAGAAATGCACAAAGACCTCAAATTAGAAAACCAAGAGAGAACACGTCAGCATATCTGAACCAGAGAACTCGAGAGAAAATTCAAGCGCTGAGTTGCGATATGGAAACATTCAATTGGCAAAGCAGTAAATGATGCAGGAAGCACCACAAGAAGATGGAAAGAGCCCCCAACGCGGCTGCGCCATAAAAACTAGGTGACGGTCCATCATGTCGGGAGGTAGCACACGAGCCAGAGTCAATGGTGCTGAAGGAAGAAGTTCAAGAGGCACTGAAACCATTAGCCAAAAAGGAGGCTCCAGGAATTGATAAGCTGATGGTGCCCTAGAAGTACTCACTCGTCTATGGCAGGAAATTTGGAAGACAGCTACCTGGTCAATTGACTGGAAGAGATCCATATTTTCAGAGTGTTCAAATTATAGAACAATAAGATCGTTGCTGAAGAGGATCCAATAATGGTCACAGGACTAGATTGACAGGGAGGGCGAGAGATTCAGGCCGGATTCAGAAGAGGACATGGAACAAGGGATATCACTGCTGATGTTAAATGGATCTTGGTTCAAAGCAGAGAATACCAGAAAGATGTTTTACTTGTGTTTCTTTATGCCAAGGCATTTGACTGTTTGGACCAGGACAAACCATGAAGAGCCTTGAAAGGAGCAAGCATTCCAGAATACTTCATTGTATTCACGTGAAACTTGAATGGCTTAAGAGAGAGCTATGCAAACAGAACAAGTGAATATTGCATGGTTTAAAATCAAGAAAGATGTGTGATAGGGTTATATCCTCTCATCATACTTATTCAATCTGTGTGCTGAGCAAATCATCAGAGAAGCTGGCTTATATGAAGTCGAACGTGGCATCAGGATCAGAAGGCTTATTAACAGTCTGCAGTATGTAATTGCCACAAGCTTCCTGGTTGAAAGTGAGGTGGATTTGAAGCACTTGCTGATGGAGATTAAGGACTGCAGCCTTCAGTATGGATTATGACTAAGTGTCAGGAGACCCAAATCCTCGCAGGTGGACCAATAGTTAATATCATAGTAAATGGAGAAAAGACTGAAGTTATCAAGAATTTTGTCTTGCTTGGATCTACAATTGGATCTTCATGGAAGCAGCAGCTGAGAGATCAAAAGATGTGCTGCATTAGGTAAATCTGCACCACAAGACCTTTTTAGAGCATTGAAAAGCAAGGCTGTTTCTTTGAGGACTATAGTGCCCCTGATCCAAACCATGGTATTTTCATGACCTCACATGCATGTGAAAGTTGGACATTGAATAAAGAAGACTGAAGGAGAACCAATGCATTGAAATTGTGGTGCTGGAGAAGAATGGCCTGCTGAAAGACAAACTCATGTGTCTTGGAAGAAGTACAGCAATGAAGGCAGGGAAGGTCCTCAACGACATGGATTGGCACTGTGGCTGCAACAATGGGCTCAAGAATAAGAACAATTGTGAGGGTGGCACAGGACAGGGCAGTGCTTTTTCTGTTGTGCACAGGGTTGCTATGGGTCTGAATGGACTCCATGACCCCTGATGACAACAACACCAATGTGGAACAGAATGAGACACCGCCCAGCTCTGTGCCGCCGTCCTAACTATTGCTATATTGCAGCCACCGTGTCCATCCGCCTTCTTGACGGGCTTCCTCTTTTTCGCTGATCTTCTACTTTACTAAGCACGATGGCCTTTCCCAGGGGCTGGTCTCTCCTGAAAACATGTGCAAAGTACATGTGATGAACTCTTTCCATCCTTGCTTCTAAGGAGCATTCTGGTTGTACTTCTCCCAGGACAGATGTGTCCTTCTGGTAGCGTTGGTACTTTGAATATTCTTCACCAACACCAGAATTCAAATACATATATTCTTCTTTGGTCTTCCTTATTCATTGTTCAACTTCCACACGCACATGAGGTGACTGAAAATACTGTCTTGGGTCAGGTGCACCTCAGTTCTCAAAGTGAACCCCTTGCTTTTGAACACTTCGAAGTGGTCTTTGGCAACAGATTTGCCCACCGCAATACATCCTTTTACTTCTTGACTTCCGCTTCCACATTATTTGTGGATCCAAATAATGTGAAATCCTGTCAGCTTCAATGTTTTCTCTGTTTATTCTGATGTTGTCTACTGGTCCAGTTGTGAGGTGTTTGGTTTACTTTACACTGAGTTGTTGTGATTCATACTGAATACTGTAGTTTGATTTTCATGAGCAAATACTTCAAATCTTCCTCTCTTTCAGCATGCAAGATTGTGTCGCCTGCATTTCACAGGTGACTAATAAGCCTTCCTCCAATCCTAGTACTGCGTTCTTCTTCAGAGTCCAGCTTCTCTGACTAGGTGCTCAGCACAGACTGAATAAATACGCTGAAAAGACGCAACCTCGACACTAAAAGTTCAAATTCATGGCACCTGGAAGATGCATGACCAGAGTGCTCCTTAGAAGCAAGGATGGCAAGATTTGGTCTCACATGTTTTGAACATGTCAGGAGAGCCCCGTCCTCAGAGAAGGACAGCGTCGTGCTTGGTGAAGGAGAGGAGTGGAGAAAGAGAGGCAGGCCCTCGGTGAGATGGACTGACACGGGGGCTGCAACATGGGCTCAGGCACGAACGGTTGTGAGGACGGCGCAGGACCAGGCAGTGTTTCACTGACTCGATGGCACCTAACCACAATATTACTACAGGGTGGATTTCAGAGAATATCTTTCAACTATTGCTGCTCATTAGTTTCTGATTCTCCTATGATTAATATGTATTACTTATGTATCAAAAAACAATAAAGTCACGATTTAAAAACAAAAACTCCTCCCCCAAACAAAAACTTCATGGCATCTGTTCTAGGGGAAGGCTTACTGTGTCAGGTCACTCAGGTTCCCCGTCAAGTTTTCACGTGTATTCTGGCTCATCACACTGGTACTCTGCATTCTTTATTTCCCCACAACTCCTCCAGCACGTGGCTGTGGACACATGAAACGTCCAACAGCTGTTGATTAGTAGTAGTGTATTCTAATTCCAATTCGATTATGGCCGAACAAGTGGTAAGAGTTACGTGCAAGGCATCCAGGATTACACTCCTTCTAGGGCCCTTGCAAGGAGCGCTGCTGGTGTGGGGGTAGCATGTTAGGCTGCTAACTGCGGTCAGAAGTTGAAAGCCGCCAGCCACGCCACGAGAGAAAGATGAGGCTTTCCACTCGTGTTAGGAGTCATGGTCTCGGAAAGCCACAGGGTCAGTTCTACTTTGTCCTATAAAGTCGCTCTGGGTCAGAATCCACTCGCTGGCAGTGAGTTTGGATTTGGGGTGGGGCCCTGGGACTTTGTTCAGAGCAGAGCCTGGGGTTCAACACTAGGCTGCTAAGCGAAAGGCTGGTGACCTGACTCAGCTTCCCCGGAGAACGATATGGCGATCTGCTTCCCACAGTTGCAGCAGTGGCAACCTCTGGGGCGGCTCTACCTGGTCCTGGAGGGTCCCTCCGGGTTGGAATGGACCGAACGCTAATGGGTTTGTAATTTGCTCATGTTCTGCATCCTCTCTCTCGCAGGAAGCTCTGTCTCCTCTCCTTGTTGCTGGCTGGTGTCTGGGGCTGTGCAGCCGGCCCCTGGAGCCCCGTGGGGGACATCTGCACGGCTAAGCCCCGGGACATTCCTGTGAACCCCATGTGCATTTACCGCTCCCCGGAGAAGAAGGCAGCCGAAGAGGAGGGTCCAGAGCAGAAGATCCCCGAGGCCACCAACCGGCGGGTCTGGGAACTGTCCAATGCCAACTCTCGGTTTGCCTTTACCTTGTATAAGCACCTGGCTGATTCCAAGAATGACAATGACAACATTTTCCTGTCACCCCTGAGCATCTCCACAGCGTTTGCCATGACTAAGCTGGGTGCCTGTAACAACACCCTCAAGCAGCTGATGGAGGTACAGTGGAGGGCTGCTCCCCCAGCCTTCTTCATCCTGGGACCCACAGGCCCCTCACCCAACGCAGGGGCCCGCTGTGGGGCTGGCTCCCTGTGGGCTGATTCCTTTGAAAACCTTTTATTTCTTTAGTTTGTAATTAGGTAAGGAAGTACTCCCTGGCTGGCTGGCTGCTTTGTAAATCCGAGTTCCATAATGTGGAAGTCCTGTGCCACTTCCTCCTCCTGTTCATTTCCTAGGTTCCCAAATTTATTTGGCCTGCTGTCCCCTTTTCATGGAAAAGAAATTATTCATCCCCCACCCGGGGGCAATGGAAAGCTTTTGTACTATAGCTTGAACTCTAGGATCAAGTGTAGGAATCTGCTTTTGCAGCCTACCCCGACCCATACCTCCCCTGGATTTTCCCAGCACCCCTGGTATTGCCTGCATTGGGGATGTTTATTCATTGGTAGATGTTTATTCGTTTGGCCATTTATTCGTTTACTCATTTGACATCTCCTCCGTGGCAGGCATTGTGCCAACATTTCAGAGTAGTGACTCAGTTTCTCTTTTAGTGAGGGGAGAACATAAGAATATATATAGGAATACAAGAAGGTAGTCACTGATCATACTTTTAAGAGGGTGGATGGTATAGTGGTCATGCACTGGGCTGCTAACCAGAAGGTCAGCAGTTTGAAATCAGCAGCCGCTCCTTAGGAGAAAGACAGGGTTTTCTATTCTCATGGAGTTATCGTCTTGGGACCTCACAGGGGCGGTCAGTTCTACTTGTCCTTGAGGGTGGCTACGAGTCGGAATCAAATCGATGGCAGTTTCTTTTTTATTGTACTTTAATATGCCATAGAAATATGAGATTTCTAATCTGGTCTTGGTTTGGGTATCTGACTGGCCTTCTTTAGGTTAGGTTACACCTTGCAAGCAAAGATAATTAACAAGGAGGCATAATGTCCGCACCCCACCCACCCAATAACTCAATATGGTACAGAATAATACTTGAGTCTCTCTAGAGGGCTTGCCTCTGCTCTAGTGACCAGATGTTCACTGACTCTCATCACTTCTGTTCAGTCCTCTGGGATTGATTAACCCAAGTCTTTGCTCTAAAAGAAGCTGTAGTTTGTTCTTTTTAAAAAAAATCATTTTGGGCTCATGCAACTCTTATCACAATCCATCAATCCATCCATTGTATTAAGCACATCTGTTCTTTTGTTGCCATCATCGTTTTCAAAGTATTTTCTTTCTTAAGCCCTTGGTATCAGCTCCTCATTTTTCCCATCCTTCTCTCCCTCATGAGCCCTTGAGAATTTATAAATTATTTTTTTCACATCTTGTACTGTCCGATGTCTCCCTTTATCCCCTTGTTTGTTGTCCATCCTTCTGGGAGGGGATTATAGGTAGGTCATTGTGATCAGTTTCCCCTTTCTCCCCCAACCTTCTCCTTCCCCTCCTGGTATGGCTACTCTCAGTATTGGTCCTGAGGAGTTTATCTGTCCTGGATTCCCTATGTTTCCAGCTCTTATCTGTACTCGTGTACATGCTTTGGTCTAGCCAGATTTGTAAGGTAGAATTAGAGTCATGATAGTGAGGGGGAGGAAGCATTAAAGAACCAGAGGCAAGCTGTATGTTTCATCGGTGCTATGCTGCACCCTGACTGGCCTATCTTCTCTCCACGATCCTCTGTAAAGGGATGTGCAGTTGCTTACAGATTGGTTTCGGGCCTCCACTCTGCCCTCCCCACCCCCATTCACATTATGATGTTTTGCTCTGGGTCCTTAATGCCTGATCCCATCGATGCCTCATGATCACACAGGCTGGTGGGCTTCTTCCATGTGGACTTTGTTGTTTCTCAGCTAGATGGCTGCTTGTCTATCTTCAAGCCTTTAACACCCAGATGCTATATATTTTGATAGCCTGGCACCATCAGTTTTCTTCACATTTCCTTATGTACCTGCTTTGTCTTCAGCGATTGTGTCAGGAAGGAGAGCATCTCAGAGTGCTGGATTATTAGAACAAAGTGTTCTTGTGTAGAGGCACAATGTCCATCTGCTTCCTTAATACTAAACCTATGAATATATGTACATAGATCTATTTCCCCATCATCAAAGATAAGCTGTAACTTCTTATAAGACTATATTCACGTCTTTGAACTTTTCAGTATTGTTTCAAACCTCGCCATATCCTCTATCCCTCTGCCAACAAGAGAGATTATATGACCCTTCCTATACAAAGGGCAAAAGCAGAATACTGTTTCCAAGTTAATCATGCTCTGCAGGTCTTTCTCTCCTGTGGAAGAGATGAACAAAATGCTACGTGTTGGAAAAGTAGGGTATGAATGAGATGAAAGGAAATGATTCATCAACAAGTTTTTGGAAAGACTTCATCCCAGAGGAATTACAAACTGGAGGAAAAATGAGCACTTTTGCCTGAGTGTGTGGGGCAGGGAAGAGGAGAACAGGAGGGGAGGGGAGGGGCAAAAGGGAAAGTAACTTTGCCCATGTTTCCTTCGTGGCGGTGATGATGAGAGACTGGGGTGTGACAGTTCCAGCTGGTCATGCTAGCATAGATCATCTTTTTATTTTTTTTGCATAGATCATCTTTAAGTCCTTTTTGACCCCTAAACTCTGGGCTTATTTAATCTTCTGCTGCTGGCCCAGCTCTTCTTTCTCATCCCCACCATCCAGAATCCCGGAGAAGAGTTGGCCCCTGTAGATGGCTTGAAGGTGGTTTCAGAAGGGACCTCCTTGCTTCCTCTCCCAGAACTACCAACAGCACTTTCCCCATTGCAGCAAGAAAACATCTTAAGTGTTGGTCAAGAGCCCTATAGGAATTTTAGGTGGTATCCCACTTGTTCTTTTCCCCTCCTTTATCCACTTAAGGAAACACTAGCGAAGTGAGCTTTTATGCTGTGCCAGGCATGGTGCTTGGAGGAGCTCACAACCGAGGTGGCTGTAAGTCAGAGAGTGACTGCCATGGGATTCAGCAACCCCGTGAGTCAGATTGCTCCCCAAATTCACTGCCGTTTGGTTTGGCTTCTATAGGTGTTTAAGTTTGATACCATCTCTGAGAAAACATCTGACCAGATCCACTTCTTCTTTGCCAAACTCAACTGCCGACTCTACAGAAAAGCCAACAAATCCTCTGAGTTGGTGTCTGCCAACCGCCTTTTTGGAGACAAATCGCTCACCTTCAATGAAACTTACCAGGACCTCAGTGAAGCTGTGTATGGAGCCAAGCTCCAGCCCCTAGACTTCAAGGTGAGTTGCATCTCTTATATCAGAGTTCTTCCTCTCGAACCAGAAACTGAGGGAGCAGAGACGCAGGGTGGAGAGAGCTGTGCTGAGGGCTGGTTGAGAGGGGACTACAGGTCACAGCCCCCGGGCTACTGATTTTTGTTTGAAACCTGAGGAATCAATGGTATCTACAGTTGAGATTTGGTAGAGGGTCACCAACAAGGAGGAAAACCTCTGAGACGCATGGACAGAACAGCCCTAACAGTAGACGCAAATGTACCAGAGATCACGGACATGGCGCCAAGCCAGGCAATGTTTGGCTTTTTTTGTGTGAATGAAATGCTTTTATTGGGGGCTCTTACATCTCTTATCACAATCCATACGCTCATCCAGTGTGTCAAGCACATTTTCACATATGCCGCCATCATCATTTTCAAAGCCTTCTCTTGCCACTTGAGCCCGGACTTGGGCTTGTTCTTCAGGCTGCCATGAGGAGGAGCTGGCCTAGCAGCAGCCAACAACATGGCTTACTTGGATTATACTGGCTGCTCTGGAAAAGTTTGCTATTTACTTCACATACCAAATTCCAACATATCCTACAGGAGACTGAGAACGCCAGCTCCATACGTATTTTAGGAACCACCGCAGTCAAATATGACTGGTGTTCGCTGCACGTCCCTGCGCCTTGGAGAGTCATAAAGTGCACACACATATTAAGTGTTCCGAGAGGTGCTACAAAGGCGCCTGCTGACGTTACTCTGCCAGCATCGCCAGGCTTTTCTGACCACATGGCCGCTACCCTCCAGCTCCATCAGCTTTTCATGACTATGTTTGGAAATCTCCGGTGAGTTGCGGTTTTCCAAAATCAGAGAAGTTACTTTGTCTTTTTCTCAGCTTGCTTTCTCCTTTCTTCTAGTCTTTCCTTTATTCTTCTTTCTCGTTTGTTTCTTTCCTTCTGTTAATGCTCATTAACTGTATGCAAAGACTCATACTAGTTATTGTGAGGCTTCTCAGTTTGGGCTAGATTGATGGCTTTAAAAAATCATTTTATTGGGAGCTTGTACAACTTTTATCACAATCCATACATATATCCATTATGTCAAGCACATTTGTTGCCATCATCATCCTCAAAACATTTTCTACTTGAGCCCTTGGTATCATCTCATTTCCCCCCCCCCTCCTTCCTTGCCCCTCCTCATGAACCACTGATAATTTATAAATTATTATTTTGTTGTGTCTTACACTGTCTGACGTCTCTCCTCACCCACTTTTCTGTTGTCCGTCCCCCAGGGAGGGGGTTATATGTAGATCCTTGTGATCGGTTCCCCCTTTCCGCCTCACTTTTGCTCCACCCTCCCGGTACCGCCACTCTCACCACTGGTTCTGAGGGGTTCATTTGTCCCGGAGTCTCTGCGTTTCCAGTTCCCGTCTGTACCAGTGTACAGACTGGTGGCTTCTTAACGGAATGTTTGGCAAGGGCCGAGCAGACGAGAAAAAGATCTGCATGCATGTGACCGAAAAGCACGGGTGGCTAATCTGTTTCCTGTCTTCCTCAGCAAAATGCAGAGCAGTCCAGGGTAACCATCAACAACTGGATAGCCAACCAGACTGAAGGGCGCATCACAGACGTTATTCCTCCGGACACCATCAACGAGCTCACCGTGCTGGTGCTGGTTAACACCATTTACTTCAAGGTACTCACAATGGCCTGGAGACACCCGCATGTCTGGCTTCCAAGTGTACATGGTATATAAACTCTCATATACATGTGACAAATTCTGAGTCTAGGTCACTCTACTTTGACATTTGGAATAAAATGATAGAGGTTATTGACAATCCTGAGGTTTTCTCAATTATCTAGAACCACTTTTATAGCAACTCTGAGGTCTAGAAAGGAGGATAAAAAGAGGGCAGTGAACATAAAAAACCCCCCCAAACATCGACACTCAGGAAGGCTGCAGTTTACAGCAGATGAAGTGTGGCCCATTGGTCCATCCTGGGACATGCTTTTTCCTTTCCACGGGCCCTAGGTGTTTAGTCCATAACTGCTGTCCCCAACCATGTTGTCTCTTGGGGTTTCCTGGTCCCCAGAAATGACACAAGCTGCATTACTACAATTTGTATTGTCCTTAACAGCTTACAGAACACTTCGGCATTTATTAGCCCTTTTGTGTATGTGCGTGTGTTATTGTTTGACGTGAACTTGTTATAAGGCGCCAAGTCCATTTCAGTCTCACTTTCCTCCTTTTTCCTTTAAGCCACTCAGACCACTGTTCAGGTTTGAGGGCAAAGGAATCTGGAGGGATTATTACCCCTCTTGGCCCTTCACCAGTGAGATCGTGCATCCTTCTGTCTGATTAAATCTGATTTAAATCCCGACTCTTTCTTTTTGACCTATGAACTTGAGATAATTTACCTGAGTCTTCTTTTTCTATGACACATTTTCGGTATTTATAAAATAGCGGTCATGATAAGAAGACCTGTACAGTTGT
This sequence comes from Tenrec ecaudatus, assembly GCF_050624435.1. NCBI lineage: Eukaryota > Metazoa > Chordata > Mammalia > Afrosoricida > Tenrecidae > Tenrec > Tenrec ecaudatus. The sequence goes on along the minus strand of NC_134530.1, from coordinate 186,571,861 downwards.
TGGGAGGACCGAATAAGTTGTTGCAGTAAGATCCGTAGAGCAGTGCCTGGCTCTGAGTAAACCCCAGCCAAACTAACTCCCTGTCATCTAGTCCGTTGTGACTCACAGTAATCCTATAGCACAGGGTAAAACCACGCCGCGTGGGTCTCTGAGACTGGCCCTCTGCACGGGAGTAGAAAGCTCATCTTTCTCGTGGGCGCAGAGTAAGTGCTCGACAAATATTAGCTATTACTAGCTCCTGGTTTTACAGCTCAATTACTAACGCGTAGAGTAGTTCAATGATTTGTTCCCAAATCAAAGAGCTAGAAAGTATTAAGAAATGACCATTCCACGTTGACATTTCACATTCACTGCATTGAGTCAATTATGAGCATAGCGCCCTTCTAGAACAGAGTAGAGCTGCCTCTGTGGGTTCCCCACACTGTAAATCTTTAGAGTGAAAGCTTTGTCTATTTCCTTTGGGGCCGCTGGTGGTTTTGAACTGGTAACCCCCAGCAGCCCAACTCATTTGCCTTGTATCTCAGGGTCCCTCCCACGCTGAACAGAAAGTCAGTCAGGACTTAACTTCTGCTTCTAGATGACCCCCCTGGGACTATCATGTGTATTTGGCCTGTATTCTTCTGAGGCTCCTTAGGGAGGAGGCTGAGGGTAGGCAGAAAGCAAAGGCAATTAGATTTAAACTTGAGAAGAACTTGAAAGTTGTTTGTATTTTCAGTTTTTATATTTCTGATTACAAAAACAATAGTTACCACTGAAAACCTGGGGGAAGCATAAAAATACAAATAAACACCCACTTATAATTTCATTGCTCCGACACGGTCACTTAATCTTTTAGTATATAACCTTTCAGGTCTTGCCCATCTAACTTAACTACATATAGGTATACACATGTAATTATAGAATGTAAAGATTTCCTGTGTCCATATGTATTTCCCTATAGAGTAGCACGGGGCAATCATGAGGATGGTGCAGCACCAGGCAGTGTGTCATGTTCTGTGGTGCATAAGGTCTCTATGGGCTGGAACGGAATCGATGGCACCTAGCATCATCATAGCTATTTTTGTTCTTGCTTTGTAATTCTGCCACATGTGCTCTTCTTCTAGGGCCTGTGGAAGTCCAAGTTCAGCCCTGAGAACACAAGGAAGGAATTGTTCTACATGGCCAATGGGGAGTCAAGCTCCGTACCTCTGATGTACCAGGAAGGCAAGTTCCGCTTCCGACGAGTGGCAGAAGGCACTCAGGTGCTGGAGCTGCCCTTCAAGGGTGAGGACATCACCATGGTGCTGATCCTGCCCAGGCCTGAGAAGAGCCTGAGCAAGGTAGAGCAGGAACTCACCCCGGAAGTGCTGCAGGAGTGGCTGGATGAGCTAGAAGAGACAATGCTGGTGGTCTACATGCCCCGGTTCCGTCTTGAGGACCGCTTCAGTGTGAAGGAGCGGCTGCAAGACATGGGCCTGGTGGACCTGTTCAGTCCTGAAAAGGCCAAACTCCCAGGTTAGTGAAGGAAGGGCATTCCTCCTTTCTTTGCACCCAAACTGGTGTGACCGAGGCGGGAAGAGTTGGAGGAGAATGAGAAGAGTACGTCATAGGACACCTGAATTCTAACCATAATTCTACTGCTCAGGGGGTAGGATTTCTTCTCTCAAGGCCTCGGTTTCTACATCTGTAGATAGTGGAGTAGCTCAAGAATCTCCACAGTGCAGCAGAGAGGAGATGAGGCTGGGTGAAGACTTGCGAAGGCATTAGAATGCAGAGAAGAGAGACAGATGAGATTAAGAGCTGGTGACATGTGGGTACCTCCAAACAGGCAGAGCTGACATTTATTTTTTGAAGAGCACAGAATTATTTTTAATCATTTTACTGGGGGCTCAAACAGCTCTTATCACAATACATACACACATACATACATTGGGTCAAGCACATTTGTACACTTGTTGCATCAACATGTTGCAAGACATTTTCTTTCTACTTGAGCCCTCGGTACCAGCTCTTCATTTTTACCCCTCCCTCCCTCATGAACCCTTGATAATTTATAAATTATTATTTTTTGTAATTAAATTTTTTTATAAATCTTTTTATTGGGGGCTCGTACAACTCTTATCATAATCTATACATCCATCCATTTTGTCAAGCACATTTGTACATATGTTGCCATCATTTTCAAAGCATTTTCTATTTGAGCCCTTGGTATCAGCTCATTTTTCCCCCCTCCCTCATGAACCCTTGATAACTTATAAATTATTATTTTTTCATGTATTGCACTGTCCAATGTCTCCTTTCCCCCCCTTGTCTGTTGTCCATTCCTCTGGGAGGGGATTATAGGTAGGTCATTGTGATTGGTTCCCTGTCTCCCCCTAGCTCCCTCTTCCCCTCCTGGTATGGCTACTCTCAATATTGGTCCCGAGGAGTTTATCTGTCCTGTATTCCCTGTGTTTCCAGCTCTTATCTGTACCCATGTACATGCTCTGGGTCATGCTAGTGGGTGGAAGAGCTGAAATTTAATAATCTACCCTCTATCTAAACTTCAAAGGGTCCTCATGGGTTCGTGAGGCCACTTGGGATAGAAACATCTAACCTTTACCAAGTTGTGATACACTTCAGTAATGATATTTCATTGGTTTGGTTCCTCTGGGACCCAATCCTTTAAAAATATATTAAAATAGCTTTGAAAAAAAGTTTACAGTTAATTGAACTTACCTTTCAAGATGGGCTAGGTCTGAAAATTAATCTCTTTGTTAAAAATGATACCATATTTTAAGAGTTGAAAGATAATCCAACTACACGGAGTACATTTTTCAACAGGCATAGAATCCCACCAGAACAGGTGAAGCGTGAGAATAAATTCACAGGAGTCAGGCTGAACTTCAGTCCAAAGTACTTTATTATTTGTAGCACATGTTTGTATTTTGAGAGTGACATTAGATAAGGGTCCAGGATTTTTTCCTATTTTTCACAAAAACCCTAAAGACCTTTTAATTCAAAGTGAATTATCTGTCTGTGGGTTGAAGCCAACTTTCTCCCATTTCACGGAGCCTTCTCTGATCTTCCTTCCAGGTATTGTTGCGGAAGGTCGGAATGATCTCTATGTCTCAGATGCATTCCATAAAGCATTCCTTGAGGTAAGCACACCTTCCTTTGCTCTATTCCTCTGCTGCCTTTCTTTTCTCCACTTCATTATTCAATTGAGTCCTGGTAGTGTAGTGGGTTATGCATTGGGCTACTAACTGCAAAGTCAGCAGTTAGACTCCACTTGTCGCTCTGTGGGAGAAAGATGAGGCTATCTGGTGGTCATCTTTTCAGCCTCCAGAAACCCAAAGGGGTGTAATGTTAGGCCGGATTGACTAAAGAGCTTTATACAAGAAGTAATTATTTATTGAGATTATTTATTATTAATCATATCCCAGTCCAACTTAAGTCCGTCAGTCTGACACTAGTCCGTAAGTCCCTCTTCAGACTCCTGCAGCCACATGCGGTGATGCAGAATGCAGGAACATCACAGGCTGGTGGGTGCAAAGTTGGGTGGATCTGATGGTGGTGGTCACATCTCCAGGGCTCTGGCAGTCACGAGGGCCGGCAAGCAGGAAGATGAAGGTAGAGGAGAGGAGGTTCCCAAGGCCCTCCTCATGAGAAAGTCACGCCCACAAGCTCTGGCCGTACTGACAGGTTGAATACACTTTCATTTATCTCCAGGTTGACATGAACTTATGTAACTACCACAGGGCACTTCTACTCTACCCTACAGTCACTAGGAGTTGGAATCGATTTGATGGTAGAGGATGCTAGTAAGGGCCACTGAGAAGCAATTTATAGGAGGTGGAGAACCAGAAGAGTATGGAGTCCTAAGAACTCAGAACAAGTTTTAAGAAAATGGGAAATATCTAGAAAGTGACTTTACCTTGAAGAATTTAGATTGAATAGTGGGGCATGTGCCTAATTGTAATAGCTGAAGAGAGAATAATGGGCAATTGGGGAGTGTATCATTATCCCAAAGTGTGTTTGAGAGAACTAGTGAACTCTACTACATTGCAGAAAACAAAAAAAAATTAGGTTGTCACATTTATCTATATCCTCTTCTTGGGAGATTAGCAATACATGCCATGCAAATTGAAGAAAACTCTTTTGAGTATTATTGAACCTAATATTCCTCCAACTGATTCTCATGGAATCCTTGGTTGGAACAGTAGCGAATGCAGCCTTTGGAACTTCTGGTTCTCAAACAAATACAAACTTAGGTACTTAGGTACTTCTATGGAGCATCCTGATGCCAGATTGGACTACATGCCAAACTGCTAATCAGGTCAGTAGCTTGGGCTGCCCAGCCACTCTGTATCTATACCCATCAAGATTTAAGTCTTAGACCCTGTCCTGTAAGGTCACTAGGAGTCGGAATCGACTGGATAGCAGTAAGTATGGCCACCTGCATTAGTGATCTGAGAAGAATGACCCATGCTTGGAGATTACTGGGTGAGGCCTGAATAGCTCTATATTCACAAAGCTCCTCGGGGAATTCTGATGCACAACTGGATTTGAGAACTACTGGACGAGACTATTCTTTGCGGAGAGCCAGGCAGTGAAGGAAATGAGATGTGTCAGTGTTAGAGAAGGCCGAAGGATTGAGGAAAGGTGGTCAAAGTCAAAGAGAAAGGTTTCTGAGCAGGGAGGGTCCAAACTCAGTGAGAGATTCAAGGTTAGGAGGAAAGTGAGGGATCAAGGATCCGGAAGAGACCACATTAAGTTTAAGGAGGGTCAAAAAATACAATAGTTTGGAAAACAAGGGTATAGTCTGAGAAGATACTGTAATCATAATCTCAATGGTAGAACAGGTAACAAAAATAGCAAGTCTAAAGTGTAGTCATGGGTCTGGTGGAGTGAAGGGATAAGAAATGGAAGCTAAGGCTGTTGAATGCATCAAGATGCTGTAATTAATTAGGTAAGTCACATCATGGCAGGGTGTAAACAAAAAGGCTGTAAGGTAGGTGCCAAACCTTCAAAGTAGAGATATAACTTGTAGGGCGATGATGTCAACGATGGGTAACATAACAGCAGTCTCTAAGGTAATGAGAACAATGTGACTGCTTCAGTGGATTAACGGTCCTAGAAATAACGAGGGCAACGTTAGAACTCCCTTCCAAATGGAGATCTTAGAAAGATTACTCAGGAAGAATGCATAGGACGGTGAGTTTTCAGGGTGTTTTTGTGTTCTCAGGGTTTTAACTATCATGGAATGTGTCCTTCTAAGGACCCCAAGAAATCACCTTGAGGCCTCCGAGTTGCATCTGGAGAGCAGCAGAGGCCGGAACTCATTTTAGCCAACTGAAACCCATTAAACAACGACCCATGGTTCCTCTATAGAACCTGAAACAAAATCACTTTCCTTAAAAACCTTGTGAACCCCATCTCTGAGACCCCAATTGATTGCAGGTTCCCAGGGAGCCTTTATAAATTCAACCAGGCCCTGGTTTGAATAAAACAATTCTAGTCATGGGAAAGACCCAGTCTGCTGACATACTTGGGCTTAAAAGGACCAGGAGATAGGAAGGCAGGAGGAAAAGTGGGGTGGGGTAAGAGAGGGAGAACACGTCTACCCAGCTCCACAAACCTCAGAGACGGAAAGGGTTCTCGCTGAACAGCTGAATGACATCGATTCTAGGTCTCCATGGAAGGTCTTCCTCTCTAGTCCTCACGGTGGATCTGTTTATTAGTCTGATTAAAATAGAATTGTTAAAGGCTGTTACTCCAAGAAACATTTCTCTCACATAGCCAGAGGGCTTTTCTCTTTTTATGGGCCCTAGGGTCCTGAGTGGTTGGCTGGGAATAGTGATCCCTGGGATCCTGGTATTTCAAGAGTAAAACTATCTCAGCTTTGGTGCCCTGAATTTGAGGTAAATTTCCATTCAGAGGCAGATACAAAACAATCCTCCCGCAGTACCATGTACTGTAAAACTTTATGTCCTGTAAATCTTTATGGGAACAGTCTCATCTTTCTCCCGGACAGTGTCTTGTGGGTTTGAACTGCCCACCTTTTGGTTAGCAGACTACCGCTTACCTTACTGTGCCTCCAGGGTTCCTTTATTCTCATTTTTGGGAGAAGGGGCTGTGGAGAGGGTTTTAATACCATGCACAATGGTGCCAGTCATAAATGTGGCAACCTTACGCGCGTCCAGATTTCTAGATCTGGAGTCATCTGAATGGGCCGTCGTACTTATTTCTCCAACACAGGCTTTGGCTAATGCAAGTGCTTTCATCAATTTACTCGATGAAGGAGTAAGAGTAGGGTCCTGGCAGGAACCCAACTTGGCCCAAGTGAATCTAAAAACAAATGGCATTTTGGAGAACTGTCAGGTGTGGATGATTTACCTGTCTAGAAAGAACTAGAGAGTAGCTAATGTGGTTTTGTTTCCCATGTGACTGGCAGGTAAATGAGGAGGGCAGTGAAGCAGCAGCAAGTACTACCATTGGGATTACTGGCCGTTCGCTGAATCCTCACAGGGTGACGTTCAAGGCCAACAGGCCTTTCCTAGTTCTTATAAGGGAAGTTGCTTTGAATACTATCATCTTCATGGGCAGAGTATCTAACCCTGGTGTTAATTAATCTGTTCTTTACACTTCTTCCTATTCTGGTTTGTGAATAAAAGCAAAAATAAATAAAGCTACTCCCTTATCACAATTATGAAAGGAAACTATTTGGAGAAAAAATAAATAAAATAAAAAATCCAAGAAAGGATTATTAAGGCATTTTGTAAAATGTTGTTCCCAGTTGATTTCTACCCAGTGGACACATCTGGGTCAAGAAAGTGAGGGTGGGAGATACGTGGGTGCTTTGCTATGGAAGACAACAGGCACGTTGAAAGGGCAGGGCCAGCGTGGATTTTCAATACCCTATCACATTGCAAGCACATCACTCTTTAGGCTCAGAATAGACTCCAAATTGAGTATTAAACCATTTAATTCTCAAACCATTCACATGCATAATGTTCTTTTACACAGTGTTAAAATAAAGAGAAAATGCATTTTTATACAAACATATTTTCAAGTATACATTAATAGACTTTTCAGATTACTAACCAAGTTGCTAAAGATTTCATTCACATTGTTCTTAAAGCTGTTCAACGAGAAAGCTTTTGCTAAACTGCTTTAAATATGTTCATATAAATCCATATCTTCACTTTCTTTGAACCCCCTCCCCCAATCCCAATTCTCTGCCCTCTTGACCTCCCCCCTCCCCCAACACAAAAGGGCTCCTGGGGCTCTAGGAGACATGCAACCCCACCACGGACTATTGGCTTGTCATCAGGGGCAGGACGGACTCCACAGGAGGAGAGATTGAGAATACCTGTCCAATTAAGGGTGAGAACAAATCCGACATTTAGAACTGATGCCAAGCCAGGAAGGTGACACAGCTGGTGCCTTGGTGCCTTCCCTAGACCTCTTCATCAAGAAGACCCACAGCCTCCGCAGCGCACCCCCGACGTCTCTGACTTGGCAGCTGAGAAACTAACTCTCAACGCTGGGTGTTTCCCCAGTGAAACTTCCAAAATTGGGGTAGGCATTTTGAAAACACTTCAATTTTGGTTGCTTCTCCCCTACTCCCTCCCTTGCCAGGGGGTGAAGGGAATTTAAAAATGGATGCTCGTATTTGTATGTTCACATGGAGGAATTTGGTTAATTTTTCAAGGTCTGACAAGTTCTCCTTCCCCAGCTCTCCTCCTGAAGTAATCTGGCTTCAGAGCCAAGAATAGCCTTTTTTTTTTTTTTTAAAGAATTAAAGTGCATTTTTTTCCCCAGAAAAGGGAGTAGGTAAAAGTGGTGGTTTTTATACTTAAGTGATAATGATTAAAAGGGGGGAGTGAGAGAAAATCCTATTCATATATATAGTTATTTATAGTTAGGGTCATAGTAAAACACATATTCTCTAAGGAAACAAGATGCACAAATAGTCCAGCCCCTGACTTCAGTGGTGTCCAAGTGCTACACTGGCTCACCACTGGCTAGCTGATTTTTTTCTGATGCATCTTTAATGGAGTAATTGCTTCAGATGAAAGATACAAATCTCAAATGCCAGTTTTTTCAAAGGAAAAAAACAGACTGGTAAGTTCCACCAGTTAAAAATACTCTATCCCTTTCAGGGATGACATTTTAGAAATTGATTGTCTGTTTTAATGAGTCCTTCTTGATTACCAAGTGGTAAAAAAAATGCTGTTGGACAGGCTTGCTGCTTACAAACTTTAAAAACTCACGAAGAGGTGGGTCCAGTTGATGCTTGCTGTCAATTCAGACCCGCTCAGGGGAAGCGAGAGTTTCCTAAGATCTCTTCGTTTGATAGCTACCACTAGAATCTTTCTATTTTCCATTAAGGGTTCACTATTTCTTGGGGGAAGGGGTGACCCCAGAGTTTTCCACATAGTAGTAAATGCTACATTTACTGTCTGGCAAAGTGATGGGCTCAAGATGAGAAGGGGGAATTTGTCCTGGAGTCTGGCCTCCGAGTCCAGTGCGATCTATTTTTCACAGTGACCAGTGGGAAGGCACAGTGCCAGGGACAGGTAGATGGGGACAGCTGTCACCCACCATATAAGCACCAAAGAGAACAGTTGGCTAGGTTTCTTTCAGAAGAAAGTGTTTATCTGAAGGAAACCAAGTTTCTGCTACATTGACTTCTCTGTCATTGGACCTTCAGCCTTCTCTCAGAGGCAAAGCATGTGTGGGTCCCACCCTGAAATTATGAGGAGCCAGGCCATCTAAGTGCTCTCCCCATGTACTTCTCCTTTCACTCAGGTATGCTGACATGCTAAATTCAGACTTCAATATTAGGGTCGTCTAAAGCATAAGCCATTGGTTGCTGACTGAACTGGCAAACCCATTTACATTCTACCATCAAATCACAAAAAATGGGCTAAAAGCAGATACAAAGGCAACAGAATGAGACAGAACACATTTCCTTGGTCAATAGTTGGAGGACCTTTTTTTTTGAGGGTCAGGAAAAGTAATAAAGTGGTGAAACTTTGTTAGACTTGGATTTACTTAGTTATTTCAGAAAGAGTTTTCTAGAGCTTTAAGAAGAATCATCAAGTTAACCCACTGGGGCAGAAGAACCTGACTGAAATCCACAGTCCTGATAGAGAATTCCTGTAGGTGTTTGTGGTGTTCATTGCTTAACATAAAGTACAAGTTTATGTATTTCTTTCATCATTACTTCCTCATTCTCATCCTGTTCCTCCATTCTTGTCTCAAAAATCTTAAAATCCAGTGCAATAAGGTTTGCATAAAATTTAGGAAAGTTTCACAGTATTCCACAATGTTCTTCTTCAGTAATGAGAAGCCCAAGGAGCTAGCTACTCTTTCTGGAAGCAAGTCCCAAAACTATTATTGCCTTTTTACTCTACCCACTAACAGGAAGCTTTCAGTGAATTTTCCTAAGGCATGAAAGGCATTTACTCTGACATTGCAACAGTTACATGTTCAGCAAATGGCCAGGCCTTTATCCTACTTTAATGAACTGCACTAATTCAGTCATTTGCAGTAATCAACCTTTGCCTTAACCTCCACACACATCCATTTGAAGTTCAAATGAACAATTTTTTGTAGGTAATTTATGAACAAACCTTTCCACAGGGTCAAGAATTCTCAGAGGAGAGAGTGCTACAGTTGAACTTCCTCTTAAACACAAATTTCTCTCAAGAATTAGAATTAGCTAGCTAATTTCAACAGTTTTTCCTCACTTTTTAAGTGTAATGGAACAATTCTTCCTGCTTAGTGCCGAGTGCGAGGCAGCTAAGAGACTCAGGAAATTCAAACTGTGTTGGCCATTAAAACCATTATTATCTAGAATGGAAGATAATCAAACTTCAGTAGGGAATTACTGGGCTAGGCAGGTTGTTGACACCCTGGGACAAAGATGCTAAAATGACTTGTTTCACATTTCATACATAAGAAGTACAAGGCTGTAGCTAGTGCATGTCAGTAACCAAGAGACAAATCAAAAAGTGAACACTGAATTCTCACTTAGGAGACAGAGACAAATGTAAGAGATTAAATGTATCTTGATTACCTCAGGTAGAATCCTTCTTTTTCTCCATTAACTTTAACAATACAAATTGTTTACAAATACCAATCACAATAGGAGGGTGGGGCTTTTAATAAGATGTTTAGGTTTTCTATTTCATCCAGCAGGGTTGAGAAACTGCTACTTTTATCACATACACAAAGCAAAAAGAGTTCTAGAGATTGGACTTCCAAAGAGTTTTGCTTACTTACACATACTTTGAATTTGGTATACAGCAGAAAATGGATAGATGGCGATATTCCATTCTAGAATTAATCGGAGGATAGCTGATCCACTTTACCACATGAGTTTGATCTAAGTGGTAATCCTCAAGAGGTGACTGTGAACCTTGACTGCACATTAGAAGCATCTGGGGGCTTTAAACGCCGAGGTTATGCAGCAGAGGAACGCAATCTTAAAAAAGTCTCCCGGTGGACCCCAGCCCAGGTATTAGCACTCTGCAAAGTGCCCACATTGATTCTGATATGCAGTTAAGATGGCAAACATTGTAAACTGGTCCTGGAGAGATGGAATGAAGACCAATGTCCATCAAGTCAAGTGGGAAGAACCAGGAGACTCCAGGGCTTCCTTCTAGGCCAACGGGACACTTAACATGCTTCTTTGAAATGATCTAGACATTTTTTGTGTGTATTGTTTTAAAATAAATCACTTTGGCTGTAATAGGCAATGACACCAAGAGTAAGTTACTGATTTAGGTAACACTGCACCGTAAGTATGTGTTATAGCAAACCATCTGGGGCAGCTGCAGGACACGACAGTGTCTCTGGGGATAAGTAAGACAAAAGCCAGAGGGAAGAATCCTCATACAGGAGTTCATTCCTGAGTCTAGTATGCTAGCATGGCTTATTGGATGAGAACTATTCTACAGTTAGAAAAAATATATAGTTGTGACATACAGATTCACATGATTTCACCACCTCATCTCCCTACTGGATTCATATTGTACTCAGGTAGAGGTTACTATGTACGTTGTCCTATGAGTAACGCTTCTCTCAGTTATTTGACATTTTACATTTTTAGTATTGTCACTCGTCCTTTCCTAAGTCACCAGGAAATACTCATCAGCTACTACCTAAGACATAGGTGCCAACCTCTAAAAATCTGAAAATGGATCTTCTCATTTTTACTCCTGACGAGAGAATTCCTGTTGAGACATTACAACCAGCTAATAAATTAGAGTGAAAAAAATGGAAATTACTAAAAAACAAAACAAAAAAACTTGTTAAAGGACCAATAGGCCCTCCTTACTTAAAACAAATACTCAAATAAATAACCCAACTTGGCTCAGGGTACTTACCAGTGCCTCAGATGGAGTATCGTTGACTGCTCTGGTAACTGGGAATGTCTACATAGTGGCATTTTACTAATGAGAGAGAATTTTCTGATAGCCATCATTCTAGAGAGGCTATTCTCGACTATCACAGCAGTATTGGCATTAAAAACAAGAATCTCTCTTTGGAATGATGAAAAGCAAAATAGGGCATCTGAAAATATTCCATGCATGAAGCTGGCAGAGGCTCATTGTTAGGAAAACATGGGTAGGATCTGTTTCCTTCAAAGAAACGACTGTAAAGGGCAACTGAAAGTAAAAATGGGGGTGGGGCAAACACATTTTGCATAATTTAAAAGGTATGGGACATTGTTGTGTGCTAAGTTGATTCCTACCCAAAAGAATTGGGTACTTCACTAAAAACAAACAAAGATTCAGCCTCTACTGGCTACTCTTGCCAAATAGAAGCCAATGGATAGAAGCACTATACCCAAGGGTTCTGACTGGTTTGATTTGGACAACAAACCAAACACTAACATCAGAGAAGGAAGAGGAGAACTTTAGGCATCTTGACTCTTGTCTTGGGTCTAGCTTCCCTTTGCTTGCTACAGAAAGCTGCACTTTCTTCAGCAAAGTGCTCAGAGGTAGAGGAGGTGAAGTGCGTATAGAAGAGAAGGGGGTGGACCATGGCTGAGCTTCCTACCCAAAGGACACGGCAATCTTGGACTATGCTCAGTCTTTAAAGGGAGGTAGAGTATTCTGCATTGACTTTACCTGCCTCCACCATACATCTTTTCGTCACATATACGCATAAAGACTTGCACACAGCTGACGACTCACAGTAATTTGCAATGCACAGCAACAACACGCCTATCTCCACAGATACTTAGTATTCTCCGGGTGGAAGTAAACCAAATGCATTTCTGGGGTCCCTCCTTTGTGTCAGGATTTTAAACACCCATTTCACTTTAACACCTAAATCTTTTCTCTCTCAAGAACAGCTGCCCTATGTGGGTGCATTGTGTTATAGCATCTTTATAAATAGAAAGTGCACAAAAATACTTTTCTTAACCAAAATACAAAGAAACAAAAAGTCCTCCTAATCCAATATGCAAAGATTTGATTTATAGAACCAATGACACAACTAACAAAAACTGTAATATTACCAAGGTCACAGTGGATGAAGAAACACATTTCTGAAAGAAAGGTACAATGTTAAGGGAACAGTCAAACTTTCCACAAAAACTACTCTGTGTTCAATGCATATGCATACACAACTGAATTACACTAGTGCTAATTTCATTGGTCTAATTAAAAGAAAAAGGTTCATTAAAAAAATCAAGCTAAAGACTTAAGTGTCCATTAAAAATTTTAGAAATACCAGGCAAATTGTAAATATGTTTGCTATCTGACAGATGGCTATTCTAGAAGTGGGTTTCAGTCATACTCTCAGTAACTCTGTTCTCAGAGGAAACATTTTAAGCTTCGTTCCCTATCTTGTAATTCTGTTTTTGTCCCTCCTCCCCTCAAAGAACCATTATAGTTAGGATTCTAAAGCTCTACTGGAAATTCAGTAGATCAATCTAAATATGTCATCAAGTCTACTGTAAGATGTGGCTGAAAGCAGAAATCTAAACCTCCTTTGGGCTTGTCACTGGCTTGAGACGATTTCGACTTGTGATGCCAAACAGAAACAAATAAAGACTGTTGTCAATTTACAATGTTCCCTTTTTTCCTGAACTTGTTCCCTTTTGGTAATTCAAGATCATAAACTTTTTTTTTTTTACAACCACCAGATAATTCAAAATTTAAAAATTCAGAGAAGTTATAAGAGGGCCCAAAAAGCTAAATACTGCAGAATTAGAGGCAGCTTCACAGATTATAATAGTAACATTTCTCATTCCCTGGAACTATATTTTCAAAGGCCTTCTCTGTCAAGTAGATAAAAAAGTTTTAAGCTCATTTATTTTAATTAATGAAAATTTATCCTAAGCTTTACACGATAAACATTTTGACGAGATCGCGTGCGTTCAGGGTGGTATGGCCATAGACCACATGATAAACACTTAATATGGTTTTTATACCTAAAGACCTCAATACACTATTCTCGATTATCCAACTACCATAGCCAATCTTTTGTCCCCTTCATTGTAGCACTTTGTAGAAAAGCCCTAACTTAAATATTTGGCCCCATATACCTCTTATTTAGAACTCTGAAGGCTTGACTTAGGGAAGAAATCTTTTTACTAACTGATTATTGGAGATAATCAGCAAGATACTCTCCAGGGCCAATTCTTTAGGAATTTACTACACACGGAATAGAAAATCCCAACGTTTTATTGCAATATGCTTATGCTTTGTCTTTAGTGAGAGGTAGACTGTATTGATTCTATCAAATGTATTGATTTTCAGGTAATCACTTGTGAAGTAAGGAGTGCCATAGTTAAACCACTAGGCTGTCGGCGGCTGGGGCCCAGTCATTCCACAGGAGAGATGCAGCAGTGTGCGTCTGCACGGTTAGAGCCGTGGAAGCCTGAGGGGGTTCTACTGTGTCCGGTACGGCCGCGATGAGTCCGAATCACCTCAGTGGCAGTGGACTTGGTTCGGTTTTACAGAGCAGTCTTTCACTTTCTGCCCATATTTCTTTTTAAGGCCGTCTCATTATTACAATCACCAGGAATCCAGTCAGGCAAATCTGACAAATCTAGCCAAGAATCTTAAAACTGCAATGATTTCTTGTTTTGGTTGTTTAGTATTAGATGTTAATTTAAAAAATATTATAACAGAAAATAGACGAATGGGTTGTCCTCCCGGAAAGATAAGAACAGGATGAACATATTCATCTTTTTGCTCAAAAATGTGCTAGAGGAGGGGTTTTGGCAGTTGAAATCCAGGGGTCCTCAAACTTTTTAAACAGGCGGCCAGACCCATTGTAGGGCTGGACTATAGTTTTAAAAAAAAACTATGGACAAATTCCTATGCACACAGCACATATCTTATTTTTGAAGTAAAAAAACAAACGGGGCAAAAACACCCAGCGGGCTGGGTAAATGTCCTTGGCAGGCCGCATGTGGCCCGTGGCCGTAGTTTGAGGACGTCTGTTAAACTAAACTAACGAGGTAAAACCTTCAGTCTCTTCAGGAATATGATCCCTCCTAGCCATCCAGGAAGAACTCCTGTTCCAAGAGATTGAGTCACTATACTAATTGTCTCAGACCCTAGCACTTTTCACCGATCTGTAAACCTTGAGAGCCAATGTCTCTCAAGTTCTGGAACACCAAGCTTTTGGTTCCCTTGGGAATATTTCTGCCTCAGCACGTACAGCAACTGTGGTTTCACTGAAAATATAGGCACATGTTCACAACTTATAATAGAGTGCAATAAGATAAATGAAACTAGGGGAGTAGTTCATCTGCCCCGGGATGTTTGCCTCCTCCTCTTCCTCACTCCGTTACTGACGCATAACATGTACACACATGTATCAGGATATATAATATCTATAACAAATGGTTCCTATGGTCCAAACAGCTGACAAAAAGAAACACAGAAGAGCCAAAACATAATGAATCAAAAGACCTAAATAACAAATTAATGATGGACATAAGTTCCCAACAGGCCTCCTGGAAGAGGAAGGGCCTTTCCTCTTCCCTGTGTCCGCGCTGCCCAGTGACAGCCTTGACAGGAACAGACGGCGGTTAACACTATGGCAGTTCTGGCCTGGCCTGGCTTAGTGCTTTGCTGTCCTGAGTTGATATGTTACAAATCCAACTACCCGGATGAAAGGACTGCATGGCATGGGAAGGGGGTTAGAGCCACCTTCTACCCCTCCTTGTCAAGGTGTCAGGTACATGAGTGAGCCATCTGCAATCAGCCTCAAGATCAGTCTGACTACGAACTATCACCCAGTGAGCTCAGTTATCATTCCAAGGAACAAAAGAATTGCCCTTCCTGAAATCAATTCCCAAAATCATGGGATCTAATAACAAAACGGTTGTTGTTTAAGTCACTATGGTTGGGGGCCAGTTGGTAGCACAGCAATATAAAACTGGGACACTGTTTTCCTTTCCTTTTTTGCCTTGGTAGCCACTCACCCAAAATGAGACAGACATACCAAATGACTCCTCTGAATCAGCGGGCAAGAGCCCCAGAAAAGATTCCCCTGCCAACTTTTCAGAAATCAACTACATTATCTTTTGAAGTCGTCCTGTCACTTACAGTTCACTGGTTATCATATATTCTAGTTCATCACAGTTCTCTGTAAGTAAATGGAATGAATGTGGTGTGGTGAGGATTGGATAGGCTTTAGATTCAGAGCAGTAAAATGCTGGCTTGGCCGTGTGTGTGTGAAATCTTATACTTATCAGTTTCCTTCTAAGAGGTGATATAATTCCATCTATCAGGACTGCCCAGAACAACCTCTCTCTGTTCCTTCCTCTCAGAAATGAGGATAATGTTGGCATCTACATGGCGTTGTCAGGACTATACCTGGCATATAGTAAGCATTCGAAAAGAAAAAAATCCGTTCTTTTCAGTTCTCTTCCTATTACCTTACAGGATTATTTTGAGGATTAAATGTGATTAAGCTCCAAAAGCTTAATTTGATTAAACTTAGTACAGCTAATTATATTCCCTTCTTTTTGATCTCTTATCTTTGTAGAGAAAATTGCAGGCTTTTGAAAGCATACTGCTCAGGCTGCAACTCACAAGTATAGACAGGAAGCCACATCTAAACTATGTCAAAAGCCAATTTTGTTAATACAAAATCCAAGCACATTGTTTTGTACCCCCAAAATATTTAATATTTCATGGAACAGATTACTTATCATTTAAGTAATTTCATAGAATTTGAAAATTTTTTCCACGAGATACTTGGGCCTCTCGTACCATGAATTGAAATTCCAAGATTCACAGTTACTCCATTGTGTTAGCAGCCATACGGGAAGCTGCACATGCACCTCAGATGGAGATTTGGGCCCCCACGAGACTCACGAAGTGAGTATGAAAAGAGCAAGAGTTAGAAGAGTTTTACGTTAACTACCCTGCCTTTATAATTTAGCATTGCTGTTTAAAGGCTTTCAACTAGGTGATTTAGTAGGCTTCTCTTACCTGTGCTAATAAAGGAGTTACTTCTGTTATACAGATAATGGGAAAGATTAAGATACAAAAAAACTTACTTATACACCTGGCCTCAAAAGAGAATGTAAACTTCAAGTATTATTCCTCTTTGCTCTGTATATGTCACAGTTGAAGGATGGACTACTTGGCAGTAGACTGGGTAACTGTCTATCTAGCAGTCTGCATAATTATAGACTTCTTCCAGGTTTTGATATATCCCCATCCTTATCAATAGCTACATCCTTTGAGATGTCACTAATTCAGATGTTTCAGCAAACTCATAAATCTAACTCTGGCTCGTCCTCAGCAAGAAAACTTATGCACTGCAGAGATAAAAGACTAGCCTTGGACTAGCACCATCAGGGAAGAAGACAGCAAGACTTGTTTGTAAAGAAGCAAGAGAAAGAAAATTATTACAGAAATTATCCTTTCTTTTTACCCCCTTTTCTTTGAATTCACATGTAAATGACATCCATTATCAAGATGCCAGAGTTGGATGCAGACAATTCGTGGGGCTATCTAAATCCAATTCCCTTCACAAGAAAAGCCAAGCCAAACAAAAATTATTCCCAAATCTCAAGAATCCATTTTAAAGTGTTTAACAGTAAGGCAGATCTAACTTTTGCAAATGTTCAGGAACAGTTACTCAGAGGGTGTATCTCACAAAGTTCACTCATACCCAACCTATAAGAAGGCATCTTTGTGACTAAAATGCCCAGGGAAGAGACTAGTTCACTCACCCAAACTTCCAGGTGATCAAGCTCCCACACAGAGAGAATGAAACTCACTGTACTCCATCAGCATGGACTTTCAGAAAAGAGTCCACGTAAGACAGTTCACTCAGAAGTCCAAATGGGGGGCAATTATGTTCTCCTCTTGCAAGGGTTTCTGTTTATTATCACCTTTAAATGTCCTACATCTGATATAAATAAATATGAACATTCAGAAAGCAAATATATGGCGGCTCAGTATATATTCAGAAAAATTACAGATAGTAACAAATTTGAAGGTAAGAATAAGTTGAAATTTTCTTATATTTCATTATGTTTTAAAACATTTCAACATTCAGGAAAAAGAGGGGAAGGAAGGCATGGAGAAAGGTTTGACTTTTCACTACCCCACATGAATCTGACCTAAGTTTACTTGGTCAAAGTAAACCAAAGATCTGTACTCCAGGGAAAGGGCAGAGGTTTCTCATCTAAAAGAACAGTACTCTGGACAAGCATCAAGCATTCATTCCTAACAAATCAACTGTTTCAACTTAGTGGGAACAAATTCAGTCTTGCCATCATTGTGCAAGCCAGTTCAATTAACTCCAAGGGCTAAAACTTATCAAAATCTCATTCTCAATGGTCCTTTATGTAAACAAAGTACTCATGTCAGCATGCACTATTATGCATGAAAGGTATTTTAAAGAATTAGCTTATGTTTCAGAACTACCCTCATAGATAAGTCCCATTCCAAACGCTTTTAGAGCAAAAGGAATTGTGAAAAAGCATGAGCAAGATTATGAGAAAATAATGTAGAAAAAGAGACGATTCAGAGCTGCCTAGTTTTTCTGAGCTGCTGGACTCTGGCTGTGAATCTGGCGGGTTACTTTTAGCTATGCTGTTGGATTTAGTTGACAATAAAAACATCGATATGTGGTGAAATACCTGAAGATTCAGGCACCATGGCAATGCAGAAAACTTCTTGGCTTGAAGATGAAAACTGTGTGGTGTCCCTGAACTCTACCAACAGCCTGCCATGGGGCCAGCCAGGCTTCGTGCTTGATATCACACCCGTCACTGCGGACGCCAGGCTCCTCGGGCGCAGTCGTTTTATGTTCAGCTGCGTGAGCAAGGTGAAGGTGAGCAGTTTGAAACAGTTGTTGCACTGTGGCAAAAGTCAGGCCTTTCTGCTCCAGTAAAGACTTGCAGTCTTGGATACCTACCCACAAGAACATCTATTATGCCTTACATAGGATAAGACAAGATCTACAGAGACATATCATCAGGCTAAGGGAGACCACTTGTAACGGTGATGTGTTCATCTGCCACCAGCCACGTTTTTTGACCTTTATCTTTGACGGACTCCTGAAGTGGGATTGGGACTATGGTTGGGACATGTACATTATGATAGAGGAGCCAGGGGTTTCCCTAAGGCAGCCCGGGCACGAATTATGACTAAACAATCCCCATTACAGGGATCTCCTTCAAGATCACACCCAGATAAGTTCTTTAAGGGACTTCTCCTTGGGCAACTCAGTAGGATGGAAATAATACACTTTCCAGTGAACTCTAAGAGCAAGATTATCCACATCCTTGGTTAATGGTCAGAGGAAATTCAGTGGAGGCTGAACCCATTGAAGGGGCTCTGCAAATGAACTTTGACCCAGCTATTATTTGTTGACATGCCCTCCATCTAGGACTGTACACTCACCATACTTATTCACTCTGTAGGCTGAGCCCGTCATCCGAGGAGCTGGCAGATGCCAACCATTACATCCATGGTGGAGATGTTAGGGGCTCAAGCCTTGGGCAATGGCAGGCGTCTGATGTCTTCGCGCGGGAGTAGGAACTAAGGTTGTGGAATGTGCACTCACTATTGTGGTTAGCCACGTTACGTGCTTCAGATTTTCTGGGCTGCAGGACTCCGACTGTGAATTGCTTGGCTACTCTTAGCTATGCTGTTGGATTTAGTTGGCCAAAATAAGCTGACTGTGTGTGGTGAAGTACTTATGGATCTGGTCACAATTGCATTGCACACATTGTTTGACTTGAAGATGAGAAGAGGTGCGGTGCCCATGAACTCTACCAATGGCCTGAAGTGGGGCCAGCCGGAACATCACACAGGTTGGATTATCTTCTTGTTCTCCACCGCTACAAGTCACACGGTTGCTCTCTCATTTGCTCTCTTTCAGAACTTCAATAATAGAAATACTCCTTTTCTCTTCTAGTTTCTGACTTTGTTGTCTCTTCATTTGTGACATCTGAAGTTGCAAACCCAAAAGAAGCACCAGATGGTGGAATGGCTGGACAAGAACACTCCTTGACTTTAATTTTTCTCATAGGAAAACTTTTAGATACACCTTCATGGTCACTGTCCTTACAGCTCCTTACATATTTTAAGGTCTCTAAGGTAACGGTGCAGCCCCAAAGGAAAGACATCTGAAAAGAAAACCAATACATTTCCTCTTCCTCTTTCAGTTTTGCCTCTGCCAGAATGCCTCCAGAGCCAGAAAAGAGTGCCATAGGGAGGTTATGCTTTGTGTGCCAGAGCAGGAGGAACTGCAAACCACAAAGAGCGAGAGTGTTGAAAATGATGCAAAAGCCACCAGAAATGGGTTATAGCAGACGTGTATCACTATTTGCTCAAAATACTAAAGTATGACTCATCTCAAGGAAGACATGACACCTCTAAAGGAGGAGCAAACGTCTAGGAAAGACCCTCAAATCTGACAAACAGTACACGTGGTGGTGGCAAGGAACATGATGAGTCTGGAGTGACTACCTCTGTAATATTCCAAAGAGAACCAAGTCTTGAAAATGTCTTGTCTAGTCTTTTGCCTTCTGCGTCTGACAAACATAGTTCCCAGTCATGTTCTAAACTTTCTTCAATCAATCATGAGTTTGATTTTGAAAATGATAATAAACCTGACAGTCAGCATGTTGATAACAAAACCCAGGAAAGTCCTTACAGTGATGCAACGTGTGAAAACAAAAGGAACCCAGAAACAGAGTTGACGTGAGAGCATAGCAACAATTTCATATTCAAGGGTAAAAATATGTGAAATTAGAATAAAGGAAAATTAGAAAGCAAACATAAACATGAGCCTAATGATCCACAACACCTGTTCCAATGGTTTCATGAAGCTCCTTTAAAACAAAGGTTCTTTTGTTTTAAAGTACAGAAGTTAATGATTTAAGTCAAACTCCCCTAATTTTACCTAGGAGAAAATACAGCATTGCAGAAATTATCTAGCTTCTCTGAGGTCACAGAGCCAATTAGCAGCAGGCCTGCCTGTCCGTAAGCCACTAGTGCAGTGATGCCAGCTACTTCTTCCTGCTTAAGGACCTCCTATTCAGGACCCATGCCATCCTCAAATCTATTCTGACCGAAGACACAGAGCACAAGAGTAGAACAGATGTCTTAAGAGGAACCTTCAACCAGCCTTTCCAAAGATTCTGGGCCTTCATCAGATGGTGGCATCTTTGGTTTGGGACCAAGGGTTCCCTGAAGCCCAACTTAGTAAAGTTTCTCCAGATGTCTCAGCAATTGAGGAACCCTGTTGCTGCCACTACTCTGTGTGTAGGAAGGGATCCAACGGATTCGCCTGGGTTGACTCTGTCACTTTGTTGAATTATAACAATTAGTTCCAACAATTTTCTTTTTGAGTCAGGGATTTTCTATGTATAGAATCATATCTTCGGCTAATAAAGTTTTACTTCTTTGCCTTAAAAAAAGAAAGAAAGAAACAGAGCAAACTACCTCAAGAAACTGATGTATATATGGCAGTGTGAATTAAAACAGTCAACCAAAATATTACCAAGACGTATGGCAGGTGTGACAAATCTGGGGCAGGAGTGAGGGTAATTCTTTTAAACCTATTTCAAGGGTTGGCACACTTTTTTCTGTAAAGTGCCAAGCAGCAAATATTTAGAAATTACAGGCTATGAGGTCTCTATCACAAGTATTCAACTCTCATGTTATAAAGAAAAGTAGTCAGAAATAGTACCTAAAGGGAAGTGAGTGGTCCCATTCACATATGATTTTATTTACACAAACAGGTTGGCCTCAGGATTGGGCCCAGGGGCTAAAGTGCACCAGACCCTGAACTAATTCTCAAGTCTTAGAAATATCCCAGAGAGGGATTTAGCTCACTTAGCTCTTTGTCCCTTTTCTAAATCTCAACAACCAGAATATGTAAATATTTTGCACTTTCCCCCAAATGGCATTTGGTAAAAAGCCCCTTTTTCAACTGAGTTTAACTCATCTACCATTCTTTGAGCAAATAAGTACCCAAATAAAGGGAAAGATATTTGAGGATGACAAGAGGAAAACAATGACACCTATGTGTCATAAGAAAGAAAAATTCTCAGGACTTACTCCAACTCCTTCCTTACTAAGAGCTTTTTCACTGTGATTAAAAATACTTTTATCATATAAAAACTTATCATTATTCAAGTTAATTTCTTTTCCACTATTCATTACTTATATTAAAAAATTGTATCTTCTAATTTTCAAATGTAGCTTTTACCAGTTAAAAGATACACAATTAATATCAAGTAATAGCTCAGACTTTTGAAACATTATTTTTTTATCAAAGATTATTTAGCTATTAAGGATGGAGTTCACTATTTCATCTTTCCATCAGACCAGTTCTAACCAAGGCCAGACTCCATCTATTAAGACAGGGAGAAAACAATCTATTTCTATTGTCAAATCATCTTTGGACACCCCTGTTTCACTGATGTCATGGGTACTGGAAACATAAAAAGAAAAACAAAAGCCAGAAATAAAGCGAAGGCAAAAGTAACTGACATCTTTTCCAACTCTATCCTTCAACAGCTACTTTGTTTTCACATATTCAAAATCAGGTTGAACACTTGGATATAATATAAAATGGCTTGAAGCAGTTTTACAATTTCTACAAAGTAAAAATCAACTAAGTTTAGAGGTAAATATGGTTCTGATTAAAGCAAGCACAAGTCATTAGAAAGAGCCTCTCTACCAAAGTACAGTGTCACTGCTCACGTATTTCATATCAGTAATAAGAACAGAGTACAGAGAGAAGCAAAGGTACACCTCGGAATGGAAAAATTAATACTTAGCATCATTCCTCTTTTCTGCCACCAATATTGGGTACTCCTTTGCTACTAAGTGCCACTTAAGCAAGGAGAACAGTCCCAGTGCTTGCAATTCCAGGGCACTGAAGCACTTACTGGTAATTGAGCTCTCATCGCGAGTGTGGGCTCCTTCAGAAGGTGGCTTGTGCCAGTTACGATTTGGTAGTGAGTTTTCAGCATCAGCATCAGTCCATCCTTGAGAGAGGTATCCTCCGTGCGCACCCCAATATTCACTGAAGTAGATGGAGCACTATGAACCCCTATTACACTAGTGATGTTAGCTAAGAACCAGGGCCAGGTCACAGTGAATCGGGATAAAAATCTTGGATAGTTACTTAGAATAACAATCTCTCTTCTAAGCAAACAGGGAAATTACTTTGAGAAATTTTCATTTGTTTCAAAGCTAGCCTAATCTGGCTTGAAATTTCATGACCTTCACCGCTCTGGCTAGGTCAACTAAGAGACCAGAGAGCATGGTTAAGTTGACACGGCCCTACATGACTTGGAAGCATTCTATTCACAGTATCAGTACAGTAAAAACCCATTTGCAGAGAAGGAAGAGGGACGGGGCACCCACCAAACACACATAGCAATTCCACATGAATTAACAGTCCTACTTCATCTAAGCCATTGGTTGCTAAACCTGGACGGAGTATTGAGGAATGCCGCAGTGTTTCTTCACAGACATGACTGCACTTTACTTTTACAACTTGGTAAAAGTTTTAAAAGCTCTATTTTCTCACAATAATCTTCTAAGAAGCTAACAAAGAATAAAGAATTTTTCAGCATATTACTTTTCCAAAGTAGGATGGAATTAAATATTTTTGGTAGGCTTAAATGCTCCATCCAAAGCAGCGTATCTCTATTTCTCACCTCCCTGCCTTTCCAGTACTGGCAAAGCTGCCCACTGAGTGACTTGGGCACCAGCTGGAAAGTTTCACCTAATTTAATTCAATCTCTCTTTTTTTGAATGCCACAGATCATAGCTGGCCCCTAGGATGGCTCCTGAAGGCATTTTTACCCTATAGTGTGCTATGGCCTGATGAAAGAGGACGACTATGCCTCTGAAAAGGCACAATGCAGCCCCAACAGTACTTTCATGGGTGGGCCTTTAGCTACTTATGCATTCGAACACACCATCAAAAACACACCATTCCTTCCCCACTCTCTCTCCACGTACCACAGAACATTCTTAGCAAGAGAGCACGACACTGGAAATCTCACAAATGGCTCACAAGGTAGGTGTGACCAGCCCCTCTGCCAAACTCTTTGAAAACCATCTGCATCAAAACAATTTCTGAAACCACTGCATGTTTAAAGATTCTTTAAAAAACAAAAATAATCAACCATTGAAGAAGTGAGAGATCCCCGTCCCCTCCCCTTTCTAGTTGCACTGTTAACTTGTTGCGCATGGACTTGCCTGCAAACCTTAATATTCCTCCTCCTCTGCATGCAAGTCAAGACATCCGAAGTGCTACATGTTTGGTTCTTTCTGACTCTCAGTGCTGGAGCAAGAATCTCAGAAGTACCTAGAATTACCAAAAAAGATCCCTTGAAATTTAAAATGTCTTAGGAATGAGTTAAGTCACCAAACCTGACCCCTTGGTCATTTATTGCAACATGATTGTGCAGGATAGGTTCTGGTAAACGCCCCGTAGTGTGCTGTTACAAAGCACTCTTGGAGCCATCAGCAACTTATTAATGGTTAGCTTATCAATCACTAGGTTTGTAGACCCGAGACACAGATTCAGCAAGGTTCTTCTACTGGACTGAAAATATAAATTATAGCATATGTAGAAGGAAATGGAATTGTGGTTGCAATAAGAACCATATTGTTGCAGTTCTGCAACCACAATATTGCAGGAAAAAAGGTGTTTAAGTGTAAAACTTCATATAAAAGTTATCAAATACAGAGACCTGTAGATTCAAAAATACAATCCAGGCTCAATGTATGGGAAATGACATTTTTGATGGACAATATTGCCGTTATGTGAAAACCAGGAGCTGAAGAAATGGGATGAAACTTTGGTAGTAAGCCTAACACATTACTTCATCTGGACTAGAGCCATTTCCTAACACTCGATGTCTGAACACTGTGGTTGACAACTCTCAGGCAGGAAGTTGCAGTATGGCCCTGGGCATTTGCAAAGCATAAAAACACTTCCTTCCCCGCTCCTTTCTTCCTCAACACAGCACTCAAGCCCCCAAATATAGTACCTACTGCATGCTCCTGCTTGCTTCACATCAAGAGAGCAGCCTACAGGGCGTCAGGAGATGCTGCCTGCTAGACCATTCCTCCAAGGTGGCTACACACACTGAACCAACCAGGGAAAGCATCATTTGCCTAGTCAGGGCCAAGGCAAGGTCTAACATTTCAAAACAATAAGAACCACCAAGATTAGTAATTTCTTTCTTGAAACAGGAAACTGCATGTTTGGGCAGGAAAGGAGACATTCCTCCTCATTTTCACCATCATGACTACTTCCTCCTCCCCTATGGCTGGCTAGTTCAGATGACCAAGGCTCCTGCTCCATTTTTTTTAGATCTGGGCAATTACAGCCATCAAGATGATATGGACTTAAGTACAGAGTTCAAACATGACTGGCAGATAAATAACCATTTGTCACTGTTTTGCTAAAAAAATTTTTTCTTATAAAGTTAACAAACCAAGGCTGTTGATCCCTGAATTAGAAAGTTGATTTGCTTAATTTTTTTTTTTTCCAAAGTGAAAGGTGGGAAGAAGGAAGGGAAGAGCCTTTTAACGCTTTTGTGTATGTTGCTGATCCTCTAGTTTGGCAACATTTTGGAAGCTTCTTCCAGTCTGGTGATGTGGCATTTTGTGAATCTAAGTACCAGCCCTTGGCCCTGGTGCTGGCTGCTTACAGCCCAAAGGGGAAGAGGGTCTGCCCCCTCCCCCTTGCTGTTTCAATCTGGCCCAGTGGTGGACACAGAGCCTTGGGCTATTTCCCCAGGGGCAATGGTCTCTTCCTGGGAAGGTGATTCTTCCTCCACTTGCCCTCGAGATGTGACAGTTGTTTCAGGGGAGATGCTGTGAGGCCCCTCCAAGGGTATACAGCCAGGGTGGTTTTTGCGAAAGTGCTGATTCAAGATGGCCTGGAAGGGAAAACTTTTGCCACAGACATGACAATGAAAGGGCTTGTTTCCTGTGTGCTTGCGGATATGATACTCCAGCTGATCTTTCCGTGTATACTTCTTGCCACACATGCGGCAGACGAAAGGTGTGATGCCCATGTGCAGGCGCATGTGCCTGTCCAGGCTTCCCTTCTGATTGAAGGATTTGGCGCAGTAGATGCAGGTAAGCCGGGGGTTGTACCGGAACCATCGCTCAGATACTTCCTGCTCTCGGAGGTATTCCACATAGCCGCTAACTCCCATCATTGCTGACTCTTCCACCTGGGGCCAGGTGAGGAGAATCAGAAAAAACATGTTATTAAGCATATGTTAAAAAATGAGTCCCGTCCATATCTTCTGAAAATAAGTTGAATGCTAATTTTAGTGATGTATCAAACAGTAAATTTACTACCAAGTATTAAAGCTGCTAAGATTAAAATTACAACACTAAAATCAATTGTGGCGATGATTATATAGCTTTTTAAAATATGATTGAATTATTGAATTGTATGAGATGTGAATTATATGTGAACAAAACTGTTAAAAAGTTATAATTAAAACAAAACCCTGGTGAAATAGATCAATGCGCATACATTTATAGGCTTAGTATTAAGGTAGCAGATGAACATTGGGCCTCCACGCAAGTACTCCCTCAATGCAAGAATACTTTGTTCTATTAAACTAGCATTCTATGATGTTCACCTTCCCGACACAATCACTGAAGACAAAGTGGGTGAATAAGTAAATGTGGTGAAAAAGCTGATGATGTCTGGCTATCAAAAGATATAGCATCTGGGGTCTTAAAGGCTTGAAGGTAAACAAGCAGCCATCTAGCTCAGAAGCAGCAAAGCCCACATGGAAGAAGCACGCCAGCCTGTGCGATCACGAGGTGTCGAAGGGATCAGGTATGAGGCATCATCAGTTAAAAAATCTTATCACTGTGAATGAGGGCTCCAGAGTGGAGACCCCAAGCCCATGTGTAGTTCACGGGACATCATCCCCTCACAGAAGGGTCTCGGGTGCGATGTAGCAATGATGAAACATACAACTTTCCTCTAGTTCCTAAATGCCTCCCTCCCACTCCCACTATCATGATCTGAATTCTACTTTACAAATCTGGCTAGACCAGAGGATGTACACTGGTACAGATAGGAACTGGAAACACAGGGAATCCAGGACAGATGATGATCCCTTTAGGACCAGTGGTATGAGTGGCAATACTGGGAGGGTCGAGGGAGGGGGTGTTTGGAAAGGCAGAATCGATTACAAGGATCTACATATAACCTCCTCCCTGGGGGACGGACAACAGAAAAGTGGGTGAAGGGAGACGTTGGACAGTGCAAGATATGACAAAATAGTAATTAATAAATTATCAAGGGTTCATGAGGGAGGAGGGGAGAGTGGGGAGGGTAGGGGAAAAATGAGGAGATGATGCCAGGGGCTTAGGTGGAGAGCAAATGTTTTGAGAATGATGAGGGCAATGAATGTACAAATGTGCTTTACATAATTGATGTATGTATGGATTGCGATAAGAGTTGTATGAGCCCTTAATAAAAAGATTTAAGAAAACAAAACAAAAAAAACCCCAAGGACACTGTTTCAATTTACATAAGACAATAAAGTATCCAGCTGACACACTACACTGTATGCTTACTGAACTTTTGCTGGACCTGTTATTTTACAGAGGTAGGAAAATCAGAGTATATTTATATTTCCTCTGGGATCCTAGCTTTCCAATTCTATTCTAGATAGAAGATAAACGAAGTGATGATACGAATGCTCTATAATTTGTCCTATCACAGCCAACCTGTGGCTAGTAGGAACTTGTAACAAGGCTAGTGTGACTGAGGAATTACTGTATCTACTCGAGTATAAGCTGACCCACCTAATTTTACCACAAAACTACATTACACATATGCTGAAAACCTCGGCTTATAAGCGAGTATATATGGTAAATGTTTCAACTTTAATGAGTCAAAAATTAAATTTACATAGTTACATGTGGCTAACAACTATTGTACTGGACAGTGTAGACCAGGCATCCTCAAACTATAGCCCGTGGGCCACATGCAGGCCATTGAGGACATTTACTAGGCCTGCTGGGTGTTTTTGCTCCGTTTTTATTTTTTACTTCAAAATAAGATATGTGCAGTGTGATAGGAATTTGTTCATAGTTGTTTTTTTTAATTATAGTCCGGCCCTCCAACGGTTCTGAGGGACAGTGAACTGGACCCCTGTTTTAAAAGTTTGAGGACCTCTGGTGTAGACTTAAGAGACTCTAAAACATAAATTATCTTTATGCCATTATCAAAGATTGAAGTGGATGTCAGAAGAGATTCTGAAACTTGCTCTGAATTTTAGAGTAGCTACGGCAAATGGAAAACAGTGATGAAATCAAAGAGCTGAACAGAACATTTCAAAGGGCAGCTCAAGAAGAGAAAGGAAACTCTAATAAAATGTGTAAAGACCTAGAGTTATAAAAACCAAAGGGGAAGAATACACTCAGCATATCTTAAATTGAAAGAAATAAAAGAAACAACGTCAAGCCTTGAGTTGCAATACTGAAAGATTCTATGGGCAAAGTACTGAATCGTGCAGGAAGCATCAGAAGAAGATGGAAGCACCTTCGGTACAGTCAATGAAAGCTTTAGCCAGAAATAAGGTTTCAAGAGTTAATGGAATACCAATGGAAAGTTTTCAAAAAGCTGATGAAGCACTGGAAGCACTGACTCATTCATGCCAGGAAAATTTGAAGATAGTTACTTGGCCAGATGACTGAAGAAATCTATTGTACCCATTCCAAAAGAACTATAGAACAATATCATTGACATCACATGCAAGTAAAGTTTTATGGAACTTAAGGTTTTATGCATCCAACAATGGTTGCATCAGTATACTGACAGGGAGCTGCCAGAGAGTCTGACCTGATTCAGGAGAAGACTTGGAACAAGGGATATCATTGCTCATGTCAGATGGATCTTGACTGAAAGCAGAGAATACCAGAAAAATGTTTGCTTCTGTTTTATTCACTATGCCAATCCATTCGACTGTGTGGATCATAACAAACTATGGATACTCTTTAGAAGAACGGGAATTTCACAATACTTTATGTCCTCATGTGGAACTTGTACATTGATCAAGAGGGAATTGTGCAAATGGAACAAGGGAAAACTGCGCAAAGTCAAGAAAGGTGTGTGAAAGGGTTATATCCTTTTACCGTATTTATTCAATCTGTATGCTGAACAAATCATTAGATAAACTAGATCATCTGAAGAAGAATGAGGCATCAGTATTGGAGGAAGGCTTAGTAACAACCTGGGAGATGCATGTGACACAGCCTTGCTTGCTGAAAGTTAAGAGGATGAGGCACTTGCTGATGAAGATCAAGGATCACAGTCTTCAGTGTGGATTACAACTCAATGCTAACATGATAAAAATCCTCACAATTGACCCAATGAGTAACTCATGACAAATGGAGAAAATATTGAAAATTTCAAGAATTTTGTCTTACTTGGATCCACAATCAATGTTCATGGAAGCAGCAGTCAAGAGATCAAGATACGGCCCACTACGTAAACCTACTGGACAAGACTTCTTTTGAGTGTTGCAAAGATGTTACTTTGAGGACTAAGGTGTACCCGACTCAAGCCACGGTATTTTCAATTGCCTCATATACATGTGAAAGTTAGATATTGAGTCAGGAAGACTGAAGAATGGATGCATTTGAACTGTGGTGCTAGAGAATACTGAAAGTACCATGGACTGCTAACAGGACAAGCAAATCGGTCTTGGAAGAAAAACGGCCAGAGTGTTCCTTAGAGGCAAAGATGGTGAGACGTTGTTATATCCTTTAGACATGCTGTCAGGAGAGGCCAGTCCCTGGAGAAGGACAGCATGCTTGGAGAAGTGGAGGGGCAGTGAGAAAGAGCACGGCCCTCAATGGGATAGATTGACACAGCGGCTGCAACAATGAGCTCGAGCACAGGAACAGTGGTGAGGCCGGCCCAGGACTGGGCAGTGTTTCCTTCCATCGCGCATAGGATTGCTATGGGTTGGAATGAACTTGATGGCACCTAGCAACAACTAACAACAACAACATGACATTATCATTAATGCCAATTTTAATTTAGCACTTTCTAGCTTTATAAAAATGTGTTCCACTTGTACACATCAGCATTCCTTTGTATGCAAAACTATTTTAGTGCCCCATTAACACATCATCTTCATTATATAGATTATTCAGTTTACCTGACTTAAAGCGAAATGCTGGATACTCTGGGAAAAGAAACTAGACTGAGATTATTTCCTGGCTTGGTTCTTCCCACCTATGACCTTTACATAAATAGGTAATCAGAGTAAGTCCTAATTAATGACCATTATCCAAGGAGCCCTGATGGTGCTGTCAGTAAGCACTGGACTGCTAACCTCAATGCCCATGGTTCAAAGTCACCAGCTGCACTAGGAGAAAAAGTTGAGGCAACCTGCTCCAAAAGATTGATCCAATCTCTGAAGCCCTATAAAGGGTCACTATGAGTTGAAATTGACTGGAGGGGTGGGGTAAGGGCCATGATCTGCAAATACGATGACAAGCATTACAGAGAAAGTGCAAGACTTGGCTACTTCTGATCTTGCTCTCTGTGACCTTGCAGACATTTTGTCTCACTTTATATATACATTATATGTAGTAGTATTCAATTGACTTAAGAATCTTACCATAAGTGATAAGATGTAAATCATCTGTGATTTACATATTATTTCCACAATCTCCCCCAAGTTAAATTTCTTCTGTTATTAAAGCACATATTTATTCTTATTTCTTTATAATGGTCAGATAATTGAGATATTTAAGCTTTTTATCATCAAAAGTTTAATAAAGAATAGTACATTAAATTTTTTCCTAAGGATTTTATTGAGGGCTTACAGCTCTTATAACATTCCATACACCGATTTTATCAAGCATATTTGTACATATCTTGCCATCATTTTCTAAAGATTGAGCCCTTGGTATCGGCTCCTCTTTTTGTCCTCCTTCCCCCACTTCCCACCTTCTAAATTCTTTTTATGTACTAGACACTGTGGTCAATATGTGTGCTAATTCATGTAATTCTAGGATAAAACCATGAAGTGGATAAGTACATGAAACCTTAAACATCTAACAATTGCCAACGCATTGACAATTTTGCTTTTCCTCTACCCATAACTACTTCTACATTTCCCTAAATTATATTTCAAGAAAATCTCAGACATATAGTATCGACTGTAAATACATCAGTTATCTTTAGAAGATGAAGACCCTTTTTACCTTAACTTAATCTGGGTTTCTTTAACTGAAAGCTGAGTGGCAGTAAAAACATTATATTCTTTTGAAGGAATAATTTTACAATCTTGGATTTATACATGCTCTTCTTGCAAAATTACGTATTATAATATCATTTTAAAAGTATTTACTGATTTCCCCCCTAGCTGGTGTGTTTCTGAAGTCATTACATTGGGGGGGGGGGTGTGTCTTTGAAATATGTTGGAGGAAATGATATACCTATAACAGAGGTTAAAGAAGCAGAGTAGGTGGTGCACATGGTTAAGTGCCTAGCTGCAAACCACAAACCACAGGTTGGTGGTTCCATCCTACCCAGTGGCTCTGAGGGAGGTAGATCTGGTGATCTACTTACATAAAGACTACAGCCAGGAAAACCCCACCAGGTACTTCTCTGTCACTTGGAGTCAATATGAGTGAGTCAGCAACACCTAACAACAGTGCTAAAGTGTCAATGCAAGGAGAACTTTGTCCAAGTTGACTCTGAATTAACTAGAAAAAGAGTCATCTAGTTTGCAATTAATTTTGAGTCCTTTTCTTTGACTTCTAAAAATGAGTCCTGTCTACTTTTACATGTATTAGTTGATGGTGCTTGGCATTTCCAACAGAGGCAATTATTAGCAGGTTTGGGAAGCAGTATGTGAAATCAAGAGCTAAATAGCAAGACTTAGATTATTCCTTTTCACAAACCATTTTTTCCAGCTCCATTTACCTGTGTAATCAACAGTGAAATGACATAAAGAATAAGAAATTATTCTAATTAAAAGTCTTGGATGCCCCTCCCCCCAGAAGAATTCATTTCAGAGGACAGCACTGAAGCTACAGCTCAAGGAGAGGGACGTGTCTGAGCAGAGCACACAGGAGCAAATGAGGGGGGAGGAAAAAAGAGTGAAGCACATCCTGGCCCACCAAGTCCTGAGGATGATATTTCTGCTCAGAGCAGCCAATGCACATAGAGGACCATAGGGCTGGCCCTACCACAAAACTCGACATGCCTCACTGACCCATAGCACCACAGGGACAACATTAGAGACACATGGCGGGAATTGTGCCCACCCTGGCCCTACCACACAGAGGCGAGATGCTGGGGGCATGTAACAGATCATCAAGGGAAACAAAGCAATGAAGTCCCCAGGGAACACCAAAAATAGACTTTGGGGCCAGGGCGTGGTGCCCCATTAGACTCATCTGGAAAACACTCTTAAAGGACAACAAATAGATCTTGAACTATATATAGGCTTTTCTCTTTTTTTGGCCATTGCCTTTTTGTTGTTGTTGTTTTAGCTATTGTTGCTTTGTTGTGCTTGTGCGTATTACTGTCTGTGCATATCTATCTGGATGGGATAGGCAGGATAAACAAGCCAGGAGAGAGAAAAATGGAATGACAGTTGGGGGGGGGGGCATGGGAGAGGGGGAGGCAGGGAAAAAGAAGTGGGTGTTAACAAACCCAGGGAAAAGGGAACAAGTGACCGAATATCAATGGCGAGGAGGGTGTAGGAGGCCTGGTAGGATCTGATCAAGGGCAATGTAACCAAGAGGAATTACTGAAACCCAAATGAAGGCTGAACATGATAGTGGGACAACAGAAAAGGAAATAGATCTACGTACATATATTTATAGGTTTAGTATTAAGGAAGCAGATGGACATTGTGCCTCAATTTAAGTATTCCCTCAACACAAGAACACTTTGTTCTAATAATCCAGCACTCTGAGATGATCACCTTCCCTACATGATCGCTGAAGACAAAGCAGGTGCATAAGCAAATGTGGTGAAGAAAGCTGATGGTGTCCGGCTATCAAAGGATATGGTGTCTGGGGTGTTAAAGGCTTGAAGATAAACAAGTGGCCATCTAGCTGAGAAGCAACAAAGCCCACATGAAAGCACACCAGCCTGTGTTATCACAAGGTGTCAAAAGGATCAGGTATCAGGCATCAAAGACCCAGAGCAAAAAAATCATGTGAATGACGGAGGGAGGGCAGAGTGGAGGCCCAGAGCCAATCTGTAAGCAATTGGACATCCCCTTACAGAAGGGTTGTGGGGAGAAGATGGGTCAGTAAGGGTACAGTATAGCACCGATGAACACACAGCTTGCCTCCGGTTCTTTAATGCTTCCTCCCCCACACTATCATGACCCTAATTCTACCTTTCAAATCTGGCTAGATCAGAGAATGTATACTGGTACAGATAAGAGCTGGAAACACAAGGAATACAGGACAGATAAACTCCTCAGGACCAATATTGAGAGTAGCCATACCAGGACGGGAAGGGGAAGGTTGGAGAAAAAAAGGAACCGATCACAATGACCTATCTATAACCCCCACCCCCAGGGAGATGGACAAGAGATAAGTGGGTAAAGGAAGACATTGAGGAGGGCAAGACATGAAAAATAATAATTTATAAATTCTCAAGGGTTCATGAAGGAAGGAGGAAGGGAGGGAGGGGAAAAATGAGGAGCTGATACCAAGGGCTCAAGTAGAAAGAAAATGCTTTGAAAACAACGATGGCAACATATGTACAAATGTGCTTGATAAAATGTATGTATGTATGCATGTATTGTGATAAAGAGTTGTACAAGCCTCAATAAAATCACTTTAAAAAAAATAAATATAGTCAGATAAAGATAAAAAATGTTCAATTAAAAAAAGTCTTAGATGACCATGTACAGAAGATAACTTCTTTCAAGCTCCAGTTTTCCCATCCATCAATTGCTTTGTTAGCTTTGTGAGATTTTCATGGAAGTCCAACATGGTAATAGTAATTTGAAATACTTTTAATGGCTACTCAGCACTGGGACTTGAGTTCAACTGTGTTCTAATTATTGTATCGCTGAATAAGTTAATTAATTCCTCTACTCCTCAGTTTCTTTACCTGTAAAATGAATACAATAGCATTTCCATCAAAATTTCTAATAAGCATTGAAGGAATACACTTTCCCTCATAATTTCTAATAAACATTGAAGGAGTGCTTAATGTAGCACCTGTTAAGTAATCAATAAATGTTCATAAAAATACCAGTTAATATTCCCTGCTCGTCTCAAAGATTTGTGCCATGGTGGCTTGCATGTTGCTGTGATGTGGACGCTGTGCTCCTGGTATTTTAAATACCAGTAGGGTCACACATGGTGGACAGGTTCTAGAGAAGGAAAATACCTCGGGAATTTATTTCTTAAAAAAAAAAAAAAAAACTGACCAGAGAAAACCTTATGAAAAAAGCGCCAGGAGATGAGCCCCCCTCAGGTTGCGAAGCTTTTAAAATATCGCTGGAAAGAGCTGCCACCTCAAAGTAGCGTTGGTCTTAATGAAGTGGATGCAGAAAAGCTTTTGGCACCTTCTTTTTCTGATGTGATGTGACTCAAAGTGAGAAGAAACAACTGTAACCATTCATAAATAACTAACGTGGAATGCATACAGTGTGAATCTAGGATAATTGAGGGCTCTCACATATGAAGTGAAATGCATGGAGATGATGTCCTAGGCTTTCATCAACTGAAATGGAGTGGTACTGGCCGTTTTGAATTGGAAAATCAAGCAAGAAATTACACTGGGCAAATCAACTGTATAAAATCTCTTTAAAATGCTAAAAAAGTGGTTCTTTGCCGGGTTTCAGCACCAGAAAAGATGTCTCTTAGAGGAACAAAGTCCACAGACTCAAACCAGGATATTTTCTATCTCCTCCTGTGTGTTTGAAAGCTGAAGAACTGATGCCTTTGAAACTCGGTGGGGTAGAGAGTATGGAATATACCGTGGCTGCCAGAAGAATGAACGCATCTGTCTGGCAAGAAGTCTAGCCAGAAGAGTGCGTGTGATCACACATCACCTCATGTATTTTGGACATGTTATAAGAGGGATTAATTCCTGGAGAAGGGCATCACGCTTGGTTAAAAAAAAGTCCCAGAAAAAGAGAAGGTCCTCCCGGAGGCTTCCATGGATGGCTTTAAGCCCAGCAACAGAAATGTCATGGCAGCAGCTCAAAGCTGGAACAGACTGGAGGGCATCTCACAACCACCACATACAGCCTTTTCTGAGGGGGCTTCAAAAGGTCATGAAAAATGCATTTTCAAATTAACATTTTCCATAAATCTTTTGAAGTTCCTGGGTGTTCACATATTTTGTGGTCTATCTTATGGCTCCATTCGGTTGTAAGATGTCCCTCGTTACTGTATTTGCACACTGGTCATCTGCACATGGTTAATCACACCTTGTATGAGGGACAAGAGAAGAAGGGCCAATTATATGAATAAGTTTATTTCTCCTCCTAACATTTTCTCTAGCACCATATTTTAAAAAACAATTCTTTCAGAATCATTACAATTGATTTTCTAGAACTCCAAAATCCAGCAAATAATACGAAAGAAAGCTTAAACTCTTAGTGGCATTATACCACATACATAATTTTTACCCACTAATTTAGAAGAAAATGGACCAAGGTACTTTCAGTATAATGTAGACACGAATAAAGTATGCACTCTGAAGGACGTATAAGCTCACTGCCATCAAGTCAATATTGACTCACGGCGACCCTGTAGGAAGGTGGAACTGCCTCTGCATTTTGGAGAATGTAACCATTTACAGTAGAGTAGACAAGCTTTCTCCTGTAGAAAAGCTGGTGGTTTTAAACTGCTCACTTTGTACTGAAGAGCCCCAAACAATAATCCACCAATTGTTTTCTTTTTTCAGGACAAAAGCTTTTACAGTTTATTGTGTGCTCCTGTGCTGAGTTCATCATCATTCCTTTAAATCAACCTTCCAAGATGAGGGGCCCAATAAAATGATTTAAAAAACAAACAAACAAAGAAAAGAAAACATACTTTGAAAATAACAATGGAATGCTAACTATACTACTTGGTGAATGTACAATAATGAGGTTCAGGAAAAAATAAATGAGTTTATACTTAAAAAAAAAAAAAAAAAGATCAAGGGATCAAGCAAACAAAGCCCCACCAAGCACTTATACTAGGTGGTAGGGAGAGAAGGAGGGAAATAGAAAACATAATTTCTTATCCTTTCTAGACCATTTAGTGTAGCAAAAGATTCCGGAAGAAAAGCAATGAAGAGATACAAACAAATGAAACAGAAAACACGTATTAAAAACGCGTAAGTGCCAGGCCTGTCGCCGGGCGTCTCCTCTGAAGGTCACATTGAGCTGTCTGCGCTCTGTGGGGGCGCTTTAGGAGTCACCACCATGGCGGAAGACATCAGGACCAAGATCAAGAACGACCGAACTGTGCCTTTTGACAGCCACTTCTCCAACCAGAACCAAACCAGAACTACCAGCAGAACTACTTGGACTTCCACTGCTGCGAGAGGGCAATGAATGCCAAAGGGGGTGACGTCTCCGTGTGTCAGTGGTATCAGCGCATGTACAAGTCCCTCTGCCCCATTTCCCGGGTGTCCGCCTGGGATGACCGCCGGGCAGAAGGCACATTTCCTGGGAAGATCTGAACTGGCCCTCACTTCTCTCCTGGGATCTTGACTCCTGACTTTCAATAAAAACTCATTGAAAATGTGAACAAACAAACAAAACGCTTAAGCAATTTATTCACAGAGACACAGTGATATATAAATCAGTAACTACATATGCACATAGACAAGTATAGTAGCACAAAACCAGACTCTCTCCACCCCAGGTCCTAAATTACCTGAATGTAGTTTTCAGGGGTTATTTTGTATTACTCTCAGGACTACAGATTGTTTCCTATAATCACGAAAGACTTCCACAATCTTGTTATCTTTTCTACTCCCCAAACTCTGCTGACACCAAAAGTGTATTTCCTGCATGCTCACAAGAACAAAGAAAAAAGTTATCAAGCATAGTAGTCATTTAACAGGCCCGCCGCTACCTCTCCTACATCCTTCCTTTCTTACTCACCACACTCTTTTCATGCACAGAATTGCTCTAACCACATCTCCTAAATCCAAGACATACCTGGGAGCTGGGCTGCTTAGGCTCATCCATTCTTCCAGGAGACTCACTTCTGGCTCTGTGGATCTCTGTCAGGGGAACCATACTGCCGGAGGGGCTAAATCTGTCGGAAGAGGAGCATACAGGGGACTAATAGAAAAGTAGTGTCAACGAATTTCAAAATGATAGTCTTTCCCTTTTATTGAGTTGTTCAGGAAGGGGGAACAAACGGAACAAAAAGCAAACTGACAATTACTTTCATGGAATAAATATAAGACCTGATTTGAAATGTCTAAAAGAATTTTAGTAAATTTCTCACAAAATGATTTATTAGGTAAGATCGTATAGGTTGGTGAAACTGAGGCTAAAATTAAAATTTCTACCCTTACACAGGAGCTCCACGGTAGGGTGGTACAACCGGTAAACTTCTTGAGTACTAGGTAAAAGGTTGTGAGTTCAAACCCATCCAGAGGTATCTTAAAAGAAAGGCCTGGCTATCTACTTCAAAAGGTCACAGCCTTAAGCCCCCCCCCCCCCCCCCCCCCGCAGTCCGCGTTTGCACATGCCGAGTTCCTGTGCATAAAAAGGGACTTAGTGGATGGCCAGCCACAACAATCATTGCATCAGTAGTAAAAGAAGCAAGCTTACTGCAACCGAGTCCATGTCAAATCCTCCAGTGTTTTAGCTACAATGCTGTGGTAAACCTCACTGCCAGAGTCAATTTCAACTCACAGCAACCCTATAGGATAGGGTAGAAATACCCCTGTCAGTTTCTGAGACTGTAACTGTACAGGAGGAAGCTCTTCCTCCTGCAGAGCGGGCTACTGGTTTTGAACTGCTGACCTTTCAGATTGAACTGCTGATTTTTTGGATCGCATCTCAAATCGCAACCATTATGCCACTAGGGCTCCATTATACAAGTAATAGTAGAACATAAAAGAAACCCAGGAATGTAAATGAAAACTGGGTTTATAATTTCATTTCTATTGAAGTATAGGAGCGTTGGCGGTGCTGTTTGTTAAGTCTTGGACTGTTAACTACAAGGTCGGTGGTTCAAAGATCTCCTCAGGAGAAATATGAAAAAACCCCATACAGAGTCACGAGGATGAGTCAGAATCGATTCAAGGGAAGTGGGCTTGGTTATTGTTATGTTTTTGGTTGTTCACTTCCTCATCTCCCATGATAACTATATAGTTCAGATTGTTGATATGGATAAAAATATTGAAAATAAACAAAAAAGAAAAACGAGGAGCTGATTCCAGGACCCCAAGCGGAAAGCGAGTGATTTGAAAATGATGAGAGCTCTCCCTGGGGGACGGACAACAGAAAAGGGGGTGAAGGGAGATGTCGGACAGGGCAAGATATGACAAAATAGTAATTTATAAATTATCAAGGGCTCATGAGGGAGGGGGAAACAGGGAGGGAGGGGAAATAAAAAGAGGACCTGATGCCAAAGGCTTAAATGGAGAGCAAATGCTTTGAAAATGATGAGAGCAAAGAATGTACAGATGTGCTTTACACAACTGATGTCTGTATGGATTGTGATAAGAGTTGTATGAGCCCCTAATAAAACGTTTAAAAAAAATGATGAGAGCAACGAATGTATAAGTGTGCTTTACACAATTGATGTATGTGTGGATTGTGATAAGAGCTGTATGAGCCCCAATAAAAGGATTTTAAAAATATATTGAAAATCTTCATTTTTAAATTGGTATTACTTCTAATTCAATTTTAACCCAGGAGAACGATAAATGTTGTGCTTGAGAATCTTTTAACTATAAATGTGACAAGAAGGAAAACAGACCTATCAAGGCTACCTGAAGTGGGAAAGATCCAGACTATCTTAACTCCTGTGATCTGTGTGTCCCAGGATGAGCTAAAAACAGAGCAGCAGCTTCAGTTTTTGATGCTCATGAGGCCAATGTAGCTTATTTTTAAGAGGAAAAGAAACGCTGCCTTTTAAATTGGCACTTTTCCCTTTCACCTGAGCTAGAACGAAGCTAGTGGTATTCCCACCAAAAAGCAATGTTCTAAAAACAGCAGCATTTGTTAAAGAGGAAAGTGAAGCCAGCAATAAAGGCATAGTCAAAAACGAGCCCACTGCTCTCAAGTCGATTGACTCAGTGACTCCATAGGGCAGAAGGTAACTGGTCTCTAGGGCTTCTGAAGTGGAAATCTTCCTGGGAGCAGACAGCTTCATCTTTGGAGCAGCTGGTGGGTTTGAACCACTGACCTTACAGTTGGCAGCCCAAAGCTTACCCTATACCACCACCACAGCTCCTTAAAGACCTACTGGAATTGCACTAGTGAAAAAAAAGGTGGCATTCAAGCCTGTGGTGGCAGCAGTTACTGATTAAAGAAAACAGGGAAGGTATAATCAAATGATAATAGGAAGGAAAACAGCCAGGTTTTCTTTTATAAATGACAGCGTTTATACTAACTTGAAAGGAACAAGGACTGCCGATATCATATTTTCCCATTTGGAAAGCAGGGGCAAAGAATATAGTGCTATGAAGGCGAATAACAAGTGCCCAAGGCTACATACCTCTGTGATAACATACCAAGGAGGGGCAATGCTGCCCTTCTGATCAGGTCCCTGCCTGGAATTCCCAGGAAGCCCTGGCAATTACTGACCTTAGCGTGGTTGGAGATGCTATTCTGATTCATGGAGTGTCTAATTGTACCATCGTACTCACAGCACTGTGAACACTTCGGGCCTAGGAGCTTCCTGCTTTAAAAAAAATCAGAATGGCAAGTCTTTGGCACACGTCCAGTTTCGCCAGTAATAATTGGCAAAGAACATCAGGTACTACACAGGGCCCACTTAGTGATCTCTACACAGAGTAGACAAAACCAAACACAAAACTTACCTGTCAATTTCACTGCTTGTTGGCCGAGCCACCTTGGCTCCCGAAGACCCTAATGTGTAATTTTCCTGTCCTACAGAGCCATGGCCTGTGGTGTCAATCACCATGGCGGTGACCTCCTCTGCACTACTCCCATCTTCTCCAGAAGGCTGATTCTCAGGCCCAAGCCACTCCTCCAAATTTTCAGTTTTGATGTGTACCGCTCCAAGAACCCTAACTTCATCATCACTCCGAGTCCCCCGGTCTGCAATTCCTGTCTCCACGTACCACTGTCCTGCACGGTTGATCCGAAGAATGGGCTCCCGGCTCTCTACATCAGAACTCTGTTCGATTATCTGAGGACTGGTGGACTCCTCAGGGGGACTTAGTTCCCTGATATCCAGCACGGCACTAATCTGACCCCGTAGGTTGCCCTTTGGAGTATTGTGTCGTGGGCTAAGGGGGCGGTTCAGATTTGGTGTAACCCTGTGAGACTCTGGTGGTCTCTCTTGAAGCTTTGTCCTTGTTTGACTTAATTCGGCTTTAACCTCAGCCACGTTAATTTTGAAATGAATACCCTCCAGGATCTGCGTGCATTTGTCTATGATATGCTGCATCTGCAGAAAGCTGGCAGCTGTCAGGTAGCTGATGATATCTGCCAACTGTAGGCAGATTCGTCCCGTATAACAGAAGGACAGGAGCTGTTCAAACACAGTAGGGTTCTTGATGACAGAAATGGAGACAGTGCTCATCTCATTCAAGGACATGTGGTCCCGGAAATAGGGGGAGCTTGCAGCCAGTACCACCTTGTGAGCTCGAAAAGCTTGTCCTTGCACGTTAACCACAATGTCACAGAGCCGGCCTTGCATGCGGAGCTGGTTTAGATGGCTAAGGACAGAATTGCTGAAATCGGGGATTTCCAGTTGGATGTTCCCACCTTTCTCCATGGTCATGCCTGAGGGCGCAGGCAGGCAGTCAACCCTGCTGAAAGACGAAACACGGTTCCGTTAGTAACTAGAATCTTCTTCCCTGGTGCTTTGCCAAGTCCAACTTTGCAATCTAAAAACATTATCTAGGGACAATTTCAGATTCTAGAGGCTTTCCTTCCGTTTAGATGTGGAAACAGAGGTGCCAGTAGGTTTTTTTAAGGCTAGGTTTCTCGGTTACGGGGGATTAACATACAAAAAGTGGTCTGTTAAGACTCAAGTTCTAGATTATGACCATACTTTATTCACACTAGACAACATCAAAATGGATGGAAATTCCACAAAATAGTGAGGGAAGCACTTAAGACTTTTTAAACAGAGCTCACAAGTGGAATGTAAAAATCACACAGCATATTTTATGTGGAGAAGGAAAGAAATAAGCATTGAGAATAAATGCAATGCTACACTAGTGGTCTGATTAAACATCTCTCTTTTTACAACATGCTTGGTGTATAAAGTAACGTCACACCTGCGACTGCATGCTAATGCCTACTAGCATGGTTGAGATACCACCCAGAAAAGGTTCTGGACTATGTCGCAAAATGCCATAGCTATGTCAGGAATCAAAAATAACGCAGAGAACTTGAAATTTCACTTCTCTTCAGGATGAAGGTTAGGTAAACTTGTCTCTATCCAAATTCAAAGTTGGAAATGTCAAGGTGGTGGTATCACCTTCCATTATTGACGTCATCAGAGCTGTTAATAATTTTAAAACATTTACCAAGTATGGTCAAAGCATTTTTTAAAAGGTTAAAAAAAGAAAGAAAAAGGAAACCTGCAACTACATCTAAGACTTCAATACTTGAGTGTACAGTTTTTATCAGCCCTGAATGGAAGACAGCGACTGAGTAGGGAGCTATGAGCTTCCAAATGACAGCGTTATCTAAGACTGGAACTCAAGAACTTATCCTGACGAGCTCACCTACTGCCCCGGTATTTACAACATTAACAGGGAAGTGTATACACTGCTTTCCAGAGCCAACTTTACCAATCTGACCTTTTTCCAGAGCGTTTTTGTTTGTTTTGAAACTTTTAATCCAGTAAGAGCCTCTGTCGATGCCATCATGAATTCAGATGCGTTTATTTTGAAGCCTACACCAGCGCCTTTTTGTTTGCTCTCTCCGGCAACTCCCCAGAGGAGGAAGCCCCGGGAGTACAACCTGTCTGTGTCGTCGGCACTGGATGGGGGAGAGCTGTGAGAGGCAGAATCGGGGAACTTTCCACTGTGTGAAGAAGCGTGGGGCAAAGGGCAACATGTCACCGAGGAACGTGGGCAGCGAGGGGTGCCGGGCCTGGGAGCAAGCGCACAGGTTAGGGTAGGTCCACAGGGGGCGGCGCCCCGGGACCCGGGAGAGGAAGCGGGCGTGGGCGGGCGGGGAGCTGGCCCAGAGGTGGGTGTGTGTATCTGGGTGTGTCCGGGCGGCGGAGGGGGGAGGGCCGCCCAGCCCCAGGTCCTGAGGGAGGGG
Organism: Tenrec ecaudatus; assembly: GCF_050624435.1. Lineage (NCBI taxonomy): Eukaryota > Metazoa > Chordata > Mammalia > Afrosoricida > Tenrecidae > Tenrec > Tenrec ecaudatus. The sequence continues at coordinate 186,529,938 of NC_134530.1, read as the reverse complement.
CCCCGCGAGGGGGCGGGTCCCGCAGCTCCGGCCGGCCCGGGGCCAAGAAGGTGGAAGGTCGCCCGGTGGCTAGGGTGGGCAGAAGGAAGTGGCTGGGTGCCCCAGGAACGAGCTACCGCCTCAACGGGGCAAACTGGTCCCAGTGCAGGGCAGCGGGACCGGTGTGCGGGGCCTCCTCCCAGGCGAGGAGCAGCACCTACCTCCGGGAGTGGAAATGGGCCGGAATGGGCCGAAACACCGTCCCGGAAGTGAAACCCCCCACCTCCTCCCCCGCAGCGGGCGACGTGCCGGAAGGAAATCACTCACCCTTACACCGCCCCCTTCCCCCTCCCCCCGCGCTTTCCGTCCCGCGCGCCCCCTCCCCTCTCTTCCTGACTCCTTGGAAGGAGGGCGGGAGTCCTGGGTCCTGCGGGCACTTGTGGTTCACGCCCACGAAATGGAGTGGGCGGGGCCAAGGGCCCGGGGGCGGGGAAGAAGGTGGGGCTGGGGGAGGAGCTGGCTTGACGCTGGAGCGGAGCGTGCGTCGTGACGTCAGGGGAAGCGCTTATAAATACAGGCGTTTGGGCGCCATCTCGTTCTTTCCAGGCTTCGATTTCTCGTCTTCTGGGTAAGTGCTTATGTTTTTGGTGGTTGGTTAACGTTTGGTCGGGTCTTGGGCAACTAAGGCCACTTGCTCATTTGCCCTTGCTAGCGCTGCAAGGCTTGGATGGTATAGTGTTCCGCGTCCTGTCCGTGTGAGAGCCAAACGTGGGTCGAGGGGGTTTCTCGGGCGTGCGGCGGGAGGCCTTTGTGCCCGCGTGCCTGTGATGAAGCTCGTGTTGGTAGGGACATCTGAGACTTGATGAATGCCAACTGCTCTGATGGCGCACGCCGGCCCGCCGAGTTGGCGTCTGGCCTCCGCCGCTTGCGCTCAGTAAAGGCGGAAGGGTAGGGGGGAGGGGAGGGAGTCCACGTGGTTCTCTTAACGATTCTTTGCACCAGGATTGGGGACAGTATTTTTTTGGTTTGGTGCACTGCACTCTACGAAGGAATAAACGTTATCATGAAATCTCTGGATGAGACAAACTGCTTATAATTTGGGAATCTTTATTTTCCTCAGGAACTGGAATAAGCACGAATACAATGTGGCAGATGCAGGCTCGAAAACAGGTGAGAAAATTAGCGAGAAATATATTTCCTTCAGCTTTTAAGCCTGTGATGGTATTCAGAGTAGTGGACAGAAGGGATTTCTGAAAAAAAAATGCAATGCTGAGGCTTTATACTTAAGCATTGATGTGTCACTTTGCTGTCCTGGATGCATCATCTTACACTTCCATTTTGCTTTGTTTCAGAGAGCTGCTGAAGGATGAGGACAGTTGTGGGGTGAGTTGTGGAAATGCCACTATTAAGAAATTTCTGATAGAGACAAGTGAGTGTGCCACCATGATGAAAAGTATTTGCTACTCTTGACTGTGAGGGTGACGAGAATTCTTACCACCATTGTTGTAACTGAGGCACCAAGAGTAGTGTTGGGGGGGTATGTACAAATAGCACCTCTGCTAAGATGACTTTGTTCTTCACAGGTCTTGAAAATAGCGCAGAAATTTCGGCCATGGGCACAGCAGGTGAGATGTGTTTCACTTGGGGTCGGGGAATGTATCCAAATCCAAGTTGGTGCTTTGGTGCATGTGGGAGGTTCCACGTGCAGTGTTGGTAAAGGAGATACTATGATGGCTTGCATAGTTCAGCAGATTGCATGAAGAGATGTACCACTTGTCTGATGTATCTTTTACCCAGTACATTATTGTTAATAGTGTAAGAAACTGTCAGTGATAATCAAACTCTCTTCCTTTGTAGACACTAGGAGGAACTGCCTTTTGTAGACACTAGGAAGTAACTGGAAGTCACAATGGTAAGTAGAGTTATGATTGAAGTAAACCTGAGTAACTGGGCAAACAGGACACCCAGTGTAACACGAGTGGTGATTGGGTTGTGGAATATCAAATCTGAAGGAAGTGCTAATGGGTGTAGTTTAAAATTCATGTCAGGTGGTTGCCCTGTTACTGTTTAGTGACTGGTAAATGCATGCCTGTGTGATGATAAGCAAATACGGACTAAAGATGAAGGTCTTAATTAGCTCTAGCTGATGCCAGGCATTTGTTACATTTAGGAGAGAAAAGCAAACTTGAGCCATTTCTTAAAACTTAATCTGTTTCTTAGATGGACTGAGTCTGACATGCCTGGAACCACTTAATTGGTGAGTATAATTCAGCTGAAGAGCAATTAGTTGTGGGTTAACATTAATACATGCTAACCTTTTCCTTTAAAGAACAGGGTTTACAATGATGTTTAACAAATGTCTGACCTGAAGAATGCATGTAGACAAATTTAACACTGAAAACTCTGAGACAGCATTTTAATGGGGAAAATGAATTGGTTTGGGGGTTCAGCTATTTATTGTGGAACTTTTTTTTCCTGCCAGGTGCACATTGGAGTGCTTTAAAGGTATGTGTCCATCTATACTCATGTTTTCTAAGAATGCTGTTCATGATGACTAAAAATGATGGGAATCTCTCTGAAAGAAAATGAAGATTTAATATTGGAAGCTGAAACAGCATCTGAACTTAAAAAGGAAAAGGAAATGCTCTTCACTGTCACTAACTTGATTATTTTTGCAGATGTGAAGAGTCAGATTTTTGCTACAGCAGATGGAAATGAGTTCTCAAAAAAAGGTAGGTACTTATTTATTATGAGCTACAGCCAATACAATGATGATAACATAGTTCAGCAGACATAACAGTGGTGAATAACACTTAGTCTTTCGCTCCTATCTGATGTATCTGGCTGAAATAAATCTTAAAACCATGTTTCTAGAGAAATGTTTAGAACTTTGAATAACTAATGATTTAATCAAATGTTTTATCTGCTTTAATTTTAGGATAGGATATAAGACTTCATATTTGGAGACCTGAAGGTTAGTTAAAATTTCAATCTATGGTGATGGCTTATTTGTACCTCAGAGTAACCAATGATGTAATGATTCTGCCAAATGAAACATCGTGATATCACTCAATAACCGTTCCATTTTAATTCTGAGGTTACTTTACTACTGAGGTTAACGCCCTAAGACTTTTATCCCAGATGTAAAATCATCTTTTTTACCCCCCTCCCCCAGGATTTGTAATGATGATAACCATGCCAGTTCCTGCTGAAAGGTGAGTTAAAAATATCAGCTCTAATCTAACACAGAATACATGATGATCCATCCCAACTTGAACTCTCTCACTGATACCTTGATGATAATGGGATCTGATATTCTGTGGACACCAAATCAGCTTTTAAGGTAAAGCCTCGATGTGTGACTAAATCATGAATCTTTTGTTTTGCAGCTAGCTGGATGGCTGGATACCCATGGAATAAGATTTTAGCATAACTAACACAAATAAATCTTTTACATCTGGGACTGTGTTCTCTTTAATTTGAAATGGATGGCCACTCAAAGAGCAATACTGAGAATCATCTCAAGCCATCACTGGCTGATTGTCTGAACCATGATAGCTCAATGGTGAAATCATCCGTAATACTTTGAGGTATACAAGTGATGGGGGAGAGGTGTCTTGAACTTAGAACTCTAAAATAACATCTTGTATTGCGGTATTTGTTAGGTGCTATTTCACTTCTCCAAACCCACGGCAGCCACTTTTCATCCAAGGATTCTGGCTGTATGTAGCACTGCTTCTAGGACGTTTTTGGCAGTTGTACCTACTGTAGGTTACGTTCTGGTGGGATGAAGGTGGGTGCCATGGTAAAGGAGAAGCTGGTTAGCAGGCTTCAGATGCTATAGCACTGAGTTACTGCATGATGATGACTTAAGCTAACAGTATATGTTTCCTGGAGTAGTTAATAAACCTAGAGTTGGGCCTTGTAAACATGAGCTTTCTGATGTGTAGTTCTTAAAACTGCTTAAATGTCAGTTCATAGCGGCCCTATAAGGCAAGGTTAAAACTTCTGATATAAAGATGAAAGCCCAGCTTTTTCAACTGTTGATTGACCTTGAGGTTAGCCACCCAGTGTGTAATGACTACAACTATGCTTCATTAGGGTTCCGAAAGCCAGTCCCTGCTTACATTCATAATCTGTCTTAGCATTCTGTACTGTTGATGTATGTACCCACACTTAAAGGTGTTAATATGCTTTCTGGGTCTCATTGATGTTAATTCATACACATTTCTACAAGCCTGTACAAATTAAAAAAAGCCTATAGTTGGGATTTGCCAGCTGAACTCAGGGTTCAGATTTTGTTAACTACATACAAGGCCAGTTGAAGCTCAGTGTTGCTGCTTGCTTGGCTGCTGGTTGGCTTTGACATCCATCTTGAACCACCAGGGTGTTAACTTTAGGCTTAGTTGACTAGTGGAAAACTTGGATGGTTTTTCTATCACCAGGGACATAGATTGGCCCTCCGTCATGGCCATGGGATGAGGCGAGAAGAAATTTTACCTTGTGGCTGTGCATGCATCTAGTCTTGGCCTTGAACACCCAATTGGCTTAAATCTGGGCGAGTCCTTTGGAGCCAGCAATTGTAGGTTTGAACTGCCCTGTGGTTAGCCTAGGAATCTGATGCCACCAGATCTGCCATTGGCAAGTACAGGTTTGTGTTTTGAGATTCCCCATATCACCTCTCCCACCCAAAGCTGGCTGGATATGTAAGCTCAGCTACCCCATAAGAGCTTTTCAAGTTGAGTTTATCCATCTCTTAGAACTTGTCCAGGGCAGGCACCATAAATTTTAACTCTCCGCTCTTAGTCCAGATCTTGACTGTAGGGTTTCCCCTGTAACCTGGTTTGCCTTTCTTGTATCACTTAGCTTTATGTCCTGGGAGCAGACCCACATCTTTGCCCTCATTAGGAAATACAGCTGACATTTGAATAAGGGATTTGAATACACTTGGCAGCAGTCTTAAGGGTGGGGTCCGGGAACAGATGGGAGGTGGCAGCCCAGATGGGATTGGGTGGCAGTCTGCACGCTTCCACCATGATTTGTGACTATGGACTTCTGAGGGGTTAACACTGGTCACTAGCTTGCAGCCATTTTAACTAGGAAAACCTCCCTTGCTTAAAAGCAAAGGGTGCTAGGGTAGTTACCCCTGAGTTATCTTTCAAATTGACACAAAGCATTGGGAATTGTGAACCTTGCCAGATCCCCAACTCCCTAATTTCAAAAGGCATTGGGAATTTGGGTGGTATTTTAGGGAAGTTCTTACGCTAATTGAGACATGCTTGGATCTAGCCTGGAAGGCTGGTTTACATGCAACCTGAAGAGGCAGTGAGCTAATGTGGCTGTTGTAGCCAGTCCCATAACTCCCTGCAAGGGTCTGGTTAAGTGGGGGATAATAGTGGAATCACCTGTGAACACTTCCCTGGCATGTCCTGTGTTATTTGCTGGCCCCCAATGCTTAATACTTTTGGGTTGAGCAGAGTGGCAGATGTGATGACTTTGTGTAATGTCCTGATAAATAACCCTGAGCAATTCTCACTGGCATTACAACTAGGTTAGCTTCTTTAATAAGCTCTTTAATCATGAGTTTTGTGAGCTGTGTGGCCATTGCAATGGACATTAGAAATAATAGTGGACATGAAGATGTGTCGAGAATAGTGGGTTTTATTGGTGTAGGAACAGCTGCAGATGGACTAGTGACACAGTTTACTAGGGAGAAAATAAGGCAAGGCAAATGGGTAATACAAGAAAATCTAAGTTGTGTTACATCCAGTACAATTAAGTTGTACGCCACTGCTTGTTAAGAGCCCTATGCTGTGAACCACTTTATAGCCTGGTAGCAAGAAGGATGCACTGTTTTGACATTGTGAGCAAGTAATCACATGTAGAGGTGTTACTCTCCAAAAGAGAAATGAGGACACATTCAACTTACTATTTACACTATCGATTTCATTGAGAAGCTTCCAATTTCAACTTGCACTATATTGTGACATAGTTTATCATGTTTTTGGCTAGAATTACATTTTCAATTGGTATGTAAACTCAAGATTTGAAGAAAGCAAATGAAAGGCATTAACTTTAGATGTCCCCCCTTAACTCTAGTAAATAACTATAGGGGCGCTTCTTTGGCCAAATGGTACACATTAGAAAGTCAGTGGCTGTATGGAAATTTTTGCCTTGCTTTACCCCACTAATGTTTCCATCTTAAAAAGTGAATGTTTACCTTTTATGTAATTGTGACAGCTCAATTGTATGCTCCTACTTAGACTCATTTGATAAAGTTTAAAGAAAGGAGTTAGGAGGAAGATGTTGCCATAGAACAGCTTTGCTAACATGTCAGGAGAACTTGGGACTTTTTGAAGACACTGATGCACCAACACGGAAGCCTCTACCACTGAGATGGTGCAACTGTTAACCAGCTCAATAAAAGTTGCTGCCATGTGGTTGAGAAAGTTTTGAGTTCTTTGGTGTCATATGTGGAAAATTGTAAAATTACTAAGTTTGATTTTAAGGTGTTTCTTGTAAATAAGCTTGAAATAGAGATATCTGAAGCATAATAATTGTCCCTTAAGATTTTGGAGCCCACCTGAGACATACCCTGTTCTGTAGGGCTGCTTTGAGTCAGAACCAACAGCAGGTTGGGTTTGCAGGTTTAGCCATGCTTGCTCCTAAGTCCCACAGCGTTAGGGCAACACTGGCCCACCATGGGGACTGGACAGCTTGCTAACAAGTGTAGGGAACCAATGGAGTGTGGGACCACACCCATACCAAGGAGACTGTTTTTGCCATCCCATCAGGTTTGAAAAAGCAAGTCCTGGAGCAGATGGAGACCTCACTACCTGGGGTCTCTGCTGAAAACTTTCCAGACTGAGGAGTCAGGAAGCTGTAATGGTGTGAGCCTTAAAAAAAAAAAAACAACCAATGGTCTATGCTGGATTCACTCCACACAATGGGCAACTACAACAGATAACCAACTTTTCCTTGTAATGTCATGACTTTGCTGCTTGGATGCACTTCCAGCATCACTAGTGGCATTTTTTATGGGTCCCATGGTGTTAAGATTTACGGTATTCTAAATGAAAAGTATGCAAGACCTGAGAGAATTTTTTTTACTGCAATTAGATTGCTGCAGAGAGAGGAACTGCTCATGCTGAAATGAGCATCATGAGGCATTAAATAATCGTTTGTAGACCCTTGTAGTTCAACTCAATGCTGTTCAAGGGTCAATTTTACTTAATATTGCCATTGTTCGTTTAAATTTACCATAAGTAAATTATATTACTCAAGTTTGCATTCCTTTATATCCATTGATGGATAAGTAGGGTTATGAAATGAAATAGAAGACAGACACTAGTTTAAGAGCACATGTAATATATTGGACATACATATGTTAACATTGTTTAAGCTGAGATTGTTTTAATGGTTACTCTGTTAGGGTTCTGGAGAAAACCAGATTGTTAATAATTACATTTATACAGATACACATAAGATATGAACAGTTAAATTATATACAGATATATAATACAATAAATGAACAGTTAAAATTATAAAGCAGTACAAATGGTTCAGTGCAACTCCTGTGAGAGTTGTGAGACACTGGCAGTTCTTGAAGTCTTGAGGACCACCAGGTAGTCCTGTGGAGAGATTCAGGCTATCCCCGCACAGGCCGCAAACAGCAAAGCAGGTCACCAACAGTCCCCAGCTTCAAGAGATGTAAATTCCAATTGTGTGGCGAAGCAGGTCTTGAAGGAACCTCAAGTCACAGCGACACAGTCAACAGGTTAGGTGTCCCTGAGGCACAGAACAAGCAAGGCAGGTGCACACTAGTCCGATGATCACAGAGAAAAGGAAGGCGAGACTCGCTGAACCATTTCTCAGCCCTTCAATTAATCCCATGTGTTTATCAGCCAGGCTGGCACATTATACTAACTACCTCACTGTACTTGCTAAATCTAACAACCCTATTTATAATTTGTAAGTTTTAATTTCTTCACTACAGTAGAAGCACTGGATAGTTAAGTTCTTTGAGGCCCTGATACTGCAACACTTGAGAACTTTTATAGGGAAGCTGAGTGACTGGCCAGCGAGGCGCATCTTGTATCAGAGTTGGAACGTAGATTCATGTATGTCCAAGTCTCAAGAAGCTCTTCCACAGTGCTCCTTTGTTACAAACTGGCGACACTTCAGCTACAAGGAGAGATCAGTTCCTAGAGGACATCCTCCTTGGTAAATAGACGGGCAGTGAAAAAGGAATACCTTTGAAAAGATGGGTTGACTGGCTGGCTGCAACTCAAACAAGTCAGTAGTGCTTTGTTCTGTTGTATATACATATGGTTGCTATGGGTCAGAACCAACTCAAGCAAGCTCCTCCAAGTCCACTGCCTTAAATACGGAAGACTGACATACATATGTAGTTATTGTATCATGTGGTTATGGTATGACTTGCATACCCAAGTTCACACATCTATTCAATCTAATATTTTGTGTAGCAAGTTTACAGAGTATCTTTCCTTGGGATTCATACTTAGGATGAATTAAATTTAACAAAATAGCAACAAGAAATATCAGTATCACAAATAGTTCTGGTTTTTCAGGGAGAGTAATTCTGGAGGGTGGGGTAAACAACTGTAAATGCACTTCATCAAAAACTCAAAAGCATAAAAATTCCATCAGACATATCCTCCTGACAAGGTGAAATTGTTCATAGGACAAAGCTGTGGTAGTGGCTAAAATGACTTGCAGTTTTTGAGAACTTCCAACATAAAATTCAAATTTCCTACAAGGGTGGAATGGAGTTCTGTCTTTAACTATTTCTTGCTTTTGAAAAAGAAATTTACTCAATGGTCTAGAATACTGAGAATTCCTGTATTTCAGATTATGTCTTACCCCACCCCATTAGACAAGAAGCCAGATTATGCCCAAAGTAAGTACCTGAGGTGTCAAAGCAGGAATGTTCAACTCTTGGGATCTACACTTAGGTATTTGTATCTTAGAAACATTCTTTGGGTTTGGTGGCTTCTAACCACAAGGTCAGGAGTTTGAAACCTCCAGTCAGCCACTCACAGGAGAAAGACAAGGCTTCCCATTCCTGCAAAGCTACAGTCTCAGAAACCCTGAGGGCAGTTCTATGTGTGAGAATCCACTCCATGGCAATGTGCTTGTCTTTGGGTTCTAGAGTCCTTGGAGCCAGAACCAGGACCACATTGATAGTACATTTATAAATTAGGTATTATAAAGGTGGGGTAGTTAGACATTAGTATTTTACAAAAGAAATTTTCTCTAGAAATGCTCTTTAATTTCTCTCATCTTGAGGATCTTTACAGCAACCAGGAATTGGTGGCTCCAGGGCTCACCCACTAGTCTGAGAAAGATAGGCCAGAGGACAAACTTTGGGGGAAAGCTCCCCCCAATGGCAAACCACATTCTGGAGAGAAGGCCATTCATAATCTTTACAGACTGAAGAAGGGATCCTGCCTGGCTGTGAAGCTGACACAGGAGTCCTGGTGGCACCTGTTAGGGAAGTGGGAGAACTATGAGACCACTTGGCTCCGTTAAGATTTACGAAGGCTTGGAAACCCTCCAGTTGGAATCGACTTCCTGGCAGTGGGTGGGTATGAAGTTATTTCAAACAGAAAAGGACATAGCTATTGCTTTGCTTAGATCACTAAGAAAAACAGGCAACAATATAAAACCAGTCCTGAATGTTTATAAAATACAAATAAAAGGAATGCCAAGGCATTAAGTAGATTAAATAGAAAACAGCAAGTTCATTAATCAAGACTTGTTTCCATCTTATTATATATAATTTTTAATTAGAAGAATTTATGTGTAATTAGAACCAACTAGCAAATCATAACGAAGTGAAAGGTTCGTTTTTAAGTATATGTCAGGTTGAATGAGGGTCAGTATTTTCAATTATGGGAAAGAAATATTCAAGGGTTAATGGTTGTCTTTAAAACTGGAAAGATACCTTCACTTAATTCATAATTAAAAAGTTAAAGAAATATAATTACGGATTCATAACTTTACTAATTTTTCTTTTATTATATACATATATATCATTACTAACATATATTGTCATTCATATTTGTGTAATGCTTTATAGTTTTTCAAAGCATTTCCATTCATGTTATCACCCACATACACGATCTCCTGATTCAGCTAGCAATGAGCCTATCAGGTATTCAGAGCCAGTATTGTAACTTATGTACATTAACTTGTTCAAGGTCAAGCACGGTATAGTATTTTGTGACCCTTTTAGGATGACAGTTGAAGTGTCACTCTAAGACTTACATGATTCTCTCGACAAAGCTGGCTGAAAGCGATAAATCTGAAGGGCAAGTATTTTCCTACATGATTTGATTACCTCCACTCTAAGTGAACAATTACTTGGGTATGAAAGGTATGATTAGAAAACACCGATCCATTATGTTACTTCAACAAACATCATCTCTCACACCTCTTCTAGGAAAAAGAAACTGGTGTAAAACAAAACACAAAAACAACCTAACAAAACAAATGCATAATGATGTGTGTTATCAAGTCTTCATTGTGGTGAAGAATGCTGTCTGGAGTCTGGATTCAGGCATCTTCTGTTTCTTCATTGGAGGGAAGGATGCTGTCTGGATTCCTTCCATCTAAAGACCTGATTGTCAGATCTGAGGCAGAGCTCCAGGCCCTGTTTTAGCACTGGGGAACCGAAGAGGACAAACCCCAAAGCTTAGCATTCTGGCTGGGGTGAGTGAGTCACTGAGTCCTTTTTTGCCGCTGAGTCTGTGGGCCTGGAGACCTGGATATGGTAGATCTCCAGCTCCTCAGCGGGGATATGGTCTGGGGCGTTGCTCATGAGGTCATGTCCCCGGAATGATTTTGGGAAGGCTATGACATCTCTGATGCTTGCAGCTCCAGTGACAAGGCACATCAGTCTGTCTAAGCCTGTGAGTAAAAAAAAAGTTAAATGAAAAAGAATCTAGGTTGGCTATTACTTCACTTTTCTATATATGTGTAGAGAACTTTTCAGTAAGCGTTTTATTAAACAAAAATTATTTAGGGAATTTGTGTTTGCTTGCGAAGCTCTTCTGTGTATCATTCTGGAAAAACACTCAGCATCAACACATTCTACTAGGATGGCCAGGCACTGACAGTCTGTTTTGACTTAGAGTGCCCCTAAGCAGGATTTCTGAGATTTAAATCTTTCCGAGAGCTGACAGACAGTGGTTTCTTACTGTCATCCTGTGGTTAGCCGGCCAACGCCTAGCGCACAGCCCCGCTGCAGTTCCTAGTTGCAGCGATGAAGGACTCCTGAAAAGCTTAAGACATGCCCAAGAGAGGCTGAACACAAAGCAGAAGACACTGAGCTTCCTGAGTTTCCCAAGTGAGGCAAGTCACGGTGGAAATCACACACTGCCTCTTCCTACTTTCACGCAGGCAATGCTTCTTAAACACCTCTAAGTGCCAACTCCTAGGGACTCTCAGGACCATGCAGTGCTTCGTTCTGTTGTGCCAAGAGTCACTATGGGCCAGAGCTGACTCGGTGGCAACTGACAATACCAGACTCTTAGGGAATGAGTACACTAAGTTAAGACATTTTAAGTTTCACTCTACCAAAAATCCAAATTTTTCAAATATAAGTTATTAGCATTTTTTTATGGCTGGCAAAGTTTATTGTAAAAAATCCTGAGGCCGGCTATAAAAAGAGATAGTGTCTGGGGTCTTAAGGGCTTGAAGGTGAACAAGCGGCCATCAAGCTCAGAAGCAAAAAAGCCCACATGGAAGAAGCACACCGGCCAGTGCGATCACGAGGTGCCAAGGGACCAGGTATAAGGCATCATGCAAAAAAAAAAAACCCGATATAAGTGTGTGTATGTATGTGTATATATGTGTATATGTATATGTATACCATATTAAATGAAGGGGGAAGTGCAGAGTGGAGACCCAAGGCCCAAGTGTCGGCCAATGGAGATCCCCTCATAGAGGGGTTTAGGAGAGGAGATGGGTTAATTAGGGTGCGAGGTAGTACCGATGAAGAACACAGCTTTCCCCCATATCCTGGATGCTTCCTCCCCCCAACTACCATGATCCGAATTCTACCTTGCAGGGCTGGATAGGGCAAAGGCTGTACACTGGTACATATGAGGGCTGGAGGTACAGGGAATCCAGGGTGGATGATACCTTCAGGACCAAGGGTGTGAGGGACGATGCTGGGAGAGTGGAGGGTGAGTGGGTTGGAAAGGGGGAACTGATTACAAGGATCCACATGTGACCTCTTCCCTGGGAGAGGGACAGCAGAGAAGGGGGGAAGGGAGACTCCGGATAGGGCAAGATATGACAAAATAACGAGGTATAAATTACCAAGGGCACATGAGGGAGGGGGGAAAGGGGAAGGAGGTGAAAAAAAAAAGAGGACCTGATGCAAGGGGCTTAAGTGGAGAGCAAATGCCTTGAGAATGATTGGGGCAGGGAATGTATGGATGTGCTTTATACAATTGATATATGTATAAGTATGGATGGTGATAAGAGTTGTATGAGTGAGTCCCTAATAAAATGTAAAAAAAGAAAAGAGGAGAAAAAAATGATTAGGGCAAAGACTGTACAGATGTGCTTTATACAATTGATGTATGTATATGTATGAACTGTGATAAGAATTGTATGAGCCCCTAATAAATTGTTAAAATTAAAAAAAAAAAATCCTGAGGCAGGAGAAGAGGGCTGTCTCCACAGGAGTTCCTTGCAGTTTCCACTTGTTGGAGGAACTTGAAGGACAGAAACGAGGAGATGTTGGTATGGTTAGCGGGGGCTGGGCTGTGAAGACGATGAAGGTAGGACACTTGCCAGGTGGGTAGCCATGATGATGCCTGGGCCACCAAGGAAAAGGAGGAATGCAGAATGCACAGCCGGCAAGTAGAATGCGGACCTAAGTATCCAGAAGCATCTCCATCAGTTAGATTTAGAATAATAATATGCATGGAATAAATAATTCCAGTGGGATGGTAGATGCATGGAATATACCAGTATTAGCAACAATGGCAAAATTCTTAACGCACTAAAGTTGTACTTAAAGAGCTAAGAGGACTAATGATGTCCAGAGAAAATATAAAACTTGCTTAGCCACCAAACGGACACGTGTACAATAATTAATTTTAGTGGCTCCCACTTGTTTTATACCAACAACCTGCTGTTCACGTTGATGTCTTGATTAAGTAGCACTGCAGAACACCCACACCTGAAGCCGAAGAATTCCGCAGCTTTTCCGACTTGCTTAATGGAAGAGCTGCAGTTAAAATTGTTTTGATACCTATGTTTATAAACTTAAAAAGTGGGAAGAGTTGGTGAATTTCTGGTAAAGCCATTTCTGTTCCATGTAACAGACACACAGTGAATATTTGCTTAGTCTTTGTTTAACATTTAAGTGAAACTAACATGAAAAGAAATAGGGACATGGATATGATTCTGAGATGAATGTTAGTCTTAAAAAGTAGAAATAAAATGTGGAAAATGTTTCAGAAAAAGAAAATCAATGAAATTAAAACTGAAAGTTACTTCTTAGATAACTTTTTAACTGAGTCCAAATTGGAACGAAATTTTACTTACCTAAGGCGATTCCTCCATGAGGGGGCGCTCCACAATCTAAAGCCTGGAGCAGATGGGAGAGCATTTTCACATCTTCCTGAAATTCCAAAAGATAACTCAGCTTAAGTACCTACTGAGGATCACTAAATGTCATACAATAACTTGAAGGTGCTAAAGGGAAACCAAAGTTCAACAAACAAAGAAACCTTAACAGGTTTGCAGTTTAATGTTTAAGTCAAGTGTATAGATGATTATAACACACAGAAAAGGTCATGTGAGTAGTCTTAGATCAACCAAGGACAGAGATGTGGGCTCAGGAAGGTAGGGAGAAGAGCAGGAGACGTCCTGTCCAGGAGCTAAGGAATGAGGGCACTCCACCAGAAGACAATAGTATCAAATGCTGCTGCCAGGCTCTAGGAGAGCTGGAGGACCGAAGCAGGCCGCTGGAGTTCATGGCCATGAGTGCACTTGGAGGGGCAGGACATGCAGAAATTGAGCATGTCTGGAGATGGTGCTCCATCCAGGCTGTGGATCAAAACTGTGGGGAACGTTCAACGAACACTTAGCGCTTTTATTTATTAATTTAAAATGTCTATCTATTTAATTATTTATTGTTATTTTATTTTATTGGGGGCTCTTACGGTTCTTATCACAATCCATACATATATCCATTTAAAATACTTTTATTGGGGGCTCTTACATCTTTTATTACAATCCATACAATCCTCCAATATGTCAAACACATTTGCACATATGCCACCATCATCATTTTCAAAGCATTCTCTACCCACTTGAGCCCCTGATATCAGCTTCCGATTTCTTTCCCCTTCCTCCCCCCATATATTCATTTTGTCAAACACATCTTTACATATGTTATCATGATCTTTTCAAAAACATTTTCTTTCTACTTGAACCCCTGGCATCAGCTCCTCATTTTCCCTCCTTCCTCTCCCCACCCTCCCTCTCCCATGCCACCTTGATAGTTTATAAATTCTTTTTTTTCCCCATGTTCTACACTGACTTTTCTGCTGTCTATTCCCATGGGATGGGGGCCATATAGCAATCATTGTGATTGGTTACCCCTTATTCCTCACCCGCCCCCACCCTCTACCCTCCTATTATTGCTGCTTCCCTTAATGGTCCTAAGGGGTTTATCTGTTAGATTCCCTTTGTTTTGAGCTCTTATCTGCACCCAGTATACATGTTCTGGTCTAGTCAGATTGGTAAGATAGAATTGGGGTCATGGTAGTGGGGGGTGAGAGGGGAAGGACGCATTAAAGAACTAGAGCAGCAGTTCTCAACCTATGGGTCTCGACTCCTTTGGGGGTAGAACGACCCTTTCACAGGGGTCGCCTAAGACCATCAGAAAACATATATTTCCAATGGTCTTTGGAACAGAGACACCGCTCTTCTATCCGTCTCCAGGCGGGTCCACCCACATGCAGATATGCCCACATAGGAGTACCCAGTGTGAAGACTGTTACCCATGCTACACAATGCTTTAAGACAAAGTTTTATTTACTTGTAATTAGAAATAAATATTTCACAATATATGACATAGTTTTTGTGGTTAATTACTTTCGATTTTTAATAATGAAAATGCATCCTGGATATCAGATATTTACATGATTCATAACAGTAGCAAAATTACAGTTATGAAGTAGCAACGAAAATAATTTTATGGTGGGGGTCACCACAACATGAGGAATTGTATTAACCTGCATTAGGAGGGTTGAGAACCATTGAACTAGAGGGAGGCTGTGTGTTTCATTGGTGCTATACTGCACCCCGACTGGCTCTTCTCTTCCATAATTATAGCCGTTCTGACAGCGGGGTGTCCAACTGACTACTGATGGGCTTTGGGTCTCCACTCTGCTCTCCCCCACATTCCCACTGATACGGTTTTTGTTTGTTTTGTTTTGGGTCTTTGATGCCTGATATCTGATTCCATCGATACCTCATGATCACACAGGCTGGTGTGCTCCTTCCATGTGGGCTTTCTGAGCTAGATGGCCGCTTATTTATCTTCAAGCCTTTAAGACCCCAGACACTTTATCTTTTGATAACCAGGCATCATCAGCTTTCTTTACCACATTTGCTTATGCACCCATTTGTCTTCAGTGATGAGATAACTGAGAGCTTTTAATTGAATTGGTCTGGGGGTGGGTGCAAGGCACTAGTGTGGTTGTTTGTTTTATACTTTCCAGGTGATTCTGTGTAGTGTGTAGTCAGGGCTGAGTACTGGTGTCCAGGGAAGACCAGGAGCAATGTATTCTCATGGACTCTTGTGAGAAGGACTGGGATAATCAGAGAAATTGATGATTGGAAGCTTCGACTTGGGGAAGAGAAAAGTGAAGGGTTCACAAGGACCTTAAAACTAAAGAGGACTCCTCCAATCCTGCTTTCTAAAATAAAGTTCTTACCCCCTCCCTCACATCTGACAAGTGGATCTTTTTGGATCATACTCTCAAAACTTCCTTCCTGGGAAGAGAAACCCCAGGGGAAGGGAGACAGCGGTAGGTGTAAGATATGAAAAGAATAATTTATAATTTATCAAGAGGTCACGAAGGTGGGAGGGGCGGTAAAAAGAGGAGCTGATACCAAGGGCTCAATAGAAAGTAAAAGTTTAGAAAATAATGATGGCAACATATGTATAAATATGCTTGATACAATTGATGTGTGGGTTGTTATAAGGCTGAAAGAGCCCCCCCCACCACCAAAATGATGTTAAAAACAAACAAAAATCTACCTTCCTGAAACCTACCCAAGCATACTACAAAATCACCAACAAAGTTCAAGTTCATTTCCTTCTCCATTTTAACATTTTCTTATAAATTAGAACTAGGTTAAGGTTTAAAGATCAGTTTTCCAGTCAACAAATCGTATCTATTTAGTTTCATTAATTGCACATCCCACAATGTAATATCGCTTACTCTACTTCCTCCCTGCTTCCTGTTCCCATTCTTCCTTTTTTTCTAACTCGTCTGTTCTTGGCCCACGGGTAAATGCTGCCTTATTTATTTTTTTTAATCACACATGGTGGATTATACTAAGGAGTGTGTAATTCCTTAAAGTTTCTCTTATTGCTCTCTTATAAACCTATCTTTTGGATGGCAGAAAACTGAGCCACGGTGGTGAGTTCACTTCCAGATCTGAAACGTGACTAAGGGCTATCATCTTGGGGGTTCCACCAGTCTCTATTTGACCTAAGCTTTTTTTTCATGATTTTAAGATGTGTCCCCATTTTTATCCTACTCTAGCGAAGACTCTTGTGATCCCAGAGAAGTCATGAGTGGTAGCTTTCAAGTTTCTGGTCTCTGGGTCTTGGAGGCTGATTATTTACAAGGTCCATCAATCCACTGGACTAATTGTCTTCCTGCAGCTTCATTTTCTGGACTTTCCTTTTGTCTGATGGGAAGAGACCAATATTTGCACCTTAGATGGCCGTTCAAACTGACCGGTTCTTAGGTCTGCATTTGTACTATTTTTCTTTTCGAAATCCCAATTACCTCACTCTCTAGTATTACAATTTTCTGCTCACTTTCCCCAAAGGTAAAGTAGTGCATCAGTTAAATGGCTCTCTCTCTCAAGCATTATCAACTATTACACTCAGTCCACAGTTAGTTGTTAGGAGCTTCGGTTTAAAGCCACATTTCCTGGGTTACAGTTCCGCCTTGGCGTCCGTTTGTGCTGCGTGACTCTAGGCAAGTTAATTAATCTTCCTTAGTTTTCATCTTGAAAATGTAACTGATACACTACTTATAATAGTCAGGGTACCGACCTCATAAAGTAATTGTGAGGACTGAGTGAACACGCATAAACTCTTAAACAGTGCCTACAAACACTATACCGACATCAGCCATTCTTTTTGTTCCAAACAGTTTTATTGGCCTATAATTCACATATCATACAAATTCAGTCGTTCAAGCACACCAAGGAGTTGTATAATCATGAGCCATTATTTTCGTTTACCTTTCAAAGTCTCGCACTAAAGATGATCTGATACTATTCTATATTGAATCATCCATTCATACCAAATGTTTAACAAAACTGAAAAATATTCTAGCAAAAAAATACGACCAGATTAAGAGATGATGTTACCTTTAGTATTGCTGCCAGGACGTAATGCTGTAGTTCTGCACTGTGAATCCGGATAGAGCCTCCTCCTATCTCACTGCCATTTAAAACCAGGTCATAGTGTTGGCTACGGACCTAGGAGAGTCATACAGCCTTAGGTTAGAAAATAATTCTGGCTTTCTGTTGCATAGGCTAAAGATACTATTGCTACTTCTGAGACACAGTATGAACTACTGGTTCTATCTCAACAATTTCTTCTGGCGCAACCAGTATTGGGTCAACCTTGAAAAATGAAGCTCTTTGCCTTTATATTCACACATGTCCTTTTCATCTAGAAGCACAAAGAAGGTACCTTTTCAGGCGCAGAGTATAGGAGGTGGATGTCACTGGGGTGAGGAGCAGTAAAAGGGTGGTGGGCTGACTCCAGCTCTCCGGGACTTTCCTCCTTTGGAAGGAAGAGTGGGAAATCCACCACCCAAAGAAAAGAGAATAGAGCTGGGTCACGGAGCACCATTCCTCTTGCTTCTAGAAGGTCAGCACATTCTAGTCGTAATTTTCCCAATAGAGAGCACTACAAACAGAAGGTATAAACACTGCATTAACTGCTGGGACAGAGTCAGTAACTGTGGTACAATGGGTACTTAGTAAGGCCCTTCTAGTAATGCATAAGGATCCCTGGGGGTCCACTCTCTGGTTAAAGCACCTGGTTGCCAGCAAAAGGGTCAGCAGTTCAAATCTACCAAAAACACAGGAGAAAGATGGGGTAGTCTGCTTCAGTAAAGAAACCGTAGGGGGCAGTTCTATTTTCTAGAGAGTTGTTATGAGTTGGAGTTGAAAGCAGGCTTGGATTTCTGAGTTTAGCCATCCAACTTCTTGTAATTTCCACACAATAATAGGATGAACTACACAAATAAGAGGGTTGTGACACACCATGGGGATTAGATAGCTTGCTAATAATACAAATAAGTACATGGAATCTGTGAGTGTGGGATCATGCAAATAAAGCAGAGTAGAGAGTGCTGTGGGAGGGATGGCTGGTGTCAGAATTGGTGAGAAGGTTGGATAGAAGAAGAATGTTTGACCTCCACAGTACAAGTACCAGCCTTGGGCTGATGCTGATCTTGAAGGTCTTTCCTCCCCGGAATAGAGTTAGATGAGGTCAAATGAGGCCCCTGTCATGGCATTTCTGTAGCATCAAATGACATAAACTTGGACTATGAAGTCAGGCTGTTCTCTTGATAAATGATCAGCCCAAAATAGAGCTCTCTGCCTGTCAGTAGATGAAGATCTGACCATCACTGTCAGATTCAGTCAAGTGTCCTGGTGACAGAGTGGTTAAGAACACAGGCGCCAGAGCTTGGTAGGCCTGGGTCTGAATTTCAGTTTGGCCATTTACTGCAGCTTTAAACATTTATTCCGAAAGACTGAAGACGAGCTAAGATAAAGTGTGTGTTCTTAGTCATCTAGTGCTGCTATAAAAGAAGCAGTACGAGTGGGCGACGGAAACAAACAGAAGGCTGCTCCTCACAAGTTTGCAGGCTTAGAAGGCCACATTCAGAGCCCGGGCTCTAGGGGAAGTCTTCCTCTGTTGACTGTATTCCTTCTATTCCTTGTTCCTGGCTGATCTTCGTGTGGCATGGCATCCATCATCCTCCTTCTCTGCTCACCTCTCCGTCTTAGTCAGCTTTTAGAGCTCAAAAGAGGTTGGCTGATAGGGCTTCTTAACAAAGAAAACCCTTTCCCAAATGGGATTACAATACTTTTGGGGATACTATTCAATCCATAGCGATATGTGAGGTGCAGGATCTGACAAATTATATGAATGGCAGCTATTCTGATGATTTCCTCACAGCTCCTGAAGGGTAATGGTTAGGGTTTGATGAGTGGCCCACAGTTTTATTCAAAAGAGCGAGCTATTATTAGAGAATTGGTATGTACTAGAGGTTAGTGGGTAAGAATATGAATTTGGGGTAAGAAACCTGGCTCCTCCACTTCCCAGCTGTGTGACCGTGTACACATTTTTAACCTTTATACCTTACTTTTATTATCTTGTCTTCTGCGTTTAAGAATTCATTGCAAGGGACACATATAACTCACAATCATGGGTTAATTAGAGACATTAACAGTTTACATACAATTCAGGATCAGAAATGCTTGAGATACAGTTCTTTAGTGAGGAACCTCTTCTCACACGCTCACAGTACTTCTCTCTGGTCCTTGGCCTCTTAGCCTTCTAGCCCCTTGGTCTCTCCCGGTGTGGGAATGTTACACAGCTGTTCATAAAGACCCAAGAGGTCCCCCACGCCTCCAGTAAGCCTTAGCTGAAGGCGCTTAGCTCTGACTCCAGGAGTCAGCACCCCTCAGGCCTCCTGCCCAAAGGCACTCGGTCTCTTTGCTTCATGGGGGAAGGAAGCCCAGCACTGTCTCCGGTTGGTTTCCTCCTTTTATGCTGCTACTTCTGTCTTTGCTTCTTGTCTCTCACTGTCTGTGGTGTAATCACAGCCCAGCAATCTTGGGTCCCAAGGACTCCTGGTGCTTCTTTTCTGATGGTTGTGACACCCCCCTTTCTACTTGATAGATGACAAAATTGACATCCCCACATTAGGGTTCCATAGACCTTATTTGCATGACCCTGCCCCAAGCATTTATATTATTAGCAAGCTATCCAACCCCTTGGAAAGTCACAGACACTTCATGTTTGCATAGTCCTAGTCAGTTATTTGGTTGGGATGACAAAACCTACAGCTAGGAGGACCATACCAAGTAATTCACGGCACTGCCATAGGGCAAATATAAATTAGAGGAATGATCTTGGTAAAATACTCGTTATATACTATTACTATTATAAAGAAATCATGCTAAAGAATATTAATTTATACATATATCTTCAAAATTCATGTTTGACTTCTGTATCTTTTGCAGATCCCTGTCTTAAGAATAGTGACTGTGACCATGTACGGTTGCATTCAGCTGCCAGCTGCTGCTCTTGCGGAAACAGGGACCCCCAACCAAGGTGGGCGAGGGATACCTGCTAACCCAGCAGCTCTCCTGCAAGCTGATTGCCGCTCATTTTCAGGGATAAGAATACATTCTGTTCAAGTCTTGGGAACTACCAAATATTCTTTATCTGAAAAATCTTCTAAATGAACTTTTTTTTTTTTTTAACGATCATTCAACTAATACCAAGAACTCTGTGTAAGGAGTGTTCTAATTAGAGTCAAATTAAATCCATGTGAGTAATGCCAACAGAGGCTGGTAATTGATGAAAACAACAACAAAAAACCTATGGGTAAATTTTACTTATTGCATTATAAAATACTGAAAGACAAAATATTTATTGATAATGTTATCATTAAGAGTAGCTCCATTTTAAAAAAATTAAATGTTGACTTCAAATATATATTATCAACAGCACGTATTTGTTCCCTACCGTTTTCGTATGCTCGCCAGCAGTTAGTAGGATCACATCTTCTTCTTGGGGCTCCAGAAGTCTAATTAGCTCCAGTGTTTGCTCCTCCATTATGGATTTAGCAACTGGAGAATTCCAGTTGCTATTGGTTTTCAGGAATACAGGTAAGACTTCCTATGATAAAGATAAAGATTTGAGGTCTGAGGGACTGGCCCCAATCTGAGACTGGCCCCAATCCCAACTATGTGGACAGCCCCCTGTCCCCGCAGAAGAATTCAATTCAGAGGACAGCACCAAAGCTACAGCTCAGGGAGAGGGACATGTCTGATCAGAGCACACAGGAGAAAATGAAAGGGGAGAAAGAGAGAGTGGAACCCATCCTGGCCTACCGAGCCCTGAGGACCAAATTCCCGCTCAGAGCAGGCAAGGCACAGAGAGGAACAAATGGCCGGCCCCACTACGAGACACAAGGTCCCTCACTGACCCATAACACTACAGGGGATAACACCGGAGACACAGTGTGGGAATTTTACTAAATCTGACCCCATCACACTGAGGCCAAACACTAAGGGTGTGCAATAGAACAGCAAAGGGAGTGGAATGAAGTCCTCCGGGAATACTAAAAATAGACTTTGGGTCCAGGGTGTGGCACCCCATCAGACCCCAGATGCTATATCTCTTGATAGCTGGGCACCATCAACTTTCTTCACCATGTTTGCTTATGCACACTTTTGTCTTCAGCGATCGTGTAGGGAAGGGTGAGCATCATGGAATGCCAGTTTAATAGAACAAAGTGTTCTTGCATTGAGGAAGTACTTGAGTAGAAGTCCATCTGCTACCCTAATACTAAACCTATAAATATATGCACATAGATCTATTTCCCCATCGTCTCATATATATGTATTTATATATACATATAGGCATGCCTGTATTTAGACTTCTATAAATGCCTTTTGCCTCCTAGTTCTTTCCACTATTTCCTTTTACTTTCCTCTTGTCCCACTATCATGTTCACCCTTCATTTGGGTTTCAGTAATTCCTCTTGGTTACACTGCCCTTGATCAAGCCCTACCAGGCCTCCTACACCCCCCTCGCCACCGATTTTGGATCACTTGTTGTTCCCTTGTCCCTGGGGTTGTTAAAACCCACTTCTATTCCCCCACCTCCCCCCTCTCCCATGTCCCCCCAGAACAGTCAGAACAAGCACCTTACTAAAGAGTTCACAGAAAAAGTCAGCCTTCCACTTAGGTTTAGCACCCTGAATTGTTTTCTCGTCTCCTGAACTGTGGGGAAGTAACTGTTAAACCTATTCCACTGGTGGTCTTTCTGTAATGGCAGCACTTCCTGTTGTTGGAAGTGTTTTCACTCACAGCAACCCCATGCCCAACAGAACAAAACACAGCCTGGTCCTGTGCCAACCTCACAACTGACATGTTTGACCCCATCGTTGCAGCCCCTGGGTCAATCATCTTGTCCAGGGTCTGCCTCTTTTTTTGCTGTCCTTCTATTTTACTCAGCATAATGCCCTTTCCCAGGGACTAGTTTCTCCTGACATGACCACAGCACATATCTTTTTTTGGTGTGTTACTTGGTTTTTCAGGAGACAGTTTTTGTTCAAAATGTAAAAAGCGATTTCAAGGTGATGGTCTCAGTTAGTACAATTGGTTTGGTCAGTTTTAAGACTCTGAGTCTTGTTTTGTAGTTTTCTCCCTCTCTAATCAGGATTATTCTATGGTGACCCTGTTTATACTGATTATGGTGGGAGCTGGGAACCAACTAATTCCTCTAGTCTCTCTTTCTTTTGACTTTGGTTACTTTCTTACCCTTTTGCCCTTGAGTAGAGACCAATAGTTCTATGTTGCATGGCTACTTGCAACCTCTTAATGTTCCAGATGTTATTCATGAGGATGCAGATGAATTTTAGGCGAACTGACTGAGTTGCCTCATAAGACAATAATCCAAAGGTTTAAAACCCAAAAAACTATTCTTGTAAGCTGTCTAGCTTTGTTTGAAGAGTCTCTGTAGTTGTATGTTCAATGGATAGATATGCGTGCCCATATAGATCTGTCTTTACATGTGCACATGGATAATTTCTCAAATCTTGAGTCTCTTGCAACCCGAGAGACTCATCTTCTGGCACTGTATCAGAACAAGGTTCTGGTGCTCCTCCTAAGGTTTTCACTGGCCAAGTGTGCTAGGCAGGGTTCTTTAGAGAAACAGAACCAGGACATTCACCGTATATACTTGTGTATAAGCCAAGTTTTTCAGTACAAAAATGTGCTGAAAAACTGGGGTTCGGCTTATACACGGGTCAGTGGTACCAATGGCTTTAAAGGAAGATGTTCAACTGGCACTGAAGGCACTGAGGGAAGGCAAGGAATTGACCCAATACCAATCCAGATGTTTGCACAACTGGATGCAAAGCGGGATGCTCTCAATCATTTATGCTAAGATAATTGGAAGATACCTGCATGACTAACAGACTGGAAAAGATCTCTATTAGCCCACGCTGAGAAAAGTGATTGGACAGAATGTGGAAACAGTCAAACAATATTGTTCATATCATACACAATACAATTTGCTAAAGATAATTACAAAATAGTTACAGCAGTATATTAACAGAAATATACCAGAAATTCAGGAACCCAGGTGGTATAGTGGTTACATGTTGGGCTATAATTCATAAGGTCAGCCGTTCAAAACCACCAGCCACTCTCATGGAGAAAGATGAAGTTTCCTACTCCTGTAAAATTAGTCTTGGAAACCCACCAGAGTGGCTCTACCCCTGGTTCTACAGGGTTGCCATGAGTTGGAATCAACTTGTGGCAGTGTGAGTTTAGACCAGAAATTCAAGTTGGATTCAGAAGCCCTGGCAGCACCATGGTTTAGGTATTCAGCTGCTAACGTACAATGCACCCCACAGGTCAAAAATGTGGATGCCTGCTCCCACATGGTTCAGAAACTCCATGAATTTGAATTGGAGCTGTCATGTATTAGAATCAACTTGATAGCAGACTTGCTTTCTTGGTTTCTTTTCTCCCTAGCACACCTAGAGAACACTCTCATGCTTAGCTTTTTTCCCAGTGCTGATTCAGGAGTTCTGAGCACACACAAGGGGGTTTTAGCTGGGCACAAGTGGTGCTTTCCTATGGCAAAAGAGAGCTCACATCTAGCCCTACAGGTACCCCTGCAGAGGATTTCCCAGGGTGTCACGGTGTTGTCCATTTCCCTCTGCATTGCTTGTTTGAAATGTCATCTTTGCCCGGAAGCGGTTTTAGCTCCGCCTGCTTCTCATGCTGATCTGTCTCAGGTCTCAGGGAGATTCACCAGCTCTCTACCTCACCCTTTACCAAGTGCACAACCTAAAAGTGACATGGCTAATTTGAGCCCCTTTAAAAATTAGGCTGCAGCCTAATATAAAGGATTGTTTAAAAAATTAAATTCATTTAACCATATGAAAAACTTACTTAGTTGACTCAAACCACTGTGGAACCGCTATCCTAACGTATTTTCTTCTTTCCTTGTGGAAAATACCTTTATTTTTCAAACTTACAGTATGAGACATAGGAATATGATGGCGGTACAGGTAATTAGTTTTTCAATCACAGATGTAACATTTTTATAAATGAAGGGGCTTCAAAAACACTGTGGAAAAATTTCATTATCTTTTAATTCCAATTTCCCAAAAACTTTTTGAAGCCCCTTCTTATATGGAATTTTTTATACCCTCTTTTTTTAAGTGAATCATTACTATGTACATTTTTTCTATATTATAAGCTCTTAAGAAACAAAGTTTTAAACAGGAACTTTAATACCCTGAGATTAGCATAATCTTGTGGTTATAAAATTAATATAATAGTTCCCATGGACTTAATTTTGCTGTAGATGACAGTATGAATAACACAATATTTCCATTTACAATCCTTGCTTTAGAAGAGATTACAAATTACCAACTCCAAGAGAGTGAATATTCTTAAAACTACTGGTTTCAAAACAATATTTCAAGAGATAAGGTATGAAAATGCCCAATTATCACTCATTGTTTGCCTTCTGACATCTACTATCTACCAAGCCACAATAAAATGAAATGTGCTTGTGAAGTGTAATCACATGTCAAAAAGGCAGTAGAGGCAGAACAATGCATTCAATTTTTCTTTCACACCAACTTTCATGCCTCCTTTTAACCATAGGTGCATGGTCTCTGACAGATATTCTGTTGACTTGAACTTGTGTGAAAGTGTAGGGGTGGAGTTCAACCTGTCAATCAGAATTGGCCTGGAGATGCCTCCTTGGGGTGTGGTCTTTTAAAAGAAAGACACTTTTTCTCTGCCCTTTGCTTTCCTCCTGACCGGGCCTCTGGGTCTGCCTTCAGGGCGGCTTATGTGGCCCTGCCAGGTCTCTACTGATCTTGGATCTGTGCAACTCTGTACCCACCAGCCTGGGATCACCCTGCTTCCCACTTGACCTTTCTGTCTGGCTAGAGGGGTCTGGATAGCATTGGATCCAGGCATTGAGTTGGAATGGGCTGGAATGCCTTTTTGATATAAAATTACTACTTAAAAGAAAAACAGTTTTTTATTATTATTACTTTTTAGCAAATGGCCCAGGGTCAGAAATCCGTTCTTGATATACAGCTCTTATACATATATGTGCCATTGGTGTAATTCTCTAGACAACCTAGCCTAACAAGTCTCTGTTTGTATTCCTAACTGTCTTTGTTTATCAAAAACTAAGGTTGGATTTTCACATTTCTGATTAAGGATGAATCAGATCACTTTGTACTGAAGCCTTAGGAGGACATGATTATCAGCACTTAAAAAAAATAATTTTATTGGGGCTCATACAACTCATCACAATCCATATACACATCCATTGTGCCAAGCACATTTGTACATTTGTTTTCAGCACATTGTTAATGTAGTTTTTGTGGTAAAATTAGGTGCCTCGGCTGATATTTGGGTCGACTTATACTCAAGTCTATACGGTAATTTTAAAAATAAAAGGAAGAAACATAGGATGATCAAAAGTAACAAGACACTTAAATTGAAGACCTCAAGCAATTAAGTCAAAATATTAATCCTCAAAAGAAAAAAACTGCTGATTAACTCACCTGATTAAACTGTTCAGCTGCAAATTTTCTAATAGTTTCAATATCTTTCCTTTTTAAATATTTCTAGAAAAAGAAAAACAAAAGAGAATTAATTAGTATAAAACACTGGCTCCATAAACATGCTTATATCACATGGAACACAAATACATTTTAGGCCTCCTCAGCACAGGAGTGGGCTTCTGTAAGGATTTAGTTACTGTGTTCAAAGCATGTTAACAGACTTGCTAATTATGCAATTCTCACTGGAAATAGCTGTAAATGTAGAAGACTTTGCATATGCATTATCGCATGATAAATTCTCAAAATGAGTCTCTACAGTAATTTTTGAAGAAAAATATAACTTTCAGATCAGTAAGATATTCAGAATTTTATATTTCAGATTGTATGTGTACCCTTTCTCCTTTTTTAAAACTGTGATATACAAGGATGAATCACAAAGCATTTTGACAAGGTTTCCAGTTCATATACATGTTCAGTGCAAATGAAACATGTCTAGCCCTGGCTCTGTGTGTGGCTGGGCTGAGAAGGTCACGGAGGCAGTGTGTGACCTTGTCTGACTTCACAGGGGTTGGGTGGGAGAAAAGAATCACCATTGTCAGCATCTGCCGTCTATGGCCGATTCCGCTGACGCCGAGCATCATCCCTGCCTTCACACCCTCGAACTTGCTTTTCCAATTCTGGCTTCAACTGTCCCTTCCACGGCACTTCTATTTCTCAGCTGCAATTCATTGTAATGGTCAAATAGAAGTCAGAGGCCACACTCGCAGTAATGGATATTCTGAGGGAAGTTCGCAGGTGGTAATTTAAGACACAATTCTAGCCAGCGTAGCCTCTTCTCTGCTGTGCCCATAGGCCAGCCATCTCTGGCCGTTGGCCTGTCAGTCCACTCAAGTTTCCTGCCCAAAGGCACCGAGCTTCACTTTGTCTGTGGGTGGGGAGTCTCTTGCTGTCTCGTGGTTCTGCTGTCACTGCTCCTCTGCCATCCTGGTGTCCCAGCTTTCTGTCCCTGGATGAAATTCAAAGTGCAGGGATCTCGGGGTCCAAAGGACCTCAGGGTCCACTTCTGCCTCTTTTTTCTTTCTTCGCTTCTTGCTTCTGAGACGGCTCATTTTATATCCAGTAGAATGACACAACTGCTCAATCACTAGGGTAGAGTTCAAAGTTTTTACAATCACAATTAACTCCGCTAACAATCACTTACAACTGAATCGTATTATCCTATCACTGTATCTTTCTCCACTTCCTCTTACTCAACTCAGAGAGAAAAAGCTATTTGGTAGGAGTTGCAGAGACTATGGCCAGACGGGGCCAACTAAGTAATTCGACGTCTCCACAGTTGCCGACAACTTTTCTCAGTAATGGACATATCTTAGTTTCATTTGAACTAAAAAACAAAACATTGATCCAGTAAGAACAGTGATTTTAGGTAAGGTGATCAGACGTCCCGCTTTTGGCGGGACAGTCCCAATTTTAAACAATTTTTCCCATGTCCTGAAGCATTTTCAAAATGTCCCGATGTTTGGAAAGAATGCACGACAAGCTAGGGTACACGGTTTCCGGCTGCCAAGTGGCTATTTCGCCAGGATATGAGTTTTATCAATGGTGTCCCGCTTTACCAATGTTAAAATGTGGTCACCTTATTTTAAGGGGCTCTACTGGGCCAATTAAATTCAAGGTTCAGAAGGTTATGGTGCATATATAATTTTATTCCAGAGGAGGATATTACATAGTTGCACTGAAGAACTTTTTTCCTGTTCTGACAGTGGAACCTGCTCATTCTCCGAGGGCAGCAAGGGCTGCGCTGTGAGCATTTCACTGGGAAACTCCCCTACCCATCCTACCGCCCTTTCAGACTGCTTCTTACTCCCCAACGCAAAGTACACTGACAAGCAGAAGAATTATTTAAGGAAGGGCTAGAGTATGGAAACATAACCTTCAAAAGCATACAGATCTGCTGAGGACCAAATACTTCACAATTTTCTATTTTTGTTTATTTTCTACGAATTTATAGCAATACTTTCAGTTTCCTTCTTTTACACACACACACACACACACACACACACACACACACACACACACTCACACTTCAAAAAGTTCATGGGAAGATGCCATTATTTTTCATTTTACGTGAAATTTTTGAAGCTCCCTCTGTCTATATATATATGTTTGCATATAATATATGTTAAAAAATAATTTCCCATTTCACCCTTTTATGTGTATCAACTCAGTGACCTTAGTTATGTTCATTTTGTGCAACCATAACCACTTTCCATTTCTAAATCTTCCATCACTCTTAATAGTAATTCATTATCATTTAAACAATAACTCCTTCTTGACCTCTCCCACCAGTTCCTGATAATGATGAATACAACTTTGGTCTAAATGTAGTATGTATTCTTTTGTGACTGACTTACTTCACTCACCATGGTTCATGTAGGTTGGCGCATGTATTAGGATTCTCTTTAGGGGTGAGTAACATTTCACCTATGTGCGTACCCCATTTTGTTTGTGCATCCATCTCTTGATAGAGTCTTGTGTTGTTTCTACCTTTCGGCTATTTTGAGTTGTGCTGCAATGAACCTGTGTCTGCGAAGCTGGGTGTGTCTCTGCACTCAGGTCTTTTGGGAATGTAGCAGTGGAATTGCTGAGTCTGACAGCAATTCCCTAGAACTTCTTGAGGCACTTCAGTGGCTGCACCATGTTCCAGGTTTTTAAAAAATTCTTTACTTTTCCTAAATAGCACAATTAAGTAATAGTTGTAGGGCAAGGAACAAGGCATGGGGTACAAAAAGGTAAAACCCTGGTCTGCCCACATACTCTACTTGGGGAAGACAGAGAGGGTAAATAACAGGAAGCACTGTGTTTACTGAACACATGAGGCACGTCTGGATTGGAGGATGGATGTCCAAGACCTTTCTGCTGAACATAAGAAGTACATCTAAGATTCGCAGACCATTCTCCGTCCCTGTCTGAATATACTGATCTGTATCCAATGAGTCTGCTGGTGCTCGGTGACGCTCAGTTGGTTCTGACTCTGTGTCCAACAGAATTCTTATTTACATGCATCAGAAATCCTTCTTATTAACTTACTTTCCAAACAGGTCGACTAACTACAGGAAAGAAATAGGTAGGAAGATTAAAGCCACCATGCAAGAGCTTGCTAGCGGTCACACAGGGCTAAGAGGCTTTGGTAGGATATTAAGTACTATTTTATGTGCACCATTGGTGGAAGTTAACTCAAATGACATACATTTCCAGGAGTACTTTATAACAGGTTTCATTATTCTCTGCTGACATTATCAGTATTAGGGATGCTATTGGGCTTTATGTAAAATACATATTTGTGTTTAAAATAATTGTCCTTTCTGAAGGTCAGCTGTGCTAACATTGACCCCTTTACTCCCACACCCGATCTAGTGAAAGCAGAGCCGTGCTTTACTTACTGTTCCTTCAGGGATACATATGGCTTTGATGGTACCTTGGGGCTTGTTAAGCACATCTTGAAGAATTCCAATCTTTGTGTTTCTGAACACATCACTGATATCTATAATCTGGAAAGTAGGTTCCAAAGAAGGCGTGATTAAATGTGAATATAGAAATTTATCCCAAAACATTTGACAATCATTATTATTTACAAACATGAATGCTTACCATGGGTTGGTCTCTAAACAATGCTTAATATGTGCTAATTAATCTCATGCCAGAAAATAAGAGGTAGGCATTCTTTTTCTTTTTTTTACTTTAAATATTATTTTAATTTGTATGTTGGCTAAGCTTTCATGGAGTTTTACAATCTACCAATTTTAAAACTAAAAGAAACAATATTTTGTTTTCCTTGGCTGCCTCTTACACAATTGCAAAGTGACTGATTCTGTAGGATTGTTTCTGGTTAGAAGTCCGCTTCCATCTTTCATTTGAAGAATCATCTACCTTCATGCGTAAGTAGGGAAACAAGCAAGTGGTCATCCGTGAATCTGGGATTTATAGCCCTCACAAGTTTCAGACTGGAAAGGGGAGATTCCAATCTAGTTTCAGACTCTTGGAATTTCCTTTCGTAACCATCTAGGATCAAAGACTCAAACCCAGTAAGAATTCCAAGAAAAACTCGGTTCCAGGTATTTGGTAGGCATTCTTATTGGCCTCATTCCATAGATGCAGAAACTGAGGCCCAGAGAAGAAAGCAATTTACCCATAACAGAACTAGGAAGTGCCGGCGTCTGACTTAAGAATCACTGTACTGACCAAACCCAAGGATGTACATGTCATTCCAATACAAAGATGGGGAAATTGATGGGGGGTCTGGGAGGAAAAGGGGGGAGGGGGAAGGAGATGATGGCACTGGGGGAGCAGGGCACTAATTCACTCAGGGGGAGGGTATGGTTTATGTCACCACAGAAATGGGAGTGTGAGTGTAGACCCCACCATGGCCCGCCAAACCTTGAGGACAATGTAACCACATGGAGCAACTCATGAACAGAGGTCTACAGGGCCGGCCCAAATCAGAGCCAAACTCACCTCCTCTCTAGAAGTATGTGCTAGAGAGGACAACACTAAACCTACAGGTTGGGAAGAGGGGCTGGCCTGACACGCCCACACAGAAACAAACCAAGAATGAAAAGGTGAGCGAGGGACTAGACCTCACACTGGCACAGCAAGCCCTGAGGACAAGTCCCTGCACGGCACTGCTAAGGCACAGTGAGGACTGTAGAGCTGACAACAGCTCGAGACATTATGTCCCCTCCCTGAAGCATACCGCGACAGAGGACAATACTGAGGACACCCAGCAAGGTGTGGGCTCAGTCTGACCACCACCACAGTGGGGTGAACCAAGAAGGGAACATAACAGATCAGCAATGGAAGCAAAGCAAAGCTATGAAACTCCTGAGGAGCCCCAAAATAGACAACAGGCTAGGAGGGGCAGTTCCCAGAAGCCCCCCAGTACTAGTGGGAAGATAGTCATAAAAGAATTATGTATGCTTTTGTGTTTTTTTGCTTTGCTAGTTATTTTTCTCCTCCCCCGCCACCTTTTCACTCAATCATTTGGTTTTTTAGTCTTGTCTCTGTTATTGTTGTTTTGCCTACCTATATAAGATAGGCCTGGGAAGCAAACCTGAGGAGAAAGCAATGGGACCAACAGTTCCAGAGGAACTTGTGGGGAGAGGGAGGCAGGGGAAAGGAGTGATGAGCAAACAATGCCATAGATAGGGGGGCAACTAGGGAATAAAAATCAGTAAGGACGTAGACATCCTGTGGGTGTGGGAGCAGCAGCAATCTAGCTGAGAGGAAGTACTAAGAGGCAGAAGAAGGGTGAGCATGATGGTGGGGCAGGAGAAGGTAAAATGAAAACAGGAACAATCTAGGAGGCAAAGCTATGGAGAGAGGTATAAACATAGGTGTGTACATATGTAAATACATTAATTCATAAAAATGGCTTGGAACATTAAAAAAATATCAAACCCCTGCTGTTGAATTGATCTGTTCAATTGATCTCGATTATAGAGTTGGACTTCTCCGGGGAGTTTCCAAGGCTATCAATCTTAGGGATGTCGACTGCCAGCCACATTTTTCTTTGGCGGAGTGCCTTGATGGGCTCAAATCATCACACGTTTGCCAGAGTACCACTGGAGTCCCCTCTAGAAACACAGGACCCCCAAACCCACTACTGACCCCAAATTGCTGTTGAGTTGATCTGACTCATACTAACCCCTCAACAGGGTTTCTGAGCCGTTAAATCTTCAGGGAGCCAAGGAAGAGGTGGCGGGTTTGAACTGCGGACTCCTGGTGCGCAGGCCAGGGCTTACCTGAGAGAAAGTGGCGGCAGGGCTCTATGGTAGAAGGCAACAAAGTATTTTAATGTGAACACACCATCATTCTCTCTTACTGTAGCTTGGCAGCAAAGAAAAATACACAATAGTGTACAACTGGCTGTACATTTCAAAGTGGTGTAAGAGACGGCAGGACGATTGGAGCACAGTCCTGGGAGAGTGAGAAGAATCACCTTCATTCCAAAACGAGTGTCAGGCTTATCAGTGCCGTAAGTGGACAGAGCCTCAGCAAAAGTCATCGAAGGAAAAGGGACAGCCACAGGGTCTTTGTCCTTGGGCCAGGCGTACTGAAGCAAACCTTCAATTAGCCTCTGGATCCCAGTCTGGTCGACAAAAGACATCTCAATGTCAATCTGAAACCAAACAGCACACGGGAACTCATTGGAACAGCCACAATATTAATATTTACAGTTCCGTCTCTGTTTCTGAGTCACATAGGATTCTTCATCTAATACTTGATATTTGATTGGGGTGATTATATTATTGTACATCTGCTTTGTGCCCAGTACTATGTTAATACTTTTCATTTCCCCCAAAGAATAAATTATTAGTTATTCTTGAAATTATTTGAATTTGCTTTTATTTACGTAATCCCATTAGTGAGCACTATAGAAAAAGTTGAATAGCATAGAGAGAGCAACATAAATAAGTTACTGATAAGTAACTTAAAAATTATACTTTATCTCATAAGAACATAAAACAAGTCTAATATTATTGATAGTGCATTAATGATTAAATGTAGTAATATTATTGCATGATAAACATGTAAAGTAGACACAATTGAACAATTTTAATAGAAAACAAGAGAATTTATTTTAATTGCACTGTTATATGATCTGATACATGTTCTAAAGTAAATAAAATCACTTTGTAAATTTTAAGTTGTAGTAGCTAATAATTTTAACAAATGATAAAGACAGGTTTATTTTTGAATAAATTTATTTAATAAATGACATGCTTATTTAAAAATAAATCCAAGTCTTATTTCTTTGACTGAATACAACATATAGACCTAAAAAAAATTAAGATGAAAAAAAATAATATACTCATAGTTTTATGCTAATGCTTTTCATCTATCACCTTGTTTAGGTTCTAAAACTATTTGTGGCTCAATTCTCAGAGAGGCTAGATCACCTGCCTGAATAGTACAGTTGGGAGGTGAAGCTAGAGCTGATCTCAAATCTCTCCACCCCAAAGCACAACTTTTATACTTCTCCACTGATTAATATTCTATCATACAGAAACTAAAACAAAGTAATCTTCATTAATACATCCATAAACTAGATAGAAGCTGATGAAATACAAAGTTATAATATGGAATTAGCAGTTTTAATTTATGAGCTTTAAGGACTCTATCATATTGTGAATCGGAACTAACTCGATGGGACCTATCATCATATTACATGATTACAGCACCAAGGAATCAGTGATATCCCTTGGCTGATGACCACATGTCTTATTAAAAGGATACATACGGTGGACACAAAACTTTGCCTATCAAATGTATAAAATGGGATGAGAAATAAAGTGTGTAAGTCACCTCCCTTGTTCTGAAAATACTTGAATCTGTAACAGACAAATTATAACGCAGTACCTGAGTAAATTCAGGCTGTCTGTCTGGCCTTGAACCTTCATCTCGATAACATCGGGCAACCTGAAAATATCTACAATCAAGAAACAGCATTAACTGAGTCATGACTCCACAGAGAGACACTTCTCTCCGAAGATTTATGCCAATGCACGTGATTGAGAAAAAAGTCCACCAACAGGACATAAAGGGTTTTCTTATTCGTATGCTTTCATCTCAGCAGACACACAGCTGACCTGAGGAGTTGGCTGTTCCTCATCTGCTTTAGTACCTTTGGGTAGCCATGCATTTGAGCGGCATGGTAGGTATTTCATGTGTCTTTATCTATACCGGGGGCTTCAAAACGTTTGTGAGAAATTTCCATTGTCTTTTCATTCCATTTTTCATGAACCTTTTGAAGTCTCCTGGTTCTCTTATGTTTTGGCCAAACCGAATCACTGAATGCAGACCCACAAACACATTGTTTTCTTGTGTTATGCTTTTCCAACTCTCGGCATCAACTGCTGACATGCAGTTCTGTGCCAGAAGATCTTATTTCTCATTTCAGAGGTGTTTCTGTAATATTCTCCCAAATAAGATCATCTCAAACCCTTTCCTGGTAGCTTGAGACTCTCAATGAACCTCGAGTTTGTATTTTACATGTATGCTCTGAAGCCCTCATCAATCTACTTTCTCAAGAGCCAGGCAATTTTGTGTCTCTTTCCCTATTTTTTTTCTTCTTCTTTTTTCTTTTTCCTTTCTGATAAAAGATAGCATACAGAAAGTCCACTTGACCCTTCACATGATTCACAAGGAAAAGTTTACAGGAAAACAAACGCTCACCTGTCTAACCCACCAACCATCAGAAGCTGCTTAAATTGCTGAGGACTCTGAGGGAGAGAATAAAATTTTCCAGGTTCCCTTGATGGAACCACAAACTCTTTTGCACCCTTTTAATGAGAGAGAGAGAGAGAGAGAGAAAGAGAGAGAGAGAGAGAGAAAGACATTGTTAAAAACAAACAAGGTATTCCTGACTGGTGAAAGTTTTTATGTAAGTTCACTATTGAGATTAACTAAAGATCATCTTTTATTTCCTAAAAGTAGGTTTTAAATACTGACTTACATATAGTAGGTATTAAATGTATGCTTGCTAAAATGAATTCCCAAATCTGTTACAAGATAAAATGATTTTGTACATTATTTTCTATTCAAGTAACTTCTGCTTTGCTAAATTGAACTCTAACAGTTTTATAAATCCAGAGTCAATAAGTAAGAGTAAATATCAATGCTTAAGATCATCAGTTCTTAATAATCTAAAGAACCAATGCATTAAAGGTTTGCATCTATTAACTCGCAAGAAAACTCATGTAAAACAAAAGGATTCAGACTCAAAATATTCATCTACATAGTTTTCTCAACTTTTAGGGAAAGCTCCCTAAGGTAAATCTCCTGAAGCCAAGTAACTATAAAGGCAAAATGACCAAGCGTCATAACAAATAGCGATTATTAGCAGACTAATGTAGAGACAAACTTAGGGGCTAAAGAAGCCCTGGTGGTGTAGTGGTTATGGATTGGGCTGCAAACCACAAGGTCAGCAGTTTGAAACCACCAACTGCTTTGGAGGAGAAAGATGAGGCTTTTTATTCCCATAAAGAGTTGGTCTCAGAAACCCGCAGGGGTAGTTCTATCCTGTCCTATAGGATTGGTAGGAGTTGGATCAACTCGGGAGCCGTGAGTTTGGTTTGAATTTATTAAGGACTATACATACCCCTGGAGTCTTCTTAAATAATGTTGGCGTCTCAATATCTACAAACCCTTAAAAAAAAAGGGGGTGGGGAATGGGGAGAATCATCAGAATTGGGTAGTTAAGAATTTGGAATCTGCCAAACAATGTCTAGAGTCTACCCTTTAATTAATTAGTAATTTTGGTTGAAATAAATTACCATGCCTATTGGTGATGGTTTCCAAAAGTGCAAGCAGAGGATTTTCAAAAAATACTATTTTGTTGGCAAGGTTGACACTTATAACATGAATGAATTTTAATACTCATTGATGTCTTGTCTGCTGCACTATTCTGGAATTCTATTGATTCTGCTGGTGTAGCAAAACCAAAAATGAAACAACACAGAAAAACCAAAACAAACACAGCATGACAAAACAGGACTTATCTATGTGTTTAGTTTAACGCATGTATTTTTGCACTTCCAATAAGTGATGTACAGATATGAGAAAGAATTAAGAAAAGCCAGAGGAAATAACCAACAGGCTCTCCTGTCTTCAACAGTGACAGGAAATGAGATAATCCCTGGTGCGTAAGAAAATGTAACTGGCGCCATCTCCTTTAAAAGGGTTATCTGAAACTTGGATATTACTTATTGTAATATGTCTTTGGACAAAGCATCCTGGAAGCGAACCATTTCTCATAAAGCACCAACTGCAGTCAGGTTATTCGAGGCTGCTGGCAACAGCTTACCCAGCCTTGCTAAGGAGAGTATGCGAATAGAAGAGATGCATAAACGCAGAAGCGCACCCCAGGCCCCGCCCTTACCATGCAGATTGCAAAGGTATTCCCGCATTTTCATAACCATCTGGGACCTCAGCCTCAGGTTCTGCTGCATTTGGAAGCTGCGCAAGTCTAAGTAGCGGTACTGCAGACGAAGATTCTCTGTTTTCTAAACAAATTGAAAAGTTTATGCTTACATAATTTTTTTTCTTCCACCACTCATGTTAATACCCTTTCTTATGTTTAAGAGAAAAAAAAACAAGGTCTAAAAATTGGCAATAACTTAGCTTGTCAGTTTTGCTGCTCTTTACATACTTTTACAGAACACCCAAAAGATATTTTTAGATACAGAGTTTGAATTTTCAAAAGCTGTAACTTTCTTATGCACATTTCCTTTCATATTATACAGTAAACAACAAAAGCACATGAATAATCTAACACTCCAAATTTTAAGAACAATCAAACCATCAGACTGCCAGAAAATAAATAAAGCAGAATGTTTAGGAACTACCACCCCTAACAAAATGCTTAATGTTGTAGCAGTTAAACTGTTTCTTTAAATAAGGCTGGAAACACTTTAGTGATCGTATCAACTCTTTCTACATATCCTATTTTATTAGTAACAGGTGGCACCACCTTTACAAAGTCCTTAATTTCAAAGGGCAGCTTCTTGCAGGAATTCAGAAGCTCAGCTGTTTTAACTTTGACTTCAATCTCACCGGTTGGCATTTTCTGCGAGTGAAAAAGAGAGAGAGAGAGAGAGAGAGAGAGAGAGAGAGAGAGAGAGAGAGAGAGAGAGAGAGAGAGAAAGATTAATAAACAACAAAAACCAAGCATCAGGGCGTGTCCCAAAGCACTTTCATGTTCTATATGATCTGCGGATGCAAAATATAAGGGTGCTTATAAGACACTACCCCTACAACACAAATATCTGCCCATGGTTTTGATATTCCCGCCCACATTGAGGGGCCTGGGCGTGCTGTTGGGTAAGCATGGGACCACTGAATAGCAAGCTATCTGTTTCCATAGTCATTGTCTGGGGACTCTATGGCAGGTGGTTTTATGCACATTCGTAGCTGATGTGCTCCTGGGCAAATGTCTTGACAAAGGGTGTCTGTGTCGTAGTGAAAGTTTTGAAACCTCTAAGTTCATCTGTAGAACTTACAGAGCCCTAGTGTCTAACAGGTGCCCGGTCAATGTTGCCTGGATGTGCACACACCCTGCAAATGCACGTGGGTGAGATGTACAATTTCTTGAATACTAACTGGATTCTCTTGTCCTGGAGGGCGGGAAATGACTGTCCCAGACACTTGCACCACTGACTCCACAGGGGCTTCACATAGGATCTTCCTCACCGACGCAGCTGACTACAAAAGAGGGGGATCAGTGCCAGGAAACAGATGAGCTTAAGAGAACAGTAGCACCTATCATGCACAGTTCAGAAAACCTTACTATTCATGGCTTCATTGCTGTAACTGCCAGGGCTGCCCTGATGCCTTTATTACAGAATTTGTAAACTACATCCCTAATTTTTTTTATGTCAATGTATTGTATTGTTAACAATGGTGGTGATAAGTCATTTAATTACTCAGTTTCCTATACAGCTATTTTTCTTAATATCGTTTTATTAGGTGCTCATACAACTCATCACAATCCATACACATCAATTTTGTAAAGCACATTTGTACATTCAATGCCCTCATCATTCTCAAAACATTTGCTCTCCACCTAATCCCCTGGCATCGATTTTTTCCCCTTT
The DNA here is from genome assembly GCF_050624435.1 of Tenrec ecaudatus. Lineage (NCBI taxonomy): Eukaryota > Metazoa > Chordata > Mammalia > Afrosoricida > Tenrecidae > Tenrec > Tenrec ecaudatus. Next base: position 186,492,143 of record NC_134530.1, on the reverse strand, counting down.
CCGCTCTCCCTGCCCCCATGAACCCTGGATAATTTATACATTATTATTTTGTCATACCTTGCCCTGTCCAACGTCTCCCTTTACCCACTTTTTTGTTGTCTGTCCCCCAGGGAGGAGGTCACATGTAGATCCTTGTAATCGGTTCCCCCTTTCCAACCCACCCTCCCTCTACACTCCCAGTATTGCCACTCACACCACTGGTCCTGAAGGGATCATCCGCCCTGGATTCCCTGTTTCTGGTTCCTATCTGTACCAGTGTACATCCTCTGGTCTAGCCAGATTTATAAGGTAGAATTGGGATCATGATGGGGGTGGTGGTGAGGAAGCATTTAGGAACTAGAGGAAAGTTGTATTTTTCATCATTGCTACATTACACCCTGACTGTCTTGTCTCTTCTCCGAGACCTTCTGTAAGGGGATGTTGCCTACAGATGGGCTTTGGGTCTCCACTCCCCACTCATTCACAATGATAAGATTTTGTTCTGATGATGTCTGATACCTGATCCCTTTGACACCTCGTGATCGCACAGGCTGGTGTGCTTCTTCCATGTGGGCTTTGTTGCTTCTGAGTTAGATGGCTGCTTGTTTACCTTCAAGCCTTTAAGACCCCAGACACTATATCTTTTGATAGCTGGCACCATCAGCTTTCTTCACATTTGCTATGCACCTGCTTTGTCTTCAGTAATTGTATCGGGAAGGTGAGCATCATAGAATGCCAATTTACTAGAAGTAAGTACTCTTGCATTGAGGAAGTACTTGAGTGGAGGCCCAATGTCCTTCTGCTACCTTAATACTAAACCTATAAATATATGCTCGTAGATCTATTTCCCCATCCTCATATGTAAATATATTTGTATATGTGCATGCCTTTATTTAGACCTCTATAAATGCCCTTTGCCTCCTAGCTCCTAATCTGTTTAAAAAAATCATTTTATTGGGGGCTCGTACACCTCTTATCACAATCCATACATCCATCTATTGTGTCAAGCACATTTGTACATTCATTGCCCTCATAATTCTCAAAACATTTGCTCTCCACCTAAGCCCCTGACATCAGCTCATTTTCCCCCTTCCCTCCCTGATGAACCCTTGATAATTTATAAATTATTATTTTGTCATATCTTACACCATCCGATGTCTCCACTGTCTGTCCCCCAAAGAGGAGGTCGCATGTAGATCCTTGTAATCGGTTCTCCCTTTCCAACCTACCCTCCATCTTCCCAGTATCGCCACTCACACCCCTGGTTCTGAACAGATCATCCACCCTGGATTCCCTGTGTTACCAGCTCTCATCTGTACCAGTGTACATCCTTGGGTCTAGCTGGATTTGTAAGGTACAATTGGGGTCATGATAGTAAATGGGGGTGGGGGTAGTATTAAAGAACTAGAGGAAAGTTGTGTGTTTCATCAGTGCTATACTGCACCCTGACTGGCTCGTCTCTTCCTTGTGACCCTTCTGCAAGGAGATGTCCAATTGTCTACAGATGGGTTTTGGGTTTCCACTCGGCGCTCGCCCTCATTCACGATATGAATTTTGTTCTGAATATCACTAATCTTGAGCTAGTGACATACAGCAAGTAAAGCAATGAATGAAGAGTTTAAAATTTTTTTTCCCATAAGGAAAAATAAGCATGACTTGAGGACACAAGTCCCAGGTACTTTGCAGACAATGGTCTGTCTCTAGGATTCTCTGGGAGGTAGTTAAGACCAGGAGGCACAATGGGATCCGGTGTGAGAAGAGCCATGCTGCGTTACCAAGGTCACCTCTGCATCGGAGCCCTGTAAGGCAGTCCAGACTTTGCCCAATCTCAAACACCAAGAGCTGACTAAATGCTATCTTTTCTAGGCCTACAAGAATATGTAGAAATCACCACAATAGAAAACAGTTACCCAACAAGCATCAGGAGAGTTCTTTAAATTATTATTATTATTATTGATTTTGGTGAAGGACACAGAGCCGAAGATACAGTTCAACTATTTCTATTTGTACAACCGATGACACTGTTAGCATGCTTCAGAAGTTACCATGCTTGCTTTCCTGGTTCAAATGGTTCGCACACTGTTATTTTAAACCCACCACTGCGCAAATCTCCAATCCAGCCTTTCAGGGGGTCATTAGATCTCACGGAGATAATTCTTGTGGGTCGCCATTATTGTTGAGGCAGCACACAGCCCAAACACGTATCACTTCAAGTTTCTACATGTGCCTTCTGGTGACAATTGCTCCTCACGTTGTGCTGCTCGTCTGAGTCTTCTTTCAAGTTGTTCCCCTTTAACCTAAACTCACTGCCCTTTAATTTCACAGAAACGATTCCATTTCCTCTATTCCTGACTCTCTTTCTTCCTCTGCTGCTCCAATGATGGGAGAGATCGATTTTATTTCATTTTAATTGCCATTATTGTTGGCGGGAGTAATACCTTCATGGCACACAATTCATGGGTATAGAAGTACATATAGGGGAAAGTCTATCTGCAGCCCCTCAGTTCAATGTTACCAGATACTTATGTATCGTTCCAGGGATATTTTATAACATTTTTAAGCAAGCAGATACACACAGTGTCCATGCGGGGGTGGGGGTGGGGCTTCAAAAAGGTTACAGGAAAACAGAATAAAAAGACAATGGGATTTTCCCTCCAACCCTTTGACACTGTCAAAACCGTGTCTTTCCTTCACTCTGTTAAACAGATGACTGTCCTCTAGATGTTCTTCTGTATCCTGTATGCCTTGGACTTTTTTCCACATTAGAATATAAAAAACTTCTTTTTTATAGCTGAGTCATAGCCCATTGTAAGGCTATGCATTGACTTTTAAACCAGTCACTTATGGGAGAACATGTATTTGTTTCCATTTCCCCGCTATTACAAACAAACCTGCAATGAACAACCCTTGTATACTCATGCCACTGGGGTAGTGGTTATACATTGGGCTGCTAACCACAAGGTCTGTAGTTCGAAACTGCCAGCTGCTCGGAGGGAGAAAGGACTTTCTATTCCCATAAAGAGCAGTCTCAGCAACTCAGAGAGGCCGCTCTACCCTGTCCTACGAGTCGGTATTGTATCAACGGTAGTGACTTTGTTGTTGAAGTTTAGGCAAGTTAATTGCAAGTAAATTATACAATGGTTTACTAAAAGCAGTACTAATGGGCCAATTTAATAATGCCAAACTATCCTCCACAGAGGACTGTCAGTTTATACTGCCTAGGAATGTACAAGCACCTGCTTTCCCAGACACAGCACACTGTCGATCCAATGTGTTAAAAACAGCAATTCGGTGGTTTAAATTCACACTTCTCTACGTATGTTAGGTTGAGCATATTTTCATGTCTACAAGTCATTTGAATGATGAAGTAAAAGAGCTGAACAGAACATTTCAAAGGGCAGTTTGAGAAGCCAAAGTAAAATATTATAATGAAATGTGCAAAGACCTAGAGTTCGAAAACTAAAAAGGAGGAGCACTCAGCATATCTTAAATGGAAAGAACACACACACACACACACACACACACACACAATCAAGCCTTGAGTTGCAACATCGAAAGCTTCTGTGGGCAAAATATTGAACAATGCAGGAAGCATCCAAAGAAGACGGGGAGAATGTTCAGGGCCGGTCAGCGTACCGAGTTCAATCATTTCAAGAGGAAGCACATGATCAAGAGCAAATGGTACTGAAGGAAGAAGCCCTAGCTGCGCCACAGACAAGGCTATGGGAATGCTGGAATTCCGAGTGACATGTTTCAACAAAGTGAGCACTCACCTATGCCAAGAAATTTGGAAGACAGCTAACTGACTAGAAGAAATGGGTGACCCCAAAGAAAGCGAAAATTATAGAACAATATTACTGATATCACATGCAAGTAAAATTTGCAGCAGCTCATTTAAAAATGGTTGCAGCAGTCCATGGACAAGGAGCTGCCAAACATCACATTGTTCTTGGCTGAAGCAGAGAATACCAGAAAGATGCTTACTTGGGTTTTACTGACTAAAGGCATTTGATTGGGTGGATCGTAACAAACTATAGATAGCCTTGAGAAGAATGGGAACAGCAGAACACTTCCATTGTGCTCATGCGGAACCGATACATGGATAAAGTTGCAGTTGAATCAAGGGAATATTGCATGATTTAAAATCAAGAAATACTTATCAATCTGTATGCCGAACAAATAATCAGAGAAGCTGTACCATATGAAGATGACATCGGGATTGGAGTAAGGCTTATTAACAACCTGTGATACGCAGATGGAAGTCAGGAGGACTTGAAGCGCTGGCTGATGAGGACCAAGGACTGTAGCTTTCAGTATGGCTTGCAACTCAATGTGAACAAAAATCCCCACAACCGGACCAATAGGTAACATCATGATAATCAGAGAACAGATCGAAGCTGTCAAGGATTTCGTCCTGTGTGGACCCAATCAATGCTCATGGAGGCAGCAGTCAAGAGATCCAAGGACACATTGCATTGGGTAAATCTGCTGCACAAGACCTCTTAACAGTGTTGAAAAACAACGATGTTACCTTGAGGACTAAGGTGTGCATAACCCAAGCTGTGGCATTTTTGTCGAATATGCATGTCAAAGTCGGATACTGAATAAGACTGAAGAAGAGTCAATTAATTTTAATTATGGTGTTGGCAAAGAATATTCAAAATATCATTGACTAGCAAAAGAACAAAATAAACCTTAGAAGAAGTACAGCCAGTATGTTCCTCAGAGACAAGGATGCCCCAAGACTCTGTCTCATGTACTTTGGACATGTTGTCCGGAGGGACCAGTCCCTGGAGAAGGACATCAGGCTGGGTAAAGTAGAGAGGCAGTGGAAAGGAGGAAGCGCCTGCACAAGAGGGATGGGCAGTGGCTCCAACAATGGGTGCCGACAGCAATAGCGGCGAGGATGGTGCAGGAGCAGGCGCTGTCCCGGTCTGTCCTCCAGAGGGTAGCTACGAGTTGGAATCAACTTGATGGCCCCTAATAAGAAGTCCCTTTTTTAGATATAAGTGTGTGTATGTATGTGTATATGTATATATGTATGTGTATGTATGTATATATATATATCAAATTAAATGAAGGGGGAAGTGCAGAGTGGAGACCCAAGGCCCAAGTGTCGACCAATGGAGATCCCCTCATAGAGGGGTTTAGGAGAGGAGATGGGTTAATTAGGGTGTGAGGTAGTATCGATGAAGAACACAGCTTTCCCCCAGATCCTGGATGCTTCCTCCCCCCAACTACCATGATCCGAATTCTACCTTGCAGGGCTGGATAGGACAGAGGCTGTACACTGGTGCATATGAGGACTGGAGGTACAGGGAATCCAGGGTGGATGATACCTTCAGGACCAAGGGTGTGAGGGACGATGCTGGGAGAGTGGAGGGTGAGTGGGTTGGAAAGGGGGAACTGATTACAAGGATCCACATGTGACCTCTTCCCTGGGAGAGGGACAGCAGAGAAGGGGGGAAGGGAGATTCCGGATAGGGCAAGATATGACAAAATAACGATGTATAAATTACCAAGGGCATATGAGGGAGGGGGGAATGGGGAGGGAGGGGGGAAAAAAAAAAGAGGACCTGATGCAAGGGGCTTAAGTGGAGAGCAAATGCCTTGAGAATGATTGGGGCAGGGAATGTATGGATGTGCTTTATACAATTGATGTATGTATATGTATGGATTGTGGTAAGAGTTGTATGAGTCCCTAATAAAATATAAAAGAAGAAAAGAGAAAAAAATGATTAGGGCAAAGACTGTACAGATGTGCTTTATACAATTAATGTATGTATATGTATGAACTGTGAAAAGAATTGTATGAGCCCCAATAAATTGTTAAAAAAAAAAAAAGTCCCTTTTTTTCTTTTTAATCATTTTATTAGGGAGTCATATAACTCTGATCACAATCCACACATACATCAATTGTATAAAGCACATCTGTCCATTCTTTGCCCTCATTTTCAAAGCATTTGCTCTCCACTTAAGCCCTTTGCATCAAGTCCTCTTTTTCCCCTCCCTCCCTGCTCCCTCTCCCTCATGAGCCCTTGATAATTTATAAATCATTATTTTGTCATATCTTGCCCTTTGTATCTCCTTATCTGTAAATTTCATCTTCAGATTCTAAATTCAAATTTTACCAGGTCACTGGATTTCTTTCTTTTTATTGACCTCAAAGGAGTTAGTCCATTGTCTGCGATAGGAGTTGCATTCCCACTCCTTGCCTCAGTTTGTCAGTCCTTTAAAAAAAAATTTTTTTGTTTTTCTTTTAAAAATGATTGATTATTGTTATAGAGACAATACCAAGCAAAACAGATACAATGCAACATCTTCTACATGTGCAATCCGGTGACTGACTTACGCTTTGATGCCCGTCTCGCAGGCATTCTAGCTCTCCTTCCTGCATGTCATTTGTCTTATGGCTGCTGATGGTGATTTTCATTAAGAACAAACTTGTGCCCAATAAAATGATTTCTGAAAGGACAAACTTTTGAATCTAAAACTATCGAACATACTTAGCCTTCTCTAGCATCAGAGAGGTTTTCAGATACTAATAGGGAACCTTTTATTACCTCATCCTGGGGAATGATAACTTGAACAAGCCCATGGAAATCTCTCAGGACCAGGAATATGTTTTGCCTGATTAAAAAAAAAAAAAAACATTTTAGGATTAAAATTTTTTTTTTTTTGAGTTAGGGAGTTAGTGGGAGGGTTAGTGAGTGAGTGAGTGAATGAGTGAGTTAGGGAGTTAGTGGGAGGGTGAGTGAAGTGAGTGAGTTAGTGAGAGAGTGAATGAGAGAGAGAGGGAGTTAATGGGAAGGTGAGTGAGTGAGTGAATGGGTAAGTGAAAGAGTGAGTGAGAGAGTGAGTTAGGGAGTTAGTGGGAGGGTGAGTGAGTGAGAGAGTTAGTGAGAGAGTGAGTGAGTGAGTTAGTGGGAGGGTGAGTGAGTGAGTTAGTGAGAGAGTGAGTAGTTGAGTCAGGATTAAAAATTTTAAGACTAACATCTGAACAGGAAAAATAAGCAAACAACTCCCCCCATGCAATTTCTCATGTTTTAAAATATCATATGCTTTCAATGGCTATATTTATGTAATTGCTATTCATATTATAGTTTAGTAATGAAAAAACAGATGTTTTCATTTTCCATTTCGATTAAAAAATCATCTCATTGAGAGCTCTTACAATGCTTATTACAATCCAGACATCAATTGAATCAGGCACATTTGTACCTATGTTGCCATCATTCTTTTCTAGACAGTTACTTTCTATTGAGCCCTTGTTATCAGCTCCTTTTCCTGCTGACCCCCCCCCCCAAATCCATTTCAATTTCTGTTGGTTGTCTATATGGCCCCTTGCTGGTGCAGGGGTCAAGTGCTAGGCTGCTAACAGAAACGTCAGTGGTTCAAACCCACCAGTCTCACGGAGAAAGATGTGGCAGTATTTCGGCAGGTCACCTAATCTATGCATTGCCGATACTTTCATTGTGAGTCAATGTACTTTTTAGGTATGTTCTAGCATTTAGAGATGAAATGGGCTCTGTTCTTCAAGTTTTCAGGGTTTTTCCTTCCCTACAATTAGAAGAAATTAAGCCCTTTTCACTTTATTAGCACTGAGCCACAGGTTCATGGCATGCATGTCCATTCCAAATTACTGGTCCTGGGAGTGCTCCAGCCTAAGTAAACCATTTCGGTGTACTGGTGCATATCAGGTCATTAAAAAAATCATTTTATTGGGGCCTTGTAAAACTCTTATCCCAATCCATACATACATCCATTGTGTCAAGCACATTTGTACATTTGTTGCCATCATCATTCTCAAAATATTTGCTCTCCACTTAAGCCCTTGGTATCAGCTGAATTTTTCCTTCCCTCCCCGCTCCCCTCCATTAACCATTGATAATTTATAAATTATTATGCTGTCATGTCTTACATTGTACGACACCTCCCTTCACCTATTTTTCTGTTGTCCATCCCCCAGGGAGGGGGTTATATATAGATCCTTGTGATTGGTTCCCCTTTCTACCCCACCTTCCCTCCACCCTCCTGGTATTGCCACTGTTACCACTGGTCCCGAGGGGCTCATCTGGATTCACTGTCTCCAGCTCTGATCTGTATCAGTGTACATCTTCTGGTCTAGCCAGACTTGCAAGGTAGAACTGGGATCATGATACTGAGGGGAAGGAAGCATTAAAGAACTAGAGGAAAGTTATATGTTTCATTGGTGCTATACTGTACCCTGACTGGCTCGTCTCCTCCCCTCAACCCTTCTACAGATGAGCTTTGGGTCTCCACTCTGCACCCTCCCTCATTCACAATGATGATTTTTTGTTCTTTGATGCCTGATACCTGATCCCATCGACATCTTGTGTGCTTCTTCCATGTGGGCTTTGTTGTTTGTCAGCTAGATGGCCGCTTGTTTACCTTCAAGCCTTTAAGATCCCAGATGCTATATTTTTTGATAGCTGGGCACCATCAGCTTTCTTTACCACATTGACTTATGCACCCATTTGTCTTCAACGATTGTGTCGGGGAAGTGAGCATCATGGAATGCCAGTTTAATAGAACAAAGTATTCTTGCATTGAGGGAGTACTTGAGTGGAGGCCCAACGTCCATCTGCTATTTTAATACTAAACCTACAAATATATGTACATAGATCTATTTCCCCACCATCACATATAAATATATTTAAATATGTACATGCCTGTATTTAGCCCTCTATAAATGCCCTTTACCTCCTAGTTCTTTCCTCTATTTCCTTTTACATTCCTCCTCTCCCACTATCATGCTCAGCCTTCATTTGGGTTTCAGCAATTCTTCTCGGTTACATTGCCCTTGATCAAGCCCTACCAGGCCTCCTACACCCTCCTCCCTACCGATTTTGGATCACTTGTTGTTCCTTTGTCCCTGGGTTTGCTAGCAACCACTCCTTAAGGTCATTTTTATATCCTTTGATAGATGCTATAGCTCTTCATGTATCTGTCTTGCTAGGTAAAAAAAACCCCAAAACTAAAGATCCAATGAATTCTCAGAATTGTACAGGAAATACAAGCCTGTTATTTTTTGACCATTTGCCTCAATTTACCGGCGGTACTGAATCCATCCACACAGGGTGACTTCTTGGCCTAAGTGAGAAGAACGCAACTCCCCACATGTGTTGGTCCGTGCCACAAAGCTACTTAGCTCTGAAAAACAAACAAATACAGAGCAAGATTAAAAAGAGATCCAACTGTAAATTCCTTAGACTCTCAAATCTTGGGTACTTCAGGATAGTAGATGAAATTAATATATCAGATTGTACAATTTGATTCACTCACTACTAAGTCTACCTGCCAATGTGTCAAAACGCAAATGTTGGCCTTATGTTAGAAAATTGAAATAACTTTTCTTTTAGATAATCTGACATTTGCATTGACCAAAAGTCTTGTTAGCTTAATTCTTAATACTGTATGTACATTCTCCAAGTGAAGTGCGAGCTTAGAAATGACAGAATTTTGGTGGTGCAGTACAGAGTTGCTTTTATGCATTTTTTAATGGTGGATCTTTTCATTAGGGGCTTTCACAGTTAAGTCACGACCCAGTGGCTAGTGTCACAAACATGGCTACAATGTTTAACTTTAGAACGAGTCAATTGCCAAATAGGCAGTAGAAATGGTATTAAAAGTATGCTCAGGTGTGAATGAATGTTTAAACATTTTTTGAAAGAATATTTTAAGATTCCTATTAGAATTATGGAGGCTGGTGGTACAATGGTTAAGCTTCTGTCTGCTAACTGACCAGAACCATCCACCAGAGGTTGTGCAGGAAACAAAAGGTCACCATCTTGGAAACCTTATGTCAATTTTAAGTAGGAAACTCAACTTGATCCTGTAGTAGTGGTCCTCAACCTTCCTAATGTTGCGATCCTTTAATACAGCTCACGTTGTGGTGACCCCCCAACTATAAACTTATTTTCCTTGCTACTTCATAACTGTAATTTTGCTACTGTTATGAATCGTAATGCAAATAACTGATATGCAGTATGTAATTTCAATGTTACAAATTGAACATAATGAAAGCATAGTGATTAATCACAAAACAATATGTGATTATAGATTATGAAATCTTTGTTTTCTGATGGTCTTTGGTGACCCCAGTGAAAGGGTCGTTTGACTCGCAAAGGGGTCTCGACCCACAGGTGAGAACTGCTGTCCTATAAGGTCATTACGAGTCATAATCCACTCCGTGGCAAACAGGGTCATCAATCGCACCAACATAAAAGCAGATTATCCCATCAACGTGGTTATCTTTTTCAAAAAAAAAATGCCAAGGAGATACAGCAGCATAAGGCATGGGGAAGAGTGAATGATCTGCTTCCCAAACTCAGTTCGGCCGGGGTGAGCGGGCGGGCAATGGAGGGAGCGCGGGGTGCTGTGCAGGGCTCTCCACCGTTTCACCTGGAGTCCTCCTCCGTGCACTCAGCACCAGACCTCTGCGGAGTGCAGCGCAGGTGGGCGGCGGGGTCTTCCCGACGGGGGTAAGTAAACCTGAGGAGAGCAGCTTCAGCGCGCGGCGGAGGTACATGATGGGCACGCGGAGCAGCCAGGGCCGCTCCCGCAATGCACGCTGCCGGCACTGGCCGAAAGTCCGTGTGCGGACTACACAGAAGCCTCTTACAATTCGAGGAGTTGCCGCTCAGCAGTCCTGCTGCATTCCGGCCCTCTACGGATCTCCTTCAAGGAGCACGCGTCTCGAAACGAGAAAATAAACCTGCAAGGTCTTCGGGGGCCTTTCGGGTGGTGAGTCCAAGGCAAAGACCTAATGCCGCTCTCCGCCTCAGTTCCTCCTTCTGGTAACAAGCCGGGCTGCGGCCGCCGGGGCGCGAGGCCGGTGGCGGCGGGAGCTCGCGACAATCGCGAGGCTGCGGAGCAGAAGTCCCGGGCAGCGAGGGGCTGGCCGTGCGCCAGGCCGCGGGCGTTAAATGCAAAATGCAAGCCCGCGAACTCCGTAGAGGCCCAGGCTTCCGGGCACCGAGCGCCGGGCAAGGCGCCCGCCCAATCCGAGCCGAGGCGCCGGTGCCGCGCTGCGGACGGGCGGAACCTCGGGCCCCGCCCCCGGGGGAGAAACACCCAGTGCCCCACGTCGTCCCGGCCCATCCTGACGCAGAGCGATGCGTGAAGCCGAGCGGAACTCCTCCTTCAGGTTCCCGGGGCTGTAGGGCTCCCCCGAGCTGACGGCCTCCTCTTCCTCGCCGGAGGGGTTGGTGGGCATGGCCTTCTGGCCTTGCGGTTTGCGGCCCACGGACGAATTCGCCGCCCCACCAGGACTTCTGGAGGAACGTAGCGGCCGAAGGGACGGGGCCCGTCGCAGTTTCTCGGGTCGGGCTTCGATCCTGCCCTTAATTAAGATGGCGACGCCACTGGCTTCAGTGTCGTAAAATCGGTTGGGCGCTAAAGCAACGTCGGGCCGCGGAGCCTGTCGGGAGATCGTTTTAAACGGAGGTGGCGGTGGCGGCTGCGGACTAAACCGCCCCTTCGCTAAGGCGGCGGCTGCGCGCTGGCTGATCCGGAAGGGCCCGCGGGAGAGGGGCGCCTTGGCCACGTCTCCGTGCGCGAGGAGTCGCCCCTCCGCCGGGGGGAAGCCCTTCGCCCTCCCGGGGGGAAGCCGCCGGACCCCCGCCCTCCATGGAGCGGCGGCCCCTCCCTGGGCCGGTCCGCTTCCCCGGGGAACCGGTTTTGGAACCCGTCTCTGCCCTAGCATCCCGTCGGCGGCTTTTGTTTGATAAACCTCAGGAGATTTTCGTCTCCATGTCGTTGATGGATCCAGACCCGAACGAGGGTTTGTGAATCCGGAATGCGTGCCCGAGCCACCGCGGGATTGTATTGGTAAGGGGCTTTGTTACAGGGCTTTTCTGCTGCCTGGTACGGGACTGCCTGTCAGGTTGACATTGTGCTGTGCTGGGTGTGTGGTGTGCTGGGGGGTTCACGGTGGGTGCGCGTGTCTAGGTGGGGCAGGCGCTTGCTGCGTGCTCAGCCGTTGGCTGAGAATTGGCATGGGGCGCTGGTGGCAAACTAGGAAAGGAATTGAAGTCAGGGGGGGCCCTTTCGAGGACGTGTCCTGAGAAAAGCAGCTACGGTTTCAATGTTTTATGGATGACACATGCCACAGGAGTTGGAGGGAGACTGGAAGACGCCCTGAGGGATTGGGACCCGCAGCGTGGATAAGATTTGGCCACAAAGGGAGCTGAGAAGTCTAACGTGGCAACCAGACACAGAATAGTCCCAACAAATCCACCACCACCCAGCCCATTTTAAATCGTTACTGGAGCAGACAGCCACTTTTTTGTCCCTCCAAACCGCCCATTTGCCTTAGCAGCCCGACGCCTGAGCCACAGCGCCACCAGGACTTCTTTAATTGGCAATAAGTTGCAGAGGACAAATCGGATAGGCATGAAGAGCTGTCAGTCAGGGCACACATATTTGGAATATAGGACAGTGGTTTTGAACCTTTTAAGGAGTTGGCTGCTAGCCCATCTTCACCGCCTCCTCTACATCGAGGACATGCACAAGCTGACAGCAGTTTGCTTATATGCCTGGAGGGTTGCTGGGCTTTAGACTGGTGCCTTGTCGCTGCATTTGGGGTTAATAACTCATGGAGTCGTAGAAAATGACCCCCGATGGGCCCAGATAATGAAGTGTCTTGGAACCCAGTCAGGAGTTCCAGCTTTATGCGCAGGAAGAGTGGGCATTGTTAAGGGATTGCTGGCAGGCCCATGACAAGATAAAAGTGGTGCGTATGGGAGAAAGGAACAGGACGGGCCACTATAGTTTAGTGATACTGGAAATGAAGACCACACCTGAGTGCACCAGCACACATTCATTTAAGATGACAGAGCGTGATGGCAAATTGGATATAAGAGTGAGGTTGAGAAGGGAAAGGTGGGAAAAGACAATGAGTTATTGTTTAAAAATGTAGTTGGAAAAGGAAGAACAATGGTTGGCTGGAGTGTGGACAATGTTTAGTTTTGAACACTGAGTTTGAGGCCACTCAGACTAGAATGCACATGAAGTGGTGTGAAGAGAGAGATCTAGGAACCACATATAGACTGTGTGCTTTTATTTGTAGAATGTGTGATTTCAGACCAGGAAGGAGGGGCACACGCGCTACTAGATTAACAAGAAGGAATCAGTAAATGTTAACAGAACTGGAAGAATTACCAGGAGGAGAAATATTGCCTCCTATCCCTGAGTATAATGTCAGAAAGAAAGAAAAAAACACCCAGGAAGGTGAAAATTTAAAAGAGTGAGGTTGAGCAAAGATGATGAATCAAGTATTTGGCATCTTTTTTTTTTTTTTGGTGGGGGGGGAGCGGGTTGGGCAGGGAAACAGGTTGTTGGCATCTTTCAAAGTGCAGTTCCTTTAACTGACTTGTTAAAGCAGTATTGAATTGCCATCACCCTGGACAGCGGTGCTGTTGCATTTCCAGTTCTGACGCTGTGCCTGAGACCTGCATACTGGGCAAGCCCATCTCGCTGTTCTTTGTCAAACCCTCCAGATAAAGTGTGAACGGATTGTGGTTAACATTAGGGAAGTTGACAGTGCCGGAAAGCCTGGTGCACTGCTTGCTTTAAGAAAAGAACCCTCCCCAGTTGAGGCTTTCTCCAGGCTTCCTCAATGGAGACGAACCCAAATGGAACTAAGATCATGGCCTAGAAGATACTGAGGGAGGTGGAGTCCTCGTAATTCCTCACTGCGGACTCTGCAGCCTCCGACCAACGTGATACAATTAGTGTGATTTCTCAACTGGGGATGCTTTTGATCCTGGGGTGGTGGGTAGAGAGCCCTGTGATGGAGGAGGAGGAGGAGGGCAGCAGCTGGGTCATAACAAAGGTGGTGCCTCATGTGCCACACACCTGGCCACCCTTGCTTGCCTCCAGGTTGTAGGCTCTTGTCCTACCCTGTCTGGGCACCAGTAGGGACTGTTGTGGACAGTGGTGAGCATGCACTAAAGGCTTCCCCTATGTAGCTTGCCCCGCCCCCCAACTCCAGGTCACCGAGAGTATAGTTTCTTTATGAAGATGCATGCAGAAGAGATTGCTGAAGGTTGTCAATTACATATGTATTAGTAAGTGGAGACACTGGCTGTGCACTACATCTGAGACCATATTAGTCTTAGGAATTCGCTGTTTTCTTAAAGGAAAAGAAAATTTAAGGAACACTAGAATCTGCTTGTGAGTAGATGAAAAGGGTGTTGTGGAATAGAGATTAGAGATGCTAGAGGGTTGAAGTAAACATTTAAGGGATGTGGGAAGAATCACAGGAATCCAGAATATTAGCAGATGGGAGAGCTGGAGAGAGCAAATAAAGAGGGCTTAGTTTGGGCAGTAAACTGGGTGGTTTTTGTGCTGTGGTCGCTGTGAGTCAGAATGGATTTGATGGCACCTAACAACAATTCTTTTAAAAAACAATTCTGTATGACTGGAGGAAGAATATGGAGACAGGAATATTTTGACTCAGATGTTTACTTGTGTTTTATTGACTGCAAAGGCATTTGAGTGGGACATGTGTCGATCATAACAAACTACAGATAACATTGGGAAACATGGGATTGCAGAGCAGTGGTGATCATGTAGAACTTGTACACAGACCAAGAGGTAGTTTTTCGTATGGTGCAAGGGAACTGCATGGTTTAAAACCAGAAAAGATGTGCATCTGAGATGTATTCTTTCACCACAGCTACTCAATCTGAATGCTGAGCACAGAACTTGAGAAACTGGGCTCTATGAAGAACATGGTATTAGGATTGCAGAAAGATTCATGAGCAGATTGTATTATGCTTGCTGAAAGCCAGAATAACTGGCAACACTGATGGAGAGCAAAGGCTACAGTCTTCAGTGTGGATTACAACTCAGTATAAAGAAACCAAAGATCCTTACTAGACCAATACACAGCATCAAGACAAACTGAGAAAGAGAGTGAGGCTGACAAGGAATTCATTTTACTCTGGACCACAGTCAGTGCTTAGGAAGCAGCAGTGTAGAAATCAAAGTAGTGTACTGGGCATTGTGCTCTTGGAAGTTTAAAGAGTAAAGATGTGTCACTGTGAGGACTAAGGTGGGCTTGGTGTAAGTTTTGGTTTTTCGGTTGCCTCATGTATGTGAAGTTGGACAGTGAACAAAGAAGACAGAAGAACAATAGGAACCTGGTAGCGTAGTGGGTTACTCACTGAGCTACTAACTGCAGATCAGCGGTGTGAACCCACCAATCTGGGAGAAAGATGAGGTTGTCGGCTCTAGTAAAGATTGACTTGATGGCAGTGGGTTTGGAGAAGATTTGAATTGTGATACCGGTAAAGAATATTGGAGAACAAACATGAGTGCATTCAGAATGCTTCTTACCAGTGAGTGTGGTGAGACTTTTTCTCATATACTTTGGACATATTATCAGGAGAGACCAGAACCAATTTGATAGCAGCTAACAACAATATGTTGAGTTATGATCTATCACTTCTTAATTATTGAACTAGGCAAAATTACAGTCGAGTCAGGAGTGAGAAATATAAATAGGTATAAATTATTGTTTAATGTATGTATTGGGTAGTTTCACATACCTGAATATTAAATATGCAAGGAAAAGATTTGCTTGGAAAATTAGCTCTCAATGCTATCTTTCTCACTGAAGTTTACTGCAGAATTTGACTAAATTTTTTCTAGAAGTAAAAAAAAATTTTTTTTCTAGAAGTCATAGCATTTCTCATAAGGAGTCAGATTTGGTAGGGCTTTGCATTGCTCTGAATTACTTATCACCGCTCTTCTAGCCATGATCTTTGTATCGTCCACTAAATGACCGGGTACAACTATACAAATTTGAGGTTCTTGTGGCCCACCAAGGGGATGGGACAATTTGCTAATAATGTAAATAAGGTGTACAACACCCTTATGGGGTGGGACCAGGCAAATAAGATATATGGAAACCTTAAGGTGATCAGTTTAGTCATCCAGCTAGGTTTAAAATGAGCCATCCCAGAGGCAGAATTGGGGATCTCAGGACTCTTAAGAAGCTGAGCCAATAGACCTGGAGATACCTCCGCCAAACCTCCCACACTGTTCGGAAGTTGATACCTGTTGAAAGACAACGTGACAGATAAAGCACTGGTTTTTGACTTACATGGTTTCACATCCTTGTTCTTCTCTCTAAGTGTGCGCTTTAGAAAGTTTAGGAACCCGGGTGGCATTGTGGAGTAAGTGCTCAGCTTCAAGGTCAAGTCTTTGATTCAAACTGCTCTGGGGAAAAGACGTGTCAGTTTGCTTCTGTAAAGATGACAATTTTGGAAGCACTGTGGGACAGTTTAGTTCTGTTCTTGTAAGGTTGCTATGTGTCAAAATCAACTTGTTAGCAATGGATTTGGCTTTTGTAAAGTTATGTAATGTTTCTTTGTTTTCCTTTCTGTCACCCACTTACTTCATGATGTTGTTTGAGGATTGAGACAGTATTTGTTAAGAGTTTAGAAGAATACGTAACACATGATGATAAATTTGAAATAAGCAGTCTGTAGGTAGCTTTGATTAAAATTCCCTTCTAAGTAAATAATTCAATATACAATTAAAGCCAGAATGCTTTAGAGTATTTAAATTGTGTTGTGTAAGTTGTATAGCATGTGATCTTATTCTGGCATAATCTGAGTCTTGAGGACTGTAAATTTAATTTATAGTTTTATGAAAAATGCCCTAAAATCTAGTGCATAGTAATAAATGCACTAACTTTTCATTTGTGAAAACCATTTTTAAAAAAGCAAATGTACAAGTACTTGGCAATAAGTTTATAAACTTTAATCTATTTAACACACTCTTAGGAAGAACTCACCAGTACAGACATAAGCATATCAGTATTTTCATTTTGGAGCTCTGTAAAATTCTGATGACTCCCTGTGTGGTGCAGACAGTTAAATACTCGACTGACCCAAAGGTTGGCAGTTCAAACCCAACCAAAGATACTTTGGATGACAGTCCTGGTGATCTACTTCAAAAGGTCATGCTTGAAAAGCATGGGGTGTGGTTCTGTTCTGCATGCTCAGCGGTTGCCATGAGGCATAATCAACTTGCTGGCAACTGATTGGTAGATATGTTGGACTTGAATTCAGTTCTATTTGACTGAATCAACATTTTAGCTGTTAGAGGGCATTTAGTGTTGCACTAGGGTAATTATACAAGAGAAGAGTTTAATTGCCTGCTTTACTCAAGTAGCTTAGCTTAGTCTTGTTGGGAAGATAAAAAATAGACACAAAAAAATAATATAGAAACATGAGTATAGACCAAATGAATGCTATGGAAGAAGGTGACAGGGAAGAGTTGTGTGCATTGGAGACTAGTAGTCTCCAGAGATTTTATGGAGTTTTCTTGAAGGTTTTTAAAGAATCATGTAGAGGACTTTTAGGGTTTTAAAAAATATTTACCCCCCAAGAACTCATTCTGTACATACTACATACAGTACAACACACTGCTCGGAAGGAGCCACTAGTACAGACATACATGTATCATGTAAGGAGAGGGATGATGGAAAAACTGCTTTCAAGGAGATAAAATTCAGCAAGTTCTTCAAGGAGTTAGAATGATAAAAGGACACCGCAGCGAGGGCACCTAGTTGATAGGTGAAAACATGGAGACAATCATGTATGAAAGGGCTTTCAAATCTGGCTAGACTAGAGCATGTACACTAGTACAGATAAGAGCTCGCAGCACAGGGAATCCCGGACAGATAAACCCCTCAGAACCAGTAATGAGACTAGTGATACCAGGAGGGTGGTAAGGGGGAGGTGGGGGGGAAAAGGGGGCACTGATCACAATGATTGACATATTACCACCACCACCACCACCCCCAGGGGATGAGCAATGGAAAAGTGGGTGAAGGGAGACAGCAGAAGATGTAACATGAAAATAATAATAATTTATGATTTGTCAAGGGTTCATGAGGGAGGGAAAGAAAAATGGGCTGATACCAAGGGTTCAATTAGAAAGAAAATATGAAAATGATGATGGCAATATAGGTACAAAAGTGCTTGACACGATGGATGGATGGATTGTGATGCGAGCTGTAAGAATCCCCAATGAAATAATTTTTTAATGGAATTTTTCTATGAACTTTTTGAAACCCACCCCTACTTACCGTGACCTGGATTGGCAAGAAGTAGGAGGATAAAGAGGCTAAGTTATGACAGACTGCCCAGCAGACAGATTTAGAATTTCTCTTGTTACTCCAGAGGTTTTTGTGTAGGTGACTAACAAAGTGCCATTGCTCAAAGAAGGCATTCCCTTCAGACCCAGAGGGATTTTGCAATAGTTAGGAGCTTTCTAGCAAGGACAAAGGAAGTGTATTTGAGAATGAAAGCGAGAAACAGTTTAAGGAAAAATTCAAAAGCCTGTGCTTAGTGATTACATGTTACAGAATGGAGATGAGGAACTACTGTGTTAAAAATTTTTTTTAATTCTCTTTGTACAGACCATGGATTCATATGATTCATCAGAAATGACTCCTAGGGAAAGGGCATCCTCAAGGCTTAAAGACTACTCTATAGGTGCCACCCCTCTGCAGAAACGATTGGAATCAGTAAGGAAGCAGACTACGCTTGTCTCTACTTCACATCGAAAGAAAATTCCTGAGTGTTCACAATTAGAGGTATGTTTTCTGAGCCCATTCGCATTACGCAACAATTGGGAGTGTTCATGGCTGGAATCCTGGATGGGGGTTTAGTAGCACAAAACTAAAACCTCCAAACTCACTGCCATTGAGTTGAAGTGAACTCATAGTGACCTTATAGGACAGGGTAGAACCGCCCCTGTGAGTTTCTGAGACTAACTAAGAGTGGGAGTAGAAAGCTCTTTCTGTATTCAGCAGAGCAGCTGGTAGTTTTGAACCGCAGACCTTGCAGTTAACAACCCAAATCATAACCACTATGCCACCTAGACTCCTTGACTGTAGCATGTAGATATTTTGATCATTCTGACAATGTGTTGTCTACTCTCTCCACTCACACAGAGTGTGCCTTCCCCACCCTCCTCTTTACAATTAATCACTGCCATTGAGTTGATGCCAATTTATAGCTATGCCATAGGACACGGTAGAACTGTCCTATGAGTTTGTGGAGTTGAAAGCCTTGTCTTTCTCCCATGGGGCAGCTGGTGGTTTCTTTCTCGAACTGTGAAATTTTAGCTAGCAGCCCATAGATTAAGCACTACGCCACCAAGGTGCCTAATAGTCTGTGGGAAACCCTTTAAGATACTGCAGTATTCTGCTCCTCTTCAAAATCTCCCCTTTCATGGAGTAGCCATTGATGCTTTCTGCCGGAGTCAATCTTAACATGATTACAAAATTATTTTGCAAACTACCTCCATATGAACTAGCCTTTGCCATTCCTTTCCAAATCCTTTTCCTTTCTCTGTTATTGGTAGGGACTTGAGAATTCCTGCTTTTCAATACTTACAATTTATCACTACATTATTTTGGTGCTTAATATGTTCCAGTAGTTAGAATGGTGTCAAATTGTTCTCTTTTGATCATTCCAAAGAAACTAGTGGTAATGATTGTACAACTCTTGGATTAAGTTCCTATAACACTGTTCACCCCCCCCCCCACCCAAAAAAAAGCCAGTTGCTCATAGGCACAGATATTGAGAAGGAACTAAAAATCGTTCCGTCAAAAAGAAGCCCCCCAAAAAGTGAAATAATGCTGAAAGTGGGCTGTGCTGTCAACCCTGAACATTCCATAGAAAAGATACTGTTGTCGGAAAAGAAAAGGGGCTCTAGAGCGTATAATATGAGTCATTTGTAATTGTACTGAAATCAGTAGGATTCGATTCCAGGAGCTTAATGAGTGGTTTTGAGGCACTCTGCTAGGTCTGAGTGGACCATACCTTTATTAGTAGTTTCGTTATTTGTCAGTGTTTAGTTGCTTAGGCTCTTGAAATTTGATAAAAATTTTCCAAAATCTTAAAAAGTACTACCGCTGGTAATAGAAATTAACCAGAAAACATTTTTATATGAAGGTTGGAATGCCCCAAGGAATAATTCTGCTTATTTTTGATGCAGGTAATTTTGCTTTACATTTTGATGATAGTAAGAAAAGTATTTATAACTTTCAATGAATTTTTAATTCAAAAACATTTTTATTTGCTAGGAAACTATAGTTTTGTGGGGTTTTTTTGTTGTTTTTTTAAAACATTTTATTAGGGGCTCATACAACTCTTATCACAATCCATACATATACATACATCAATTGTATAAAGCACATTCCCTGCCCCAATCATTCTCAAAGCATTTGCTCTCCACTTAAGCCCTTTGCATCAGGTCCTCTTTTTTTTTTCCCCCTCCCTCCCCTTTCCCCCCTCCCTCATGTGCCCTTTGTAATTTATACATCGTTATTTTGTCATATCTTGCCCTATCCAGAGTCTCCCCTCCCCCCCTTCTCTGCCGTCCATCTCCCAGGGAGGAGGTCACATGTGGATCCTTGTAATCAGTTCCCCTGGAAACTATAGTTTTAAAAGATAGTTTCAGTGGCAAGATTTCCTTAGGAAATATAGACTCAGGAAAAATCAGTTTGGGAGAAAAGCAGGAGCTTATGTAAAAAGCCTCAGCCATGCCACTGTACCAACACAAATAGAGCAGTTTTGCTTTTGATGATTTCTGTGGTTTTAATAGAACATGTCAAAAATATTCCCATGTATTTGACAATCTTATCAGGCATGTTGAATATTTAGAGTAAATTTGTTGCCAAACAGTTTTCTTTTTTTCTATTTCTGTTGTTTTTTTAAAAAAAATTATTAATTGGGAGTTAATACATGCCATACAGTTTTTAATTACACAATGAAATGTGATCAGATTAGTTACTTTGTGAATAGCTACTATTTTTGAAATTTGTTATCTGAACTTTCTCAAAGCGAAATGGTAAATGTGTATTCAATAAATATTTATTGCACACCTGTTCTGGGTGGCACAGTTCTGGTCGCTAGAGGTGCAGGGAACAAATGAAGCATAATCCCTGTTCTCATTAAGCGTGTACTCTGAGAGAAGAAAGACAATGAAAGCAGCCTGACATAGAATGTCGGCATTGTGAAGAAAAAGTGTTTCCTTGGACAGGGTGGCTCAGGTTATATTTGGGCAGAGACCTGGATGAAATGGAGGAATATGCCGTGTGCGCCGCTCAGGGAAGAGCGTTCCAAATGGAAGGGGCAGCAATGCAAAGAGCTGATGAAGACCCTGCAGATACTCCTGTGTGATGGGTACAAAGATCACTTTAAAGTTGACCGTACTGTGATTAAATTCTTATTTACTAATTTGTCTAATTCTTAAACTTCTTGTGTCTTGATTTTTTTTAGGAAGATATTGATCCTCAAAAGGTTGCATTCCTTCTGCATAAACAGTGGACCTTATATAGTTTAACTCCCTTATATCAATTCTCCTATACTAATCTCAAAGAATATTCTAGACTCCTAAGTGCCTTTATGATTGCTGAAAAGCAAAAAGGAATTGCCGTGGAAGTTGGAGAAGACTTTAATGTCAAAGTGGTTTTCTCTACCCTCCCAGGAGTGAAAGGAACGCAGAGGGACTCGGAGGCATTTCTTGTTCAGGTACTGTACGTAAGCAATTCTGGCTTCCTAGGGGGAGGGGACGTGTGCTCTCCCCATGTTGAAATTATTGTAGTGTCTTACTGTTTTTAAATACCTAACCTTAATTTATAACTTAACTTTATGTTTCAACACATTATAGCATTCGAGATGGCTAATTATAAACCAGTCATTTTTGCCAGATAATAATACAGTTTTTTTGTGTGTGAATTGGTTGAAGGTATACAGAATACATCAGTTTTTCCTTCAGCAGTTTATGCATATTTTGTTCCTTTTTTTTTTTTTGCAAGGGCCAAACCCCACTGAGACCCTAGTCAAAATTGTGGGCTTTATTGAGGAAGTGAGTAGGTTACAATTGAGGACGAGAAACTCTCAGTAGTTCTTCCTGCAGACAGGCTCTTCTAGTGCTGTCACGTATTGGCCACAGGACACACCACTCCACCATAAGGCTCAGCCTCAAGGCCCTCTGTTCTTGCTCCTTTGGTTGGCACACCTGACTTCCCAGCTCAGTATCTGGAGGCAGCACATTTCTTTTTCTTTTTTTACATTTTATTAGGGGCTCATACAACTCTTATCACAATCCATACATATACATACATCAATTGTATAAAGCACATCCGTACATTCTTTGCCCTAATCATTTTCAAAGCTTTTGCTCTCCACTTAAGCCCTTTGCATCAGGTCCTCCTTTTTTTTTCCCTCCCTCTCTGCTGCTCCCTCCCTCCCTCATGAGCCCTTGATAATCCACAGATTGTTATTTTGTCATATCTTGTCCTATCCTGAGTCTCCCTTCCCCCCTTCTCTGGGAGGCAGTGCATTTCTAATGTGACCGCTCTCAGCTTGACTTGCTCGGGCTTGCAGAACCAGGCTTCTGGTCCACGCTTAGTCTGTTGGTTCTGTTGCTGCCACCTCTCTGCAGCTCTGGTGGCACAGCTTTCTGCCCCTGCACGGACACGCTTCAGTGTGCAGGGGTCTTGGAATCTAAAGGACACTCCACTCTGGCTCTGCTTTCTTTCTTTTTTTTCTGTTATTCCCTGCTTTTTAAAAAAAATCATTTTATTGGGGCTCTTATCTCCATCCATCCATGGCATCAATCAAGCACATTTGTACATTTGTTGCCATCATCATTCTCAAAACATTTACTTTCTACTTGAGCTAATTTTTTATCTCCCTCATCCACCTTCCCTTATGAACTCTTGATAATTTATAAATTATTATTATTTTGTCATATCTTAAAAAAATTTTAAAATCATTTTATTAGTGGCTCATACAACTCTTATCACAACCCATACGTCCATCCATTGTGGAAAGAACATTTGTACATTCGTTGTCCTTGTCATTCTGTGCTCTTCTTTAATAGAAGAATTGTAGGAAGTTGTATTTGATCATTTTTATACTTATTTATAGTGATTTTAAGATTATTTTTCTGAATATTAATATCTGGTTATGCTTTATTGACATCCCTTGTGTTATAGTTTGGTTTCACCAAGATTTTGCTATTTATGGTGTCTCAAATGCATAAGAATATTGAGAGCAGGATCAATTACTTTTACAAACTCTAATAATAATTAAGGAGACAATTCCCAGTGTAGTTTTTTTTTTAATTGCCGAATAATACAGAAACATAAAAATTAATAACACAGATTATGAGAAGATGTAATTTCAGTAACACTTAAAGAACCTGATTTTTTCCCCTCTTCTTTATAGATTTTGTCAAAATCTCAAGTGCCATCTGAGAACATTAAAGAGAAAGTGTTGTGGACGGGTTGGTTCTGCTGTCTATTTGGAGATAGTCTTCTAGAGACTGTCACAGAAGAATTCACCTGTCTGCCGTTATTTCTTGCACATGGAGCAGAGTCAAATACAACCATAATTGGAAACTGGTTTGAGAAAACCTTTGACTGTTTTTTCTGTCCCTTGTCAATCAGTGCGTTTAATCTTTCTTGGATGGCTGCTATGTGGACTGCGTGCAAAGTGGATGGTTACATGGCCACTACAGAATTTCTTTGGGCTGTCCCCTGTAGCCCACAAAGTCTTGATATTTCTTTTGCCATACACCCAGAGGATGCAAAAGCTCTGTGGGACAGTGTGCACAAAACACCTGGAGAAGTTACACAAGAGGAAGTTGACTTATTCATGGACTGCCTTTATTCACATTTTTATAGACATTTCAAAATTCATTTGTCAGCCACAAGATTGGTTCGTGTTTCAACATCTGTAGCTTCAGCACATACTGATGGAAAAATAAAGGTTAGTTTGAACAATTATATCTAGTTAAGTGTTCTTTTCGTTATTGTTGTAGTTTTCAAAATGGTGAATGTATTTCCACATTGAGGAAGCATTTACGTGTATCCCTCTTTGAGACAATGGTGAGACTTTATTCTTTATGGATAAAATTATATACTTCTAATGGGAGAATACTGTTGTCTGTCCATATTATTATTTCATAATATTTTTTAATACTTTAAACATTGTCTGAGGAATTTAAAAATAATTACCAGAGGAGCAGAGTTTTTTGTGTTAGATAAAAGAATTATAGCCAGAAACACTGAAGTGAGAAATTATCTTTATAACTTAGGTTTTCTTGATCCAACTAGGATAGAAATCATTGACGGGGTTTTATCCTATACTAAATGCTTCACAAGAAGGATCCGAAATAAATGAAGAGTTGGAACCTAAACTATGTTAAAAAGCTCCACCAAACCCTCTGTGACTGTCTGGTCTTGTTACTGTGTATTTAACTTGCGTATTTCCAATCTTGGGAGTCCTGGTGGTGCCGTGAGTCCCATGGTGGGTTGCATGGTGGGCTGCCAACCCCACGGTCAGTGATTCACAACTGCCAGCTGCTCCAAGCAAGAGAGACCAGGCTTTCTCCTCCCAGAAACCTTTGTGGCCTTAGAAACCCACAGGGACAGTTCTCCTTGGCCTCTGGGTTCATTGTGAGTTGACATAAGTGGATGGCGGCGGAGTAGTTCTCATCTTTAGAGCGACCAAGTGGCCAACCAGATTTGTACATAAGGAGCACATGCCTTCTGTATTTGTTTGCCAGTCATTCCTTCCCCATGGGAGGTATTTTTGTAAATATGCTCTGCCCATTTTTATTTTAAACAGCGACATGTTTTTAAAATGGTGTAGCACTTAGAAAAATACCTCCATGGGGAGGCAACCAACTATCTCAGCAATCCAAGTATAATTTTGCCCCAAAAATTCAGATAGGTGTTTTTATCCACATTTTTATTTCTGTGGTAAAAGTATAGCTTAGACATTTGTCAGTGCAGTGATGCTAAATATGTCGGTCATGTGCATTCATCATTGGCGGCCAAACAGTCAGGACATGAGGAAACTGAAGCCAAGAGCGGTTTCAGAGATGGACCCACAAGGTAGCCTGATAAGGGTCAAGGCTTGACTCTGGTTTCTTAGGTTCCAAAGCTGCCACCCTCCACCCATATTACAGTGCTGGTGGGTTACACTTGCTGACCTTGTGGTTAGGAGCCCAATGCCTAACTTACTGTGCCACCAGAGCTCCTGAGAAGTAGAATAGAACATATAAAAAGGTGAGTATTTTGCCCGTGATAAGGTCTTGATGTTAAATTTATTTCTTCCTAGGGTTTACAATCAGATATTTAAAGACTACTTTGATATTTTAAAGGGGAAAAATTAGGTTTTAGTGACTCAATACAAAATTCAAGAAATTCATATATACTTTAAAATTTTGTTTCTGTATGCCCAAACTTTTTATGAGTGTATTTCAAAACTTTCATATAATGTGTTACCCATCTAGGAGTGTAAATTTATTTGGCCTATTCTAAATCTCAGGGCCTCTCAGGGATAGAAGACTGTATAACTGAGGCTCCTAGATTCAAGTACTGCCGTAATGGTAGTTAACATCTCTTGAGCACCTACTTGTATTCCGAGTCAGACCCCACTTGACAGCACCTAGCACCGACAACTTGTAGGCACTATTCAGTACTCCATACACGTCCTATGTGCCTAAGAGGGAGTGGACCACAAAGCAAGTAGCTCGAGATCACGTAGTTAATAAGGAGCCTGAATTTGAACCTAGCTGTCTGACTCAAAAGCTTACACTTTTAACTGCAACATGGTACGGCCTCCCCAAAAGTTTGAATTTAATGATTAACCAGGTTTTTGCCAACTTCTTAGTTTCTGCAAGGTACTTATTGGAATCATAAATATCTGGAAATCAGGAAGAATGGACACTACCTGGAAAAAGTACATTCTGTAATTTTGTATATTAGATCAAGAGTTCATAGATACTCTTTCTTCTAGCCCATGGACAGATGTCAATTAATCCATAGAAGCTAGATAAGTAAAAACCCTGATGTAATGATTTCTATATTAAAAATGATTATTGAATAATAAAACAGTTATAATAAATTGAAAGCAGTTCCAACCAAACTAGAACCCACTGCCATTAACTTGGTTCTGATTCACAATGACCCGGTGGGACAGGGTAGAATTGCCCCTGTGCACTTTCTCACAGGGTTCACCTTAACGGGAGCAGGATACTTCATCTTGTTCTCTGAGGAGCAACTGGTTGACTTAGAACATAGGTTCCCAAACTTACTTACTTACTGCCCCCTCTTAAGAAAAAAATTGCTCAGCACCCCCCCAGCAATGGACAATGTTGCTTCTTAATAATCCAGGGTAAATTAGGCTGTCCCAGTGCTTCCCGGGGAAGCACAGCCCATTTTGGGACACACTGGCTTGGAGCACCAGGGGTTTGGATGCCTGCGTGGATCTTGCAGATAGGAGACTTAAATAAGCCAGGAATATTTATTTACCTTTCCTCTGAAGGAGCGCTGGTGGTGTCGTGGCTACGCATTGGGCTGCCATCCTCATGCATGGTTGGCAATTAGAAACCACCAGTAGCCCCACAGGAGAAGAGTGGACTTTCTACTCCCGTAAAGAGATACAGCCTCCGAAACATGGGGTTGCTGTGAGTCAGCGTTGACTTAATGGCAATGAATTTTGTTTTCCGTTGAGACATCGAGTGTTTTTTTATCCGCCTCCCCCTTGATTGTCACTTGGTGAGATTCAAATGGCACAATGGTATTGGAAACTTAGTGTTAGCAGTTTTGAAAAAAGTATTGCTTTTGGTTTAATTACTGTGGGCTTAATGATTAAGTTCCAGCAGTTAGACTAATGCGACATGGACCATTCAAAGCAAACTGCTTTGTTATCGAAATTAATTTTATTCCAATTTTTTCCCTGCAGATACGATGTCATAAATACCTCATTGGAGTGTTAGCGTATTTGACAGAATTGGCACTTCTTCAAATTGAGTGAGGCTGTGTGGACAGTACTCGCGTTCTCACTAATCGCTATGCTGAGTGATGGGTATCCACGGCATCTCTTGGGAGTGTCTCCGCGCAAGGACAAGAAGGGCCCAGAAGAACATCCGGTGGTGGTAGTGCGTGGGCCAGGGCGTGAGTCCTGTCACTTTGATCTGGGATGTCAGCCTATGGAACACACCACGTGGCTTTTACATTGCTCACTGCGCTCTCCCTCCTTTTATCAAGAAATATGAGTGTTTATTATACCAACCCTTTGGGGGCCAAGTGCGAGATCTCTAAACTCGGGTATTTCTGACTTGGGTCTTTAAAACCTGTAATTCCCGTTAGACTTGTATTTACAGTGTGTTTTAAAAGACATTTTCCAAGCATAATTTTGCTGTAGAGAACTGGCAATCAATCTCCACCACAGGAAATGACAGATTACTATGTGACTCTTTTAGCCATTAACCTGATTGTTTTTAAACCAATTGTTACTAAAATGTTGAATTAAACGCCCTTTTTAAATGTAGTAGTGTTTGTCTTGCTAGCAGTATTTCAGTATTAGCCATAGAGTCTCTAGTGGCATGGTGGTTCCAGGCCAGCGCAGTGGCTAACTACGAGCAGCTCTTCAGGAGAAAGGCCTGACAATCGGCTTCCATAAAGATTGAAGCCCAGAAAGCCCATGGGGGCATGTTTGCTCCTGCCACGGGATGGGGGTCACCGTGAGTAAGAATGAATTTGATGACATTCAACAATAATAATATACCCATTGGGTTGCTGAGTCATGATAAATGCAAAATGGCTCCCTCCCATGTCCCGCCCCCCCTGCAACAGTGGTTACAAACCAACAATAGAACTATAAAGTTGTCGTTGAAAGGTACCAGCGGGCTCCCATTGAGGGTAGAAATGGTCTGCTTTAACCTTTGCATCCGAGTGTTTAGCATAGTGCCTGTCAAATAAGTGGAGAAATGTTAACCAGTGCTTTCATTTCGCACAGGAAAACCGAAGTCAGCCAACGCAAGAGGCATGTGCAAACTGTGAGGTCTAAATCCTGTCTTTATTTACTGAACATAGAAATTTAAAAAAAATCTTATTTGAGACAGTTGTCATTTAGAAAACAAAGATTGAGTTTGGGCATTTCAGATCTAGGAGGAGCAGCAGAGGTAATGGCAAGAGCATGGACATGAGAGCATTCCTTTATCTAGCATATGCCACGCTCCTGCTGTTGTGATCAGCATCGCACTGGCTCAGATAGGGCAGTGAGACGGAAAAGACCCTGGTCCCGTGGAGATGATATTCTAGTAGAAGCATGCAAAAGGGAATGTTATTCAGTGAAGAATGCTGTGAACCCAGGAGAGCAATGTGGAAAGGGTGGCTGAGAAAGGGCCTACTTTAGACATAGTCAGGAAGGTCTTTCTGACCACGTGACATTTGAGTTCTTAGGGAGAGAGAAGCAACCATGTCAAGATCTAATCTGCTTACTAATAAGTAGATTAAACAGCAAAAGCAAAGGCCTTGAGATAGGAAAGAGCTTATTTGAAGAACAAGGGGAATTGATTTGGCTGGAACAGGGTGGTAGGCAGGGAGGAAAGTATGCGATGATTCTTCCATGGGGTTATAGCTACCAATTTTTGGCCAGACACGTGGCTGCTCACAATAGACAACCTAAGTATAGTCATGTGACTGTTTTGATCTGTGAGATGTAAACAGGAATGTCATGTAGAACCTTCCTTTAAAAGGTAGCTGCCAGGAGTGCAACAGAGCAGCAAGGGGAGCAAAGCAACATAGTCCCCCAGGAACCCCGAAAACAGATTTCAGACTTGGAGGGCAGGGCTTGGCACCTCATCAGACTCAGTCGGAAACCATACGTAAGGGTCAGCAGACAGAACTGTTCATAAGCCCCCCTTTTTTCCCTCTTCCTCGTCTATTTTTTCATGTCTATCTATATACGATAGGCAACATAAACAATCCCAAGGAGTAAAAATGGTCTGGGGGGGGGGACAGGGGAAAGAGGGAGGTGGGGAGCCAACAAACCCAGGGACAAGGGAACAAGAGCTATAGTTGATGGCAAGGAGGGCGTAGAATGCCTGGAGGGGTTCGATCAAGGGCAATGTAGCTGAGAGGAATTAGATAGCTGATATGAAGGTTGTGCAGTGGTTCTCAACCTGTGGGTCGAGACCCCTTTGGGGGTTGAACAACCCTTTCACAGGGGTGGCCTGATTCATAATAGTAGCAAAATTATAGTTATGAAGTAGCAACGAAAATAATTTTGTTTGGGGGGGGTCACCACAATATGAGGGAACTGTATTAAAGGGTCACGGCATTAGGAAGGTTGAGAACCGCTGTCATAGTGGGACAGGAGGAAAGTAAAAGGAAATAGGGGAAAAAACTAGGAGGCAAAAGACAGAGGTATAAATATAGGCATGCATATAGGTAAATATATTAATAATGACAGTACAGACCTATGTACATATATTTATGTCAAATATTAAAAAGCAGATGGGCATTGGGCCTCTACTCAAGTACTCCCTCAACACAAGAACACTGTTCTAATAACCTGTCATTCTGTGATGCTCACCTTCCTGACACAATTGCTGAAGACAAAATGTGTGCATAAGAAAATGCGAAGAAAGCTGATGGTTTCTGGCTATCAAAAGATTTAGCATCTGGGGTCTTAAAGGCTTGTAGTCATGCTATTACAAATATTGTTATAATAAAACAGCCTTGTGTGTGCTTCATTTTATATTTTTTCCAGTGAACCATTATGATACAATACTGGAAGAGGGATTGCTAGCCAGAGGATAAATGCATACAATTTTGCTAGATAATTGGTAATTTCATAGGAGCTGTACCATTTATAATAATATCTTCACCAAATTCTATTCATAGTACATACAGTTCTGCCTTAGTGAAGAAACTTTGTAAGTTACAAAGTGGGTTACATTTACCCTCCTGCTTAAAACCTTGTGTTGGGGTCCTGACAAGAGTAAGAGCAAATCTTTTCATAGTCCCCAAGACTTAGATTATCTGGATTCAGCTTCTATCATTTAGGATTAAATGTCCCGTGGCAGTTTTACCCTGGTCCTATATGGTCACACTATGTCGGAATCAACTTGATGGCAGCCAGCTTGATTTTATGGTTCTAGTTGCACAGTGAATTACAAAATTACTACCCCCCCCAAAAAAAAGGATTAAGGAAACTATATTAGGTGGCTCTAAAAAGTTGAAGGAAAAATGGGATTTAAAGATAGTTGAAACTTTGCATGAACTTTTTGAAGTCTCCTTATCCAGTGTCATGGAGTGATCTGGCTGTATCATTTTTCTTGTGAAAATATATATACCAGGAGATCAGCCAGCAGAACCACCATGTATACAATTCATGAATAACGGACTATTTCAGCATCTCTCCACGATATAGTTCTGTGAAAAGAACAAAGTTAAGACAATGTACAATATGCTTCCTTGTGTGAGCAAGTAGAGAAGCATGAGCGTATGTATGTATATGTTATGTTTAAAAAAACATGAATGGTGGAGGGAGGGTGGGGTGGAAAGGGGAACTGATAACGATCTACATGACCTCCTCCGTGGGGGACGCACAACAGAAAAGTGGCTGAAGTGAGACGTTGGACGGTGCATAATATGACAAAACAATTGATAAATTATCAAGGGTTCATGAGGGAGGGGGGAACAAGGAGGGAGGATAGAAAATGAGCTGATGCCAGGGGCTTAGGTGGAGAGCAAATGTTTGAGAATGATGAGGGTAATGAATCTACAAATGTGCTTTATACAACTGATGTATGTATGGATTGTGATGAGTTGTATAAATCCCTAATAAAATGATTTAAAAAATTTAAAAAACATGCATGGATAAACTTAGAAAAGTGGTTCTTTGTAGTGGATAGAAAAAATAGAGAGGACAGAAATGGAAATTAGCCTGCTTGGAATGTTACTTGTTTAGAGTTTGGAACCATGTAAGTATGTAATTATGAAACAAAATTAGATGTGAAAAAAAATGAAAGCAAATAAACCTAAATATGTTAGGTTCACAGATCCCTGGTGCTATACTGGTTATGCATTGGGCTGTGATCAGCAGTCGGCAGTTCGAAACCACCCGCAGCTCTGTTAACAGTTAGCCTTGAAAACCCAGAGGGTTGCTGAGTCAACGTTGACAATGATGGCAGTGAGTTGGACTTTTTTAAAGTGAGATGTTAGGGTCATGGTACAATCACTTAATTCTAGTATTTTAATATTATAATACTGTAGTACTTAGTGGGCTATAAAAAGCATTAGCCAAAAACATTTTTATGGTAAATACTACCTTTATTTTAAAAAGTTATACATGCTAGAAAAAGCATAAATGATACATGTAAACAACAGTTTACCAAATACTTAGTCCTTTTCTTTGTAAAAGGTGCAAGTGATTTTTTTAATGTAAACACAAAAGTTGCCAAACATTTTGAGGGTGAGGGGTCAGGGAGGAGAAGGTTAATCCTTTTGGTTGTGATTAATTTTATTCAAACATTTTCCTGCAAAATACATGGAAGAGAATTGGTCTATGAACACAATGAACAAAGCTCTTAACTACTATTTTTTTTTCCATAAAATCTTAAACTTTTCACCAGAAAGTGCAATTTGAGAGAAGTAGGAGTAGTGGGCTTGTAGAATGAAGATGACACAGAGTTTGTATAAAAAACCAAGATCCTCTGAATGCTTCTGTCGGCTTATACTCAGTCTGAGCTGAAGACTGGTGCGCTTGGGTCTCACCAGGCCTGAGCATCAAGTGTAAAGACTTGTATAACAGTATTCACTGATGGGAGAGGGCGTTTCTCTCCCTGCTGGTCCTTGGTAGCAATGTGGAAAGAGGAAGGAGAGTGGCTTTAGTTGGTGATGCTTCTGAACACTAACTCTTGCAGAGCTGCAAATGGTTTTTTTGGGCGATTCTCCAGACAGCATGAGTTTTTTTGTTTTTTTTTATAGAGGCACTGAGCACAGCCCTAGATTTAGCAGAAACTCTATAAGAATATTCTGTAAAACAGACTTTAAGTAGAGCAGAAAACAAGGTTCATAAAATCAAAGGAAACAAGACTCAACTTCCACTGATGAAAACTGCAGCACTGTGTCCTGATGTATTTCTTTTGACTTGCGTGCTTGAAAATGAGATGTTTCCTTTAAAGAAAAAGATTTCTAAGTCTTGTGGTTTTTTAAGTGCAAGAGTGACGTCTTCCTAAAACATCTTACATATCTACCGCTGTCGTTGGCGATCCTTTTAAGTCGCGGAGTCTTATGGGTGGAGTGCCTAGAAATAACCCTAGATCATACATTGCCTTCCCTTATCAGTATTTTCATATGTAATCATTACCTTAAAAAGTAAGATTGGCTGCTTGGAATTTTATTCTTCATTTGCTTTCCTCCCTTTTTTGGTGGGAGAAAGAATAAGTACAAAAAATACATGATAAATTAAAACCAAAAATAAATATTCTTCAGGGATGAAAACAAGTGTGCAAAGGTGGCATCTTGAAGGTGAAGTACTTTCATTGTATATCGATGTCCATAGTTGGAGGCACCAGCAAAGAATAAAATTTGTTGTAATGTTTTCTTGAGTTGTACAAAGTTCCAAAGTCTAAGCTCTCCAGAACACAAGAAGCATAAACATGACTGTCTTCTAGATGTTTACCATATATGAGACTCACAATGTGTCATTTTAATAACTCCTACACCACCCCCTAGTCGACGATAATTCATCCCGCCATACAGCCTGCAAAGAAAAAACAAATCAGATTTTCTAATGGAAAAAAGTACCATTTCTTCTACTAAACACTTGCTGCTATCTGTTATATATTACAACCAATATTTCAAAAGCATGCATTTCTTTTAAAGATTAAGGCTAGATTGAACACTCAAGCACAGCAGAATTTTAGATACTGAACTGCCCCCACGGGGCTGTGTGAACACGAGGAAGAATCATCTCTCCATTTTGGAACTTGACTGTCTTCTAACAATTACACATAATCACATCTTCTGGGTTTCGGTATCTAATTTTGTCCTGGGATATATTATTTTTCCATCCACATTTCCCCTTTGCTTAAATTTCCCCAATTATTATTCTTATTTTGTCTTCTGTCAGATGTGAGGTCAATGCCTTTTAAATTTGGGATATGTAATTATAAAAACTTACATAGTAATTGCTCAACAGCTAATCTTCAGGAATTTGATGAATCCTAAAAACCCACTGTGGACTCAGCAAGCCTCTGGGACAGAGTGGCACTGTCCCGCAGGGCTCCCAGGGCTGTGACTCCTTGGAAACGACAGCCACACGTTTCTCCTCTGGAAGGCTCAAGCTGTTGGCAGTCCAGCACATAGCCCTGTGCCCCTAGGCCTCCTTTCAGGAGTATTTTTTCATGAAATTCGTGACGATAAGCTATTAAGGGATTACTTGGTCATATATATTTAACTTTAGTAATACTAAGAACCAAATTCTTATATAGGATCATACTGACTAAGTGGCAGAACTAAATTTGACTTCCTTCGCAAATGTTAACATGAAATATCTATTAAAATTTTTTTAAGTGGCGGGACCCCCTACCCCCCACCAAAACAAGAGGCTCTTATTCTTGTAAGTATCCCAATGAGGCCTTGGCCATCCTGAAAAATGACGTCTCCTCAACCACCCCAGCCCTGCCACCCGCTGCTACCATGCTGTGTGTGTCCCTCCGTACCCTGTCAGCTCCAGGAAGGCGGGGACTTTGCTTGCTTTGATATTCCTTGAGCCCATAGTACTCAGTGGATCCTCTTTCCTTCTTTCTCAGTAAATCTTTACTGAGTGAACAGGATTATGACGATGTGATGTAGAAGCAAAAAGTAATTGACATCAGCCCGACTTTAGTATTGTGACCACTGAGCCAACAACCATGAGCTAGATATATGCAGGATCCACACAAGCATCTCTGAAAGTTGTGGCCTTTCCAGAGAGGAATACTAGGCATATGCAAGACCTGAATCTAATTGGGTGGCTAAGCCACCTGGGTGGGTAGTTGCAGACTCAAAATGAGGAAACGTGTAATACAAATACAGCAGGAGTAGGCCCTCACAACCCTCTTTGGAAATAGTGACACTAACATACAGCTCAGCTCACACTATGGCCCTAAGAAAAATCTCCCAGGAATGGTGATCTGAAATTTGCTTAAAGCTTATTGTGAAGGAAGCCCCAAGTTGCGTGGGAAGGCAAAACTTTTCTTAAAAGGTAATGTGTACAATTACATCTAAAGATGAAGTATGTCAAACTTAAAGGGCTAATATTTTGCATTATATTTGAGAATTAACTATATAGCATTTAAAGTTCTGATGGTGTGTACGAAAATCTGGCATCTTACGGCATCTGTAAGTCTTTTGGGACCAGCATAAAATATGTACTTTTGAGTTGAGTTCAAAGATGGAAGAGTTCTGCTAAGTTCAAAAACATTTTTGAGTGTTTCAATGTAAGGCCGCCAGTATTTAAGCCTGCAGTCATTCAGTTCCCCTATGAGTCCATCTTAGCCCCTAGTCTTGCCTCGTTTTAGTATTTATGTGAATTGCTAAGTAAATATCACAAGGGTTTATTATGCAATTAGATATTAAAAACGAAGTAAAATTTAACCTATGAATATAGACTAGCCACCCCCAAAAGTGACTGTTAAAATTGACTAGGTCTTAAAATGAAGCAACATATTATAAAAAAACAAAGCAAGCAATGCAATTTGCTTCTCTTGGATATAAAGCTGCTCACAAAAACCACCAAAAGAAGAAGAAAACAAACAAACAAACAAACAAAGGAACTGACAAACTGGGAGGCACAGGCGTAGGCTCTAATTCTGTCACTAACTTGCTTGGGCAGTAAGTCATTTTATGTCTCCCGTGCCTTAGTTTCCTCAGCCAAACATGCAGGGGCACGAGAGGAGGTATTTTTCTTTCTTCAAGCTCTAATTATAAAAATGGAGAGCTACCAAAGATAATTTTATAAGCTGTCAGACACATTCTAACAAGTCAAAGTGAACTATTAAACATGAGTAATTTAAAGCCCTCTTCAAAGTTTTTTGCAAAAAGTTGTGAGGCTATTTCAAGCATAGATTTCAAGTCAGCAGTTTTGTGATGGGCAACGCAGCTTAAAGGTTACCTCCATGTATTGGCATCAGGATCAAAAACTTCAATGGTCTTCAAGTACGTTGTCCCATCAAAACCTCCTACTGCCATGAGTTGTCCATTCACCACGGCCAGGCCAACCTATAGGACCAAACAGAGTGGCTGCTAGAGACATGAAACAATTGCTGGGAAAATCTGCACTGGTTTCAAGATGAGTGCCTTTCTCCAAACTCCAAACTCACTGCCACTGAGTGGTCTGACTTACTGTGACCCTACAGGACAGGGTAGAACTGCCAACCTTATAGTTAGCAGCCACGTTCATAAAGCCTCTAACAAAAGATAAAATGTTATGGCTTTATTAGAGTCTCGTTCACTTGAACACAAAGGAAAAAAGTAATGAGAAAAATCTATTAAACCATGAGAACTATAAAGTTATATACTCATCTTAGGACATCTAGGGTCCAAAACATATTTCTTAAATTTTATGAAAACCATTCACTGGGAGCATGCCAGAACCTCTAAACTACTCTCACTTCATCTGGTAAATGTGTGCTGTAACCAACTCTAAATTTCTATCAATACTCTCTTTAAAATAACGATGCCTTTGTAGGCATCCTGATGCTTAAGGATGAAGTCTGCAGTCTTTATTTATTACATCATTCAGGCCCCCTAGAAATCGATTCTAGCCCACTGTTCTTGCCTCACTTCCTGCGTCTTCCCTTCCTCCTAATACACTGCTGTGGTAATACTGCAGTAACTAACTCCTAGTCCCTGAAAGGACAAGCAGTTTTCACACTTCCATTATCTTTGCCTAGGTCCCTGGGGGGTACAATGATTTCCACTTGACTACTAACCAAAAGGTTGGCCGTTTGAACATACCCAGTAGCACCTGCGAAGATAGGCCTGCTGTACACTTCCCAAAAGACACCTTCACCAGCCTGTCGGCAGTTCTACTCTGCACACATGGGGCTGCCATGAGCTGGAATATGCTAAAGACAACCCACCTCACTGCCCCAGGTAAGACACTTGAACAATAAAACACTGGGCATTCAGCCCTCTTTGGAAGTTGGTTTTCAAACTCAGGCTGGAGGAGGCCCACTCACTCCACTCCGGCGGGATGTCATCGCCACCACTGGAGACCACTGGTTGGTTCTGGGGTTGTATCTCTCAGCGCTGCTAAGCTCTGTAGTGTCATCTCGACCTCCGACGGCATAGATCATGTCCTGATACACAGCACAGCCTAAGTGTTTCCTCCGGGTCCCCATAGGGGCTATGGTGTGCCATCTGTTTTCCTGAGGATTGTAGCGCTCCACTGTCAGGAAAAGAAACCCCAGTAAGTGGCCATTCAACCATCTCTCTTCATCTCCAGGTTTCCTCAAAGCCTCAAACTTTGTGATAACACAGATTCTTGCTTCTGAGAAGAACTTGTACCACCCCCCCGCCCCGCCCAGTTGGTTTAGGTATGGTAGAATGTGCTACTGGAGTCAAGAGATGTAACTGCTAGTTCTGACTGTATCACTAGTCAGCACTACTCTTTAAATGAAGAGAATGGACTATGATCTGTTAGCACCTTCCATTGCTAATGATTTATTATAATCAGGTAACTTCTGTAGTCTTGGACTTGTTTGCCTATAGCCTATGGCTTACTAAGCCACCGAGGATGGGGAAACGAGAGAGCCGAGAAGGAATCTCATGCTAGCGTCACAATGACAAGGTCCTGAGGCAAAACACCATTATTTCAAAGCAGACACAGCATCAACAAATAAATCTATTTGTAGGGCTTTTTCCGGTTGTATGTATTTTTGGTGTACTTTTCCTTTTTGACTACAGGTGATAGTGGTGGTGAGGGAAGGGGAATAATCATGTTCAGGAGCTAGCTAAATTTCCAGTGGCTTGTAATGTTGGAGAAATAAGTTGGGAATGTACTAGAAGGCTATGTCTAGAGAAGGATTTGAAACAGCCGAGAGCTGTACTCTCCTAGAGGGAAAATAGAGCGTTTTCCTAATAAGCGATAGGTTATAACGGAATTCTCTGAAGGAAGTTGTGCTGGTTTGGGGAAAGCAGGCAGGTTTTGGAAGGCACTGACCTGTGTTGAGTGGAGATGTCCCGTCAGAGCCACCCACAGCATATAAAAACCCTCCCAGCACAGCCACAGCCACGCCGAGTCTTCTGGTGCTCATGGACGCCACCCGAGTCCACTTATTCTCCTTTGGATCGTACCTACAAGGAGAGAAACCACAGGCTCTCAGCACAGTCGCATTAACCCACTGACGGTGAGTCTCTTCTGACTCCTAGTGACCACATGGGACGCGGAATGGCTACGCCGGCTTTCTGAGGCTATCTATCTTCATGGAAGTGGACAGCTTCATCCTTCTTTTAGGAAGTGGCTGGTGAGTTTGAACCACTAACCTTTCATTAGCAGCCCAGCACTCAGTCCACCAAATCACCACTCCTATGTTCTTATTAACGGACCCTTTTACATAATGCCTAAAACCACACCAAAAATATATGGAACTTAGGGCAGCTCTTTTCTATACTGTGTCATGATGTTGGAATTCAAACTTGCAAACTGTATTTTTCATTTGCCAGTTAGCTCTCTGATAGATTCAGCCCAAAAGAGGAAGAAGCCCATTAAAGTTTCTCAGAGGGAAAGGGAACTCCTGTCGGTGCTGTGTCTCTGCAGTGGTCCCTCACGCTGCGCCCTCTCAGAGGTCGGGGTCACCTCCTCTGGGCTCCTGAGGTAATACTTCCAGGCTTCCAGTCATCTACTGCTGTATAACAATTCGCCTCAAAACACAATGACTTAAAACCATAATTCTTGTTTCTATAGCAGGACTTCACAGGGGAGCTTGAGCTCAGGCCTCTCCTGTGGCTGCACTGACATGGTGGCTGGAGTTGGTGTCTCTCCAAAGAAATTAATTCTTACATTCATCAGGAATGTCTAGTAGCTTGTAGCATAGGAGAAATTCTTTGGGAATGTTCTAGAAGGCTTTGGCTAGAGAAGAATTTAAGAGCTTAGAGTCCTTGGGCTTCCTCACAGTCGGACCACCTCACGACAGTTCAAGATTCCAAATGTGAATATTCCAAGAAATCAAAGTGAAAATTGTATCGGCTACTTAAAACATCACCAGAAGCCACATACTGCTATTTTTGCCAGTCATCCACTGGCCCAGATTAGAATGTCTTCTTGATTAGAATGTCCAAATCACATTGTACGAAACATGTGACACGGGAGAAATGGTTATAGTCATTTTTGGAAAATACAACCTGTGAAAACCAGTCAGGTAGATCCCCTTCCACAGCAGTCTGAGTTACAACTGTTGAGGGCACCTTCCATCAACCCAGAGATACCACCAGTAGCTAGGTACCACGCCTCCTTCAGGTGCTGATGGGACTAGCTCTGGACGGCCTCTCTTCCAAGCATCTAGGTCCTAGAAACTAATCTTTCCACCCCTAGGGAGTTCCTACAGCTGATCGCCAATTCTTTATATTAAATTCTCCTCAAAATAACTGGCATGGCTTTTTGTTTGCCTTATAGTACTACAGTTGAGAAATTAATATGACATGAATCACTTGGAATAATGCTGCACATCTAGTTTTCCTACACAGATTAAAAAGTCTGTAGGTTAACCTCTATTAAACAACCACAAAAAAAGCAAACTATATCCAATTATTACTGAGAAACAGAACTGATACTAAAAATAGGGCCTCTTTTAAGAAGCAAGGTGATAGAGAGCAGCTACTTAACGAAAACCCTTCACACAGATTCTGAAAAAGTCAGTATGTGTCAGCTCACACAGATGAGAGGAATAGATAGCAATGCTAGAGACTAGAGGCTCTGAAGAGAGGGAGGGCCAGTCAGGTGAGGTTTCCTGAAGTTCACATACTTTGTATACAGTTTATCTTTCATTCCTTTTGGAAAATTCTCATTCTTCCTCCAAATATTGCTTCTGCCCAATGCAGTACATTATTTGATTTCTTCATTGATGCTTCCATAAGCACCCACTATGGATCCAAGCAAGATGAAATCCTTGGCACTTCCATCTTTTCTCCGCTTAGCATGATGCTGTATACTGGTCCAGGTGTAAGCATTTCGGTGTTTTATACATTGAGTTGCAATTCATACGCATCACTGTAACCCCTGATCTTTACCAGCAGGGCTTCAAATTCTCATTTTCAACAAACAAGATGGTGTCATCTGCATATCCCATGTTCTTAATAAGCCTTCCTCCAATTGTGGTGCCAAATTCTTAATCACATAGTCCAGCTCCTCAGATTATTTGCTCAGAAACCAGAATGAATAAATATGCTGAGTGGATACAACTCTGATGCACGTCTTTTCCGATTTTAAACCAGGCAGTATTCCCTCGTTCTATTCTACAGTTGCCTCTTGGTCCATATATAGATTCAACATGAACAAAAATAAGTGTTATGAAATTCCCATTCTTCTCAATGTGATCTAGAATTTGCTATGATCCACACAATCAAAGGCCTTTGCATAGTCAATAAAAGCCTAGTAAGTATCTTTCTGGTGTTCTGTTCTTTCAGCCAAGATCCATCGGGCATCATCATTGATAATCTTTCCTCTTGCCATGACCTCTTCTGAATCTGGCTTGAGTTTCTGGCAGCTCTGTTGATGTATTGCTGCAACCACTGTGGAATTATCACAGAATTTTACTTGCATGTGATATTAATGATTTGTTAGCACTTGTTAATTATCAATTCCTAGTTACATTCATTTCCTGAATGTGGCAAAATTGTATTTTATTTTATTGGAACATTAAAAAAATATTTTATTGAGGGCTTGTACAGTTCTTATCACAATCCATAAACGTCCATTGTGTCAAGTACATTAGTATATATGCTGCCATCATCATTCCCAAAACATTTCCTTTCTACTTGAGCCCTTGGTATCAGCTCATTTGTATATTTTCCCTCACTCATAAACCCTCGATAATTTATAAATTATTATTTTTCACATCTTACAAATATCTCCCTTCACCTACTTTTCTGTTATCTGTCCCCCTGGTAGGGGTTTATAAATAGATCATTGTGATTGGTTCCCGTTCTCTCCTCCCACCTTCCCCTTCTGGTATTGCTACTCTCATTATTGGTCCCGAGGAGTTTATCTGTCCTGGATTCCCTGTGTTTCTAGCTCTTATCTGTACCAGTGTACATGCTCCGGTCTAGTCAGATTTTTAAGGTAGAATTGGGGTCATGATAGTTGGGGAGGGGGGAAGCGTGGAAGGAAGCATTAAAGAACTAGAGGAAAGTTGTATGTTTCATTGGTGCTATACTGCACCCTGACTGGCTCATCACTTCCTTGTAACCCTTCTGTAAGGGGATTTTCAATTGTTTACAGATGGGCTTTGGGTCTCCACTCCCCCTCATTCACATTGATGTGATTTTTTTTGTATTGGAATATTTTTTATAAAGAAATAATCTTATTATACAAGGGGGCTTCCGAAAGTTCCCCTCCCCCTCCAGGAGCATTTTGGCTTTATTTTTCCAAAACAAATGTGTTTTTCTGGTAGTCCAGGGTATAGTCAATACTTCTCAAATGCCATAATTCAAAGGTATCAGTTCTTCCTGATTTACTGTCTAGCTCTCATTTGCATATGAGGTGAATGAAAAATACCATGGTTTAAGTCAGGAGTATTTTAGTTCTCATATACAAGTACATACAGACTTAACCAATTTGAAGAATAATTATGATTATAGTTGGAAACCAAACTGGGGTCCTTGAGGAGCTGAATTGCTACAACTATAATTTATGCAAATAATTGGCCCTATTAACATGCAAAAGAGCAATTAATATCTAACTGCTAGCCTTCCATGAGATTGTGGCTAAAACTCACTCAGAAAAACCTACACCTTTTCCTTGAAATTGTCTTATATTATTAATTGGGAATTAATATACCTATCATTCCATAGTTCAGGCACATCAAGCAGTATTGTACAATTGCTACCACAAACAGTTTGCAAACATTCTTTTTCTTCCTGGACTCCGTGA
Source organism: Tenrec ecaudatus (assembly GCF_050624435.1). Lineage (NCBI taxonomy): Eukaryota > Metazoa > Chordata > Mammalia > Afrosoricida > Tenrecidae > Tenrec > Tenrec ecaudatus. The sequence continues at coordinate 186,451,158 of NC_134530.1, read as the reverse complement.
CATCAGCTCCCTTTTACTGACCTCCACCCGCTGCATGCACGTCTTGATGCCCTGGTCGCCCTGTTTTCAGGTGATGTGGTGCTCATAAAGCACATCATGTTCTTTTCATTATTTTTACGTTTTCTACATAATAAATGGGGCCCCTATTATCTTCCAAGGTGATCTTTTAAAAACTCATATATAATTAAATGGATCTACCAGAAGCCCTGGTGGAGTAGTGGTTATCCACATGTCAGCAGTTTGAGACCACCAGCTCCCCTGGAGAAAGACTGAGCTTTCTACTCCCATAAATAGTTACAGTCTCGAAAACCCACAGGCGGTCATGAAGAGCATTAACTTAATGGGCGTTTGTTTGTTCTCTAATCAATTATCCTCTTTTCTTTTCCTTTAAACTTAATCTTTATTGAAAATATATGAGGAGCCCTGGTGCAGCAGTCGTCATATTTGAGCTGCTAACTGCAAGGTCAACAATTCTAAACTACCAGCTGCTCGTCAAGAGAAATATGAGGCTTTCCATGGGAATCCACAGGGGCAGTTCTACTCTGTCCCATAGGGTCGCTATGAGTTGAAATCGACTCAATGGCAATGAGTTATTGAGCATATAGACAACAATTTAACAGTCTCTACATGTACAGGTTAATGACATTGATTACTTTCTTTCAGTTGAGCAACCATTCTTACCATCCTTTTTTAGTTGTTCCTCTCTCATTAAGATAAGCTCACTGCATTGGGCTTTATTCAAGTCTCAAGTACTCCCTCAGCACAAAACACTTTGTTCTAATAACCTGGCATTCCGTGATGCTCACCTTCCCGACATGATCGCTGAAGACAAAATGGGTGCATAAGCAATGTGATGAAGAATGCTGATGGTGCCCGGCTATTAGAAGATATAGCATCTGGGGTCTTAAAGGGTTGAAATTAAACAAGCAGCAATCTAGGAGGGAAGCAACAAAGCCCACATAGAAGAAGCACACCAGCCTGTGTGATCTCAAGGTGTGAACAAGGGGGTTCGAAGCAGAGACTCAAACTCCATCTGTAGACAATTGCACATTCCCTCTCAGAATGATTGCTCCAATGAAACATATAACATTCCTCTAGTTATTCCATGCTTCCGCCCTCCTGCCCCCTAACACACTACATGACCCCAGTTCGACCTCATAAACCCGGCTAAATTGGAGCTTGTACACCGGTACAGGTAAGAGCTCTTGACACATGGAATCCTGAACAGATAAACCCCTCAGGAATAGTAATGGGAGCAGCAACACCAGGAAGGGGGAACATGGGAGAAGAAAGGGGGAAATGACTACAAGGATAGACATCACACCCCGCTCAGGGGATGAACAACAGAAACATGGGTGATGGGAGATAGTGGATGGTGTAAGATATGAAAATAATAATTTATCGTTTATTAAGGGTTCCTGAGGGTGGGAGGATGGGGGAGTGAGGGATAAAAAGAGGAGCTGAAGCTAAGGGCTCATGTAGAAAGAAAATGTTTTGAAAATGATGATGGCAATGTATGTACAAATGTGCTTGATACAACTGATGTATGGATTTTGCAAGAGCCCCCAATAAAATTATATATATATATATACTTTTGAGTTGCTGTTATCAATTTGATCTTACACTTCTTTTTGTATATTAATAAAGTTAATTAACATAATACAACATTAATTCAGCGGCTGGCACCTGAGGCAAGTAAGCTTTCCCTTTTCTCACACCAGAAAATCGCTAATCTCTGGTCTGCCAGCTAGATATTTAAAAAAATTTTTTTAATCATTTTATTAGAGGCTCATACAACTCTTATCACAATCCATACAAAAACATCCATTGTGGAAAGCACATTTGTACATTCATTGCCCTCATCATTCTCAAAACATTTGCTCTCTACTTAAGCCCCTGGCATCAGCTCCTCATTTTCCCCCTCCCTCCCACTTCCCTAATGAACCCTAGATAATTTATAAAGTATTGTTTTGTCATATCTTGCCCTGTCTGATGTCTCACTTCACCCCCTTTTCCTGTTGTCCGTCCCCCAGGGAGGAGGTCACATGTAGATCCTTGTAATCGGTTCCCTCTTTCCAACCCACTCTCCTACCCTCCCAATATTGCCACTCACACCACTGGTCCTGAAGGTATCATCTGCCCTGGATTCCCTGTGCCTCCAGCTCCTATCTGCACCAGTGTACATCCTCTGCTGTATCCAGACTTGCAAGATAGAATTCGGATCATGATAGTGGGGGTGGGGGTTCACCAGCTATTTAAAAAACAGAACAAAACAAAACCAAAAACCACCACACAAACTGTTGTAAATATATATATCTATCACACAACTTAGGCATACTCAGTGTTTTAAAAGTATGTAACCCATTGATAGTAATTACAGTAATTAGCTAGGCAATCCTACCCATGATCAATGTGATTTTCCATCACCATTAGCTCCAGTTTATCATCTCCTTCTTGCTTTATATATGTAGGTGCCTTGAATTTGGGTATATACATATATGCATTTGTGTTTGTGAAATTTTAATTGGTCCTGTATCATTATATTAAAAAAAACCCATCTTTATCTCTTCTGACAGACTTTGACCTCAAGTCCCTTCCCTTGTTAAGGATCTGTTGAAATTTTCTATGTCATCTGCTGTTTTGTTATTTGTTTTATATTTAAGCATTTTTTGTCTTTGTTCTTTAGCACTCCTTTGTGTTTTGTTGGTTTATTGTCTTGAGGCTTTTCAGTTACCTTGTGTATTTTTTAAAATATATATATTTTTAGAGGTTGTGTTAGTCCAGGTTGACTAGAGAAACAATTCATAGACACTCCTATGTGTATAAGAAAGAGCTTTATATACAAGAGCAATTGTATATTAAAAAGATCAAGTTCATAAGTCTGATATTAGCCCATTTGTCCTATACTGATCTATAAATTCTTCTTCAGGCTCATGAGACACATGCAATGATGCTGGATGCAGGAAGATCACAGGCTTGTGAGTGGAAAGTTGTGGATCCAGTAGCAGCATGAGCATCTCAGTGCTGGCGGGGTCTTCCCGTGGCTCCTCCAGCTCAGGGGACTAGCAATAGTTCCATATGTCTTGTCAGCTACAATGTTTCCCAGGGAGTGAGCCTGTATCCCACCTCCAGGGAGCTATTTATTTCCTTAGCCCCTCCAAAGGAGGTCATTAAGCTGTGACCACCTTATTGGCAGGCTAAACCCCACCCCTTCACTCATAAGTCTCAAACTGACAAGAGATTATGTAACTACCACATTGGTTACCATGAATATTATATTTAAGAGCTTGAATTTATAAGATCCTAGAGTGATATCAACTTAGCTTCAATAAGCATAAAGAAATTGCATACCTAATAAATTCATAAAATTATTTTCCTCTTTTTGTATTTCATTTGCCCTGTAACATACTTTTATCTTTGCAGTTTATATATTGATATTAAAGAACATGAAGGACAAATTATATAGAATTATAAAGTGTGAATACTTTATTAGCTCCTATGTTTATCCATTAATTTCCTTTACTAGGAACTTTTCTTTTTGTGCATAGCTTTGAATTACTTTCAACTGTCTTTTTCTTTCCATCTATAGAATTCCTATTAGTTTTTGGTAGAATCAGTATGGTAAATATTAATTCTCTTAGCTTCTGTTTATGTAGGACTATTTAGTTTTACCACCTTTCTTGAAGGATAGTTTCACTGTGCGTTTTAAATACTTAGTATTCTAAATATTATTCAATTGTCTTCTTTCCTCTGATGTTTTTTGCTTTTGTTTTAAATACTCTTCCATCTCGAGTGGTACTGAGCGCCGAGCGCTGAAAACCGAGCTGGGTGAGGGGCCGTAGGTGGTGGCGCAGTCTCGGGGTCGACATGAGTTTGGCTGGGGGCCGGGCCCCCCGGAAGACCGCCGGGAATCGCCTTTCAGGGCTCTCGGAGGCCGAAGAGGAAGATGAATTCTACCAGACGACTTATGGGGGTTTTACAGAGGAATCAGGTGATGATGTGTATCAAGGGGACCAGTCAGACACAGAGGATGAGGTGGACTCTGACTTTGACATCGACGAAGGGGATGAACCATCCAGTGATGGAGAAGCAGAAGAGCCAAGAAGGAAGCGCCGAATAGTCACCAAGGCCTATAAGGAACCTCTCAAGAGTTTAAGGCCTCGAAAGGTTAGCGCTCCAGCTGGCAGCTCTCAGAAGGCTCGAGAAGAGAAAGCACTGCTACCGCTTGAACTTCAGGATGATGGCGCGGACAGTCGGAAGTCTATGCGTCAGTCTACAGTGGAGCACACGCGACAAACGTTCCTTCGGGTACAGGAGAGGCAGGGCCAGTCGCAACGGCGAAAGGGGCCCCACTATGAGCGACCACTGACCCAGGAGGAGCTGCTTAGGGAGGCCAAGATCACAGAGGAGCTCAACCTCCGTTCACTGGAGACATATGAGCGACTTGAGGCTGACAAAAAGAAGCAGGTTCACAATAAACGGAAGTGCCCTGGGCCCATTATCACCTATCACTCTGTGACAATGCCACTTGTTGGGGAGCCAGGCCCCAAGGAAGAGAATGTGGATGTGGAAGGACTTGAACCTGCTCCCACAGCTTCAGCGCTGACTCCCCACACTGGAACTGGGCCTGTCGTCTCCCCTGCCCGCTGCTCACGCACCTTCATCACCTTCAGTGATGATGCGATGTTTGAGGAATGGTGCCCCCAAGGGCGGCCTCCAAAGGTCCCTGTTCGGGAAGTCTGCCCAGTGACACATCGCCCAGCCCTACACCGAGACCCGGTTACAGACATACCTTATGCTACTGCCCGGACCTTCAAGATCATTCGTGAGGCCTACAAGAAGTACATCACTGCCCATGGACTGCCACCAACTGCCTCAGCCCTGGGCCCTGGCCCTTCACCTCCGGAGCCCCTCCCAGGCCCCTGGCCCCGAGCTCTGCATCAGAAAATCATCATCAAATGAGATGGCACATCCTTAGCAGCCTCCTCCCTGCCTGACTTGGGTTTCTCGAAGTCTCCCGCTTCTCTCTGTCATCCCTGACCTCTACCCAACCATATTGTTCTTCGGAATTCCTTTCCCCCTTTGTTTTTAATCTAATAAAATAGAATGATTCCCCCCCCCCCAAAAATACTCTTACATCTCTTATCACAATCCACACATTCCTCCAATGTGTCAAGCACATTTGCACATATGCCACCATCATAATTTTCAAAGCATTCTCTTCTCACTTGAACCCAATATCAGCTCCCCATTTCTTCTCCCTCCCTCTACCTCCGCCCTCCCTCAGGAACCCATCATCTCCTCTGATGTTTTTGAAGAAAAATTGGTACTTCATCGATATCCCCTGTATGTGTTTGCTTCTCTTTCAGGTTTTCAGGACTCTCCAGCTTTAATTTTTGAGAGCCTAACTATGATGTTTCTTGTTGTAGGTCTCTGGCTTTATCCTGCTTTGGGTTCTTTGAGCTCTCTGATTTCTAGTCATGTCCTTCATATTAGACTGGAGAAATATTGTCATTATCTATTCAAATATTCCAGTTTTCTCTCTTCTCTCTCTGAATTTCCCTGAGGTGTACATTGGTTTTATTACTATTGTTCCATAATTTTGTTACACTGTGCTTAGCCTTAAGCCTCCATTCTTCTTCTTTTAAAAAAAATCATTTTATTGGGTGGGTCTTACAAATCTTGTAGCAATCCATCATTCATTTGTATTAAGCACACTTGTACATGTTGCCAATAACATTTCCAAAGTATTTTCTTACTACTTGAATCCTTGTTATCAACTCCTCTTTTTGCCCCTCTCCTCCCACCCTCCTGAATCCTTGACCAATTATATATTGTTATTGTTGTGTCTTACACTGTCTGTTGTCTCCCTTCACCCACAATTCTGTTATTCGTCCTGGAGGGGGCGCTATACATCCAACCTTGTGATGGGTTCCCCCTATCCCCCTACTCTCCTGATATTGCTACTCCCACTATTGTTCCTCAGGGTTTTATCTGTCCTGAATTCCATGTGTCCAGAGAAGTCTCCATTCTTGTTGCTCTTGGGCATCTAAATTTTTAGCTATCTCACTTTTTAATTCACCAATGCTTTCTTTTTTTAATCATTTTATTGGGGCTTGTACAACTCTTATCACAATCCATCCATCCATCTATTGTGTTCAGCACATTTGTACATTTGTTGCCATCATCATTCTCAAAGTGATTTCTTCCTCCTTGAGCGCTTGCTATCAGCTCATTTCCAACCCCCACATTCATGAACCACTGATAATTTATAATTTTTTTCATCTTACACCAAGTATATTTTTTAGATCCCCTTTTAGTCTAATATGCTGCTTCTTATTTTAGCTCTTTGCCTGTTCTTTTCCTTAGTTCTTTTTATGTTTGATGCTGTTATATATTATTTTTCAATTTTTTAAATTTGTATTTGCTCTGTCAAATGCAGCACGATCTGCTTTTTCAGCTGGTTTCTACAATTCATTGCAATGGCCACACAGAACTTAAGAGAAGATTCTCACAATTATGGGTTTTAAAACAGATTAAAATTCATGTGAAAAATGCTCACAATAGAGATTTCCAGTCAGGACAGGTTACAAAGCTAGTTTAGGGCTGCTAACAAATGAACAAAAGGCATGCCACTCTGCTGTCAGCCTCAATCGAAAGGTACTCATTTCCAGCTTCGACAAATTCAGCTCCCTTTATTAAGTGCCCAGAGGCACCCTAGTCCACAAGCCAGCCTGCTGCCCTGAAGCACTCAGTTTTATCTTGTTCTGTCAGCTGGGAACTTTACTGCTCTTCTTATGCTCTGGCTCCTGATTCTGCAGCTGCTCTGGTCACTCCTCTAATGCCAAAGATGTCCACCTGGATCAAGGAGGTTGACTGTGAAGGGATCTCAAAGTCCAGAGGACACATGCCACTCTTGGCTTTCCCTAGTAATGAGATGCCCCCACTTCTCTTCGCCTCATTTCAGTCCCAACAGGATGGCAATAAAAGTGGATCTTGTAAACAAGCACTCACAACTGAATCCTGACTGTCTTCGCCTATGTTCTCTTAGCTGGTATATCAGGAAACGGTCATTTGGCGCGGGAGAGACTATGGCTAGAAGAGGCATATTAAATAATTCACTGCAATGTATTAACTTTGTTATTTTCATTTGAATGGGTTATCCTTTCTGTTCTTGGGACTTTTTTTGTTTGGGTATTGGAATTTTGGGGGTATTAACTTTTTTTCTGTTTTTCACAGTATGAGGAGGTTGCAAAAAGTTTCTGAAATAATCCCACCCAGTAACATTGCCACTGAGTCTATTCCAATTCAGAGCAACCCTCCATGGCAGAGCAGAGCTGTTTCTTGGGTTTCCATGACGCTTTACAAGAGCAGACAGCCTCGTCTTCCTCTCAAGAAGCAAGCAGTGGGTTTGCTCCACTGACCTTGCGGTTAGCAGTCCAAAATTTAACTCAGTATACCATCAGGGTACCTTTGAAAAATCCCATCATGTTTTAATTCTTTTCCCCACAAACTTCTTGAAGCCCACTTAAATTTCACATTTTTCTGCTGAACTACTTTCTCTAAGAAACTCTTAGGCAAGCAGTCTTTGGTCTTGGCTTAATTGGGACTCTAGTTCCAGATCTCATTTCTCAACACTCAATCTCTCCTTCGAGAACATCCAGCAAGAACCAACATGTGGGTGAGATATCTTGAACTAGTCCATCTACCAACCAGGGGTCCCAGTCACTGTTCTCTGGTTATTATTCCCTGCCCTGTTGTTTCTGCAATTATGCTGGAAAACCTACAAAGCGTGAGCCATGTTTAGAGCTGAGGGCTTCCCTCTCGTTTGCCTGAGGTACTTTTCCCTTGCTGGTGGAGGCAACTGGTACATATACCCAATGGGATGTTACTACAGAATAATGATGCAACTGTACACATTTCATGATGTGAATGGATTTGTAAAACCACCGTTACGATGATCTGATACATAAATTCTCACCTAATTCAGGATAGTATTTTTTTTTTAAATTCTGTCACTACTGTTATTTCCCCCGAATCTTTCTGCAGAGTTGTCTTTTTTTTTTCTCTTCAATTATTGTGGTGAAATATATTATGGATTGAACTGTGTTGCTTAAAAAGAAGTGTTGTACAATGGGAATCCAAGACAGTTAAACCCCTCAGGACCAATATTGAGAGTAGCAAGATCAGGAGGGGGAGAGAAAGAGGGAACCCATTAGAATGATCTGCATATAACACCCTCCCAGGGGGGTAGACAACAAAAAATTGTGTGAAGAGAAACACTGATCAGTGTAAGACATGAAAAAAAAATTTATAAATTATCAGGGGTTCATGAGGGAGGGAGGCTGGCGGAGGGAGGGAAAAAATAAGAAGCTGATACCTTTTGAGAATGATGATGGCAACAAATGTACAAATGTGCCTGACACAATGGATGGATGTATACATGGATTGTGAGGAGTTGTACAAGCCCCCAATAATGATTAAAAAGAAAAAAGAAGTGTTGTAAATCCCAAACTCTATGCCTGTGGCTACAACCCCATTTTGGAATGGGCTGCCATAGTAATGAGAAAAGGACATATCTTACAAGATATGAAGGAACAGACTAAGGAAGCAGAGTTGGGAGAAGACAGAAGTTTCACCACGTGAAGATCACCATGGAGCCTTCCTCCAGAATCAACAAAGAGAGTTCCCCTACACTGAATTCAAACTCCTACAAAAATAATTCTATTCTTAAAATTATTTTCATGCAGGCTGATACAACTCTTATACAATCCATCCATCCATTGTGTCCAGCACATTTATACATTTGTTGCCCTCACCATTCTCAAAACATTTGCTTTCTACTTGAGCCCTTGGTATCAGCTCATTTTTTCTCCTCCCTCCACACCCCCCCCTCGATTATGAACCCTTGATAATTTATAAGTTATTATTTTGTCATGTCTTACACTGTCTGATGTCTCCATTCACCCACTTTTCTGTTGTCCGTCCCCTAGGACGGGGCTTATATGTAGATCCTTGTGATCGGTTCCCCCTTTCTACCCCACCTGCCCTCCACCCTCCTGGTACCGGCACTCTTGGCACTGGTCCTGAAGGGATCATCTGTCCTGGATTCCCTGTGTTTTCAGCTCTGATCTGTATCAGTGTACATCCTCTGGTCTAGCCAGATTTGTAAGGTAGAATTGGGATCATGATACTGAGGGGGAGGAAGCATTAAAGAACTAGAGGAAAGTTGTATGTTTCATTGGTGCTATACCGAACGCTCACTGGCTTTTCCTCCTCGTGACCCTTCTGTCAGGGGATGTCCAGTTGCCTACAGATGGGCTTTGGGTCTCCACTCCATACTCTCCCTCATTCACAATGTTGTTTTTTTGTTCTTTGATGTCTGATACCTGATCCCATCGACACCTTGTGATCACACAGGCTGTTGTGCTTCTTCCATGTGGCCTTTGTTGCTTCTGAGCTACATGGCTGCTTGTTTATCTTCAAGCCTTTAAGACCCCAGACGCTATATCTTTTGATAGCTGGGCACCATCAGCTTTCTTCATCACATTTGCTTATGTACCCACTTTGTCTTCAGCGATCGTGTCGGGGAGGTGAGCATCATGGAACGCCAATTTAATAGAAGAAAGTGTTCTTGCATTGAGGGAGTACTTGAGTGGAGGCCCAATGTTCATTGCTACCTTAATACTAAACCTATAAATATATGTACATAGATCTAATTCTCCATCATCATATATAAATATATTTATAAGTGTACATGCCTGTATTTAGACCTTTATAAATGCCCTTTACCTCCTAATTATTTCCTCTGTTTCCTTTTACTTTCCTCTTGTCCCACTATCATGCTCAGCCTTCATTTGGGTTTCAGTATTTCCTCTCAGTTACATTACTGTTGCTCAAGCCCTACCCCACCTCTTACACCCTCCTTGCCACTGATTTTGGATCACTTGTTCCCTTGTCCCTGTGTCTGTTAACACCACTTCCTTTCTCCACCCCCTCCTCTCCCATGTCCCCCCCGGAACCATTGGTCCCGTTGTTTTCTCCTCCAGATTGTTTAGCCCGCCTATCTTATCTAGATAGATCTGCGGAGATAATAATATGCACAAAAAACCAAGACAGAGCAAAATAAAGCGACAGAAGACAAAACAACAGCAACAACAACAACAACAAAGGAAAGACTGTAAATAGTTCAAGGTCTGTTTGTTGACCGTTCGTAGTGTTTTTCCAGTTGAATCTGATGGGGTGCCACGCCCTGGCCCCAAAGTCTATTTTTGGTACTCCCTTGAGATTTCCTTGCTCTGCAATAATTCTGTTTATTAAAACCACTCAAGGGGGCACAGGGCACTAACCCACCCAAGTGGAGGGTATTGTTTATATCTCCACAGGCAAAGAGGGACCAGACTTCAACTCAGTGCTCCAAGATGTGAATCCAACATGCCAGCGTGTAACGAGTAGAGAGGTCTGAGGGGCAGGCCCCAATCCCAATTACTATGTGGACACCTGCCCTTCCCCCCAGAAGAATTTATTTCAAAGGACGGCATTGAATCTGAAGCTCCGGGAGAGGGACATATCTCATCAGAGCACAGGGAGCAGATGAATAGGGAGGAGGAGAGAGAGAAGCACGTCCTGGCCCACCAGGCCTCTAGGACGATGTTCCCGATTAGAGCAGCCAGTCCAGAGAGGACCACATGGCCGGCCCCACTATGAGACACGATGCCTCTCACTGACCCATAGCCCTACAGGGGACAGCTCTAGAGACACAGTGTGAGAACTGCACCCAATCTTATCCCGCCACACCGAGGCAAAACACAAAGGGGTGCAACAGAAACAGCAAGAAAATGGAGCGGTGAGGTCCCCAGGGAATGCTGAAGGTGGACTTTGGGGCCAGGGTGTGGTGCCCCAACAGACTGGACTGGAAAACACTCCTAAAGACCAACAAACAATCCTGAACTAACTACAAGCATTTCCTTCTTGTTGTGTTTTGGTTTGTTTTATGTCATTGGTTTGTTGTTGTTGTTTTGTTGTATATTGTTGCTTGGTTTTGCTCTGTCTTGTTTTTGTGCATGTTATTATCTCCGGTCTGTCTAAATAAGATAGTCTGGAAGAACAATCTGGAGGAGAAAGCAACAGGACCGACAGTTCCAGGGGACATGGGAGAGGGGAAGGTGGGGGGAAAGGTAGCGGGGTTAACAAACCCAGAGAAAAGGGAACAACAAGTGATCCAAATCGGTGGTGAGGAGGGTATAGGAGGCCTGGGAGGGTGTGATCAAGAGTACTATAGCCCAGAGGAATTACTTAAACCCAAATGAAGACTGAGCATGATAGTGGGAAAGAGGAAACTCAAGGGAAATAGAGGAGAGAGCTAGGAGGCAAAGGGCATTTATAGAGGTCTAATTAAAGTCATGTACATATGTAAATATATTTTTATATGAGGATGGGGAAATAGATCTATGTGCATATATTTTTAGGTTTAGTATTAAGGTAACAGATGAACATTGGGCCTCCACTCAAGTACTCCCTCAATGCAAGAATACTTTGTTCTATTAAATTGGCATTCTATGATGCTCACCTTCCCAAAATAATCACTGAAGACAAAGCAGGTGAATAAGCAAATGTGGTGAAGAACGCTGATGGTGCTCGGATATCAAAAGATATAGCATCTGGAGTCTTAAAGGCTTGAAGGTAAACAAGTGGCCATCTAGCTCAGAAGCAACAAAGCCCAAATGGAAGAAGCACACCAGACTGTGCAAACACGAGGTGTCGAAGGGATCAGGTATCAAGCATCTCAAAACAAAAAAATCTTATCATAGTGAATGAGTGGGGGAGTGCAGAGTGGAGACCCAAAGCCCATTTGTAGGCCACTGGACATCCCCTTACAGAAGGGTCTCAGGGAGGAGGTGAGACAGTCAGGGTGCGATATAGCAATGAAGAAACATACAACTTTCCTCTAGTTCCTAAATGCTTCCTCCTCCCCCACTATCATGATCCCAATTCTACCTTACAAGTCTGGCCAGACCAGAGGATGTACACTGGTACAGTAAGGAACTAGAAATTCAGGGGATCCAGGGCGGATGATCCCTTCAGGACCACTGGTGTGAGTGGCGATACTGGGAGGGTGGGGGGAGGGGGGGTTGGAAAGGCGGAACAGATAACAAGGATCTACATGTAACCTCTTCCCTGGGGGACGGACAACAGAAAAGTGGGTGAAGTGAGATGTCGGAGAGGGCAAGATATGACAAAATTATAATTTATAAATTATCAAGGGTTCATGAGGAAGGGAGGAGCGGGGAGGGAGGGGCAAAAATGAGGAGCTGATGCCAGGGGCTTAGGTGGAGAGCAAATGTTTTGAGAATGATGAAGGCAATGAATGTACAAATGTGCTTTACACAATTGATGTTTATGTATGGACTGTGATGAGTTGTATGAGCCCCTAATAAAATGATTAAGAAACCACTCATTTGTGGTATTTCAGTTATTGCAGCACTAAATAACACAAAACTCACTGCCACGCAGCTGAATGTGACCAATGGTAAGACCACAGGACAGAGCAGAATTTTCTCTGTGCTCCAGGACTGCAACTACAGCACTGGTTCTCAACCTTTCACAGGGTCACCCCATTCATTACAGCAGCAAAATGACAGTGATGAAGTAGCAACGAAAATAATGTTATGTTTGGGGGTCACCACACATGGGGAACTGTATTAAAGGGTCACGGCATTAGGAAGGTTGAGAACCAGATTTACAGGAGTAGAAAACTTTATCTTTCTCCCACAGAACAGCTGGTGATTTAGAACTGTTGGCCTTCCAGGTAGGTGCCCAACATGTAACCCATTATGCCACCAAGACTGTATTTCAAATATTCTGCCATTTTAACTGTGAGTCGCTGACATTAATTACATCCACCATGCAGAGCAACTATCACCACTAGTTCCAAACGATTTCCTTTACTCTAGACCAGCGGTTCTCAACTTTCCCAGTGCCGCAACCCTTTATACAGGTCCTCATGCTGTGTGACCCCAGCCATCTGGAATGTGTGTTTTCTCATGGTCTTAGGTAACTCCTGTGAAAGGGTTGTTTGACCCCCCAAAGGCGTCATGACCCACTGGTTAAGAACCGCTGCTCTAAACAAACTTAATACTTTATTAGCAACTACTTTCCACCCTCCCTTGAGTCCCTAGTAAATGTTAGTAAACATTTGCCTCCATACATTTCCCTATTCTTGGCAGTTCATGTCAATGGGATATTACCATATTTGTCCTTAAGTGCCTTTTATTTCACTTAGAACCTTATTTCAAGGTTCATCCATGTTGTAGCATGTGCCAGAACTTCCTGTATGGCTATATACTATTCCAATATGTGGATATATAATCAGTCAGTTTCTTTATATTTTCATTTGTTAATAAACACTTGGATTGCTACCACCTTTTGGCTATTATATATAATGCTCAATAAAGACTGGTGTACTAGTACCACCTTGAATCTTACTTTCCGTTCACTAGGGTATATACGTAGGAATGGAGTTGCTGGGTCATGTGAAAATTCTAGGTTTTGCTTTTTGACGAACCATGAAAGTGTTTTTGGGAAAAGCTACACAATTTTATATTTTTACCAGTCATGCACAGGTTCTGATTTCTTCACAGCGAGTACTTGTTATTTTCTGTTTTTTGGATAAGAGCCAACCTATTAAGTATGTTGCATGGTTTTAAAAATGGAGGAGGTAGCTTGATTGAGAGATTAAAGGAAATTGACATAGCTTTTATGAAGTACCTTCAACTCTAGAAGATATACTAGGCAAAATATTAATATTGCAATAATATCTCTAAAGATGGTCTGAGTAAAGTCTGCATTTAATATATTACGGGTACACTCAGAATGAATTTCACATATAGAATGTCATACAATGCAATTTAAAACATGTTTCCAACATTTCAATGATAGGAGCAATTAGTATTACACATGATTTTAAAACAAAAACCCCGAATTGTATCTTTCATTTTACTATACTTCTCGATCAACTTATAATTTTTTCCCTTAAACTCTATAGGAAACAGAATATTCTAGTGTCCCCCAATTCAACTATAATTGTTTCTTTAAAAGAGCACTCTATAATGTTTTAAAAAGGTGGGGGGAATGAAAAAGACTTTAAGATAATCACCTCTCAACAATGTTGAGGCAAGATACGCCATCCTGGCCACCCACTGCATAGAGAAAGCCTCCGAGCACTGCCACACCAACGCTGGTCCTGCAGGTGCTCGTTGGGGCCACATCACTGCTCCACTGGTTTGTTTTGGGGTCATATCTGCAAAGGGCACATCAACAACAGAGTTTATATTACACAGAGAAAGCCGGGTTGTATTCAAAAATTTAAGTATAAAAACATTTCTATGATATAAATGATTTCCTTTAACTACTGACTGATTATAGCTAAGGCATAAAAGGTCTATTTATGTATCTTTTTAAAAAATTTGCCTCTACTTAAGCAAGTTATATATAAATATCTTTCCTTTAGATAAAAATATATAGCTATAAGTAAAGGTCCCCTTTACATTCCACCCTAATTGTAACCTCTTCCCATTTTAATTCAGTACATACCTTTTCAGACATTCTCACAAAATACTTTAAAAATAGCTATATACTACACTCATATGTATTATAATTTTTTTCTTTACCAAAAAATACAATTGTAGGCATTATTCCAAAAATTTCCTTCAACATATTTCTGAGATCTATTTATGCTAATACAGTTCCAGGTGGTTTCTCTGAATTACTATATGATAGCTTCAAAATTTCTATGGAAAAATAGAATTAAAAGATAATGGAATTTCTCTATGAACTTTTGAAGTGCTCTCATGAAACATTTCATTATTTTAGGCATGCTATATATTATATAACAATATCCTTACTGATATATTTTTAAAAATCATTTATTGGGGACCCTTGCAGTTCTTATCATAATCCATACATACATTTATTGTGTCAAGCACATTTGTACATGTTTCCATCACCATTTTCAAAACATTTTCTTTCTACTTGAGCCCTTGATATGAGCTCATTTTCCTCCATATGAACCCTTGATAACTTATAAATTATTATTTTTTTCATGTCTTACAACAACTGCTGTCTCCCTTCACCTATTTTTCTGTTGTTTGTTCTCCTGGGAGGAGGTTATATTTGAATCATTGTGATCGGTTTCCCCCTTCTCACCCCCACCTTCCTCTTACCCTCCTGGAATCGCTACTCTCATTATTAGTCCTAAGGGGTTTATTCAGGGTCCTGAATTCCCTGTTTTGAGCTCTTATCTGTCTACTAGTGTACATGCTTGAGTCTAGCCGGACAGTAAGGAAGAACTGGGGTCATGATCATGGGGGGCGGGGGGAGGCATTAAAGAACTAGAGGAAAGTTATGTTTCATTGGTGCTATACTGTACCCTGACTGGCTTGTCTCTTCCTTGTGACCCTTATGTAAGGGGATGTCTAATTGTACACAGATGGGCTTTGGGTCCACACTCCACCCTCCCCCTCTTTCACATTGATATGATTTTTTGTTTTGTATCTTTGATGACTGATACCTAATCTCATCAACACCTCATGATCACACAGGCCTGATGCATTTTAAGGTATAACAATAATCTTTTTTAAAAGTCATTATCTTTACATTTTCCTTATGCGAATAGATGAGAAGTAGGATTGCTGGCTCAGAGTATGTTAATTTTTAATGCAAAAATATTACGAAGCTGCTCATTTTGGAGCTATATTACCGAATATACTCGAGTATAAGCCAACCTGAATATCAGCCCAGGCACCTTATTTTACCACAAAAACTGCATTAAAAACGTGTTTAAAAAATTTGGCTTATAAACAAATACATTCTGATTTGTTTTCAGTTTTATTAAGTCTTAATTTTACACATTCAAAATGTTGAGTGACAATTAGAGCTTTACAATCCTAGAACTTTTTTATCAGCACAAACCCAAACTCAATACCTTATAAGCAGTAATTCCTTCTTACTCCTTATTCTAGCCCCACAGTCTCTAATAAACTTGCCTAAGTCAGATAATTAATATACATGGAATCATAGAGTATGTGCCCTTTATGTTTGATTTACTTTACTCATTATGTTCTCAAAGTTCACCCTTAAAATAGCATGTATTACTTTCTTTTGGTTTTGTTTCTTTTGTGTAAAATTTTATTATTTAAAACCATGAGTCACTTATTTTACACATTTAATTTTAAATTAATGCACATACATTCAAATTCTTTATAAACTTTATCTCTGCATATCGCCTAGGCTGCATCTCCACACTTAATTAAAATAGTTTAATAGTTCTTAAGTTGTAAAGATTTTGTCATATCTATTATTATTTCATAATTTACTTATCAATACTTTCAAGTGTGCGTGTAAACATTGATAGAATGTTTCCCGTGTTTCTTTCAGTTATGAGTTAAACCTCTCTCTAGGATTCGATATGCTAAATGGTTTCATAGATGTGTTTGGGAATACCAAGAATCACCGAATCACCATATATCAGAGCCCACAAAGCTGAACAAAGGAGAGCAGGAAGCAAGAAGTTACTAAAAACGCAGTTATAAGAGTATTCCTATGTGCCAAGCAGTATGACAGGTACTGTGGAAAAAGGCATTTCAACAAACTGTTACAGTACAATGTGATGCACAGTATGCTAAAAATACTCAGGAAAGACTAGAGGACTAAGGAACTGACTCATCTGTATGGTCAGAGGTTTATGTACAAAGTAACATTTGACCTCTGAAGGATAAGTGACATTCCACAGGGAAAAACAAACAGCACGCGTGTTTGCAGGGTAAGAGTCATGCGCGGATGGTGTGTCTAAGTAATTCCAAGCACTTCTAGCGGAGCTGCAGCATGTTTCGAGAACAGTAGTGTGCCATGGGGAAGAAACTGGAAAACTAGTGGAGATCAGATGAGAAGACTTCTATGTCATGCTAAGCAGTCTAGGCTGCCAACTCGTGTCATAGACAAAATACTAAAGCAGCAACAGTCACATGTTTCCTAATCAACACCCCACATGAAAACTAAAATAGGAAAAAACACTCAAATTCATCTTACTTACCTTTCAACACTATTCAGGTAAGAGGATCCATCATGGCCTCCTACAGCATATAACAGGTCATCCAGAACACTGACCCCAACTCCACACCGCCTCTTGCTCATGGAAGCCACCATTCGCCATTCGTTAGTCTGTGGATCATATCGTTCCACACTGGAAATGGCGTCCCCACTGCACCAACCACCAACTGGAGAAATAAAAATTGTCAAGAGAATGCTTGTCCTAAAGAACACATTGTGTTCTAAGGTGTGTTCACGGTGTTAGATTTTGCAAATGTCTCTTAGAAGCAAGTTATGAGTTAAACTTATTCTGTAAATCTTAACATATTTTTAACTCTTCAAGTAAGTAAGGTACTAAAATCTTCATTTTATAGAGTAAGAAAAGAGCACCAGTTCAAAGAAGATCTGAAGGTAATGTGGTAAAATAACTGGTGTCATCAAGTTGGTGTGGACTTTAGAAAGCCATGTGACAGAAAGAAACTGCTGTCAAGGGTTTTCTTGGCTGCTTCCTTTATGGGAGCGGATCATCAGAAAGCTATGGGCATTTTCCTCTTTGCTCACGCTCTCTGATCTTGGAGAAATCCTGTAAAATTGTGTTGTACCATAGTTTCCTTGAAAATGTGTAACATTTTTGGAAGTACAAAAGACTGCATCAATGTAGTTTGTTACCAAAAGTCAAAAGAAGATTTTCCTCTTCCTCTTATTAGGGGTGATAGATTCAGACTCATTGACTCATGATCTTCTTATCGGACAATTTTTCAAAACTATGCATAAGGTTTTCAGAGGCGCCTTCCTCCAAAGTGGATAGCCAAGTCCTTCGTGGTTGTATTTTTAGTCTGGAAGCTCCTCTGTAACCTGTTCACTTCGGGTGTCACTGCTGGCATTTTAAATATGAGTGACATAACTTCCAGCATCACAGCCATGCACAAGCCACCAAAGTACGATAAGTGACAGACAACTGGCAGGCATTTGACTATAGTGTGGACTATATATAATAAACTATGGATAACCTTGAGAAGAATGGAAATTTGAGAACACTTGATTGTGCTCATGAGAAACTTGTACATGGATCAAGAGGAGGCTGTGACAACAGAACAAGGGAATACTGCATGGTTTAAAATCAGGAAAGGTGTGCATCAGGGTTGTAGCCTCTCCACCACACTTGCTCAATCTGTGTGCTGAGCAAATCATCAGAGAAACTGGATTATCTGAAGAATGTGGCATCAGGGTGGGAGGAAGGCTTATTAACAACCAGAGACATGCAGATGACAACCTTATTTGCTTAAAGTGAGGAGAACTTGAAGTACTTGCTGATGAAAATCAAGGATTGTAGCCTTCAGTAGATTACTACCTAATGTAAGGAAAACTACCTATATCCCTATTGCAATTATATTAATATATTTACATCTGTAAATGCCTACCTTTTATACACCTCTATAAATGTCTTTTGCCACCTCATTCTTTCCTGTTTCCTTTTACTTTTCTCCTGTCCCTCTACCATGTTTGACCTTCAATCAGCGTGGTACTTCCTCTCTGCTACAATACACTTGACTGAATGCACCAGGCATTCTATACCCTCACAGAAAGGTCAAGCCAGCCAGGGTAGAGTATAGCACCAACGCAACATACAACTTCCCTTTAGTTCTTTAGTGCTTCCTTTCCCCCACTATCATGCCCCCAGTTTTATCTTACAAATCCAGCTAGACCAGAGCATGTACACTGGTACAGCTAAGAGCTCTCAACACACAGAATCCAGGACAGCTAACCCCCTTGGGACCAATAATGAGTAGCAATACCATGAGGGTAGGGGGTACGTGGTGGGAGAAGGGGGAAAAAGGAGGAACTGATTGCAATGATCAAAGTACAACCTCCCATGCCAGGGGGATGAACAACAGAAACATGGGTGAAGGGTGACAGTGGATGATGTAAAATATAAATATACAAAATTTTAATAAATTATCAAGGATTTATGAGGGTGAGAGAGTTGGGGAGGGAGGGGAAAAAACAGGAACCAATACCAAGGTCTCAAGTAGAAAGCAAACGTTTTGGAAATAATGATGGCAACATATGTACAAATGTACTTGATACAATTCATCTATGGATTGTTATAAGAGCTATAAGAGCCCTCAATAAGATAATTTATTTAAAATGTTTAAAAGATTGCTATTGCTATAGTTTATTGTGCCAGCCTGGCCGATAAACACAAGTAGGATTAACTGAAGGGCAGAGGGATAAATGGCTCGGTGAGCCTCACCTTGCTTGTTCTGTGCCTCAGTTTAAAGGGGTACACTACCTGTGGGATGCCTAGCCTGTGGACTGTGTCGCTGTAAGTTGGTCCCTTTAAGCCCACACGATTGGAATGTTCATCTCTGGAGCTGGGGACTGACAGTTGATGACAGTTGGGGACCTGCCTGCTGTTTGCTGCCTGGGTATATATAGCCCAGCTCTCTCTACTGAAGGGGACTGGCACCTGGCAGCTCTCAAAACTTGAAGGACTGCTAGTGTCTCACTGCTTTATAATTTAACTGTTAATTTCTTGTATTATCTATCTGTATATAATTTAATGGTTTATTTCTTGAATTATCTATCTATCTTTATAAATATATTTATATATAATTACTAGCAATCTGGTTTGTCTCTCTAGAGAACCCTGTCCAATAAGCTGGAGAATTTCAAGATAACTTAGGAATAGTCCTTGTTATCAAGTAATTAATGATGTAGTAAAGTAATGAAACAGATATTTAGACAGTAATATATGAGATTACTAGCCAGAGTTTGATATCATGAAATCTAACTAATTTAATAGACTTTTAAAGAAGGCAAAGTATGGATGAACTAATATCATGATTTAATTGGGAAAAAAATCCAAATGAGATTTTTATGAAAAGGGTCTCACACATTGAAAACAAGTCACCTGACAACTTTTTATTGGTTGGGATTTAATACATATAACATAACCATTCATATTTCAATCACATCAAGTAGGATTGTACAATTGCTACCACAACCAGTTTCCAACCATTCTTTTCTATATGGGCTCCTTGCTATCAGCTCCCTTGTACCCTACCACCACTGTGGGCCACCCTCACCTGACAATTTATAACACCTTATTGGAGATTCTGATAGGAATGAGCAGAATAAAGATGAACCAAGAAAACCAAACTCATTGCCACTGAGTCAACGCTGATTCACAGGGTTTCTGAAAAGACTGTATCTGTTTACGGGAGTAGAATATCCAGTCTTTTGTCCTGAGGAGCTGCTGGTGGTTTTGAACTGCAGGCCATGTGGATTACAGCCCAACGAGTAACCACTACACCACTCGGGCTCCAGATAGCAGTTGAATAATTCAAGCTAAGTTAAGTTTAAATGCCTACTTCAAAGAAGCTACATTATTGTTTCTCAGCAGTTCTAAGTGGTTCCACACGTCTGGGATAGATTTGTTGGTAAAAAGCAGGAGTAAAGGAGTACAGGTCATCTGATCATAGGATCAACAGAACTAAGAAAAAAATGTAACTTTAGTATAAGTTAATGTTTTTTACCTGATTAGTATAATTATATTACAACTAGAACATTGGTATACAAATTAATACATGACTCATTTGAAAGTATCTACTGAATATTTTTAGATTAATATAAAAAATCCAAAAAAATAACACTTTTAGAAAATACCAGTGTTATATCAGGGATTAAGAGTCAACTATATACATTAAAACTCAGAAACTTCAGTGTTAAATTATCTTCAATTTTTTTTATGTTGTGGAGAATATATACAACAAAACATACACCAATTTAACAGTTTCAACATGTACAACTTAGAGATAGTTTGCTTTTCTTCAAGTTCTTTTTTCTTCTTAAATCCTTTAAAAAAATAATTTTATTGGGGCTCATACAACTCTTATCACAATCCATACATACATCCATTGTGTCAAGCACTTTTGTACCTTTGTTGCCATTATTCTTTTTCTTCAAGTTCTGAAACCATTCTTAGCCTTTTTCTGATTTGTTCCTTTCTCATTAACATAACTCACTGTCCTGTAAATTTCCTATTTAATCTTCTGAATTGTTGCTGCCAGTTTGAGTTGCGGCTCGCTGGGATGCTAGGAGTCGGCATTGACTTGAAAGCATGAGGGATTGTTTGGTTGATCTTTAAGATCGTTTTATTGGGAGCTCATAAAGCTCTTATAACAATCCTTACATCAATTGTATCAAGCATATTCATACATATGTTGCCATCATTATTTTATAAACATTTATATTCTATTTGAGCCCTTGAATATCAGCTGCTCTTTTTACCCTCCCTTCCATCCTTGTGTCCCCTTGATAAATTATAAATTATTAGTAATTTCATATCTTATGATAGCATGAGTTTTTAATAGAAGAAAATACTCAAAGCAGATTTCCCCCCTAGTTAAGTTGTTCAGTATTAAGGAGCCCTGATGGCACATTCTAATTAGTGTTAAACTGTTAACCAGAGTCCCTGGTTCAAAGCTATCACCAGTTCCATGGGAGGAGATGATGCTGTATGCTCCCATAAAAGCTTATGAAACCTTAGAAATCCTCCATTTGTACCCCATCACTCAGAAGTGACTCAATGGCAGTTGCTTTTGGTTTTTTCTTCAGGGGCTATTTATTGAATTCTTTATCAACTCTTAAAAAAAATCATTTTATTAGGGGCCTCTTACAAATTGTATGACAATCCATCTTTCAATTGTATTAAGCACACTTGTACATATGTTGCCATCAACACTTCCAAAACACTCTCTTTCTACTTGAGCCCTTGGTATTGTGATTATTTCATGACTTTCAGTGTCTGTCTGTTAACTACATTTCTGTTATTTGTTCCTCTGGGGGGTGGGCTATATATCCAAACTGTGATGGGTTACCCCTTTCTCACCCTTCCCTCTCCATCCCCCTACCCTCATGATATTACTACTTCCACTACTGTTCCTGAGCGTTTTATCTGTCCTGAACTCCATGTGCTGAGAGCTCTTATCTGTACTCCGGTATAGCTGGATTTGTAAGGTAGAGCTGGGTCACAAAGGTAGTGGAAGGGAGGAAGCATTCAGGAACTAGAGGAATGATGTGTGTTTCATTGGTGCTAAACTGGTAGAATTGTCCCTTCTTTGTAACCTTTCTGTGCGGGTGGGGGGGGGGTGTCCAATTGTCTACAAATGGTCTTTGGGTCTCCACTCCAACCCCCCTCATTCACATTGATATATATGTTGTTTTTTTGATCTTTTGATCCCTGATCCCATCGACCCCTCATGATCACACAGGCTGGTGTGCTTCTCCCATGTGGGCTTGTTTGCTTCACAGGGGCTATTTTTGGCGTGCAGTTTAAAGATTACCTCAGGGCAATACTTTCAAGAGATCATCTACATTCCATGGCTCTTACTTTGTGCTCCATCCTCCATGGCTACTATTTTTTTGTTCCTTATCACTGTGGATATCAGTTAGCCAAAAGATTATTCAAATGACAATTTATCACATGGAAAAACATGCAGTTTTAGTATAATAGTCACAGTGTATTAAAAGCCAAACCTGCAAAGAGCACTTCTCCACAGCGGATTGGCTTCCGTGGTCTTGTCCTTGGTCCCTGCATCAGTGGTCGTTCTTGAGGTAAGAGGAGGTAGTTTTTAGCCTCATCTACCAAATCTCTGTAGAGGGAAAAATCTGCCTTTATTCACAATATTTAAATAACATTGTTAGTCACGTCCTAATATGGCTTATGAATATGTAAGTATGCACAGGGGCGCAAACATAAATCAAATCAAATAATTAATGCCATCCAATATCAAAAGGGGACCAACCAAAGACCATCTATACCAATCACACTATGAGCGGAATTAGTTGGTATTTCCATGATGATGGCATATCTTACTACAAATTTGGTCTGAAATGTAACATGTTTGGGGTCAAGAATAACTAACTTTAAAAAATAATAAAAATTACAAATCAATTGCTAACCTGCATAGTTAGTGTTATCTAGTAAGTTTTATTAGATTATGCAAGATAGTGGCAAATCAGCACATCAGCCAGGGTACCAAATATTTGCTAGATCAATTAAAGTGACAGAATTGAGCCAAAATTCTTATTATTAAAAGTAAACACTATTTCATCACTTAATGTTAATTTGTTTCTGGTATGAATCATTTACTCTTAACAAGTCCACCGAGGATGAAGAAAAGAATTTTTTTCCTGTCTAATTAAGGTACCTCAAGGGAAACAACTAATAATTACTTTTCCTAACTACAATATTCTAATACTGTATAAACAATTAATTCATTTAACTCCTTTGAGCGTTTTAGCACTTGATTGAAGCAAATTCAATTTGTTTCTCTTTGCTGTCTCAACTCTGAAACTGCTTCCCAAACTACTCCACATTTTCACTTCTTTAGTTATATTACAAAGAGTAATGCCTGCTAGGCCAGTCTCAGCCATGACTCAATAATGCATTTTCCAATATGTGGCTTTGCTAGGCAGCTTCTAAATTTACCTACCCTGGAATAAAAACAAGCAAAACTCCCCCAAACCGTGCCAATGACCAAGAATTTCTTCTAGCTTCTCCAGATTTAAAAAAAGACGGTGATCTTTTAATAGTACTTTTGAATGGCTTCTAAAAAGAGTACTATCACGGTAATAATTAGCAAGCCAACACAAATTTAATAGCAACAATAACACAGCTTTATGTTGGTCCGTATTTCAAGATATCAGTATATATGAATTTAATACACAAAACAGCCCTATGGAATAGGTCCTGTTGTTAACTCCATTTAACAGATGGCAAAGCTGCAGACCAAAGGTTAAAGTAACTTGCTTAAGGGCACACAGCTAATACATTGTGAGGCCAGAATATTAGGAAAGTGTTTCCCTTTTTTTAGAAGTAGTTTTAGGAGTCCTTTGGGCACTACTGGGTAGGCATTAGACCACTCGCCACAGGTCAGCAGATGAAACCCAGCAGCTGCTCTGTGGGAGAAAGGTGCAGTGGTCTGTTCTCACAAAGATTCAGGCTTGGAAAACCCACACAGGGTCTCTCTGAGTCAGAATTGACTTGATGGCCGTAGGCTTGAGTTTTAGAAGTACCCTTACTCTATGCATCAGAATCACTGCAACTGATTTATATTTTATAAGTGTGAGAGGCCGTCCCTGTACTGTTTTCCAGACCTCAGGACACACAATCTATACAGTGTTCCTTTTAAATATTTAGGGGGATTAAAGGTTTTTAAATTTTTTTTTAATTTAAAAGATTCATACCTAAAATCTCTATCTGGCATATCCTGTTAAAAGAATAAGCTTCACTGAAAAGAAACACAAGTGGACCTACATGTCCTATTTCCAATCTAGGATCAGGAATAATTCCAAGTCTCACCAGACACTAAGGAAGATCCAAAGGTCAGGGAAGCTTAAGGAGTTCTGCCTACTGACTTACTGTTTCATTTGTAATATTTAGAACGTGCTAGACAAAATCTGCTTATAAACACTAAGATCATTTCAGATTTAAACCCAAATCTTAAAAATGTCACACTGGTAAAAGTGATTTATTGTATTTTGTATGTATTACAGGAAAAAAAACAGTCAATTTAAACAATGTGTGTATGTATATATACATGCATTTAGTTCCTTTATCAAAAAATTTGTGGAAACTACTTCACCAAATTCAAGTAGAAATCTTTCCACAGCTATTCTATGATGATGGTAGATCTTTAACTCTGTTCAGAATCTTACAAAGCAAGGTTGTCCCTATTCTCCAACTAGACATACATGATGGTATTTAAAAGTTTCCACTGACAAAGCCAACAGGTATTATTTATATCAAGAAAAAATATTAGCAAAGAATTGTCTCTTCAAATTCAAGCTTGCATTAAAATCTTAGACATCTATCTCTTTACTGTCACTTCTACATCAATAAGCACCACACATTAACAAACTATTGGAATGGGATGCTGGGAGCTCAGCCTCCTCTTCTTCCATCTCCTCCTCTCGACCACAGCCCAGAGGAAAAACCTGTTACATTTTAATATGCTGCCCTGATTTCAGCACTAAGAAACACAGTATTTAGGAAGCAACCCAAAGAAGGAAATGAAGAGAAATGAATGCAGAATTGTTGGCTTTTCCCTTCTGGGTCATCCCATACCTGCATTCTTCATCACTTTTGATGAGAGGGTCAGAGCCTACGGTTCCCACCAGGAACTTGGGACTAAGCAAAGGGAGGCGAACATGTTGCAGCACCTGTGAGACAATAAACACAATTAGGAGCCCTGGAGGCACAGAATGTTAAGCATTGGACAGTTCAAACTCTCTCTCTCTCACACACACACACACACACACACACACACTCTCTCTCTCTCTCTCTCTCTCTCTCTCTCTCTCTCTCTCTCTCTCTCTCTCTCTCTCTCTCTCTCTCTCTCTCTCTCTCTCTTAGAATCCCACAAGGATGTTCTGCTTTTCCTACAGCGTCACCATGAGTCAGAATCAACTCCAAAGCAGCGAGTTTGGCTTTTTGGTACTAGAAGCATGCGTTCCCATTCAAAAGTAAAGAGAATGGATCACTGCAAGATGGCCAAGGAACTTTTGCCCCCACCATCTGCATAATGCTCATTCTGAAATCTATACTGAAAGAATATACTCCAGGGACAACAGACCCTCTCATCTAGTGCCTTTAAGTTTTAAGGTCCCCTACTACCTTAGTAGTAAAGTATATAGTTATTTACATAATTGTAGAGTAGAAAGAGCTAATCTTGATTCCCAGAAAGGGAGGAAATGTCTACCAGGAACTCAGATCCCATCAACAGGTACCTCTCTCTTTCTTATGAAGCTAAACTTCTATAGGTTAAGGTATACAGAAACCCCAGGCCCTTTGTTTCTTTCACTTATGGTTTAGCAAGAGGAGCTCTGGTGGAGTAGTGATTACAAGATGATCCACTAACTGCAAGATCTGAAGTTTAAAACCATCAGCCACTTCTCGAGGGAAAAAGTGGGGTGCTTTCTAACCCCATAAACAGTAACAGTTTTGAAAATTCAGAGAGGCAGTTCTGTCCTCCCATATAGGGTCACTATCAGTCAGCATCGACTCTATGGCAGTGAGTTTGTTTTATATGAGCATAAAAGATATTTTCTGATCAATTTACCTGGGGGCAATGGTCTTATTGGGGGATGGGTAAGCTGGTCACAGACAGAATTTTACCCTTTTCTCTCCATCCAAATTACTGTATAAGTAGTTAGCGTTTGTGAAAATGTCACCGAGTAAATGCCAACTACTTATGAGAGCTATAGCCTTGAACAAACTTACGTTCGATTTTCATCTTTTTTCACTACAGTGGATCATGCTCACCTGTTGTGTTACTGTTTGGGGATCTAATTTAAAAATAGTGTATAAGAAAAAGGGTAACACAAGCAGTAAAATAAACAATTCCAATCACCAGTTCTGTAATATTTGGGTCACTGGAAAGTTAAAAGCACATAATATCCCTTAAATATTGCTACTTAATATTTAGTAATATCTTCTAAGCTATAAACAGCCTAAATAATTTGATTCAGAATTAACCTTTGACAAAGACATTCCATTAAATTGGTGGAAACTACAGTCAAAACAAGAGTGGACTTAAGCATTTCACTCAGTGATCACTTAAGTCTGGCATCGTTCCTTTGCCCTTCGAAGTATGGTGGGGATAATTCTCTCACACTCAGGGTTTGTTTTGTGCTATCATGGAGCTCATGAAAAATCGAGACAAGTAAAGGAGCAAAAAGTTCACAATGGTAAGTAGTCAGAATGTCCTAAACACTTATTTCTCCAACTCCTTGCCATCTCTCAGCGAATCACGCACATCCTTACCTGGGGTAGTTGAGGCCGCCTCTCCTGAATACTGTATTTGACCCAGGCCATCACTGCATTAAACACCTGCTCTTCACTCCGAACGTTCAGCTCATCACTAGATATTATATCAATGAGTTGATTGGCTGGAAGCAACATAAACTCTTCACTTTCCATCACCTATTAGTTAAGAATGAAAGAACAACAAACAAAAATAACCTGTGGTCACATTTAATTTATGGTCAACATTTTTCTTTAGGGCGATGAGGCAACATTCTTTTTCTGGTAGAGGGGAGCTTCAAAACAATACCAAGAGATAAGGAAAAAAAAATCTAACGAGAAGCTGAGTATCTGCAGAGGAAGCAACTAAAATTGAGGAAACTAACAATTTGTGATTCATGAAATTTTTTTCTAAAATGAAAAATCATTAAGATAAAAACATAACTAAGATAAGTCAAACTAATTGTGCAAATTATAACTCCAGAAATATCAGGGTTATATTAAAAAATCGGGAAACAGTTTCAGAGAAAGATCAGTTGCTAAAACGGCAATGTATAAGGCAGAGACATCAAGAGACCACTTTAAAACAAGGATGAGGGTGTCACTTTAAAACAAGGATGAGGGTGTCGGCAATTCTGTAAGCATGAAAGAGAGCAGCCAAGAAAACCAAACCATTTGGATAGACCATGGGGGGAATCCCAGGGAGCAGTTCTACTCTATCCTGGGAGGTTGCTATAAGTCAGTATTGATTCGATGGCAGTTTGGTTTGCTCTGAATACAAGCTTCCTTCCTTTCAGTGTGTACGTAGGGTCTGCCAGTCAAGTGATACCATTAGGGACTTTGGCAATGGCTGCTGCCAGACGAATGCCATAAATGTGCAAAACAGATTTTTAAAATTAATGTTATAAAGTGCAATACAGACTAATGAGGTAGTTGACAGGTGAGTAGTAGTGTATGTACAGTTAATTTACAATTATGTTCACTGGTAAGGATTCTATGAGAGAGAAATCCAATGTTGTTTAGAGCAGGCGTCCTCAAGCTATGGCCCGCAGGTCACATTATCCGGCCCACTGGGTGTTTTTGCCCCATTTTGGTTTTTTACTTCAAAATAAGATATGTGCAGTGTGCATTGGAATTTGTTCATAGTTTTTTTTTAACTATAGTCTAGCCCTCCAAAGGGTCTGAAGGCCAGTGAACTGGCCCCGTTTAAAAAGTTTGAGGACCCCTGTTTTAAAGGATAAATTGTCGGAAACAGACTAGACAGATTGTTGAAGGAGCCTTTGCCTAATGAAATGAATCTATGTGACACGCACAACAGACCCATGTTTGTTGAGAATTTTTCATCAGCAGAGATTGGGCTAAATGGGGCAGACAGAGTGGAATGAAAGAATGTTAGACTTCCAAAATGCTAAAAGAAGGAAATGCTAGGCTAATAAAATGACTCAGCTACAAACACAAGCTACCGTTCATGAAAAAGGAAGTTGGGACTACTGAGAGTAGCAGGTGAAGCTGCAAGGCACAGACCATTACCCCAGGCAATGAAACCTAAGGCAGTTTTCCCTTTGTGGTTTTAAAATTGCTTGGGGTCAGTGGCTCATTTTTCTGTTAATGCCTCTTCCTATTCATTTTGTTTTTCTAATGTTTTGTATTTAATTTTTGAGATTTAAGGGAATTGGTTCCTTTTTTGTTTTGTTTTGTATGCTCCAAGTAGGTTTGCTGATTTGGCATATTATTTTAAAAGTTCATTTATAGTGTGTTTATTTTTTCATTTTTATGCAATTAAATATATAATTCTCATTTTTATACAATTAAATATATCATTCTCTCCCTTTACAGTTTATGGATTGCAATCTGTTCAAACAAGAAGAAGGGCTTAATCTGTAGGATGACAGCTTCCAATTTTAATCTCAGGTTATTCTTTTCTAAGGAGTCTTTGGTGGCACTAATGGTTAAGCACCAACAACTAGCTAAAAGCTGTTCAGTTCCACTCAGAGGCGCCTCGGGAGAGGCCTAGACGTCTGCTTGGGAAAGGCCAGTCTTGAACCCCTACAAAGCAGCTCTACTTTGCACAGAGGGTGGTCATAATTTGGAATCAACATGACAGCAACTGCCACCGTGATCACCTCTCTTCTGAGCGTTAGCCTACTGTACACAATAGCCTACTGTATCTTACATGCTTCCCAATTTTGCCACATGTAAAGCGCAACCCACGCCCTGACCTTCTCACAGTGCTGCTCTCTCCAGTATTTATCTGTAGTACCTATTTCCTGATGGGAGGATGCTAAAAAAATGAGTATGTGTATTTGCAACTTGACAGATGCGGCCAACTTTCCTTTCACAAAAGTTATACCAAGTTATATTCATACCGGCAGTATCTCCCTAAGACCCTGACAATAGAGTACGCAATCCAACGTCCAGGTACTTACAATATGATAAAGAAGTAATACTTTCATGTACTTTGTTTCAGTTATTTTAAATAAGCATGAATATATTTTCCTAAGTTCAAGGGCAATTTGACTTTATTTTTTATTTACTACCCCTTTTTCTGTTAGGTCCTTAGTTTAGGTTATTGATTAAGCCAGGAGCTCTTGATATATTAAGGAGATTAACTGTGATATAAGCTACAAGTACTTACCCCAGTTTGTTTTTTAACTTCTGTTTTGTTATACTAATGTGCAAGGTTTTTATTTTTGTGTAGCGCAATCTATCAAACTTTCCTTATGCTTTCTGGATGTCAGTTAGAAAGGCCTTTACTTCAAGGTCATAAGGGAGTTACTGTTTGGTCTTCTAATATTTTCATGGTATTATTTTATATATTTCAATCTTTGGTCCACTGGAGATTATCTTGGTGGATGGGGGAAGAGACTTTGAAAATTATTGGACCACATTATTCCTTTACTTAGCACTCTAATGTTTTTCTATTGTATTTCATATTAAATCCAAAACTCTTAACAGTCTATGAACAAGTGTGAATCAGCCTGTTCTTCCTATGAAATTGTTATACAGCATCTTTTCCACCCTTGAGTTTGCTGCTTAGGGCTCAATGGATTGTTTTTGTTCTCAGTTCTTCAAAATAGCTATCTATGCTTTTTTCATGTCTCATATTTTATATGAGCTATTCTAGTACCCAAATGAAACCTCTGAAAAATATCCTGAAGAAGACTGGTGGCATAGTGGGTTACGACTTGAGCTGCTAACTGCAAGGTCAGCAGTTTGAAACCACCACTCCAAGGGAGAAAAGTAAGACTTTCTACTTCTGTGAAGATCGACAGTCTTGGAAACCCACAGAGAAGTTCTACTCTGTCCTATATGGTCGCTGTTAGTAGAAATTGCCACAGCTACTTTAAAGACCTAAATTACTTACATAACTACACTTTAATTGGCTATCTATCTTTCCTGCTGGGTTACAAACTTCACAAGGGACTCTAGGTCTATTGCTCCTCAATATGGCCTCACATCCCAAGGTCAGTGGCTGAAACACAGTAGCTTTACAAATATTTATTCGTTAAATGAATGAAACAATCAAAAAAGCAAGATGTAAGATTCTTTTGATAAAATCTAAATGCGATTTCTTCTGATTATTCGTCAAATAACCTCTCAACTATAATTTAGTCTGCAAAGCAGTCCATATAATCAGTCATGCAAATGACTGACAGCAGGCATTCTATCAGATACAGATCCCTTTATGAATTAATAAACTGTATTTGGGCTTATAAATTAAACTTTGATGTTTATGATGAAAATTTATGAGTAAATCCCTAAACTTTTGCTAGAACAAAAAATTGGTCTCTAGAATAAAAATAATGGGCTTAGAATTTATAATATTTCCTTTGACATTACGAGTTATAATCAGCAGTAAATATTCAGACAGGTATGGTAATCAGCAGAATATGAACCCATACTATTCTCCTGAGAAATAGATTATGAATGTATTCAAACTGCCAAGGAAAACTCACCTCTTGAAAGTTATGTTGCGTGAATTTGTCTGCTATCCTTAGCAACTCACGACACGAATGCGTGTCAGCAAAAGCCCGAATGCCCAGGCAGTTAGAGGGATCTAACTGTCTTTTTAAGAATTCACAGCAGGCTTCTTGTATTTCTGCCAGCTGGAGGAGGCAGGCAGCTGGCAGGAGGGTCTGAACATTACCCTCTTCCACAGTGATCTGGGAGGTATACGCAAAGTCAATCAGTAGTTCCATGGCTCTCTCATCTATGTCTCGGATCACGACTTCTGTCTGACGGCTCTCTGCCAATTCTCCTGTAAACATAGCTCTAAAGTATGGACTGCAGGCTGACAAAATGACTCGATGGGCGTATATCTTCTTAGCACCCACAACTAGCACCACATCACATAGCTCCCGGTGCTTTCTCAGAAGGTTAATCACTTCCAAGGTTTGTCGAGGATGCTTGTCTGAGATGTAGGGCATGCGGGCAGGTTGGGGAACCCCTTCGGGTAGTTTGTTGGGGTCTCCAAGGGTGCAGCGGCTTGTTACATCCATTCCAGTCTCTCCTGGTCGAATGTTGGTACACCTGAGGAATTAGGGAATAAAGAGAAAATGGCAATATCATTAGAAGCTCATGTTTGCTCTAAAGTGTTCATAAACCCAGAGATAGAAATCTGTAAATACCCAAAGAGAGAAGTAGGTCTCTAGAAAGCTACTTTTCTCAAGACTTTAGGAACCACAAACTTTCATAGTCTCTTACAAAGAGGAATGGCATCAATCCAAGTCACAGACCTTTTACTATGTACTTTCTCTCTCTCTCGCTCTCTTTCTCTCTAACACACACACACACACACACACACACACACGAGTCTTTTATTCTAGAAATAGTAGTCAGACTGTGTTGGGCCATGTCTCTTATAACTGTTCGTAATCCATTAATGGAGTTATATAAGAAATATTTATAAGTGATTCTCTGCATAAAACAGCTATAAACTTTCATTCCTTTATTTGGTTTGACCCAAATCTTGATATTTATTAATTTTCTAAAATACATTTGAGGTCGAATTCTCATTTTCACTGCATATTTGAAGTTTTTCTAGGGTAGAGCAGAAAAGTCTATAAAATGTAGCTCATATTGGCTAAAAAGATTGGAAGTAAAACAGAGAAGGACTCAAACAAATTGAATTTATATGCAGGGCTGTATTTCTTTGATTGGAAGATGTATCATTTTCACAGCTTAAAATTTCTGAAATTGGGAAGCATATAAACTAGATATCAAAGAAACTTGCCAGCTGCCAGGGACAGAAACTGAGGCACTGCTGTCACTGTTCCCACACAGGGAACTCAGCTACATCTCAGACATCAGCATTTTCAACGTCCAGGGAAGCCAACGTGACAGGTTGTTCTATCAGAAAACTGCAGTTGAGTGCTTTTGGTGAACTTTCAAGGGAAGAAATTTTACTTCAAATGATTCATAATTAATCTTTAACAGCTCTATCATTTAATCAAATAGCATATATGTCTTTGTTATGTCTTATAACTAGAGAGTCAATCACAATGGTTCTAAAGAAGTTAAAAAAAAAGTAGTGTGGCATTGTTATGCTATGAGTACTTGTTGAGGGCCAAAAACAGTTCAGGGGATTCATTAATCCCTGAACAAGAAAGTTTTAGACTCAAACTTTGATTGGGACATGGTTAGAGAGACAAGTGGATAAAGGTGCGCGGCAGTGTCAGCTTTGTGTTCCTTACTCACCCACTGACATCGAGTCAATACTGACCCATCGCACCCGAGTTACTGCGACTGTACGCTTATGGGAGTAGGAAGCCCAGTGTTTCTTCCATAGAGCTGCCGGTGGCTTCAAACTGCGGATCGCAGTCCAACTCGTAACCACGACAGCACCAGGGCTCCCGTTTGTGTACCTTAAAGGCAGTATTAAAATTTCTAAAAAGTTGTTGTTAAATCTACTATGTGTTTTAGAAGCACAGAAACAGAGAAGGTAACCAGCGTTTATAATAGCTTGTTCCCCACAAGGGAAAGAATCAAATCAAATAATTTGAAAGACAACACTGACTGAAAGAGATGAATGAATATAAAGAATTAAAATCTGTGAGGCAAGCCACAAATTTAAAAACATGTTTTAATGTGTTCTAAATTAAGCATCCTTTACCCCTAGTCTGCTCCCTCAAAATAGGATATTATGGTATTAACTTTTTAAAACATTTAATTAGATTCTAGCAATAGCATAATAAAGTTTCAAAACAGGATTCTGAAACCAGATAAAACTTGGTTGGAATTCTAATAATGATAATTACTGAACAAGTTACTTACCCTTTTTAATCTCAGGTTTAAACTCTCCCACAGAGCTAAGATTCTACCACCTTAAGCACAGATGAAGGAAACTGCAAATAAAAGTTTCCTTTTATTGCCTGCTACATACATGGGGCTCTACACATTTGGAGGAAAAATTCCATTATCTTTTAATGCCATTTTCCCACAAACTTTTAGAAGCCCCCTCATACTACTTAAAATTGTAGTAATTGTAGAAATAAAACCTTTTATATTCACATTGTTATAACGGGGGCAGTCGGTTCTCACTAATACAATAGAACACAGTATTACCAGGTCCATTTTAGGATTCATCCATATTAAAAGTAAAATCCAAGTTAATAGGCTTCAATTATTTAAATGAAATTTGGATTGACAATTCAGCAAGTGTGGATTTAAATTAGACTGTTTTAAAAATAATTTTATTGTGGTAAAATATATATATGAAAAATGTATCATTTTAAATATTAAGGTACACAACTCAGTGACATTAATTGTATTCACCAGGTAGTACTGCCATCACCACTATACATTTCCAACAGAAACTCATACCCTTTAAGCAGTAACTCCCCAACTCCAGCTCCTATAGCCTCTAATCAATGTTTTCCCCATGCCTTTGTTGACTCTATGTATTTCAAACAAGTGGGTTCCTACGCCATTTGTCCCTATGTGTCTAGCTTATTTGGTTCAGCATGTTTTCAATTCATTCAATTCATCCTTGTAGCATGTGTACCAGAACATTTCATTTTTCTCTTTTGCGGAATACCATTTCATTATATGTTTGTGCATGCACTGCAACAAACACTGGTGTTCAGATATCTATGTCCCTCTTTTCAATTCTTTCAACTGCATGACAGTGAGTTTGGTGTTAGTGGAATTTCTTGGCAATAAGATAACTCTATGTTTAACTTTCTGAGGAAATGCCAGGCTGTTTCCACAGCAGTTGCACCATTTTACATTTCCCCTGCAAATACTCACTCGAGGATTTAAATTTTTCGACAGCCTTGTTAGAACTTATTTTTCTTTTAAAAAAATCATTTTATTGGGAGCTCTTACACATATAACAATCTACAATTCAATTAGATCAAGCATAATTGTACAATTGCTGCCACCATCAGTTTGAAAACATTTTCTTTGTTCTTGAACTCTTTGATATCAGGTCCCCTTTATCCCCTCCCTTCCCCACCCTACTCCCCAGGAATCCTTATTATTATTTATGATTATTATTTTGCCATATCTTATGTCATTCAATGTATCTGCTCTCCTACAATTCTCTTATTCGTTCCCCTCAAGTGGGGTTATACAGTCATCCTTGTTACTGGTTTCCCCTTTCCCCCTTTCCAGTACCCTACAGGAATCATTACTTCTGTTACTATTTCTGAAGGGTTTATTTATCTTGGATTCCATGCATTAAACAATCTTAATTAAACAAATGAACACACAGGTCTAACAAGATTTATGAGGTAAAGCTAAGACCATAATAGTAAGGGGAGGAAATATTAAAGAATTAGAGGATAGTTATGTTTTATCAGTGCATTTTTCTGATAATATCCACCCTAGTGGATATGATATAATATCTCATACATAGTTTTAAATTTATATTTCCCTATTGACTATTTTTAATGTGCTTATTGGCTATTTCTATGTCTTCTTGAAGGAATGTCTATTGAAGTCTTTTACCCATTTTTAAATTGAGTTTTTTTTGTGTTGTTGTTAAGTTGTAGGAGTTTAAAAATATTCTGGATATTAAACCTTTATTAGATATATGGTTTCCAAATATTTTCTCTCATTCTGTACATTATTTTTGTACATTATTGATATACCTTTGAGGTATAAAAGTTTTAATTTTTGATAAATCAAATTTATATTCTGTTTCATTGGATATACTTGTGATGTCAGCAATTCCATATAAATTTTAGGTCAGGCTTTTCCATTTCTGTTCCCTTGCCCCTAAGAAAAGCTGTTGGAATTCTGGCAAAAGTTGCATTAAATCTATAGATCCCTTTGATTAGCATCGACGTTTTAACAATCTTGTCTTATAACTCATGAACATGAGATTTCCATCTAATTATTTTTTTCTTCTATAACTTCTTTAAGTAATGTTTTATAGCTCTCAGCATATGTCTTTTACTATTTGCTTACATTTATTCCTAAGTATTTTACTCTATTAGGTGTCTTACTAAATGAATTGTTTGCTTAATTTGTTTTCCCGACAATCATTGCTGGTATATAGAAGAAACACAATAGATTTTTGGGTGTTGATGTGGTACCCTGTCACTTTGCTGGATGTATTTA
Source organism: Tenrec ecaudatus (assembly GCF_050624435.1). Lineage (NCBI taxonomy): Eukaryota > Metazoa > Chordata > Mammalia > Afrosoricida > Tenrecidae > Tenrec > Tenrec ecaudatus. The sequence goes on along the minus strand of NC_134530.1, from coordinate 186,415,697 downwards.
TTATGGTTCTAGTCGTTTTCTTGTGGATTCTTCATATTTTCTATAAATAGAATCATATTATTCAGTCATGTCATTCTCCATCCTAGTTGATACCTATAACTTATTTTTCTTGTCTTATACTTTGTGCCCCTCAATTTCTTCAATACTGCCTAATTTTGTGATTAGCTGAGTTTCTTCAGTGAAACATTTTGATTAACGTCTCATTTCCTTTTGTGTATTGTGTTAGTCTATGTCGACTAGAGAAACAAATTCATAGACACTCATGTGTGTAAAAGAGCAGTTGAACATTAAGAAAACATCTCAACCCAGTCCAGATCAAGTCCAGAAGTCTGATATTAGCCCATATGTCCAATACCAATCTACAAATTCCTCTTCAGACTCTTGAACCACATGCAATGACGCCGAATGCAGGACAACCACAGGCCAGTGGGTGCAAAGTCTTATGGATCCAGTGGTGGTGGAAGCATCTCAACACTGGCATGGGTCTCCACGTGGCTCCTCTAGCTCCAGGGTTCTAGCATAGCTCCATGAGTCTTGTCATCAGGAATATGAAGCAGAGTACGTGTGTCTGATCTACAGCGAGCTATTTATGTGTGTGCATGGTTACCATGGGGATTACATTGAACATTCCAAATTTCTAAGAACCAAATTTGGATATATATCAGGAGAGATCAATGCCTGGAATAGGATGCCATTCTTGATAAATCAGGCAAGAAAAGGAAGACCCTCAAGGAGATGGATACAGTGATACAGTGGCTATAATTATGAACTCAAAACATAATAATTGTGAGGATGGTGTAGGACTGGCAATATTTCATTCTTTTGTACAGAGTCTCACTATAAGCAGGAACAGACTTGATGCTGCCTGTGTTAGACAGGGTTCCCTAGAGCTAAAACTAGGTTGCTCATAAATATATATATATATTTATGAAGATAGATATATAACACAAGAAATGAACAGTTAAAATATAAACAGAGATATATAATACAAGAAATGAACAGTTAAGTTACAAACAGATTGATATATAATACAAGAAATGAACAGTTAAATTATAAAGCAGTACAAATGGCTCAGTGCGACTCACTCCGGTGAGAGAATTGTGAGACACTAGCAGTCCTTCAAGTCTTGAGGGCCGCCAGGTAGTCCTCTGTAGAGAGCGAGAGGTAGGCTATCCCAGCACAGGCAGCAAACAGCAAGGCAGGTCACCAACTGTCAGCCAGGTCACCAACTGTCAGTCCTCAGCTCCGGAGATGCAAATTTCATTCAAGAGGCCTTAAAGGGACCTCAACTTACAGCGACACAGTCCATAGGCTAAGCATCCCACAGGTAGTGTACCCTTTAAATTGAGGCACAGAACAAGCAAGGCAGCTGCACACTGGTCCGGTGATTAAAGAGCGAGAGACAAGAAAGGCGAGGCTCATCGAGTCACTTATCTCTCCGCCCTTCAATGAATCCCACATGTGTGTATCAGCCAGGCTGGCACAATAAACTATCTCAGTGCCTAACAAGAAAGTTTAAATCGATATCAATTTAACTTCAATACCATATAAAAACTTTGAATATCTTTCTAGTTTAGGCTGCCCTCACCAATTACATCTTTTTTTTAAACATTTTATTAGGGACTCATACAACTCATCACAATCCATATATACATCAATTGTATAAAGCACATCTGTCCATTCTTTGCCCTCATCATTTTCAAAGCATCTGCTCTCCACTTAAGCCCTTTGCATCAGGTCCTCCTTTTTCCCCCTCCCTCCCTGCTCCCCCCTCCCTCATGCGCCCTTAATAATTTATAAATTATTATTTTGTCATCTCTTGCCCTGTCCGGCATCTCCCTTTACCCCCTTTTCTGTTGTCCGTCCCCCAGGGAGGAGGTCACATGTAGATCCTTGTAATCGTTTCCCTACCAATTACATCTTTATACAGCCACTCCTCACTTATTGCCATGGTTAGGTTCCAAAGCCCAGGCTGTTATGCAAAAATCAGCATTAAGTGAAACCTCAATGATTAAATGCTCCTCAGATTCCAGGCATCACACTGGAAGAAGCCTCTGGGGGCTCATCTCCATATGTCCATTAGGGTAGACAGGTAGGCTTGTGCCATTTCAAACCACAGGCACAGCTGAATAGGTCATGATTTAGAGCCACGAGGGGACCTACACTTCCTCAAGCTTGTTCTTTGTGGAAACAGCCATTTGCTGGTCCAGCACCCACAAGTGTGCAACAGTGGATCTCCAGGTCTGTAGAGAAATGACCACATGTTCTGTCTGCAACCTTCTGCTGCTTTCTGTCAAGAATCATGGCCAGAAGCTGCAGTTCTGCTGGGACAATAAGCGATGGGAGGGCATAAAGCATGTGTGTAGGTTAATGGCTGAGGTCCTGGCATCTGGCCTTTTTCCTCTTTTAAAAAAATTTTCTTCACAATCATGTTTGGGGACAAAAGTTGGGTGGGAAGGATCAAAGATTTGGAATTCAAGAGGGTGGTGCTTTCTCACTTAAAAATACACGAGCCCTCACCTGGTTTAAGGTGATTTAAGTAGAGTTTTATTTTATTTTTACTGTTGTAAAAATGTGAGATAATGAGACAGTAGATAAAGGAGAAATAGATGTATATATGTGCCCAATAAACATTTTGTAATTGTTAGGCATTCATCCTGTAAATTATGTAGGCCATCACCGCGAAAGCAGTTAGGTGCAAAGGGAGAATTTATGCCTTTCATGTAGGAGTTCCAGACAGTGTCCAACTACTACCCTCTGTCAATAATGCAGACAGTTTCAGAGGAGCTTCAAACTAAGATGAACCAGGCAGAAAAGCCAAGTAATCTACTCCTAAAAGTCAGCCACAATGCTCTCATCTGCAACCATAAGGATGGTTAGGATCCAGCAGCGTGTCATCTTCTTGTGCATGGAGCGGCCAAGAGTTGAAGAAGGCCAACTTGATGGCAGCTAACAAGCGAGCTAGAGCAAGTGAAATGACACCATAGCTGGTTTTATACTCACAGCACGGTGGGGCAAGTCGCTCCACGGGAAAAGTCGGTGGCTAACTGCTTCTGTGAAGACTGACGGCCTTGGAAACCCTCTGCAGTGTCTCTGACTCAGAGCTGACTTGGTGGAAGTGGGGTTGGTGTTCTTTCTACGGTCTCAAGTTACCATCCAGTGTCCTTTCACTGCAACTTGAAAGACCCCTATGGACACTGTTTATAGGGAAGGTTCTCTAGTAACAAACTCCCTTAACATCTGCTTATCTGGGTATTACTTGTGTCTTCAGCGTGTGTGTGTTATATACTTTTTTGTTGAGAATATACACAGCAAAACATATACCAATTCAACAACTTCTGCTACAATTCCGTGACACAGTTTACATTCTTCAAGTTGTGCAATCATTCTCAACCCCCTTCTCCTAACTATGGGCCTCACTTCAAACACGGTCTAACCTGACATAGAATTCTTGGTTGGCAGTTCTTTTCTTTCAACACTTTGGCATACCACTGTCTTCTTACCTCCATGCTTTCCGAGGAGAAACGAACTAAATCTTGAGGATCTCTTGGATGAGATGATTTGCTTCCCTCTCGCTATCTTCAGGATTCTCTCTTCAGCTTCCAAGAGTTTGACCATTAATGTCTCTTGTATGGATTTCTTGGGATTTTCATATTTGGAGTTTACGGAACTTCCTTGGTGTGCAAGTTCATGACTTTTGTTGGACTCTTGAGGTTTTTAGCCACTTTTTCTTTAAGTATCTTTCTGCACGAACCTTTCTTTCTCCTACTTCTGAGATTCCCATAATGCAGCGGTTCTCAACCTATGAGTCGCGACCCCTTTGGGAGTCGAACAACCCTTGCACAGGTGTCACCTAAGACCACCAGAAAACACATTTCTGATGGTCTTAGGAACCAAGACACTGCTCTTCTATCCATCTCCAGGCAAGTCCGTCAACACGCACATATGCTGACAAACCCGCTATGAAGACTGTTAACCATGCTCCACCATGTTTCAACACAAAATTTCACTTATTTTTTATTATAAATATTTCACAATATATAATTACATATTGTTTTTGTGATTAATCACTATGCTATAATTATGTTCAATTTGTAACAATACATATGCAGGATGAAAATACATCCTGTATATCAGATATTTACATTACGATTCATAACAGTGGCAAAGTTACAGTTATGAAGTAGCAACGAAAATAATTCTACGATTGAGGGTCACCACAGCAAGAGGAACTGTATTAAAGGGTCGCGGTATGAGGAAGGTTGAGAACCACTGTCATAATGGTTTACTTAACGGTATCCCACACATCCGTTAGGTCCTATTGCTTTTATTCAATTCTTTTTGTTTTCCTCAGATGCAAAATAATTTTATTTTCACATTTGCTCTTTTTTCCTCTTTTGTCTGCTCAAATCTCCTGTTGGAACTCATACAGTGAATTTTTCATGTCAATTATCATACTTCTCACTTGTAATATCTGTCTCCTTTTTATTATTCTCATTTCCTTATTCTTGTCTTACTCATGAATAATTTTCCGTGAGCTCTTGAGCATACTTAATCTTGTGATTTTAAAGATTTTGTCAAGTAAGTCGATTACCTGGGCTTCTATGAGAAAGAATTCTGCAGCTGCATTGTGTTCTTTTGGATGGGCCATCTTTCTGTTTCTCTGTATGTCTTCTTACCTTGTTGTTGTTAAAAACCAGGACATTTGGATATTTTAATTATGTCTTTCCCCAAGGTTTGCTTTAAAAAAATTGCTTTAATCCTTGCTATCTTTTAATCATCTAAAGCCATAGTTCACTTATTTAGTGACTTCTATTGTTGCAAATGTGTCTTCTTGGTTGTGTGGCCACTGCAGTCTCTGTTCCTTAGCCCGTGCTGACGGAGTGTTTAGCAGGTTCTCTTGGAGGAGATGCAGTGACAAAGCCTCTCCCAGCCTGAAAACTGGCTATGTGCTGGAGCCTGCTTCAAGACCTAGGTTGACGCAGAGCCTAAGGGCCAGCGGGACAAGGAAGAATAGGGTCTTCTCAGGCGGTTTCTTGGCATGTCTTCCTCTGCCATGAATGTGGTTTTCTCATTGCTAGCCATATAAAAAGCCTTAATTTCCAAATGAAACATTTTCTCCAGTTTATATGCACCTTTTGTGTGCCTTAATTGTATTCTAAGGTCCAAATGGCTCACAGTCTTTGGGCATTGCCCACTACCCTCCATCCTGTGTGACCTCTGAAAAAGCCAGACCAAGATAAATGCTTCAGTCAATCCCGACAGATTAGAAACACACACACGCGCGCTCACACAACACTATTGCTACTACTAATTTGCCAATAAGGTCTGCACTGTTTCAGTTAGAGTTAAAGATGAGGCACTCTACTCTCCCATAGACCTGCAGAGATAATAATATGCACAAAAAACAAGACAGAGCAAAACAAAACAACAAAAATAGGAAAAGCCTGCAAATAGTTCAAGGTCTGTTTGTTGATCTTTAGGAGTGTTTTGCGGTCGAGTTTGATGGGGTGCCAGGCTCTGGCCCCATAGTCTATTTTTGGTATTCCTTGGGGACTTCATTGCTCTGTTCCCCTTGCTGTTCTGTTTCACGCCATTAGAGTTTTGCCTCAGTGTGGTGGAATCAGACCGGACAAAATTCCCAAACTGTGTCTCCAGTGTTGTCTCCCATAGCACTATGGGTCAGCGAGGGATGTCATATCTCATAGTGGGGCCAGTCCTCTCTGTGCTTTGGCTGCTCTGAGCAGGGATATCGTCCTCAGGGCTTGGTGGGCCAGGATGTGTTCCACTCTCTCTTCTCCCTTCATTTAAAGCTCTTTCGTATACACGAGTCTCCCTGGATTTGTTTCTCTAGCCAACCCAGACTAACACGCCTAGAGTTTAGGGGACATATTCCAAACACCATGCTCCAGATCACATTTGTTTCTAACTCTGTACTCTCACAGCAATCTTATTAAGAATACTTCTTCTACAAGTACCATGTTAATTAAAAGGGGGTCAGGGAACTCAAGTAAGTGGAGTTTAATATCAGCCTGTGTGAGTCTGAGAAACGAATCATCTGTGACTATAGTGAGATGGCCCAAATGTAGCTTGCAAAGGATAGTAACTTTTATCAGTTCACTACCCCTAAAGCTGAAACAATGGCTAGAACTACAGCCTAAAGAATGTTGGGGTGCTGAACAGTACTCTGGAAAGAATGGGAGGCAACTCTAAAAAGACACCCTGAGATGAAACTGCATATTAATCACAATGTCACTAAGTTAAAACGTGTTTTATTCCTTCCTCCAACAGTTATCCATTCTTTCAAAGGATGTACTTAAAACCTTAGTCTTTTTATACTTGGCCTCAGCCCACAAGTGAGTCTATATGACACAGTATAAACTGTTTAACATTACTGACATCTGGTAGTAATAGCACTGCTTGACAATTTAGAGGGGAAATATAAAGCGGAGCAGTTAAAGGATAATTTCTAACACCCATAGAAACAATCAAGAAAGCTTTTAACCATTGTATTAAATGGTTTTATTAGCCAATGTTGAACAAAAAAAAAAATCTCATGGGTTAACAATGATGACAATCAAGTTTCTTAAAAAACCCAAACCAAAACATCATTAAAGACAAAAATGAGAATATTACAATTCTAATACTGACATTACTTGAAAATATGTTTAAATGAAAACATTAGTGTTACATCTGGAAACAGATACACAGAGAATGTTTTACTTCAGGTAATTAAAATATAAAGTAATTTCTAAGCATCTTTTTTGCTTGTAAAAATATGTCATAGTTAGGTGCTGTCCCTTCATTTCTGACTCTTACTACTCTAAGTACAACAGAATAAAACACTGCCTGGTCCTGTGCCTTTCTTCCATCTTTGCTATGTTTGAACTCATTATTGCAGCCATCTGTCAATCCAACTTGTTAGCATATTTCCACTTTCTTGCTGACCCTCTACTTTACCAACCATATCTTTTTCAGGCACTGATCCCTCCGGAAGGTCTGTTTAAAGTATATGAGAGGAAGTCTATGCACTCTCATTTCTAAGGAAAAATCTAGATGTACTTCTTCAAAGACAGATGTGTTTTTCTGACAGTCCATGACACAGTCAATCTGCTTTGTTAACAACATCATTCAAATGTATCAACTCTTTGAAAAGCCTTCTCTATTCATGGTCCAGCTTCCATAAGCTGAAGCGACTGGAAATGTCACAGGCTGGGACAGGGGCACTTTTGTGATAGTTTTGCTCTTTAGCACTTTAAAGTGGTCTTTCGCAGATTTGCCGACAAACTTTACTCAGCACAATGTCCTCCAGACGCATCCACTGCGTAACGCTCATGCAACAGTTAGCTTTTATATCAACTTGGCTGGTCAGGGTTCTCTCATGATGTGTGTGATCTAGCATCATATCAAGTCCATGATGGGATCTTCTGTGAGCAGCCAAGTGGTTCTGGGAAGAAAAGGGTAGGGTGCTACCTCCTTAGGCTAGTCACAGCTTTGATATAAAGGAAAGGCCATTTCATTGGGGTTGTACCCTCCTCTTAATGTAAGTTGACACTGTGGGGAAGCTAGCTCACTACTTCTTGTTGGTCCAGAACCTGCATCTGGTTCATGGACCTGCAGTTCCTGACAGCCGCTATCATCAGCTTGCCAGACTGCCTGCTGATTTTGATTAATTCAGCTGCTTCTACCAGGCTGTGGCCTTCCTGCTTCTTGACTCGTAGCCCCAGCAGCCGTGTGAGTCAGAAAGGGCTCCAGTTTAACATCTGATCCAAGGACGTGAATTGGACTGGATTGACCTGCTTTTACAACGATGTGAGCCAATTTCTTGACGTAAATTTCTTTACATAGACATATAAGCATAATTAATTTTGCTTCTCTGGAGAACCCAGTCAAGAATAATGATGAAACTGTGAAACATCTTATTAATAAGTTATAGTAAAGCATTACTTATATTAATATGTTTTAGTTTCAGCATTAATTTTTAACAATGTGTTGTATTCCATTCTGTGGACATATAAGTATACAAAAGTGTGTTTATCCATCTTCTTGCTATTGTGAAGAGTGCTGAAATGAATGTAGGTGTGCATATATGATATATTCTTTATTCCTTTAGGATATACATCAAGTAGAGGGGTCGCTGGGTCACATGGTATTTCTACTGTCAATTGTTTGAGGAAGGGACATCCCTCTTTCCATAGTGGTTATGATATTTTACATCAGTGTACAAGGATTCTAATTTTTGGTACCCTATCCAGCATTTATCATTTTTTGCTTTTTAAAATTTTGATATCAACGTGAAGCGGTATCTCATCATTGTTTTGATTTGCATCTTTCCAGAGACCTGTCCCTGCAAAAGGGCATTTTATTTGGTAAAGCAGAGGGGCAGCACAAGTGAGGACGGCTCCCAAGGAGATGTTTTGACCCATGGGCACAACAATGGGATCAGACATGGAGCACTTGTGAGGACAGCACAGGACTGGGCAGTGTTTGACTCTGTTGTGCATAGGTTGTTATAGGTCAGAACTGACTTGATAGCACCTAACAGTAACAATGGTTATGACAGTGAGCACTTCTTCATGTTTGTTTGTCACCTAGATGTCTTCTTTAGTTAACTGTTCATGTCCTTGGCTCATTTTAAATTACTCATTATTTTCTTGTTATGTTGACATTTTCTATAGATTTTAGAGATTTAGTCACTTGTCCAATATTTTTCTTGCCAGCCTGTGGGTTCTCTTTTTACTCTTTTGGTAAAGTCTTTTGATACACATAGATGGTCTTATTTTTAAGAGGTTCAAGTAATACCAGTGATATAGCTTCCAGCATCACAGCAACACACAAGCCACCGTTGTCTCAGCTTGTTGTACTATAGGGGACTGTGTATGGCTTGTACAGGTTTTAGCAAAGCTTTCAGACTAAAAACAAATTATAGAGAAGGAATAGGCTGTCCACTTCAGAGGAATTAACCACAAAAACCTTATAGATAGCATCAAAACGCTCGCTGTCAGTTACTGAGGACCTCATGAAGAACAGTAGAATGTTGTCAGAAATAGTGCCGGAGACGAGTCCTTCAAGTCCTCAAAATATGACCGTGGAGGACCAGCCTTCTCACAGTGAAGTCCAACATAATGACATGGAGGGAGTAAAGCCTGTAGGACAAGTTACACTACTGAAAGAGTCTACGGGAAATATTATAATCAAATTACCTTAAATTGAAAAAATGGAGGGAAAAGTTCAAGCCTCAAGTTGCAATATTTAAAGGACAAAACACTGAATGGTATAGGAAGAATCAAAAGAAGAGGGGAAATATACAGTCACTGTACCAAAAAGAATTAGTTCATATTCCACCCTTTCAGGAGGTAGCACACGAGCAAGAACCAATGGCGCTGAAGGAAAAAGTTCAAGGTGCACTGAAAACATTCGCCAAAAACACGCTTCCAGGAATTAATGGAATACCCATCAAAATGTATCAACAAGCTGATTAAGCACTGGAAGCACTCACTCATCTATGTCCAGAAATATGGAAGACAGCTACTTGACCAACTAAATAAAAGAGATCTATATTTTATATCTATTTCAATGAAAGGTGACCCAAAAGAATGATCAAATTATAAACAATATCATTGATATCCCATGCAAGTAAAATTGTGCTGAAGAGCATCCAACAACAGCTGCAGTGATACACTGACTGCGAGCTGCCAGAGCTTCAGCCTGGAGTCAGAAGAGGCTGTGGGACAAAGGATATTATTGCTGATGTCAGATGGATCTTGGCTGAAAGCAGAGAACACCAGAAAGATGTTTACTTGTGTTTTATTGACTGTGCTGAGGCATTCCACTGTGTAAATCCTAATAAACTATGCATAACCATGAGAAGAATGGGAGTCCCAGGACACATCCTCGTGCTCCTATGGAACTTGAACATGGACCAAGTAAAGAGGCTTTAGTGCAAACAGAACAGGGGAATCTGCATGGTTTAAAATCAGGAACAATGTGTGTCAGGTTCTTATCCTTTCACCATACTTACTGAATCTGTATGATAAGCAAACCATTAGTGAAGCTGGTTTATATGAAGAATGCAGCATAAGGACTGGAAGAAGGCTTATTAACAAACAATCTCCAATATGCAGGTGACAAAACCTTGCTTGCTAAATATGAGGAGGACTTGAAGCAGTTGCTAATGAAGATAAAGAAGTGCAGCCTCCAGTATGGATTACTACCTCCATGTAAAGAAAACAAAAATCCTCACAACTGGGCCAATAGGTAACATGGGAAAGGTTGGGACAAGGTCAAGGATTTTGTCTTGCTTGCAACCACAATCAATTCTCAAGGAAATAGCAGTCAAGAGATCAAAATTAAAAAATTTTTAAAAAGCACTGCGTTGGAAAAATCTGCTGCACAAGAACTCTGTAGAGTATTAAAGAGCAAAATGTTACTTTGAGGACCAAGGTGTGCCTGACCCAAGCCATGGTATTTTCAATTACTTCATCTTCATATGAAAGTTGGACTTTGAATATGGAAGACCAAACAAGAAGCAATGCATTTGAATTGTGGTGCTGGAGATGAATATTGAAAATACCATGGACTGCTAAAAGTACAAACCGATCTGTCTTGGAATAAGTAGAACCAGAGTACTCCTTAGAGGCAAGGATGGAGAGATTTTGTCTCAGATATTTTAAACATGTTATCAGGACCAGTCCCTGAAAAAGGACATCATGCTTGGTGAAGTAGAGGGGCAGTGAAAAAGAGGAAGGCCTTTCTGGAGATGACCTGACACGTGGCTGCAATAATGGCTTCTAGCATAGGAACGATTGTGAGGATACTGCAGGCCTGAGCAGTGTTTCCTTTTGTTGTGCACATTCACCATGGATTGGAACTGACTCAATGACACCTAGCACAGGCACAATGTTGAATGATGCAGGAGGGAGCAAGAGAAGAGGGAAAGAACACCCAGAGTCACTGTATCAAAAAGAATAGTCAACATTCAGCCATTTCCATATAATCCAGAGCCAACAGTACTGAAGGTAGAAGTCCAAGCTGCACTGAAGACATTAGCCAAAATCAAGGCTCCAGGAATTTACAGAATACCATTTGAAACATTTCAACAAGCTGATAAAGCACTGGAAGGCACTTACTTGTCTATGCAAGAAATCTAGAAGACAAGTACCTGGTGAATTGATTGGAAATAATCCATATTTGTGCCCATTCCAAATAAAGGTGGCCAAACAATGCTCAAATTGAACTAGGAAACTCTGACTGAAGATGATGTAACAATAGTTTCATAACTGCTAAAAATTCAGGCAGGATTAAGGAGAGGATTTGGAACAAAAGATATCATTGCTAATGTCAGATGGATTGTGACTTAAAGCAGAGAATACCAGAAAGATGTTTACTGGTGTTTTATCTGACTGTGTGGACCACAACAAATTATGAATAATGAGTTAGTTAAAGTTTATTGTGCCAACCTGGCGATAAACATATGTGGGGTTAATTGAAGGGTGGAGAACTAAATGGTTCGGTGAGCCTCGCCTTTCTAGTTCTCAGGTCTCTTGCTTTGTGATGGTCGCATCAGGGTGCAGCTGCCTTAGCTGGTTCCCTGCTTGAGGTGGCAAGGCTCACTTCCTGCAAGACATCCCCAAGAAGTCGCATAGACCTACCCCAATGCAGCTCTGGGTGTTGGAGCTGTCGTGTGGAGACCCCTGCCAGCGCTGAAATGCTTACACGTTCACTGATTTGGCTTTCCTCCTGCAGTCGGTGTCATTGTGTGTGCTTTGTGAGATGGGAGAGGATTTTGTGGATTGGTGTTGGACATATGGGTTAATGATGGACTTGTGGGCTTGGGCAGCAATGGGTTGGAATGCTTTCTTGATATGTAATTACCCTTTATATAAAACTCTCTCTTATACATGAGCTTCGGAAGATTTGTTTCGCTAGTGTACTCAGACTATCACAAATAACCTTAAGGAGGATGGGAATCCCAGAACACTTCCTGAGTACAGGATATACCCAGAAAGAATACTGACTGTACAAGGAATAAGAGATTTAAGAGTTAATGTCTGTTGGCTTAAAGAGGAGAAAAAGAATGCAATTGTAAATTAATGCAAAGAACAAAAAAGAAGAAGTTTGAAAACACAAATGAAGAGGTGGAAGTAAAGGGAACCAAAAACAGAGAAGTAATAAATTTTAGAAGAGAAAGAGGAATTCATCACAGATCAGAGGGATGGAACTCTAAAACCAAACTCACTGCTATCAAGTCAGTGTTGACTCATAGCAACCCCTGTTGGTTTCTAAGACTGTAGCTGTTAACGGGAGTAAAGAGCCCACCCAGTCTTTCTCCTGCAGAGCTTAGGGTGATTTTGAACTGCCAACCACGTGATCCCAGCCTAATGTTTAACCATTACACTACCAGGGGCGGAAGGGGTTTGAGGTGGGTCGGGGAGACAGATAATGTGGAAACAAGTAAATTTATTTTGGGACAAGGAGGCATGAGGAAGTGGAGAGGTTAATACTTGATGGCCTGCATCTTCTTCTGTTAAGTCAGGAGACTTGTGGAGAGAATGAACAGGCCATTCACTGCCAATGAGAAGAGTGGTGGCAGGATGATGAGAATGGAAAGGTTGTGAAAAGCTACTGTGAGGAATGAATAAGAATGGACTAGGGACTCGTAAAATATTGTCGGGAAACACCATGCGTCCAAGTGATATTAAAGACCCTGAATATAGAGTGAATTCTCTCAGGTAGTTTTTATTCTACAGAATTTGAGAATAGAAATGTTTGGGTTAATCTGGAATTGGAAATGCCATGGACAAATTAGAGAATCGCATAAAAGCAAGAAAACGGACGGTTTAAGTGTTTGAAGAAATAAATTAGGTTAAAACAAAAAGAGCCAAGACATCTTAATTTTAATAGGTTCAAGAACAGAGAAACAAGGGAGTATCACCCCTCCACCAGAACAGGAATTTTCTCCAAAGCTATGTATTTCAAAATTTTAACAAAACAACCTTATCACCTTCAAAATACTCTTTGATCCACTTAATACATTTGTCAGATGTGTGATTCCTTTCTGGGGACATTTTCAAAGTCATCTGTTTAGATGGCTGACAGCACTTCCCTTGTTTTTCCTTACCTCTTCTATGTCATCAAATTGCTGTCCTTTCATGTCCCTCTGCGCTTGTAGAAACAAAAGAAGTTGCACGAGATAGGACAAGTGATTTAGGTGCCTGGGACAAGAAAGGCATGCTGTTTTTTACCCAAAACTGGTGCACTGAGATGGCTGTGTGAACAGGTGCATTGTCGTGGTGGCAAAACCAGTCCTCCATCTGCCACAAACCAGGCATTTTTTGTCACACACTGTTACTCTATCTTTTCAGAACGTCTAACTAGAAAGCTTGAATAACAGTCTGACCTGGTGGATCAAGATCCAAATGCACTAAGAGTTGACATTTCATCCTTTCCGGAAGTTGATGGACATCCATATCAAGATTTGTCATCAATTGATATTTCACCTTTTTTAAAATGAGAAAACCACTCATATGCTTGAGCTTTCCCCACAGCGCTGTCCTTGTAAGCTTTGTTCAACATCACAACAGTTTCTGTGGGATTGTTCCTGGGCAGGAAACAAAATTTCACAGCTGCATGTTGTTCTCTTAAATTGGTCATCACAAAACAGAGGTTTGAGAGAAACTGCTTTTCTGAAAAAAATTCACTGTACCCAGAGAGAACCTTCCCAGGTGATGCCACTGGGTGAGAGTTGCTCGATGTTCACCTAGTGGGAAAAATGCATACTAGGAAAGCTCCGGTCAGCCCAGCACAAATGCGGGTTTTTCTGGGTATCTCCTTGTACGAGGATTGTTCAAGAAATTATGAACAGAGAATAAATTATTAGGGCTTATGATTTCAGAGACAGAATTTTTCTGAGTGGCAGCAAGAGTGAATTGTTGAAATGTACCAAGATGAAAGTCATAGGCAAGAAATGGAGTTTAGGTAATTAGGTCATTCCCATAAATACTAGTGTCTTCTAAAATTAGAGTAAAGAGAAAAATCAAATTGTATATATAGGAGGCTGTGGTAGTTACACAATTTGTTGTCAATAAGAGTGAAGGAGTGGAGTTTTGCCTGTCTATCAGGCCGCGGCTTGATGACCTCATTTGGAAGCACTAAGGAGATAAATAAATAGCTGGCTGGAGCTGGACACACGCTCACTCTCTGTGAGACATTCCCCTTGACAAGACACATGGAGTTACACTAGAGCCCTGCAGCTAAAGGAGCCACATGGAGACCCTTGCCAGTGCTGAGATGCTTCCATTGCCACTGGATCTACAAGATATCCCACCCACTGGCCTGTGTTCTTCCTGCCTTCAGTGTCATTGCATGTGTTGCATGAGTCTAAAAAGGAATTTTTAGATTGGTATCGGGCATATGGGCTAATATCAGACTTATGGACTTGATCTGCACTGGGTTGGGATGTTTCCTTTTATGTTTTTTTTTCTGTGTTTCTACTTTTTTTTTTTTTTAACAATTTATTAGGGGCTCATACAACTCTTATCACAGTCCATACATATACATACATCAACTGTATAAAGCACATCTGTACATTCTTTGCCCTAATTCTTTTCTTTTTTCTTTTTTACATTTTATTAGGGGCTCATACAACTCTTATCACAGTCCATACATATACATACATCAATTGTATAAAGCACATCCATACATTCCCTGCCCCAATCATTCTCAAAGCATTTGCTCTCTACTTAAGCCCTTTGCATCAGGTCCTCTTTTTTTTTGCCCCCTCCCTCTCCTCCCCCCCTCCCTCATGTGCCCTTGGTAATTTATACATCGTTATTTTGTCATATCTTGCCCTATCCGGAGTCTCCCCTCCCCCCGGGATGTTTTCTTAATGTACAATTACTCTTTGATATAAAGTTTTCTCTTACACACATTTGAGTGTCTTATGAATCTGTTTCTCTAGTCTACACAGGCTAACAGAGGCATAAAGCAAAGAACAAATAAAATATTAAATAGCTTTCATGTTTAACAAATGAATGTTATGATTATTTGGCACTACCCTAAGTAAATAACATTTCCACCCACTCAAAATGTGAGTCAACTTCAAATTTCAGAGCTATCAGGTCATAGATTTCCCCAGGACTCTTACACCAAAAATCTTGATCAAGAACAGTAAAAATAAAGTTTCTAAGTGCTTTTTATTGTAAAGCATTTATAATCAAGTTTTAGCTAAGTCCAAAGACCTGCAGAATCTTTCCTTAGTCTAGAATTTGCTCCCTGTCTAAATTAGTTCTCTTTTTATACTTCAAATATTTTGTTGAAATTGGACATTAACAGCCACCTCAATTGAGTTGAGTCTCATTTTCAGTCTTAAACACACCTGAACAGCAAGAGGGCTAGAAAATTGAATATAAAAAATTTCGAAGCAGAAATAATATCAAGCTGTCAACCCTATTTGTTGGACAGATACCCAGGTAGGTATTCTAGACTTGATTCCATGCCACAAAGTCCGGTGTTAATCCTTTTAAAGTCTGAAAATATGTTGCAAATGCTGCAGCCCCAACACTGGATAATGGGGGCACTGGCCCTGTGATCAAGGCAGGATTAAAGAGTAAAGGCAAATGGCCATGCAAGAAAATTTGTCCCCTATTATGTCAAGGAAGCAAAAGCCTCCTGAGAATACCCCTCAGCAATTTCCCCTGATATCTCAGTCCAGGTGCTGTGTTACAGAGCCATCTCCAAAAGCCAGGAAGATTTTTTTTTAAATGAAGCACAGAGTTAAATCTCTAGTATCTGTAAAGAGTTGCCTTCTCAGAAACTCACAGGGACAGGTCCTCCTCCTCTCTCATCTAAACTACCACAATCCTTTAAATTGGTTTATTTGTCATTGTTTCTTCTGCATACAGGTTTTGTGTAAATGCGTATAAACAAATAAACTAACTCCTAATAAAACTACTCGTTTAAAGAAAGATGTAAACATTACATTATAACTTGCTTTGGTATCTCTAAATGAAGAAAATAAGACTGTACACTATGGATCTGACTGTACACTATCTAAAGAAGGAAATTATATGCATATGATATAAAATTTAAATGCAATAGGGCTTTTTATGCAGTCTTTCAGAGGCCCTGTAGCACACATATAAGCATATACAAAATCTAAAATTTTTTAAATTAAAAAATTGATCAAGTCTACATTTAAGAATCGATTCTATACTCATATATTTGGACAAATATCTAGCTACAAAGATATTGGTTGCACATTTGAAATTCTTAAATGTCTCCCCACATGGACTAGTTAAGAATGGTACCTAGCCAAATAAAAACCCCCACCATCATTGAGTGGATTCCAACTCAGCGATCTATAGAGAACAGAGTACAGAGTAAAACTCCCAAGGTTTCCAAGACTATAAATCTTTATGGGAGCAGACAGCCTCATCTTTCTCCCAAGGAGCAGCTGGTGGATTTGAAGTGCTGACCTTGTAGTCACCAGGCCAATACTTAGCCAACAGCATCACCAGAGCACAGTGGACTACTATGTAATAATTAAAAGGTGAAAGATTTATATGCTCTGAATGGAAAAGAAAGTATACTATGTAATGATTTAAAATAATAGAAAAGTTAGAACATATATCTGTCACAGATAATACAATAACAACAAAAAATTTTCTTGGAGTCTTGGATTTTAGGCCCGTTGGTGGGGTTACTTGCCTGGGCCCTTCCTGAATGGAAACTGGGGTACTCAGGCCACACAGTCATGAGTCATTCCCCAATCACAGTGATCAGAGGGTCCTGAACCACATTGTAAACTTTTCTAATCTGCAACAGTGTGTGTATCCCAATGCTGTTCCCTTTCTTATTTCTGTGGTCTCACCTGCAACTGTGATGAATTAAACTGCTGGCAATCATGAGTTTATGACAGTTTCCTGTGTTCTCCATATCCCATTGACGTGGTCATGTGGCTGAGAATCCTCAAACATTGTTATGCCTAGTGCTACGAGTCTCCCTAATTCAGATGATTTGTTTTTATCCTGCTCAAGAATTCTTAAACGAGTCTCTATAAATTATATTTGAAATTGGGGTTTCTTTTTTCCCTAGAAAAACATGTATTACAATGATTTGGAAAGAATGCATACGAAGCTGTAGTGATTACCTTAAGACGGAAGTAGGGGCTGTGGTCAGCACTGACAGTTATCTAGTGCTGCTGTAACAGAGAGACCACAATGAGAAATTTATTTTCTCACAGTTTAGAAGATGAAAAGCCTGAATTCAGAGCCCTTTCTGCCAGTTCTGGTGGAAAGTTCTTGTCTCTTCTTCTTGATTCTTAGAGAATCTCCATCTGTCTTAGTACCTATCTTACCTCATCGCTGCTAGCTTGCTCAGGTGTTCAATCTTTTTACAGTTCAAAAGATATCAACTCAAAATACACCCTACACTAACTAATTCTGTCTCATTAGCATAACAAAGTTCCCACCAACCCCCTTCCCCCCTGAAAAAAACCCTCAACCCACTGATGTGGAATGAATTCAAACTCATAGTGACTCTATAGGACAGAAGAAACTTACCCCAGCGTTTCAAAGATTATAAAGCTTTACGGTAGCAGACCATTGCATCTTTCTCCTGCAACGCAGCGGGTGGGTTCAACTTGCCAACCTTTAGTTATGTAGTCAAGCCCTTTAACCACCACACCATGAAGACAACTCATCCCCCAATGGGATTCTAACCACAGACACAGAGGTTAGGAATTACAACACATATTTGGGAGGTGGGTCACAATCAATCTGTAACGTTCCAATCTTTTGTTGTAGTTGCTGTTACGGTGCTGATCCACAGCGACCCTGTGTACAACAGACTGAAACACTGCCCGATGCGGCACCATCCTCACAGCCGTTCCTATGCTTAAGCTCATTGTTGCAATCAGTGTGTCAATCCAGCTCACTGAGGGCCTCTCTCTTTGTATGCTGCCCCTTCACTTGACCAAATATGATGTCCTTGTCTCTCTTGACAACATGTCCAAAGTACGTAAGACAAAATCTCATCATCCTTGCCTCTAAGGAGCACTATGGTTATACTTCTTCCAAGACAGATCAGTTTGTCCTTTTAGAAGGTCAGGGTATTTTCCATATTCTTCTTCAACACCACAATTCAAATGTACTGATTCTTCTTCGTTCTTTATTCAATGTCCAACTTTTACATGCATGAGGCAATTGAAAATACCATGGCTTGAATCAGGCACACCTTAGGCCTCTGAGTAACACCCTTGCTTTTCAATATTCTAAAAAGGTCTTATGAAGCAGACTTACCCAGTGCATCTTTTGATCCCTTGACTGCTGCTTCTATGAGCAATGACTGTGGATCCAATAAAGTAAATATCCTTGACAACGTCATGATTCCACCTTCTGGTCCAGCAGTGAGGGTTTTGGTCTTCTTTAAAGGTAGTAATCCTCACTTTCAGCAATCAAGGTTGTGTCACCTGTATATTAAAAGTTGTTAATAAGCCTTCCTCTGATCCCAATGCCTCATTCTTCTTCATATAATCCAGCTTCTCTGATGATTTGCTCAGCACACAGATGGTATATGCATGGTGAGAGGATAAAACCCTAATGCACTCCTTTCCTGATTTTAAGCCATGCAGTAGTATCTTATTCCATCTGCACTACTGCCTCTTGGTCTATGTACAAGTTCCACAGAAGCAACAAGGAAGTATCCTGGTATTCCCATTCTTCTCAAGATTATACACAGTTTATTAGTATTTACACGGTCGAATGCCTTAGCATACTTAATAAAACATACGTGAACATCTTTTTGGTACTCTGCTTTCAGCCAAGATCCAATTGACATCAACAATGATAGCACTTGTCCCATGTCCTCTTGTGAATCCGGCCTGAATCTCTGGCAGCTGATTGTCAATGTAGCTGCAATCGTTGTTGGATGATTTTCATCAAAATTTTGCCTGAATGTGTTATTAATGATACTGTTGTATAATTTGAAGATTCTGTAGGGTCACCTTTTTGTGGAATGGGTACAAATATGGATCTCTTCAAGTCAGTTGGCCAAGTTTCCATCTTCCAAATTCCCTGGCATAGACGAGTGCTTCCAGTGCTTTACCAGCTTGTTGAAACATCAATTCCTGGAGCTGTTTAGCATAGACTGAACTTCTTCCTTCAACATCATTGGTTCCTGCTCATAAAATACCTCCTGAAATACTGGTAAAGATCTATAGTCTTGGAAACCCAAAGTATCAGTTCTACTCTGTCAATAGAGTTGCTATAAGTCAGAATTGACTCAATAGCAATGAGGGTATTCAGTTCTGCTCCCTCCCCGCCCCTCGCCCCCCAGTTCCCAGGGCTTGAAAAATAGTCCTCTCTTTTCTGAGAGCATCCGGGCAATGGCCTCACCTAACAGTCTGATTGTTGGCCACACCTCTGGATTCTAGGTAAAAGTCCCTTGATCTTGAGTTTCAGTGCCCAATTCCAGGGCCATGGGGCAACAACCCTGCTCATTGGCTTTAGCAGGCTGGGCTGAGTTCTCTTAGTCTCTCTGAGTGGCACAGACAAGAGGCAGTCGTTGTTCCTTTTGTCCCTTCTCTGTCCTCTTCACTCTCCACTGATAGATTTGCTACTGTGGAACTTGGTTAGAGTCTTCAATCACAGGCTTAATGTCGTTAACAAAGATGTGTAGCCAAATCCTTGGTGAACATTCTAATCCTTAGTTTGTACAACAGATTTTTTCCAAACCTTTAATTTTTGTTCTTGTTTTGCATAGTTCATTTTTAAGTTTTTCTTTCCTCTCACTTTTAACTCTAAGAGGCAAAACCTCCATACAGCCCTTTAAGATCTTGCTTAGACATCTCATCAGTTCTTCTTGCCACTGATCATTTAAACATAATTCAGACAAGTCCTTTTCCACTGTAGCAAAAGCATCACTCTACTCCACTGCTCAACTACGTGTTCTCATTTCCTTTTAAAGCCTTTGCAGAGGGGCTGGCCCCAATCCCAACTCTGTGGGCAGCCCCACCTCCCCACAGAAGAGTTCGCTTCAGAGGACAGCACTGAAGGTACAGCTCAGGGAGAGGGACATGTCTGAGCAGAGCACACGGGAGCAAATGAAGGGAGAGGAAGAGAAAGTGGAGCACATCCTGGTCCACCAAGCCCTGAGGACGATATTCCCCAGAGAGCAGCCAAAGCACAGAGAGGACCATAGGGCCAGCCCCACTACAAGACACAACATCCCTTACTGACCCATAGCGCTACGGGGGACACTAGAGACACAGCACAGGAACTGTGCCTGATCTGACTCCACTACACTGAGGAGAAATACTAAGGGTCTGCAAGAGAATAGCAAGGGGAGCAGATCAACACAAAGTTCGGAGGGAATATCAAAAATCGACTGTGGAGCCAGGGCATGGCACCCCATCAGACTCCACTGGAAACACTCCTAAAGGTCAACAAACGGACCTTGAACTATCTACAGGCTTTTCTTTTGTCATCCTTGTTGTTTTGTTTTCTTTTGTTGCTTTGTTTTGCTCTGTCTTGTTTTTTGTACATATTATTATCTCTGCAGGCCTATCTAGGTAAGATAGGTGGAATAAACAAGTTGGAGGAGAAAACAACGGGACTAATGGTTCCAGGGAAGACATGGGAGAAGGGGGGGGGGGGCAGGGGAAAGGAAGTAAGTGTTAAACTCAGGGACAAGGAAACAAGTGATCCAAAATCGATGGCAAGGAGGGTGTAGGAGGCCTGGTAGGGCTTGATCAAGGGCAATGTAACCAAGAGGTATTACTGAAACCCAAATGAAGGCTGAACATGACAGTGGAACAGGAGGAAAGTAAAGTAAATAGAGGAAAGAACTAGGAGGCAAAGGGCATTTATAGAGGTCTAAATATAGATGTGTGCATATGTAAATATATTTATCTATGACAATGGGGAAATAGATCTATGTGCATATATTTATAGGTTTAGTATTAAGGTAGCCGATGGATATTGGGCTTCCACTGAAGTACTCCTTCAAGGGCTTCCACTGAAGTACTCCTTCAATGCAAGAACACTTTTTTCTATTAAACTGGCTTTCCATAATGCTCACCTCCCTGACATGATCGCTGAATACAAAGTGGGTGCATAAGCAAACGTGGTACAGAAAGCTGATGGTGCCCGGCTATCCAGAGATATAGCATCTGGGGTCTTAAAGGCTTGGAGATAAACAAGTGGCCATTTAGCTAAGAAGCAACAAAGCCCACATGGAAGAAGCACAGTAGCCTTTGTGATCATGAGATGTCGATAGGATCAGGTATCAGGCATCAAAGAACAAAAAATCAAATCATTGTGAATGGGGGGGGAGTGTGGAGTGGAGACCCAAAGCTCATCTGTAGGCATCTGGACATCCCCTTACAGAAGAGTCGTAAAGAGGAGAGGAGCCAGTCAGGGTGCCATATAGCACAGAGGAAACATACAACTTTCCTTTAGTTCTTTAATGTTTCCTCCCCCCACTATCATGAGCCCAATTCTACCTTACACATCTGGCTAGGCCAGAGGATGTACACTGGTGAAGATAGGAAGTGGAAACACTGGGAATCCAGGGTGGATGATCCCTTCAGGACCAGTGATGTAAGTGGCAATAATGGAAGGGTAGAGGGAAGCTGGGGTAGACAGGGGGAACCGATCATAATGATCTACATATAACCCCCTTCCTGGAGGACAGACAACAGAAAAGTGGGTGAAGGGAGACATCAGACAGTATAAGACATGACAAAATAATAATTTATAGATAATGAAGGGTTTATGAGGGAGGGAGGTTGGGGGAGGAAGGGGGGAAAGAAAAAATGAGGAGCTGATACCAAGGGCTCAAGTAGAAAGAAAATGTGTTGAGAATGATGATGGTAACAAATGCACAAATGTGCTTGACATGATGTATGTATATATTGATTGTGATAAGAGTTGTACGAGCCCCCAATAAAATGATTTTTAAAAATAAAATAAAGAAGCCTTTGCAGAAGCACATTTAACGCCCACATTTCTAGCAATATTCTATGGTTAGTGACACCTGTTTTGTCTAAGACCAGATAGACTTGCACTATAGCCCTTCTATTTCCTTCTAAGCTCTAAGGAACTGTCTGTAACATCTACAATTCTTCCCATGTCTTCTCAATCTAGGCTTTTGCTATTAAGTTCCCTAAAACTCTTCCAGTCTCTACCCATCACTCAATTTCAAAATCCTTTGTACATCTGAGTTATCTGACAGAGCAGCACCCCATTTTCCAGTACCAAATTCTATCTTTGTTAATATTGTGCTGCTATAACAGAAAGAGCACAAGTAAATGATTTTAACAAACAGAAATGCATTTTCCACCGTTTCAGAGGCGGGGCGTCTGAATTC
Source organism: Tenrec ecaudatus (assembly GCF_050624435.1). Classification (NCBI taxonomy): domain Eukaryota; kingdom Metazoa; phylum Chordata; class Mammalia; order Afrosoricida; family Tenrecidae; genus Tenrec; species Tenrec ecaudatus. The sequence continues at coordinate 186,393,329 of NC_134530.1, read as the reverse complement.
AGAATGTCAGCTCTCGGGGGAGGCTTTTGCTCTCTACCGGCTGTGGAGCAACAACTGTGTCCCTTCAGTTTCTCCTTTTGGTTTCTTGTTAGCATCTGTCTTACCCCATCTTTGCTAGATGATTAGCTTGTTTATTTTATATCTCAAAAGAGACTCAAGACACCAATCTTGGCTCATCAATATAAAAAGACAATCCATTTCCTAGTGGAATTAACCCTAGAGAAATAAAGGTTAGGAATTCCGACCCATATTTGGGGAGAGGGGTGGGGGTCACTGTTCAATCCATAACAACCTTGTTATATTTAATTTTTCACATCATGTACATCTAATAGCTAGCTAAATAAAGTCAGAGTAAAATTAAGGTAATGAAGGTAATGAAGTCATAGTAAAAATGCTAATAAATGTCACAATACTTTATAATTAAGCATTAGAATAGCCTTACTAATTTCTAAAAATAATTTTAAAATAATTATTACCTGTCTCAAAGTTATTTTTGCAGTTATTAAACAATCATAGAAATCACATAGCAGGGATGATAATATATACAAGACATATAATATTGAAAGAGCTCAAAGTATAGTACGGGAAAGGAACCTGCATTAAAATGACTTCATTAGAAAGACTTAATTCTCATTCAGAGCTCCTCATATAGAACCTTAGTGTATGTCCAACATTATTATCTAGAGGCTGCTGCAGGTTGCAGCAGTAATCATGACAGCCCCAAAGTCAAAGTTAGAGAAAGGTGATTTAACATAGGCAGCAGGTAAAAGTCAAACAAACCACAGAAGAGTGGGACGGGGAGGGTTTGGTTAAGTGATGGTGATGAAGAAAGCTGGAACAACCAATAGAAGTTCCCACTCAAATTTGTTAAAAGCTTGAGAGAGTGGCCTGCGTTTTGAACTGCTGACTTTACAGTTAGCTAGCAGTTCCACACAAAATCCACTATGGCTCCAGGTTTTCAACCTAAACTCACGATTCCGTCTCATATTCACCCTACAGGGCAGAGTAGGACTGCCCCTGTGAGTTTATGAAACTGTAAGCTCTTTATGGGAGTACTGTGTCTTTCTCCTGGGAGTGGCTGGTGGCTTCGAACTACAGACCCGTGGTTAGCAGTCCACCACATACCCGCATAACCACCAGGGCTCCTATGCCACCAGGTCTAGTTGTTCCAATTCACAGTGACCTTACAGAACAGAGTAGACCTGTACACAGGGTTTCCAAGACTGCACTCTTTTCTTTTTTACTCTTTGAAGCTTGCACATCTTTTTAATTTTCATTAGAAAAATATTATTTTTATGAAATCTTGGTCTACTTTATTGTTTCTGCCTTTCCACTTGGAATACTTTTCATTTTACTCAAGTAAATGCAGAATCATGGATCGGACATGAGGACTAAACACATTTCACACAACTCTTAGTAGGGCTTAATTGGATTAGGTGTACTCTATTATTTATCCAGTAGAGTAACTAATTTTTTCTACATGTTATTCCCACTTTTATTTATCTACTTAATGAGAGAAACCTTCTTTCACATTCAGTGATGTGAGTGTAAATAAATGTGATTTATAACACCAGCAATTGAATTAATTGACCGAACTTCAATTCAAGATCCACTCCTCCCCTTTACAGGGAATTAAAAAAAATTATTGGATATTTTGATCAAACTTCCACTTCAAGTATTAATTGTAAAATGTAAGTGGTTCACTTTAAAATATTTTGAAAATTCTGACTCCACAACTTCGGTTCCATTTATAGTCATACTGTTGAGACTGACCCTTGGACAGCTATTGCTTCAATCTCAACACAGCCTCCTGTAGGCAAAGCAGCAACCTGGTAAGCAGCTCTCACAGGAAAACGACTCTGTTTGTAGTAGATGAAATACTGTTTATGGATTTCATTGAACGTTGTAAAGTCATTTATATCAGCCAGGAACAAAGCTGTCTTGACCACACTGGTAAAGTCATAGCTTGCAGCTTGCAGGTTTTCACTAATGTTTTTAAGAGCATGTTTAGTTGCTTCTACTATCCTTCCTGGCTATACTATCCATTTGAAGAGTTCACACCCACCTGTCCAAAATGTGGTCCTGTGGACCTACACTGCTCGACTGGAGGAACCACTGGTCCCTGGGGCTTTGGTGGGGTGATCACCTTTCTGATCAAGGACTAAGTGGATAACCCTTTTGCCTAGCAGAATCTGAAAAGACGTAACACCCATACCAGGATCACTCATTCTCACAGAACTAATGAGCCACTGGCAGGGTCTCTATCTACAGTGAGGGCTGTTCTCGTCACTGAAGCAGACTGACACATCTTGCTCCTGCAGAATAGTTGGTTTCAAACTAACAAACTTTTGTTTACTCAAGCACTTAACTGTTGTACCAACAGGGCTCCTTGAACAGATCCAGATCAGTCAGTAACAGAATTTATAACAATCTACATTCTGCTTCTCCTGGCTCTAAATCACAAATCATATTTCCTCCAGAATATGTTATTCTTTTAAAAAGGACTCCCAGAACTGTTTAATGTCTGATGCCAACCAAATACACAGTTCAGCAAATATAAAAGGTGTTTACAATTGAAGCCTTGTTTTAAAGTTGTGTAGGATTTGAAAAGAAATGAATAGAACTGACTGATATTTCAATAAGGATTTTAGTCTCGCTTGTTGGAATAGGTAGAGAAAAAACATTACTAAAGTATGGTGTTGAAAGGGCTGATACTAGTCTATATTTTCTCATATACCGTTATATTTTCTAATTGACTAAATTAAGTCTAGTACTCTTTAAAAAATCCTTAAACAATCTACTCTGCAATGCAGCTATTTTAATGAACAAAACCAATGTATTATTGAACATCAGTGAAACAACCCAAACCATAATGAGACATGGGTTATGAATTAATTATTGTTCTTACACAGCAACAGAAATCTCTATATTCTGTAGGAAATGCAAGACTATCATAAACTCACACCACATCAAATTACAGTTAATGATTATTAAAGAACACAAACACACACACACACACACGATGATTAGTATGAGCCCCCAATAAAATGATTGAAAAAAAGAAAAGCAGAAAGAAAGGAGACGTAGATGTTAAGAACTTCATAAAAGTCAGAGCACTTTTTTAGAAATTTAAGTCTTGTATTTTACTCTATTAAAACGCTTTTAATTCCTGGTTATTTCGAAAAAAATTATTTTAAATCAAGGATCATTAGTTCCAAGCGAATTTTAATTAAGGATTCCCCCTTCCCCTTTTAAGTAAGCACTGACTAATTCCATGCTGAATTTCAGCCAGTGAAACCGAATGCTTTCTTCCTAAATGCCTACCTGCGCATTGGCTTTCCTTCCATGCACCATGAAAAGTACCCTTCACCACACTTTAACGCCGAACCTAAGACAACAGAAAAGCAGTAACTTAAACACCATTTCTGATTTTTTCAGTATATAACAAGCTATATAATAATTTCACTCATTTCGTTCTGTGGTAATGAATCACAAGCCTTTTTCCAGATGCAACATCATAAATGAATCTAATGCCTCTAAGATGAGTCTGTTCTTATTCTCAGTTCTAAAGCAACGGTGTGTGAAGGTGAGGGAAAGTATGCTAGTCTGCAATGCTAGGTGAGTGTTTTTTCTCTCTTCAAAAAGTGCTGGAGACATTTAACCTGGACCTCTCCAGCTAGCATTTCTGCAAAGCGTTCGCTCTCTACCCACGGCAGCATGACAGGATAGATCGAGGGAGCACCCTGGTTTACCAACAGAGCTGAAGGTTGGTAATTTGCACAGAAGCCACAGGAGCGAGAAGTAGAATTTGCCATTAAAAAACTGTGCTCACAAACCCGAGCAGCTACAGCAGGGCAGAGAAAGTACGGGTTCAGCGACTCTCCTTATAAGCCGGGCTCCCCTCAGGTCCCCAAACAAAGTCCGCCACCCACTTGACAAGGTCTCGTTAGGTTCTGAGGGTTACTCAGGACGCACCGGAGTCCCTTCCTTCTCCCCAATTCCAACTGCCGCCTGGGAGGCTCCCCGGGGTGCAGAGCCCCAGCGCCCTCAGGCATGGCAACCCGGTGCCTCCCCAGGCTCGGGGCAGGGATGTCAGACAGCGCGTGCAGTCGGGCGCCCAGGGAGGCTGGGCCCCGCACCCCAACCACCCCTTCTTGGCGCCGTCTGAGGGGCAATGGGCGAAGCTGGCCCAGTCCCCAGAGAGCAGCTCGGGCACTTGGCACCCCAGGCACGCAAAGCGGGCTCTGGACAGCGTCCGCCGCTCAAGGCAGCTCACGTACCGGCTCGGACACTGTCTTTTCTGCCGCAGCCCCTCCGCCGCCTCCTTCGCCGCCGGCTCTACCGCAGGCAAGACGCCGCTCCTCCGAGCTATTTCCTCCCCCCGCCCCTCCCAGCAGCAGGAAGCGGTCCGGTCTTCAAAGCGTCCCCCCGGAAACGTACGCAGTTCACCAGGAGGTTCCGGGGCGATACCGGAAGTGAACGCGCCCTGTGCGATGGATGCGGTAAAGTCAAAGATTTCACCTGTCCCAATTACATGCTTGTATCCGGCAGGTGATCACTTTTTTTTTTGTTTTATCGCTGACCTGGTAGTGTGATGGAGCCTGATGCCTCCAACATGTTCTTTACTTGCCTCAGCAGAAAATGATGGCAGTGTGAACCTAATTATTGAAAGTTAGGGATTTCTGTTCGTAGCTAGTGGATCCCCTGTAGGGACTGCCGTGGTCCATTGAATGGGTGACCCATCTCTCGTCTCCAACGTACAAGATACTGAGGATACACAGACAAGGAAGACATCGTCCCTCCTTTCCCGATTACTCACAGTATAGGTTTCAGGACACTATAGTTTGTTTTTTATTTTAATTATTTTATTGGAACACATACAACTCTTATCACAATCCATCCATCAATCCATTATGTCAAGCACATTTGTACATTTGTTGCCATCATCATTCTCAAAACATTTGCTTTCTACTTGAACCCTTGGTATCAGCTCCTCATTTCCCCCCTCCCTCCCACATCCTTTCTCATGAACCCTTGATAATTTATAAATTATTAGGTTTTCATGTCTGACACTGACCGATTTTTCCCTCACCCACTTTTCTGTTGTCCACCCCCCAGGGATGGGGTTATATGTAGATCATTGTAATCATTTCCCTTTCCTTCCCCCACCTTCCCCTTACCCTCCTGGTATCAAAACTGACTCTCAATATTGATCCTGAGGGGTTTATCTCTCCTGGATTCCCTGTGTTTCCAGCTCTTAACTCGAGTGTACATCCTCTGGTCTAGCAGGATTTGTAAAGTAGAATTGGGATCAAGATAGTGGGGGCGGGGGAGGAAGCACTAAAGAACCAGAGGAACGTTGTATGTTTCATCAGTGCTATCCTGCACCCTGACTGGCTCGTCTCCTCCCTGAGATCCTTCTGTAAGCAGATGTCCAGTTGCCTACAGATGGACTTTGGGTCTCCACTCCACACTCCTCTTCATTCACAATGATATGATTTTTTTGTTCTGGGTTTTTGATGCCTCATACCTGATCCTATCGACACCCCATGATCACACAAGCTGGTGTGCTTCTTCCATGGGGGCTTTGTTGCTTCTCAGCTAGATGTGGTTAATTGTACATTTCTCTGCTCATCAGTGCAATCTAGGCTTCTTTCCATATGTGTATCAGGCAGTAAGGGTTTCCTTCCATGAACTTCTCATTATAAAAATTGTCTTCAGAATAGCCCTTAGCTTTTTCCCACAACACAAGAACGTGATAATTATATGGGAGGTATTAAAAATGTTAAGTAATGCTGCCAACTGAAGTCCGATTTTTAAACTCCTGTCTAGAATAAGAGCAATCTCTCCTATTTTTGTAAAGCTGTGGTTCACTCTCTAACCCACTGCCTTCTGACTTGTGCTTCTGTTACGCTCTTTGTATTAAAAGTGAGGCAGTTCCATGTGAATCAACCCTTTCTATTTATGTTCAGGCCTAGACAACTCTATTTAGAAAGAGAAATACGATAGACCTGGAATTCACCGTAACTAGGATTTCTGCCACCCCCACTAAGACTCTATTTTGGGGATCCTGAAGTTCTAGTTGAAAATATGTCCCCAGTATTAATTTTCCCTGGATTGTGAGGTAAAGAGCCCAGGAAACACTGTTTGAGAAGTATTAGATCATCAACGCCAAGATCAGTGGTTCAAATCCAGCAGCCACTCTGAAAGACAAAGACAAGCTATCCGTTCCAGTAAAGATTTCCAGCTTTGGAAACCTTAAATAGGTTGCTTATGAGTTAGAATCAACTCGATGTTAGTGGGGGGGGGGGTGTTCGGCAATAGTGACAACCAAACTATTATTTTGTGGTTTTGCTGATGACTGGTTCAAAGTCAGTAAATCATAGTCTTGAACAACATTCTAAGATCCATAGGGTTTCATGTGCTAGCTCTGGAAGTAAATGGCCGATTATCTCCTGGAATCTCTGCTGAAGCCTATCCACCAAGCTCCGCTGGCTTTTGAAATATTGGTGGCATAGCTTACAGCCTCACAGCAATATGAAAACCACCACAGTATGAGAAACTGACAGATTGTAAACTTTATTGGATGGGATGACTCAATATTATAAAGGTACCTGTGCTCCATAAATTAATATATAAATTTAACGAAACCAAAGTACATTTAACATCAGAATTTTTGTAGTATTAGATAAAATTGTTTATTATAAAGTTCACATGGAAGAAGAGACACTGAAAATGTCCCTAATACTCTAAAAATAGAGGCATCAAGGGGGAGGGATAATCTTGACAGATATTGTTACAGCATGTTGTAAGACACCTCTAATTAAAACAGTAGTATTGACATATAGTTCCAATGGAACAGGATAGGAAATATAGAAATCGAACCCAAGTACATGTGGAAATTTAATTTATGATAAAGGTGACTTCACAAATAATGAGTATTTCCACAACTATAAAAAAAAAGGTAAAATTGAGTTTATCTTAGTCTTTACATATGGAGTTGAACTCTTTCCCACAAAAGCTTCCTAAGACTCTGTGGAAAGACCTGAAGCTGAGACAGTCCTTTACTGCTGTCACAAGTTGCTGTGGGGACTGAGCCTTTATGCCCAGAACAATCAGTAATATCAGAAATCTAAATGTGAGAAAAATGACTGTATAAAAACATCATCAGAAAACAGGAGCACATTGTTTTTATAACTTGAGAGAGGAGGAAAACCTTCCTGATTCAGACTTAAAATCTAGAAAATGGGTAGGTAAGGTTAACTGCATGAAAATATTTTCCATGGTCATACTGTAACTTGAGTACTGGGGAAATGACAATTAAGAAAATATATTTACAACATATACCATAAAGTGTTACTAACCTAATATATAAACAGCTCCAAAGATGGAGAAAATAATATATATTATTTATATTATAATATGTGGAGAAACTAATACATATATTATTTATATTATTTTCTGTATATATAAATATGGCAACATATATTAGCAGGCAGCTTACAAAGGAGGGAATAATTGTTAAACATTTGAACATGTGCAATCTTGCTCATAATAGGTAAATGAAAATAATATCTATATTGAGACCCATTTATCACCTATCAGCCTGGGCAAAACTCCAAAACTGGAAGCGTGATTTGTGGACAAGGCTGTGGGGAAGGAAGCACTCACTTTCATAACTGGCAGGTGAACAAAGTGACAAAACCTATGTGGAAGAGGTTAGGGGCAAGGTCCAGCAGAATTATAGTTGCATTGACCTTTCGGCCCAACAAGCCCATTATCTCAAGGAAGCACATACAGTAATAAAAGAGTTATGGGCAAGGTTACTTACTGCAGGGTACTTTAGAGTAGCAAGAAAATGGAAACACCTCCAAAACTTTCAGATGGGGATTGATTGAATAAATGAAGGGCTGACCACATTAGGGGGACTTGTGCATCTTCCGTAAGAACTGAGAAAGATCTCTGTATATTCACATGGTCTGCCCTTCAGGACATATTGGTTAGTAATGATAATGAAGCAAACATTTTTTATAGCATATTATCTTTTAATTAAGAAAGAAGAAGAAATGTATTGTGTCAGTGTATATATGTATTTGCCTTTTAAAAATATAGTCTTATTAGGGGCTCATACAATGCTCATCACAATCCATCCATCCATTATGTCAAGCACATTTGTACATTTGTTGCCATCATCATTCTCAAAACATTTGCTTTCTACTTGAGCCCTTGGTATCAGCTCCTCATTTCCCCCCTCCCTCCCCATGCCCCCTCCTTCATGAACCCTTGATAATTTATAAATTATTATTATATTGTCATATCTTACACTGTCCAACGTCTCCCTTCACCCACTTTTCTGTTGTCCATCCCCCAGGAAGGAGGTTATATGTACATCCTTGTGATTGGTTCCCCTGTTCTACCCCACTTTCCCTCCACCCTCCCAGTATCACCACTCTCACCAATGGTCCTGAAGGAGTCATCTGTCCTGGATCCCCTGTGTTTCCAGTTCCTGTCTGTACCAATGTACATTCTCTGGTCTAGCCAGATTTGTATGGTAGAATTGGAATCATGATAGTGTGGGGAGGAACCATTTAAGAACTAGAGGAAAGTTGTATGTTTCATCATTGCTACCCTGCACCCTGATTGGCTTGTCTCCTCCCTGTGATTCTTTAGTAAGGGGTTGTCCAGTTGCCTACAGAAGGGCTTTGTGTCTTCACACTGCACTCACCCTCATTTACAATGATATGATTTTTTTGTTCTTTGATGCCTGATACCTGATCCCTTCAACACCTTGTTTCACACAGGCTGGTGTGCTTCTTCCATGTGGACTTTGTTGCTTCTGAGCTAGATGGCCACTTGTTTATCTTCCAGCCTTTAAGACCCCAGACACTATCTCTTTTGATAGCCGGGCACTATCAACTTTCTTCACCACATTTGCTTATGCACCCATTTATCTTCAGTGATCATATCGGAAAGGTGGGCACCTGTGAGTGATTAGACCAGCTATCCCGCATCAAGCTGCATCTGAAATGAGGCGTGCGGATGAAAGGGAAAGAAAGAGACATATACAAAGCATGGGATTGGGAGGACAACAGTCTGATGGACTGAAGTGCCGAGTATACTCAAAGCTTGGTTTTTATACTCTTCTTACAAGGGAATGGTTACAAAACAAACATCAAAGAACTTGCCTTAAAAAACATTCTGAACCTCTTATCTATGCAGACATTACTTAACTAGGCACACTTTCTAAACACTTGAATAATAACAGCACTATATTCTAAAATAAGCACAAGGACATGCATGGTTCAAAAGAATCTTAAAGAGGTCTTAAAAAACTGAGTTATCTCACACTGCTTTTAGCTGCAAGGTAAACAGAGGCACAGAGGACTAATTAGTCACCCACCAAGAAACACCTGGACCAGCCTATGGTCTCCGACAGGCACCCATTTATAGGATTTTTTTGTTTTTTGATATCCGATACCTGGTCCCTTCTACACCTCGGGGTCACACAGGCTGGTGTGCTTCTTCCATGTGGGCTTTGATGCTTCTGAGCTAGATGGCTGCTTGTTTACCTGCAAGCCTTTAAGACCCCAGCCAGATGCTATATCTTTTGATAGCCAGGCTCCATCAACTTTCTTTACCACATTTGTTAATGCTCACATTTGTCTTCAGCAATCATACTGGGAAGGTGTGCATCATGGAATGCCAATTAAATAGAACAAAGAGTTCTTTGAGTAAGTACTTGAGTGGAGGTCCAATGTCCATCTGCTGCCTTAATACTAAACCTATAAATCTATACTCGTAGATCTATTTCCCCACCATCCTATATAAATATATTTACATATGTACATGCCTGTAATTAGACCTCTTTAAATGCCCTTTGTCTCCTACTTCTTTCCTCTATTTCCTTTTACTTTCCTCTTGTCCCGCTATCATGCCTTCATTTGGGTTTTAGTAATTTCTCTGTTACATTGCTCTTGATCAAGCCCTACCAGGCCTCTCACACCCTCCTTGTCCTTGCCACTAATTTTGGATCACTGCTTGCTCCCTTGTCCCTGGGTTGGTCAACACTACCTCCTTTCCCATGCCTCCCTCTCTCCCATGTCTTCCCGGAACCATTGGTCCGTTGTTTTTGGCTGTTCATCCAGTCTATCTTATCTAGATAGATCTTCAGAGGTAATAATATACACCAAAAAACAAGGCATAGCAAGACAAAGTGACAAAAGAGCATATAATCATGACAAAAACAACAAAAACCCCAATGATCCATAAAATAATACATTAATTTTTAAAAAAGAAAAAAATTTAAATTTTTCAAAAAAAGAAAACCATGTGAATAGATCAAGGCATAATTTTTTACCTCTAGGCATGCCCTCCAGCCAAGTCCAGTGGGGTGTCATGCTCTAGCCCCAGACTCTATCCTTTGCACTCCCTCGGGAGCTCCCTGCTCTGCTCTCTGCGTTGCTCTGTCGCAAACCTTTAGTGTTTTTGCCTCAGTGCAGGCCAATCCTGGCACTGAGTCTCCAGTGTTATCTCCTGTAGGGCCATGGGTCAGCGACTGACGTCTCATAGCGGGATCAGCCATGTGGTCCACTCTGTGCATTGGCTGTTCAGAGTGGGGATATCATCCTCCAGGCTTGGTGGTCCAAGATGTGCTCCACATACTCTTCCGCCTTTTTTTTTTTTTTTTTTTTTAAGGAAAGATGAATCAAGAGCTACTAGAAAGTGTTCTCTCTCAGAGGAAAGAAGGACCAGGTTAGGGATGTAAGCTGTATTTCTCTGCAAGTTTTGAGTTTCTATTTTTACTAATAAAATGTTCTTTATCATTAAAACTCATGTAAGCAAAATTGAATTTTACAATAAGTTGTTCTTTGTCATATTATTTTTAAAACATTTATTTTATTTTGAGTAAAAGGAAAGGCATTTTAAAATGCTTTTAAAAACTTAACCAAAAGAAAAACAGTTCTTAAACACCGAAAAACAAATGGACCCAACTAGCGAGGGGTACCCCCCCAAATTGGAATACAGCTCTGCTGATCGGAGTTTTTGTAGTACGTATTTTCACCCTGCTAGGTGAGCATCGAACACCTCACCCTGAAGGTGTGCACCCAGTAGCATGCTGGCAAGATTCCCTGTGGAAAAAGCAGTTTCCCTGGAAGCTCATATTTTTGTGAAGGCTGATTTAAGAGAAAAGCATGTGGCTGTGAAATTTGGTTTCCTGCTTGGGAAACACAGAACCTGTTGTGATGCTGAAAACAGCTTACAAGGACGCACTATGGGAAAAACTCAAGGGTATGAGTGATTTTCTCCTTTCAAAAAAGGTGAAATGTCCGTTGATGACAATCCTTTTCTGGACGTCCATCAACTTCCCAAACAGATAAAAATGTCAACAAAATCTGTGCACTTGTGCTTAAAGACTGATGGTGGACCATTGAAGCAACGAGGAAGTTATCTGGACTATGTTGGTGCTCGCGGTGAATTTTAACAGAAGATTTGGGAATAAGGAGGATTGCTGCAAAATCTGTGCCTCAGGTTCTGACTGACCAGGAAAAAGAGCATCGAGTGGAAATGTGCCATGCTTTGAAAAAACTGCTCTGAAGAGACCCAGACTTTCCCCCCAAGGTCATTACTGGCGAGGAGACATGGTGCTACTCTTACGACCCCAAAGCAAACATCATTCAAGTCAGTGGAAGACGCCATCATCCCCTCACCCCCCAAAACTCGTCAAGTGAATTCAAAGATCAAGACGATGCTCATTTGTTTTTTTGATATAAGGGGAATTGTGCATTTGGAGTTTGTTCCACCAGGTCAGACTGTTAAGCAAGCTTGCTGTTTTGAGGTTCTGAAAAGATTGTGTAAAAGTGTATGACAAAAAAATGGCCTGATTTGTGCCAGATGGGGGACGGGTTTTGCCACCGTGACAGTGCACCTGCTCACACAGTCATCTCAGTGTTCCAGTTTGGGGCAAAACCCAGCATGCCTCTATTGCCTCGTACACCTTACTCATCTGATCTCACTCCATGTGACTTCTTTTTTCTTTCCACGAATGAAGAAGAGGACATGAACAGACTGCAATTCGACAATGTGTGAGAGGTGAAGGAAAAAAATGAGGGAGGTGCTGTCAGCCGAACAGGTGAGTTTGAAAAACGGAATTGCAAATTTGACAAATATATTAAGTGTAATGGAGAGTACTTTGAAGGCGATAAGGTTGTTTTTTTTAAAAAATTAAATTCATCGCTTGGGGGTGGTTTCCATTTTGGGGGATACCCCCTTGTATGTCAAATCAGTTCATCTAGTGAATAGTATCCTTTTTGCCCCGGCATCCTTTGGAAATGAAGTACATACTCCACCACCTACAGGAAATCCTGTTGGCAGAGAGCTTAGCTATCAGCCCTTTGAGGGAAGCACCTTAATGGAAGAGATCTGCCTGCAGGAAGGTCTCACTGTTTTGGACTGGTTGATTCAGGGCTGTAAGCACAGTCTCCCTCACTAACTAGGGGCAACTCTGATGGACCGTTGAGAGTCTGCAGAAACCTTTGTTGAGACTACACTGCATCCCAACTCCTCCTTCTGCCCCGTTTCTTTCCCTTGCTTTCCAAGAGCACTTCCTAATAAATTTTCTGCATGCTAAGCTACATCTTGGAATATACTTCCTGGGGAAGTTAACTGTTGCATTTGGTGCCTGGAGTACTCAAGGAAAGAGTCACGATCAGATTTCGGTGTTGGAATCCCTGCTGCCTGGCTAGCAAGGAAGCGATCACTAGTAGAAGAAGGAGCATTAGGAGGAGGAGGAGCATTTTCTTTTCTTTCTATCTATCTATCTATCTATCTATCTTATTTAATTTTTAAATTTAAATCATTTTATTGGAGGCTCGTACAGCTCTTATCACAATCCATACATCCATCCAGTGTGTCAAGCACATTTGTACATTTGTTGTCATCATTGTTTTAAAACCTTTTTCTTTTTACTTAAGCCCTTGGAATCAGCTCATTTTCCTCCCTCCCTCCCTCCCTCCCTCCCTCCCTCCCTCCCTCCCTCATGAACCCTTGATAATTTATTTAAAATTTTTTTTCATGTCTTATACCAACTGCTGTCTCCCTTCAGCTACTTTTCTGTTGTTTGTCCCCCTGGATGGGGGTTATATGTAGATCATTTTGGTTCATTCCCAGTATCTCACCCCACCTTCCCCTTACCCTCTTGATATCACTACTCTCATTATTGGTCCTGAGGGGTTTATCTGTCCTGGATTCCCTTTGTTTCCAGCTCTTATCTGTACCAGTGTACATCCTCTGGTTTAGCTGGATTTGTATTGGTAGAATTGGGGTCATGATAGTGGGGAAGAGGAAGCATTTTAAAGAACTAGAGGAAAGTTGTATGGTTCATCAGTGGTGTACTACACCCTGTCTTGTCTCTTCCTTGTGACTCTTCTGTGAGGGGATGTCTAATTGTCTACAGCTTTGTGTCTCCACTCCACACCCCCTCAGTCACATCCATGTGACTTTTTGTTCTGGGTCTTTGATGCCTCATACCTGATCTCATTGACACCTCATGAACACACAGGATGGTGTGCTTCTTCCATGTGGGCTTTGTTGCTTCTCAGCTGGATGGCCACTTGTTTATCTTCAAGCCTTTAAGACACCAGATGCTATATCTTTTGATAGCCAGGCACCATTAGTTTTCTTCACCACTTTTTCTTATGTACCCATTTTGTCTTCAGCAATCATGTCGGAAAGGTGAGCGTCACAGAATACCAGGTTATTAGAACAAAGTAATTTTGCATTTAGGGAGTACTTGAGTAGAGGTCCAATGGCCTTCTGTTACCTTAATACTTAACATATAAATATATGTTCATAGATCTATTTCCATATTGTTATCTATAAATATAATTACATATGTGCATACCTGGATTTAGACCTCTATAAATGTCCTATCCCTCCTAGTACTTGCATCTATTTAAAAAGGAGCATTTTCATGTGGGTTGATGTAATGATTCATGCAAAGTTGTTCACTACAGATCAATACATAAACATAAGCAAATCTGTGCTTACCTTGCTGACTGGATAATCCACCACTGACTCTGTTATGCTGTGAATCATGATTGACTCAGCTCAAAGGGGTCTCTTTGTTTATTTGGTTTTGGAGAAGGTAAATGAAAACAAGCAAACTCATTGCCTTCAAATCGATTCTGACACATCCTTGTGACCATAGGATGTAGTGGGTTTCTGAAGCTGTAAGTCTCTACTGACATCAAACGCCTCATCTTTCTCCCTTGGAGTAGCTGAGGGGTTTGAGCTGCTGACCTTTCAATTGAGCAGCCCAACGTGTAGCCCACTATGCCACCTGGAATCCTCGTTTGAGAAAGTTATTGCTGTTAGGTTCTTTCCAGTTGGTTCTGACTCTGACATACTACCCAGTCATTGCAGCATCCTCACAATTGCTCCTAGGCTTGAGCCCATTCTTGCAGCCACTGTGTCAGTTCATCTCAGTGAGGGCCTTCTACTTTGTCACTGCTCCTTTGCCTTACCAAGCATGATGTCTTTCTCCAAAAACTGGGTTCTCTTGACAACATATCCAAAATATGCAAGATGAAACCTTGACATCTTTGCCTCTAAGATGAAGTCTTGACATCTTTGCCTCTAAGGAGCATTCTGGCTGTAGTTCTTTTGGCAGTCCGTGGTATTTTCAACATTCTTTGTCAGTGCCATCATTCAAATGCATTGAGTCTTTTTTCTTTCTTCTTTCTTCAATTCCAACTCTAAAATGCATTTGAGGTTTTTGAAAATGCCATGGCTTAAAAATGCTATGGCAAAACTCAATCCTCAGTGTGACATCTTTGCTTTTCAACAGTTTCAAGAGGTGTTGTCCAGCAGACTTACACAAGGCAGTACATTGTTTGATCTCTTGACTGCTGCTTCCATGAGTATTGATTGTGAGTACGAGTAAGACGACAATATCCTTGACAATGCAAATTTCCCCCCCATTTATCCTGAGGTTACCTATTGGTCCAGTTGTGAAGAGTTTTGTTTTCTTTACATTGAGTTGTCATCTATATTAAAGGCTGCAATTCTTGATAGTCACCAGAAGTGCCTCCAGTCCTCCTCATTTTCAGCAAGCAAGGTGATGTTACATCCATGCATATTGCAGGTGGTTAGTAAGCCTTCCTTCGACCCTGATGCTGAGTACTTGCTCATATAATGCAGCTTCTCTGATTAGCTGCTCAGCATGTAAATTGAATGAGTATGGTGAGAGGACATACCCTGATGCACACTTTTTCTGATTTTAAAGCATGTAGCAATCCTTTGTTCTGTTTCCACAACTGTCTCTTGATCCAGGTACAAGTTCTGCACCAGCACAATGAAGTGTTCTGGAATTTCCATTCTTCTCAAGCCTACACAGAGTTTCGTAGGATCCACACAGTTGAATGTCTTGGCACAGTTGCTGTGAAACAAGTCAACATCTTTCTGGTATTCTCTGATTTGACCCAAGATCCATCTGATCTGAGCAATGATATCCAATGTTACATGTCCTCTTTGGAAACGGCCCTGAAGCCCTGGCAGCTCCCTGTCACTGTCCGGCTGCAACCACTGGAAAATCTCCAGTAAAATTTTACTGGCAGGTAGTATAAGTGATATTGTTTTATGATTTGGATATTCTGTTGAGTCACCTATCTTTGGAGTGGGTACAAATATGGATCTCTTCCAGTCAGTTGTTCAAGTTTCCTGGCATAAACCAGTGAGTTCTTTCAGTGCTTCATCAGCTTGCTGAAACATTTCTATTGGTATTCCATCTGTTTCTGGAGCCTTGTTTTTGGCTAATGCTTTCAATGAAGCTTGAATTTCTTCCTTCAGTGCCATTGGTTCTTGCTCATATGCTACCTCTTGAAATGGTTGAATGTTGACAGGGATTGTGTATTCGTCTTTTTCTTTTTTTTAAATTTATTAGTTTTGACCTGTAGTAGTGTGGCCAAGGGGTCTAAGGTGCTGGATTAATTTATCAATTTTGTTAGCACTTCATCCACATGTCATGCAAATTCAATCATTCAATCATATCAAGAAGAGTTGTAAAATTTTCACCACATTCAATTCTAGATCATATTCTACTTCCTTGGACTCATTCTCATAATTATTAATTTTTTCTCATTGTGGCAAAAGTATACACAACTAAACATTCTCCAATTCGAGCAACATCTGCATGTATAATTCAATGCAATTGATAATACCCTTCATTTTGTACAACCATTATTGATAGCCTTTTCCAAATTATGCCGCCACCATTATATAAACTAACTGCCCCCTTGGCAACAACTCTTCCTGTTCAAATCCCCTGAGGATTTGGGGTATTCCTGTATTTTCCTCCTTGGAGGGGCAGACACCTTGCACTCCCTGGGAGACACTGCAGCTGACAAGACACATGGAACTATGCTAGTGCTCTGAGCTGGGGAAGCCACATGGGCCTACCCTGATGCAACCAGACCTCTGAAGTCTAAGAAGCCACGTAGAGACCCCTGTCAGCGCTGAGATGCTTACAACGCCACTGGGTTCAAAGACTTTCTACCCACTGGCCTGTGATCATCCTGCTTTTGGCTTCATTGCACATGTTTTGTGAGTCTGAAGAGGATTTTATAGATTGGTATTGGACATATGGGCTAATATCAGATTTATGGGCTTGGACTGGATTAGGTTGAGATGCTTTCTTAATGTACAATTACCCTTTATATAAAACTCTCTCTTATACACATATGAGTTTCTATGGCTTTGTTTCTCTAGTCTACACAAACTAACACAGGAACCATTGGTCAACTTTGGTTTCTTTCTTTCTTTGTAGTTTTCTTGATATTCACATATCATACACTTCCATGGTTAAATTTCTTTTTAAAAGAGTTGTATCTACATCATCACCATCAGTTCTAGTGCTCCCTCCCCACTCCTGCATTCATTGTTTGCTCCCCATAGCCCCTGAATCTTCACTACCCCTCATCCCCTTTCCACAGCCCTGATAAACCTACCATTGCACCAGTGATTGTCTCTATGAATCCACGCTTTCTATGCTTCACAGACTTGGAGAAAAGAAACAAAAAAATGTCCAGAAGAAAATAATAATGATAATACAAACATGAAAATACAAATAAATCATAAAGAAAAGACTAAAATCAAAATTTAAAAGACCAGAGAAGAAATTTCTGTCCTGGAACAGGCGAGAAATACTTGAGCCTGTATTAAATTCAGGTTGGGTTGAGAGGGAGGTCAACGATCAAGTACATATTATACCCTGGTTCAATCTACCATAATCAAGTTTACAATAATCTCTGTCTGATAGTAAAACTGTGTGAGTTTGCCTGTGGCTAGAGGGGGTCTGCCAGAGGCTTAATCTGACTAGATAGTCTGCAGATGGATTGTGATGGTAGATTCTTTCCATCTTCTTTGGATGCTTTCTGCATCATTCAACATACGATCTTTGCTACTTGTGATATGTAGGTTTAATGTTACTACTTATTCTAATTATGTTTATTGTGCCAACCTGGCCAACAGGAACATGTGGGATTAATCAGGTAGCATTTTGATTGGAGGAAAAAAAGATCAATGGTTCTGCAAGGCCTGCTTACCTCTCTCTTGCTCTCCAGTGATCAGACCACCATATTGCTGCTTTAGCTGATTCTCTACTTCAACCTGTGAGTTACACTACCTGTGGGCCAAGTCAACCCATGGATCATGTTGCTAGAGCTTGAGGCTCCTTCAAGATGCTTTGCCACACTGCTGGTGCATACATTGCTTGAACTTGAGGATGGTGCATCCTGTCACTTTGCACTGCTTGATTTCAATAACCCATCTGGGCCTGCTTTGCTAAGCCCCAGGGCTACTGATGTTAGTGACCAGCCCTGCTGTTTGCTGGGCAGACTCTGCCTGCCTTGCCTGAGGGAGGACTACACAGTCTTCTTCCTTGATCTTGGACCCAGTAATCCATGTGAGTTGAAGGACTTCCAGTATATTAACTGTTCCACACAAGTGAGTTGAACTGAGCCCTCTGTACTGCTGTGTGGACTAATTAGCTATTATATTCTTTTCTCCCTGTATAAATTTATCTATCTATCATCTATCTATCTATCTATCTATCTATCTATCTATCTATCTATCTATCTATCTATCTATCTAATCTATCTATCATAAGTGTCCTGCTTTTGTTTCTCTGGAGAAATAACTGCCTAACCCACTACTCAAGTCTGGAGTTTTTTCTTGTGTTCTTTCAGTTTATGATATGCTGAACATGGTAGTTCTTGTCGGTTTTCTCCCTCTAGGTCTTTGTACATTTCATTATAATATTTTACTTCATCTTCTCTAGATGCCCTTTGAAATTCCTGTTCAGCTCCTTTACCTGATCATGACTTCCATTTGCTTTAGCTACTCTAGGATCTTTAGGGCCTCTTCTTCTTCTTCTTCTTCTTTTTTTTAACATTTTATTAGGGGCTCATACAACTCTTATCACAATCCACACATATACATACATCAATTGTATAAAGGACATCCGTACATCCTTTGCCCTAATCATTTTCAAAGCATTTGCTCTCCACTTAAACCCTTTGCATCAGGTCCTGCATGTGGCTCCTGCAACTCAGGGCATTAACATAGTTCTATGTGTCTTGTCAGCTGCAATGTCTCCCAGCGAGTGAGCCTGTGTCCTGCCTCCCACAAGCTATTTTATCACCTTAGAGCCTCCAAATGAGGTCATCAAGCTGTGATCTGATTGACAGGTTAAACTCTACCCCTTTACTCTTAAGCCTCAAAGTGACAACAGATAATGTAACTACCACAGACCACCCCTCATCAATTTGACACTTTCACACAACTCTTTAGCCATATATAGTTTCTAAACAAACAATAATAAAATCATATCTGTACCTAACAGGATAAAGGTAAAATGCACACAATTAAAAAATGTGCCACCTCATTTAAACATAGCTTCCAATAAGTAAACAAAACAGTAATATCCTATGACTAACAACCAGGTCCACAGGTGTCAGTGGCCAGACTCAGCCTGTCCCTCTACTGCTGCTTTTTTATCCACTTCCACTCAGCAAGTGGATCCAGGTGGTCACACAGCAAGCATTTCGGGCTGTCATATGCTCCCTTTAATGTTCAGTCCTAGAGAGGAGTTTCCTTCATGATTCCCCAGCTTTGACCAAAACCACTAATTCAAACTTTAAAAATCCAAAGAGTTCTTTTTTCTTCAATCTGTCAAAAGCCTTTAGGCAGGTCTCTTGGAATGCAAATATCCTGAGTACTTCACAGCACTGGGTGGGGCTTATCCTTTAAGAGCCTTCTTTGCAGGTGTGTCCTAAGCCCATTTAAAGATCAAATTAATGGTTTTAAGCAAGTGGGCTTAAAAGCTCTCTATTTTCATATTTCCCAATAATTATTTCTATAAATCCATTTATATATATATCAGTATAAACAAAGTAGAATCCGATACTAAACTCAATTCTCAAAACAGTCAAGTTCAATCCTTATTTAGTTTATCTTAATCCATCTCTAAACTATTTTATTGATACAAAATATGGGATTAGGCCTTTGAAAGCATCAAACCAGAGCCAGGCTTTCTGTCAGCCATTTTCACTCAGCAGCTCTGAGAAATTCAAGGGGCGATTTTGCCACCTGAGCTTGAGATTCACATTTATCACAATCATTTTCACCATTCAGGCAGGATTAACTAAAGACAATTTCCAGGAATCAAACTTTACATTCCCACATTCTTTCCAGAAAACAGTTGAGTAAGCAGTGTGGCTTTCTCTGACCTCTGGCTAGCCAGAGAAAAACTACCATGAAGCAGAGGTCAATCAAACATCCACTCTCCATTTTTATGATCTGTTTCTCTAGAACCCCACTTCTGGTGCCACCGTGTGTTAGTCTGGGGAGACTAGAGAAACAAACTCATAGACACTCATCTGTATATAAGAAAGAACTTTATATAAAAAGTAATTATACATTAAGTAAGTCCAATATTAGCCCAGATGTCTGATGCCAATCTATAAAATCCTCTTTCGACTCAAGAAATACATTCAATGATGCCAAATGCAGGAAGACCGATCACAGGCTAGGGGATGGGAAGTCTTGAGGATCCAGTAGCAGTGGAAGCATCTCCGTGCTGGCAGGCTCTCCACGTGGCTCCAGCTAGGGCACTAGTGTAGCTCCATGTGTCTTGTCAGCTGCGATGTCTCCCAGGGAGTGAGCACATGACCCGCCTCCAGTGAGCTAGTTTATCTCCTTAGTGCCTCCAAATGAGGTCATCAGCTGCAATCTGATGGACAGACTAAACACTACCCCTTCACTCTTAAAAAAAATCATATATTGGGGCTCTTACAGCTCTTTTTAAAAAATCATTTTATTGGGGGCTTTTTACAGCTCTTATCACAATCCATACATACTTCCATTGTGTCAAGCACATTTGTACATCTGTTGCCCTCATTTTCAAAACATTCTTTCAGCTCTTCCCCCTCCCCACCCTTTCACTCTTAAGCCCAAAACTGACAACAGATTATGTAATTGCCACAATGACCTTTTGCTATCTTCATGAATTAGATTCTTAATGTCATCCCACAGCTGCCCAGGCCTTCTGTTACTAGTGTTTAATGTATCACATCTGTTCTTGAGATGTTCTCCAAATTAGGGTGGGATAGAATTAAGGTTGTATTTTGGCTCTTGTGGATTTATTTTAATTTTCTTTAACTGCAACCTGAACTTACATGTGAAAAATTAACAGACTGCTTCACAGTTGGCCCTTGGCCAGTTTGAGGTGTTGATATTGAGCTTTCCAACCATTTCTTCCCACAGATGAAGTCAATTTGATTCCTGTGTTTTCCATCTGGAGAAATCTGTGTGCATAGTCAGTCACCATTTGTGTTGTTGAAAATTGGTTTTGTTTTTTACATTTTATTAGGGGTTCATACAACTCTTATCACAATCCATACATATACATACATCAATTGTATAAAGCACATCCATACATTCTTTTCCCTAATCATTTACAAAGCATTTGCTCTCCACTTAAGCCTTTTGCATCAGGTCCTCTTTTTCCCCCCTCCCTCCCCGCTCCCCCCTCCCTCATGAGCCCTTGATAATTTATAGATTATTATTTTGTCATATCTTGCCCTATCTGGAGTCTCCCTTCCCCCCCTTCTCTGCCATCCATCTCCCAGGGAGGAGATCACATGTGGATCCTTGTAATCAGTTCCCCCTTTCCAACCCACTCACTTTCTACTCTCCCAGTATCCCACCTCACACCCCTGGTCCTGAAGGTATCATCCACCCTGGATTCCCTGTGCCTCCAGCTCCCATATGCCCTATCCAGTCCTGCAGGGTAGAATTCAGATCATGGTAGTTGGAGGGAGGAAGCATCCAGGATCTGGGGGAAAGCTGTGTCCTTCATTGGTACTACATCGCACCCTGACTTACCCATCTCCTCTCCTAAACCCCTCTGTGAGGGGATCTCCAGTGGCCGACAAATGGGCTTTGGGTCTCCGCTCTGCACTTCCCCCTTCATTCACTATGGTATATATATGTATATATATATTTTGCATGATGCCTGATAACTGATCCCTTCGGGACCACGTGATCACACAGGCTGGTGTGTTTTTCCATGTGGGCTTTGTTGCTTCTGAGCTAGATGGCTGCTTGTTTATCTTCAAGCCTTTAAGACCCCAGACACTATCTCTTTTGATAGCCGGGCAGCATCAACTTTCTTCACCACATTTACTTGTTCACCCGCTTTGGCTTCAGCAGTTGTGTCGGGAGGGTGAGCATCATAGAGTGCCAATTTAATAAAAGAAAGTATTCATGCATTGAGGGAGTGCTTGAGTAGAGGCCCAAGGTCCTTCCGCCACCTTAATACTAAACCTATAAATATAGACACATAGATCTATTTCCCCATCTTCATATATATATTTGCATATGTACATGTCTTTGTCTAGACCTCTATAAATACCCTTTGACTCCTAGCTCTTTCCTCCATCTCCCTTGACTTTCCTCCTGCCCTACCATGCTCCGTCCCCACCTGGGTTACAGCTATACCTCTTCTTTACGTAACCTTACCCTTGATCATTCCCTACTAGGCCTGCCACTCCCACCTCACTACCATTTTGGGTCCCATGTTGTTCCCTTGTCTCTGTGTTTGTTAACACCACTTCCTTGCACCCCCCACCTCCCCCATCCCAAGTCCCCCTGGAACTGTTGGTGCCATTGTTTTTCTTCCAGATAGTTCAGAAAATTGGTGTTTGTGTTGAAATCATTGATTTTGATAAATTCTATCAGCTTCATTTCTATCACCAAGACCATATTTTCCCCCACTACATTCCTTCCTCTTTGTTTCGAACTTTTACATTTCAATATCCAGTAAGTACCAATGCATCTTGATTGCATGTATGATCAATTTTGGATTCAATGTGTTGGTAGAATTTCTAAATTTCTGCATCACTAGCTTTCATGGTTGGTGCATATTTTTGAATAATTGTAGTGATTGGATTTCCTTGCATGGGGATAAAAATTATTCTGTCACAGATAGAATTGTAATTGAAGATAGATCTTTATTTTATTTTATTTAAAAATCATTTTATTGGGCTTCTTACAGCTCTTATATAATTTCTACATCAATTGTATGAAACATATTTGTACATATGTTCCCATGATCATTTCCAAAACATTTTCTACTTGAACCCTTGATATAAGCTCTTCTTTTTCCCCCTCCCTCCCCTACTCTTCCACCTTCGTGTATCCTTGATCAATTATATATTGTTATTGTTATTTCATATCTTACACTGTCCATTGTCTCTCTTCACCCACAGAGGCTATATATGCAATCTTGTGATGAGTTCCTCCTTTCTCACCCTTCCCCCTCCCTGACTGTCCCCTTACCCTCATGATATCACTACTCCCATTACTGATCCTGAAGGGTTTGTCTTTCCTGAATTCCATGTGTAGAGAGTTCTTATCTGTACCAATGTGTGTTCTCCAATCTAGTCAGATTTGTAAGTTAGAACTGGGTCATGGTAGTGGTGGGGAGGAAGTATTCAGGAACTAGTGATATGTGATAAATTGGTACTATATTACACCTTAGTTGAATCATCCCTTCCTTATACCACTTCCATGGGAAGATATTCAATTATCTACAATTGGGCCTTGGGTCTCCACTCTCATGATCACACAGCTGGTGTGTCAAGCTAGATCTTTAAATGTCCTTTTTGAAGATGAATACAGCACTATTGCTGTTGATTGTGTCATTTCCAGCATAGTGAGCCACATGATTTTCTGATTCAAAAGGGCTACTGCAAGTTCATTTCAGCTCACTAACACTTTGAATATTGATCTTGTATTTTCATTTTTAACAATTTCCAATTTTCCTAGATTCATACTTTGTACATTCCAAGTTCCAATTATTAATCAATGTTTGCAGCTGTGTATTATCATTTTGAGTCCTATTTACAGCAAATGAAGATCCCAAGGGCTTTGCTCCTGAAGGCTTTACTCCGTTCATGTCATTATGATTGACTCTACTTGGTCTTCCTCACTCATATTTTGAGTGCCTTCTGACCTGAGGGGCTCATCTTCTGACACTGCCTCCAGCAATGTTCTACCTAAGCCAGATAGTTCTTTTAAAACTAGGTTACTAGCTACCTCTATGTGCCAGCTGCTCTGAAAGGCTTTGTTGTTGGAGGTCTTGGAGAGAGTGGGAGAAGTAAAGGGAACACCAGTCATCATCATAGAAGAAAATCAGGTTTTCTGGCACAGATAATAACCAGTGGACTCCCAAGGCTGTGGCCCTGAAATACCCTTCAAGTCTGGAAACAAACTCATCTCCATGGTGCAACTTTCAGCCAAACAATAAATTTAAAAACAACCAAACTCACTACCATCTAGTCAATTCCAACTCAGCAATCCTATAGGACAGAACAGAATTTCCCCTGTCAGATTCCAATTATCGGAGTAGCACTGTTGACCTTATTGTTAGCAGCTTGATCGAAATCCTTTGTTCAAGGTGAACTCCTTCAGCCACACAACAGAGGGGCTTGTAAGGTGAACTATCACACCAAGTAGGCACACCCTCCTTAGAACACTCCAATAATGATGGTAAAAAGGGCAACATTCGCCTGTAGATAAAGGTCAGAGGCAAGAAGGAAGTGAGCAGACGGATGAATAGAAATAGGAAACACAAGGAGGAAGTGGGAAGAGTGATGCTCCATCGTGAGCATTGCAGTATCTGGAAACAAAATGTATATGGGTTGTTGAATGGAAAACCAATTTGCTCTGATTTTGACCCAAATCACAACAAAAATTACAAATAAATAAACCGAGGTTATCCAGCCTAAATCATTGCAAACACCTTCCCGCCTTCACTTATGTTTATGCAATACCAGGTAAACTGGACTCTTCTCTGTTTCCTTTCTTTCTTTTTAAACAACCTCCCACCCATCGTTCCTTTTTAAAAGCTTTCTGTTTTTGGATGGTAAAATCATTCCTGAATCAAGGAGGACCATAGTTTCCAAGTTCCTCCATCTCCTGCCAGGATTGGCGCCTGTGAGACCTGTGCAGCTCTGGTTGTAGGTGGCAATGACTACCCCACAGAAAGATGCCCACTGACTCAAAAACGAGGCAGTTTGTCCCTTATGGACAAGTTTATTTGATCATTTTTAGAATGCATCCTCATTTTGTCTGGCGAAATCCTTCCGTTTAAAAGTCAGTGATAAGGCTAGGAAGGACAGGGCAAACAACGTGCGAGACATTAACTGAAAAATTTTATGATTTTAATGGAATTACAAATATAAACCATGTTACAGAAATTTTTTAAACTATGGTATGCACACGGTACTATTAAAAAATAATCATTTTAATTATCGCGATGAATTAATCTCCATTGTCCCATCTCGCTTACCCCAGCACATTTGCCAACTTGACCTTCCAGAGAGCTCAGTGGAGGGCCTTGGAGCTGGGAGCTGAGTGGCTGCGCGCAGGAGCGCCGTCGTCATGGTAACGCGGAAGCCTGAGGCCCCTGGAGCGCGGAGTCCGGAGTCTGGGCGTTGGGTGAGTGGCTGAGCGTGGTGTGTGTTCTGTGTGGGGATGGACAGACACCCCCCAGACTGGCTTCTTGGGCGGAGGGCTAGGGCCGGGGCGCCTGGGCACCAACGGCAGCCTTTTCCGCCTCTGCTTCTGCTGCAGCCCTTCGCTAGCCGTCCCGCGGCCGAGTCTTGGGGGTCAGGGAGGCAGGTCCCCGGGATTCAGCCTGACTGTGACCCTTGATGCCCTGGTGTGATCTGCACACCGTCGGTGGACTCTCCTTTAGGTCTGGGTCGGGGTACCACCCCCCCCCTAACCTCTTCCCTTTGTTTAAAAACAAGAGTGAGCCTTGGGCTGCCTTCGGGGGACCTGCATGGGGGAGACCGCAAATCCTTACGGGACTACATGGAATAAAAGATAGAGATAAATTCCAATTGTTTAAAAAACTCTCCAGGATCTCATTGCTGTGAACACCTTCGCGCTGCCATGCCCGCCTCCTGGTCCTTTGTTCATGGGACTTGCCCTTACCTGGGCTTGCCCTGTTCTCCCGTTTGAAGACTTCTCTATAAGGGTCTGCAATAGGCTCTGTTGGAAAGCCTTTCTGGGACCTTCCCAGCCTGCCTAATTTACATGTTCCCCCTCCCGAGGAGCATCTTTTGCTTTCCTCTTTCATGTCCTTTATCTCACTTTGCCTCGACTGATGTGCCGACTTCCCACTTGACTGAGAAGGGCTGTAGAGGAACGCTAGCCAATGCAATTTTCTGTTAGTCTTTAGCCACTCAAGAGTTCACACTTGATGTTTGATTTTTTAAAAAGGTTATAGACTTGTTTTCTTACACTAATCCAGTCAGGCGGAGCAGGTGCTATCCTCATTTCACAAATGAGTCTGTGTTCACAAAAGTCTCCCACTTAATAAGTCATAAAATCAGGGCTACTACAGGGCTTTCTGGCTCCAAACCACTTCACTCTGCTGCATTCACTAGTCTTCGTCTCCCTGCTCCCTGTTCATGTTCTCTAAGGAATTTTTGTTTGTATTGGGGATGTGAAATTGATTCCTGTTATTTCACTTTCATGGGCAAAAAATTATTTATTTTTGTCTGATTTAGTTTCTTTCATGAGCATTTGCTTATCGGAGAAAATAAATGCCTCTCAGATAATTCCTCCTCCCATTTCTCTCCTTGTGATGGTCATGTCTGGATTTTGGGTCGGATGCAGTCAGCTATGGAGAAGCGTCTGGGCACCTCTGTCGTCTCTGGACTCTGTTCCCTGTACACGGGTGCTCCTTGCCCTGATGGCATTCTTGGCTGTAATCTTTGGTTCGTGTAACTTGTGCACAGGCCTCTTTTGCACTTCCTGACCCTACTGCCTTAAGGGTCTTGCAGTTACACGGAACTCCTGCTGTGAAGGCCCCTGAGTCCCATTCAACTGCCCTTCCCACCCCCACCCCTACCTCCAAGAGGCTTTCATCAAGGAGAACTGCTGGCACATTAGTTAGTTAAGATTTCAGCCTTTAACCCAGTTCAGCCTTGGAGCCCACCCAGTGGCTTTGCCAATGTAAACACCTGAGGGATCTGCACCTGTAGAATCCAAACCCACCAAACCCACTGCCATTGAGTACATTGGTCCAATAGGGTTTCTGAGACAGTAAGTCTTTATTGGAGAAGATAGGCTCATCTTTCTACTGAGGAGTGACTGGTGGGTTGGAACTGCAGATCTCGCTGTTAGCAGTCCAGAACTACATCCGTTGCTGCCAAGGTTTACAACATGGGAAATACTATGAGGCGGTTCCATTCTGTCTTATACGGCCTCTATGTGATGGAATCCATTTGTGCGCATGCCACAAAAACAATCCTCTTACCAAACAGCATGAATGGCCTTACTTTGCTTCTAGTAAAACTCTCAACTACTTCCAGATTTCATGTATGTCCTAAAGCACTGATCCTAAATTCTTTGCTGCCAGGATTCCATTACACCATCTTAGAAATGATGGAGAATCCTGTATAGCCTTCCTTAACATGGGTTGCAACTGTTTATACAGTAAATATTATTGTGGTTATGTTCCATTGGGTCTGTTCCAGATATTAGTGCCCCTGTCAGACAAAGTAGAACTGCCCCATAGTGTTTTCTAGGTTGTAATCTTTACAGAGGAGCCCCTTTGATGTAGTGGGTTACATGTTAGGCTGTTACACGCAAGATCAGCAGTTTGAAACCACCAGCTGCTCCACAGAGAGAAGTGAGACTTTCTACTCTTTTAAGATTTGCAGGCTTAGGACACAAGGGTAGTTCTACTCTGCCCTACAGGGTCGCTGTGACTTTGAATTTGTGACTTGGAATTGGCTTGATGGCAGTGAGTTTTAATTTCTACAGGAGCAAAATGATTGGGATGGTTTCCATTAGCAGCCAAACAATTAAGCTTTTTGTTCAACTATGTCCACTTTTGTTAAAGATTAGAAATAGTATTAAAAAAACTGAGACCCTATACCAACTCACTGAGACCTTGTGTGTGACAGGAAAATGGCTTCATAGGGTTTTCTTGGCTATGATCTGAATGGAAACAGTTCACTAGACCTTTCTTTTGTGGCCCCACTCAAAACTCACTGTTACCAAGTCAGTTCTGACTCATAACGACCCTAACTAATGGACAGGGTGGAACTGCCCTTATGGGTTTCCAAGACTGTAACTCTTTACAGGAGTAGAAAGCTGAAACTTTTGCCCACGAACAGCTGGTAATTTTGAACTGCTGACCTTGTGCTTAGCAGCCCAACTTGTGAACCATTAAGCCAGCAGGGCTCCTCAAACCATCAACCCATGCGGTTAGTAGTTGAGCACTGGCCATTTGAGCCACCCATAGTGCATACAAATATTATAGATATTAGAGTTTAAACTGAGACATGTAAAATATTTATTGACTCACTTAAAATAATAAATATAAACCTACTTCATGTTCACATAAATAACATATTTGTTAAGAACAACAACTACATTTTAAAAGATTATTTTATTGGGGGCTTGTACAACTCT
Source organism: Tenrec ecaudatus (assembly GCF_050624435.1). Taxonomy (NCBI): domain Eukaryota; kingdom Metazoa; phylum Chordata; class Mammalia; order Afrosoricida; family Tenrecidae; genus Tenrec; species Tenrec ecaudatus. The sequence goes on along the minus strand of NC_134530.1, from coordinate 186,365,276 downwards.
TCTCACAATCCATACATACATCCATTGTGTCAAGCACATTTGTACATTTGTTGCCATCATCATTCTCAAAACATTTGCTTTCTACTTGTGCCCTTGGTGTCAGCTCGTCATTTTCCCCCTCCCTCCTCACTTCATAAACCCTTGATAATTTGTAAATTATTATTTTTTCATGTCTTACACTGTCCAACGTCTCCCTTCACCCACTTATCTGTTGTCTGTCCCCCAGGGAAGGGGTTATATGTAAATCCTTGTAATCGGTTCCCCCTTTCTACCCCACCTTCCCTCTACCCTCCTGGTATCGTCACTCTCACCACTGGTCCTGAGGGGTTTATCTGTCCTGGATTCCCTGTGTTTCCAGCTCTTAGCTGTACCAGTGTACATGTTCTGGTCTAGCCGGATTTGTAAGGTAATTGGGATCATGATAGTGGTGGGGGAGGAAGCATTTAAGAACGAGAGGAAAGTTGAATGTTTTATCATTACTACACTGCGCCCAGACTGGCTTGTCTCCTCCCCGCAAGGGGATGTACAGTTTTCTACAGCTGGGCTTTGGGTCCCCACTCCACACTCCCCGTCATTCACAATGATTTGATATTTTGTTCTTTGATGCCTGAGACCTGATCCTATCAACACCTCATGATCACACAGGCTGGTGTACTTCTTCCATGTGGGTTTTGTTGCTTCTGAGCTAGATGGCCACTTGTTCAAACTTTTAAGACCACAGACACTTTATCTTTTGATAGCCAGGCACTATCAGCTTTCTTCACCACATTTGCTTATGTACCTGCTTTGTCTTCAGTGATTGTGTAGGAAGGTGAGCATCATGGAATGTCAGTTTAATAGAAAAATGTGTTCTTGGATTGAGGGAGTACTTGAGTGGAAGTCCAATGTCCATCTGTTACCTTAATACTAAACCTATAAATATACGTACATATAGCTATTTCCCCAGTATCATATATAAATATATTTACACATGTACATGCCTTTATTTAGACCTCTATAAATGCCCTTTGCCTCCTAGTTCTTTCCTTTTACTTTCCTCTTGTCCCACTATCATGTTCAGCATTTATTTTGGTTTCAGTAATTCCTCTCGGTTACATTGCCCTTGATCAAGCCCTACCAGGCCTCTTACACCCTCCTTGCCACCGGCTTTGGATCACTTATTGTTCCCTTGTCCCTGGGTTTGTTGACACCATTTCCTTTCCTCTACCTTCCCCTCTCCCATGTACCCCCAGAACTGTCGGTCAGTTGTTTTCTCCTCCCTCTTGTTTATCCTGCCTATCTTATCTAGATAGACCTGCAAAGATAATAATATGCACAAAAACAAGACAGCGGAAAGCAAAGCAGCAAGAGAAAACAGCAACAACAAAAACCAATCACACACACACACAGTCACACACACACACACACACTCACACACACACACACACACACACTCACACACACACATACATACACACACACATACACACACACATACATACACACACACACACAGCCTGTAAATAGTTCAAGGTTTGTTTGTTTACCTTTAGGAGGGTTTTCCAGTTGAGTCTGATGGGGTGCCATGCCTTGGCCCTAAAGTCTATTTTTGGTATTCGCTCGGGACATCCTTGCTCTGCTTCCATTGCTGTTATGTTGCATGCTCTTAGTGTTTTTGCCTCGGTGTGGTGGGGTCAGATCGGCACAATTCCCACACTGTGTCTCCAATGTTATTCTCTGTCGAGCTATGGGGCAGTGAGGGACGTCATGTTTCGTCATGGGGCCGGTCATATGGTCATTGGCTGCTTGAGCAGGGATATCGTCCACAAGACTTGGTGAGCTATATGTGCTCCGCTCTCTCTTCCTCCCCCTTCATTTGCTCCTGTGCGCTCTGATCAGACTTGTCCTTCTCCCTGAGCTGTAGCTTCAGTGCTGTGCTCTGAGGTAAATTCTTCTAGGGGGAGGGGCAGCTGTTCATGTAGTTGGGATTGGGGTCGGCCCCTCAGATCTCTGCTGGTTCCATGCCCTCATGCTGGTATGTTTCATTCACATCTTGGAGCACCATGTTGAAGTCTGGTCCCTCTTTCCCTGTGGAGATATAAACAATACCCTCCCCTTGAATGGGTTAGTGCCCTATTTCCCCACTACCCATTTTTTCCTTTTTTTTTAATCAACCCCCCTTTTTAGTTGGCTCCCATATGTAACCCTGGATCTGGTCTGGTCCCTGCCATACTACCTGGACTTCACCCCAGGAATGTTTGTATACAGTAGTTTTTCTCTATGCCCCTTTTGCATTTTTTCTAAGCTTACCTCAGCGGACTCATGTTGTACTTGTCTTTTTGTGCTTGGCTTAGCATAATTTCCTCCAGTTCTTCCCATGCGGTGATGTGCTTCATGTATTCATCACTGCTTTTTAGCAATGTGTAGCACTCCATTGTATGTATATACCATAGTTTTAATCCATTCATTTGTTGATGGAAATTTGGTTTGTTTTTAATTTCTTGCAATTGTGAACTGTGCCGTGATGAACATTGGAGCACAGATGTCTGGCCATAGGTTGTTTCTTGCCTCTTCTGGGTATTTGCCCAGTAGGGGGATTGCTGGGTCATATGGTAGCTCAATTTCCATCTGGTTTAGATATCGCCAAATTGATTTCCATGATGGTTGTACATACCTACATGTCCACCAGCAGTGGACGAGAGTTCCTGTCTCCCCACAGCCCCTCCAACACTTGTTGCTTTCTGATTCTTTGAATTGGGTGATCTTTGAGGGTGTTAGGTGGTATCTCATTGTTGTTTTAATTTGCATTTCTCTTGTGGCTAAAGATCGGGAACATTTTCTCATATGTGTGTTGGCCATATGGATTTCTGCCCTTTGAAACTTATGCTCAGGTCCTTTGCCCACCTCCTCAGTGGGCAATTAATTTTTTTCTTTTTGGAAGTTAGCAGAGTATTGTAGATTTTAGTAATAAGGTCTTTGTTTGATGTGTCATTGCTAAAGAAGTCTTCCCAGCCTGTGGGCTCTGTGGGCTCTCTCTCTTATTACTCTTGGTGAATTTTTTCGATGTACACAGGTGTTTTATCTTCAGCAATAACCACATTTTACAACTAGAAAGTGACCCTGCTTTCCATTTCTATAAATCTCTTTCTTGCTTAATAAGAGAAAGTTACATTTTTCCCTTTTAAAGAATGAATTTTAATTAAAAAATGGCCTTATTAACATAGAATGAACATGTCAAGCAATTGAATGATGTCATCATATAGAGAAACGATGTGCCTTCATCAGAACAGATAACTTTGGACCATTTTCTTCCTAATTTTACCTATTGCTGTTGTCTCCCCACCTTCTCTTTTGTGTCCCCAGTTAATTACTAATTCGATTACTGTCTTCATAGAATTCCCCCCCCCATCCTGACTTTCCTGTGTAGGAAAACATAGGAAACAAAAACAAAAAAAGGACTAGCAGTTATGACCAGATAAAAGAGAGAAAAACCTCAATCAAGAAGAAAGCAGAAAATATGAAAAGTGAATGTTAAATTTTTATGTCTGTTTCTGCATTCGGTTGATTGCAACACGTTGTTTGGCTTAACCTACATGATGAAATTTCAGCCTCATACAGATATATAGTTAGAAAGGGGTGGGGTGGGGTGTTTTAATAGCATTTTCAGATAGTTGTAGATATTTTTTACACTAAAATGTGACAAGTGGTAGTTTCTTTAAGACTAATTGCAATGTGGAATTTGATTCCATATCAAGGGACTTTTCTTTTTTTGAAGTTTTAGCAAATCACCTTATTGGAGGCTCTTACAGCGCTTATAGCAATCAATTTGTTGATTGATACATCAGTTGTATCAAGCACATTTGTACATATATTACCATCATCATTTCAAAAATATTTTCTTTCTATTTGAGCCCTTGGTATTAGCTCCTCTTTTTTCCCTTTACACCACCACCTACCCACCCTCATGAACCCTTGATAATTTAGAGATTGTTTTTATTTTCATATTTTACACCATCTGCTGTCTCCAATTAACCATGTTTCTGACGTTCATCCCCCCTGGGAGGTGGTGGTGGTGGTGTATGTTAAATCACTGGGATCAGTTCCCAGTTTCTTTCCCATCTACTTGCCACCTTCCCTCTACCTTCATGGTATTGTTACTCTCATTATTGGTCCTGAAGGGTTTAACAGCCCTGGTTTCTGTGTGTCAAGAGCTCTTATCTGTACCAGTGTACATGCTCTGGTCTAGCCAGATTTATAAGATAGAACTGGGGTCATGATAGTGAGGGTGGGGAATGAAGCATTAAAGAACTAGAGGAATGTTTTGTGTTTCATTGGTGCCATACTGAACCCTGACTGGCTCATCCCTTACTTGTGACCCTTCTGTGGAGGGATGTCCAGTTGTTTACGGATGGGCTTTGGGTCTCCATTCTTACTCCCCTTGTTTGCATGGAAATGGTTGTTTGTTTTGGGTCTTCTGATGCCTGATACCTGATCCCATCAACACCTCATGATTACATGGGTTAGTGTGCTTCTTCCATGTGGGCTTTGTTGCTTCCCTGCTAGATGGCAATTTATTTAACTTCAAGCTCAAGGGACTTTGCATACCCTGTTACATTAAAATCTGTTGGTTTGTCACATTTTGAATGGATCTTTTACCAGTTTTGGATTTTGTAACATCATGCATCATTAGTTGGAAACTATTGATTCATTGAGCTTCTCAGATCGTCCCAATGTTAACATGTGCTGTGATATACTGTCAAAAACTGCGTTCCTTACTATTGCCACTGATCTCAGATATTATTGTGAAGTAGGCGGACTCATGATGGCCAGTACGTTTTCCTCATGCTATCTTTTACTCAAAAGCTTGAATATTACAATTGGCAAGAAACATGATCAATTGTTCTTACAATAACAGGCTCACTTGATTCATTTTTGAGAAAATGTCAGTGAGGCGGAATAACAGGAGTTGAACAATTTTGCTATCAAGTAAAAATGATGCTCTATGAGAAAAGTAGTTGGTTCAGCATACAGCAATTGTATAATATCCTTTTGGCAATTATTATACCTTGATATCTACGAGAAAGGCTTTATGTGTGTTTCCTGTTTATTCACATACTAAAAAGATGTGTTCTTAATGATTAAGTAAAATTAATCACTTCTACTGTGTCATAAAAGTATGCTTTAGCGAACCTGGCATTTTTGCAGTGAGCGTTTGGGGTGGCTTTATTGCCAAAGTGTAACGAGGTGCACCCCTGGTCGCCCTTGCACTCTCGATAGTATCTGGGCACTGTGCTAGTCACTATGGCTCCATCTAGCTGCACCTCAGACGAGCCCGGTGGGGTCGTGGGTATGCTTTGGGCCGTGAGCCACATGGTCGGCACTTTCAAACCACCAGTGGTTCCAAGGGAGAAAGACTGGGATTTCTACCCCAGCAAACAGGTCCAGTCTCAGATACCTACAAAGGGGTTGCTGTGAGCTGTGAGTCAGCATTGACTTGGTGGCAGTGAGTTTGTTTGTTTACATCTTACCTGAACCTCTAAGGACCCCTGATGGTGAAGCATTGGGCTGCTACCGATAAGCGCTGCAGTCCCAGCTGCCCCTTGGGAGGAAGATGAGACCATCTGCTGCTGTAAAGATTTTCACTCTCGGAAAACCTAGGGAGCAGTTCTACTGGTAGGTCCCGATGAGTTGGATTGGACTTGATGGCGGTGAATTTGGTGTTGCTTTTGGATTTGAACTTTATCTGTTCAAGTAGGAACAATAATGCGATCTCCAAGGGTTTTTCTGAAAGAGCATGCAGGGGGTGCTAGTGTTTTACATATTTCTCAGTAATTTCACAGAAATCATCACACAAAGCTACCACAACCATTACCACACCCATCTTACAGTTGGCTAGATGACAGTTTATCCTTGTTTCATCTACTGGGTGCGAGCTTGGTGAACCACAGGCCTGTAGATAGGAGGTTCTGTTTTGGCCCAACCCATGTAACTCTCTTAACCTTTTTTTTTTTTTTCAAAAAAAAAGAAATTTAAATAGTCATTTTCAGTTGATTATTTGTTATATCTAGTCTTTGCTATTATTTTTAAAACAAAACAAAAAACCCCATTGCCATTGAATCTATGCTGACTCATAGTGACCCTGTAGGACAGAGTAGAACTTCCCCTGTGGGTTTGGGAGCCTGTAAGTTTTTAAGTGAGTAGGAAGACTTATCTTGTCCCTTGGTTATTGTTATATTGTTTATTATTTTTATTTGTTATATATCCTCAGAAATGTGAGGAATAGTTTCTTCATGCTCTGGTCTCTTGAGTTGATTTTTTAATATATTGAAAATTGATCAAAAGTCAAAAAGAAAAAAAACTTTATTATAAATATCCCATTAGTATTGATATTTATGGTAAAAATGCTTCTAACCTTTCTAAATGACAAACTCTATAAAGACAGAATTCTTTGTCTTGTCTTCAGAAGACAGAATATGAACACAGTCAGTAATAGATCACCAAACATATAACTAACTCATCACTGCCAGCAAGTCAATTTCAAGTCAACGAGACCCTACATGACAGAGGCCAACGAACCCTTTAGATTTCTGATGCTATAAATCTTTCCTAGAGCAGAAAGCCATGCCTTTCTCCCAAAGAATAGCTGGTGTGTTCAGACTGCTTACCTTCAGGCTGGTAGCTCAATGTGTTCCACTAGGGCCCTCAAACAAATTATAGGACAGGTGGTTTTAATTCTAATCAGATATTTGCTTTTAAAAGCTGGACCTAGCACTCCCTCAATGCATGAATACTTTCTTTTATTAAATTGGCACTCTACGATGCTCACCCTCCCGACACAACTGCTGAAGCCAAAGCGGGTGAACAAGTAAATGTGATGAAGAAAGCTGATGGTGCCCGGCTATCAAAAGAGATAGTGTCTGGGGTCTTAAAGGCTTGAAGATAAACAAGTGGCCATCTAGCTCAGAAGCAACAAAGCCCACATGGAAAAGCACACCAACCTGTGTGATCGCGTGGTCCCGAAGGGATCAGTTATCAGGCATCAGAGAACAAAAAATCTTATCATTGGCTGCACACCTCCATGACACAATCGCTGAAGACAAACGGGTTCATAAGCAAATGTGGCGAAGAAAGCTGATGGTGCCCGGCTATCGAAAGAGATAGTGTCTGGGGTCTTAAAGGCTTGAAAGTGAAAAAGCGGCCATCTAGCTCAGAAGCAATAAAGCCCACATGGAAGAAGCACACCAGCCTGTGTGATCACGAGGTGCCAAAGGGACCAGGTGTAAGGCATCATGCAAAAAAAAAAGAAAGTATATATATATATATATATATATATATATATATATATATATATATATATATATATATATATATATATATACCATAGTGAATGAAGGGGGAAGTGACACACACACACACACATATATATATACACATACCATAATGAATGAAGGGGGAAGTGCAGAGTGGAGACCCAAGGCCCATTTGTCGGCCACTGGAGATCCCCTCACAGAGGAGTTTAGGAGAGGAGATGGGTCAGTCAGGGTGCGATGTAGTACTGATGAAGAACACAGCTTTCCCCCAGATCCTGAATGCTTCCTCCCCCCAACTACCATGTTTCGAATTCTACCTTGTAGGACTGGATAGGGCAGAGGTTGTACACGGGTGCATATGGGAGCTGGAGGCACAGGGAATCCAGGGTGGATAATACCTTCAGGACCAGGGGTGTGAGGGGCGATGCTGGGAGAGTGGAGGGTGAGTGGGTTGGAAAGGGGGGAACCCATTACAAGGATCCACATGTGATCTCCTCCCTGGGAGATGGACGGCAGAGAAGCAGGGGAAGGGAGACTCCGGATAGGGCAAGATATAACAAAATAACAATCTATAAATTATCAAGGGCTCATGAGGGAGGGGAGACCGGGGAGGGAGGGGGAAAAAATAGGACCTGATACAAAGGGCTTAAGTGGAGAACAAATGCTTTGAAAATGATTAGGGCAAAGAATACGGATGTGCTTTATACAATTGATGTATGTATGTGTATGGATCGTGGTAAGAGTTGTATGAGCCCCTAATAAAATGTAAAAAAGAAAAGAATTAGGGAAAAGAATGTACAGGTGTGCTTTATACAATTGATGTATGTATATCCATGGATTGTGATAAGAGTTGTATGAGCCCCTAATAAAATGTTTTTTAAAAAAAGCTGGACCTGAGATTAAATGCTAGGACTTCATTGTGACCTTTGCCTTTCAGAATGACTGATTCCAGTTATCTAGATTTGGACTGGGACAATCTGGAGTGTCTAACTGTAGGCTGGAGTGAGTGAGGGCTATCCCTGGTCCCTTGGTTTCAGTTGTGGTCTGGATCTCCGTGGAGTCCCTCCGAAGTCCTTTCAGGTAGATTGCCAGTCAGAACAGTTTTTATATCACTTCTAAGAGCGCATTGGGATCTGCACTCAAATCCTTTTACATCCAGTGGGAAATTGTCCAGAAGCTACATGGCGTGTTGCATCACACCACCACATGTCATCTCAGATGCAATGCAGGGGCACAGATGAGAATCCAGCAGAAAGAATTTGCAAAAGCATAAAACATAGCTACTCTTTTACTAGATTTTTTCATAGGCTGTATTTTTATATTTAATATATAATTACTGTGTATGAATTAATGTTAGATCTTTCTCAGTTTTAACTTTTAATATAATAAATATTAATAGCTATAACACATATAAGCAGAAGTTTTTTTTTAGGAATCTCATTTTCTAAGAGTATAAAAAAGCATTAAGTTCAAAGAGTTTTGGAACCAGATAATCATATTAAGTCTGGGTTGATTTGGAAATTAACTCCAGTAAACAATGTTCTTAGGGCAGCTTTGAGTATTTTCACCTGAAACTTATTTCTAGTTTTGATCTAATTTGTCTTTAAATCTCTGAATTAATTTGGAGTCAGACTGATTTCTACATGCAGAATGTTCTTGCTGTAGTCAAATGTTCAATAGTCCCCAAACAAAACCCCAAACCCATTGCCATCAAGTTGATTTTGACTCATAGCAAACCTACACAGTTCTTTAAAGGTTTTGGTAAATCTTTACAGAAGCAAATAACCTGATATTTCTCCTGTGGAGTAACTGGTGGGTTTGAACCCCCAACTTTGTGGTTAGCAGCCCAACACCTAACCCACAGTGCCAAAAGGGCCCCTTTTCCTGATGGTTGTTGAATAGAAAATCATTAACCTAGACCCTTCGTAGGGATATTGTTGTTCATTGCCCATCAAAGTGGCTCTGACTTGTAGTGACCTTATGTATAAAGGACAAAAGATTGCCCCACCCTCCCAATATGCATTGAAAAAAAGAAAATCAAACTACTACCATCTTATCTTTATGCCTCATAGATGATTTTATTGGAGGGTCATTATGACATACAAGTAAAAATTTTGCTTAAGTTCATTCAACAATGGTTGTAGCAGTACATTAAAGGGAGCTGCCAGAAGTTCAGGTCAGATTCAGAAGAGGACATGGAACAAGGATATCATTGTTGATGTCAGATAGACCTCGGCTATGCAAAAGCATTCAACTGTGTGGACCATAATAAACTGTGAGAAGAATGCAAATTCCAGAACACTTCATTGTGTTCATGAGGAACTTGTACATGGATCCAGAAGCAGTTATTTGAACAGAATAAGGACATAATGCTTAAAATCAGGAAAGGTGTGCATCAGGGTTGTATCCTCTTACCATACTTATTCAATCTGCATGCTGAGCAAATCATAAGAGAAACTGGATTATATGAAGAAAAATGTGGGCATCAGGATTGGAAGAAGGCTTCTTAACAACTTGAGATAGGTAGATGACACAACCTTGTTTGCTTAAAGTGAGGAGGACTTGAAGTACTTGCTGATGAAGGTCAAGGATTGTAGCCTTGAGTTTGGATTACAACTCACTGTAAAGAAGACCAAAACCTTCACAATTGGGCCAATAGGTAACAGCATGATAAATTGGTAAAATATTGAAGTTGTCAAGGATTTTGTCTTGCTTGGACCCACAATCAGTGCTCATGGAAGCAGCAGTCAAGAGGTCAGTAGATGTACTCCATTAGGTAAATATGTTGCACAAGACTTCTTTAGAGTGTTGAGGAACAAAGATGTTACTTTGAGGACTAAGGTGTGCCTGACACATGCCATGGTATTCTCCATTGCCTCATATACATGTGAAAATTGGATATTAAAGAAGGAAGACCTAAGAAGAATTACACTTGATCTTAGCCAGAAAGCTGAGAAGCGATGACCTCAGAAGAATTGATGCATTTGAACGTGGTGCTGGAGAAGAACACTGAAAATACCATGGGCTGCTAAAAGCACCAACTGAACTGTGATGGAAGAAATAAGGCCAGAGTGCTCCTTAGAGGCAAGGAGGGCAAGACTTTGTCTTACATACTTTGGACATATTGTCAGGAAAGACCAGTCCCTGGAGAAGGATATCATGTTTGGTAAAGTAGAAGGGCAGAGAAACTAGGAAGCTGTTCAACGAGGTGGATGGACCCAGTGGCAGCGTTCATGGGCTCAGGCACAGGAACAATTGTGAGGATGTGCACGAGGTCTGTAGATCAGACCAACTCGATGGCACCCAGCAACAACAACTCTTTACAGAAGTAGAAAGCCTCATCTTTCGCCTGTGGAAGGACTTTGGTTTCGATCTGCTGACCTTATGATTAGCAGCCCAACGCTTAACCACCAGGGCTTTTCAGGGTGAACGGAGTAAGGTTTCCCAATGAAATTTCCCCATAGGATAATCAGGGTTTTTCTTTCTTTCTTTTTTTTAAATCAGGTTTTTTTTCTTGGTTGAAAAATTTTCTCAACACAACTTTCCTGACCTTTCCTCACCAGTGCAGATTTCAATTAGAAACAAAAACAAAGCAAGACAAAACAAACAAAACAAAAACTCTTCTTTGTAAGAAGCCTCCATAATCATTTTGTGTGCGTCAAGAGTATCTATCAAGATGACATCTTTGTGATCTGAACGAGCAGCCGCTATCACCTCGGAGCTGACCTCCCTGCCTTGATTTTGTCGGGTCCAGCAAATCTTCTCAGAAGTCACTGTTTACATCAGACCCTGCTTTTGAAGGCAGGCAGCCCCTCAAGGCTCAGACAAGTGTATTATTGAGAGGGTTTGTCTGCAGCCGTCCACTGGTCAGAGACAGGTTTAACAGGTTTGGTTTTGTTTGCAGTAAGGCAGCGCATGTGTGAACTGGAACCCTAGTAGTAATATTTTATGACTCAGCCTCATATTATACAACTAATAAATGGCAGAGTTAGATTATGAGCACAGTCTTTCTGCTTCCAAACTCATTGTTCTTGACCATAAGTGGAACAGGGGCAACTGTAGACCTGTTAAGAATTGTGGTAAGTCTGGAAATGATGCAAAAGAGGCTTCATACTTAGTCCTTACTGCCAGAGTGTTTGCAATCTAGTTGGTTAAATATCTTACACATCTTAAAAGAATTAGAACAGAATATAATACTAGATTTGGTAAATTGTGTGGTACAAATTCTGTACAATGGCCTTTGAAGGTCAAAGGAGGGAGAGATCAGGGTGCAGGAAATGCTTTAGGAAAGAATCTGGGCTTAATAGGAATGTAGCTTGAGCCAGTCGCAGTAGAGACAGCAATCTACTCTGGGGCTCGTAGTAGGAGCACATAGGAAAACAAAACACCTCATCATGGATGGACTCGGAGGATGTTTTACTGAGTGGAATCACGTAAGCACAAAAGCATAAATACGTTCTGAGACCACTATTATAAAAAAGTCCAGAATAGATTTTAACACTAAAAGAAATATTCTCTGATGATTACCAGGACTAGGAGGGGAGAGAGGGATGGGAAGGGGAGTCACCAGCTAGAGAGTAGCCATGTGTTAACTTCGGTGGAGGAGAAGAGAATCTAGTTCAGTAAGAGGGAGTTTAGTTTAGGTAAGTAAGAAGGAGGCAGGGAAGACAGATGGTTTGCTAGAGCTAACGGCAATAGAGATTAGAAACAGGAAGAAAGGAGAACAATAAGAATCAGATCTTCCTTAGTATCTTCTGGGGCTCATGTCTGGGCTCCTACTTGTTCACTGAGCATAGGCATTCAAAACAAGTCTTCTCTCTCTTTTTTCCTAAAGGCTTGAGAATGTTTATTTTCATTATTTTTAAGAGGACAATCAAATACTTCATGGTTTATAGTAGTAGAACACAGTCTTGAGCATGAATTAGGACACTATCGGAAATGATACAAAAAGAGCAGATTACTGGAGCTGTCCTGGGTACATTGGAAATGTAGTATGTCACCTAGGTTATTAGCCATTAACGAAGGGGGGGCGGGGCGGACTACACCAAACCAAACTGTCATTGAGGGATGCCAACTCACAGTAAATTTCAAGGACAGAGTAGAACTGCCCTGTGAGTTTCCAAGACGGTAACTCTTTACAGTAGTAGGAAGCCCTGTTTTTCCTCCCATGGAGCATGCTGGTAGTTTCAAACTCCTGACCATGTACTTAGCAGCCCAATGCATAACCACTAAGCACCAGGGCCCCTTGCCATAAACACGTGCTGTCCAATTTCTGTTAGATTCCTTTCTTGTGTGTTTCTTTATCTAGTCTTCATGTGTTTTTTTGGTAAGACCCATGTTTTCCTAAACTCTCACATATTAGTGCATCATGAAACCAAGTTAGTGGGTTGCACTCAGTCTTAAGAAAAAGAGAATTTAGAAAAAAAGTATGTTATATAGTGGCAACAACAAAAAAACAAAATTCACTACCATCAAGTCTATTCCGACTCATGATGACCCTATAAAACAGGGTAGAATTGCGCCTGTGGGTTGCTGAGATTATAACTCCTTATGGAACTAGAAAGCCTCATCTTTCGCCCTTGGAGTTGCTGGTGGTTTCGAATTGCTGACCTTGTGGTTAGCAGCCCAATGTGTAACCACTGTGCCACCAGGGCTTCTATAGAGAGTAAGGATGAGTCATATTTAGCTTGTATATGCAAACTATACATATGCAAACATACCCATGTACAACACACCTAGGACAAAATGTTGTGGGAGTGAGCAACTGACTGGCTTACGACATGTGACGCCCCAGCTTGTGCTGTGATGGAAAGAAGGAAAATTTTGCTTTTTTGGTTTCTGTTGTGGAAGCTTGTTGTACTTTCTACAGGAAGAATTATGCAAAAGGGAGATTTAGCATTCTATAAGAAAAGTATGTGTGTGGTTTATTGAAAGGGCAAGGAGTTGGATGCCAGACACCCAACAAGGATTACAAGGTTCCATTATAGTCTATAAAATGAAGGAATTGGATTAAATAATCTCAGAGATAAAATTTGGACTTAATATTAATGGTGGTAGTCACAATTGGTTGGCTAACCCAACTCTCACCCCAATCTCCATTTTCTTTGCCTTCTTTTGTTATGGAGATTAGAAGATTGAGAAATTTGCGTTTTGGGCTAAATTTAAAGATAGGGAGAGCCACATGCATAATTCTGGTCTTCATTTGCTAGGTTTTTTTTAGGAAAACTTTGCTTGATTTTCTATTATGGCTACTAGATTGAGGTCTTTGCTTTTCAGACTCTCAGATCTATGCTGGCCCTTGGGCAGGGGTTGCCTTCAGACCCTTGATAAGCTGTCCTTTCCATCAGAGCACCCGAGGAGCCAGGTAAGAATACCAGCAAGGTACAGGTCACAGTCTATTTTAACCGATTCATAGGAGAGACATCCCATCACGGTCACCCTATTCTTTGTTAGAAGGAAGTCACTACATCCAGCCCACACTCCAGGTAAGAGGATTGCTCAAGGGTATGAATACCAGGTGGCAGAGATCAAGTCATGTCGGGAACGGCCCGCCATATCCCATTGTGCCTCCCTGTCATTTACAAGTTTTAACTGCTATGTACTACTTTGTGTGAGTTTACCACAGTTTATGCTCCTGTTTGTGGGCATTGGTTTCCTCCCTGGCTTTTACTATTTTCAACAGTGAAGCCACCAAAATTCTTCTTCATACGAGAGGATCATGCTACTGAATCATTACCATTGAATTGGAATACTTGCCAAACGAATGAGTCTTTTTTCCCCCAACAGTTTTATTGGCATGTAATTTACATATCAAATAATTGAATAGTTTAGTTAAAACATATCAAGGGGGAATTGTACAATCACCGCCACATCCATCCTACAGCATTCCCTCTCCCATGGTTGATTCACCCCCAAAGTGAGCTGTTCAATCACGATCTCTTACATAGCACCCACACAGCACTATTACTAACATTTCAGTAAGTATTACTGAATAACTGGCTTGTCTAAATGTCTCTACAGATTACAAAATGTCTTTATAATCTAGTTTCAATGATCCATTTCTCACTTCTCTTCATCCATTCCTGTTTAAGCAGGTGGATCTCTTTAGCATTCTCTTACAAGTGTTTTCTGAATTAACCTGGCCTATATCGATCTCTCTCATTTCTGGTTCCTATTACATTTGAAATTTATATAACACATTTAGTACATATTATATATTCAGGCAGTGCCTTTATTCATAGTATCTACACAATAAATGTTATTGATTTGGTGAATTTATTATTTTATAAATAGCTTTGACCAATTCTTTCCTACTTATCTCCATTGATTAAGCAAGTAAAAATATATGCAGGCAGTTTCTGGGTTACAAGTTTATTTCCCAAGTTTGTCTTGAAGTCAAATTTGTCCATAAATCAAAGCAGTTAGGTGCAGTTTGTGCGTACGGACGGACAGTCAGCTAGCTGTCTTCATATATAGTGTGTCTTTCTATGCATAAATAAACCACTCAAGAAGCACTTACAGATAGACTTAAACATCTTTTACATAATAATGTTTTGATGGCAGTCCCAAAGTAGTGCTCCTTTGTTATTACAAACCATTGACTATACCTCAGGTTTGTCACGTAATAGGTTTGCTAGGGTCTGTGTTGTAACTCTGGGGACGACCTGTGCACACATACTGATCTGTCTGCGTGGGTTTGTATGACCCTTGTCGATCGTAGGTCTATCTGAAGTCAATGGAGTCAGAAGGCCCTCCGGAGTCGGAGAGCTCAGAAAGATCAGTGGTTTTGTCATATCAAGAAGAAGAAGCTGCCGAAGCAGCTGAGGAAACAAGTGCCGTGAATCCCCTCCTAGAGCCTGCTCTCACAGGGAACGTGGAAGGCCTGCAGAAGATATTTGAGGATCCTGCAAATCCTCATCATGGAGAGGCCATGCAGCTGCTCTTGGAAGAAGACATCGTCGGGAGAAATTTGCTGTACGCAGCTTGCATGGCTGGGCAGAGTGATGTGATTAGAGCTTTGGCAAAGTACGGCGTGAATCTGAACGAAAAGACTGCCAGAGGTATTTTCTCTCTTTTCTCTCAGTGCGATTTACGAAAAATCATCCTGAACAAAGAAATGGTGTACTATACTTCAGGTTGGATAGATCTGAAGTGCCTTCTTTCTATTTGACATGTATTGCATATGCCTATATGTACATATATGAGGGGGACTTCAAAAACATGTGGTGGAAAATTCCAGTATCTTTTAATTCTTTTCCCCAAATTTTGAAATCTCTTGGTATGTGGATGTATGTATACATGTATTTATATCTATGTTAATACTGTATAGCATGGTAGTTATGAACACAGACCCCACCATTTAGCTGTGGCAAGTTACCTCGTCTTTCTGTGTTTCTTTTTCTTTATTGGTAAAACAGCGGTAGTAATTGTATTTTTCTTATAGGATATTATGACGACTAAGTAAGATAATCCATATAAATAGCTTGTCTCAATGCTGCACCCTGGTGTTGCAGTGGGTTAAGCACTGGGCTGCTAACTGCACAGTTCGTGGCTCAAAGCCATCAACTTCTCCTTAGGAGAAACATGAGGCTGTCTGCTCCTGGAAATATTTCGTCTCAGAAACCCTAGGGAGCAGTTCTATGCAGTTCTATAAGGTTGCTATGAGTCACTGTTCCATAAGGTTGCTCAGAATCAGAATTGACTCGGTGGCAGTGGGCTATCACAGAGCTTCAAGGGCACAAAGGTCAGTGCTGCCTAAGAGGAGCAAGTGATCTGGGCAGGATGATTGATGTAAAGAAAGATTGCTAGTGCATACTCCCCTAGCAGTTTATCAAAAGAAATATCTAGCGATCTGCTCCTGTTAAGAGCCTAGGCAAGAAGACCCGACGGAGGGCTCTGCTCTGTAGCACAGGGGTTCCATCTACTGGACAGCAATGGAGTAGGTGTTTTCGTGACACAGTGCTTGGTACCCCAGTGAACTGGTATGTAGTAAATGCTCAATACAACTGCTGCCTTTCTCTTAGAAGATTTACTAGTTTTTAGCAGATATTACCTAATTAACTCTTTTAAAATTAAATAACAGGAATAAAACAAGGTGTTTGTAGAAAATAATGATTGCCAGCAAATTGAAAGTCTATGTTTTCATCATGCTCATGTGGAACATTTAAAATATTGGCTGTATTTTAGCCTATAAAAAGTATCAAGAAATTCCAAATAATTGTTATCATGTAATCTTGGTCTTTGATTACAAAATAAGATCAGAAAATGTGTAACAAAATGATAAGTGAAAAATTCCTTATAATTTTTAGAAGCAAAACGAGTAGCTGATGTCAGGGGCTTAAGTGGAGAGCATATGTTTTGAGAATGATGAGGGCAATGAATGTACAGATGTGCTTTACACAATGGATGGATGTATGGATTGTGCTAAGAGTTGTATGAGGCCCCAATAAAATGATTAAAAACAATTTTTAAAAGCAAAAAACACAGAGTCATTTGTAGATCACAGAAGATGTCATGGAAATGAGGAAATATTTGAATGGCAGCAGGATCACTATCTATCCAAACCTGTGAAATACAACCAATTTTAGTTTAATGCATATATCAGGGTAGAAGAAATATCAAAAGTCAATATGCTAAACATTCAGCAAAACAAGTTAGAAAAAAGGACAACTGTATATCAGAAAGAAAGTAGAAGAAAGAAAGTAATATAGTAAATGAATGACATTCAAAATTAAATCAACCGAACCAAAAATCTGTTTTAGTTAAAAAGAGTAGTACAATAGAAAATTCTATGATAATTTTGCTTAGGGAGAGCACAACAAAGCTTTATTGAATGACATAAAACAAGATCCAAGTTACATATTTTTGCAGGCATGGAGATTTAATATATAGATGGAAATTTCCCCAAATTCATTTATCCATCTAGTCAATAGCTTTCAGCAAGTTTGTTAAATTTCTGTTTTAAATGTCAACTGAGAAGCTGACCCTGTATTTCAGTGGGAAAGATAACAAACAAATAATTCTTGAAAAGATTGGTGGTTATTTTTGGGAAGAAACATAAAATTAGATCTGTATCATGCATATAGATTAATTATAGGTTCTTGCAAGCATGAACGTGAAAAGCAAAACAGTCAGCCTTCCTAAAAAATAAGAGGATATTGCTATATATCTGAGATATCACAGGGCTTCTTCAAACAAGGCACAGAGAACATAAACAATGAAGGGAAAATGCTGATCTATGTAACTATATGAAAACGTTAATATTTGCACCAAAAGAAAATGAAAAGTTAAGTGACAGATTGTAAGAAGATATTTGCAGTTATCTTTTCAAGTAACAAAAGACAGAACTATGCCCAAATTCACTCTTACTGTTAAGTGCCATCGAGTCTGTCCCAACTCATAGCAACCATGTACAGCCTAGCCAGACAGTGCTCAGTCCTGCAACTCCCCTCACGGTCACTGCTATGGTTAAGCTCATTGTCGCAGTCATCCTGTCAGAAGCCCTTTGAGGGTCTTCCTTATTTTTGTTGACTCTCTTTTGCCAAGCATGATATTCTTCAAAAAGAGCGTGATAACATGCCCATGTCCAAAGAACGAGATTGGACAGTCTAGATATCATGTCTTTCTTTAAAATACAGTTTTATTGGCATATACTTCACATAGCATACAATTTAATCATTCAATCATACTAAGAACAGTGTGCAATCCCTCTCATAATTTCAGAACCACTGTATCTTCTCTTAGGGCATTTTCACTATACTTCTAAGACAGGTTTGTTAATTCTTTGGCACTCTATGATTTATTTAATATTCTTTGCTAACATCATAATTTAAATATATCAGCTCTTCTTCACACATCCTTATTCACTGTCCAGCCTTCACAGGCATACGATGTGATTGAAAAGACTATGGCTTGGGGCAGGCACATCCTAGTCTTCAACGATTTTATATATAATTGTATAAAATATAGATATATAAAACTTTAAACAATTTTAAAGGAAATTTGTCCAACACATTATGTATGTCCCCTGGTTTCTTGAATGCTGGTTCCACAGGCTTCGATTGTGGATCCAAGTAAAATGAAATCTCTGACAGCTTCAGTTTTTGCTCCACTTGTTATGATGCTGCCTATGAATCAAACTGTGAGGACTTCGATCTCCTTCATGTTCAGCTGTAGTCCTGTGTATATTCTTTCCCCCCAACAGTTTCATTGCCGTATAACATACATATCATACAAGTCAATGGTTTAATCATTCAATCACATCAAGGAGAATTGTACAATAATTACCACATCAATTTCAGAGCATTTCCCTGTCCCCTCCCCCTAAACCCCCGTGGTTAAATCACCTTTAAAATGAGTTGTGCAGTCACAGTAAGTTCTAGGGCTCACTCCCACTCCCACCTTTAAACCCCCCAATCTCCTTTCCCTCCCTATCACTCACCCCACACCCCTGGGTCTGCATGTCCTTTTGTATCAGTTATTATCATTCTGCATCCACTCCTCCTGTGCTTCACAGCTGGGGACCCAACCGAAACAATAAAAAACAAATTCGCACTACGGTGGTAAGGGTAAAATCATAACAGTATAGAGACAAAAATACAAATCATGTGTAAGAAGGAGAAGAATCCAGGGAAGACATTTCTGTCATGGAACATGTAAGAGATGCTTGCACCCAGCATAAAACCAGGTCATGTCTACAGGGTAGCCAACTGGCCAAGTATTGAGTTTGATCCAGGATAGTCAAGATTACAATAGTTTCTGCCTGACAGGGAGGCTCCCACCATCCCCCCAGCCCTCCACAAATCGGGTGCTCATAATTTTGCTCTGTTGCTTTTCTCTTCACCTCTGTATTTGTCATCTTTGGATCACACAAGCTGCTGTGCTTCTTCTGTGTGGACTTCGCTGATTGTTCGCTTAGATGGCTGCTTGTTTGGATAAAAGCCTTTAAGACCCAGGCACTATTCTGACTGACAGCCAGGCACCATCTGTTTTCTTCACCACACTTGTCTGTAGCACCCTTTTCTTCAGTGATCATTTCATGAAGGTGAACATCGAGCAGAGCCATGATTTAGGAACTGATTGTTCTTAAGTTGGAGCTAGGATTTAGTGTGAGCCCCAAACCCATTCCTGGATCTATCTATATATAAATATTCTGTTACTTGGAAGTTAATAAAATGTCATATCATTTCATAGTTCATTCACGTCAAACATAATTATACTATTGCTTCCATGATCAATCTCCAAACATACTTTTCCTTTTTGGCTGCGTATATTCTTTGATCTGTATCAGTAAATGATTTAAGCATCCAAAGTATGTCATCTGCAGTTGGCAGTTGGTTAATGCATCTTCCTTTCCACGAATGTAGTGCGTTTCTTCATATATTCCAGATTCTTTGATTCTTTGCTCAGCATACAGACTGAATAAGAATAGTGAAAGGATACAATCCTGATGTACAGCTTTTGTAATTTTTAAGCCATGCAGCATCCTGTGTTTTGTTGAAAGATTACCTCTTGGTCTACGTACAGATTCCACATGAGCACAATTAAATGTACTAGAATTCTAAATTATTAGTATGTTCATTTTCTAAATGAATATTATATATATGTTACTCACAGTTATTGCATTTTTAACTGTAAGTTCACATGTTTGACTGTATTTGAATGCCTTTTCATGGTCAATGAAATAATCAAAGATGTAAATTTACCATTAAAAATGCAAATTTAAACAATGAGTTACCAGATTGGCAAAAAAAAAATTCCATATCTGATAGCATGAAGTGTCAGTGAAGATATGTGAACCAGGAGCCCTTGTAGTCTGTGGAGGGTGCATAAATGATCCAGTAACTACGAGTCACATTTATATAACGTTGAAAATGAACATACTAATGTTTCAGATTTCCATTTCTAGATATGTAGCTTTGGAAAACACTCACACATTCTGAGAAGGAGACGTATAGAAATAATCTAAATCAGTAGGGGAATATAGTAGTGAATTAGAAGCAATATAATCAATAGGAGAATGAGTCCATACATTATGGTTGATTTACACAATGTACTTATACAATTTATACAATGGATTTAACATAGCAGTTAAAATAATTGACTACCTTTTTGAGTATTAAAATGGATAATTAAAAAAACTGTAACATTGAACTAAAAAGCAAGTTACAAAATATTTGTATTGTGAATTGGTTGAAGCATGGATTTGGGAGCCTGAGTTCAAATCTCAGCTCGTCACTAACAGCTCTATGACTCAGGCAGCTTTTCTGTGCCTCATCCACAATAACGAGCATAGTAATGTTGTTGTTCTTAGCTGTCAAATGGCTCTCACTCATAGCAACGCTGTGTGCAACAGACCGAAACACCATCTGCTCCCGCACCATCCCACAGTTGTTCTTATGTTTGAGCCCATTTTGCAGCCATTGTGTTAGTCCATCTTCTTGAGGACCGGCAGCTTTTTTGATGCCACTTTATGAGGACTGCTATCCTCTCTGGGGACTGGTCTCTCCTGATAACGTGCCCCAAGTAGGTGAGACAAAGCCTCACATTCCTTGCCTCTAAGGAGCCTTCCGGTGTACTTCCTCCAAAACGGATCTGTTGGTTCTTCCGGCAGTCCTTTGGGTAGAACTCTAATCATTCAGATGGACTGATTTTTCTTTGGTTTTCCTTATTTAATGTCCAACTTTCATGTGTATACGAGGCAATTGAAAATAGCATGACCTGGGCCAGGGCCAACGTATAGCCTGATGCTTTTAACCACTTTAAAGGGGTCGCCCTTTCTGCTTCCATAAGAGTTCCATACAGTCTTAGAAAGCCACAGCGGTAGTTCTGCCTTGTCCTCTCAGGTCACTGTATGGCATTGACTTGAGGGCCGCGAGTAAGTGCGTAGCAGATTTACCCAATTCAATGTGTAGTTTGATCTCTTGACTGCTGCTTCCAGGAGCACTGATTGTGGATCCAAGCAAGATGAAATCCTTGACAACTTCAATTTTTTTCTCTATTTATCATGATGCTAGTTGTGAAGAGGTTTGTTTCCTTTTCATTGAGTTGTAATCCACACGGAAGGCTACAATCTTTGATTTTCATCAGCATGTGCTTCAAGTCCTCACTTTTAGCAAGCAAGGTTGCATCATTTGCATTTTGTAGGTTGTTAATAGGCCTTCCTCTAGTCCTGATGCTGAGTTTTTCTTTTCTTTTTTTAAAATCATTTTATTGGGGGCTCATTCAACTCTATCACAATCCATACACACATCAATTGCATAAAGGACATTTGAATGTTTGTTGCCCTCATCATTCTCAAAACATTTGCTCTCTACTTAAGCGCTTGGCATCTCATTTTTACCCCCTTCCTCCCTGTTCCCCCTTCCTCGTGAACCCTTGATAATTTATAAACTATTATTTTGTCATGTCTTATACTGTCTGACATCTCCTTTCATCCACTTTGTTGTTGTCCATCCCCCAGATCCTTGTAATCCCCCAGATCCTTATATGCAGATCCTTGTAATCGGTTCCACCTTTCCACCTTCTCTCCACCTACCCGGTATCACCACTCTTGGCACTGGTCCTGAAGGGATCATCTGTCCTGGATTCCCTATGTTTCCAGTTCCTATCTGTACCAGTGTATATCCTCTGCTCTAGCCAGATTTGTAAGGTAAAATTGGCATCATGATCGTGGGGGGAGGGGGGAGAGGAAGCATTTAGGAACTAGAGGAAAGTTGTATATTTCATCGTTGCTACACTGCACCCTGACTGGCTCATCTCCTCCCCGCGACCCTTCTGTAAGGGGATGTCCAGTTGCCTACAGATGGGTCTTGGGTTCCCAATCTGCACCCCTCCTCATTCACAATGATATGATTTTTTTGTTCTTTGATGCCTGATACCTGATCCCTTCGACATCTTGTGATTGCACAGGCTGCCGTGCTTCTTCCATGTGGGCTTTGTTGCTTCTGAGCTAGATGGTCGCTTGTTTATCTTCAAGCCTTTAAAACCTCAGACACTATATCTTTTGATAGCTGGGCACCATCAGAAGCTGAGTTTTTCTTCATATAATCCATCTTCTTGAATTATTTGCTCAGAATGCAAATTGAGTAAGTTTGATGCGAGGATACAACCCTGATGCACACTTTCCTGATTTTAAACCATGCAGCGTTCATTTGTTCTGTTTCCGCAACTGCCTCTTGATCCATGTAGTTTACACATGAGCACAATGAAGTGTTCTGGAATTCCCATTCTTCTCAAGGTTGTCCATAGTTTGCTATAATTCACACAAATACCTTGGCACAAGGGAACAACTTTCTGGTATCTTCTGTTTTCAGTCAAGATCCATCAGATATCAGCAATGATATCCCTTGTTCCACATCCTCTCTGAATCTGGCCTAAACCTGTGGCAGCTCTCTGTCAAGGTATTGCTGAAACCGTTGTTGGATGATTTGCAGAATAATTTTATTTGCATGTGTTATCAATGATACTATTGTATAATATGAGCATTTCTGTTGGGCTACCTTTCTTTGAAATTGGTACAAATATGGATTTATTTCAGTCAGTTGGCCAAGTAGCTGGCCAACTTCACATTCCCTGGCATAGACCAACCAGTGCTTTCTGTGCTTCATCAGCTTTTTGAAACATTTCAGTTGGTATTCCATCAGTTCCTGAAGTCTTATTTTTGGCTAATGTTTTCAATAGAGCTTGTACTTCTTCCTTCAGGATCAGTAGTTCTTGCTCACATGCTACTTCCTGAAATGGTTGAATGTCAGCTATTTCTTGCCGGTACAGTGACTGTATATTCTTACCATCTTCTCTTGATGCTTCCTGAATCGTTGAATATTTCGCTCCCAGAATCTTTCAATATTGCCTGTTGAGGCTTGACTTTTTTTCTTGAGTTCTTTCAGTTTAAGATATGCTGAGCGTGCTCTTCCATTTTGGTTTCCTAACTCAAGGTCTTTGCACATTTCATTATCATATTCTACTTTGTCTTCTTGAGCTGCCCTTTGAAATTTTCTGTTCTGCTCTTTGATTTCATCATTTTTCCATTTTCCTTAGCTACTCTACAATTAAGAGAAAGTTTCAGAGTCTCTTCTGACATCCACTTCAAACCTTTCTTTCTTTCTTTCTTTCTTGTCTTTCTAATGACCTTTTACCTTCTTCATGAATTTCGTTCTAGATGTCATCCTACAGCTTATCACGTCCGCTGTCATTAGTGTTCAGTACATCAAACCTGCTCTTGAGATGTTCTTGAAATTCAGATAGAATAGACTCGAGGTTGTAGATCGGCTCCCATAGACTTGTTTTCATTTTCTTCAGCTTCATCTTGACCTTACATATGAGCAATTAATGGTCTGTCCTATAGTCGGCCCTTGACTTGGTTTTACCTGCTGGTATTGAGCTTCTCCATCGATTCTTCCACAATAGTCGATGTGATATCTGTGTATTCCATCTGAAGAAGTCCATGTGTATAGTCAGTTGCTTTTTGTGTTGTTGAAAAAGCTATTTGTGATGAAGAAGTTATTGGTCTTGCAAAATTCTATCTGCTATCTCCAGCTTCATTTTTAATCACCGTATTTTTCACTTACCATTCCTTCCTCTTTGTTTCCAACATTTTCATTTCAATTGCCAGTAATTATCAGTGCATCCTGGTCAATTTCAAACTGAAGACATTGGTAGAATTCTTAAACTTCTGCATGACTGGCTTCTGTGGTTGGTGCAAAAATTTAGATAACAGTTATATTAGTTGGATTTCCTTGTATGAGGATAGGTATTATCCTATCACAGACAGAATGGCACTTTAAGCAAGATCTTTAAATGTACTTAAGATTTTTTGTTTAAAATTAAAAAAATTTGACGATGAATGCAATGCTATTCCTTTTTATTTTGTTATTCCTGATATAACAAACCATCAGATTTTTAAATTCAAAATGGCCAAATACCAGTCCATTTCAGCTCAGAGTATCGATCTTTAAGCATTCCACTTCAATTTTGCTGACTTCCAATTTTCCTAGATTCACACATTCCAATTCTGATTATTAATTGATGTTAGCAGCTGGTTCTTCTCATTCTGAACCCGTGCTCCATCAGCAAATGAAGACCCCAAAGACTACTTCTGCAGGCTTTACTCCATCTGTGCAATTGCAGTCAACTATACTTTGAGAAGCCAGCTCTTTCGAACTTCATGTTGATGCCATCATAGGATGAGACCCTTGAAATGGGGGTGAATGTTTTTCACATTTGGAAAATATGAATCCCGTGGATAGACTATGGTAGGCAGAATGACTTCCTGAAGGGTCTGCACTCTAATCCCTGGAGCTATACGTTACCTTCTAAGTCAAAAGGGACTTTGCAGATGTAATTAAAGTTATGGATCTTAAAATAGAAAGATCATCCTGGATTATGCAGGTGGACTCAATCTAATAACATGAACCTGTAAAAGAAGAGAGCTTTGTCCAACTGGCATCAGAAGAGATTGGGCAGAAGTCAAAGGGATTTGAAGTACGGGAAAGACTTGACGTGTCATTGCTGGTTTGCATGCAGAGAAGGTGATAGATGAGGAATGCAGACAGCTTAAAGAACCGAGGGGCTCCTGGTGGTCAGCCAGCAAGGGAACGGGGACCTCAGCCTCTCAACTGCAAGGAGCTGAATTATGCCTACCTGCATGGACTCTGAAGCAGATTTTCGACCAGGTCATCTTGATTTTGACCGTTGGAGACTCCAGGCAGAGGACCCAGCTGAGCCTTACTCTCCCTAGTTTGTGACCTATAAAAATGGCGTTGTCTAACCTCTTCCAACTTCACAAGGAAGGAAGGAG
Organism: Tenrec ecaudatus; assembly: GCF_050624435.1. Classification (NCBI taxonomy): domain Eukaryota; kingdom Metazoa; phylum Chordata; class Mammalia; order Afrosoricida; family Tenrecidae; genus Tenrec; species Tenrec ecaudatus. The sequence continues at coordinate 186,340,190 of NC_134530.1, read as the reverse complement.
AATCAAATTCAACAGTAGCTCAAGGGTGATTCCTGTGAGGTAGAGGTCAGATATGCCTCTACTTTCCAACCTTCTTTATCACTTCTGAAATCAACTGTCCCTCCTAAGGCATGCTCTGCTTCCATGCTGGCTTTGAAAATTCATTGCAATGGTTACACAGAACTCACAGACAATACTCATAGTTATGAGGTTTATTAGAGAAGTGAACATAGTACAGTGTGGGATCAGAAATGCTCAGGATACATTTCTTCGTGTTAGAACAGCCTCTGATCAGCCATGCCCTCAGGGACACCTTATCTCTGGTCCTCAGCCTCTCAGCCACTCAAACTGTTGGCCTCTGCTCTGCCTGGGCAGTATCACAAAGTTCTTTTAGTGCTGCCAATAAATGCCTGAGGGGAATGCTAGTTTGCAAAAAAAAAAACACCAAAAAACCTTAGCCTGACTTTGTTTGACTCTAGCTCTGTGAATCAGTGAATTTAGCGCCCCCCCCCAATTAAGTGTCCAGAGCTACCACACTCCACAATCAAGCCTTCTGCCCAAAGACATTCAGATTATTCCATGGGCTGGGAAGCCTACTGCTCTGTTTTTGTGCTTTATGGTGTTGTCTCTGCTGCCACACTTCTCTCCTATGAAGTAGGTTACAAAGACTGTGACTAGAAGAACCATAGCAAATAATTCATTGCAATGCTGATTTTAATTGCTAAATTTGTTGAAGTAGCAATAGGAAAAATAGACATTTCCTCAGTTAAATCTTCTAAGACTATTTGTTTCCCAGGTAGATGTTCTCTTTGGGAGAAGGGACTAAATCAGGCATAATTCTGGGGATTATATGTGATGATAATATGGCACTCCATGAGTATGATTCTACAGAAGGAAGTATGAATTAATATGTAAGTCAATTTGGCATTCATTTTATTATTTTTATAAAAATAATAAACTACACTGAGATGTGTCAGTCACTTTCTTATTTGGATGGTGAGTCATTTCTTATGGCCTTTTTCACCTGGAAAAATGGAGCAAGCTTATAAACATACAGAATTGAATATCAGGGCTTCACTTCTTATTTTAATCAAAGTATATATTTGCATTTGTTTTGAGAGATGTAATGTGAAGTAGTTTTGGCATCTCCAGGTCTTATAAATAGTACTACTTTTAGTTGCACAATTACTTCTTGGCATTTAAGAAAGGACTATAGACAAATCATTTAAGTTTCTAGGTTCTGGACATCTATAGATCTTGTCCTGGACCAGAGATACTTTTGTTGTTGTTGAGAACCTACACAGCAGAACATGTATCAATTCAACAATTTTTACATGTGAAATTCAGTGACATTTGATTACATTTTGCAAGTTGTGCAACCATTCAAGTTTTTTCAAGTTCTCCTATACACACACACACACAGTCAGGCCTGGTGATTTCTCTTTTATAACGTTGCATCCCCTGAAAACCCTTTCAAGTTCAGTTTGTCTGACACTTATGTGTTCTCCAGGAGTTGCAATCCACTCAATAGCTTTGGGGAGTATGTTTTCAATGTTTCTTCCTGAAGGAGGGGTGGCGGGGAGAGAGGGGGGAAATGAGGAGCTGGTACCAAGGACTCAAGTAGAAAGCAAATGTTTTGAGAATGATGAGGGCAACAAATGTACAAATGTGTTTGACACAATGTATGTATATATGGATTGTTATGAGTTGTAGGAGCCCCAGTAACATGATTTTAAAAAGAAAAAAAATGTCTTCAGTATTTCACAATTAGATTGGTTCTGTTTTGTTTCATCTGTAAGAATCCCTTTTGTTAATATTTTATAATCCCTTCTCCCTGCTAGGATATCCATTATACTCCCCCCTTATGGGACCCAAAACTTGTTACTAATATTATGAGAAGTGTAGGATAATCCTTTCCTGAATTGGATGTTTTGGCATCATATTTAAATTGTACTCCTGTGGAATTTGTACATGGATCAAGGAGCAGTTGTGGGAACAGAACTAGGGAATATTTCATGGTCTAAAATCAGGAAAGGTATACCTCAGAGTTGTAGCCTCTCCCAATACTTGTTCAATCTGATCCTGATCACATAATCAAAAAGCTGAATTATATGAAGAATAAAGTGACAGCAGGATTGGAAGAAGGTTTATTAACAACCTTGTTGGCTAAAAGTGAGGAGGACTTGAAACACTTGCTGATGAAGAACAAGGATTATAGCCTGCAGCATGGAATATGACACAATATAAAGATCAAAATCCTCACAACTAGACCAATAGGTAACATCATGATCAATGGAGAAAGGCTGTCAGGGATTTTGTCTGACTTGGATCCATAACCAATGCCTGTGGAAGCAGCAGTCAAGAGCTCAAAAGACATATTGCAGTAGGTAATTCTGCTGTCTGAGACCTCTTTAGAGTTTTGAAAAGCAAGGATGTTACTTTGAGGACTAAGGTGCACTTGTCCCAAGCCTTGGTATTTTCCAGTGCCTTCTATGCATGTGAAAGTTGGACATTGAATAAGGAAGACAGAAGAAGAATCCATTCTTTTGAATTGTGGTGGAGAAGAATATTGAAAGTACCCAGGACTGCTGAAAGAACACACAAATCTGTCTTGGAAGAAGTATGGGCAGCGTGCTCCTTAGAGGTAAGGATGGCAAGATTTCATCATACACACCTTGTACATATTGTGAGGAGAGACCAGGCCCTGGAAAAGGACATCATGTTTGGTAAAGTGGAGGAGCAGCGAAAACGAGGAAGGCCCTCAACGAGATGGATTGACACAGTGGCCGCATCAATGGCTCAGGCATAAGTGAGGATGGCCCAGCGTTGTGTAGTGTTTCCTTCTGTCGTGTTGCTGTGGGTCGGACCCAACTTGATGGCACCTAACAACTACAAAACAACTACTTCTTCAAATGCTTTCCTCCTCTTGGAAAGTTAATAGGGTTGATTAATTACAATAATATATATATATTTTTCTAATAGGCCGCCATCTTGTAGAAGGGAAGAAAATAATGGTTGCAAATTCCTTTATATGTAGTTTTCTTTGTAAGAAATCTTGATTTTTAATTTTAAAATGTTCATATGGGTTTAATGAATTTTTACTTTTGAAAATATTTCTCTTTTGAAACTCAGGGCTATTAAATCTATCCCACAGGTTTATTAGGCGTAAGTGAAGTATCATATAAAGTACTTAGAATTAAATAAAAGTTCATTCTATTGCTCAATACAGCTTGTAGGGGAACTCTCTTCTTTCACCAGGTTAGTGAATCATAAGTATGAATGCTAGAATATTGTTCTGGTAAATGAAAATGACCTTTGGCTTGATAAAAAAAACCAATCTGAAAATATTCTAAAAATACCTCCAATATTTTTTACCTTTATCTGATGGCAGTCAGCTCAGTAAATCTAAGAAATATGTTTTAATGTCATATCTCATAATTCCCATTTTAATTCATGATTGTATCCAAAACCAAAGGTATATGCAATTGTAGTACTTTGTATAATTGTATTAATGAGAATGCCAGAGTAATTAGAGTTTGATGAAATTCCTTGGACTAAAATCATGGGGCAAGTTGTGTTCCAAAATAAGACTGTCAGGGAGCTACACTGAGGATGGTACAGAACCTGGCAGGATTTTATTCTGTTGTCCATAAGTAGCTACGAGTGGAAATGGACTTGATGGCATCTGATAAGAACAGGTAATCACCATCTTCCTTAGAAGGTGCCGAGAGCTTGGTTCTCGGTCTTTGTTAGTATCTTGGGTCCATCATTTATTGGCTGTATTCTTTGAATAAGTTTCTTAACGTCTTTGGACTTTAGTTTCCTTATCTGTAAAATGGAGATTGGTATCTGTTCCAACCTCACAAGGTTATTATGAAACTAGCAGCGAACAGCTATACAAGGTGCTTAGAATCGCTTAGAACATGATGAACACGTGACGCTATTTTATTGCGTAAAGTAGCCTCGCACGTTGTAGTGCAGCGTAACCACCATTTTTGCTCTGTTTGCTAGGTTATGCACTCTTACACTGCGCTGCAGCTTGGGGGCGGCTGGAAACTTTGAAAGTGCTAGTGGATTTGGATGTCGATATAGCAGCTCTGAATTTCCGGGGGGAAACTGCACGAGATGTTGCTGCTCGGTATTCCCAGACTGAATGTGTTCAATTCCTGGATTGGGCAGGTAAGAAAGTTTACAAGGTGTTAGAAAAGTAATTGATTTAGTTTACTTTTCGTCTTTGAAATATAGGCTTATGTCTTCGGCAAAGCAAAGAGATGATTGATATTTTCATCTCTCATCGTTTTTATTTGTAGATACAACTACAGTTATTGATGATAATATATGCCATTTGCCTTTAAAATTTCCATTATTGGCCTAAAACTATATATAATAGATACTGTGCAAATTAGAAAATGGGGAGTTTATCAAAGGGTGTCTACAGAATGAGGCCTTTTTGTTGTTCAATCTATTTTGTTGAGGGTCTTCCCTTTTTTTGCCCCTTTTCACTTTACCGAGGAGCCCTGGTGGTAGAGTGGTTATGTGTTGGGCTGTGATCAGCCTGATCGGTAGTTCGAAATCACCAGCAGCTCCCTGGAGAAAGACTGGGCTTTCTACTTCCATGACCAATTAGTCCCAGAAACCCACAGGGATCACTATGAGTCAACATTGACTCGATGGCAGTGAGAGTTCACTTTACCAAGCCTGTCTTTCTTAGGGACTAGCCTCTCTAGACAACATGCCCAAAGTCTGAGAGACAAAGTTTCACCACCCTGGTCTCTAAGGAGCACTCTTGCTGTATTTCTTCCAGGACAGAATTGTTCGTCCTTTTAGCAGTCCATGGTACTTTGAACATTCTTCTCCAGCACAATTGAAACACCTCAATTCTTCTTTGGTCTTTCTTATTCAATATCTAACTTTTCACATACTTATGAGGCCATTGAATATACCATGGTTAAAAAAAAGAAGAAGAAAGAAAATACCATGGCCTGGGTCAGCCACACCTTAGTCCTCAAAGTAACAGCCTTGCCCCTTAATACTCCACAGAGGTTTTGTGCCACAGATTTACCTTATGAAACGCATCTTTTAATCTGTTGACCTTTGCTTCCATGAGCATTAATTGTGGAGTAAAGCAAGACAAAATCCTTGACAAATTCAACTTTTGCTCCATTTATTATGATGCTACTGATTGATCCAGTTGTGAGGATTTAGGTCTTTTTTACATTGAGTTATAATCCATACTGATGGCTACAATCTTTGATCTTCATCAAGTGCTTCAAGCCCTCCCCACTTTCAGAAAGCAAGGTTGTGTCATGTCCATATTTCAGATTGTTAATAATCCTTCCTTCAACCTTAATGCCATATTCTTCTTCATATAACCCAGCTTCTTTGATGATGTGCTCAGCATACAGTTTAAGTGTGGTTTAACCCTGTAGTTTAAGTACAGTTTAACCCTGTCACACACCTCTCCTGATTTTTAACCATATAGTAATCCCTTATTCTGTTTGCATTTGATCCATTTACAAATTCCTCAGGAGCACAATGAAGTGTTCCGTAAGTCCCATTCTTCTCAAGGTTATCCATAGTTAGTTATGATCTAAGTAGTCAATAAAACCCAAGTAAACAACTTTCTGGTATTCTCTGCTTTGAGCCAAGAAAAATGGATAGAATTAGGGAAATCAAAGGGGAGGAAGCATGTACAGAAAGGAAAATGTGAGTTATACTTTGTATATTATAGGTGATTGTCCATTGTACTAAAACTATTTAAGGGACATTCTTTCTAGATGTTAATATTTTCAATTTTATGATTAGATCTATTAGTGAAACAAAAAGCAAGCAATTCTTCAATTGGTTATGAAATTGTCTTAAGTATAATTCACATGCCATAATTTAAAATCCACTTTTTGAAGAATTCATGATCCCTCTGACACTTAAAAGTCACCAAGCAGGAACAAATGTTGCTGTGCCATTGTTTGAGCAGAATGAGTTTAGGGCTTACTGGTTTGGAGTTTCAGTGGTGGTTTTCCTCTCTACATCCACAGTTTACTCTTGGCCGTTGAGCTGAGTGCGGCGCACAGCAACCTTGTCCGTTGGGTTCCTGAAACTGCAGACCTATAAAGGAGCTGAGACCTTCACGTTTCTGCTCCAGAGCCTCGTTGGGGCCTTAGCTTCTTGTGGAGGAATTATACCTCGCATGGCAATTAAAAAACAAACCCCAAACCACACTATATATGATCAATCCTTGGACTTTTGAGATTAAAAAACTCCCAAACTATAAAAACTAGTTTACTTGTTTCCAGATTGGTGATGGAATGAGATTTGAAACTTGGTGGTAATATAGAGACTGTCAAAATCTAAACCATTCCACATAAAATTTAGCATTTAATTCAGATTTAGTAATTAGAGGAGAAGCCACCTGAGGCTATTTAAGGGGGGTGGGGATGTCATATTCCAAAGAGCTTTGTCTATACTGCTAAGATTTCAACTTTTTCTAGAGATATTACAAACCGTTTTCTCTGGATTTGTGAGACTGGGTTTTCGTTTTGTTTTGCTTTGTTGTTCAAGTCTTCAGGAGTTCTTCATTTAGAGAAACACACACACGGGTAACTCAGAAAGCATTGCTGCAGAGCTTCCGTTCATATACGCAGAGGCTTATTCCAAACATAACACACCCAAGTGCCCCTCTGAAGTCAGAGGATGGCTCGAGACAAGTTAGGCTGCCTTCTCAAAGCGATCCAGTCCACGAAGAGGAGATCTGCTGGCTAGTTCAACTGAAGTCAGCTCAGGTGGCCGTGGAGACTGTCTTTTAGATTACAAAGGGGTGACTAATTTTCTCGAAGGACGCCGCACCATCACAGCGGCTTCTTGTGAAGAAGTTTCAGGACACTTGACAGCGCGTTGTTGAGAGGAGCTGTGCTGAGGATTCTTGTCCTAAAATCATGACAGTGTATTCTTCTAGGGTAGCAAAGACCATCCTCTGAGAATATCATTGGAAAACCCTATCTCAGCAGCCCGACAGCCCCGATCTTGCCCCTTTAGGCTTCTTTTCCTTCCCCAGACTCCAAGAACATTTTCAAGCAGCACCTTGTGAGTCCCTCAACGAGGCCCACACTGCTGTTTTGACACGGTGTATCGACCTAGATGGAGGAGAGGTTGAGAAACAATGCTTCACGTTTTTACAATTTTGCTGAAAGGTTTCTTTGATTCTGTAGTCATACCTATGGAACTATCTTTGTATGTGCCCTTTTAGAAGGAATTAGTTCTGTTAGCTCCAACTCCGAAGGGACTGAGTGGGACATACCGGAAGAACAAGGGTGGGGTTCTGGCAAACAAGGGCCAGGTGTGGAGGAGGGTGTAGACGAGGAATCAGAAATAAGCTGTATTAATCCATATTGCGCAAGATAGACACTGCTCGTTTTCATCACTTGTAAAGACTAGATAGTCATTTATTATTATTCAAAGATGTTTTCAATGTTTTTGCCTTCCTTGCATTCTGTATCCTATAGATATAGCATGTTTTTCTGGATTTTTCAAAATACTTTAAATCACATCTGCTGTTCTACTTGCAGACTACTCCCAAAGTTTTTATTAGAAAAATATAGTAATAATAGTTTTCTAAACTGATCTGGCTGACCCACAGAATTCTGAAAACTTAAAAATATTGATACCTGAGTTATTGCATTCTTTACACTGAAAACTGGAAAATCAATGCTTTCTGATTTCTGCTCTGTTTCCTCATACTTTCATGCAATCTTGGCCAACTGAGCTGGGACTAAAAGCCTCTATGTGAACATAAAATATGCTTAGGCAAATCTATATATGTTAGTTAAATCAGAGATTTATTAAAACAATTTGCTTAGATTCTACTCTACAGATTGGCTAATCCTTGGTAGTCTAACACTTGGAAAAGAGGCAAATACTTGGAGAGGTAGCAGTGATCGTTTGTAGTCTCCCCTTTAGTAAGTTTGGATTCCCTTTTTTTGCTGGAAGGAAATAGCTTTTCAACCCTGACTTCTTTGGACAATTTCATTCAAGAATGTGACCAAAATTACAAAGCCTCCCAAAGAAGAATGTTCACCCTCAGAGGAGTCCGTCCGCTCAGTGTATCGCATTTGAAATCTTCAGAGGCAGGAAAGAGCTATATTTGCATATGTATATGTTTAGTAGTTTTTGGCTCCTTCCCCTCCTTCTTCTTCTTCTTCGATTTGCGATGCTTAACTTTCTTAGAGGGAGGATGATGGGGTGCTTGCTTCAGGTACTTGGTCATCATTGACGTGGCCAACAGTCTGCAGAGTATCTGATCAATGTCATAAGTGGACAAGCTTTCTAGATCATTACCAGATGTATCTAAGGAGGCTTGTTTTTTCAGCTAAAAGGAGAAAAACAAATGATATTACATATATTTTCTTTTTTGTAGTTCAAATTGAAGCTTTTAAAAATATATAAACTTATACACTATCATAATGCCTTACAAACCACTCAGTAACTCACTCACTGTCTCACTCACTCAATCACTCACTCACTCACTCACTCACTCACTGTCTCACTCATTCACTCACTCACTCATTCACTGTCTCACTCACTCACTGTCTCACTCACTCACTTACTCAGTAACTCACTGACTCACTAAAAAAAAAAAGCCTTACAAACCAATTTATACAAGAGAAAGGTCACTATGGAAGAAAGATAAAAGTACAGAAGAAATATTTTATATAGGCTCCAAATAAGATTTTAGTGACAATTATTACCATCAGGAAATATTCAATTAGTTCTATGATTAGAGCACTCTGCTGGGATGAATTAGTTTAAAATTTATGAACTATATTCCCACAGTAAGCATCCTCATGGATACTAATATAATACAGTTATAGTCATTTTAAAGATAATAAAACATAAACACCTAATTTCTTTTAATATCAATGAGTTTTTAAGAGTGCCACAAAATATGGCTCCATCCGTTGGCAAAGGTGAGAAATAGTTTAAGAGCTCCATTCCCTAGACAGTTGCCTTAACATAGAAATTAGCTTACAGTCCTTTTACAAAATGCATTGCCAACTGTTTCATACTTCACTTTCTTGTATCTGGAAGGGATCCAGGCTTTCATTTTATGGATGACACAGCTGAGAAAGATTGAATGGCCAACAGGACAAAGTCAAATAATTCCATTTTGTAAACCTTCTACTTATCATAGCTGACTACCTTCTTGCTCTACTTTGTAACTTGAAGTAGAGGGATTGGGCTAGAAGGTCTTAAACTTTCTAATTCAATGCACATTTGTTGAGTTCTTAGTATATTCAAGGCACTGTGCTTGATACTAGGGAAAGTGAGAAAGGTTGAGATGAGTAAGACACGGCACCTGCTTTTAAAGAAGCTTATGTCTTAAAGTTTTTTAGATTCTGTAACTCTTATTATTTACATCACTAATTCACCTTCTTTTTGTGTTTCTTCCATTTCATCCACAGGTAATGCACAGATAAAACAAATAGGATTAAAACGAGAGCTTGAACAAGAATATAAAATAGATGCAAAGAACCGTGATATAGATCCATGTTAGCAAAACTGCAGCATAATTTGTTCAGAGGGTAGGGCAGGCAGTGAGACTGAGTAGGCGTTACTTTTGGGTAGTGCACTTCTTCTGGAAAAATCTCCCATCCAACCTTTGTCCAGAGAGTTCCATCACAAATGCAGACCCTCCCTCTGAAGAAGCAGATAAACAACAAAGAAGAAATCACAGCTAGTCCTTGAATAGACATTATCTTTCCCAATTGGAGAAAAATATATATAGCCCCCAGATTGCTTCACTCCAGGCATATCAGATCTTGTGGGCCAGCCAAAATAGACACAGTGATCATTGTAACATCATGAGGCATACTGATGGAGGGATATGTTCAGTGACATCATAAAGAACCACATTGGAACCAAAAGATGTCACCTAGTCAGTTACCTTGGATTTCTTATACTTTTCTTGTTTGCTTGCCAGGATGTTTGGGCTATTAAATTTTGTGAAGGAATGAAGACTTTACTAATATTCTATCAGCTTATAAATTCAGACAGTAATCATATTAATAGAATTTTATGGAAACAATTTACTTATATCCTTCCAACCCTTCTTTTGAAGTGCGGCAGCTTTATATGGAGCCTTGGTGGTGCAGTGACTTAGGCCTCGAACTGCTAACTTCAAGGGACAGTTAGCAGTATACCATTTGCACACGTCCTAACTGGATGCATCTCTTTTCTCACGATAGAACGCCTTCCCTTGAAATAGCTCAATAAATCTCGGGTGTCTCTTCCCTTTCTCACACATCAGGGGGCTTCATAAAGTTTGTGGAAACTTGGAATGAAAAGATGATGGAATTTTTCCACAAAATATTTAAGCCCCTTCTTTTGTTCCTTTGATGAGGAAAGGCAGCACGGTACATGATAAAATATTGAGAACAGACCTTGACTTCAGGGAACTTCCAATGTAGACGGAAAGAATAAGATCATAAGTATTACAAGATAGACTAAAATAAGAGCTAAATCAAATCACAAGCATGCAATAGTTGAGAGAGAAAAGCGTTCTAACTTGAGAGAAGTAGGAAGTACCAGATCTTGAAGAATGGGTAGAATTTTGGTAGGTGGCACATGGAAGGGCCTCTAACACTGAAGAAATATTATAAGCAAAGACATCCTGTGTAAATGTTCATATAGCTAATATTTGGTACCTTCTGTGAGCTAATCGGGATTTGGTGGCACAGTGGCAACATGTTGGGCTGCTATGTGCTAGGTCAGCAGTTCAGAACCACCAGCAGCTCTGCAGGAAAAAGACAAGGCTTTCTACTCCCGTAAAGCGTTACCATCATGGAAACTCACAGGGGCAGTTCTACCCTGCCCTACAGGGTTGCCATGCATCAGCACCAACTCGATGGCATGCGGATCTTTGGGCTACTAGCCACAGTTCAAACCCATCAGCTACTCCTCACGAGATACATGAAGCTGGTTGCTCCTGGAAAGATTTGCAGCCTTGGAAACGCTATATAAGGTCATTATGAGTTGGAATCAATTCAATTTATGTGCTAAATACTATCCTCAGAGGAGGTGATTAAAAAAAAGAATCTTCACCTTGCTTTCTACTATGGAGATACCGAGGATAACTGCATCTAAGGAAATCTGTGAGTGCTACAGAGAAAAGGAGCCAGCGAGTGAGTGACGAAGGTTGGGAACTTGCCAACAAGTGAGTGAGTATGCGCTGCTTTAGAGAGTGCAGTCAGGAGACGTCTTTGTGATTAGGTGGTGCTTGAGTACAAACTGGAAGGAGCTGAAAGACTGAACCATGTTGATATCTGAGGGCCAAGGAAACAGGAAGTTGGCGTAAGGTGGTATCTCATCTTTATTTTGATTTTCATCTCCCAGATGGTTAGCGATCATGGATATTTTTTCATGTCTGTGAACCATTTGGATGACATCTTCAGTGAACTTCCCATGTCTTTTGCCCATTTTTAAATTGAGTTATTCATCGTTTGCTTATTGAGGTATTGGAGTTTTCTATAGATTTTAGAGATTAAGTCCCTTATCTGCTATCTTGTCAAAACTTTTTCCCTTTCCATGGGTTCACTTTTTACTCTCTCGATTAAGTCTTTTGTTTATTATTAAATACTTTTATTGGGGGCTATTACAGCTCTTTTCACAATCCATACATTCATCCATTGTGTCAAGCACAAGTCTGTGTACAAACATATGTTGCCATCATCATTCTCAAAGCATTTTCTTCTTACTTGAGCCTTTTATATCAGCTTGATGAAGTCTTTTGATACACACAAGTGTCATATATTTAGTAGGTCCCAGTCATCTATTTTGTCTTCTACTCTGTATATTTCCTTCATTGTATTTGCTCTGTGTCTGTGCTCTGCACTGGAGCCTTTAAGTCTGTCCTTTTCCCACATTGATGATATTTATGGTTCTGGGACTTACATTTAGGCCTTTGCTCCATCTGAGTTCCTTTTCGTTAATGGGGTGAGGTCTGGGTGCTGTGTTCATTCTTCTGCAGATGGAGATCCAGTTTTGCAGCACCATTTGTTGAAGAAAGAAATCCTGTTTCCCACTTAATGTTGTTTTATGCCTTGGTCAAAGATTAATTTAGACGGTACTTTTGTAATGTCCATTATACAGGTAGGCAAATGGGAATGAGAAAAGCTACTTGCAAAAGGGGACCAAATTGCCTTTTTGAGCAGTTTCAACAAGTTTCTCAAAAATTCCCATTTGGGATTTAATTAGTTGATGTATATAAATATAGGGTGAGTGATCTTAGGTTCTTAGGTCCCAATCTCTGGAATTCTTGAATGTTACTTTATATCGTGGGAGGCACTTTGCAGATGTGATAAAACGAGCAATATCTTAAACTTACAGATTATCTCAAACTATCTAAATGGGCCTTGAATGTGATCACATTGTCCTTTGAGGGGGGAACAGAGAGCTTTGACGCCAAAGAGGAAAAGGCGATGTCATGATGAAAGCCGAGGTTAAAGCTGTGCTCTTTCAAGATGGAGGAAGGAGCTACAAACCAACGGATAGAGATGGCTGTTAGGAGTTGTCAAGGGCCTGGACATGGGTTCTTTCCTCAGAACACCCCAAAGGAAGCACCCTGCGAGTATCTTGGCTTTAGTCCAATGAAACTGATTTTGACCTCCAGAAATGTAAGAGGATAAATTTATGTTGTTTTTAAGAGACCAAATTAGTGGTGGCCACAGGTTACAGGAGCAATAGGAATGTAATATACCAACTTTTAAATTAAATTGCAACAGATTTATAATATTTAGTTGTCCAATTTTGCAACATGGTATGCTTCTGTATTTAAGCCTTCCACTCTCTCAGGAAATTATTACAGTTTTATTAAAAACAGATATTGACAATTTTGTGAAAACATTCTTGTGGTACTGTGATGAATGGAATTAATGTGAGCGTTATTCCCAAAGTCAATCTGCAGGCAATTGGATATCCCCTTACACAATGGTCACAGGGTGAAGACTGGCAAGTCAGGGTGCAGTGGAGCACTGATGAAACATACACCTTTCCCCTGGTCCTTTAATACTTCCTTACCCCCACTATCATGAACCCAATTCTACCTTACAAATCTGGATAGGCCAGAGTTTTTACATGGGTACAGATAAGAGCTGGAAACACAGGGAATATTGGCCAGATAAGCTTCTCGGGACCAATATTGAGAGTAACCATACCAGGAGGGGAAGGTGGGGGGAGAAAGGGGGATCAATCACAATGATCTACCTATAACCCCTTCTCTGGGGGATGGACAACAGATAAGTGGGTAAAGGGCATCAGACATCAGACATTGCAAGACATGGAAAAATAATAATAACTTATAAATTACCAAGGGTTCATGAAGAAGCGTGGGAGAGGGTAGGAGAAAAAGGAGGAGCTGATACCAAGGGTTCAAGTAATAAGAAAATGTTTTGAAAATGATGATAGCAACAAATGTACAAATGTGCTTGACACAATGGATGGACAGATAGATTGTGATAAGAGTTGTATGAACCCCCAATAAAATAATTTTTTATATGTAAGCACTATTTTTTAAAAGAGGAAAGCTACTTTCAGTTTATTTTCAGTTATGGTCAAAAATGATCAAATTAGTTTGTCTGTTAGAGACATGCTTTTTGTTCTTTCTCCAGAATAGACATTTTAATAGGATAGATGGCTTTTGGGGGAGTAGGTACTATGTTATATACCTCACTGTTCTTCAAAACATTAAGCACTATTCCAGGAACATAGTGCTTCAACTGAGAGTTACCTTTGTTGAAATTCATTGAAAACAACCACAAGAAATATCCTACACACAGTCTTTAATAAAGCTCTGGATATAATGGTACATTCCAAACAGTTGAACCTAATTGTTTAGTCTTTGCTTTACGTTATCATTTTAAATTTCTATTTTTTTCAGATGCAAGGCTGACTCTGAGAAAATGTATTGGAAAATTCTTTGCAAGCATTACAGACATGGAAAAGGGGCCAGGAAAACTCCTTAAGGAAGACAAGGTACGTGCTGTGCTGCTTATTGTGGTATATTCTGAATATTTTGCCCTCCAAAAACTCATTGGCATCAAGTTGATCCCGACTCATAGGAGGCCTGGGGTTGTAGTGGTTACACATTGGGTTGCTAACCACAAGGTCAGCAGTTTGATTCCACCAGCCACTCCCTGGGAGAAAAATGTGGCTTTCTACTCCTGTAAAGAATGACAGTCTCAGAAACCCAAAGGGGCAATTCTACCCTATCCTGTAGGGTCAGTATGAGTGGTGATCGTTGCCGTTTCATTTCTATACTTATGCCCTACAGGTAGGTAGTGACCTTCCTTTCCTCCCTCTCTTTGCTTTTAATGGAAACATCTGCAGTATTTCTCTGTATAATATGATATTTACTATTAGTTTTTAATAAACGCTGCTTATAGTGTGTGAGAAATTTCCTTTTGTTACAGAAAAATTTTAAATGTATATATTTAAAAAAAGAAAATTAATAATAGCTAATAATTTTGGTTATCTGGTGATGCTCTAATTGAAGTACAACGAGAGTGGCCTTAACAAACAAGGTTCTTGTCTCACAGTTTAGGAGGTTGAAAGTCCAAATTTGGGGTGTCAACTCATGGGAAAGTTTTTTCGCTTTGTTGGCTCTGGAGGAAGCCTCTTGTCTCTGAACTTCTGTTTCTGGACTTGGCATCTCTCGTCCTCCTTCCCTGCTTTTCTCCTTTGCCTGTTTAATCTCTGTTTCAGCTAAGAAAAAATTAAAACACACTCCCTCCAATCTGGCCTCTGTAACATAGCAGAGACAGTGCACTTGCAGATGGGATTATAACCACAGGCATAGGAGCTAGGCTTTACAGCACATGTATTCTGGGGGACACAGTTCAATCCATGAACATTCCATTAATATTTCTGGAGTACTCGATACAGTCTTAGCACAGTTTGTAAAAACTTCATATGCAATAATAAATTTATTTTTTGTAGTAACTGTGAAGTAGGTACTGTTACTATCTTCTTTTACCAAATAAGGAAACAAGGCTCAGCGAGATTAGAGATTAATTTCTCCAAAGTCATGAGTTCTCAAGTCGGAAGAATCAGAGTTTGCACTCAGACCGTTTGAAGCAAGCATCTATACTATGGAATAACCACTGAGTTGTCTTGAAGTGTTTAAGTCACCTATTATTGGCCCTTGTTATTTTCCTTTATTTTATTAGAATGATTATATAGATAGATTTTCTTTTAAAAAAATCATTTTATTGGGGGCTCATACAGTTCTTATCACAATCCATATATCCATCCATTGTTTCAAGTACATTTGTACATTTGTTGCCATCATCAATTTCAAAACATTTTCTTTCTACTTGAGCCTTTGGTATCAGCTCCTAATCCCCCCCCCATGAACCCTTGATAATGTATAAATTATTATTATTTTGCCATCTCTTACACTGACTGATGTCTCCCTTCACCCACTTTTCTGTCGTCTGTCCCCCTGGGATTGGATTTTATGTAGATCATTGTGATAAGTTTCTCCTTTCTACCCCACCTTTCCCTTACCCTCCTGGTATTGCTACTCTTATTGTTTGTTGGTCCTGAGGGTTTTATCTGTCCTGGGTTCCTGTGTCGAGAGCTCTTCTCTGTACCTGTGTACATGCTCTGGTCTAGCTGGATTTGTAAGGTAGAACTGGGGCCATAATAGGAAGCAATAAAGAACTAGAGGAAAGTTGTATGTGTCATTGGTGCTATACTGCACCCTGACAGGCTAGTCTCTTCCTTGTGACCCTTCTGTAAAGGGATGTCCAGTTGTTTACAGATGGGCTTTGAGTCTCCACTCCCCACTCCCGCTCCTTCACATTGATATGATTTTTTGTTCTGGGTCTTTGATGCCTGATACCTGATCCCATCAATACCTCATGATCACACAGACTGCTGTGCTTCTTCCATGTGGACTTTGTTGCTTCTCAGCTACATGGCCACTCGTTTATCTTCAAGCTATCCCTACATTTATGAAATGAATACTAGTCTATCAAGCTTTATTATTCTGTAGGTATGCTAGTTACATTCCTAGTATTTAATGTGAAGTTTTCCTTGTTAGTGTAATAGGCTCACATTCCTCTTTTGTTATATGCTAGTGCTATCAGAGGTGGTTAGGTGGTTAGGTATGTGCCTGAGTACTAGTCAAAGGTTGGTGATTCAAGCCCCTGCAGTGACACCTTGGAAGAATAAGCCAGGTAATTTGCTTCTAACAACAACAACAAACTTATTCCCTGAAAGATATAAATTTCATGTAAAACTGCGTGATCTTATGCCTCAAAAAAAAAGTTCTTCTACCGTTCTTCTTGCACATTTATGGATCTGTTCACATTTTTTCCTCTTAGTCATTTATATTGTGTTACCATAAACCATCATTTTCCTTTATACATTTTAGTTTATTGTCACAAAATTATGCATTTTATTTTATGTAATTCTTTTGATGGGGGAGGGATTGGTTTCTTTTAGACTTTCCTGGACTCTTTTTATTTTTTGTCTTTTCAAAACCAGCTTTTGGGGGTGCTAACCACCAGTCATTCCGAGGGGGAAAAGACCAGGCTGTCTGTTCCTATAAAGATTTATAGCTATGCAAACCCTATGTAGGGCCACTATGAGTTGGAATCAACTTCATAGTAGTGGGTTAGTGTTTTATTGCTTTAGTCTAAGTTTTACACATTTTTCCTCTTCGCCTGTGCTTTCCTTTTTCTTTTAGTTTCCTAAGTTGGTTTTATTTTTATTTATTTTTTAAATCATTTTATTAGGGGCTCATGCAACTCTTAACCCAATCCATACATACAACAATTGTGTAAAGCACATTTGTGCATTCATTGCCCTCATCATTCTCAAAACATTTGCTCTCCACCTAAGCCCCTGGCATCAGCTCCTCATTTTTCCCCTCCCTCCCCACTCCTTCATGAACCCTTGAGAATTTATAAATTATTATTTTGTTGGATCTTGCCCTGTCCGACCACTCCCTTCACCCACTTTTCTGTTGTCCATCCCCCAGGGAGGAGGTCACATGTAGATCCTTGTAATGGTTCCCCCCTTTCCAACCCCCCTCCCTCCACTCTCCCAGTATCGCCACTCACACCACTGGTCCTGAAGGGATCATCCGCCCTGGATTCCCTGTGTTTCCAGTTCCCATCTGTACCAGTGTACATCCTCCGCTCTAGACAGTTTTGTAAATTAGAATTGGGACCATGATAGTGGGCACAGGGAGGAAGCATTTAGGAACTAGAGGAAAGTTGTATGTTTCATTGTTGCTACATCGCACCCTGACTGGCTCGTCTCCTCCCTGAGACCCTTCTGTAAGGGGATGTCCGGTGGCTTACACATGGGCTTTGGGTCTCCACTCTGCACTCCCCCACATCATTCACAATGATATGATTTTTTTGTTCTGATGAAGTCGGTTTTATTTTTTCACAACATTTATTTATTTTCTATACTTGAACGAAATCATTTAATGGTACAAATTTTACTCTGGGTAAAGCTTTAACTATTTTCTGTAGCTTTTAACTGGAAGTAATCTTTGTCATTATTATAAGTAGTTTAATCATAGCAACTTTAATTTACTTTTTGATCTTGGAGTTCTGTAGATGTGTGCTTTTTACTTCCAGATAGTCTTTCTGTTGTTATTTTTCGGTGCTGTCAAGTCAGTTCTGACTCATAGCGACTGTGTGTACACAAGGGCTATACACTCGTGGTCCTGTGACATCCGCATAATTGGTGTTAGATTGGAGCCCTTTGCCGCAAGCACTGTGTCCGTCCATCTCACTGAGGCTTTTCCTCTGTTGTTTGCCGCCCTTCCACTTGACCAAGCATGTTGGATTTTTGTAGGGACTGGTCTCCCCTGATAATATGTCCTAGCTACACGAGACACTCACCATCCTTGCTTCTAAGCTGCATTCTGGCTGTACTTCTCAGGAAGATTTGTTTGCTCTTTTGGCAGGCTGTGGTCCCTTCAATTTTCTTCACCAGCACCATAATTCAAATGCTTTGCTTTGTCTTTGGTTTTCCTCATTCAGTGTCCAACTTTCATGTGAGGTGATTGGAAAACCATAGCTTGTGTCAGGCACACCTTAATCAGACCCAAAATGACATCTTTGCTCTTTAACATTTTAAATAGATCTTGGTTTGTAGATTTTGCTGCTTCAGTGAATGTTGTTTTGGATCCATGTAAAATAATATGCTCAACAACTTCAATATTTTCTCAGTTTATCTTGATGTTATCTATTGGTCCAATTATGAGGACTTTTGTTTTTTTATATTGATTTATAATCCACATGAAAGTCTTTCATCTTTATCAGAAAGTGTTTCAAGTTTTCTTACCTTTCAGTAAGCAAGTGTGTTAGTCTGGGTTGACTAGAGAAATAAATTCAGAGACACACATATATGTGTAAGAGAGAGTTTTTAAAAATCATTTTATTAGGGGCACATACAACTCTTATCACAATCCATACATGCATCAATTGTGTAGATCACATTTGTGCATTCATTGCCCTCATCATTCTGAAAACATTTGCTCTCCACGTAAACCCCTGGCATCAGCTCCTTATTTTCCCCTTCCCTCCCTGCTCCCCACTCCTTCATGAACCCTTGATAATTTATAAATTATTATTTGCCATGTCTTACACTATCCGATGTCTCCCTTCACCCACTTTTCTGTTGTCCATCCCCCAGGGAGGAGGTCACATGTAGATCCTTGTAATTGGTTCCCTGAGAGAGTTTTATATCCAAGAGTAATTGTATATTAATAAAACACCCTGGCCCAATCCAGATCAAGTCCATAAGTTCGATATTAGCCCATAAGTCCAATATTAGCCCATATGTCCTATACTAGCCCATAAATTCTTCTACAGACACACGAAGCACATGCAATGATGCCAAAAGCAGGAAGATCACAGGTCAGTGGGTGAAGTCTTGTGATAGCATCTCAGTGCTGGTGTGTCTCTCCACGTGGCTCCTCTCATGCAAGGGCTCCATCAACATCTGGCTGCCATCAACATAGCTTCATGTGGCTTCTCAACAGAATGTGAAACTGCAAGAGTATGTGTCCTATCTTCAGAGAGGAAGACAAGAGTTCCCAGAATCCTTAGGAGATCGCTTCTGGGCCTCTTGGTTAAGATCAAGTGTAGTACCAGAATCCTTAGGAGAAGACCATGCCCACACAGAGGCCTCATTGGCTATGGCCTGATTGACAGGCCAGACTCCACTCCTTCACCCAAGTTGGCAGGAGATTATGTAACTGCCACTGCAAGGTTGGGTTGTATGCCTAGAGGCAGACTGTTAGTGACTTTCCTTCCAATTCTGATGCTGCATTCTTTTTTATATAGTTCAGATTCTTGGATTATTTGCTCAGCATACAAATTGAATAAATATGATGAAAGAATACAACCCTGCAGCACATATTTCCTGATTTTTAAATCAGGCAGTATCCCCCTGTTCTGTTTGACTGATGGCCTTTTGGCTTATGTGCAGGTTTCATATGAGCACAATTAAGTGTTCTGAAATTTGTATTCTTTGCAATGTTATGGTTGAAGACATTTCCATAATTAGGACTAACACACTTGAATACATTGGTATAATCAATAAAACACAAGCAAACATCTTTGTGGTATTCTCTGCTTTCATTCAAGATCCATCTGACATTAGCATTAATATTGCTTGTTCGGTTTTCACTTCTGAATCCTTCTTGGATTTTTAGTACTTCCTGTGGTATTTCTGCCTCTGTTTTTAAAATTATCTCCAGCAACATCTTATGTGCATGTGCTATTAATGGTATAGTTGGTAATTTCCACATTATGGTCAGTCACTTTTATTTGGAATGGGTACAAATATGGATCTATTCCAGCTGGTTGATGTCTTCTAAATTTCTTGGCTTAGACTAGTGAGTACTTTCAGCACTGCATCTATTTGTTCAGACATTTCAATTGGTATCCTGTCAATTCCTGATGCCTTGTGTCTTGTTAATGCCTGCGATGTAATTTAGGCTCTCCCTTTATTATCATCGGTTCTTGATCACGTGCTACCTCTTGAAATAGTTGAATGCCAACCAATTCTTTTGGGTGCTGTGCATTTTGTATTTTTTATATCATCTTTTGATGCTTTCTGCATCATTCAGTATTTTGCCCATAGAATCTTTCAATATTATAACACAGGGCTTGTACTTTTTCTTCCATTCTTTCAGCTTGAGGTATGCTGAGTATATTCTGTCCTTATGATTTTCTAACTTGAAGTTTTTGCATGTCATACTATATCATGATTTTATTTCTTCCACTTACTTTAGCTTTTCAATGTTCAAGAGCAAGTTTCACAGTCTTTTCTGACATCTGCTTTTTCTTTCCTGTCTTCTAAATGACCTTTTCCTTCCTTCGTGGATGGTGTTCTTGATGTCACCCAACAGTCCATTTGGTCTCCAGTCATTAGTGGTCAATGTCTCTAAACTCATGTGGGCCATTTTCAAGGTTGTATTTTGGCTCTCTTGGACTTGTTTTAATTTTTTCAACTTTAACTGGAACTTGCATATGAGCAATTGTTAGTCTTTTTCACAGTCATCTCTTAGTCTTGTTTTGACTAATGATACTGGGCTTCTCACTTGTCTCTTCTCCCAGATGTAGTCAATATGATCCCTGTGTATTCCATTTGGGAAGGTACATATGTATAGACACCATTTATGTGACTAAAAAAAGTATTTATGATGAAGAAGTTGTTGGTCTTACAAAATTCTGTCATAAAATCTTCAGTTTCTTTTATATCACTAAGACCATATTTTCCAACAGTTGCTACTTCCTCTTATTCCCAATGTTGTTTCCAATAATTATAAATACACTTGGTGTCAGGTTTGATCAATTTCAGACTGATGAAATTGGTAGACTTTATCAGTTTCTTTATCATTGACTTAGTTTTAGGTGCATAAATTTGAATAATTGTATTAACTGGTTCTCCTTATAAGCATATAGAGTTCATTCTATCCCAGATAGCATTATATTTCAAGATAAATGTAGACATGTTTATTTTTACAATGAATATGAAGTAATTCCTCATGAATTTGTCACTCTTGGTATAATAAATCATATGATTGTCTGGTTCAAAGTGGATACTTCCAGTCCATTTCAGTTCACCATTGCCTATGTATTGACCTTTATGATGTTCCTAGATTCATTTTTTGTACATTCTGCAGTTCAATTGCTAATGGTTGCTTGAATCGATTTCTTGTTATCTTGAGTTGTGCCATCAGCAAATTAAAGTCCAGAAAGTTTGTGTCATTAGGTTCAACTCCTGAGGAGGCAGCTCTTGAGTTTTTTTGGAGGACAATTAGACTGTCTGCTCCTTTGACAATTTATAGTCTCAGAAGCTCTAGATCGGACCACTCCGACTTGAAGTCAACTGGATGGCAGCATTTATCTTTCTTATGGGGGTCACTGAACACAAAGAATGAAGGAAATAGCACAGACCAGCACACAGCTCTATGACTCTAGATTGTGAGAAGGTTTATTATACTACAATACCACTAATGTTAGAGGGGCACTTAATAGTGTAGTGGCTTGTGGATACTTAAATTTGAATCAAAATGAAATGAAATTTAGTTCTTCAGTCACACTGGTCACATTTCAAGCATCAATAACTGTACATAACTAATGGCTGCTGTACCGGACAGTGTAGATATAGAATGTGTCCATTATAGATATTTCTGTTGGGCAGTGCTTGTTTGCAGATTCCCAAGAGTTTTATGCTTGACATAAAGGTAGGAAGTAAATTGTCCTCTTCTGTTCCTAGAATACCATCCTCAGTGCATGCCGTGCAAAAAATGAGTGGCTGGAAACCCACTTAGAAGCATCCGTTAGTGAGCTTTTGGAACAGAAACAACTACTGGAAGATATTGTGACTCCTATTTTCACAAAAATATCTGCACCACGTAAGTTTTGGCGAAAAGTCTATTTGAATACGAAAGAAGATGAAAGTAGCTCTAATGTTACTTCTTAAATAGTCTGATTTTAATATTCTCTATACATATTAACTGCTATCACTAACCCATGATCTAGCTTTCTGATTTCAATATTACTTTAAGTATTAACTAATATTACTAACTAGTGTTAATAATAACTAAAATATTTTTATAGGGCATGTCTAATACTAATTTTAACATTATAATAATTACCAATAAGCTAATTTTATGTCATTTACGGTGCCTTGGATTGGTGAACCAATGATTCTCAACAAGGGATGCCTGACCTACTGGGATATAGGTAGCAGAATGTGAAAGACTTTTGTTTTTGTGGAATAGTATCCTTTGAATGGGGAAGGGGCATGTATCAGAATCTTTGTGTCAGGGGTGTGTAACATTTCTTAAATAACAGTTTCACTGAGAGATAATTTCCTACTATAAAAGTCACCCCTTCAAAGTACATTTAAAGTTCTGGGACTTTCAGCATATTCACAGAGTTGTGAAACCATCAACGCAATCTACTCTTAAAATAGTTTTATCCCCCTACCTCCAAAAAGAAACCCATACCCATTAGAGATAATTTTCTCTTCTGCCCTCCCTCCTTGGCAACCATGAATCTACTTTCTGCTTCTATGATTTTCCTATTCTCTACATTTTATGTAAATTTTGGTTGTGAAGTGCCATTGAGTGGGTTATGATTCTGTGTGAGTCTGGGTACAAATCCACAGAAACCCATGTATGAGTTTTATATAAAGGTTAAGTGCACATCAAGCGAACATCCCAACAAGTCCAACTTTATCCCATGTCCAATACCAATCCACAAAGTCCTCCTCCATCTCGAAAAACAGACACAATAATGCCGACTGCAGGAGGAAAGCCGAGTCAGTGAATGTGTAAGCATCTCAGCGCTGGCAGGAGTCTCCACAAGGGTGCTCCAGCATCCAGGGCTGCAACGGAGTAGGTCCATGTGGCTTCTCCTTAGGGATGTCTTGCAGGAAGTCAACCTTGCAAACTGAAGCAGGGAACTGCTAAAGCAGCTACACCTGGTGCGACCATCAGAAAGCAAGAGACCTGAGAACTCGAAAGGCGAGGCTCACTGAGCCATTTATCCCTCCGCCCTTCAATTAATCCCACATGTGTTTATCGGCCAGGTTGGCACAATAAACGAACTACCTCAGATTCATAGTGACATACAGTAGAACAGAATGAAACACTGCCTGGTCCCGCACCATCCTCACAATTGTTGTGTTTGAGCCCATTTTGTAGCCATCATGTCAACCAATTCCCTTGAGGGCCTTCCTCTTTTTCAGTGCTCCTCTACGTTACCAAGCATGATGCCCTTTTCCAGGGACTGGACCTTCCTGGTAGCATGTCTGCAGTATGTGAGGCGGAGTCTCTCCATCCTCTCTTCCCAGGCGCATTCTGGCTGTACCTCTTTCCAAGACAGGTTTATTTGTTATTTGAAATAATATTTCATTGCATACATATAAATTTTGCTTATTCCCTTATCAGTTGATGAAGGATTCCAGTTTTTCTACATCCTTCCCAATATGGACCGGATATAAAATGGTTTTACACTGTAGTTCTGATTTGTATTTCCAAGATCAGCTGTTCAAACGTACCAGTTGTTTTCATGGGAGAAAGAGGAGACTCCCTGCTCCTGTAAAGATTAGCCTCCGTGGAAACACACAGGAGTAGTTCTACTCTGTCCTGTAAGATCATTGTGAGTCAAAATCTACTTTATGACAGAATGACTACTAAAGGAAGCCCTGCTGGTGCCATTTGTTCAGTGTTGGGCTGCTCACTGCAAGATTGGCAGTTCAAGCCCACCAGCTACTCTTTGGGGGAAAAGATAAGGCTGTTTGCTTTCACAATGATGTATGGTTTTGGAAAGCTTCAAGAGCAGTTCTGCTCTGCCCTGTAGGGTCACTATGAATTGAATGGACTCAATGTCAGTGGTTGAGCTAATTATTACTAATGTTACATGGCTTTTCATGTGCTTACTAGCTATTTGTAGATCTTATTTGGAGAAATGCCATTCATATATATGTGTATATATTTACTTAATTGTATTATCTTTATGTGGTTGTGTTATAGAGATACTTTACATATCCTGGATACAATTTCCTTATTAGAGATTTGAATCGTAATTATTTTCTACTGTTCTGTAGACATTTTCTTGCACATGTCCTTTGAAATGCATTTTAAATTTTGATGAAGTATAATTTACCTATTTTTGTCTTTTATTGCTATTCTTTTGGTATCACATCTAGAAATCTATCTAACTCAACATCACAAAGATTTACTGCAATATATTCTTAGCGTTTTAGTTTTTACATTTAGTTCTATGATAGATTTGGAGCTAATTCTTGCATATGATATAAGATCTCTCTCACTGCTATAGAGTCGATTCTGACTCATAGTGACCCTACAGGATAGGGAAGAACTGTCCCTGTGTGTTTTTGAGACTGTTACTCTTTACAGAGGTAGAAAGCCTCATCTTTCTCCCTTGGAGTGGCTGGTAGTTTCGAACTGCTGATCTAGTGGGTAGCAGTACAATGTGGTACCAGGACTACTCTTATGGTATTAATAGGGATCCAAATTCATTTTTTATGTAGATATATAAGATTTTTATGTATATTCAAAGGGGCTGTGGTTTTTAAAGATTAAAGCACGTTTCCCACCTGTTCTAGGTAGCATGACAGAAGATACCTTGCTATCTATATATTTATTGAGGCTCCTCATAGCACTCCAGTACGCTTGAGGAGATAGAGACCTTATACTTGTTCTTATCTTTAAGGAGCCAGCCACCTAATTTATGAGCAAAGCATACAGTCTTGTAAAGGAACCTAAGTAGTGTGGTTCAGAGGAAGCTTAGTAGAAAGAGGACATTTCATGGAGAAGGAGAATTGCTTGGGTAGATGGGTAGCCCATCTGACAGCTTTCTGTCTGAACAGAAAGCACAAGATGATGATAAAAGTTTCCCACATGGAAATATAAGGAAATGGACAGTACACATCTGCATTGTTGTAGTTGATTTTGTGTTACGGTGCAATAGAACACCAGATTGTGACCACTTATAAAACGTACTGAGTGGTATGATTAGAAGTCTGGGCCTGGTTTTCCGGGCAGCGGAATGCCATGAGAGGCTTTGGGATAAGAGAGAAGGATTACGTAGGGGAGAGTAGTCTGGCTTTATTTGTAAAATGCATCAGAGGGAAAGAAGTCTAGAGAAAAAGAAACTATGATAGTTTGGACTATCTAGAATGAGATGATTAAGATTTGAATTGGTAATTATGTGGTTCCATGATTCCTGCCTTCTCTTCTGTCCATCTCTACCATTACTCTGACCCAACAACCCTCCCTCCCTCACTTCTCACCTGTGAGGAAGAATTCTACCTTCCAGATCTCCTCTTATTATATCCCCTCCAGTCACTCCAGCATCCTATACCTGTATCATAGACTATTAGATTGGGATGGAACCTTGTCGGAAAGAACATCTCGCTTTATAATGAAGAAAGGGAAGACCAACTTACTCTCGTCAATGAAAGAGCTAGTAACAAGGATACTGATTATGTAGGAAATGAGATAATATTTAAATAAAGGAGGAGCAAATACTTGAACTTATATACCAACTTTAGGGTTGTCTTTAATTAATGCAGCCTGTTTTATACTGATTTACTTGATGCCCACTAGTTTTAAAATCTGGCTTCATTTTGTTTCATCTTGCAAGTGAATTAACTTTCATTTAAAAATCTGTTTCCTTTCAGGTCAAACAAAAAGTGCCAAATCTGTGATCTAAGCCATGTCAGCAAAGAGCATGTGTTTTGCAAAAGGCAATATTTTCTTCTGATGTCTGTAAAGAAAACTTATTCATGAAGTGAAGAAAACAGATATTGGATTTTATAAAGTTGTTTAAATGTGAAATTAAATAACTTTTGTTGTTCCCTGTGCGTCATGCTTATGTCCAGGCACTCTGGCCTAGCCTCTGCGCCCAATGGACAAAGCATGTGAATTCCAGGTTACTTCTTCCAGAGACATGTGGGTGTGACTCACACAGGAAGATCAGACAAACCTTTTCAAACTGTTGAGAGAATCTAATAATTTTCTGTGTAATTGAGATAGGAAGTGTCCATTCAATTGAGGAATCCCATTTTTAAAAAGCATATTTTATTATAGTGGAAAAATATTCTCCCACTCTCAGAAGGAAACCCTATGGCGTGACATTTTGGAAAGAGGAAATATTACATCTCATGGGATCAGGGCAAATTAAAATTCACTGGTAAGGTAGGAGCAATCTCTGAATAGCCTCCTTATTTTTATGGCCTGTGTTGTAATTCATTAACACAAACCTGTTTTGTTTTGTACTTATAAGATTCTACTATTCTGTAGTTTCGGTAATAACTAGGCTTTATGCCATTTTCCTCTTGTTCTGCTTTATAATTTTTATGTCTTAAATAACATGGTTGGTTTCATTTTGGTGATTTAGAAATTATCTCCCTTAAGACCCCTAACTTAGCTAATAAAATCCTTGACACTTCTCCTTCTCTTTCTGGCAACATTTTATAGAAAAAAATTTCTAGGAAGCTTTTATTCCTTGTCCTTTTAACTGTCTATTCTTTGTCCCTCCCTGTATACTAGTTTTCATCGTGGGAGCATAGGACAAGAAATGAGCAAGTCAGTATAATACCTTGTCAATTGACATTTTCTCTAATGTGGTTTTTAGATAACACTGTTTTATAATTTGTCACCCTTTCTTAAAACTTTTTGAGATCCTTTTGTATATGCAGGTCAACAGCTCAGTCTCAATTGCCTTAAGTAGAAGAATAGCAATAATTCTCACTCCCTTCTCTGGTAGACCCACTGGGTGTTTATGGATGGTACAGAAGAAGAGAAATCCCTGGGTGTTGCATAGTTAACATGCTATGTTACTCACTAAAAGGTTGGATGGTCAAGTCTACCCAGAGCACCTCGGAAGAACGATCTGCCAATATATTTTGAAACACACCAGCCTGACACACACTGAACAGACGCAATGGCAACTGCTTACCAAACAAGGAGATCTGTGTTTTACTCCATTCTCTTAATGCCATATATTATTGGAAGTCCAGTGTCCTTAAGCACTACAATAATTTGAGTAAAGATCAGATGCCTTTCTGGTTGTTTTTACTCTGACTCTGTATTTTCTAAGTATTGATCTTGAATATGACAGTCCCCTCCCCGAACTCAAGCATATGATCCAGGAAATTAGCGAATTCCTGGATTTCACCTAAAGATTGCTAGGTAAGGGCAAGGAATTTCTAGAGACCCTTTAGTATGAAATGAAACTTTCTTTTCCTCTTTATTAATCTCTCAGCCTGTAGCCTGAAACTGTTAATTTTTATTAACTGTTAATTTTTATTAACAGTTAATTTTTATTAACGGTTAATTTTTATTTCCTCTTTATTAATCTCTCGGCCTGTAGCCTGTCACTGTTGACATGATGTCTGTGCCGTCTTCGTGAAACTCCCTGTGTTAGCACCTCTATGCCACAGTGGTTCCTCTATTCCTTATAAACTGCTTTCCAACTCACTCTTAAGCTTCTCTTCTTCAATTGAACTCTATACTATATATTTTGAATATCTCAAAATTCTGACCTGATGCCTAATGAAATAAGCTACACATCTCCAGCACATGACCTTCCCTATCCCCAATAGGGTAAGACCCGTCTTCTCTGGGGTATTCACAGTACTATTCGCCTCATGTTACTGTCTAGTTAATCATTCACATGTTTCCTCCTCATGGGGATTGTGAGCTTTTTGAGGGTAGGGACCTTGTCTTAATTTCCCTCATATTTTAAGATATCTGTAAGATAGTAAGTTCTTAGTAAATGATAAGTGAATAAATTCTTCTTTAGTACTATTTGATTTATGGAAATAATTATCTCTTCATTCATTTGTAGTGCATGCTTACCTTTATAAAAGGGATTCCCAAATCCTTATCTCCATACCTTGCTTATGCTAGTACCCCATTTAACCTCCAGCCCCTGTAGAAAACAAGCCTCCCACCCAACACACACACACACACAGAGCACAATGAATCTATGGGTAGTTTCTCTTGCGAGCTTCTACTTACGAGCCTTTTGGAACATCATATTGTTTTTCAGGCATGTGAACCTGTTTATTGCCAAGGGATTCCTCTATGTCATTTGAAATATTCCTTGGCTATGAAGATCTGCATATTGCTTTGTATCTGTAGATGTATAATTTCAGTCTGTTTTCAGAGATGTAGTACTTCTTGTTTCCTACGGTTTCAGTGAATTACAGTCACAGCAGACTTAAAATATCCTTATGGCTTGAGTTGTAACACTAGTAGCTGCCTAATTCTTTGTGAACATTTAATCCATGATTACTATTTCTTCACTCCCCCAACAGTTTTATCAGCACATAATTTGCATATCATATAATCGAATAGTTCTACCGTTGAATCCTAACAAGAGGAATTGTACAATCACCACCACATCTATCTTAGCGCATCCCCTCCCCACTGGTTGAGCTGCCTGCATGCACAAGTATTACTATTTCAAAGCACATGAAAGCCTCCGTGCAATCTAACAGGTAGTCAAGCAAATTCAGTATTACGAAAATTGCTAGATCGTGGTTCTTTAGGTTTTTATATTTTATTAATCAGGACAATACTTTTTAAAAGGAGGGGGTGGACATGATCCTACTAAGAGAACAATTTTGTCACTATTATTTCATAAGAGAAAAGACAATTTAATACCAGAAAAAAACAGGAAGATATAATCACAATGTAAGACTCTACCCTTCCGGTTGTATAAATTGAGCTTTACTACATGTCTGTATATTATACATATTTTTCTCATTTTGCCATGTATAATGAAACTTTTGTTGTAATTGTTGGGTTTTAAATAATGATATTCAACTCACTGACTGCATGGTAAACTCTTAGTCATGAGTCCAAACTGAGCCGCCGTCTGGCCTTTGAGAAGTACTGCTCCAGAGTTAGCTTACTGGGATGCTCTGCATTGTAAAGGTCTTACCATCACCCTTACGTTTTACCTAGTATGCGGGAGATTGTGTTTTCAAAGATGGCCACCCCAGTATCTCCTGTCTCCATGTTCTTATCATGTAGTCTTGATGAACGGTGCGGATCTCTATTCTCTCTCCTTGAATCTGGGCAGGCCCGGGACTACAAGAAGTGCTAATGCGGGGTTTTCAGAGCAAATCACACAGAAGGATGCAGTTTCCACCTAGTTCCCAGGAGACACTCCCTCTTGGATACCAATCACCACGACACGTGGAAGGCAAGACAGCCTGTGGAGAAGCCCGCTTGCAAAAAAATGGAGGCTCCAGCCCACAGCCCTCACTGCGCTGCCAGCTAGTAGGCACGACC
The DNA here is from genome assembly GCF_050624435.1 of Tenrec ecaudatus. NCBI lineage: Eukaryota > Metazoa > Chordata > Mammalia > Afrosoricida > Tenrecidae > Tenrec > Tenrec ecaudatus. The sequence continues at coordinate 186,310,843 of NC_134530.1, read as the reverse complement.
AGCCGACCAGCCATCTGAACAATGAGTCTCATGGAAGTGGATCTTCCTGTCAAGCCATCCCAGCTAATATGTATGGAGCCTAGACAAGCCTCCTGTGTCGAGCCCTGTTGAAACTTCAGATTGTTGTGCTAAATAAATGATTGTTGTTGTTTTGAAGGTATTCAGTTTTTATCTTAGTTTGTTATACAGCAAAAAAAAAAAAAAAGGATACGGTTCTCATAGATGCTCCCACTTGGAAGCTAGCCACTATGACATGTGAATGGCAAAACAGTCCCAGGAAAGGCACGCATGGAAAGGAAGCTAAACTGTATGGCATTTGACTTTGAAACGAGGTGGTAGGCAGAAGCTGGAGGGCCGTGAGAGCTTGCAGAGTGCAAGTAGACTATTAGCGGAAGACAAGGTGCTCTCTAGTCAAGGTGCCCTCATGGCAACTCCATGTGACAAGACAGACGTGCTCCGTTGAATTTTCTAGGCTGTGGTTGCTACAAGAGTAGATCACCAGGTCTTTACTCCTCTAGGTGTAGCTGGAGCAAGGGACGCTTGATATGTGGTGGTGGTAAGAGTGAGCTCAGCAATCCTGCTAAGGATATTTCCAAATAGAGTGCTCAAGCACTCAAAAGGAACATTTACACTTTCAAATAAAAGTTAAATATCAAGGAGCCAATACATGCTACATTTGAAGTTGCTTTCCATCCCTAGTATTTCTAGATGGCAAAAAATTCTCAAACTAAGTAATGGTTGCTGGGGTATGGGTGGGGATTGAACATAGTGTGGGATTGAAGGAGCCCTGGTGGTATAATGGCTGTGAGGTGGGGCTGCAATCTGAAAGGTAAGCATGTTGAAACCACCAACTGCTTTGCAGGAGAAAGATGGGGCTTTCTACTCCTGTAAACATTTATAGTCTCAGAAACCCACAAGAGCGAGCTACCTCTTCTGCAGGGTCACTTTGAATCGGCACCAATTCATTGGCTGTGCGTTTGGTTTTGGTTTGAGTGTGGTATTGTAAAGTGATTTGTTAAGATGTCAGAAGTATCCAAAAATAGCTATCATCTTTCAGACTGTAGCTGGACTTCCTGGGTTCAGTGAGGGAGATGGCCCCCAGCTGCTCTAGGCAGTCATTATCACAATTGATTAATGCAAATGAAGCCAGAAATCTCTCTCCCCAGGAACCATCTGATTTGTTCTGTCTGAGTCCTATGGCCACACGTAAGTGAATTACAATGTGAAGGGAAAGGAGAACTATGATTAACAGAAGTCCACCTCAGTCAGACATGTTAGTCTAGTATCAGAAGGTGGGGGTGGGAGAAAATACAGTAGGGAGTCCCTAACTTGCAACTCCCCCAAACTACCAAAGTCTATTTTCTCTGGCTTTAAAAAGATGATGAATCATATCATTGGCTGCACACCTCCATGATAGGATCGCTGAGGACAAATGGGTGCATAAGCAAATGTGGCAAAGAAAGCTGATGGTACCCGGGTATCACAAGAGATAGTGTCTGGGGTCTTAAAGGCTTGAAGATGAACAAGCGGCCATCTAGCTCAGAAGCAACAAAGCCCACATGGAAGAATCACACCAGCCTGTGTGATCACAAGGTGTCAAAGGGATCAGGTATAAGGCATCATCATAAAAAAAAAATCTTAACACAGTGAATGAAGGGGGAAGTGCAGAGTAGAGACCCAAAGCCCATTTTTTTGGCCACTGGAGATCCCCTCACACAGGGTATAGGGGAGGAGATGAGTCAGTCAGGGTGCGATGTAGCACCTATGAAGAATACAGCTTTCCCCAGTTCCTAAATGCTTCCTCCCCACCCCCACCCCCAACTACCATGATCCGAATTCTACCTTGCAAGTCTGCATACAGCAGAGGTTGTACAGAGGATAGAGCAGAGGTTGTGCATATAGGAGCTGGAGGCACAGGGAATCCAGGGTGGATGATACCTTCAGGACCAGGGGTGTGAAGGGCGATACTGGGAGAGTAGAGGGTGAGTGGGTTGGAAAGGGGGAACCGATTACAAGGATCTACATGTGACCTCCTCCCTGGGGGATGGACAACAGAAAAGAGGGTGACGGGAGATGCCGGATAGGGCAAGATATGACAAAATAATAATTTATAAATTATCAAGGGCTCATGAGGGAGAGGAGAGCGGGGAGGGAGGGGAAAAAAGAGGACCTGATGCAAAAGGGCTTAAGTGGAGAGCAAATGCTTTGAAAATGATGAGGGCAAAGAATGTATAGATGTGCTTTATACAATTGATGTATGTATATGTATGGATTGTGATAAGAGTTGTATGAGCCCCTAATAAAATGTTTAAAAAAAAAGAAAATGATGATGGCAACATAAGTACAATTGTGTTTGATACAATTGCTGTGTGGATTGTTATAAGAGCTGTAAGAGCCTCTAATAAAATGATTTATTAATAAAAAGATGATGAGATATAAGCTCATTATTGCCTTTTTAGAACCCCATGGGAAAGGTAATAAGGTAGAGAAATTGGATGTTCTATTTCAGCTATATGTTTATCTCTAGTTTTCAGAACTATCGTTAATCTAGAACTATGAATTTTGTCCATGTTTTCTTTTTTCCCCCCATAAATTTTACTAAAAGCTATGGAGATTCCAAACTTTGCCAGTTAAAATTGCTGGCATCCTACCAGTGAAGTCTAGGTAAACCAGATGAGCCTGAAGGGACAACAGTAGCATGGGAATGAAGAAGAACCATTTGAGCATCACTCAAAATGATCTGAGGCAGTGCAGCTGAGAGGAGAGCCAAACTCAATGTTGAGAGAAGTCCGTGTCAAGGCAATCAGGTTAGTTAGGGTGAAAATGAGAACGGGGACGGGCAGCGAGCTTAGTAATTGGAACAGATAAGTAGGGCAGGATGAGGAAGAGTAAGGAATGGGCTGCTCAGGAGAGAAGGTTTACAACTTTTCCTCTTTTTTGTACTATGTATTTTATTATATGCAGATGCCAGTGTATATAAAACAACCCTTGTGAAATAGAAATTCATAAAAATTCAGAGAGGTAGATGTTAAGGACTGACAAAAGAAATTTGTATAGTATGGCACATGTAACTGTGAAGATAAGCTTTTGTACAAGCTTCAAATTCAGCTCTCCTTGAATATTCACTGGTTCATGAGAAGTGGCTTAGGAAACCTTTCAAAGATTCATCTTCCTACAAAAATGAACAGACTTTCCGGGGTCTAAAGGGATTTGTACTTGAAGACACTCCAGTCAGCAAGGGGTCATGTTGGGCATTCTGCAGACAAAACTGTTTCAAATCTGCAGCTGCCTGGGAAACTTTCACACGGTTGAGCCCGGCCTCCAGCCGGAGCTGCTGAACCACTTTCTTCATGGCGGCGACACTGGAAGAGCCAGACATAGCGAGCAACAGGGCACGGAGACGTTCGTTCCTCGGTCGTCGGCTCGGCGGGTGAGTTGGCCCACAACTTTTACTTTCAAACATGATCCCTAGCATTTATGGTAGTGGTGGGGCTGGCAATTTAAAAGAGCCACACCAAGCTATACCCTATTTATTCTCATTAATGTAAAGAAAATATTTGGGGGGTGGTGGTGAGATGGGGGTACCAACAATGGTTGCTGCAATTAGGGACAGCTCTACTCAAACAAGAATTATAACTTTGATTTGTCAAAAGACTCATTGATACACAGTGATGGAGAAGGTTGATGATAGACTTAGAAGCCTTGCGGCTGTTACATTATTTTTGGTGTCCTGGGGAAAAGACTGTATGGATACCCTTGACCAGGGTGGCACAGGAATGAGAGAATATCTCATTGTCATAAAATAACGGCTTTGAAAGTAAACTACACATTAATGAGTAATGTTCACGTGTTTAATGACACTGTATTTAAATTTTAGTGAGAATTGGAAACAAAAATGTGTATCAGGCATCATGGAATGGGGTATTATTTTTCCTTTTGTAAAGATTAGGCAGCATTGTTATTTCCAATTAAGGTTCAAAAGTCAGTTACCGTAGGAATTTGAGAGGGGAATATGAGTAAGAAATGCTGAAAAAGAAGCCAAAGAAACAAGTGAAAAAGGATGAATGAAAATGAATCATGAAACAAGACAACATTGAAAAAGGTTAGGTTCTTTCTCCAACTGGATAGATTGGAGAAAGAAAAGTAGAGTATATTAAAAATGCATAGAAAGAGGTTCTGTCCAGATAAGCAACATCTTTGACCATGTCAGTTAACATATCACACTAAAAACAACAGTTAAAACAGTTGTGAGTATAGACACCGCTTGAGTATTAAGAAACTCATACTTCCTTGGAATTGAATTACTGCTCTTCTTCTGGATTGGGAGTGAGGGTAACATAAGTAGCCAATCAGAAGGAAAGCTTGTTGGTCAGAAACCAATGGGAACTAGGCAAGGGCATGTGTGAATGATCAGTTGGCAGCACTGTCCCTGGCAAACAGTCATAGAGCTGGGTGTTTGGTCTTTGTGATTTTCGAGAGTTTTCATCTTGGCCTCAATTTTGGACCAACTTAATCTTGGAAGAAGACATCACTGGTCTTGGTATCTTGGAGAGGAACTTGATTTGAGGGTGATGTTGTAATGATAAGTAGGGATAGCACGTTTTGAAGATGTTAGGGACCTGAAGGACTATTTGGGGGGCAGATGAAATATTTTGGAGATGTATCATTTTGAATTATATTCGGCTCACCCCACCCCTCTCTGTTTCACGCTAGAACCATAATCTGTAAATCAAACTAGTGTAAAACAAGGGGTGAAATGAGTTTGAAATGTCATTGGGGATACCTTGGGAACATTTCAGAGTTTAAGATTAAAGCCAGATACGAGGAGAAATACAATAAATCCTCAGGATCACTACATATATTTGTGCAGACTATGTCTCACTTAAGGGAACTAGTTGAGGGGGATTGGGAGGGCATGAAATTCCACCTCCTACTCATTTGCCAAATGCTGTACACAGTACATAGGAAAGGAGACTTATCTCTGAATTCATTTAAGATAGTCCTTTCTTTTATTATTAGGTTACTCACCCTCACTCCCTTCTTAACTGGTGTGACTCAACTTTGGCCTTTTTTGTTATTTTCCATGTTGGACTTTGGAGGGGGCTGAGAAGAGGGTAAAGGTGGGCATGGGTGGGTTGGAAAAGTAGAAGGAAATTTCAAAATGATTTGTATCCATTCAGAACCAGGAATTTAATATTTAGCCTTGCTCCTGGCCCCTCAAGGAATTTATCATATATTTGTGGAGAGCCTATTATCTCTCACATAATGCATACCCACCTTTAAAGAAAGTTGGTATTTAGCTCGGGCTTCTGGGAGACTCACTCTCCAATGGGGAAGGCAAATACATTAGCATATCATGACATAGTGATGCAGGGCTGCTGTTAATGTTTCTTGGCATACTGGTTATGCACTGGCCTGCGAACCACAAGGTCGGCAGTTTGAAACCACCAGTTCCGTGGGAGAAAGAGGAGGCTTTCTTTTCCCATAAAGAGTGACAGTGTTGCAGACCGACAGGGGCAATTCTCTGTCCATAGGATCATCATGAGTCAGAATTGACTTCGTGGAAGTGAATTTGGGAAAAACAAAAACCACAATGTGCAGGTCCAAGAGTGGTACAATGTTAGTTAGTTTGTGGATAAATTAGGTCCTGGTAGGTCTCATTTTAATCTTTTGTATATTAAAACAGGTGAGGTCCCTAAATGGTGCAAATAATTTGTGATCAATTACTAGACTCAAAGTTGATTATTTGAACCCAGCATAACAAGCTGATCCCACTAAGATTACAACTAGTGGGGTATGATTCTACAGTAACATCTAAAATGCCAGGAGTTGGAATGCACTCTATGGCGGTGGATTTCTTCTTCTTTTCCTAAATAGGTTGGTCTGTAGCGGTGCACTCCACACATTCAAAGCGGGACTGGAAAGAGCGGAGGAAACATGAATACGTCTAGTGTGAGCGAAAACAACATTATGTGCGGGAGGCCTGCCGACTACCCAGAAGGAGAGCTGAATTTCCCAATGCTTATCTGTTCAATCATTGCGTTGGGAGGTGAGTGGTTTTCTTAAATCCCACCCCTCCTCTGTCCTCTGAACCTTTCTTCATGTGGAAAGTGACTACCACTCTACCACAATAATAAAGGGTCCAAGGAAATGATGTGCGTGAATGTCATCCACCTGGGTACTTAACTATCCGTGATGTCTATACTACGTTCCTTTACTAACTTTGCTCAGAAAGACAGTGTGGTAAATATTGAGGATACAAAGAGAATAAGACATTCACTAACCTCAAGGATCCCTCTCATGGGGGAGAGAGAGCCCCAAAATAATTCCGATGCAAGGTGGTCAGAAAAACTATAAAGATTTGGACATGAGGCTCTGGTGACAAAGATGAGGGAGAGAGTCTTGCATTGTCTTGCTGGCCAGGCCTGGCACAATCAAAATATCTGCTCCGTGTTCGGGAAGGGCACACTCAGAAAGTAGATGGATGAATCTGATATCAGATCCATCAGTTAGTTTACTTTGTCAATTTTGTCTGCTATTGGTTTTTATATGATCTTCCTCTAGAAAAGATGCCTCACCACCCCAAAGGGGAATTTATTAACGGCTTCACAAACAGAGGCCTCTTAAGCAATGATTACAAATTCAGCTGATATGGCGAGTCATATGCAGATAAAATATCCAAAACCACAATCTAGCAATCAGGGAAGAGTTTCTGAAATCTTGTAAAAGCACATTTATTTGGGAAAATGGTATTTGCTTTAGAATTCTTTTGCAGAGCTGAGAAGAGAATAAAAACCTCAAACAAATACATCTAAGAAGCCTCTTCAGAAAATGAATTTTCTTTCCTTGGGATTTTTAACACACTCACGAGTGGCTATGATCTTTTTAGGCACTAGAAAGCGTTGGCCACCAGGAACTTCACTAGCTATAGATCCTTTATTGTTTCCAAGAGCACTCCACCAGTCAATAGAATGGCAGAAAACATTTGCAGAGTATGTCTTTGCCTGACCTTACACGTAAGAAGTATCCAATAGGTATTTACTGTCTCAGCTTGATTGATACTGGGAAAAGCAGGTACAAAGCTGCCCATAACTCTTGTCATTGGCAGGTATAACTAATTGGATTGTAGTTTAAAAATTCCCTCTAAGGGAAGGAATTAGATCATGATAGAGTTTCAAAGCAAGAAAATGCATATGGCTAGAAAATAATACGTGTATTTTATTCCTTGCTTGGCAAATGGTGTTTTCTCTTATGTTTGGATCTCAGTTAAAAATATTTGGCTTTAAGGGAGATGATAGTACATATGGAGCAATGGTGGTCATTGAAGTGCAGCAAATGGAAAGGTGAGCAGTTCAAATCCACTTGTGTAGATTTAGAAACCTTGTGGAGTAGTTCTGCTCTGGCCTGTCGGATCACTGTGAGTTGTAATGGACCCAATGGCACTGGGTTCTTGTTCTAGTGCATAGAAGGAGCCTGGTGGTTCTGTGGCAAAGTGTTTGAATAGTAACCAAAATAATAGTGGTTTAAATTCACCAGTCACTCCAGGAAAAAAGATTTGAAGCCTTGGAAACCTGATACGGGCAGTTTGGAAGCCATTATGAATTAGAATCATCAACTCAATGACAATGCCATTCCAAAGAAAGGTAACCCAACAAGACGCTCAAACTACAGAGCAATATCATTGATGTTGCCAGTACAATTTTCTCAGGGTCATCCAATGGTCGCAGCAGTATGTTAACAGGGAACCGACAGATGTTCAGGCTGGCTTCTGAAGAGGATGTGGAACAATGGTATCATTGCTAATCTTAGATGCATCTGGGTTCAAAGAAGAAAATTTCAGAAAGACGTTTACTTATGTTTTATTGAATACGTAAAGGCATTTGATTGTGTGGCCCATAATAAACTATGGATAACCTTGAGAAGAATGGGAATTCCATGACACTTCCTTGTGCTCATGAGGAACTTGTATATGAAACAAGAGACAGTTATGCAAACAGAATAAAGGAACCCTGCATGGCTTAAAATCTGGAAAGGTGTGCATCAGTGTTTTACCCACTCACTATAACTGTTCAATCTTTCTGCTGAGCAAATAATCATAGAAGCTGAATTATATAAAGAATGTGGCATCAAGATCAAATGAAGGCTTTTAACAACTGATGTATGAATATGACACAACTTTGCTTGATGAAAGTGAGGAGGAATTGAAGCAGTAACTGATAAAGATCAAGGATTGGAGTCTTCAATACTTCAGTCAATTGGATGACAACTCAATATAAAGAAGATGCAGCTCCTCACAAATGGACCAATAGTTGACATCATAGCAAATGGTGAAAAGGTTGAAGTTCCCAAATGCTCATGGAAGGCACAGTCAAGAGACTAAAAGATGCACTGCATTATGTAAATCTGCTGCATATATTGGAAATATTGAAAAGTATTGAAAAGCAAAGATGTTATGTTGAGGACTAAGGTGTGCCTGCTTCAAGCTATGGTATTTTCCATTGTCTCGTATGCATGTGGAAGCTGGACATTGATTACGGAGGACTGAAGAAGAATCGAAGCATTTGAATAATGGTGCTGGAGAGGAATATTGAAACCACCATGGACTGCTGAAAGGACAAATGGAACTGTCTAGGAAGAAGCATGGCCAGAGTGCTCCTTAAAGGCAAGATGGCTAGACTCCATCTGACATTCTTTGTTGTCAGGAGAGACCAATCCCTGGAGAATGACATCATGCTTGGTATAGTGGAGGGGCAGTGAAAAAGAAGAAGGGCCAAAGCAAGATGGATTGACACCGTGGTTCTAACGATGAGCTCAGGCATAGAAACAACTGCAAGGATGGCACAGGACCACACAGCATTTTGTTTGGTTGTGTATAGGGTTGCTATGAGTTGGAACCCACTTGATGGCACCCAACAACAACAACAGTGGCAATGGATTTGTTCTGTCACATACATGTTGCTGTAGCTTATTGTTGTTAGTTGATACTGAGTCAATTCTGATTAATAGAGAACCAAAATGTTTAGAGTAGAACTGTACTCCATATATCTTCTATAATTTAGGATTAGTAGCTATTAAGATATAATATACATAGCTATGAAGTTTGGCTCACTTAGTGATATTAATGTGCCATTAGGTGGACCAACAAGAGGTCATTGGGACTTTAATATATTTCAAACTCACCTATAAAAGATGCCTCATTGTATGTGTCTTTGAATATGATCCTTGGGACTTCCAGCAAAATGGCAGACTAAGAACACAGGCTATACAGACTCTCCACAACAAAGACACATGACCAAATGAAATAGATACAGATGATAATCCTAGAACACTGACTTTCAGAGGAAATGGAAGAGAAGTGGATTGAGATAGCGAAATGGCCTGAGTGCTGGCAGACTAGAAGATGCTGAACAAAAGCGACGAGAGGACACATCAGTGCATTGCCAGTTGGTCTGAAGCTATCCTGAGAACACAAATATACATTGATGAATGGTGATGAGAAAATTGAGATCCTCCCATGTTACTTATACCCTCTTGGTGACCAGAGAAGTGGTCAGCACTCCCTCTCACTCACCCAGTGGCTGGTGACATTCCCCACATCTTCCTGAAGTCAGAGCCAAGCCCTCATAGACTTGGTTTCGGGTACACCATCCTGAGTCAGAAGTCATGTGAACTCCACCTCATCTGACCACCATAATTTACAGTGCCAGCCTCTAGACCCTCATGGGTAGACAAGAACTTCTTTTATAATACCTACCCTTTCAGCTGTCTACTAGGCCCCCAAAGAATTCCTTCTGAGAACATGCGCCCTGACCTCAGTCACGTTCTGAGCCAGGACCAACTACTTTTGAATCAAGTGCCCTGACTCCAGAAACACCTAGGAACTCCACTTAGGACTGGACACTCAAGTTCCTTCCCCTCAGACCCTATTTCGTGAGCAGCTTGGCTGGCAGAGGGTGCCAACTCCTACTGGGCACCTGCCCTCCACAGTCTTTTCTTTTTGTCCCTTTCTAGGTCCTGTTCTTGCTCCTGTTTGTGTGTTTTCCCTTTCCCTGGTTTTTATCAATTCTTTCTCTGATTTTCTTTCTCTTTTCCCCTCTCATTTCTTTCTTTTTTCTCTCTCTCCTATTATCTTTTCTTCCTTCCTCCCTAGTTTTGCTTTTTCACTTTTTCTATTCTTTTTTTCTTCCCTGATGTTTGTCTCCCTTTTCCTTTTTAGTTATTAAATTATTTTTTCTTGCTATTGTTTGCCTGCTTTCTCCCAGCCTTTTTTGCTGTTGTTTCCTTTTGTATTATTTTTTTTTCTTTCTTTCCCCCCTTGTCCAATCTAGTGGGAAACAACAATGCCCACATGGTCTGTCCAGCCATATCCATACCTCATGTATCCTCACCCCCTGAGCTGCTACAGAGTCTTGTACCAATTGATCGTTGATAGACAACAGCCAATACTAGACAAATCCACCCCCAGCCATGTACCACAGGCATCAGAGAACTGTGCACATATTCACATTCTCTATAAGTCCCACAGGTGTAAGGGGACAGATGATGAGTGCTAAAAACACACCAACATTCATCAATCAAATACTAATACCACAATATCTTGTGACAAACTGTAAAATTTCAGTTCATAGGAAGAAAAAGATAGAGTGGCTCAAACTAGTCACCAAAACACAGAGCCAGAAGTCTTTATGAGGAATAAAATGTATTAGAATTAACTGATAAGACGTTCAAAAGAATGATATTTAGATAATTTCAATAGGTTTAAAGATCAAGAAAGTTGCAGACAAAACCAAGTAAAACAATTGAGAAGACTTCAGGAATACACTAAAAGAACAAACTCACAAAATAAATGAGAAATTAAAAACCATGCAAAAGTGGTAAACAGAAATACAGAAGATTAATGCTAGATTTCAGAAATTGGTAATATCCTGTAAGGGAAAAGGAGTAGAACTGAATCAATGCAAGACTGAATTGGTGAAATTGAAGACAAATTCTCAATACTAATCTTCTAGGGGAACAATCAGATAAAAGAACAAAAAGTCTGAAGAAAGTTTAAGAATGATGTGGGCTCCATTAAGAGAAGGAACTTCCTTGTGATTGGAATGCCAGAACCAGAAGAGACCAAATAAACAAATAAAACAACACATAAAGACAATCGTTGAAGAGTTGTTAAAAGAAATTTTCCCCACCATCATGAAAGATATGCATTCAAGAAACTGAACAAATCCCAAACAGAATAGACCCCAAAAGAAAAATCTCCATGTCATATCATAATTGAACTTTCCAAAACCAAAGACAAGGAAATATCCTGAAGGAAGCCCAGGAAAAATGAAAAATAAGCCACAAAGGAGAACCAAAAAACTACGCTCTGATTTCTCAGCAGAAGCCATGAAAGCAAGAAGGCAACCAAAAATCACATAATCAGCAAAACTGTCCCTCAAATATGATGGTGAAATTAGGACAATTGTGAATAAATAGAAACTAAAGGAAGCTGTAAAAACCAGAGAAACTTTGCAGAAATAAGAAAGGGGCCTACTGGGACCAATAGCCAACAACACTAGACAACCTGAGATTAGTGTCCCTGATGACACCATGCAGAAGTCACCCAGCTATGGAAGTATCCAAAGTACAACAAACCTACAGGACTGAAAGTAAAGACCCCAAAATATCAATTTGTTATAAAGACAATTACACTGTAAGAAGAGGAAATAGTATTGTTACAAATGGAGAAGTCAATCAGATTTCAAGAAAGTGGGTAAAGAGTAAGGCAACATACAATAAGAAAAGAATTGCTAAAAATGGTGGAGGCATAGGAAGACACTGACAAAAGGGGCAAGAGATAAAGGCAGCAAGAGGTTTACACAATTCTGTAATAATGCTGATCATGGACAGAAACACAGATTGAATGGGTGTGGGAGGGAGAGCAAGAACATACTTTCAAATTTTTAAATGTTTGGCAGAGGATACTTGTATAGGAGTATTTACTATATCCATATATCCGTGAATGTGGTGGAGCATACAGGGGGCAAAGATATGAAAACTTCTTAGACAAAATGAACCACCTTGGGAGAATGAGTCACTGGACCTAAGGGATCAGAACCATAGTCTCAGGGGACACTATGGTAATTAACAAAGTTCAATATCCTACTTGCTGAGTAGCAACAGAGTGGCAAACGCTGTAAAAAGACATCTAAGGTGCAGCAATTGTTCTCTCTGTCCAAATAAAAACACTCAACTTATAGCCATTGAGTTTGACTTAAAGCCACCCTAACGGGTAGGGTAGAACTGCCCCTGTAGGTTTCCAGGCTGTAAAGCAGAAAGCCTCATGTTTAGTCCATGTAGTGGCTGGTGGGTTCAAACTACTGGCCTTGCAGGTAGCAGTCCAATGATCTCCTCCCCGAGGAAACACGGGGCATGAAAATCAAAAGCACATGGGAACAATTAGTCCAAAAGAGTATTGGATCACATGTGGTTCAGTTTCCACCACTCTGAGATCCAAAGAATTAGCTGGTGTCTGGCTACTCCTATGAGCCTCTATGAAAGGGACCACCTTGAGAAATCCTGAATAGAGTGGGAAAAGGTGGAACATAACTCCACATCGTAAATGAGACAAGGTTCACTGGTTGAATAAAGACTGGTGGAGCCTCAGAGACTGTGGCCTTTATTCCTCCTTCATGTCTGGAAATGAACTTGCCCCCTGGCTCAATTTTTGGTCAAACAATCAATAGGCTTATTAAGGGAAAATTAACACTCATGAGGTATGAGTGCCTTAGAATAGGCAACCATTTGACACCAACAGACATCAAGAGCCTTTACCCAAGGACAAAGTTCATAGGGGGTAGGAAAGAAAGAAGGATTGGCATAGGAAACACAGGGAGGACATACGATAAATGATGTTACATTAAGGGGATTGCAATGAATGAGATGAAACTAAATGCATATAAATTGTTTAATGTAAAACTGATGATCTGCTCTGGAAATCTTCACACAGTTCACAATAGAAAATTTAAGAAAAAGTCTTATAGTGAATAGATGGCCTTCCTAACAGCCGTCAGTTATTAATCTGTAATCACACTACACTCGGTGCTTAAAATTAGAGAAAGAAGATATTAATGAAATGTTTGAACAATATAAATTATGTCTAAATAAAAAATATGCTTTTCTTTAGGAATTTTGAAGGCGAGCATAAAGAATTCCAGAGTCCTTGACTTGTTGATTCTTTCTGTATCAGGATTTATAGTAGGACAAATGGCCCAAGAGTTTCCAACGGTACTGTATATACAATTTAGAGACTCGATTAATAATGGTACTGTATGTACAACACTTTAGAGACTCAGAGGACAAAGACTCAAAGCAGACCCATTCATACTCACACTTCTGAGTGCAGGCTTTTTAATGTAAATATTTATTTTAAAATATCATTTGCTATGTACTATATAGAGAAACCATCTAATGAAAGAGAAATATAATGGAGGAATGCCTAAGGTAAAACACTAATTTGGAAGTGAGGTAAATTTGATTTCATTCTTGGGTTCTTCTTCATCTGCCTTTGAGTACTTGTTCTTTCTTTTCAACCCCACCCCTCCCCAGCCCCTAAGACAAACTCAATTACTGACTCCTCCCCTCCGGTCCCCCTGGGACCTGGGCAGAATTTTGTCATCAAGGGCAGCCGTTATTTTCATGGTGAGGCATGTTCTTTTCTTACTGCAGACAAAATGTACACCCACATCACATAAGATACTATAGATACAAGAAAATTTGTACTTACTTTTAACTCTTGATTTCAAATGTACAGCAATGTAATCAACAACAATTTCCTCCACTCTTTTCTTTATTAAAAAAAGAAAGTGCTTTATTTACCTATGACAGGGACTGACAAATTTTTGAGACAGAAGACCCAGTCCTGTCCCTCACACAATTTAAAACTCATTTAGGAGCCATAAATATAATTTTAAAAACAAATGAAATCACCATTATCTGAATAATATCCTTTAAATGAAGCCATAACAGCATCATGTTCATTTTCGGTTTTACTGCAGAGCCACATATATCTATCAAGGAGCCCCATATGCTGTGAGAACCGCAGTTGGTTGGCCCTTGACCTTTGATTATATATATATTTTTTCCTGAAGTGTTACCATTTATTGTAACCAACAGTTTTAAATTTTAAATATATTCCTTTTTGAGTGCTTCATACTTATTAATTTATGAACTTTTCAGTTAATTCATTCCACTACAGCTCAATGATGTCTGTTATGCCCATTTTACAGATGAGGAAATCAAGGCACCATGAAGTAAAGAAGCTTACACAATCAATTAAACACAAATACACTAATTAGGAAGGACTATTCAAAGAGTTTCTATTGTTGTGTTTTCATTCTCTGTGTGCATCCTTGATGGTTTGTGTCCTATAGACGTAGTATGGACTCTTAGCTACGCATTCATTTTCTCTCCACAACCACTAAAAGATTTTTACATCCTAAGATGGTGCAGCAGGTTAAGTGTTTGTCAACCAAAAGGTAGCCAAAGTGAGCCCACCAGCTGCTTCCATCCAGGTGGGCCGCTTTAGAAAGCCCAGCGACACATTTAGGTCTCCAGTCTGATACTATAAATGTGAACCTCAAATACATGGCTACAGTGACTATACTGGGATGCCCTTGCTCATTTTTAAAGGTTGTGAACCTGACCTACACAACTCAGCCTTTTCCCTTGAGTCAATTGGACCTTGTTTGTGTGTAGAGGTGAGATTCTGTGTGTGACTTTATCATCTGGATACTGATAATCAATGGTACTGATTAACACTCATATTTACAATCCAGGTGGAGTGTTTCTGAAGAAACCCTGGTTGACATTCATGGAAGATGCTATTTGGTGAACCTAATATATTTTGAGCCCTTAAATGTAAAATGACTAAAATCACAGCAATATTGTTGTATATAGGTTATATGCTAATTGTTTGAAATACACTTCTGAAAAAACCCAGCTGAATTGTCTTGATTATTAAAGTGCAGTCTGCATTCAAAAAAAAAAGAAAGCCCAGTGAGCGGCAATTTTATTCTAGTCCAAGAGGGCTGCTAGGAGTCAGAATGTAGAGTACATAATACTCTGATATAGAGTATGGAAAATATAAAAATATGTAATCCTAGATAAGTATAAGCATTGTCATTTTTAAAAATAAAGGAAAGAGTGAAGGAAAATTGTTATGAATTACATTGCTGTGCATTAGAATTCAAGATTTAATAAAAAAACAAGTAGAGATTTTCTTATATCTATATTATTCTTTATCTGCTTGCGTTTATTCCATGACTTGGCAGCAATAGATTTTGTGTGTTGTTGGGTGGAGGGAAGCAATGATGTTTGGGAAATTATAATCATAGGTGCGTGGGTCTTGCAGTTCCCCCACAATGCACATGAAAATGGGTCCATAACAGCGTAATATTAAATAACCAAACGATTTTGGTGAGCGACTAAGATAGGCTTGGGTAGCATCAATGGAAGAAAGCACTTTGGAAAGCACGGGTGATCTCCTCTGAGCAATGTGCGCACAGCCGAACGCGCACAGTTTTCGGAACAGCAGAGGCGCACACTGGCGGCCGGTCTCAAGGCTAGATGGAGATTTACTCCGAGATCGCCAGGAAGACCCTGATAGAAATTCTCTTTAGTTTCAGACTGGAATGTTCTCAAATTTGTATTGATTTGCATAAGCATACCATCATGCTAATTTTCAATACTGAAATGGCAGCAGACTAACTTTTTTCTTTTGTTACTTTAGGTGCACAAGCTCATCTTCCCTTTTCTAAACACATCGAGTTATTCTCTTTACTGCTATTTTTACCCTATTATAATATTTGTGGCTGCTTTGGACGTGGACTTTTTTATACTTAAGAACGTGTTTTGGCAGGTAAGAATGCGTTTCAAAACAATTCTTGCTGATTCATGTTTATGGAGAGTGTGAGCCTATGCAGAAAATATTACACAAATTTCACATCTTTAGATGCGTACCCACCTGTCTACATCGCCTCACTGCCATTGAGTCAATGCTGACTCCTAGCGACTCTGTATGACAGCACCGCTAATAAAGAAAACGGAGGGGGGAGGGGAACCCACGTGTCCTGAGTGCCTACTGTGCCTAGACATCGAGCAAATACTATCTGTGCTTTCTTTACATTTGAGCAGACTGATACCCAGAAGTCACAAGGCTCGCAAATGGCAGGACTTGGGTTCTAGTCCCACAAAAGACTTCATCTCCACCCTATAGGTTTCCCTCAGCTTAAACTGCTAAGATTGATTTGTGCCATTTCTCTTTTCTTAATTACATTAGCCAGACAATTTGATTGTTTTTTCTTTAACTAGAATTTTGCTTTCTTTTCTTTTGTCTCTTGGTGTGTTTAGAGCGTCTTCGAGGGCGTGGGGCCAGGCAGGGTTCCCTCCTGTTGTGCATAGGGTCACTGTGAATTGGGGACATCTGACGACAACAAATAAATATTTTGTTGATTGGTTTCCAGGTGGTTTTTGTTCTGTTCTGTTTTGTGAATTTTAGGGTTTAAATCTCCCTACACTTTTGCTACATCCCACATTTTTAGTGTTTCTAAACCATAAAACCAAACTCCATGCCATTGAGTCAGAGCTGACCCATGGTGAGCCCCAGTGGACTTCTAACACCAACTGTTCACGGGAGTGGAAAGCCCAGTCTTTCTCCCCAGAAGCGGCTACTGGCTTTAAACTGCCGACTGAGCAGATCGCAGCCCACTGAGTAACTGCTGCCCCATGAGGGCACCTTTTAGTGTTTCTACTGCCGTCTAATTCAAATTTAGAAGTTGCTTTAAAAGCACCAAATGATAGTTTTAATATTTTGCTATTACATTGTTAACGAGTTGGGCTGCGATCAGCAAGGTCAGGAGATCGAAACCACCAATTGCTTCACGGGAGACAGACTGGGCTTTCTACTCCGGTAAACAGCGACAATCTTGGAAACTCACAGGGCAGCTTTACCCTGCCCTTTGAGGGTCTCTGAGTTGGCATCAACTCGATGGTAGTGAGTTTGACTGAGATGTTTTGTGGTCAGAGAATATCAAGTTTGTATATCAACTTTTTGTCGTTTGTGAAGATTTGTTTGTGGCCCTAGAACAAGAGACATTTCCCCAATGTTCTATGCTTACGTTATAACTATAGTCTCCCGCTGTTGAGTGTAGGAGTATGAATTTGTTCAGTAGAACATGCTTGTTAGTTGTGAAGTTCAGCCTCCTATATCCTTGCAATTATGTTTTTCAGCTCAATCTGAAAAGCTTCCACTGTAACTTGGAAGTTATAATTTACTCCTTGCAATTCTGTCAGTTCTTACTTTATATAAATAGAAGCCATTGTTAAGTTTCTAAAAGTGGTTTTATTTTTCCAGTTATCTGATTTTTAAATTTTTTCGGTATTTTAAACACTGTGCTGAAAATATATCCAACAAAACACAAAACAATCCAATAATTTCTACATGTACAATTCAGGGACATTAATTACATTCTTCAAGTTGTGTAACCATTCCTGCTATCTTGTCCCAACTTATTCTACCACCTGAAATGAAGTATTAATTTATCCCAACTAATGCTTTTTGCCTTAAAGGTAATTTTACTTGGCATTCACATAGCTACAGGGGAACGCTGATGACACAGTGGTTAAGCACTAAAAGATCAGTAGTTGCAACCCAGCAGCCCTCAATGGGAGAAACAGAGGGCAGCGTGATTTCCAAAGGCTCTGCTCTTTTAGACACAGTGTGAGGTACTGCTGCTTTTTCTTTTACGGTTGCTATGAGTCCCAATCAATTGGACAACAACAGATTTAGGGTTTTGTTGTCTTGTTTATGATACTTATACTTTTGTTTACTGTACCTATTTCTTGTGGTTAGTATTATCTTGCTCTAATTTTTCTATAATTTCGAGATATTGGTGTCCCTGTGTTTAACTAAAACTAAACCTTTTACTGTACAGTCAAGGATACCCGCTATGAATAAAGAAAAAGATCTTGGGGGGCGGGGGAGAACAGAAAAGAAAAGACCAAAATGGGTGTCAGAAGACACTTTGAAACTTGTTCTTGAACACAGAGTAGCTAAAGCAAATGGAGGAATAATGAAATGGAGGAACTGACCAGAAGATTTCAAAGGATGGCCTGAGAAAACAAAGCAAGCATTGTAAGAAAATATGCCAGGACCTGGAGTTCCAAGGAAGAACACAGTGTTACTCAAGCTGGAAGAACTGAAGGGGGAAAACGCATTGAGTTGCAATATCTAAAGATTCAATAGCTGACA
Organism: Tenrec ecaudatus; assembly: GCF_050624435.1. NCBI lineage: Eukaryota > Metazoa > Chordata > Mammalia > Afrosoricida > Tenrecidae > Tenrec > Tenrec ecaudatus. The sequence goes on along the minus strand of NC_134530.1, from coordinate 186,292,554 downwards.
AACCAAGTGATAGAGGAAGCATCAAAAGGAGGGAGGAGGAATATACAGTCACGAGACCAAAAATAATTGGTTGACTCTCAACCATTTCGGGAAGTAGCATATTACCAAGAACTGATGGTACTGAACAAAGAAGACCCAGAGGCATGGGCTTGGGTGGCGGTGGGTAGTGGTGGCGAGGGAAGGGTTCCAGAAATCGTGGGAATGTGAATTGAGATGTCCAACAACAGACACAATGCTGGAATTGGCATTGTCTGGCCAAGTGCCTGGAGGAGATCCATATTCATTCCCCTTCCAAAGGTGACCCAACAGAATGTGGAAATTACTGAACAATATCGTTAACATCATATTCAAATTAAATGTTACTGAAGATAATAAGAAACGGCTGCAGTAATACATTGAACTGCTAAAAATTCAGGACCGGTCAGAGGAGGTCATACAATGAGGGATATCATTGCTGATGCAAGATGGAGCCATACTATTCACTCTTTAGATATTTTCTATACTTTGTTTTTTACCCCTGGGATTTCCATTAGTTGTATGGTAGTTTTCTTATCATATTTTTATGTCTTATTTTTCTCCATTTTTTGTCATCGGTAAATGTATACCAAGTGTTTATTGCAATGACTTAACACATATTATGTGTTCAAGAATCATTAACTTTATGCTGTTTCTCTATTTTTTACAAGTTATTTTATTTTTTAATCACTTTATTGGGGACTCATATAACATATATCCATCCATGGGTCAAGCACATTTGTACACTGTTGCCATCATTTTCAAAACATTTTCCTTCTACTTAAGCCCTTGGTATCAGCTCATTTCCCGCCCCCCCTCCCTCATGAACCCTTGATAATTTATAAATTAGTATTTTTTTCATGTCTTAAACTAACCGATGTCTCCCTTCACCCACTCTTCTGTTGTCTGTCCCTCTGGCAGGGGGTTATATGTAGATCATTGTCACCAGTTCACCCCTTCTCCCCCATCTTCTCCTTGCCCTCCTGGTATTGCTACTCTCAGTATTGGTTCTGAGAGATTTGTCTGTCCTGGATTTCTTGTGTTTCCACCTATTATCTGTATCTGTTTACATGCTCTGGTCTAGCCGGATTTGTAAGGTAGAATTGGGGTCATGATAGTGGGGGGGGGGAACACGCGAAGGAAGCATTAAAGAACTAGAGGAATGTATGTTTCTTTAAAAAAAATCATTTTATGGAGGGTTTGTACAACTCTATCACAATCCATACATACATACATCGTGTCAAGTACATTTGTAGCCATCATCATTTTAAAAACATTTTCTTTCTACTTGAGCCCTTGATATCAGCTCCTCCCTCCCTCCCTCTCTTCCTCATTAATTCTTGATAATTTGTAAATAATTTTAAATTATTTTTCATGTCTTACACTGACAGATGTATCCCTTCACCTACTTTTCTGTTGTCCATCCCCCTGGGAGGGGGTTATATGCAGATCATTGAGATTGGTTCTCCCTATCTCCCCCACCTTCTCCTTACCCTCCTGGTATAGCTACTCTCAATATTGATCCTGGGGGGTTTATCTGTCCTGGATTCCCTGTTTTTCCAGCTCTCATTGTACCAGCGTACATGGTCGGGTCTAGCCAGATTTGTAAGGTAGAATTGGGGTCATGTTAATGGGGGGAGGAAACATTAAGGAACCAGAGGAAAGTTGTATGTTTCATCATTGCTACACTGCACCCTGACCGGCACATCCTTCCCAAGACCCTTCTGTAAGGGGATGTCCAATTGTCTACAGATGGACTTTGGGTCTCCAGTCTGTACTCCTCCTCATTCACAATGATATGATTTTTTGTTCTGGGTCTTTGATACCTGATACTTATCCTATCTATATCTCATTACTACACAGGCTGGTGTGCTTCTTCCATGTGGACTTTGTTACTTCTGAGTTAGATAGCTGCTTGTTTATCTTCAATCCTTTAAGACCCCCAGATGCTATATCTTTTGATAGCCAGGCACAATCAGCTTTTTACACCCCATTTGCTTATGTCCCCATTTTGTCTTCCGGGATCTTCCTGAGGTGAACATCACAGAATGCCAGGTTATTAGGAGAAAGTGTTCTTGCATTGAGGGAGTACTTGAGTAGAGGCCCAATGTCTGTCTGCTACCTCAATACTAAACCTATAAATATTTGTACATAGATCTATTTCCTCACTGTCATGTATCAATATATTTACATATGTACATGCCTGTATTTAGTTCTCTATAAATGCCCTTTGCCTCTTAGCTCTTTCCTCTATTTCCTTTGACTTTCCTCTTGTCCCACTATCACACTCAGCCTTTGGTTGGGTTTCAGTAATTCCTCTCGGTTACATTGCACTTGATCAAGCCCTGCCAGGCCTCCTATACCCTCCACACCATCGATTTTGGATCACTTGTTGTTCCTTTGTCCCTGAGTTTGTTCACACACATGCTTCCTTTCCCCTGCCTCCCCCTCTCCCCTGTCCCCCCGTGGAACCATAGGTCCTATTGTTTTCGCATCCAGATTTTTTATCCACCTATCTTATCTAGATAGACCTTCAGAGATAAGAATATGCACAAAACACAAGACAGAGCAAAACAAAGCAAAAACAAAACAACGAAAAAACTAACAAAAAGTCAATGGGGGGCAGGGGGAGAAAGAAAAGCTTACAAATAGTTCAAGGTCTGTTTGTTGACCTTTAGGGGTGTTTTCCAGTCAAGTTTGATGGGGTACCACCCTCTGGACCCAAAGTCTATTTTGGTATTCCTTGGGGACTTAATTGCTTTACTCCCCTTGCAAACCCTTAGCGTTTCGCCCCAGTGTGGTGGGGTCAGAGTGGGTACAATTCCTGCACTGTGCCTCCAGTGTTGTCCCTTGAAGTGCTATGGGTCAGTGAGGGATGTCGTGTCTTGTGGTGGGGCTGGTCCTATGATCTTCTCTGTGCATTAGCTGCTTTGAGCAGGAATATCGTCCTTGAAGCTTGGTGGCCCAGGATGTGTTCCATTCTCTCTCCTTCCCTTATTACTCCACTTTTAGTTTTTGTTTTACATTACTAAAAATACTATCTTAAATAATTTCCTCAAATTTAGCTTCTCATTCATTACTTGTTCTTTAGAAAATGTCTAATTGCTTTAGAAATGTCTAATATTTTGTTTAAGGGTCCTGGTGATGCAATGATTAGCCACCTGACTGCTGACTGAAAGACTGGTAGTCTTGCAGCGCCCCACGAGTCGCTCTGTGGGAGCAAGACGGGGAAGTCTTCTGCACAAATAGACAGCCTTGGAAACGCTAACAGGCAGTTCCATTCTGGTTTAGAGGGTAGCTCTGAGTGGGCAAAGGGTTTAGTCCATCCATTTAAATTTTTTAATTTTATTTTTCTAATATATATACTTGAAGGTGTAAATTTCCATCTAAACACAGCTTTAACTCTATTACTCAAATTTTTGGTCCAATTTTCTTTATTACTCGTAAAAAACATTAAAAAAAACAATAAGAAAATGCTAAAAATACATCATCTACCCAGACTTACTCAGTTGTAGTTGGGTGCCATTGAATCGGCTCCAGCCTGAAGCAATCCTATGTACAAAGTGTATGCTCAACCCTACGTCCAAGAGAACAGCACACTGCCCCTCCTCGCTCTCTCTGATGTTGGAGGCCATTGCCGCAGTCCGTCTTACAGAGGGGCTTCCTTTTTCAGAGGCACTTCTCCAGGGGCGGATTGCTTCTGGCTAGATGTCCAAAGTGTGTGGGATGAACTTTCACCAGGCCTGTTTCTAAGGGACATTCTGATTGTACGTCTTAGGACATAGATTTGTTTGTTATTCTGGCATTCCATGGTATGTTTCATATTCTTCCCCAGTACCATAATTCAATGCATCCATCATTTTTCAGTCTTCTCTATTCACTATTCTCTTGCATGCATATTAAGCATTTGAAATGTGCTTAGCTTACAATTTTGTCTTTTAACACTGAAAGAGGGCATGTGCAGTCGACTTGCCCCGTGTTTGATTTAACGGCTGCTTCCATAAGTGTTGATTTGGGATCCAAGTACAATGAAATCCTTGACAACTTCAATTCTTTGATCCGTTTCTCGTGATGTGGCTTATTGGCTCCGTTGTGAGGGCTTTGTTCTCTCTCTGCTGAGGTGTAACCCATTCTGAAGTCTTTCATTTTCATCAGTAAGTGCTTCAAGTTGTCCTTGCTTTCAGCAAGGAAGGCTGTGTCATCTATATTGCAGGCTGTAAATGAGTCTTCCTCTAGTCCTGACTTATTCTTCATGTTGGCCATTTTAGAGGAGTATTTGCTCAGCAAGCTCAGATTAAATAACTATGGTGAAAGAGTACATCCCTGACACACATTTTTCTTATTTAAACAACTCAGTATCCTTTTGTTCTGTTAAAAAAAAAGTCTCTTGTTCTATGTCCAACTTCTGCATGAGCACATTTAAATGTTCTTGAATTCCTTTTCTTCACAGGGCTATCTTTAGTTTGTTACCATCTTTACATTTGACGTTCTTTGTCTAGTCAGTAAAATACAGGGATGAATCTTTTCGGTATTTGCTGCTTTCAGTCAAGTTCCACCTGATTTCAGCAATGGAAAAATACTCTGTCCTCTTCTGAATCCAGCTTGAACTTCAGGCAGTTGTCGTTTGATGTACTGCTGCAACCATTTTTAAATTATCTTCAGCAAACTTTTAGTGCTGGTGATATCCATGATGCTATTACATGATTTTTGCATCCTGTCGGCTCACTTTTCATTGCAATGGGACTGGATGTGGATCTCGTCCAGTCATTTGACCAGGTAACTGTTTTCCAAATTTCTTGCCAAAGACAAGTGAGAACTCCCAGTGTGGTATATTTGCTAAAACATTTCTATTGGTACTCCATCAACTCTTGGAAGCTGTTTTTTTTTTTTTTGCCAGTGCCTTCAGTATAGCTGGGCTTAATTCTTTAATGCTGTTGGTTCTTCGATACCATTGGTTCTTGCTTACCTACAATCTCCTTAGATAGCTGAATGTTGACTGTTTTGGTAAGTGACTGTATTTTTTCCCACCTTCTCTAGCTGCTTCCCTTGTTGGTCAATTTTTGGGCTTTCATTATTGCAACTCAGGTTGAATTGTTTCTTCAGTTCTTTAGCTTTAGAGATGCTAAATATGTTCTTTCTTTTTGGCTTTTGAATTCCAGGTCTTTGCACATGTCCTTGTAATACTTTACTTTGTCTTCTTGAGCTACCTTTTGGAATTTTCTGTTCAATTCTTTCATTCTTCCTTTTGCTTTAATTCTCTACTTTTTAGAGTAAGTTTCAGAACCTTTTCTAACATCCACTTTCATCTTTTCTTCCTTTCCTACCTTTTTAGTAATGACTTGTTTTTTTTCTTCATGAATGAAGCTCTTGACCCCATCCACAACATGTCCACTCTTCATTCATTAGTCTGGCAAATCTCTTTGTGAGATGGTCTTTACATCCAGGTGGGATGTATTCAAGGTTCTGCTTTGGGTATTAAGGATTTCCTTCAATTTTCCTCAGTTTCAACTTGAACTTGAAAATGAGCAATTGGTTTTCTGTTCCTCAGTTAGTCCCTAGCTTGTTCACTGAAAACAAACTGAAAGAGGAAGGGTGGAAGCTCTCCACATTGGAAAGCTGAGGCTGTCTGCATCTGTAAAGTATCATGCTCTCAGAGACCCAATGCAGTACTACTCGGAGTCAGAATTGACGGAATGGCAGTGGGTTTCAGGTTTCTTTGTTATGATTTTTATGTCAAAACTAGGCAAGAAGAGTAAGAGAACATAGTGGGCCAATCTCACTCACAAATATACTTGCAAAAGTCCTATACAAAATTTTTGTACAGTGGATCCAGTAAAATATCAAAAATAAAAGGACAAAATGGTGTTTAATAAAGAACAGCAAGCTTGATTTAAAATTTTTAACATCTTTTAATGTGTTTTATAGTAAGAATAAAAGCCATATAATCATCTTAAAAGCCATATAATCATCTTAACAAGCATTTTAAAATAAAGCAACTCTAATTTATTATAAAACTAAGGGTCAAAAAAGACTTGGACATGTATATAATTAATTAATAGCTTTGGAGAAAGAGGGGTCTATGAAATAAGAGCATGCTAACATAAAAGGAAATCTTAAACACAGAAAGTATTATAGTTGAGATAAATTAATTCAATAAAAGTGTTTAGATGCACAGGTATGGAAGCCTTATAGACTGTAGACCAAAACACAAAAAATAAAACATAAGAAAATTAGGGAACTGATACATGAGGGCTAGCATTCAAAACGTCATTTAATGAATAATACTTAAAAGTAGAGATATGCACACACACACAGCCACATATTCAGAACACATACATACTAGAGGATGGTGCAGTGGTTGTCATTGAGCTGTGATCCTCATGGCTGGCAGGTCAAAACCAACTGCAGCTCCTCCGAGAAAGACTGGACTTTCTACTTGTGTAAACAGGTAGCCATCTCAGAAACTCACAGGGGGTCGCTATGGGTCAGCATTAACTCAATAGCAGCAAATGAGTGAGTGAGAGACCAAGGCTTACATACAAGTTGAAAAGGCTCACACCATACTAAGTTCCATTATTATAAAGTTCAGGAAGTTAGGAATAAAATAGAAGGTCCTAAACATTCTGAGAGAGAGAGAGATTGATTTGATATCAGAAACAAGAGTTAGAATGGCATAAAAGTTCTCAGTAGCAGTACTGGAATCTAGAAGATAAAGGAACATTGTATTGAAAATGTTGAGATTTTCAACAATGGTGCTGTAAAAAGTGGATCTCCATCTGCAGAAGAATAAAACAGGAACCCACACCTCACCCTATACACAAAACCAGCCTCAAGGTGGATTCGAGACCTGTGGGGTGCAAGTATGGCATGGCGACAGCTCTATTAAAGCCACTCTCATCGGGTGTATTTTTGACTCCTAGTGACCCAGTAGGACAGAATAGATTCGTCCCTTTGGGTTTCTGACACTTTAAACTTTTACAGAAGAAAATACCCTTATCTCTCCTCCAAGGAGCGCCTAATGGGTCTGAATTGCTGACTGTGGCTAGTTAGCAAGTCATCATCAGACTCCTTAGCAGCTCTATAGGATCCTCACTTCGTAGAATCAACACCTGTCTGTCAATTTGTTGTAATATATTGGCATACATGTTTTTATGATGTTGAACTGTGATTTAACTGATATTTCAAAGACCACCAGGGGATCATCCACTGGACAGGTTTCGGTGGAACTTTTAGATTAAGGCATACTAGGGGAAAACGTATGGATATCTTTTTTTTTTAATTGGCCAGTGGAAAGTGGAGTAGAAAGGGGGAACCGATTACAAGGATCTACATATAACCTCCTTCCTGGGGGACGGACAACAGAAAAGTGGGTGAAGGGAGATGTCGGACAGTGTAAGATAGGACAAAATAATAGTAATTTATAAATTATCAAGGGTTCATGAGGGAGTGGGGAGCGGGGAGGGAGGGGGAAAATGTGTTGCTGATACCAAGGGCTGATGTAGAAAGCAAATGTTTTGAGAATGACGATGGCAACAAATGTACAAATGTGCCGTACACGATGGATATATGTATGGATTGCGATAAGAATTGTGCAAGCCCCCAGTAAAATGATTTTTAAAAGGTGGCCAGTGAAAACCCTGTGACTCCCAACAGAATCCTGGTCCTCTACATAATACTAGACTGTATGTCCTTAAGTTAAAAGGCACCCAGGATGCACAGCAGCCACACCATAGACTTGAACATCCTAGTAAATGTGACGCTTGGTTAGGATCTGGCTACATTTTCCCCTGAAGTTCAGGTGGTTGCTATAAATTGGAGTCAATGCATTGAGATGGCAATAAATACATTTTAGAGCTCTAAAAAACTTGTGGCATGGAGAGTTTAAATAACTTGCCAAAGACCACACTCTCTAGAGAGTAATGAAGGCCTCCAGGTGGTCTAGTGGTTACACGTGGGCTATTAACTACAAGGTCAGCAGTTGGGAATTATGAGAGAAAGACGAGGCTTTCGACTCTCATAAAGATTTACAGTCTCAGAAACCCACAGGAGCCTTTAAACGTTGGTCCTACAGGATCGCAATGAGTCAGAATCGACTCAGTGGCAGTGAGTTGAGTGATTAATTAGTGAAACTAAGATTTCAACCCAGGCAATCTGCTTTTGCAATCAAGAGTCAACTTATGTAAAAGTAATACTTTAAATGAGGTGGAGAAATTGGAGCCTGTTGATTACTGGTGGGAATGCAAAATGGAACAGTGTGACAGTTCTTCAAAAAACTAAAAACAGAACTATTATCTCATTCAAAATCAGACTTCATGCCATTGAGTCCATTGAAGCTTTCCGTGGCCCCATCGAGTCCATTGCAGTTTACAGGGTCAGAGTGTCAGAGACTAATCTTTGCAGCTACAAGCGGCTTCAGCTTTCTCCTGCGGAGCAGCTGGTTCCTTAGAGCCTTGCGGTGAGAAGGGCAGTGCCTATCCCACCTCACCACCCTTTATAACTACCCCCTGGCAGCAACGCCACCTCAATTGCACGCTAGGAGGATAGCCAGGGTCTTGAAAACAACAACATGAACATACGCACCCGTGCACCCGTGTTCAGTGAAGCATGGTTCACGATAGCCAAAAGGTGGAAGCAACCTAAAATGTCCACGAATGGAGGCAACAATAACCAGAATGCGGTACAATGGAATACTACTCAGCCAGTGGAAGAAATGGAGCTTGGTACATGCTACAATATGGAATTTGAAGACATTATGTTGAATGAAGTCAGTCAACCACAAAAGGGTACATGACCAAAAATAGGCCAATGTATAGAGAGCAAAGATTATCCATTATCACCAGGATGGGAGGAAGGGGTGAAAGGGGGAGTTATTGCTAGGGAGCACTCAATTTTTGATCAGGATGATGGGAAAGTCTCATTGATTAAGCATAATAATTGTACAGCTGGTTCATTTTATTGATGTCACTGAGTTGTACACTTATAAAAAAAGTTGAATTGACAAGCGTTACAAAATGTATATATTTATAACAACAAGAGTTGTTGCTGATTCTGCTTATGTACAACCAACCACTTCTTTGAATTGGGTTTCTTGGTTGGAGGTTGAGAGTCAAGGTTTCATGGGCCATCCAAGCCAAGTGAACTAAGATTCTCTTTGTTGTGCAGTGCCTGGGATCATAAAAGTTGTCAAATGGTCATCCAAAGTACACGAACTTGACTGCATTTTCTTGGATCAACAGAGGAGGAGAGTCAGGACTAGGAGGACAAAGCAGAATGCATATCTAACTGCCCTCAGGGAGAACTGTTTTCTTTGCCACGACAAAACACACTGGATGGTGGCTGGCTACCATTACTGATCACTTTGATCGAAGATGCTATAAAATAATCTTGATCCAAAGGGGAAAAAAATGCAGACCAGAATTTCAAAGGAGTCACAGAGGCTGGAGAACCCCCTGAAACTGTTACCCTGAGTCCTTAACTATTTCCCTTAAACCAAAAGTATCACCTGAGGTCTTCTTTTAACCAACCGACAGTTTAGTTTATCAATAAGGAAGGTCTGCCTTTCAGGAGAATGGTTGCACAGCCTGAAAAATGTAATCGATGCTACTGTTGGTGAATTTGTTGAGTTGGTTTATGTTCTGCTGTGTATGTTTTCAACAACAATAGCCATAAAGATAAATTATTTGAAAAAGAAATGTAATATTTATGTAACCTGAAGAGAAAGCAGATTACGTCACAAAAATCCACTCGTTTCTGCACAGAATTTTTTTAAGTGGGTAAACTTTTAGGGGTGTAGATGACATAAGCAATTGCATGTTGACACAATTTATTTATGCATGTAAGATGGTGCAGTGATTAAATGGTTTATTGCTAATGGAAAGATTGGTGCTTTGAATTCACCTAGAGGCTTTGCGGAATAACCTGCAATATGCTTTTGTGAAGATTACAACTAAGATAACGCTCTGAGGCAGTTCTCCTTTGTTCCGTGGGGTCTCTGTGGGTCAGCGGTGACTCAGCACACAACAACAAGCATTGCTTTTCCCTTCTCTATCGCATGTCTTTCAACAATTTTACTCAAGCTCTTCACAAATATCCCCAGCTTCTGTGTCTTTGCTCCCCCTGAAGCCATGTTTCAAGTCATCTCTCATTTTCCACAAGGTACCATTTTCACCTTTGACTAATCTATTTGACACACAATGTTTTCTGAATATGCATATGATGCTGTCCCGGGAAAATTAAACCCATGCCATGGGTATATTTAAATAATGTAAGAACAGATTTTTATTTTTCCTTTAGGACGTTCAACTCCACTGTGTTATACACTCTAAATAGCGGTTTTGTTTTACCTTTCAGTGACTAGTAATTGTTTTGAAGGGTGATTGCTATAATTGTTAAGGTCCCTTGGAATATTTGAAATAATGTCCCAACAAAGCAAAATGTATACCTTGATTAAAGTTTGTCAATAGGACCAGATGCTCAGAGTTCAAATAAAGATTTAACTAGCCAAATCAGGCAACTAGTGGCTCAATTTTTTTTTTTTGGGAATAGGTTATTCCTTTGAGAATTTGCTTGTTTCCTGTTAAAGATGCATTAGAAAGCTTCTTACCATGCCAAGGAACGTTTGACATTATAAAATTATCACCTCCGGAATAATTCATTTTCTTCCACAAAACTCTCAATTGTATCTTTATTTTCAATTATCACTTAGATTCAATAGCTGCTCAGAAACTGTGTATTGAAAGTTCAAAAACAACCTGCATCTCCACTTTCCCAGCAGCAGTCCAGACTCTCCTGTCTCCCCATAGCTTTCTTGTAGTTCTCAAGGTTTTGTATCTAGGCCATTGCTCACTCTTCTCTGTCCTGCATCATCCACCCCAGATTTATCTCTGCACACTACCTTTTTGTCCTCCTCAATGTCACCCAGGGCTGCTCTCGTCTACATCCCACATCCTGGGCTGGTCCTGCAGCCGGTATCCTGAACATCTCTGTGACTCTCAATCACCTCTCTGCCTATAGATGTTGCTGCTCTTCTGAGTCTCTAATGGTAAAGACCCATTTCCTGGCACTAACAATGTGCTTGTAGAGACTATTAGAGGTGGTGGTAGCACCAGATGTGAGTGAGGTTGGGTGACTGTGGAGGTGAGGAAATATATACATGGTCAGGTAATCTGTCTGACACCCAATCTCAGTTGGTGTTTTCCTTCAACTTCTTTTTGTTGTGTGGCTGTTCAGGTTTCTACTAGTTAGGCAGGCGGTGCGCTTCCAGACGCGTGCTCATTTCCTGTAGGTGCTCTCCTGGCTGCAGCATAGTAGTTCACACATTCTGTTGAGATCCCCTTTATCTCACTTGACTCTATTGTAATGTCACCCAGTTCATTTTCCTCAAGAACAATCTCCCTAAATCAGTATTAAATTTATTTCCCTTTTTTAATGGTCCCATATAATGAGTTATCTAAGCATTTATAATAGCATTGATTGGGATCATCTCTGGTTTAAGAATCCTGCCTCAAACAGTAACTATGTTTTATTCAAAAAGAGAACACTGAGGAAGACGCAACAATGATTGAATAAAAATGAATTGGGAAAGACTGAGTAATGATGGAACAATATCCTAAGGGATAACTAAGGAGCCCTTATGGCACAGTGGTTAAGCACTCAGCTGCTAGTCAAAAGATTAGTGGTTCGAACCCACCACTGATCTATCGAAGAAAAATGTGGCAATCTGCTTTCAGAGAGATTACAGCCTCGGGAAACCAACGGAGCCTTCCTACTCACAAGAGTTGCTGCGAGTTGGTGTTCACTTGACGTCAGTTGGTTGGTTTGGTAAAGGGATACGCACCCCTGTGATCCACTTGATTCTGGTTCACAGTACCCATATGGATAGAGGAGAACTGTGTGTGGGAGCTGCCAAAGCTATAAATCTTTGTTGCCTTCATGTGGTTAGCAATCCAATGTTTAATCCACATTCCATGAGAACTTCTGAATAAGGAATATCTTTGAAATAAATGTGGTCTTTTACTTGGAGATACACAAATGAGTTTATTAAAATTAGGAAAATTCATGCAAACAAATAACCTACTTTAAAGCATTTCATGACCTCCCCTTTGTTTTTGGCAGACCTCTCCTAAGATTAATAAAAGGTAAAAGGTGAGGATATTTTCTGGATATTTTTGGGAGTCTGGATGTTTTAGAGAAGTTTGATATTGGGGGAAAGGAAGTGTTGTTAACAAAACCAGGGATAAGGGAACAACAGGTGACCAAAAATCAGTGGCAAGGAGGATATAAGAGGCCAGGTAGGGATTGATCAAAGGCAATGTAACTGAAAGGAATTCCTGAAACACAAATGAAGGCTGAACATGATAGTGGGACAAGAGGAAAGTAAAAGAAAATAGAGGAAAGAACTAGGAGGCAAATGGTATATATAGAGGTCTAAATACAGGCATGTACATATGAAAATATATTTATATATGATGATGGGGAAATAGATCTATGTGCATATATTTATAGGTTTGGTATTAAGGTAGCAGATGGACATTGGGCCTCCACTCAAGTACTCCCTCAATCCAAGAACACTTTTCTATTAAACTGGCATTCCATAACGCTCACCTTCCCGACACAATTGCTGAAGACAAAGCGGGTGCATAAACAAATGTGGTGAAGAAAGCGGATGGAGCCTGGCTACCAAAAGATATAGCATCTGGGGTCTTAAAGCTTGAAGGTAAACAAGCGGCCATCTAGCTCAGAAACAACAAAGTCCACATGAAAGAAGCACACCAGTCTGTGTGATCATGCGGTGTTGAAGGGATCAGGTAGCAGGCATCAAAGAACAAAAAAATCATATCATTGTGAATGACGTGGGAGTGTGGATTGGGGACCCAAAGCCCATCTGTAGGCAACTGGATATTCCCTTACCAAAGGGTCCTGGGGAGGAGACAAGTCAGTCAGGGTGCAGCGTAGCAACGATGAAACATACAACTTTCCTCTGGTTCCTAAATGCTCCCCACACACACACACACGCATGATCCCAATTCAACCTTACAAATCTGGCTAGACCCGAGGATATACTCTGGTACAGATAGGAACTGGAAATCCAGGGAATCCAGGACAGATGATCCCTTCAGGACCAGGGTGAGAGTGGTGATACCGGGAGGGTGGAGAGAAGGTGGGGTAGTAAGGGGGAATCGATTGCAGGTATCTACATACAACCCCCTCCCTGGGGCCTGGACAACAGAGAAGTGGGTGAAGGGAGACGTCGGACAGTGTAAGACATTACAAAATAACAATAATTTATAAATTATCAAGGGTTCATGGGGGGACTGGGGAGGGAGGAGAAAAATGAGGAGCTGATATAAGGGCTCAAGTAGAAAGAAAATGTTTTGAGAATGATGAGGGCAACAAATATATATTAAAGTTTTGGTTTCAGTTTCATTTCTTTCTTAAAAAGTATGCTGTTTAGTCTTTCAGGATTAAAAAACTATTGAGATTTAAGGGGTTAGCAACAAAGGAAGGCCAGGGTAAGGGCACGGATATGTAAGTTTTACAGTCAGAATTGACTTGATGGCAGTGAACTTGGTTTTTGCTTCACTTACTGGATACAAGTCATTAATGATTTTTAAAAATAGTTTTATCAAGATATAATTAACATCACACAATTCAATAGTTCAATCATATTAAGAATGGTTTTGAAATTATCACCACAATCAACTTTGGAATATTTTCTTCCTTCTTGTACCCATTTCTGTTAATGATTTATTTTTAACACTGAAGAAACTAGGAAATGTCTTACACCTAAGAAGTTGCCGTTTTCATTCTGTTTGAAGAATAAGTTGATGTTGGAAGCTATATTCAACATTAATAGCAACAAGGAATATTGTTGACTGGTTCTTTTAACAACGAAGTATAATCCCACGAGGTTGGGAGGGTTGGCTTCTTTGAAGCAGATCATGAAAGTAGAATATGTTTTAAAGTTATCTTCCAGTGTAATTATACGAAATAGATGGGATTCTTAGGCTACGACGACATTATAAAAAGTCAGGGGACAGTTTTAGATGTGAAATCTAACACTGATATGAATTGGTTTCACAGGTCTTCTTAACTGCATTAATTAGTTTTTCTGTGTCTGTTGCCGTAATTGGATACGTGGCTTTGAAGTTTAACAAAGACTCATGGGATTTACAGTCTTCCATTTTCTTTAGCCTGACCCTCAACAGCATAGATCCTCTTTATTCTGTGAGTCCACTACAAACTATTGGTACGTCAGATTCCGTGATCGCTCTTATCCTGGTCACGGTGCCTCATTCTCCTGCCGCTTCACTCTCTCCTGCCCCTCCTTCCTCACTCCTGTCCTCCGCCCAAGCCCCCACTAGTGTTCCGTCCCTTCTACTTTTGTTTCTGGGCAAGAACATCATTTTTATGTACTACAGTGAGTTGTCTTTGTGTCTTTTCCAGGTGTTTCCAAAATCTACATCGACCTCATCCGTGGGGAGTCTTTGATCATGTGCAGCATAGTCGCTGTTATTTTTGATTTTTTTCAGACGATTTCGGTTCAATTTTCCACATTTAATGGTAGGAGTTTCTCTTCTGCATATTGTCTAAAATCATTTTGATATGGTGCGTCTGAATTCATATCGAAATTAAAATGTAGTCAATATATCTTAAATTTACTGCAAACCTGTACTTTCTCTTGCATCAATTAACATAAAACATCAAGTAAAACCTTCCTTTCCTTTAACATCCAAATAACATAATTAACATGTATGTACTTCCTTGGAAGTATTTGGGAGAAAGAACTTAAACATAGCAGCTCTTCCCGTGAGCGTGTGCGCATGCGTGCACAGCCACGGGCGTGTGGGTTAGCGGGCTCAGATTTAGTGTCTTTCTCGGATCAATCTGGATTTAAATGAGTGGAGGTCGATACAAATTGGCTTGACCTTGGATTAAAGTCTGAAGAGAGAAAATAGAATGGTTCAAGTAGTACAGGATAGTCTGGCTCTTAACATGAGAATAGCCATATTTGTGGGGTCAAAGCTCATAGAAATATAAAGCATGTTGTTTTGTTAGATGTGGCGCCGTAGGAAAAACATGGTACTAGCAGAAAAGAAATAGGACAGGGTAAGCTAATCCATACCATGAAGAGGGCAAAGCTAATATAGTCATGTGATGTATTATTAATATAATATATAATATATAATAAAACATGATTGTGATATGTTGTTAATTAGAAAGAATAATACAATATATTATAGTTGTACTATTTTATATTGTATTATCTTATATATCCTAATACATCAATGTGATCATTGTGGTCGGGAAGAAGGATTTAAAAGATAAAAATATTAACAGAAGAAAGGGAGTTTGTTGGTTTACAGTAGTTTTCAATGGGGGCTATGCAGGCATTTTTGGCAAGGAAGACTGTTATCTTAACTGTCCTTGCATTGTTTGATACCTACCGATGAAATGGAGCCAGTATGACTATCCCATAGTCCCCTCTTTATTTCTCAAATGCTATTTTGCACAGGGGCAGGAGCCAGAAGTTGGTTCTAGGTTGGCAGAGACAACTACACTGGGTGTGTTTTCCTTGCCTCTAACATAGTTTATCAAACTTTGAATTTGTCTGCCTTTGGCTTAGACATCTACTCTCCTGCTTGTTACCTGCTTTCCCCCTGTGTGCCCGGCCAGGCTCTGGGGGGCATGTGAGATTGCGGACCTGGACAGGAAACTCCAACCCGAGACCAGAAGGAAAAGGTCACCCCAGAGGGCCTCTGCATCTAGGCCTTTGCTGGAGAGCAAGGTCCCCCTCAAAATCTCAAGAACCGACTAAAATGTACAGATCTAAATACCATCACTAAAAGAACAAACATTTTAACTCAAATCTTTTCTTTTCCCTTCCTAGAGTTGGATACATTCATAAGTATCCTTTTGTATATTTTTGGAAGCACCATATGTGGATTTGTGTCTGCAAAAATTATTCAATTTATATTGATGGACCTTCTAAGCAACACGCTGACTAATGTCATTCTCTGCTTTTCAATGGTGTATATGACTTTCTATTTTGGTAAGGCAGAAACAGATTAACAGAAAAACAAAATTGTTCTTGAAGTGAACTTCATCAATCTTTATTTTCTTCTGATCTTGATCCTGTTGTTTTTTTCTAACACCCCTCCCCACCCCACCCCCGCTCCGTTTGTGGCCTTTCTGTTATGTTTCTGCCACCGTTAGGTCTTCCTTTGTGTCTCACTATCCCCTTCAGTTCCACTCCACCTCCCTCCCCCCTTGGCTCTCCTTTCTGTAATTACTCTCTGATTCTCCCTGAGGTTCTGCTCCGTTCAGGACACGTAAGCCCGGCGGTCATCTGCAAGCGGAACCGCCAGAGCTGGTTCCTGCTCTGACGCTCAGCAACACATCTCTACAGTGGGAAAGTTGGGAGAGATGCTGCTGAGGCCCTTTCTAGTTCAACCGTTTTTAGTTCAGTGGGTACAGTACTGAAAGGATGTAAAAATGGTGGCCATCACCTGAGGCAAAGAGACAGGAAAGGAGAGGGAGAAATAAGATAAAGGCTGAAAGAGATGCGGGATGATGGGATCGTTGCAGAGGCAGAGTACCCGCCATGGTGGACCTGCAGCGATCCTTCCTTCGTTTAAATTAGAAATAAAAGGGTGTGTTGGCTTAGTCGCCAGTCCCCAAGAGCCAGGACAACTATGGCCAAACTGTCCAGTTTTACTTCCACTATCCCGTAGTGGGACACCTTTTACCCTGTGAAGAGGCTCATGTCTGAAGAGGTTAATTGCCCCTCCTTTAACTCCAGAACCAAACCAAGCAAAACTCCCTGCCACCTAGTCACTGCGGACTCATAGCGACCCTGCAGGACAGGCTAGAACTGCCCCTGTGAGATTGTGAGAATGTAACTTCTCACAGGAGTCCAAAGCCTCTGTACAGATAAATTTCCACTTGGATAGTACTACTGGGAATCAGCGAAACTGCAGAAAAATCCACTGGTTACTCACTTCCTACCTCTTTCTTAATTTCCCACCTACCCCTAGGAAGCTTTTGTGGCTGTTTTAAGTGTCTGCTGAAAACTTAAAAAAAATTAAATCTTTCCATCTTTTGTACTAGACAACGATTTCTTTGAGGTGAGGGTCAACCGGATGACAGATTTTTATATCAGGTGTTAGGAACTGAATTGCCAGGGAAGTGCCAAGCTTAGACCACAGCTCCTGAGATGTCCCTGAGGTGCTGGGCAGAGGTCGTTAAGCTTCTTTCTCCGTTAGCCACATCCTCAACGATGGTCTCCACAAGGGTTGATCAACTACTACCCAAGACCAAACTTGCCTGTGTCTGGACTGCCCGCAAGCTAAGACGATTAAAAAAGCCCAAAACAAAATAAAACATTTTGTTGTTAGCTGGGAGAACATTTACAAAGCTAATGAGTTTCTTGTTCAACAAATTATACTCATTTAGTTTCATGACATTAGTTGCCATCTCCCCAGCGTAACAGCCTTCTTCCCACTTCTTTCCTGGGTTCTCCCTTTCCATCTGCCCATCTTTCCTGCTGCTTCCTGCCCTCTGCATGAATTTTGGATGAATGCTGCCCGTTTAATCTTGTAGAGTTGATTGTTGTCAGGAGCATGCTCCCAAGGGGTGTTATTGTTCACTTTAAGAATGTTTTTTGCTATTTTAAAATGATTGGGAAAGCATCAAAGTTAGCATATTTGATAACCTGTGAAATTCAAATAACATTGTTCATAAAGTTTTATTGAACACTCATTTGTTTTGACATTGTCGATGACAGATTTTGCACTATGCAAATGAGTTGGGTCGTTACAACTGGACTTGTATGGCCCGCAAAGACTAAATATTTACTTGGTAGAAAAAATTTGCTGGCCTCTGGTCTACAAGATTAGGTCTGTCCCTTGAAGCAGCTTTCCAAGAAGTACAATTGAATTTCCCACCAATTTTTTCCCTCAAGATAAATGCACTTAAATTTATTTGTCTTTTTTTTTTCTTTTCAGTGGAAATTTTCAGAATGTCGGGCACTGTTGCTTTAGTCACTATAGGACTGAATTTAAACTCCTTAAATTTTAAACCAAACATCGAGTTCATAATTACTAAGTAAGTCTCTTATTGTGTACTTGGTATATCTCTCACATAAGTTTCTCTTTTTTTATTTTCAAAACCATTTTATTGGGAGTTAATACAGATATACCATTACATAGTTTAATCACATTGAGGACCATGATCCTATTGCTGCCACGATCATTTCAAAGCATTCTTGTCCTTCCTGAACTCCTTGACATCAGCTCCTTTTTACACCTGACCCCCCCCCCACCACTGCTGTACCCACCCCTCAGCCCCCCACCCTCTTATTCTACTTGCTGTCCCTATAGGTTCATCAGTTTTGGGTTTCATATACCGAAAAACAGAAAAACATTTAACAAATATTCAAGAGGGTGACCCCCCCAACAACATAACACATCTGAGATAAATTCCAATATGAACAAATAGAAACCAAAAGAAACATGAAATCTTGAAAAACAGATCGGTCCTAATGTGCATCAGAAGGGGGATCAACTGATAAGGTTTTAATGGTTCCAGTCAGATTTATCCTTTCGATCTTTTACAGTCATCTCTCCAACGCACTCTGTTTGGTACCCACCCTCTATTATGGAGAGCGGGAGATCACTGGAGGCTTATTTCCGGTGTGGATCCCACAAAGGGAGCTAGGGCTCCCGCTGTCATCCGTAGCCTCCTGCACACCGGATTTTCCCTCTCCTGGGGTACTGCTTTCATGGACACTAATAAAATTCCATTTTTGTAAGCTTTATCTGCCTTTTAACTTGACTATAATTTAGATGAAACAATAACTTAAAGTAGTAGCAATTATGGACATAAAGGGATATTTTTATACAGGATAATGGATCAATATCTCAGAAGTCAAAGTGTTCTCCATACATGACGCTTTGACAAAATTTGACTTTCAATTGTGAAGGTTAAAAACAAAACAAAACAAAGATCTCATTCATTTCGTTTCCCCACGCCGTTCCTGAGTGACAGTGCCTTCGTGTGAAAAGAGCTCCACTGGAAAAGCAAATCCGCAGAAGGGTGGAGCACCACCTGGACTTGTCCTTCTCTTGATCCCTGGTCACACGGGAATCTAGACAGAGGAAAACCTCGTGCTTGTCTTCCCAGACAAAAATAACCATTCTCTGGGACACTGTTCTAACTTACAGAATTTCTTTAGAGTTAGTTGGCACCAGATAATCTAGTGTAGAACGCACACACGCACGCACGCATACAGGATGAAAGCAAATATAAACGTGAGAACAATAAGCCATCATACTGAGTTTCCCAGTGAAGGTTAATTTATTTAATGCAAAAACAATCTGTTATTTAGAGACAGGTTTTTCTATTTCTCTATCTTTCTCTCTTTAGTGTTTCAAAATCCTTTCCTTTTTCAAATGCCACTGATGGGTGATTGTGATTCTCATTGTTTTTAGGTGCCACCGTTCTGACCCATAGTGATCTGTGCACACTAGACGGAAACACTGCCTGGTCCTGCGCCATCCTCACAATTGTTCCTATGCCTGCGCCCATTGATGCAGCCACTGTGTCAACCCATCTCATTGAGGCCCTTCCTCTTTGTCGCTGCCCATCCACTTTACCAAGCAGGATGTCCCTTCTCCATGGGCTGGTTTCTCTTGGTGTGTCCAAAGTATATAAGACCAAGTCTTGCCGCGCTTGCCGCTAAGGAACACCCTGGCTGTACTTCTCTTGAGACAGGTCCATTTGTCCTTTTAGCAGTCCATGGTAGTTTCACTCACCTCCTCCAGCACCACGATGCCAATGCATCAATTCTTTGTCAGTCTTTCTAATTCCATGTCCAACTTTCACTTGCATATGAGGAGATGGAAAATTGGGCATGGGTCAGATGCACCTTGGTCCTCAAAGTGACATCCTTGATTTTCAGTACTCTAAAAGAGGCCTTTTGCAGCAGATTGACCCAATGCACTATGTTGTTTGATCTCTTGACTGCTGCTTCCATGAGCATTGATTGTGGATCCAAGCAAGACAAAATCCTTGACAACTTCAACTTTTTCTCCATTGATCATGATGTCATCTTTGGGTCCATTTGTGCTGACTCGGGTCTCCTTTGCATGGAGCTGTAGTCCACACTGCAGCCTGCAGTCCATGTGCTTCATCAGCAAGTGCTGCAAGGACTTCTTGCTTTCAGAAAGCAAGCTTGCTTGTCTGCATATCTCAGATTGTCACATTCTTTTTCATTTAATCCAGTTTCTCTGATGATTTGCTCAGCATACAGACTGAACAAGTATGGTGAGAGGACACAATCCTGGCACACACCTTTACTGATTTTCAACGATGCAGTATTCCCTGTTTACCTGCTATCTATCTATCATCTATCTATCTATCTATCTATCTATCTATCTATCTATCTATCTATCTATCTATCTATCTGTATCTGTCTATCATTTATCTATTTTATGTCTCTTTGGCAAGTAAAAATTTCTACCTGTATTTAATTTTGTACGTATATGAGTGAAGCTTTACTCATTTATAAAATCGAATTGCTTGAGAATAACTTGCTCATAAGAAGACCTGAATTTGGACAGTTTCTTGATCTCAGTAATGCTTTCTGACAGCATCAGGAAAAATTTCTATTCTATTAATTCGATACCCTTAGACCTTCATCTACTTAACCAATTCTTCCTTTATGTCTTCTCGGGCCTGGAAAGCCTATGTTAGCTTTGGGGCTATGAAAGTCGGTGAATCCTAATACTTTTTTCTAGGAGTAGACCTTGAGATCCACGTGTAAGGAGACTGGTTTGTGAGGTAGACACACTTACCCAGTAAGCTGAAAGGAGAAGTCCTACTAGGGAGAATGAGTAGACCTGAGAACGACTTTTAGAAGCCGGACCTGACCCAGGCCCAGGTGTCTTATTACCTGAAACCAAAATAGAACATGTATTATGGTGAGACCTAATCCCAACCTCAGTCCTATGTCCCAACTGCGGTGCCCTGGCCTGCTCAGTCAGATCAAGGTGATCTTTGGGAGCTATTGCCAAGTCAAGTCTACTCAGGTGCCTCCTTTCAGCAGCCTAGATGCAGGTTGAATGATAGCAGGATTAAATTCCATAGTCTGACAGCTGATCCTTGAGAAATAGACAGAGCAATTGGTCCAGCAGAGGGTTGTTTCCTACAAGTGTTTAGGATGGCTTCATGGAGGACGTGGGACTAGAACTCACTTTCCCAGAGATTCAGGATTCCATCTTGATACCCTCTGCACAGCTTCTTTCTCTGAGATTGGCAATTGCTTTCCTCCTTATCTGAAAGTCACTCCTGTCTGCTTTCCTGTCTACTGGAAACAGTCCTCTCTGCTGGACCAGTTGCCTACATCACTAAGCAGAGAAGAGCATGAGCTTGCTTTCCAAAGGCTGACACTCCTGCTTCACACAGAGATTCTGATATAACAGCATCCTGGGGAAGCCTTGTTCTTACTGTCCTGCTGTGAGGGTCAACCTGTAAGTATTGTGGTGAGAACAATGGGGATACAGAGATGGGTATTTTCAGTTTCAGCAAAATATATTTTCTATGTTGACAGTATCAGAGATGGAGACAAGGGCCTCCGCTAAGATAAGAATGACTTTTAGATGAAAAGTTCACTATTTTCGAAGTGCCTTGTTTAAAATGTGATTTTCCTTTCATGTATCCTAGGTTCTTTATGATGCTTTCATCAGTATACCATCAATTAATATATACCTTTTTTGGTATTGTGATTGGATGTGGAGACCCTAGGGTTTTTCATTTTCACAACATAGTTTTCATTTTCATCATATTTGTCAGTTTGAATGCTGCCAGGTAAGAATTATATTTTAATGTTTTCTTGCCAAATGGAGGTTCTCAAGACCAGAATTAGAATTGGGAGACAGTGGGGTTTAGCAAACAAAAAACGAAATCGTCTAGACCTGAAGTCAGAAAAGTGGCATTTTTGAGAACACTCTGTTGCTAGCTTGCTGTGCACCTGGAGAAAAGCCCGTGTGGGCTTCACCTGTGAAATAAGATAGGTAGACCAGCAGCATCCACATCACCCACAAGCTTGATAGAAATGCGGATTTATGGGCCCACGGCAACCTCTGAAGATGAGATCCAAGAAACTGTTGTAAATGCCTCTCTGGATGGTTCATCTGCATTTTGACATTTGAGGACCACTGCTCAAAATAATGATCACTGGTGGCACGTGGGTTAGGCATTGGGCTGCTCACTGGAAGGTCAGGGGCTCACATCCTCGGGAGGAAGAAAAGACTCTCTGCTCACATAAAGATTTACCATCGAAAACCCTATGTAGGATCGTTAAGAGTCACAAGAAGGAACCCTGGTGGCTTAGTGGGTTACAAGTTGGTCTGGTAGTCAGAAGGTTCAGCAGTTCAAAACCAGCAGCTGCTCCATGGGAGAAAGAGGAGGATCTCTGCTTGTGTAAATATTTATAGTCCCACAAGTCACAGGGGCAGTTCTACACGGTCCTATGCAGTTGTCTCTATAGATGTACCGATCTTGGATTTCATGTACAGAAATTATACAAAGCACAAACAGAAAGCAAACAAACAAAACTCAGAAAATCCTCAATAACAAAGAAAGCAGAGAGTATTAAAAATAGGAACAACTTAAGAATGGTTCAAAAGGGAGAGAATGAGAAGGTGTTACATTTTAACCGAAGTATATCTGCCATGATCAACTTCACACTGCCATCTGTCTGACAGCAAGGCTGCTCCCCAAATCCTGACCATGTTAAGAGGGGATTAACCAGAGGCTCAATCCATGTGGGGCCCTGCAAGTGGATTTTAGGCTTTCACTGTCACCCACAGCCTCTGCAACCTGAGTGTTCACAATATATGCTCTGTTATCATTCCCTATTTCTTGCTTGGTTTCATTATTTACCATTGTTGAATCACACAGGCTGATGTGCTTCTTCCATGTGGACTTAGTTGATGTTGCTTGTTTGAAGACAGGCCTTAAAGACCTCAGACCCTATTCTTTCTGATAGCCAGGCATCATCTCGCTTCTTCACCACATATTGCTATAGCACCCATATATGCTATTTAAAATTTTAAATGCTTTAGAAGGGGGAAGATCTCTTATTTAATTGGTCAATTAACAACACTTTTTATTGTGAATTTATGTGGAGGTTTACATTTTTTTGTTGTTATTTTGTTGTATATTGTTGCTTGGTTTTGCTCTGTCTTGTTTTTGTGCATGTTATTGTGTCCGCAGGTCTGTCTAAATAAGATAGGCTGGATGAACTATCTGGAAGAAAAACAATGGGACCGACAATTCCGGGGGAAATGGGATAGTGGGAGGTGGGGGGTATGGTGTTAACAAACCCAGGGACAAAGGAACAACAAGTGATCCAAATTGGTGGTGAGGTGGTTGTGGGAGGTCTGGTAGGGCATGATCAAGGGTAATGTAATGAAGAGGTATTGCTGAAACCCAGGTGGGGACTGAGCATGATAGTGGGACAGGAGGAAAGTCAAGGGAAATAGAGGAAAGAGCTGGGAGGCAAAGGGCATTTATAGAGGTCTAGACAAAGACATGTACACATCCAAATAACTTTATATATGAGGATGGGGAAATAGATCTATGTGCCTATATTTATAGGTTTAGTATTAAGGTGGCAGAAAGACATTGGGCCTCCACCCAAGTACTCCCTCAATGCAAGCATACTTTCTTCTATTAAATTGGCATTCTATGATGCTCTCCCTCCCGACACAACCATTGAAGACAAAGCGGGAAGTTTACATTTAAGATAATCATTTTTTAATTCAGCAATTCAAACCAGTTGCCTAACTAACCTCTCAGTAGCTTGTTCTGTCACTCCTTCTTCATCTGCTTCTTCTCCCTCTTGTAGAATACTATCTTCCCATTACCCTACTTAATACCTGCCTACCCTCTAGCTTATTGCTCCCTTTCCTCCTTTTCCCTGCCGCCCTGGCAACCATCAGAGTCTGTTTCTTTGGGTATGAAAGGCCTTTATCTTAATTTGGTATGAATAACGTTTATCTCATTTTTTCTTTTGTTACAATTGTCTCATACACTATCTGTCCTTTTGCGATTGACCAGCTTCACTCAGTATGATGTTCTCCAGATCTGTTCAAGTCATGAGGTGTTTCAGATTGTCTTCCTTATTCTTTACCATGTGTTGTATTCCATTGTGTGTACACAAGCCAAAGTTTATTTATCCATTCTTCCACTGCTGGGCATTTAGGTTGTTTCCTGTCTCTTGCTATTGTGAATAGTACTGAGACTAATATAGGTCTGCATATATCCGTATATGTTATGGTTCTTATTTCTTTAGGGTAGAACCTAAGTAAAGGGATTTCTAGGTCAAATGGTATTTCTAGTCTAAATTGTTTGAGGAAGTGATGGGTAGCTTTGCAGTGCATGGAGGTTCCAATCTCTCTGCACTCTCTCCCGAGTTTTTAATTTAATTAAATCTTTTTTCTTTCTAACTTTACTATCAATGCTAGGATGAGGTGGTATTTCATTGTTGTTTTGCTTTGTATCTCTTGAGCAGCTAGTAGTTTTGAGTATTTTTTCCTATGCTTATTGGCCATCTGGATGTCTTCACTAGTGAACTATATGTTTCTGTCCTCTGCCCATTTTTAATTGGACTCCTCATTTCTTTTCCATACTGAGGTGGGTGTTGCCGTTTTCTGTAGCTTTTTTTATATAGTCCCTTGCATGATATGTCATTGCCAATCCTATTCCCCACCCTGATGTGGATTCTTTTTTTACTCTTTTGATGAAGTGTTTTGATGCACCTAAGTATCTTATTTTTAGAAGGTCCCAGTGATCTATTTTGTCTTCAGATGTGTGTGTTTTGTAATATTTGATTGTCTATGCTTTATATTAGGGTTCTTGAGTTTGCCCATATTTTTTATTAGGTGCACAATTTTATTCTTAATTTTTTATTAATAATTTTATTGGGGGTTCTTACAGATCTTATAACAATCCATAAATCAATTGTATCAAGCACACTTGTACATATGTTCCCATCATCATTTTCAAAACATTTTCTGTCTTCTTGAGCCCTTGGTATCAGCTCCTCTTTTTAAACCTTCCCTCACCCACCCTCCCACCCTTATGAACCCTTGATCAATTATATATTATTACTGTTATTTTTGTATCTTACACTGTTCTCTGTCTCCCTTCACCCACATTTATGTTACTCATCCCACTTGTGTGTGCATCTTGGGAGGTTATCGTGTCAGTCTGGGTACTTTAGAGAAACAAATCCACAGAAACTCATGTATATGAGAAAGTTTTATATAAAGGTTAAGTGCACATCAAGAAAACATCCCAACCCAGTGCTGTCCAAACCCACAAGTCCAACATTAACCCATATATCCAACACCAATCCACAAAATTCTCCTCCATCTCACAAAACAAATGCAATGATACCGACTGCAGGGGAATGTCAAGTCAGTAAATGTGTAAGCATCTCAGCACTGGCAGGGGTCTCCTCACAGTTTCTCCAGCACCCAGGGCTGCATTGGGGTAGGACCATGTGCCTTCTCTTGATGTCTTTCAGGAAGTGAGCCTTGCCAGCTGAATCAGGGAACTGGCTAAGGCAACTGCACCCTGATCCAAGCATCAGAAAGCAAGAGACCTGAGTGCTCGAAAGGCGGGGCTCACTGAGCCATTTATCCCTCCACCCTTCAATTAACCCCACATGTGTTTATTGGCCAAGTTGGCACAATAAACTAACAACCTCAGTTATTTATCCATCATTGTGATCAGTTCCCCTTTTCTCCCCTCCCCTCATGGCGTTGCTACTCCCACTGCTGTTCCCGAGGGTTTTATCTGTCCTGGATTCCATGTGTTAAGAGCTTTCATCTGTACCAATGTACATACTCTAGTTTAGCAGGATTTGTAAAGTAGAACTGAGGTCATGGTAGTCGTGGGAGGAAGCATTCAAGAACTAGAGGGACATGTGTGTTTCATAGGTGCTGTATTGCACCTTGGCTGAATTGTCCCTTCTGTGTGACAATGTGCATTCTGAGGTCTAGCTGGATTCTTAAGGTAAAACTGGGTCATGACTTGGGGAGGAGGGGTAAGGAAACATTCAGGAACTAGAGGAATGTTGAGTGTTTTGTCGGTCCACTGGGCCCTGGGTGAATTACCCTTCCTTGTGAAACTTTTGTGAGGGGATGTCCAATTGTCTACAGATGGGCTTTGGGTCTTCACTCTGACGCCCCTCATTTGCATCGATGTAATTGTTTGTTTTGGACCTTTTAATACCTACTACTTGATCCCATCAATACCTCATAGTCACACAGGCTGGCGTGCTTCTTCCATGTGGGCTTAGTTGCTACCCTGATAGATGGCCGCTTATTTAACTTCAAGCCTTTAAGACCCCAGATGCTGTCATTTGATAGTCAGGCACTATCTGCTTTCTTCACCACATTTGCTTATGCACCCATTTTGTCTTCAGTGATCATGTTGGGAAGGTGAGTATCAAAGAGTGCCAGGTTATTGGAACAAAGTGTTCTTGTGTTTAGGGAGGCCTTGAGTAGAGGCCCAAAGTCCGTCTCCTATCTCAGTACTTAACCTGTAAATATATGTACATGAACATGGATTAAACCATGAATAACATTAATTTGTAAGTTGTGATTTATGTTTGTTGATGTTTCTCTCTCCATAGGATGTTTACAGTGTTATTAGTGAGACCTATTTTCTTGCAGTCAAATTATGAATATAACTGGAGATTGGGAATTGTTATCACCTGGTCTGGAGTGAAAGGAGTTTTAAATTTAATCTGGGCTCCTGAGGTTTATAATTTGTCTGAAACAAAAATAAGATCACCAGAGATGGTAAGAAAAATCATATTTCACAATTTGTTGCATTTTGGGGGGGGGGTACTTTGTTATAGTACCCAATAATAAGGTTAATTGTTTTAAAAATTGGTATTGTTGTCGGGTGTTGTCAAGTTGAAGCGACCCTGTATACAGCAGAACCAAGCATCACTCAATGCTGCGCCGTCCTCATAGCCACTCTTAGGTTTGCACCCATTGCTGCAGCCACTGTGCCAATCCATCTTGTTGACGGCCTTCCCCTTTTTAGCTGCCCATCTATCTTACCAAGCTTTTAAAAAATCTATCTTAAAAATCTATTTTTCTAAATATAAAGGAATTCAGAGGATGGTGTATTTATGCTGACAGTGTGCAAGAGACCAAGAGTTATGTGGAGATTATGATTGGTACCAGGAGGATGTGGGTTTGAATCCTGACCCCACCATTCACAGGCTGTAAATCTTCACAAGAGTCTCTCCTGCAGAGAGATGAGTGGTTTTGAACTGCTGACCTAGAGGTTAGCAGCCCACCATAACCACTATGCCACCAAAAATATGCAATATATGATTATATGTTATGTATCATATTATAGAGTATATGATATATCCATATTTGTAAATATATAAATAGATTTTATAGTTATATATTATCTAATATTAAAATATAAATATGATATAATTATAATATAAAATTTAACTATGTAAGGTATATGTGTCTATAGAATTTATGTGACATATATATTAATAAATACAGGGTATAAATATATATCTGATATATAAAACCTGAGAGATATATAAATACATAATACATATATGTAAATGAATAGAAAACATATATGTATACATATTGATATGTGTGGATATATGTAAATACACACCAAGTTGTACATACACATATCATATATAATGTGTATACATACATTATACACACATATCTGATTATATATAATCAGAGCAGTTTCAAATTTACAGAAATATGGTGCAGAAAGTACAGTGAGTTTCTCATATGCCTTTTCTACCTGCACATTTTTTCTCCTATTAGTGACCTCCATACCTGTGGTACATTTGTTAAAATTATACTGATACGTTATTAACCACTACATTTCATAGCTTTCACTAGAGCTCACTCTTTGGGTTCAATGGATGTGATGAATGCGTAATGTCATGTACCCACAGTGTCCTCCTGAACACTTTCATTGCCGGAAAATGCCCTGTGTTCGACCTGTCCGTCCTTACCTCCTCCCCGGGAGCCCTTTCAAAGCACCCATCTTTTCACTGACTCCATACCTTTCCCCAGATATAAGGTAACTGTATCATATAGTGTGCAGCCTTTCTAGACTGAGTTCTTTCACTCGGCATTATATGTCCATATCCCAAATATGCCTCATCACATGTTTTCATAGCTAGAGAGCTCATTTCTTTTTATTGCTGAATAATCCTTCATTGTATACATATATATACCCACTTGTTTAGCCATTCACCTATTGAAAGACAGCTTGGTTGTTTTCTGTTTGGGGACATTAGTAATAAAGCTGCTGTACACATGTGTGTGTAGGCTTTTGTGTGGATATAAGTTTTCAGTTTGTTTGCCGAAGACCCAGAAGAGCGAATGCTGAACCGAGTGGCAGGTCTTTTGTTAACATTGTGAGAAGCCATCAGACCCTCTTCACAGCGGCTGCACCAACGACAGTGTTCTCACCAGCACAGACCCAGAGAGGCCATTACTGCTCATCCTTCCCAGCTTTTGGTTTGGTCAGTAGGGTATATTTAAAATGATTCGTTTCTTGAAAACGCTTGGTTCCAGTCTCCATTGTCTGTAGTGAAAAACAAAACTCGGTTTCCTCAGTATGTGTCTAGGCAGACTGGTGGTGGTTGGTTTTTTGTTTTGGTACCGAGACTCCAGGGGAGGTAAAAACCAAACCAAACCAAAAAGCCCTAGGCCATCTGCGAGAGCGGGAACTGTGTGGTCTCATCATGTCTGACAGTACTGAGTAGGCTAACTGGATTAGCTGTGAGAATCCCCTAAGACCAGTCCCTCACTCCCTAAGGATTCCAAACCTGATGAATTTAAAACTTGTTTGTGGGAAAGATAAGATTATTTGAATAATTTGAGTTTAAGACCACCCACTTCCCAAAGAACTCTAATCTGGAGGCATTAATGTATAGAGGTTCCTGGTACTGTCTAACTTCCAGCCGAGGCTTTTCTCTGCTGTTTGGCTCCAATCTGCGCAGCTCCGAGGAAGACAGTCTTCCTCGATCACCTGCTTCGGGGGAACAGCTATCACCTCCCCATTTTGCATGTGGAGAAGTCAAACAAAGAGAACGATAGCCTTCTGTAGGTAGCATGTGGGGAGAAGAATTCAGATGCCCTTTCTCTCCAAAGCAGAGGTGGGTTCTGGGATAGAGTATCAAATTCATCACTGCATCCTTCCTGAGGATGGACTGTTTATCTGTCAACGTGGTTGAAATACAGCCTGTGATTTCATGGAGACTCTGGGACCATCCATGTGTGAAAGGAAAAATGAGAGTAAGCAACCTCTGTGCTCCTTCCATTTTGCTGTGTGCTTGTATGTTAAGCAGGTGTGTGAAGCATGGCTTATAAATCAGGCCCGAGCAATTTGAACCACTATCTAGATATGATTTTACAATATTTCCCATATCTGTCTACTATTAAGAATCCCCTTGGCTCCACCTCAGACACACAGAATCAGAATCTCCAGGGAAAGGGTCTGGGCTCAGTACGCTTATCACATCATTGCAGGTAGCGGTTGTTACCAAGTTAAGGAAACACCTTCTGAAGTGAATGTTGTTGTTCACCCTATTTCTTAGTGAAGGAGACTGAGGCTTGGTATAGTTAAGTATCTGGCCTCAAATCACCCGTGGTCGAGGCAAGGCCTACAGATGTGGTATTGTCCTGCTTGATCCCCACAACTGTCCAGGTCCCACCACAGTGTTTCCTTCTTCAGAGCCCCTACATACCCACCCAAACCAAATCTACTGCCACTGAGTTTATTTCACAGGCTTTCCAAGGCAGTAAATCTTTACCGGAGTGGACAACATCATCTTCCCCGAGTAGAGCAGATGGTGAGCTTCAACAGCCAACCTTGCTGTTAGCAGTCCAATACCTCCTAGATAGTGAGTAAATGCTAGTAGCAGGTATAATTTTCTATCCTTCCCATACTCACCACCGCCTCCTATGGCTGGGGATTTCCCATTGGGTTACACATTGGGCTGCCAGCCACCAGGCCAGCAGTTTGAAACCACCAGCTGCTCCGAGGGAGCAAGATGACGCTTTCTACTCCGTCAAACAGTTACAGTCTTGGAAACCCACAGGGACAGTTCTACCCTGTCCTATCGGGTCGTGATGTGTCCGACTGGACATGATGGAAGTGAGTCGCATCGGCCTCTAGGCTCGGAGGTGCCTGGGAGGCTGGCCACCCTGCTGGCTTTGTGTGACTGTTGACGATAGTGACAACCATGGAGAGTTCTCCTCTCGGTGCTCTTATCCCAGAAAATGCAAGATCTTATTCAGAGTGAAAATTAATTTCTCCTCCAGTATATTATGCTCAAGTCTATGAGCAAGAGTACTTTTGCTCTAACCCATTTATTCAAGATAACATGAGTCAAGTATAGGTTAAGATAGAATTTTGTTGGAGTTAATTGAACAAAGGTTACCTTCGGAGAAATTATTAATATTTTGGTTCTAACTTTTTGTGTGCTTTTTTTTAGTGTATATTGTATGTACAAGCCATATCATTGTTGACCTTGGGGATAAACACACACATGATGACTCAGTCCGCCAAGAAATTAGGTAAAGTGTGATTTTTCATTAATTAACTAGGGGAAATAATTGCAAGTAAGTTATGCATTTTGGAGTGATGGGCATTTCTTTTTTTTTTTTAAATCATTTTATTGCAGGCTGTGTTAAGGTTCTCTAGAGAGACAAAACCAGATTTCTGATAATTATATATATATGTTTATAAAGATAGATAGATATATAACACAAGAACTGAACTGTTAAATTATACACAGATAGATAGATGTACAATACAAGAAATGAACAGGTAAATTATAAAGCAGTACAAATGGCTCAGTGCAACTCACTCCTGTGAGTGAGTTGTGAGACACTGGCAATCCTTTAAGTCTTGAGGGCTTCCAGGTAGTCCTCTGTAGAGAGAGAGAGTTAGGCTATGCCGGCACAGGCAGCAAACAGCAAGGCAGGCCACCAACCATCAGCCAGGTCACCAACAGTCAGTCCCCAACTCCAGAGATGTACATTCCAATTCTCTGGCGAGGCAGGTCTTAAAGGGGACTCAAGTTACAGCGACACAGTCCATGGGTTAGGTGTCCTACAGGTAGTGTAGCTTGCAAATTGAGGCACAGAACAAGCAAGGCATCGCACACTGGCCTGATGATCAAAGAGCGAGAGACAAGAAAGGCAAGACTCGCCGAGCCATTTATCTCTCTGCCCTTCAATTAATCCCACATGTGTTTATTGGCCAGGCTGGCACAATAAACTAACTATCTCAATCTACCCCTTACCAACCTGGCACCTGTACACAATTCTTTAGCCATATATACTTATATAATTTATGCACATTGATGAAATCACACTTATATCAATCATCTATCATATATAAATGAAAACACACTGATTCCAATTGTATCTTATATATCATACCTGAACAAAGGATATATATGCAATAAGCACATAAAAAGAAAATACATTGACAATTACAAACCTCGCTTTTGCAATTGATCATGTGGTCGTAATTGATAGGTAGAACTACCTTCTTCTACTACCCATTCTGTATTACCTTTGGCCTTAGCAAGCACCTCACCTGGCTGTGGTTTTTTGCATAGTGGGGTGACCCAGACCTTCATTCCTGAGGGGTCTGGGTCATTATAAGTCCTGTCAGGATTGGGTTGCTGCAACTTACCATTTACTTTAATTACAGGGCATGGTAACACTAAGAGTCGGCCTATGGGATCTCCTGGATTCCAGACATATTCTTCTTTACCTCCATCATGTAACACCAGTCCAATTTCTCCTTGGTAATCAGGATCAATCACACCACTTAGTACAATGACACCCTTCCTGACCTGTTGATCCAAAGGCAGGAGAAGCCCAAAGTGCCCAGGGGGCATACTCAGCTGCCAGTTCAGGGGAATCCGTGCTGTGTTTCCAGGTGGGAGAGTTCCTTTCTTCGGGACCAGGACCTCCAGGCCTGAGGAACACAGGGTTGCTGGGACAGGAAGCAAAAATGCTGCAAGGGGATCACTAGGAGTGATAGTGAGTGGTGCCACTCCAGCTTCCACCCCTTGGTTCCTGGACCCATGAATTCTGGCTATTGGAGACACAGCACCATGTATTGGCCGCTGGTTTAGAGCTTATACAGCTTCCTGGAGAACATTGCCCCAGCCCTACAAGTTGTTGCCACCTAGTTGGCGCCATAATTGTGTCTTTAGGAGCCCATTCCATTGTTCTATCAAGCCGGCAGCTTTCAGGATGATGAGGAACATGATACGACCAGTGGATTCCATGGGAATGGGTCCATCCATTGTCACACTGTATTTGCTGTGAAGTGAGTTCCTTGATCTGAAGCAATGCTCTGTGGGATGCCATGCCGGTGGATGAGGCATTCTGTAAGTCCACGAATAGTAGTTTTGGAAGAAGCATCCCATTCAGGGAAGGCAAATCCATATCCAGAGTAGGTGTCTATTCCAGTAAGAACAAAACACTGTCCCCTCCATGATGGAAGTGGTCCTATGTAGTCAACCTGCCACCAAGTTGCTGGTTGATCTCCCCGGGGAATGGTCCCATATCTTGGACTTAATGTTGGTTTCTGCCGGTGGCAAATGGGGCACTCAGCAGTGGCAGTGGCCAAGTCAGCCTTGGTGAATGGAAGTCCATGTTGCTGTGCCCATGCATAACCTCCTTCCCTGCCGCCATGTCCACTTTGTTCATGTGCCCATTGGGCGATAACAGGGGTGGCAGAGGAAAGAGGAGGACCAGTCTCCACAGCGCGTGTCATCTTATCCACTTGATTATTAAAGTCCTCCTCTTCAGAGGTAATCCTTTGGTGAGCGTTCACGTGAGATACAATTACCTTTACTGCTTGGCCCATTCAGAGAGGACTATCCACATACCTCTTCCCCACACCTCCTTGTCACCAATTTTCCAATCATGGTCCTTCCAATTACCTGACCATCCATTAGCCATTAGCCACAGCCCATGAAGCAGTATGCAGTCTCATATCTGGCCACTTTTCCTCATATGCAAACTGAACGGCCAGGTGCACTGCTCGAAGTTCTACCCATTGGGAAGATTTCCCTTCACCACTGTCCTTTAGGGAGATCCCAGAAAGGGGCTGTAGTGCTGCTGCTGTCCACTTACGAGTGGCACCTGCATATCGTGCAGAGCCATCCGTAAACCAAGCATGAATTTTTTTGGTCTTCAGTTAAAGTATGGTAAGGAACTCCCCAGGAGGCCATAGGTGCAGACTGGGAGAAAGAAGGTAATGTGACATGAGTGGAGACTGTGGGAATTTGGACCACTTCTTCATGCAACTTACTTGTCCCTTCAGGTCCTGCTTTGGCCAGATCTCATATATACCACTTCCATTTATCAATGGAGTGTTGCTGTGCACGTCCAACTTTATATTCCATGGGTCAGACAATACCCAGTTCATGATAGGTAGTTCAGACCTCATGGTGACTTGGTGGTCCATGGTGAGGCATTCAGTCTCCACCAAGGCCCAGTAATAGGCCAACAGCTGTTTTTCAAAGGGGAGTAATTGTCTGCAGAGGATGGCAGGACTTTACTCCAAAATCCCAATGGTCTACGCTGTGATTCACCAATAAGAGTCTGCCAAAGACTCCACACTGCATCTTTCTCTAGCATCACTGGGTCAGCTGGATCATATGGTGTCAGTGGCAAAGCAGCTTGCCAGGCAGCCTGAACTCGTTGAAGAGCCTTTTCTTGTTCTGGGCCCCACTCAAAATTAGAAGCTCTTACATCTCTTATAATAACCCATAACCCATTGTTTCAAGGACATTTGTACATATGTTGCCATCATCCTTTTCAAAATATTTTCTTTCTACTTGAGCCCTTGGTACCAGCTCCTCATTTTTTCCTCCCTCCCCAGCTTCCCACCCTCATGAACTCTTCATAAATTACAAGTTAGTATAATTTTCCTATCTTACACTGTCCACTGTCTCCCTTCATCCATGTTTTCTTTATTTCTTCACCTATGTTTCTGTTGTTTGTCACCCTGGGTGGGGGGTTATCCGTTGATTATTGTGATTTGTTCCCCTCCCCCCCCTCTCCCTTCCCTATACCCCCCATGGTATCACTACTCCCATTATTGTTCCTGAGGGGTTTATCTGTCCTAGATTCCAAGTGTTGAGAGCTCTTATCTGTACCAGTGTACATGCTCTGGTCTACTTGGATTTGTAAGGTAGAATTGGGGTCATGATAGTGGGGGAAGGAAGAATTAAAGAACTAGAGGAAAGTTGTGTGTCTTGTCAGTGCTACACTGCACCCTGGTGGGCTGGTCCTTCCTTGTGACCCTTCTGTGAGGGGATGTCCAATTGTCTATAGATGGGCTTTGGGTCTCCACTCTCACTCCCCCTCATTCACATAAATATGATTATTTGTTTTGGGTCTTCTGATGCTTGATACCAGATCCTGTCGACACCTCATGATCACACAGGCTGGTATGCTTCTTCCATGTGGGCATTGTTACTTCCCTGCTAGAAGGCTGCTTGTTTATCTTCAAGCCTTTAAGACCCTCGACACTATATCTTTTAATAGCCAGGCATCATCTGCTTTCTTTACCACATTTGCTTATGCACCCATTTTTGTCTTCAGAAATGGTGTCAGGAAGGTGAGCATCATGGAATGTCAGATTATTAGAACCAAGTGTCTCTTGCATTGAGGGAGTACTTGAGTAGAGGCCCGATGT
This sequence comes from Tenrec ecaudatus, assembly GCF_050624435.1. Lineage (NCBI taxonomy): Eukaryota > Metazoa > Chordata > Mammalia > Afrosoricida > Tenrecidae > Tenrec > Tenrec ecaudatus. The sequence goes on along the minus strand of NC_134530.1, from coordinate 186,257,718 downwards.
CCACCTTAATACTTAACATATAAATCTATGTACATAGATCTATGTCCCTATCTTTATATATAAATATATTTACATATGTATGTGCCTGTATTTATATCTCTATAAATATCCTTTGCCTTCTAGTTCTTTTCTTTATTTACTTTTACTTTCCTTTTGTCCCACTATCATGTTCAACTTTCATTTCGCTTTCAGTAATTCCTCTTGGCTACAGTGCACTTGATCAAACCCTACCAGGCATTCTATGTCCTCCTTGCAATCGATTTTAATTACTTGTTGTTCCCTTGTCCCTGGATCTGTTGGCTCCCCACTCCCTTTTTCCCACCTACTCCTCTCCCATGTCAACCCAGAACCGTAGGTTTCATTTTTTTTCTCCTCAGGATTGTTTATCCTGCCTATATTATATAGCTGGACATGAAAAAAAGCGCCTATGAATAGTTCTAGGTCTGTGTGTTGATCTTTATGAATGTTTTCCAATCGAGTCTGATGAGGTGCCAAGCCTTGCCCTGAAGTCTATTTTGGGCATTCCTCAGGGACTTCATTGCTTTGCCCCCCTTCCTGCTCTGTTGCACTCCCTTCGTGTTCTCCCTATGTGTGGGGAGTGGGGGAAGGGGGGGTGGTGGCCAAACTGGACACAATTCCTGCACTGTTTCCAGTGTTGTCCCTCATAGCACTATGGGTCAGTGAGGGGCCTCTGTGTCTCGTGGTGGGGCCGGCCCTATGGTCCTATCTGTGCATTGGCAGCTCTGAGCAGGAATATCGTCCTCTGAGCTTGCGGGGCCAGAATTCAGTGTTCTCTCTCTCTCTCACTCACACCTTCCCTCTCAGTTTTCTCCTGTGTGTTCTGAACAGACTCACCCCTTCCCTGGGCTGTATCTTCAGTGCTGACCTCTGTAGTGCATTCTTCTGGGGAGGGGTCCATGTAACTGGGATGGGGTCCGATCCTGCAGACCTCTCTGTTGGTTTGCTGCTTCATGTGGTATGTTGCCTTCAAGTCTTGGTGCATCAGTTTGAGGTCTGGTCCCGCTCTCCCTTTCCTGTGGAGATGTATGCAGTACTCTCCCAATGGGTGGGTAGTGCCCAGTTCCCATGGGGCTTTTCTTATGGAGCTCAAGGAATTGGTTCATAGATTTTTCATTTTCATTAACTCATTATTTTATTATTATTTAAAGATAATTTTATTGGGGGCTTTTATACCTCTTGGTACAATCCATACATTGATTGCATGAGGCATATTTGTACATATGTTGCCTTCATTCATTTCTAGACATTTACTTTTTATTGAGCCCTTAGTAGCTCCTCTTTTTATCCCTCACCCCCCACTGCCCCCAGCATGGCCCCTTGATAGATTGTAAATAAATTATTATTTTCATATCTCACACCAACCGCTGTGTCCCTTCCCCCACGTTTTCTGTTGTTCTTCCCCCTGGAGAGGGGTGTATGATTGTGTGCCGATCATTGCAGTCGGTTCCCCTTTTCTCCCTCCCCCCTACCCTTGTCATATTGCTATCCTCCCTACAACTCCTGGATTCTGTGTGTCGTGAGCTCCCATCTCTTATATCTGTACCTGTGTACATGCTCCAGTCTAGTCTGAATTGAGAAGCAGCACTGGAGTCATGATGCGGGGGTGGGTGAGGAAGCCTCAAGGAACAAGAGGAATCATTAGCTCATTATTTATAGATGTGTTTCATGGGTTCAGGCAATTTAAGAGGCAATTTAAAACAAATTAGCATTGGCTTAAATAAGAGCGAGGCATACTGGTTATACCCAAAAGTCAGAAGTTTGAAACCACCAGCTATTATTCTGTGGGTGAAAGATGAGGCTTTCTACTCCCATAAAGTGTTAGTCTCTGAAACTCACAGGGCAGTTGTACCCCGTCTTATAGGGTCATTTTAAGTGACCATCAGCTGTGCATTTTGGAATTTAAATAAGAGAGAAAGCTTTCTTTCCCACCACACATACTGAAAGTCCAGAAGTGGGAAATGGCAATGCCACACCAACAGTGTTGTCCAGGGACAAAGGATTTCTTCTCTTTTGTTGCTTCTCCATCCTCCAGGGTGCTATCGTCTTCTAAAGCATAAAGACTATCTGATTGTCACCATGTCTACAATCCCGCTAGTTAGGATGAGGTTTGGAGGGCACGGCCAGCGGATGGTAAGCAGCTTTCTTTTGAGGACATAATTCAGAAGTTGTATGCACTCTGGCCACTCACATTCCATTGGCCAGAACAAATGCCCACATGTGAGCAAAGGGAGACGGAAAATACTCTTTTGACTTGGTTGGCAGTATAAAATTCAGAGATTCTGTTGGTAAAGGGGGAAAGGAGAGAAAGGATATGGGGGCCAAATTAATAGGCTCTGATACAGTTGTCTCTTTCCAAAATTAATTTGAGAGTATGTAGAGTAAAATGCCCAAAATACAATAAAATTTCAAATAGATATATAGTTAGTCAAAAAATCCAGAATAAGCTCATCAGTAGCAATCAGGCAGGGGAAGGGGGATGCTGGGTTGGGAATAGACAAATTCTTATAGTAAAGGTCTTTGCATAGGTTCAGTGTCTTATGGCCCGTTTCTCATCTTTGCTGTTACAGAAGCCTGGTTTTGTCAAGGTATCTAGGACTGATCAGATTCCTGGAGATTTATATATACCACACACATCAGAGAGTCGAGATAAAACAAAAAAATCAATTTATTAAGAATATAATTTTTTCTATGTCTGATATACTTAATGATTATTGTTTCAGTTCTTAATATAAATTTTATTATATTAAAATTTAAAAATTATTTTTAGTGTTACTGGGGTCTGGATGCAAGTTTTCTTGATACCCTAAGTTAGTAATCAGGTTTCTTCGAGAGCATGGGAGCAATGACAAGGCAAAGGAAGGGTCGTGTTGAAACAAAGTTCTTCACAGAGAAATAGTCTGGTGAACTTACAATAGCTGTCCTTCCTCCACTTGTATCAGCTCTGATAGTCTTACCCATTCATCGAATTGTGCCCCACGAACACCATTGCTTCCTGTGACAGCCCACCTCAAAGACAGGAGGGCCAGTCACAGGTAGGGCCAGTCACAGGTAGGGCCAGTCACAGGTAGGGCCAGTCACAGGTAGGGCCAGTCACAGGTAGGGCTAGTACATGGGGCAGGTTTTAGGCAGTTCTCCTTTTCTCCAAATTATAGGCTTGTTCTTGTTTGCATTTGAAAGATCAACAAACACCTGTTGCTGTAATCCTTTGCTTTTGAATTGCTACATAAGCCTGCATGACAAAGTAGAATTTGCCCATGGAGTTTCCCCGGGCTGTGATGTGTGATTGGGTGTTGGGTTGCGAATCCCAGCACTAGTGGTTTAAAGCCACCAGCTGCTCCTCCAGAGAAAGATGAGGCTGTCTGCTCGTGCGACAGTGGGCTCACTCATAGGAACAATGGCGAGGGCGGCACAGAAATGGACAGTATTTCATTCTGTTGTGCATAGGGTTGCTATGGATTGGGACGGGCCCGATGACATCTAACAGCAATAACACAATATGCTCTTGTAAAGATGTAAATTCTCAGAAACCTTAAATGGGGTCACTGTGAGTTACAATCAGCTAGATGGCAGTGGGTTTGGATTTCAGTTAATTAATATGAAAGCATTTTATTGGGGCCTCGTACAACTCTTATCACAATCCATATATCCATCCACTGTATCAGGCACATTTGTACATTTGTTGCCATTATCATTCTCAAAACATTTGCTTTCTACTTGAGCCTTTGGTAGCAGCTCCTCATTTTCCCCCTCCCTCTCCCCATGAACCCTTGATAATTTATAAATTATTATTATTTTGTCATGTCTTCCACTGTCTGACGTCTCTCCCTTCACCCACTTTTCTGTTGTCCATCCCCCAGGGAAGGGGTTATATGTAGATCCTGGTAATCAGTTCCCTCTTTCTACCCGACCTTCCCTGCATACTCCCGGTATCACCACTCTCATCACTGGTCCTGAAGGGATCATTCACCCTGGATTCCCTGTGTTTCCAGTTCCTATCTGTACCAGCATACATCCTCTGGTCTAGCCAGATTTGTAAGGTAAAATTGGGATCATGATGGGTGGTGGTGGTGAGGAAGCATTTAGGAACTAGAGGAAAGTTGTGTTTCATCTTTGTTACACTGCACCCTGACTGGTACGTCTCCTCCCCGTGACCCTTCTGTAAGGGGATTTCCAATTGTCTACAGATGGGCTTTGGGTCCCCATGGATTTTAATTTTTATAGGACTAGATCACGAAGGGTTTTCTTACAAGGTTTGACTCACTGGCAGCCTGATAGCTAACCATTACATCACCAGGACTCCTTAGGAAAAGCCCACACTAAACTATTGCTGCTGTGGTCACTAGGTGTCATTAAATCCATTTCCATAGGGTCATAGTTGTGACCACATAGGAGGGAGCAGGTTGCCATATATTTTCAGCCAAGAAACAGCCGGTGCACTGAAACCACCAACCATTCAGGTAGCAGCCAAATGCTTTACCAGTGTGTGATATGAATTTCATACCTGATGGCTTACTGGTGTCTCTTTTCCCACCAACTTCTGTGACTCCCAGAGGGATCCAAACCACTTTGCTCTTTCTGCTTATGATTTGATAGCTTGGTTTCTCTTATACTTCCTCTTACTGTGATCCTCAAAGGCAAGATCAATAAGGAGTTTTCACTACCATAGTAAGTTTTTTTTCTCTCCCTTTTTTGCCTTATAAATTTTTGGTTGTATTAACTAAGCCTCAGAACTTTATTATGAAACAAAGTTATATGGCAAGAAAGAGTTATGAGCGAGTAGGCCTAACTAATTCATTAGCTTTTCTCCTTGGTAAGTGAGACTTATAGCGATAATTTCAAACTCATACCTCAAGAAAATGAAAAGTGATACTATTTGGAGTTATAGAGTTGCTGGCCAGGAAGCAGGAATCTCAAGTTCGAAGGGCCTCCATGGCAGTGACCTTTCACTTTTAGTTTGTGTAAGAATCAGTTGGAGAGCTTGTTAAATTCAAATCCCCATGCCATGCTGGCTCTTGGTATGGAATAACACCCAGGCATTTGTATAGTTTAATAAAACCACACTGGTGGTCTTCTGCACTTTGAAAAGGATTGAGGGAGTGCCCTGAGGTAGCAAGTTATGCCTACAGCGATTGGGAAAGAAAAGAAACTTATAGGGTAGGGGCCGGGGCTGTGCCGGGGAAGGGGGGAAAAAAAGAAAGAAAAGAAACTTATAACACATTCGTTAGCAGTTTTAGATAAATGTGAGCTATCCGGTCCACAGTTTGATTTTCTGGGAAAATTTGGACGAAGCGTTGCCCTTGGTATAAGAGCTCTGGACTGTGGTTTGGCTCTGAAGGTAACTCACGATGTCACTACACCATCAGGCAGCTGCCTGCTTGCTTCCTCTGCTACTCTGTTAAGGACCTTGCTTTCTTTGTTACAGGTTTGTGTGCGATTTCTATCCCAAGACAAATAGCTATGCAAAATGCCATTGAGCACATACAGGAGATTATACAGAACACGATAACTTTACTCAAAACAGAGAAAATTTTGACAAATGTTAATTGGACCCTAGTGGAACAAAAATCCAGAATTGAATACATCATGCCTGTGAGTTAATAATAGCTGACAAAACAAAACCCAGAAACACAGTGTTCCTTTCCTCCTCCACAGGGACCCTAGGGACAGCGCAGAATTGCCCTGTAAATCTTTAAGGCATGGAGCACCTGGTGGGTTTGAACTGCCTACTTTGCTGTTAGCAGCCTGACTTGTAAGCCACTGCGCTACCATGGTCAATGGCAACATTAGAAGCCAGACTCACTGCCATTTAGTCTACTCCCACTCATAACAACCCTATAGGGACAGGTTAAACTGGTCTGGTGAGTTTTCCAGACAGTACCTGTTTATAGGAGTAGAGCGCATTATCTTTCTATCTCAGAGCTGGTTGGTGGTTTCAAACTGCTGACCTTGTGGTTAGCAGTCCAGTGTGTAACCATTACACCACCAGAGCTCTTTTTAGGATCAATGGCAGTGTTTTGTTTTTTTTTTTCCCATCCTGGGTCTGTTAATTAAGAACCAGATAACTGAGAAAATGTATTTAACTAGCTTTGCTACCTGAGTGATACAGGGATATTTGAGGGAAATTAGTGTTTTCACAAACTGACTCTTTGAGTAATGATTCATAACCTGTGTGAAGCTGTTTCTAGGGCCGAGGCATTGAGAGCTCTCTCCCCTCGGAGTCAGATAAAAAGCAGAAAGCCCAGGCAGCTCCCAAGGGCAGGCAAGCAGATGGGCTGGGGAAGAATTGGGCTTCTAAATCAAATGAATATTTATTTCACTGTTTTTGAAAGTTACGTCTTGCTTGAGGAAATGTGATCCAAGGCACATCAAGCCTTTTTCATTTTAGCAATCCTGAAATGAGTGATTAGAATCTGCTGAGCATAGAATTGACCAGTTCCTAGTTAGCTTTATTTTTCTAATTTCCTCTCCATATATTTAAACTCAGGATGATGCTGTTAAATTTTCCCCTAATATCAAAGAGGAGGCATCTCTAACAGATGAAGAGTTAATAGAAGAAGCCAGGTTGCATGTAGCTATAATACAAATGGTCAGTACTATTTATATAACCTGCTTTTTATTTACCTTGCAATGCTTTGAATCCTTAGGTGCTGTTTTCAGATGGCTAAATTTTCTTCCACCTTTCGATAGCATATTGGTTGTTAAAATTAATTTTTGCTTTATGAAAATTAGAAAACGTGTTCTTTCGTTGGCTATCATTTGAGCCACGAGTCTTATTATTCTAAGTCTCAAAATGTTAATAGTCACTTTTGAAGGGCGTTTGGATAACGGCCATTTAGGTACTTAGGTAATTAAAACTCCTTAAATATCTTGAACTATTTTCAAAGAGTTAGTATATTCAATTTATTTTTTAATGGAATGTTTTCCATTGGTATAAAATAAGTACAAAATCTTCTTATTTCTTATAAAAATGAGGGGACTTCAAAAATTCCTGGGAAAATACCATTTATTCTTAATTAAAATTTTCCATGAATATTTTGAAGACCTCTCATATATGAAATTAAACTTATAAATCTGGTAAATCAACAGTTCTCATAGAACTATGACTTAAATGTTCTAAGATAAACATATAGTCAATTAAAGTCAAATTTAAAGCAGTGTATTAAATTGCACATCTGAAATTGGGGTTTTATTCCCGTAGGGCAAATGTACTGAACATCACAAGGATGTAAAATATACAGTATGTGCAGAATCCTTCCTTTCTGCTTTCTGTTTGAAGCCCATTATTATTAAGATTTTTAACACATACAAAAATCGACAGTATAACATATAGAAATTGTAGAAGTGGCACATGTTTTGGTGTATATAATTTCATCACAATAGAAGAAAAAGATAGATGGAAATCTGTGATGAATTCTCTCATTTATTCAATCACCCGAGTTTTTAAGACCATCCACACTTGACTAATAACTTCCCCATCTACGTCCTCACTTACTCCAACCATTTCAAAAGTTATTTTGTCATAAATCTCAGACATAAAATCTGTAAGTATCTCACTGCGTATTTCCAAATTAGGAAATATCTTTAAGAATTTAATGAAAACAAATAGTGCACCTAAAATTACTAATCATCCCGAAATAACATCAAGAAGCCAATCAATTGCCAATTTTCCTATTGTCAAAATTTCCATCATAAAGGGGATACTTAACCTCCTACTTGACATTTTCCATTTGGATTCAAATAAGGTCCTCATATTGTAATTAACTGGTATGGGTTGAAAGTCGCTTTTCATCTATAAACTTTCTTTTTCTTTCTATTTTTCTGTTAAAGAACAGTTTTTTCTTTTTCATTTGTAAAAAAAACATTTTATTGTGCTATTGTATGTGAACATCGGCACAGCAAATTAACTTTCTATTCATTAAATCATACAGAAGTTGATCTGTTACATTGATTGCGATCCTCACTAAGTGTCCACACTCACCCCATTCCCGCTGTCTCCCTGTCCTCCTTCTCATCGGTGCTTTGGGGTATGGGCTGCCCTTTGGGTCTCATATAATTGATTGCTCTAAGAGACGCATTCCTGATGGGCCCTCCTGTTCATTTTATAGGTCAGACTGTTATTTGGCAGAAACGTGGCCCCCAAGAGAGGTTTCAGGTCCAGGTTAGAATAAGAGTGATACTCTCAAGGTTCCTTCAGTAGTCTCTATCAGACCTATAAATCTGGTCTCTTTAAGGACACATTTGTTCTAAATTAACAACAAAAACCCAAAGCACTTCTGGCCATCAGGTGCATTATGACTCACAATAGAACAGACCCCAGAGTTTTCTGCAGCTGTAAATCTTTGTGGGAGCATAATGCCTCACCTTTCTCCCTGGGAGCAGCTGGTAGGTTCGAACTGCCTGCCTTGCAGCCCCAAACATAGCTATGCCATCAGAGTTTCTTTTTATTCTCAATACAAAGTATTAATACTATGTTTTCATTCGCTTATACGTTTCCACTAGTAGGTTGTAAAACAAACAAACAGCCATTGTAATCTCACACCAGGATAATTAGTAATATTTAATTGGTCTCCCTGCCTTCAATTTTACCACTCTTCTTTTAGAGTGACTTATCTAAAAGACGCCTCTATGGGGCAATTCTACTGTCTTAGGAGAATGGGCCTGATGGCAGTGGGCTGGGTCTAGGGGAACTTAAGATCTTAATAATAGTGAGAAATATATGGAAACCTTCGGTGCTCCTTTTAATTCTCTGTAAATTCTAAAACTACTCTTCAAAGACTATTAATAACAGGAAGGGGAAAAACTACCCCCCAAAAGAAAGACACACAGGACCACACTACTTTCCTGCTGAAAACCTAGTGCTACCAACGAAAACAAAGCATAAACCTTAGTGCCTACAACATTTTCAAAACTAAATTCCACAAACAAGTTTTTATGGAACTTCTTGTAGGAAAGCTCCGAGTTGTTTGCTTTCAAAAACATTTTGCTGTGCTCTGGGACTCTCCGAGAAGGGATTCTGAGGACCGCATGTCCCTAGGGCACAGAAGGTCACCCACCTGATGAAAGTGAACCCCAATTTTGTAGCGGTGAGGTTCAAGGGCTGACTCACAGTATTGGTATACTTCTAGTTGACCTGGAAAGATGAATATAACAGTCCTGGTGGGGCACCTGTGAGGGTGCTCAGCTGCTCATTGGAAGGCTGGCACTTCGAACACACCCAGTGAGGGCGATGAAGAAGAGGGAGAGGAAGAAGATGATGATGATGAAGGCGAAGATGTAGATGAAGAAGAAGTTGCAAATCAGCTCCCCAAAGATGACAGTCTATGGAGCACCCTAAACTGTCACACAGGGTCACTATGATCCCAAAACAACTCAATGGCTCCCACCAACAAGCAGTAGACCCCTGCCTGTGTCCCCGTTTCTTTCACCCCCGTGCTTCACCGCACTTACCAGGCTGTATCTCCCCCGCTGAGCATTGCATAGCGAAGTCACCTCCGGCTCCCCTCCTCCACTCTGCCCATTGGACGGCAGACTGGAAGTTTGCATCTTGCCTATGCACACTGCTGGAGGTGGATTGTTTTCCTATCTTTTGGAAAAAGAAGGAGTGACTACACGAGTGTTGCCTTATAAAAACCTCAAATTCAATTCTGACTCTTGGAGACCCCATGTGCTCCATACGGTGTACAATGACCGTGACCTTCCAGAAGTGGCTTACCAACCTTTTTTTCAGTGATGCCTCTGGATGGCTTTGAACTCACAACCTTTAGCTTAGTAGTAAAAATGTTTGTGAGGCCCAGGGGCTCCTGTCTCAAGAAAATGTAGTATGAATTTCCTCTTTGCGTATAGTGATCCTAATCCTGATGGGCTCTTTAATCCTTAAAGCTGCAAACCTGTGGGAAAATGCTAAGCACAGTGTAGGTTGGAGATGGGGTGCATAAAGAATGGGGCTGCAGGAGTACATACATAGTCAATACGTGAGAATGGATGTTAGGCAAGCGTCCCAGTAGGGACATTAACCCCCGGGGTTTAGGGTCAGCGCCACCTAAAAGATGACCTTTGTCTGGCTTTGGGGGAGCAACACAAAGAATAGAGTCTTTTGGAAGTCTTAGGCAGACAGAGATGAAAAGTTTCATTACTTAGACTAATATTCTCCACAGTCTCTTCTGCTGCAGAAAGCGGATGCTATTTACACTGCTGGAGTAGAACAGATTGAGATGTACAGGTTTTGAACGTCTTGATACTAGAAACTTTGCGTACTTCCTAACATCCAGGAAAAGTTTTTGCAAAAAAATAAATATTCAATAAGGCGTTGAATGAAGGTTATATCCTGCTGTATTTTTGGGGGGTAATATATTCCTGTGTTGATTTCAGTAATAATAGTGGGGTTATGTTTTGAACCTTTATAATTTTAATGTAACCTTTTATGTTTAGAGCAGCTTTGAAAAACAATGTAATGATGGCCTCCTCAATGCAAAAGCAGCCCGGATATTAATTGGTGCAACCAAAAGCTACTGCCCAATGCAAGGAAAGTAAGTGTGATACTTACCGGATGCTTCCACAATGGAGTGGGTTTGTGATAAAGAATGAACAGACTGAGAATTAAATGGCCAAATACATCGATGACTCTCTGTCTCATCTATCTCTATCCATCCATACATTCCCCTGTTTGCCTCTTTGTCCACCCAACTAATCATCTATTTCCTATTTGTACTTACTTTTTTCTCTTGAGTTTCATAATCCTCCTGACACCCTGGAGTAAGTTTTCATCTCAACAAATAAAAGACCACAGGCTCCATGGGAGAAAATCTATGTGGTTGTAATTACTATTAAAATACTTTCACCTTGATATCACAGACACTAAACCACTAGATCGGGAAGGTAGGGAAACCTGGAGTCTACTATGAGCATATCCCTTCGAGTGGAGAATGACCCAAGTGCTGGCAATGACAAGATACCACTAAGTTTGGTAGGAAAATCCCTGTGTCTTAAAAATATATAGAAATACCTAATCCTTGGTGGCACAGTGGTTAAGTGCCCGCCTGTGAATTAAAAGGTAAGAGGTTCAAACTCACCTGCCACTCTGAAGAAGAAAGATGTGGCAATCTGGGTCCGTAAGGATTTATGACTGTGGACACTTTGGGGCAGTTCTACTCTATCTCTTAGATAGGTCACGTCTGATCACAGTCCTGGGGAGTAGTAGATAATGGACGGTCCAAGACAAGGCTGTGCGGCAACCTTGGCCTGATGCTAGGAGATCCTATCATCGTGTAAAGTAACACTTCATATAATCTGTCTGGGAGATTGGGAGAAAGACGAGGCTTTCTGTTCCTAGAAAGAGTTACAGTTTGGAAACCCACAGGGGCAATTCGTGTCCGTCCTATAGGGCTATGAGTCGGAATTGACTCCATAGTAGTGAAAGAGATTTTGATTTATTTGTTTATTATTATATCTAGGAGCTCTACCTTAGGATAGAGTTGGGCAAGGGGAAGGCCCTTATGGACTTGGAGAGGCGTGGACGAGGCAAGGCAAGACAAAGGGAACCTAATTCTGAGGCCCAAAGAGTCAGCCCAGAGAAACTTTACTTATGCTCCACCTCAGGTCAGGAGTAATTCAAGGATCAGGAGCATCAGGGATGCCATACTGAAAATATTCCCATATCATGACATGGACGGACAGGTGAACGGACGGACAGGTGAACGGACGGACAGGTGAATGAGTACTGAGCCTCTTTAGAAGGCTCACAGTATCCTTTATGTAACCCGAAGTACAGCGCTTGCTTTTTATTGCAACACATATGCTTATGTTTATATTTGTGTATGCTTCTTCCTTGCTAGATTCATGAGTATTTATGATGTTTCTAATTATGTGAGATCTAGAAGTTGGCTTGTGAAATTTAAAAACATGATAACTGTCTTGGAATATCGTAAAGAAAAATTACCTTATATTCCAACTGGGTAAGTAGTGTAAATCTTCAGAGGCAATCTACTTGGAAATATGACCTTTTCTCCATTGTCAAAATAGATCGCCTTAAAAGCAAGCAATTAATTAGTATTAGAGTCAACTCTTGTCAAATGGCGAACAAGCAGCATGTTTGCGTCTCTTCTGTTGTGGCAACTCAGTGACATCGCTGTCAGGGGCCAGAGTGATCCTATTTGGAGCTGTTAAGTGAGTGCTAATTGGGGTGTCTTTAGGTGGCATTGCACACTGGGGGGCTGCCTTCGTATTTTTCTGGGTATAACACAAAGAGTAGGGGAGAAGAAGTATCTAACGTGTAGATCTCGCTTTCAGTTTATTGTCGTCTATATGAAAGGGTAGTTCTGTAATTAGGGAATAGCACAATACTGTCCTATTATGTTTTTTCTAAAGTTTCACAAGATGCAGATTCTAATTAACTTGAGAAGACCCTTTGTTTTGCTCTTCAAAAAGGTCATAGAAAGTTTTGAATTAAAAGGTAGTGATATTTTTCCATAAATCTTTTGGAGTTCCCGTATATAATTTGTGAACTTATATGCTATTTCTAGAGCATAAAAACCAAGGTTTATTTTTTATTAATAAATCATTTTATTGGGGGCTCTTACAGCTCTTATAACAATCCATACATCAATTGTATCAAACACATTTGTACACAGGTTGCCATCATCATTTTCTAAACATTTTTTTTCTGCTTCAGTCTTTGGTACTAGCTCCTTTTTCTCCCCTTCACTCCCCCACCTTTCTATCTCTTGAACCCTTGATAAATTATAATTAGCAATTATAAATTATAAATTCATATCTTCCACCATCTTCTGTCTCCCTTTGCCCACATTTCTGTTGTTCATCCCCCAAAACCAAGTTTTTAACAAACAGATGTCAAAATAAGAAGGTGGCAGCAAAACAATCTGTTCTTGTCAGGCTCCACTTTAGATGGATTAAAGGTTTAAAATAAAATCTGCCCTGGCAATTATTGAACAGATATCTGTGTATCTGTATTCAGTCTTAATTTTAAATCATTCTGGTGTCTAGTCCATTTTCCTCTAAATTTATGAATTTTTGCTCTTTCCCCTATAAGCTATAGCCTTGATTTTTACAAAAGTTTCTCATTTGAATTAGTTACCTACTGCTGCTGTAATCTTACCCTTAGAAGGTGGCTTTAAGGGAGTGAAATTATTGTCTCACGGCTTTGCAGGCCAGAAGTTCAAATCAGGGCATCAGCTCCAGGGAAGAGACCAGCTTTGTTGGCGGTCCTGAGTGGTCTCTGGCATTCTTGGGGGTTATCTTCCCCTGTGAGTCTATTCTGCTCTTTATAATAACTTCATAGTGATTAGTTTTAGGACTGACCCTGCTCTAATGTGGCTGCAGGAATATAACAAAAGATAAATTCAGTTTCCTAACAGGATTACATTCATAAGTACATGTTTTGGGGATGACAGAATTACAAGCATAACATCATCCCTAGTATAGACTAGCTGGAACCATATTCTTAATCTTTCTCTAATATTGTTTTTATGTGTAAAAAGTATGTTTTTATTCTTGTTTAGGTATTATTTCATATAGTTTATAAACTTCTTCACGGTGTTAATAATTTGTATGCTGCTTAAACAAATGTTGAACTATAGATTATAACTGTTATACCTTTAAGTGATCTGACATTTTATTTGATATCTTTTTTTGCAGGAATGATAGATTGTTGTTTTTTATGTATCCAATTGTCTTGTCAGAAGAATTTGAATATACAGGATATATTATTACATTACTCTATATTTTCCCTATGATAATGCATCTATGGCCAATAACAAGAGAATTAAATGTGTCGGGACTGATATTAGTAAACTACTATTTTGTGTTTTTATATATATTACAAGCAACATTAAAGGTACTGCTATACATAGAAATATATAAATAGAAGAATTTAGATATTTTGGATCTGTTTTTGTATTATCATTGAAATAGTTTGCTACCCAAAAGCATTTGTTACCATAGTGCATAAGGTTCCAGATTGCTCTAGTTATCTTCTTGAATTCTCAGAGCTTATTAATGAAATCAGTGAAAATTCTTCTCAGAGGATGGTAAGACATAGTGTAGGACGTCAAGAGCCCTGGTGGTGTCATGGGTGGTCCTTACCAGGGCGATGCCCTCTGGGACAAAGCGGAGGGTTTGTGCTGCCCTCTGCCCTCCAGGGTCTCTAGGAATCAGCGCTGGCCGGACGGCAGTGAGTTTGAGGTGGTTGTTCTGAGTAGATTCAATAGTACAAACACACAGGACTCTCAAGGGTCAAAAGTAAGCTGGAAATCTAGGTCTGTGTCTTCAGATAGTCTCTGGACTGAGGCAACAAACGAATGAATAAAAGCAGAGAGGTTTGCTGGGATCTTATAATATGAGACGGTGAAGCACTTTTAAACAGTATTACTATTTTTATGCTTTGTCATTAGTAGTGCAATAAATCTGTTTACTGTAATTTTCACTGCTTGTTTTAGCATTCCAGCTTCAATATAAATTATATATTAATAATCAACATAAACTTTTTGTTATGCTGAATGTTAAAATATTGCTTACTGATCTTAAATCAATGAAATCAAGCTAAACCTTTGGACTATAAATAATTTGCAGTTTGCAGTTGAAGGCTGGACTGCTAGTTTGTAAGCTGCATCCTCCTCCCACTCCCTACACACACTGTGCAGATTTCATGAAATGACATGCATTTTATTGTTTTTCACACCCTAAACAGATACTAATTTTTAAAAGGAAATATTTTCAACTATGTTGGAATACTTTGGAATTTATTATCTTGCTTCTTGGACTAGCTGATGTCTTTTGTATATACTTTGTCAGATTGAGACCAGAAAACTCAATCCTGATTCAGATTACAGTACTCATGGGATATTTCAGAATTATTAGGTTTCTTCCAATCATTAAGGTAAGACTTTACACTAAAATAATTCCACCCCCCTAAATTATACTAAAGCAGTGGTTCTCAACTGCTGCGACCCTTTAATACAGTTCTTCATGTAGTGGTGACTCACCAAGCATAAAATTATTTTCGTTGCTACTTCATAACTTTAATTTTGCTACTGTTAAGAATCAGGCCACCCCTGTGAAAGGGTTGCTTGACCCCCAAAGGGGTCATGACCCACAGGTTGAGAACCAGTGTACTACAGTGGGTTAAGAAGTCTTTCTGTTTTGCACTAAGGCAGTGGCTCTCAACCATCCTAATACAGTTCCTCATGTGGTGGTGACCCCCCAACCATAAAATTATTTTCATGCTACTTCATAACTGTAATTTTGCTACTGTTATGAATCGTAATGTAAATATCTGATATGCAGGATATATTTTATTATAACAAATTGAGCATAATTAAACATAATGAAAGTATAGTGATTAATCAGAAAACGATATGTAATTATATACTTATTGTGAAATATTTATGTTTTCCAATGATCTTAGGCAACCCCTGTGAAAGGGTTGTTGGACCCCCAAAGGGGTCACGACCCACAGGTTGAGAACCGCTGCACTAAGGGAAGAAGTTGTTTCTTTTCCTAAGCAATGTTCCCCACAGGTATCGGTCAGCTTAGTTCTGTCCCTCACCTCCTTCCTACAAGTCTTATTCAAACTGCGTCTCTTCTCACAGAAGCTTCCTCCTCCCCGCCACTCTTGTCTAAAATGACAACCTGCCCTCCACACCTTTAGTTTCCTCCTCCTCCTGATCCTCTTCCACCTACTTTTCTTTTCCCCAAACACTTGGGCCCTATTGACTCACTTACCGCTGGTTGTTACGGTCGTTGATGGAACCTGAAGTTCTAGATGGGCACGTAGCATGTAAAACCAAACCAGCTGCCATCACCGTGGCTGTGTCTCGTGATGCCCGGCATGTCCGAGGAGAACTGTCCTCCACAGAGTTTCAGTGGCTGGACGTTGATGGCCGTCCTTGTCTTCGGTCAAAGAGCAAACTGGAGCTTTTGTCAGAAATACAGTGAAGAATTTGTGGAAGGAACAAAATAATCAAGAATCAGGCAACACTTCCTGAAGACTCACCAAACCAAGTTCATCGCCATTGAGTCAATACTAATTTTTATTTATTTATAGAAAATAGCAAAAAATGCCCCAACTTTTACCATTGGGGCATTGAGCTGAGAATTGGGTGGATGAAGCTCTCCATGTACAGAATCTGTATGACAGAAAATGAATCTAGGTGCTTACAACAGCCTGTCCGTCTCTCTCCTAAAGCCAGCTGAGTTCTCATTCTCACCACGCTTTGAGAACCTTTGCAGTTGAGCTACTTTGTTGTTGTTTTCCGGATTACAGGGTTTCTCCCCTTTCCTTCCTAATGTCCTAGGTCATAATACCGGTCCTGATTAATATTGTAGATGCGCTAATTAAAGAGCGTCTCAGCTTGATGTACAGTATTACAAAAGGCTATGTCAAAAGTCAAGAGGATGCCAAACATTTAATTAAACAAATTTCTAGCCGCGAGTCAATATATCAGGTGAGACACAATCCCTGGCTGTCTCGGTTGGTGGGAGGGGAGGGAGTTGCTTAGGTTTATTAATTTCTCTTAAGAGCCCTTCTACAGATACCCTGGAATCATTGCAGGCAATCAAGCGGTTCAGGATGTGATAGGTGCTACAGGAAGAGCAGTCTCTGCTGTTTACACTTCAGCTGTTATCAAACGCAAACAAAACAGTTGGGGGGGGGGGGCCGGGGTCCACTGTTGCCCTGCTGTGGGAGAGACTAAAGTGACTCTCCCATGGCCGTTTTTCCTGAGAAGGCCCCAGTGAAGACTCACATGGTTTTTTGATGCGTGTTTAGACACCAGACTGAAGTTTGTTTTGGAAGTGATGTGGTTCAGGAAACTGGCTGGTGTCAGCTCGCTTTTAGAACGCTCACCCCCACACCTAGACCAGCGTGATTAGACAGGAGTCTGTTTCTAGATTCTCATAGGATGGCCATGCCATCCTATGGGAGTCTTCCTGCTCCACATCTGGGGAGTTAACTGCTCTCTCTGCTCCTGTGCAAGCACAGCTGGATCACCACCCGAGTAGTTATGATGATAAATAGTAAGTGAGGCGGAAAAAAACAATTTAATACACATGACGTACTGAATTCTTATAGTATCTCGTGGGATTGTCCTAAACCAAAGAACTCATCCGGGAGGTTTTAAAAACTGTTGTAACTTTAGGAAACAAGCCAGTTGTTGTTGTTGTTGTTTGCTGCTGTTGAGCCGGTTCGACTCCTAGCGAACCTGGGCACAATAACGAACCACTGCCCGGTCCTGCGCCATCCTCACAGTGGGCGCCGTGCGGGAGCCCCTTGCTGCTGCAGCCAGTGGGCAATCACTAGCAGCAGCCCACGAGTTACTCACGGGCAGAATTTCAGTCATCTACACCTGGCAACCCACGTGTTTGTTCCCTTGAGGGTTGGTGTGGCCAAACACAATTCGAGGGTAAGCCTCAGGAGAAAGAGTACTTGGGACGTGGTAGGTTTTGAGCAAATATGTGTGGGGTGATAGCCCTGGCATGGAGCTGTTTCTTCAGTTCCAGCAGGAACTGAACTTGAACTCATGGATGCCATCATTGCTCATCAATCATTTGGTTGTAGGCTCTCCTGCTTGACTGGCTCCCGGTGCAGCTCCTCAGTCTCGGTTCCTGAGAACAGTCCATGCCCAGGGCAGTACACACTCATCCTTTCTGAGATGTGCCAGACCCAGTACCCAGTCAGGCAAGCCGCCTACTGACAGCAGGCATGCAGTGGAATGTAGACAGGAGCCGGGTCACGCAGCAGAGTTGGTGCCAAGGAAAGGATGGAGCCACATGTCTCCCTCCCATCTGAAATGAAACGACCCCACCCCACCGTGCGTCTATGTCCCCTCCAATTTTTTAAATGTAGGCCACAAGTCCCCTCCATTTTAAAAACAAGATATGGGATTTAGTGTACTCGAAAGCGAATGCTGTCCTAATCTCTTACAGAAATTAAATGACATTTTGGAAACGAACCGGCGAGATGCTGTGAAAGAGCTAGGTACGTATTTTAAGTTTCATTTTGCCAGATGAAGACAACAACCTGATTCTTTCATGTGCTCTCATTCACTTATTTGTTATACACATGTGCTGGGCCTGGGGTGTACAGAACCACATGGAGTGCCAAGCCTGATGGCGGACCTGAGCATGCTGCCAGATGAGGGCAGGAAGTCAGGAGTCCCTTAGTTGTTTTCAGAGTACCGAGGAAAGAAAGGGGAGCCATCTGGAACCTGTGCGTATTAAGGTTGCAAGAAAAAGGCGTGCAAGGCTAGGTGGGGATGTAGGTTCTGAGCGATGTCACTTCTTGGGCCTCTGCAGTGATGCCTGGAGTCCTTGCTTTCCTGGAAGCACAGAGCAGGGACCTGGAACTTTATGCAGAGTTTCGGGGCTTGGGGCGGGGGGGTTCTTTCTTATAAAAGGTTTGTGGTTCAGGTTCTCAGTGCATAAGTGAATATAACAATATCTGATATATGGCCTGCACAGAGTCGGCTCTTCATATATGGGAGTTATTATGAAAGAAAAGATTATAAAAATTATAAAATCACATTGTGTTCATTACCGCATTGTAAGATGCCAGATGGATTTTGTGGGGATCCCATTTCCAAAAGCAAAAGGGAAAGAACATGCTCGAATGAATGAAAGTGTCCGTTTGGAGACCATAAACTCAAAATTCAGCCCTTGAGTCGATTCCAACTCATGGCAACCCTACAGGATTGGGTGGAACCGCCCCTGTGGGCTTCTGAGACCGTAGCTCTTTAGAGGAGTAGAAAGCCTCGTCTTTCTTCCACAGAGCTGCTGGTGGGTTCAAACTGCTGACCTTGCAGTGAGCAACCCAACTGGCAATCACGGTGCCACCCAGGCTCCTTTGGAGACAATAAGTCAGAATAAGTCAGCACTGTCTTTGGACCGTTGGTGCCATTGACACCTTGCTTTCATGTTGTTTCTATGCTCGTAAAGATTCGGGACGTAGGAATTGCTCCCTTATGTATGCTTTAAGGAATGGTGTGGAGTATGGGATCAGTCTCTTCTTGATTCTATCCTGGAAAGGGATCTCCAGAGAGTGATGCCCTCTTCCCAGGCAGGAGAAGTCAATGAACAATTGTCTCATTCACAAGACAGAAATGGAACGAAGTGCAGCTCCACCGCAGTTCGCACCAGCTCCAGGTGAAGCCACGATGATGATGATGGTGCCTGGAAATCAGAAACCGTCGTCCAGTATTTTGGTTACCCCACCGCTGCTGACTAATGCCTTTGCTTGCTTCAGGACTCATAGAGCACGAGGGGCGTGATGTTGTCATTGCTTTGAAGTCTAAGCAAGCAATCCTGAATGTGATTCTTAAAGCTCAGAAGAACCTCACTTTCCTATGTTCCAGAGGCATTATTGATAAGCATGAAGGCATCGAGATATATACGGTAATAAAGCATTTTCCTGTATTACTGTATCTGCAGTATAGCTGATTCTTTCAGCCTAATGCCCAGCCTGCAGCATTGCCTCAGCAGGCATAAAGAATGAGGCATATTGGAGAAATCGTAATGAACCTCAGGTGTTAAATCCTGCAACTGTCGGGAGCTATTGTTAGTGCCAATGAAAGTTTTGATTACTGCCCGATGCATGCTATTAATTAAAGCCACATGGCTGTGATGAACAGAAACCAACTTGAGCTAGGGTTAGCCAATAGCAGGACTGGAGAGGGGGGTGTGTGTTATGATAAGGACACAAAGTGTAGCATAGGTAGTCAGGCTATGTGGCCAAATCTCAGGAAGGGACTTGAACCAGGACCTGGAAAGATTTCAGGATTCTCCAGTTGCCATCTTGGTTGCCCTCTGTGTCCCCTTTCTTTGGCTCCCTCTACAGACCAACTAGACTTTTCTCCGGCAGAACATGACTATGTACTGAAATATGTGCTGCCCACCTCCCGGACTGTAGACACGTGGAATTCTTTTGGGAGGTGGAACTCACATGGTAGGGAGCGGATGCCCCTGTGTGTACGTGTGTTACTGGGGGGAGGGGAGAGGCAGTTCTGAGAGGAAGGGAGCTTGGTGGTGTTGTGGCTATTAGGTGCCATCGAGTTGGTTCCAACCCATAGCAACCTTGTACTCAACAGAACAAATCTGCCCGGTCGGGCGCCATCCTCACAATTGCTCCTGTGTCTGAGCCCATTATTGCAGCACGGGTCCATGCATCTCCTTGAGGGCCTTCATCTTTTTCGCTGAGAATTGACTAGCTGATAAACGGACTTCTGGCAAATTATAAATGTTACTTGCTAACAAATTAGTAATGTGAAATAGGAGTGGGACAAAAACCAAAACAATAACAACAGCAAAGGTCGACAACTTTAATCGTCCTTTCCTATCCCACCCACCATCTCGTCTGTGCTAGATAGGAGCCCTCTTTCAACCCCACCCAAGCTCACTTCTTACACAGCAGACTGATAACATTCTACTCCCACATTCCATTTGTGATGCCCACAGTCTGTGTATCCCTTAACTGCCTGTCTCTGGGAGCTCCCAGCCCTGGCCACCATGTACTGTGCTTCTGGTCATTCCCAGGGGTGGATTTCCCAATCAATAAGGTAAGCATGAGCTTACTTGTGTTGACCGTAGTGAACAGTTTCACCTGGGATCCACCAGATTCCATCCCTGTTAAGGGCTGCACATTTGAAAAGAGGCTTCTATTCTGTAGGGAAGTGCTGTAGGGCCGGGAGGGACACAGATGCCAGTCATGCCAGAAGCAGAATCTTGGAGGTCGTCAAAAAAAAAAATATGTCACTCAAATCATTCACTCAAAGACAAAACAAAAAAATTAAAAAACCATCAGACAATTCCAACTCATAGCGACCCTATAGATCACAGTAGAAGTGTGCCTTTGGGTTTCTGAGACGTATAACTAACTCTTCATGGGAGCAGACAGTCTCAGTTTCTCCCGAGGAACTGCTAGGGGGTATGAGCCATGGAGAGTGGTGAGCAGGTCCGTGTGGAACCCACTGTCACCAAGGCTCCTACATCGTTCACTGCAGATTAGTAACTGCGCACAATCTGGCACTGCATCCCCAGATGCAGCCCCTCTCCTCGACCCCAGAAGGGAAGTGGGTGCGGGACAGGCCAGCTATCCCCCTTTACTGCCCTACGTCTCTGGTCTCTGGCACACCAGACAATGGGTTATGATTTCTTTTTACTGTCTGACCGTAGGAGACTAGAGCTACTTTACATATTGTATGTGTAATTTTACATTCTACTTATCACTTTGAAGGCTCTGTAAGACTTAACTCAAGGCTTCAAAAAGAAATAATAGCCTTTAAGAGGACAGGGATTTCCTATTGGGCTATTTAGAAAGGTAATGGGTGAATCAGGCATTTAGCAAGCATGTGTTCAATACCAACTACTAGCTACCTAATTTCAGCAAAGATGACTTAAGCCAGGTTATACAAGCCTTGAAAATGTTTTCAATTTAATTCAAGAAATACATATTGGATAGCTACTGTATGCCATGGGCTCTGAGAGAGGCTTGGTATACTCAATTAATACAGCCCTGACCCTGGAGTCCTCTTCCCTCTTCTTTTATTCAGCCATTTATTCATCCAACACCCCTTCCCCACCCCCAAAGTACATAACATGAAGGCTAAGACCAAACTGCTCATCAAGTCATTCTGACTCATAGCACCCCAGGAGGACAGAGTAGAACAAGCCCCTATGGGTTTCCCAGACTCCACATCAGTGGTTCTCAACCTTCCTCATGCCGCAACCTTTCATACAGGTCCTCATGTGGTCGTGACCCCAACCACAAAATTGCTACTTCCTAACTGTAATTTTGCTCCTAGTATGAATCAGGCAAACCCTATGAAAGGGTCTTTTGAACCCCCCAGAGGGGTTGCGACCCACAGGTTGAGAACCACTGCTCTAAATCTTCACGGGAGTAGAAAACTTCATCTTTCTCCCAAGGAGTGGCTGGTGGATTCAAACAGCTAAGTTTGCTGTTAGCAGTCAAATTTGTAACCCACCAAGCTACTAGGGCTCCAGAAGATAAGACCAAGAATTAAATAAAATAAAAATTAAAAGAGAGAATGAGAACATGGCATTAAATAATTTTGTAATCAATATACAGTTTAGGTTATTTGAGATTAAAACAAATAAGAATGCAGTGTTAATTAGATTATTTCAAATAATGGACTCAATATGAGTTAATATATACATATATTTTTTTTTCGTGTATGAAGAGAATTTTAATTAAATGTTCAATGTGCATCAAGAAAACCATACCTCCCAGAGCTGCCAAAGCTCACAGCTCCAACATTATACTATGTGCACCAACAATCCAAAAATCTTCCACCATCTCACAAAAGAGACGAAATGAGACCCAAAGTAGTCGGGCAGAAGCCAGGTCAGTGAAGGGGAAAGCATCTCAAGAGTGGTGGGGGCTCCACATGGCTTCCGGCAAACAGTGCTGACTCATGATAAGGTTTGGCCTCTAACCGGAACTTACCAGGGGAACAGGAGGACGTCTCCAACTCTGAACCCAGCCAGTGACCGCTCTGGCGCTTCTGCCTCGGTCGTATTCTGGTCCCAATTAACGGCGCCTCCCATAGACGTGTCCGGACAGAATTTTAGAAAAGAAAAGAGAAAAAAAAAAACATAAAAAACCTCCTACCCCAAGGTCGGTCCATGGCAGTGCCCGTGCTCTCAATCCCCAATCCCGGACGAGCCCCCAAATATTAGATTCGGGCAAGGAAGGCGAGCTTACCTTGGGCGCACGCAATCATGACGACCAGTTGAGATGCAAAAGCGGCAAAAGGAGTTTATTAGCCAGCTCGAGCTAGGGCTTCCGCCCTCGGCTGCCCAGTGTAGCAGGGAGGCAGCGTCCAAAGGGAATCGGCCCTGAGTTAATATATGAAAGGGAAAATTGAGACAAAAAAAAAGATTTGATTAGAGGATGAAAGAAGCTAAAACTCAATCAGGTTAAATTTGCATAACAGCAGACTCTCTAAGCAAGCAAATCTGATCATCATTGGAAAACAAAATCTGAACTTTAATTTTTTATTAAATAAAAATTAAAAATGTATATTTTAATAAAGATTATCTTTATTAGGTGACTACAGTTTTTAGAATAGTTTTAGGTTCACAGAAAAAAATTGGACAGTTTAGAGAATTCTCACATAAACCCCTTCACACAGCCCTTACTATTCACACCTTCTATTAGAACGGCACATTGGTAATAACCCAGGAATCAGTGCCAAGATGTGATTATTAACTAACATTCATGGCTTATTCAGATTTCCTTTAGTTTTACCTAATCCCACTTTTTTGTTCCAAGATTTGACCATCATTATTTCTATTGATTTTAGGTGTTTCTGAAAAAAATAAAAGCCCTGAATAACTTTCCAATGGCAATCCCACCCCCTACTCCTGAGAAATATCTTCATAACATCATTTGGCTGGAAAATAAAGAGGTTCTCATTGAGTTTTTCAAGGTAAATATTTGGTTATCTACTCTGGTTCAAGGTCGACGGTGATTATTTTTAGTGTTTTCCACATCCTTGTGCAAGAAAAGCACATGCAAAGCTAGTTTCTGAACTGGTCGGTGCAGGCTCAACCTGGAGAAGGCCATGCAGCCCAGAATCTTCTTGCGCACCACACCTATGCAGATCTGTTAGACTCTCTCTACCCCTTACGAACATCTGTCAGTCTTGAAGTGGCCCTTCCCTGAGTATGAAGCCCATGAGTGGTTAAAATACCCAGACACTAGCCAGAAGGCTGGCAGTTCAAATCCACTCAGAAGTACCTTGGAAGAAAGGCCTGACCATCTATTTCCAATGGAGCACAGAAAACCATTTGGAGCCACTTTACTCTGACACACCTGGGGCCACCATCAGTTAGCGTTGACTCCACAGCACGTGGCGGTTGGCTCCTGAATGAGAGCGGTTCTTGGTGATGATTGACAGTGAGCATCACTGAGTGCTCTCTAAGGGCTGATGTGGGCGGAGTTCCAAGGCAGGCTGGGGAAACACCATCCATCACTGCACTGGGGGACACCAGCCCCAGTGATCACTCTGCTTCTGGGTCTTTGCATATGCTGATCCCTCTTCCTGAATGGTTTCCAACTCTTCTTATCCTGGCTGTTCCTCTTCCTTCCAGCCTGAGCATGTCTGTCCGTTGCTCTGTAAAGCCTTCCCTGGACACCCAAGACAGGCTCATGTGGCCATTCTGCCTTTTTATAGGGTATCCTGTTCCTGTCTCTTTGGCATGGATTACAATTCCCTACCCACCTTACCTGCAAGCTTTTCTTAGACAGAGAATTGGTTTAGTGTGCCATTATAACCCAAAGCACAAACGGCCTAAATACATCCTATTTCTTCCATAAATGTTATTGAAGCGGATAGGAGTTACCATTCTAGGAATGAATCACAGAGTCTACACTTTGTTCAGGAGCTCTGGTGGCTCCTTGGCTGCCAAAACAAAGGGTGGCATTCAGAACCCCCCCCAACCCCCCATGGCTCCACAGGAAAAATACCTGGTGTTGTGCTTCCAGGGAAGGTGAGCCTGACTCACAAAGACAGAGCACACAGTAGGACTGCCTCCGAAGGGCTCCCGGTGTAAGGTTTATTGGGGCACGAAACAGAACCAAAGATCCAATTGGCAAATTTTAGAAGCAGGCTTTATTGAGAAGCTTGCGGGCGGGTTCAGCAACTCAGGGTATTGAGCTATTGAAGCCGCGCCAGGGGAAAGAATCCTGGTGGCATTTTTATGCCCACTGCTGGCAGGCACAGCTGGGGAGGATCAAAGCTGG
Organism: Tenrec ecaudatus; assembly: GCF_050624435.1. Lineage (NCBI taxonomy): Eukaryota > Metazoa > Chordata > Mammalia > Afrosoricida > Tenrecidae > Tenrec > Tenrec ecaudatus. The sequence goes on along the minus strand of NC_134530.1, from coordinate 186,232,928 downwards.
GGAGGATCTGCACACACAGGTGCTTCAGAAGGGAGAAGGTCGTTAATCTTATCTATATGTCAGGGATGGTGGAGTGCCCATATCTTCAAAGAACCTCCTGGCTCTGGGGATGCTTGGTTCTCAGAACTTGCGGTTTTCAGCGAGGGGAGGGGAGGCCAGCAAGGGGTGAGTTCTGAGAGCTAAGGTGGAGGCACCAAACCCAAAATGGAGTCCCTTGTGCCAAGACCAGGCACCCGAGATTACAGATCTTTAAAGATGAAGCAGACTGCCTCATCTTCCTGCCATGGAATGGGTGGTAGGTTCGAACCGCCCAGTGACCTTGTTAGTAACCAACCCCTGAACAACGGGTGCCACCAGAAGGTCTCCATTTAAACACAGCATAGATGACCTTGCTTACTCTGTGACATGGGTCATCGGGAGCCTAAAATTGCCTTGACGGCACCTACCAACAATAGGAGCCCCGGTGTTGTTGTAGTGGTTACTTGTTGGGCTGCAATCCTCATGGTCAGCAGTTCAAAACCACCAGCCTCTCTGAGGAAGAAAGACTGGGCATTCTAGTCCTGCAAACAGTCACAGTCTTGGAAACCCCCAGGGGCACCACGAGTCAGCATGGCTCGACAGCACTGAGTTTGGTTTGCCTTTAAATACGACAACATACCACATATACTTCTGTATAAGCTGAGTTTTCCCGCACATTTTTAATGCATTTTTGTGGTACAATTAGGTACCTCGGCTGATACTCAGATCAGCTAATACTCGAGTATATATGGTAGCTTGTTGGGGTCTCCTTTTCTTTCTAAAAGTTGATTTGGTATACCTCATTAACACACCTCAAATAAGATCATTTTGTGCTTTTCTGTAACTTGAAACCCATTTTTGGATTATAAATCGTTGTTCCATTGAGAGAAGTAGACTGCAGAGCTTTGATATTGACTCTGCTTCTTTCTTTTCTTTCAGAAAAAAGCCAAACTTGCATATTTTGACTACGGAGATGTCATATGTAAGGAAGGAGAAATGCCACAAGGAATATACTTAATCATCTCAGGAATGGCAATTGTAAGGGACTTAAAAAAATTTTTTTTACTGAAAATGTATTTTGAAATATGTAACTGTAACACAAGAGCCCTGATGGTGTAGTGGTTATGTGTTAGGCTACCAATGGAGAGGGCAGCCGTTTGAAACCACCAACCAACTCCTCTAGAGAAAGAGAGGCTTTCTCCTCCCATAAGGAGTTACAGTCTTGGAAACTCACAGGACCGGTCTACCCTGTCCTCTAGGGTTGCTTTGAATCAGAATTGACTCGATGGCAGAGAGTTGTTTTGGGTTTTTTTTAACTGTAGCATGAGACCTTTTCGGAACTGAGAAAATGTAAGTTTTAACTTTTTCAAATGGCTGAAACTGTGTCTGCTCTGATTAAACACAACTGTGGAGAGACAGTGGTAATCGCCAACACCTGAAATGCACTTCACGTTTTACAAAATGCTTTAGCCATTCCTTAGTCCTCACAGCCAACTAAACCAGGAAACCTGGACTGGGAGGGGTTAAGTTACTCCCGCAAAGGAAATGAGAGTTTCGGGAACAAGGGCGTGGGCCACGAACTCAACCACTCAGAGGCATCAAGTAGGATGAGGAGTGAAATACAGGTTTTCTTCTGACAGAAGGGAGGCTCCGGGTGGCGGGAGAGAAAGAGACAGAGCCGAGGAGTCCTAGTGCGAGAGGGTGGGGAAGAGAGAGCTGTTTCAGTGGTGGGATCAGAATGCCTTTGCCCTCGAACTTGGCAGTGGGATGCATTTGGTGAGCCTCACCTATGACCCCTATGATCTCAAACCCTTAGATCCTGGCATAGGTTCCCAAACTTACTCGGCCTATTGCCCACTTTTCAGGAAGAAAAAATGTACTCAACGTCCCCCTGCCGATTGAAAACGTTTGTACGATAGATAGTCAATAACCCAAGATAAAGCTTAGCCTCCCTGGATTGCTTGAGTGCCCCTTGCCCCCCCTCCCCGCCTGTTTCCCTTCCTCACCATAACCATGAACCCTTATCCGGCAAATGATCAAGGATATATTTAACTTCCTGTTTCTCGAAATGAGTATTACTGACCTTAAAAATCATGGAAATAAGCTATTATAGTGAACATGTCATAACACTAGGTAACAAGGAGTCCAAAGGAGCCCTGTGGGCATAGTGGTAAGCCTGGGGCTGTTAACTGCAGGATCTGCAATTCCAAACCATCGCCTCTCTGCAAGGAGATTTTCAGCTCCTGTAAAGAGCAGCAGTCTCAGAAAGCCACAGGGGCAGTTCTCCTTTGGGGCTGAGTTGGAAAGGACTCCATGGCAGTGAGGTTGGATTCATTTGTTTGTTTGTTTTTTGAGTTTGAGATCAAGCTGCCTGGGCAGTGTATGCAGGTTTGCGGGTGGCCCCTGATGCTTCAAAACCACCCAATGGCTCCACAGGAGCAAAGCCTGGCAATCTGCTCCCACAGAGACTGCTGCCAAGAGACCCCTAAGGATCAGCCCTTTTTCTCTAACGCCCCGGGGTTAACGCCTGGTGGGCCCAGGCTCAGCGATTCAAAGGCAGCCAACACAATAATACAAAGTCCGGCCCATGAAAAAAGCACCAGTCGCCAACTGCACCCACGATGACCCTGTGTGTGTTTTTACCATGAGGTTTGCCGTGGGTGACTTTTCAGGAGTGGTTTCATCAGGCCTTCTCCCACACAAGTCTCAGCTTTTCATTGACCAGTTCACTCACACATGTCTGCCACCAGGCCTGGCTTGGTCCCCGCCATGCTGAGGGCTGTGACAACGCAGAGGAAAGGACTTGCCGTCCTGGGGCCCCCTTCTAGTGGACCGATTCTAGGGAGCTAGGACCGACACTGAGCAAAATAAATCAGTTACATAGAAAACATGCCAGAGGAGACAGAGAGGAGGGGGACAGAGGCAATCTGCCATGGTTAGCCATCCTTCTGCTGTGGCTCCCCTTTACAGTCGTAACAAGACGAGATGACTAGCAGTACCTATTAGCTATGTCATAGCCAACACTTGAGATAAAGCTAACATGCATGCTAATCATGTAATATATACAATAACGTAGCATAACACGTTCCTTTGGAGGAATTTTTGACAATGGGTGGTAACAGCCATCTTAAAATATAAATCCGATGGCATTTAGGCTGAAGCTGTATTCGTTTTCTATTGCTGTCAACACAAATGACCACAAAAGGCACAGTTTATATTGATTATTTCCCAACCAGAATTCCGCCGGGCTGGACTGTTTGCTGAGCTTGAGTCTTATCAGTTTGAAATCCAAATGTCAATACGACTCTTCTCTCTTCTTGCAGCTGCTGCAGAGAATCTGTTGCCAATCTCATGTGGATTGTTAGCTGAGTCTCGTTCCGTCCTGCTCGTATAGATTGAGCTGTGTCCTTCCAGAATAAGTTTTGGGAAGCTTATGCTCCTAAAGGCAAAGGAGCGCTGGTAGTGTAGTGGACTGTGTGCTGGGCTGCTACCCATGAGGTCAGCAGTTTGAAACCACCATCCACTCAGCAAGAGAAAGATGGGGTTTCTTACTCCCATAAAGATGGACAGTTTCAGAAACCCACAAGGGCAGTGCTATGTATGAGTTGGAATCGACTCCATGGCAGTGGATTTTGGGAACCAGAGGAGGCCTGGTGACGTAGTGGGTTTACACACTGAGCCGCTAACCACATGGCCTAAAATGTGGACCCGCCGGTCGCTCATCGGGAGAAAGATGAGGTTGTCTACTTTCCTAGACATTTAAAGTCTCAGAACCCCACAGTGGCAACGCTCCTCTGTTCAGTAGGGTCACTGTGAGTCAGAAATGGCGCGATGGCTTTCGGTATGCCTGTTAGGGAACGGGGCCTTCTTGATATGTTCATGAAACTACAACAGGGTAGGGCATGCCCTAAACCTCATCCCTCTGAGTGATGCCTAGAGCAGCGAGGATGCCGAGATTGAACACAAAGAGGAGGAGTCAGATGCCGTGTGAGAGTCACCAAGAACCAAGGAATAACGGAACTGTGGGCATTGAGCAGGCCCTTCTCCTGAGCCCACAGAAAGAGAGCCTTTCCTTGGAGCTAGTACCCTGACTTTGGACTCCTGCCCCGTTCTCACTGTCCTTGAGTAGATAGATTGTGACTCACAGCAGCGCTGTAGAGCGGTGCAGAGCGGTCTCTTCCCATTTCCTAGATTTAAAACTTTATGGGAACAGATAGACTCATCTTTCTCTCATGGGGTGACTGGTGGATTGGAACCACTGACCCTGCAGCTAGCAGTTCAACGTGTAGCCTGATAGGCCACCTGGGATCTTTTTCTAGTCTCCGTAAGTGTGAGGCTCTTTAAAGTCTCTTCTTTCAAGCCACCTGTGGTTTTTATCTTACATCAACATGAAGAAACTCAGATCCTGATGGAAGACAGTGGTCCTACTTCCTTGCTGGCTCACGGGGCTCCCTTTTCAGGATTTCTATGTTTGAAGGCCCTTCTAGCTCAGAGCCAGGAAAGACCTGTCAAGACCTTCTCTGGGCGCTGCATCTCACCAGGAACTCTTCGGTCTCCTTCTACTTTTAAGGACTGGACCACTGAGTCCACATGGACAAGTCAAGATAATCGCTTTATTTCAAATCAGGTGACTAGTAACCTTAATTCCACCTTAGAATGTCTGTGCCTATAAAGAATTACAGTCTCAGGAACCCACAGGGGAAGTTCCACCCTGTCCTATTAGTGTTGCTGTGGGTCCAAATTACCTTGATAGTAATGAGTTTGGTTTGGGCTAGAACGATTGAGTCAATTCCTTAATGCCTTCATTCTATACCCAGTAATACCCAAGTTAGTGTTTGATCAGACAGCAAGGGGCCAGGAATCATAGGGAACATTTTTAGAATTTTATCACCTTTTTTTTTTTTGAAAATACCTCTGAAGAAAGCAGAGGCATTTTTTGTGGCTTTGGTCTTTTGAACTGCATTCAACATTATGGCAACTTTAAAACAATTTTCTTAGTCTTCTGGAAGTATGGAAGCATAGATTCCAAATGGTATTTTCTAGGAAAGGGCAGTTGTCACAGTCAAGTTCTTTAGCAACCCTTTGCTCTCCTGGGTCTTGGACAAGCAGCCTTCCTCTTTGCTGTTAATGCCTAAACTTCCCGGAACACCTTCTGACTGTTGCCAGCAGCTCTGCACTGAAGCCTGATACTCCTCCTTCCTCGGCGGTGCCTGTCAGGCCTCTTCCTGAACAACTCAGCCAGCCTTTTCTGCCTCATGCTGACTCTCGTAAGCAACCAAACTTAAAACAAAGCTGTTCCTGAAATCAGGGCTTGGTTTGGAGGCCTGTTAATTCATGGCATCTGATTTATGCATCTGCACCATCAAAAGTGTTTCTCCCCTCTGCCCTGAAGCCTTGGCCCATTATGATACAGACATTTCATGGAATTAGAGTTGGTGACTACATCAGTTGCAGATGGTAATGACCTGTTTTCGTGGGAATTTTGTATAAGAAAAACTATATGTAGACTATTGTATGTGTAAAAACTGAGAGCAAATCTTTGCCCTGAAGATTTGAAATGTGAGAAGCCTAATCTTTGTAAATCTAATTCTTATTTCACAATCTGACAAGGCTCGTAAAGAATATTTTCCTTCCACTGTCATCCTTGCAAGAAACAGTGGGAATTCCTATGATTCTTCAAAAACAAAATATATAGTTGATTTCCATTTACCGTGACCCCGTATGTCAGCGTTAGGGAGGGTTTTCAATGGCCAGAGCTTCCTGCTAAAGCTCTTCTGGGAAGACTCAAATCTACAACTTTTTGCTGAGCAGCATATACCAGCCACCATTTGCGCTATCCAGGGCCTTGATGGTTTGATCAAACATCATTTCCTTGCTTATTTCCATTTGCATATCCCGTCCCTTTTCTTTGCAGTTGCATCTTTCACCTCCTACCTTTGGAGTAGACAGTAGCCTGAAACCTGAAAAAATATCCCAAACGATGTTTACCGAGTACTGCACTAGTGGAGATATCATTGGAGAACTCAACTGTCTGCTTAAGCGTGAGAATGATTTCACTGCGATCTGCGAGACCATTTTACAGGTAAGTGGGTTCTCTATATTGTTATTGGCTCAGTCTTCAAGTAAATAAAGAAGACCAATGTAATTACTTCCTTTGCTTTCTGATACTGCATTTATTCGTTCAACTAGTTATTGGGAGACCAGGTGGGCTAGTGGAGAGAATGCAGGTGTAGTGTCTCATGTCTCGGTCTGCTGAGCTCTGCTACATCCTGATGTAGGGCCTTGGGTGAGTTATTTTACCTCCTTGAGTCTTTTCATCTCTATTCATTACATAGAGGCAATACCTACCTTTGATACCACGAAGACCGAGTCTTTGTATACTACCTGGTTCATGCAGATGTGCAGTAAATGGCTTCCATTAGGAGATCTCCTTTGTTGTTGTGTTAAGAATGCTCATTTGCTCAGATTTCTAAAGAAAGCCACATTTAACTAATTCGTAGAGACTAGAGGAATTCCGGGAACTACTGTTTTAACACATCCTTTGAGTCTGGCGCTGATGCCACTCCTAGAGGTCACTTTTCATGCAAATAAAAGATGACCGATTGGCTCACAAAGTAAGTGAAGCCTCAGTGAGACCATGCAACCCTAAATAATGAGCAACAATAAAATTCCAGGAAACCACCTCTGGAAACAAACACGGTGGCACAGTCTCTTTGCATACTGTGACAATCAGAGCAGATACGCTCACGCAACTTAGTTCCTGAACTTGGGGCTCCTGAGCCATATCAAATATCATATAGATGGCCTGAAATTAGCTTCCTCAGTCTATTATTAAATGTCTGTTGCTTTAATTTGGCTGCACCTTGTATCATTTCATGTACAGTGAACCACTTCTCGGCAAAATAACTGCTTCCGCCCCCCCCCCATGTTTTTTATATTTATTTACTTTTTATTGGGAGTTAATACATATACCATTCCATAGTTCAATCCTGTCAAGCAGTATTGTACAGTTGCTCCCACAATCAGTTCCAAACATTCTCTTCCTTCCTGGACTCCTTGACATGGTCCCTCTTTTACCCACCTCCCCCCACTGAATTCTCCATCGCCCTCCCATCCTGCCCCAGACCCTTATTCTACTCGCTGTCCCGAGAGGTTCATCAGTCCTGGGTTGCATATACTGAACAGCAGAAAAACATATAACACAACTTTTGAAGGATGTCTCCCAATGATATAACACAGCTGAGCTAAACCCTAATATGATCAAACAGAAAAAAACAATACAATACTAAAGGACTGCTTATAATGGAAGAGGACAATGTGAGTTCATTAAAGTGGATAGTTTTTCTGAGGGGTCAGTTGAGAATTAATTCTACAGTTAGCTTGTTTTCTGGTGGTTGTGTAATTTCATTGAAATCATGCTTACTGCTCTTGAGGCTTTTTCAAAAAGATATGATCATATGCACTTCCATAGTTTGGTTGCATTTGAAAGAGTTGCATATACATTGCCACAGTCAGGTTTCGGACATGTTCCCCTCTCTTGTATTCATTATTTGCTTTCCCACGCCCTTCAAGCACCCCGTCCATATCCCCAAGAAGTCATTACATCAGTCATTGCCTCTGTACATCTGCCTCTTTGTGCAGACAATATGTGTTACATAACCACTGGCAACAATAAAATAAACCAGAGGAAAAAACCTCTGTCCAGAAAAAAAGCAAGAAATATTGAACAGTAGAACAAATTCAGAATGGGTCGAGGGAGATTCAGTGTCCACATATCACATTATACTGTAGTTCCATTTGCCACAATCCAGTTTGCAGTAGTCACTGTCTAATAGCAAGGTTGCTAGAGTCAGAGGGGCTCTACCCGAGGCCTAACCCCTGGAACTGCCCTGCAGATGGATGTGGGGCTCCCACTGTCATCCACAGCCTTCTGCACACCAGGTGTTCAGAATTTAAGTTCTGACACCTTTTCCCTCATCATACTCGGATGTTGTTATTTGTAATCTTTGGATCACACAAGCTGGTGTGCTTCTTCTACCAGGACTTAGATGACCCCTCACTCAGATGGCTGCTTGTTTGAATACACGCCTTTAAGACTCCAGACACTATTCATTTTAATAGCCAGCACCATCTAATTTCTTCACCAAATTTGGCTGTAGCACCCATTTCTTCAGTGACCTCTTTATGAGGGCAAGTATTGAGCAGGGCCATGTCATAAGAACTAAATAGTCTTGGATTGGAGCTAAAATTAAGTGGACCCAGAATCTATTCACTTGTCCACAAATTGTGTATGACTCTGATTCACTTTAGAGGTCTCATGATCATTTATGACAAAGAACATGATCAATCATCCCCGTGTGGCCTAAGGCAATTCCATTGTCAATGTCATTAATTTATCCGATGGCAAAGAATATAGCATATTATTGAGAAAAGGAGGTTATGCAAGTATAGCCCAGCTCCGAACCACAAGCCAATGAAGTATTGATATATACAGACTGAATCCTTGAATTCAATTAGGCTTTGTTTGCATTGACCTTGGGGGTTGGTGTAGGGGGAAATTTCCTGTAGCATTCATTTACAAGGGAAGAACATTTCCTATCGGATTAATACCTGTCATATTAAAGCAAGGAGGTCATTAAAGTCGTGAGTATGTGATGGCTCTGGGACCCTTTTCATTGGATGCTGGCGAAGCCAGTGACCCTAACCACGGTCCAATGGCAGTCATTGGCTTCTTCTCACACCAGGGAATTTCAGTTTTAAGTCCAAGGTAATTTTCAGGTAGAGCACAGTTCATAAAGTGGAGTTTGCATCCTTTTGGTCTGATCTTCAAGGGATACCATGTTCCCCAGAGAACAAGAGTCAAGGCCACTCTTGTTAGTACGGGACTAAAAGGAAAGCGGACCGGAGCATGGGTTTCAATTATCAGGTTTTTATTAGAGTTAATGACCTGCCCGGGTGTTTAGATTGGAATGAGAGTGAAGGGGGCAGGGTGAGGGGAGATTGGAATGAGAGTGAAGGGGGCAGGGTGAGGGGAGATTGGAATGAGAGTGAAGGGGGCAGGGTGAGAGGAGATTGGAAGACAGTAACAGAGAGAATAGCTGAAAGGAAGACAGGGAGAGCTAGAGAGAGGAAGAGACAGAGGGACAGATGTACGGCCACAGGAGAAGGTGAAGAAAGTTAGAGAGAGTGAACAATGGAATCCTCTGTTAATAAGCTTTTGGGACAGAAATAAATTACTATGTCTACAAGGAGCCTAAGCTCTCCTCAATCCCCACCCCAATTAGCTGTGGCACCAGCAGACCAGTGAAGAGAGGGGGTACAGTTTCTGTACTATGTGGGATGGAAAAGGTATTAGAGATGCTGGCTGTGGCTGAGAACGGTACTGTTACTGCTGGACCTTTTAATGATCAGGGTACACAGCACCTGGTACAGCTCACTGAGGGTTGGGTAGACACCAGTTCAACAGTGTCTAACCAGGAGCACACTACCAGGCTTATTCTCCCCTTGGGTTCTCTGTAATTAGGGTTGAGTATCCCTTCCTGATGGGAAGTTGCTCTTCCCCATTTACCCACCAACAGAAGTGTAAATGCCTCCTTTGACATTTGATGCTCCCCTGCCCTGATGGTGAACTGATTTCTAGTAAGGGTCCCTTCTCCCTCCAGTGTGTGTCTGGTGATTTGGCACGACTTTATTTCAGGGTTGTAAGGCATCAAGTGGATGTTCTTCTCCCTTTTCCCCTTCTGGAAGGAGTGACCTTGCTGATGTGAGGTCTCCTCTTTCAGGGTGGTTCTTAAGATATGTGTATTCGGGGAGTGATGTAGGATTCATGGACAGGAGGCAGGCTCTCTACCCTTTTGTTTGCGAATTGGTCTTTAGAATTTATTTATTTGGTATTTCCCCTCACAGTAGTGGGCTTATACAGCCTTTGTCCTTTTGTGATTGACTAACGTCACACACGCAGCATAGTGGTGTCCAGCTCCTTCCATGTCGTGTGGTGTTTCATGGTTTTGTCATCTCATGCTGCCTCTGAGTCTGCATGGGATTCCACTGTGTGGATGTACCACTTGCTTTACCCGGTCTTCTGCTGTTGGGCCTTTGGGCTGCTTCCGGTTTCTTGCAATTAAAGGCTGTGTTGAGGCAGTTTCTTCATGAGTCTCTGTGCATGCTAGGAGCCCCGGTGGCTCAGTGGTTCTGTGTTGGGCCAGGAACTGAAAGGGCCCCAGTAGAAACCACTAGCCCCTTTGAAGGAGAAAGCTGGGACTTTCTGCTCCCATAATGAATGACCGTTGTAGAAAGCCAAGGGGACAGTTCTATTCAGCCCTGTAGGGTTGCTATGAGTCACCATCACCCCAATGGCTGTGAGTTAGGTTTGGGGTTTATTTGTTAGGGGGTCAAAAATATATGCGTATATGAGCACACACAAGGGGCTAACATATGAAAACTTCTTGGCCACAATCAGACACCTGGAGGGGACGAGTCACTGGGCTTGGGGGCGTAGGGTCACAGCCAGGGGCATTTGGGAAAGCTCAGTCAATTGGTACATAAGACAGTGCTCCACATTCTATACTGATGAGTAATGACAATTACTCTAAAGGACCAATGGACCTTGTAAACCACAGTCCACAACTACCGTGTGACCGGAAGATCTATATGGTGCCCAGCTACCACTACTGACTGCTCTCATCAGGACCACATGAGGTCTTGGACAGAAGTGGGGAAAATGTAAAACAAAATTCAAATTGATAAAAGGATAAGACTTATTGGTCTCATGGAGACTTGCAGAACCTTCAAGGCTTTGGCCCTTTAGTTACCCTTCCAACCTGGAACTAAGCTCACTGCTGGAAACCACCTGGCAGCCAAACGACAGGCCTGTACATTGAACACTAACACTTGTGAGATCTGTGCTCCTTAGATCAACTCAACATCTGAAACCAAGAAGATAGCATTTACTCTAATACAAAGCTAAAAAGACAGAAAGTGTCATAAAGGAATGAATGGCTACAGGGAGCCCAGAGAGGAAGAATGCTGAATTGAGAAAATTGCAACTAATTCTCCAAAACAAAATGTGTATAATTGGTTGAATGAACAACGATTTGCTCTCTAAATTTTTGCCTAAGCTACACACACACAAACAATTCTACATCTGTATACATATTGTTATATGTATTATTTCACAATAAAATTCCTTGTAAGCGTTCAGAATGATGAAGCAACAATGACCTGGTGCCTTGTCTTTTCAGGCCTGCTTCATCTCCCTGGAAGATTTGTACGAGGGCTTTGATGTCTTCTGGCCCTCCCTGGAGTACAAAATATGGCTAAAGCTTGCTCTCCACATCGCTTCTCAGTATTTTGAATCAAGTCTTGTTGATGAGGTACAATGACATGTTGAAACCAGGAATGAGCTTTATGCACTGTGTGTTTTACAAAATGTATTTTCTGTTTGCAAGGCAAAGGTGGAAAGGAAGATTGTGTCTGAGCTTCTCAAAAGTAGAACATTAAATATGCTCCCTTGTCCCGACTTCCTCCAGGTCTTCAGCTGTCTTGTCACTGCTGTTTGTTCTGTGATTCCTAAAAATGTCTTTTTTTTAAGTAAACTTAGAAAATATGAGGGTACCTCAAAAAGATTGCATAAAAAATAGAATTAAAGGATAATGTAATTTCCCCCAAAACTTTGAAGCTCTCCCATATTAATCAGGTAGATACCCAAAAGTTGAGCATAGCTTGAAAGAAAACCAGTTGCCATCAAGTCAATTCTGGCTCATGGCGGCCCCATGTTCACGGAGTAGAACTGGGCCCCACAGGGATTTTCAAGGTTGTGTGGCCTTTCAGAAGCAGGTTGCTAGGCCTGTCTTCTGAGGCGCCTCTGGGTGGATTTCAACTGACCACCTTCTAGTTAGTGGTCAAATGTTAGTTGTCGGCACCACCTAGGCTCGCCTCATACCCTAAATAAGAATGTGTTAGTGATCACTCAGTAGGCGGGTTTTTTTTACTAAAGTAAAACTTCTGCCTTTGCAAATTCTTCCTGGAAGTGACTGCACCTCTCCTACTAACTTCCCATCAAAAACGTAGTCGTTGAAGTCTGTTCCTTGATTGTACCCTTTAGACTCTCATGTTTGTATCCAGCTTAATAATGATATGCTGTAAGAATGATTTGAGCCTGTTATCAATCAAGAACTGGAGGAATGGGAGACCTGAAGGTCTACTATCTAGAGCAGTGGTTCTCAACCTGTAGGTTGAGACCCCTTTGGGGGTCGAACAACCCTTTCACAGGGGTCACCTGATTCATCACAGTAGCAAATTACAGGTATAAAGTAGCAACAAAATAATTTTATGGTTGGGGGGGCGTCACTACAACATGAGGAACCGTATGGAAGGGTCGCGGCATGAGGAAGGTTGCGAACCACTGCTCCAGAGTCTTCCCTTTTCCTTTTCCCTTGGCTCTTTATGAGAACTGGGTCAGGTTTGGCATCTAGGATGAAACTCCAGAGGAGAGAATTAGGACCAAAGGGTTGAAATTGTAGCTAATCAGACCTGTCTCAATATGAAGGTGAATTAGCCTTACATTTTAAATTCACATGCAACACATATTTATGCTACAAATTAGATGGAGAATACAGAGGAACTTCAAAAATTTTGTGGAAAGATAAAATGAAAAGATAATGGAATTTTTTCCATGAACATTTTGAAGTGCCCACATACAGATACAAAAATAATTTAAAAAATTTAAACCCCAATTTTCACTCTCCAGAGAACTTCTAATGGACACTTTGGTAGTCTCCTCATCTTTGTCCATGGAGGAACTAGCCAACAAAAATTCCTCCCAGGACACAGTGAAGGCTGAGCTACCTACTCGCTGGAAGGTCAGAGGGGATCTGACGGCAGAGGGTTGGCTACTGGAAATGGCACATTGTCCCTGCTTCTCTAAAAAGCCAAAAAAAGGGGGGGGGCTTATTTTAAAGAAGATTTTCCTACTTCTAAAGTTTTTTTTGGAGGGGGGCCCAGCTGTGTCCTCTTCAGCCAAGGGTTGGGCCAGGTAGCTGTGAACTTCCTGTTGTAAGAGATGTTCTGACTGGTGGGAGGACCAGGTCAGGAGATTCCTGGCCGTTGGATTCCTAACCCAGAGCAACCCAGAACAACCAACAAGCTCCTCCTGGCTCTCAAGTTCTGTGATTCTGAGTCTTGAATTAGACTCAATCCCTTGCTTGGTTTTTAGCTTTTTTGTGATTGTTTGTTCTTTTGTTAAATGGACCCTTTGCTTACTGCTAGGTAAGTCTTATGAGCTCTTAATAACTCAGGCCCATGGGCAAGCAATCTATGAGGGTAGAAGAGGGTACCCTGCTTTAGCTGGCTGAGAGCATGAGCAAGCCCCAAAGTCAGCCCTGGGCGAATATGTTTGAGACCATAAATAATAGCAACATCAAATACATTGAATTCAGAGTCTTGTCACAGGCCATTCTGGACTCAATAAAATCTGTATGTCCCCAAGATTCATGATGTCTTCCGACAGCCTTAAGGAATGGAGATAGATGAGAAACTTGACGTTCTTCTTGCAATGAGATGTCAATCTGAATGATTGATAGGAAGCAAGCATGTAATTTCTTTATAGGACTTGGACTTTCAGAAGTGTGTGGAGTGTAACCATGCCTACGTGGAGACTCTATCGAGCTATAATGAAGTGGTTATCGATCCAAACATGAAATTTGTGATTCTGGTGTATGGTAGTGTAATTGACATGAAGACAGAGAAACCTTATTTTGCACCTTCCATGCTTGCGAAAACTTGTGAGCAGGTAAGTGGAATCATTCCTAGGGAGTTAGTCCTCGTGGCGAGCAGCCATTGCGTTGGTTTTGACCTGGGGCCACCCTGTGTATGCAAAGGAGAACTGCTTTGTAGGCTTTTCAAGGGCTGTTTGGGGAGGCACCTCGGGGTGGATTTGAATCACCAACCTTTTGGCTCATGGTCAGCTGTGTAACTGTTTGCAACACTCCATGAAGGTGCTACCCAGTGATGTCAAAGATCCTTGGGGATGTGGCGGCTCCCATGGTGGCTGCTAGCTGCAAGATCGGCAGCTGGACCCCACCAACCTCTCCTTGAGAGAAAGAGGAGGAGGCTGTGTGCTCTCGGAAGATCCACGGTTTCAGAAACCCAAAAGGGCATTTTACTCAGTCCTGTGGGGTTGGTAGGAGTTGAAATTAGCTTGACGGTATTGGGCTTGGTTGAGTTTTTATTTTATTTTAGTTTTTGGAAGTGATGTTAAAACTCAGTTGACCACCTTAACAGGAAATCTAACCTGAAAAGATCCTGACATACTCACTTGCCTTTTACAAAACCATTTAAAAAACCCAGGGCTTCTGGGTACTGTGGTGCAGCCGCGCCCTACACAAGGGTACCGCTGAGGGGAAAGTAAAACAACAACAACAACAACAACAATAAACAACTCACTGCCATCAAGCCGATGCCAACGCACAGTGACTCTATAGGACAGGGTAGAACTGCCCCGTGAGTTTCTACGACTGTAACTGTTTACGGGAGCAGAAAATTCTCTCTTTCTCCGGAGAGGGGAAAGTAAGTGGGGCTGAAATCTGGCTGCTTGCCAAGCCTGTTGCTCTGCTGTGGCCTGTGCTTCCCCAAGGAAGGAGGTGGAATGCCACAGGAACCACAGGAACAGTGCCATCTGCTAGAGTGGCCCGGGGAGCGTCTGCACTAGTTGTGAAGAAGGGAGCTGACTAGGGACCAGTCACTTTGTCCCCACAATAGGGTCTATGGGCACATCTGGACGTGGATTCAGTGCCCGGGGGCTCTGAAGGCCCCCAGAAGGGGAGGGGAGAGGGGATGGTGGGAGGTTAGGGCATAACTGGAGATGGGAAAGGGAAAAGCAAGCACTCCAATAGATGAAGCTGCCTGCCTTTGGGTCCCAGGGGTGACAGGAGGGGGAAACCCAGGAATGGCGAGGATCAACAAGTGGGGAAGAAGCGCCTGAGTGACTTGTCTAGAATCTTATAGGAAGTTTCTCCCCTTTCTTCTCTTCTGCCTGTTCAGGCGGTTAATGGCCATTAAAGAAATTAAACGCATATCCCGGAAAAACAGGTTTTTAAAAAACCTCTAAAAAGTGGCTTTGCTGATGTGGTGCAGAAGGGAAGAACTTTCCCCAGGCCAGGAACACAAGTCACTGTCAACACATTTCTTCCCCACTCTCACCTGGCAGAACGAAGCAGTGTGGGGTCAAGAGAAACAAACGCTAGATTTTTCAATCTGGCAAATAATGAAAAGAGCACCACCCTACCCCCAAAGCAATTTGCTCGTTTTATAGCATTTTTAGTTTGTACCTCTCCACAGTTCCAAGAAAGAAGACAATTTATACATTTGAAAAACAGAATAATGAAACGTTGTTGAGCTTTGGGATGAAGGGTGAGGGTAAGAGGCAAGGCTCTAGTTTGTTGAAATACCAGGCGCTCTTGTATTTAAAACTCTTCTGCCCACTAGGTGTGTGTGCCGAGGCAAACTGCTTAAGAAGAATTTCTTTCACAGTTTTACTGGCTTAGAGATCATGTACTATACAATTCAATGGTTTAAATATATTGAAAAGAGTTGGGCAATCTTCACCACAATCAACTTTAGAACACTTCTTTCTTTCACCCATTATTATTAGCTCCTAATCACTTCCCAACCTTCCTTGCCTATCCCCAAGGAACTATTAGTCTAGTTTTTGTCTCTATGGATTACTTATCCTGAATTTCCTATTTCAAAAATCATGCCACGAAAAGCAGCAACAATAACAACAAAATAAAGCACAGAAAACCTTAATCCAAAAGATAATAGGAATTAGAACAAATAAAAAATGGGTCAAAATGAAAAAGCAAACTATAGCATGTTAAATTTTAACCTAACTATATCTATGTGGACCCTCTTTGTGTAGTGTTTATGCACTGGGCTGTGATCCATGAGATCAGCAGTTCAAAACCACCAGCTGCTTCTCAGAAGGAGGACAGGGCTCCTACACAGTTTTACTCTCACAAACAGTTACAGTCTCAGAAACCCACAGTGGGGTCGCTGTGAGTCAGCAGCACATTTTGTTTTTGTTTCTATCTACAGCAATGCACTCTCCAATGCACTGTGTCTGAGGGAAAGACTATTCATAGCCATACTCCATGGCCTGAGGGAGCTCAATGGAGGCTTAATCAAATGGGGACTCTCAAAATGGGTTTTGGGCTTTTTCTGTCATGCATAGCCTTCTGCAAACCGGATGCTTAGAATTTAAAGTCTAATATAATTCCCTCTCTTATCTTGGATTTTATTTACAATCCACGTGCTGGTGTGCTTCTTCTGTATAGACTTAGCTGACACCTCACTTAGATGACTACTTATTTTAAGACAAGTCCTTAAGACTTCAGACACTGTTGGTTCTGGTAGCCTGGCACCATCTGGTTTCTTCATCACGCTTTGCTGTAATACCCATACCTTCAGGGATCACTTCATGAGGACAAGTACTGAGCGGGAGCACAGTGTAAGAGCTAATTGTTCTTAGATTAGGGTTTAGGATTAAGTGTGAGTTCAAAAATCTGTTTTCATATCTAAAGTTTATATATATCCCTGGTCTACTTTAGGCATATATCCCTCAATATGAAACAAAACAAATAATCCAGCTAATGTGGACAAAACACGTGCACATACAGTTAACTAAAAATGACATTCAAATGGTTAACATATATATAGAAAAATGTTCACCATCACTTGCCATCAAGAGATACAATTTGAAACAATGAGATATCACCATACACTCATGATAGCCCAATTTAAAAACAAAAGAGAAAACAACAAATGTTGGATAGAGTGTAGAGAGACTGGAACTGTTACACCCTGATGGTGGGTTTGTAAACAACTACAACCAACCAACAAAGTACAACAAAAAACTGGGAATAGAAATAGGATAAGACCTAGCAATGCTAATCTGATGTGTCCGAAGCAGCGAGGCGGTGTGCCTCCCTAATATTCATGATTCACATATCATCCCCTTATTTGTCTATCTTAAAAACCACTTCAACAGAGGGGGTCTCACCCCAGTTCAAGTCAGTTTCTCATGTTGAGGGGAGTGGGAGAAAACCAAGCAGTCCCTGCCCTATACCATTGTTCTACAGACACCCCAAGTCAACAGACACTCCTACAGGGGTGCCCAGTGAAACTAATGCCAAGTTAAGTTCAAGTCAAGTCTGTTTTGGAGAAGTCGATTTTACTTCTGTTGAGTGAACCAGCTGGGGCACGATGCTATTGGGAAAACATTACTTGTATAGACCACCCACAAAGGGAAGAATCTGCCATTATGTTCCTAATTGGGCACTTTTGACCTAGTTTTCATCCAGCCTTTGGTGACTTGGGCCGCATGCTGCAGACAACCAGGACTTTAGACCCTTTCCTCTTGAGGTGCACAACATCCTGCACAGGCCACCCCAAAAGGTTCCAATTCAAAAACCCCACTAAGGGAACTGGACTTAAGTGAAACTCACCTGTAGCAGATGGAAGGAACTGACATGCTCCCTTGGACTTAAGACTGAAATGCCCCAGCGTGAGGAAAGCAGATGACTGCTATCCCAGGTTACGGGATTCCAAAGTGGTTGGACTTTGAAAGTAGATTGATGCAGATGTAGTTAGGTTAAATTTCAGTACCTTATCATTTGTTCTCCCTTTTGACCTATATTAAGTTTGTCCTAGTTTTTATTATTTTCTGCTTTTCTATTAAGGTTTTCCTGTTTTATTTTATTATTATTGGATTTTATTTTTTGGTTTTGTATTTTTTTAAATATGAAACCCAGGATAGGTTAAACCTGTAGACAGTAACTGGATTAATAATTTCTTGGGGTTACGGCAGAAGTTCAGGGGCAATGGTGAGCTAATAATAACGAGTATAAGAAAAAAGAAATTGTTGTAAAATGGATTGTGTTGATGGTTGCACAACTCCTCTTCATGGGTTTTAAACTGTTGAATTTTAGCTCGGTAAGTGATATGTCAATAAAATTGTTAAAAAAACATTTTTGAAGAGTTTGAAAAAATGCATGATTAGCAAGATAATACTGGGGAGATTTTCCCATTGGGAATAATGTTACACATTTTTGCCAAGGGCAGGCTGCCCCATCCTTGGCTCATCCACCAACCAAAGTGAAATAACCTTCCTGGAGATCACCGCCCTCCCCACTCCCCCCACCCACATCATGGATTCCCAGTAAAACTCACTGACCATGATTATAGGAGTGTTTATTAATTTGATGGTACCATGGACAATGCCATATGGCAAGATCTATTTGATACTGTCCCTCTGGCCCCATAAATAAATAACTGCCTCAAGATTTCATGGAACAAACACAAAAGGGGATTTAAAAATCAGAGTGACAAAGGTAGAGCTGTGCTAGGAGGCCCATTCTAGGTGTTAATTAATTCCTTATATTCTGTAGAAAGGGTAGGATGCAGTCAGCTTAATGATGATCAGAGAGTTTTCTGTTTTGACTAATTTTGACTTTTCCTCTTTAGATTCAGGGAACATCAGACTTAAGCAAGTTACTGATTATCCTATCATCCGAGTCTACCAATAATATCAATACTAGCAGCGGCCTGGATACAAGTAAGAGATAGCTCTCCAGTGGTAGGAAAACAAATGAGAAGGAACTTTGATATATGTAAAGTTCATTAAATTCTATAAAGATTCAAAAATTCTACAAAATACAGTGAGTGTTTATCATTCATCAACTTCTTTAAGTGTTACAGAAGTTAACTTTCCAAAGAGACTCCATCCTTGGGCCCTTCCTGGCTGTCACACAGCTTCGGGAGAGATCCCATGTGAGATACTTTCAAGACACTAAAATCCAGGAGGCTCCTTCATCTTCTACACCCCTCCCTCCATATATTGACAAGAGAGAGCAGCTTGTACATTGTGTTCTGCTCCTGCCCAGAACATCTGGAGCTACACGGGGCTACAGGGCAGAGCAGGAAAAGGGAAGGAAGATAGTCTTTAATATTGAGCCCAGGTGTGGGGAGCTGCTTTTCTCCCAGTAGCTGAAGGGAATACGATCCTTGAGGATTCCAAACAATGGTCATAGCCACAATTCAAAGGACTAGGTTGGTGGGCCATTTGGGTAGTCATTAAGTAAGTGTCTCAAGCCCGTTGCTGGCGAATTGATTCTGACTTATAATGGCTGCAGCGAAGGCATACAGGAGACCATGCAGGTCTGACCTCTCCGGACTGCATCGGTGAACAGGAGACTCAAACTCAACATCAGCCCAGTGATTCCGCCCTGAGGTGGTGGTCAGGTATGGCCCCAACCTCCAACTTTCTTTAACAGTTCGGACACCAGTGGTCCCGCCCACATTTTCTATGTGTCCCCTCGGTTTGATCATTCATTGCAGTGGTCACATGAAAGTACAGACATACTCATGACAATGGACGTGGTGAGGGAAGTGACCACCCACTGTCTGCCTCATGTTCCCAGTCTTGGTTCTACTGCTGCTGCTTCTGTGGTCTCACAGCTTTCTCTCCCTGGATGGAGGAGGTTCAATATGCAGGGATCTTGGGGTCAAAAGGATATGTTCCACTCCTGGCACTTCTATCTTGATGGTGGTGAGGGACTTCCACCCCCTTTTCTGCTTCTGTGATGACTCATTTTATACCTAGCAGGATGACACAGCTGACCAATGCCCATGTTAGAGTTCCAAGTGTTTATGATCACAGTTAGCTTGCTTAACAGCCACACACGCCGAATCATATAACCCTATCAGCAGCTTCTCCTCCCGTCTCTTACCTAGACTAGACCCATCAGGAAAAAGTCATTTGGTGGTAGTTACAATGACTGTGGCTAAGACGCCCATATTAAGTACTGCAGTGATCCTAGACAGAGTAGAACTTCCAAATACAGAGCAGTGTTTCCAAAGTTGTATGTCTGTATGGTCCAGAACACTCATCAAAGACTCTCAAGATTACTGAAGAAATCCCCAAGTTTCAGAGGTTATCTCACAGGAACCAAGAACAGAGGTGAAATTCTTTGGGTCAAGTTATTATAACCTCCCCCCCCCCCCGCATAATACCAAGAAAACTAGACAGGAAGACCTTTATTTATAAAAATTACAGTTAAGATCTTTTTTTCTCAGCACCACTGCCCAAACAATTCCAGGGTCACTATTCTCTCTGAGGCCCCAGTTTGACAACAAAGTTACCCCTTCATTTCTTTCTTTCCTCTGAACCATCCTGGTGTTTATTTTTTTATTAAAGAAATAATGCTTTTAATGTTATATATTGCCATCACCATACACTTCTGGCATTCATAATGTACGTGGTCTGCCAGCTTAGACAACAGGCAATCCACATACATCGATAGTTTTGGTGAGATGTACATAGTTTCGAATGGTGGCTACAAAGTGAGTCTTTGCTGTTGCTGGGGGTCATGCACTCAGTTCTGACCCATTTCAGCCCCATGCACAACAGAACAAGCACGGCCTAGTCCTGGGCCAGCCTCACAATTGTTCCCAAACCTGTAGCAGCCACGGTGTCAGTCCATCTCATCGAGGCCTTCCTCTTTGTCACTGTCCCTCGACTTGGCTTTACCAAGTATGATGTCCTTTCCAGGGACTGGTTTCTTCTGACAACATCTCCAAAGCATGTAAGATGAAGCGTTGCCAGCCTTGCCTCTAAGGAGCACTCTGGCTATCCTTCCAAGACAGATTTGTTTGTTCAACGGTCCAGGGTATTTTCAATATTCTTCTCCAGCACCACAGTTCAACCGTATCGGTTCTTTTAAGGTCTTCCTTATTCCATGTCCAACTTTCACATGCATATGAGGCAATTGAAAAGACCATGGCTTGGGGCAGGCACATCTTAGTCCTCAAAGAACATTCTTGCTTCTCAATATTTTAGAGATCTTGTGCATCAGATTTACTTAAAGCACCGCAGCTCTTGAGCTTTTGACTGCAGCTTCCATGAGCAATGCTTGTGGATCCAAGAAAGACGAAATCCTTGGCAACTTCAATCTTTTTTCCATTTATCATGGTGTAACCTTTTGATCCAGTTGTGAGGATTTTGGTCTTCTTTACATAGAATCGAAGCATCTACTGAAGGCTACAATCCTTAATCTTCCTCAGTCAATGCTTCAAGTCCTCACTTTCAGCAAGCAAGGTTGTGTCATTTGCATATTGCACGTTGTTAACAAGTCTTCCTCCAATCCTGATGCCACACTCTTCTTCAGGTAATCTAGCTTCTCTGATGATTTGCTCAGCATGCAGATTGAGGAAGTATGGTGAGAGGATACAGTCCTGATGCACACCTTTCCTGATTTTAAACTGTAGTATTCCCTTCTTCTGTTCCCACAGCTGCCTCTGGATCCAGGTACAAGTTCCTCATGAGCACAATGACGTGTTCTGGAATTCCCATGCTTCTCAAGGTTGTCCATAGTTTGTTATGATCCACACAGTCGAATGCCTTTGCGTAGTCAATAAAATACAAGTAAACACTTAGCAGCCCTGGTGGTGTAGTGGTATTTGTTGGGCTGTGACCTGCATGGTTGGCAGTTTGAAACCACCAGAATCTGTGTGGAAAGAAGACTGGGCTTTTCAATCCTGTCAACAGTTACAGTCTTGGAAACTCACAGGGGGTCTCTCTGAGTCAGTCTTGACTCAATGGCAGTGAGTTTGGAGTTTTTGAGAAACATCTTTTTTTATGTTCTCTGCTTTTAGCCAAGATCCATCCGACATCCTCTTCTGGATCCAGCCTGAGCTTCTTACAGGACTTTCAATGTAATACTGTAACTGTCGTTGCATGATCTTCAGCAAAATTGTATTTGCATGTGCGATCAATGATATTGTTCAATAATTTTCACATTCTCTCAAGTCACCTTTCTTTGGCCAAGTAGCTGTCTTCCAGATTTCCTGGCACAGAAAAGTGAGCGAGGGCTTCCAGGGCTTCATCAGCTTGTTGAAACATTTCAGTAGGTACTCCATCCATTCCTGGAGCCTTGTTTTTGGCTAATCCTTTTGTTGCAGCTTGGACTTTTTCCTTCAGCATCATTGGTCCTTGCTCATTTGCTACCTCCTGAAATGATGTGATGTCAACTAGTTCTTTTTGGCACAGTGACTCTGTATTCTTTCCATCTTCTTTTGATGCTTTCTGCATCATTCAATATTTTGCCCCTAGAATCCTACAATTTTTCAACTCGAGACTTGGATTTTTTCTTGAGTTGTTTAAGATTTGTTGAGCGTGTTCTTCCTTTTTGGTTTTCTAACTCTAGGTCTTTGCACAGTTCATTATAGTATTTGACTTTGTCTTCTTGAGCTGCCCTTTGAAAAATCCTATGCAGCTCTTTGACTTCATCATTTCTTCCATTTGCTTTAGCTACTTTATGATTAAGAGCAAGTTTTAGAACCTCTTCTGACAACCACTTTGTTGTTTTCTTTCTTTCCTGTCTTTTGCTTTCTTCATGAATGATGCTCTTGATGTCCTTCCACTGCTCTCCGGGTCTTCTGTAAGTAAGGTTCAATGCATGAATTCTGTTCTTAAAATCCAGGTCATGTTTCAGTTCTTGTGGACTTGTTTTAATTTTCTTCAGCTTTATTCTGAACTTACATGCGAACAAATCTGGTCTGTTTCATAGTTAGCTCCTGGCTTGGTTTTAGCTGCTGATATTGGGTTTCTCCTTCTCCATTGTCTCTTCCCACAGATTTAGTTAATTTGATTTCTGTATTTTCCTTCAGGAGCTGTCCAGGTATATAGTCACCACTTGTGTGGTGGAAAAAGATATTTTCTATGAACAAGTCATTGGTCTTGCAAAAATTCTGTCAATGCAAAATCTCCAGCTTCATTTCTGTCACCAAGTCCATCTTTTCCAACTTCTCTTCCTGGCTCTTTGTTTCCAAGTTTTGCTCTCCAATCACCAATAATTATCAAAGCATCTTAATTGCATGTTGCATCGAATTCTGACTGATTCACTGCTAGAATTCTTCAATTTCTTCAACACTAGCTTTGGGGTTGGTTTAATAATAATAATAGTTGTATTGATTGGATTTATTTAAAGACAGGTAGATATAATTCTATCAGAGACAGCATTGTGCTTCAAGATTGATTTTGGAATGTCCATTTTGACAATGAATGCAATGCCATTCCTCTTGATTATGTCATTGCCAGCAGAGTAAATCATGTGATTTTTCTGATTCTAAATGACCAATACCAGTCCATTCCAGCTCACTGTGTAGGATATCAATTTTTATGTATCTCATTTAATTTTTACCATCTCCAAAATTCCTAGATTCATACTTTATACATCCCAACTTCCAATCATTCACATAGCTATGTAGCTATTTCTCCTTGCCTTGATTCATGTCCCATTCAAATGAAGATTCTGAAGGCTTCACTCCCACAAGCTTTAACCTTAAACTCATGTCACCATGGTCAACACCACTAGGTCAATGCCTCCTCCATCATATTTTGAGTGTCTTCTGATCCACGAGGCCTCTGACAATGTTCTGCTTTCATCCGCTAAGCTTTCAGTATCTGACAATGTTTCAAAGCTATGTATAAGGTTGTCAGCTGCTGCTTCCTCCGAAGTAGGCATCTGATTCCTTCTTCATTGTGTGTTCTTAATCTATCAGTTCTACTGAATTTGTCCCTTTGGGCCACCTTGTTGGCATTTGAAATACCAGTCACATCACAGCAACACACAAGCCACCACAGTATGACAAACTGACAGATGAGGCTTTAGCACTATTTGATATTTCACTATTTCACCCTTGCATGATCTTTATAATATTCAGTGACACTGCGTTGCTCATACATTGTAAGGTAGGCATGTGTCAAGCACTAGTAGGTGAGCAAGCCAGTAGGGTCCCTATCTTTGTGGAGGTCATTGTTTGGATGGAGGGATAGACATTAAACAAGTAAATATGACTCTGTTCTGGAAGACTTGTCAGATGCCTCTTATTGCATCCCTTCCATTCTAGAACTCTGTAGTCATGATTTAAGGAGTCCCCTTTGACCATGATCACCCATCCCAGCTGGCTAATACCAACATGGCCATCCCCCTAGTGTGCGCATGTCCTTTTGTTTTGACGAGACCTGTCTGCTGCTGGGAGCTCAAGTCCAGTGGCAGTCCACCCTGTGGGCTGCTGAGTCAGAAATCAATCCTAAGGCCTCCCAGGAAGCAGGGCACAGTCTCTACTGTTCTTGAGCCCAAAGGTCTCTATTCCTTTGGGACCTTTTGAAGTATTTTTGAAGCACAAAGAAAACACACCACTTTATTCCCTCTATAGGTGCCCTGGGGGCATAGTGGGTTGAGCACTAGGCTGGCTGTTAACCACAAGGTTAGCCGTTCAGTCACTTGGTGGGAGAGAGATGAGGCTGTCTCTTCCCATGAAGATTTATAACCTTGGAAACCCTAAGGGCAGTTCTACTCTCTCATAAAAGGTCGCTGTGAGCTGGAATGGCTCAATGGTAATGGGGTTGCTATTCCCTTAATGCAGTGGTTCTCAATCTTCCTAATGCCGGGACCCTTTCATACAATTCCTCATGCTGTGGTGACCCCTCAACCATAACATTATTTTTGTTGTTATTTCATAACTGCAATTTTATTTTATAACTGTAATTTTATTACTGTTATGAATCAGGTGACCCCTGTGAAAGGGTTGTTCAACCCCCAGAGGGGTCATGACCTACAGGTTGGGAACCGCTGCCTTAATAAGTTTGGAACAAAAGTCACAAAGGGTAGACTCCTGGAAAGAATCCAGTCCCTAATAATGTTTCCCCACAACACTTTTTTAAAAAAATTGCTTTATCAGTTGCCAAGTACTCATATAAACATCCAGCAATTTCACAAGAAGATCCAGATTTGTAAGCTTTTTATGAAAAATCATATCTTTCAACATTAGACTTTAAAAAATCATTTTATTGGTGGCTCATACAACTCTTATCACAATCCATACATCCATATATCGTGTCAAACACAGTTGTACATTTTTTTCCATCATCATCGTTCTCAAAGCATTTACTTTCTACTTGAGCCCTTGGTATCAACTCCTCATTTTTCCCTTCCCTTCCTGTTCCCCCTTCCCTCATGAACCCTTGATAATTTATAAAGTGTTATTTTGTCATATCTTACACTGTCCAATGTCTCCCTTCACCCACTTTTCTGTTGTCCATTCCCCAGGGAGGTTCTATGTAGATTCCTGGAATGGTTTGCTCCTTTCTACCCCACCTTCTCTCCACCCCCCCAGTATCTCCACTCTCATCACTTGTCCTGAAGGGATCATCTGTCCTGGATTCCCTGTGTTTCCAGTTCCTTTCTTTACCAGTGTATATCCTCCAGTTTAGCCAGTTTTGTAAGGCAGAATTGTGATCATGATAGTGCGGGTGGAGGGGGGCAGGGAGGAAGCATTTAGGAACTAGAGGAAAGTTGTATGTTTCATTGTTGCTACACTGCATCCTGACTGGCTCATCTCCTCCCCGTAACCCTCTGTAAGGGGATGTCCAGTTGCCTACAGATGGGTCTTGGGTCCCCAATCTGCACTCCCCCTCATTCACAATGATTTGATTATTTGTTCTTTGATACCTGATTTCTTCGACACCTCGTGGTCACACAGGCAGGTGCATTTTTTTTCCCATGTAGGCTTTGTTGGTTCTGAGCTACATGGCTGCTTGTTTACCTTCAAGCCTTTAAGACCCCAGGTGCTATATTTTTTGATAGCTGGGCACCATTAGCTTTCTTCACCACATTTGCTTATGCACCCATTTGTCTTCAGCGATCATAGTGGGAGGTGAGCACATAATGGTATGATTTTTTCTTCTTTGATGTCTGATACCTGATCCCTTCGACACCTCATGCTCACACCAGCTGGTGTGCTTCTTCCATGTGCGCTTTTCAATACTAGACTTTTATACTCATGTGGAGCAACAATCAGGTAGAGGTGAGCACTGACCAGCTCCTAGAAGATGCAGAAGCTCTCCTATGTGCCCTAGTCCACAGCACTCCCATCAGTCTTACTCACCTTAATAATACAGGGGACCTGTCTGTTCCTGTTTGAGTTTGTCAGTTCCTCTGCCTGTTATAAAATTTGAGGGACAACAGGAAAAAAGCCCCTATGAAGTAAGGAAGGAAAAGGGGAGACATATAAGGGAAAAGCAAATTGAGAACTCAAGCTATTCTTCTGCCATCTCTTCTTGCCAACTCCTAATTTAGTTTTTCTGTTGAAGACATGTGTTTGGACTGATTCAGTCAATGACGTCCTTTTCTTTTTTCTTCAGCCAACAAAAAGAATAGCATGGTCAAAAAAGAGTGTCGGAGGAGAATGAGTGAGGTAATAAACCTGGTACTCAATGAGATTTCTCTTATTAAACTTCACAGCTAAAATCAACATGATATGTAACAAAACGTAGGTGTTATGCAGAGACACTTTGAGGCAGCTTGTTAATATTGGGACAAGACTCCTCTGGATTTTCAACAGAAAAACGATAGCGCATTAGAGATTGATGGGATTAGTGGGAGTGGGCCTGCATCATGCTGGAATTAGTATCTAAGAAGCTTTTCTTCTCCTGGCTATGCATTCCCCGTGGAGCTACATGGGCTAATCATGGATGGATATCTTTCTAGAGGATCAACTTTATTTGAAGACTTAAAAATATTTTTTAATTAAAAAAAACTTTTTTTTGTTTTAATGGAAAAAGTTATTTCACTGAACTCTTAAATTATTTAAAACACTGTTTTCTGTTATGGTGTAAAATGACATGTTTGCATGAAATTCAAAGATCAAAGACCAGTCTTCAAAAACATTTGATTATCAAGAATTTCTTAGGCTTTTGTCCCCAGTCTTGTCCTTCAAAATGAGAACTATGTCAGTTAGGGAAATGAGAGGAGTGCTCGAATATGCCCAGAGAGAGGGGGACTGTCACATTGAGCCAGGACTGATAAGGGATGTGGGGACAGGATGGGTGATGGGGGGACAGGATGGGTGATGGGGGATCCTACAACACTTGTGGCTCTGTTTAGCCAAAACTTCCTGCTGAGTGGAGTGGAGAAGACAGATCTGACAGCACTGAGATCACTCAAGGGGTTGGCACTTTGACTAGGCAAAGGCAAAGCAACTCAGCACGGACTTCCTGCCCTCAATCTTCTCAGCCAGCTGCCAAGCCACTTCTAAGAAATATGTCATCAAAGGAAAAATGATTGTGCAGGATGAGCACAGCCCCAAGAGAGTTTCCTCCTCATGCTACCCTGCCCCAGTCAGATTAAGATAGCTGACTCCTAAGACCTTTTGGATAGAAAGTCTAGTCCTACCTCTGTCATTTGCAATGATCAAGGTAGTTTCCAGAATGTTTGTTGTGGGAAAGAAAGCTGCATCGACCAATTATGGCCAGTGAATCCTTTTAACAAAAAAGCTTAGTTCCTTTTAGGCAGCCATCTGAGGGTCAACCTTTCCTCCATAGTAGCAGGACCTTGTTTCATATATGTGAAGTCTAATCAAAACCAACTCAACCCAATCCATTGCCATCAAGAGTCCGATTCATAGCGACCCTCCAGAGGATGTGCGAGGCTGCGAGTCTTTACTGGAGCAGACAGCCTCCTGTTTCTCCAGCAGAGCAGCTGATGAGCTCAAGTTGCCGACCTTGAGGTTAGCAGTGCAACACTCACCCGACAGCACCACAAACCAACCTCCCAAACTCATTGCCATCAGGTCTATTCTGACTCAGAGACCCTACTGAACAGAGTAGAACTGCCCCCGTGGGCTTCCAAAACAGCGGCTCTTCACAGTAGAAAGCTGTGTCTCTCTCTAGCAGAGCAGTTGGTAGTTTCAAACTGCTGACCTTGTGGTTAGCAGTCCCATGTGTAACCTACTATGCTACCAGTCAACTAATGCGGGGGGAAGGGATTGATTTTTCACGATCTTTCCAACCCTGTTCTTTAAATTCTTATTCCAATTTAAGAAAACAATTTTTAGTTCTTCTATGGTAAAAGATGTTTACTCCAATTCAACTTTCCAAAAGTTTCTTTTCCCTGAAAACCCCACTTGACAAGACTTTTCTTACTGAATGAGTGTAGTGTCTCTACAGAAGATGGCTGTGTAGAGGCACTCACCTTCAATATAGCACTCAAAGCCCGTAACGTGTGACTTCTTTTGGAAGTCATGTTTCCAGATAATAAGTGGAAAGTTCGCAGTACGTTTTCAGGTTGAATTTTAAAAGTAAGGCATTTTATCTGAAATGTTTAGGATTTAATATGTTGCTTTGGGTTTTTACAGATGGACACTGGCTCCTTTCTCTAACAGTGCATTATTAACAGCACCAATGTGATGTGTGGAATTGGATCAAATCTGGTCATACCCTGGCTCAAGAGCTGAAGAATTTTACCTGACAAGGGTTTTACTGAATAGCCACAGAAATAATTTACTACTGCATTTATTTTACAAGCACTCGAGAGACTGGTTTAAAGATCTAACTGTAAATAGTCACATTACATTGCTGTACTTGAGGTTCTCAAAACTTCTTCAGGGCCAGATATGGCACCCTAAACTCAAAGGAGATCCTACTTCCAAGTTAGAGCAAGAGTCATGGGAGGGCTTGTTATCAAAGAATTGTACAATTGATATATTACTGTTCAAAGCACGAGACCTATCATTTTTGTCAAGGTATTATAATTATTGCCTCCCTCATATATTCTTCTCTTGCCCCCACCTCAAATTTAGTAAATACTGGTGATGAGATGAGGGAGAATAATGTTCCACAATCTTTGTCTCTAAAAGGAACATGTAGGAGTAATTGTCATTCTTATATTGCAGAGTAAGGCTTGATATGACTTCTCATTTTATTTTTAAAGCCAAATAAAACTGAATTTTATGGTCTGGTGGTTTATTATTTATAATCCATTAGTTCATCTCAACAAAACTTTAGAATGATGCACAATTCTCTACTGAAGGAAAACGGATGCAAGTATATGAGGAACGACTATGCAGGCCCTCCTGGATGCCTAGCACACCAGGGCAGCGTTTCTCAGATGGTCTTACGGACCACCAGTGTGTCAGTTCATACTGGGTATAATTGCACATTATCAAAACCTGACTGTAGTGGTATAGCCAAATAGGGTTGTTTTTGTTTTCTGTTAACAAGATGCCAGGATGCAAATAGGACAGGGCAGATGCGGCTGCTTGAGGAAGTTATCCGGAACCCCCAGGCTCCTTGTAGCTTCCACCCTTGGCTTGTGGTTTCTCTCTTTGTGGTGCCAAGGTATCTATCACCTGTAACTTCCTGCATCCCATTGGTCTTTCAGAAGCAGGAAAAGAGCTTTTACTTTCTGAAGCTTTGCCTTTACAGTCTGTAAGGTACTCTGCCCCAGGCCCACGCACCTTGCCGCTGCACAGATGATCTGGTTGTTAAGAGGGGTTGAGGAGAAAATGATGGTATTGGGTGAGACACAACAAAAGTATCTGCTGTAATTAATCTGCTTCATATTCACCTGGGTTTGAAAATGGTGACTTTCTGGGACTGGAGTACCTGCCTCTGGAAACAACCCGTGGGCTCTGCATATTAACGAGCTCTGCAGGTAAATGGCATGTTCAGTATGTATTGGTTAACGCATATTGAAGCGGAAGAACCACAAGGGGTCTAGAAGTGGTAGGAGAGATGCCGCTCTCCAATCTTGCTGAGAGGCACACTACCATACATTTGGAACACTTGTTGCCAGCTGTCACCGACACTGACTCAAAGTGACCTTATTGTGCAGCAGAATGAAACGCTGGTCCTAGCCATCCTCAAATTTATTAAACATCTCTTTGAAAAATATCTTTGAATCAGAATGTTGACTCGGTGGTAGTGAGCTTGGTTTGGGATTAAGTTTTGAGCTAGCTCACAGTTGCCGTCCCACTGGGTCAGCCCATCTCATGGGCTGCTGCTTTCTCTGACCCTCTGCTTTACCAAGCATGGTCCTTTTCAAGTGATTGGCTTTCCCTGATGACATGTCCCAAGTAAGCAAGAAAGTCAGGCCACCTTTGCTGTTAAGGCCATACTTCCTCCAAGGCTAATTGTCCATTCTTCTGCCACTATATGTACGTTTTTCACCAACGTAACTCAAATGCATCAGTTCTTCAGTCTTCTTTCTTTATTAACAATCAAGGTCGAGGAAGAGACCAAGGCTTATGTTAGGGGCACCCAATGTGCAACTGCTGTCTTTGCTTTTTAACAGTCTTGCATTTCCCCCAGTGTTTGTTAACAACTAGGCAACCCATCATTCCTACCAATTCCAATGCTTTGGGTTACAAGTACCAGAAAACCCAACTGAAAAAGAATCAAACATAAGTGAATTTTGTCCTATAATAGAAGTTGAGGTCAGAAAGGTTTGAGATTGGTAGTCCACAGTGATGGTTATCAAAGTGGTGTGTGTTTTGTTCGCTCTGATGTTTACATTTTTGAGTCTCATTCTATGGCTGGTCCCTTTCTTGGGTTGCAAGGTGGTTGCCAATGACCAGTGGTTCTTGCTTTCTCATTCATTTTCAAGGGGAAAAAATGGATTCCAAATTTACCACGAATTCTTCTAGAAACCTCCTTCTGCTGTTTCATTGGTACAAATGGAATTGTAAGCACTCACAGGGGGTGGAATGACACTTTTCCTTAAGCTGGTGTCATTTGCTTCAAAGGTGTGCGGTCCCGTTGGTTATCTGGGGGAATAAATCACCATTCCAACTCACTCCAATTACCTTTGGACATTGTGGTGAATTATGAACTTTGAGATTATCATTGTGGATCCCCACCCTTAGGCTGGAGATCATGCAGCTTTTGGCTAGGCCACACACCACAAGCTCATACTTATCAGAAAACCACACCCATTGCTTACTTGTACACTGACTAGGTTCCAAAGCTATAGAGCTGGTCCCCCTGGATCCCCATCCCACTACTCACAATGTTACCTGCTATCCCCATCCTGGTTAAAGACCCTACTGATCCTGTCTGCCCCAACCCAGCATTCCCATGTGTTCTTCCTTCTCCTGATGCACTGACCTACCCAGCACCTTCAAGCCTTTACCTTTTTGTGACCTTACATCATTCTGTCATCTGTTCTCTCTGTAGCTGGACCAATATGTGGCCTGGCCATTGTCAGGGTCTCCAGTTTATTTGGGTGACTGTGGAGAACACCTGGGCTCAGCCACAGCCCTGCATGTGGCCTGACTCAGGTGCCACCTGAGAATTTTCTCAAAGGTGTCTGGAAAGGCAAAATGTGGGATGAGATAGTCTTAAGTGAGGAGTAGGTATATTTGTTGCAGCCAAAACACTTGCTTTTTCTTCGACAGGTCACAAGGGCCCAAATCCCTCTCCTCTTCTTGGTCACATTAGTCATGTATTCGCTCAAAAATCTGAATGCATCGTTAAGTTTGTTCTATGAAAGCTGAGGGCGGTAATTCTCAACGGGGGAAATCTGACTCTCCCTGCCAATAGCGTATTTGTAAAAAACCAACATACTTAGGGTTACATCTAGACTCAAGTGGCACATTCACCAAATAACAGTTTATACTGGGAAAAGAATACTTGTACAAAGTCTCATAAGGAGCCCTGGTAGTGAGGTGGTTACATTTTGGGCTGCAATCTGCATGGTCAGTGTTTGAAAACAGCAGCTCTGAGGAAGAGACTGAGCTTTCTACTCCTGCAAACTGTTAATCTCAGCCACTCACAGGGAGTCAGAGTCAGCACTGGCTCAATGGCAGTGAGGACAAAGTCTCACAGCTTCATGACTAGTTAGTGACAGAGCCAGAACTATGTAGGCATCTGGCTCCTTTCCCTACAACTCTAAAGTTGAGGGGAAAGTTGGTGAACTTGACTTCCAATGTGTAAATTTAATGGAAGCTGTCCCACTGATCAGTAAAGACTCAAGTTTCTAGTCTGAACTGTCCCTTTAAAAGGTAGCGGAGGCCAAACTCTCTGGGAAAAACAAGTTCTACAGAAAGCGAACTGCAAAGAGGTCAGAGGACATGGGGAACAGTCAGAAGATATTTGCTACAGAGACTAGACATTCAGCTATTCTTTAAAGGCAAAAGTACATTGACTCAGGGAAGAGGTGAGAGCAGACCTTAAGTTCCTCTCAGATCGGCACCCCCGAGGGTGTTGTACAACTCGAGAACTTTACTTATTCTCACCCTTCTTAGTTTCACTCAGTTTACATATGGAGAACTCAAGGAAACTAAAGGTTTAGTGACAGGGTGGGACCAGGATTCAGGCTCCTCATTTTACTACATACATGGCTACATACCAGGCACAGAATAGCTGTCTAAACCTAAGACTTACTAGCACAGCATAATAAAAGCTTCCAAATGCACAGGTTCAAGGTATAGGGAGGTAGTGATTTATGACGCAGACAAGTCATGGGGAACTGCACTTAGGACCATGTTTTTGTAACAACCTCAGGTTCATGTTTACACCTTGCAGTCACATCAAGGCGTCAGACTGGGAAGATCACAAACTTAAAGGACTATCACATGCAGACAATGTCACGAAGGAGAAAAATGGGCTAGGCGGTGTGGTGAGATCAAAAGCATAAGTTCTTAGCTTCTCGCCCAGTTTCATTTGTCTTTGAAGAAGAGTACCAATGCCAATCCCAGCCAAAAGAGAAACAAACCTCTGTCTTTCTGAGACATGAGTTCAAGTTAGACATTTAAAATTTGACAACATAATTAATTCTCTGATCCAGTTTAATAAAAGATTTTATTTGTGGATCCCCCAAAAGCAGGTCAGAAAATAGACACCCACTGCAAGAATAGCACTGTAGTAAACATTTCGATCGTCTCTCCTCTCCCCTATGGTGTGCTTTGATGTGCGGCACACCTGCGTGAAAGGCACGTGGCTCCTGTCCTGTCGCTCGCCCCCCTGGTGTACCTCCCGGAGAGTCAGGAGAGCCTTTTCTGTAGCTTCCCCACTTTGATAGAAACGCATCACCATTACTTTCTTACAGCAGAATCTCTCTCCTTGCAGTCTCCCACAAGAAAAGCGCAGGTTGAAAATGCTTTTCCCAGCTATGGTCAGGAGACCAAGTATCCAGTTTATTTCCAGGATCTTGGGCTATGTACTTAGGTACTTATGGAGGAAACCCAACTTCAATTCTGTTACTCCCAAAAATGGGTCACAGAAGACAGGATTTGATTAAGACAGCTAAGGACTTGATAAGTCACTCTACCGTGGAGTAAAGCCGGCTTTCCAGCCATGAACTGGTACTAGGTAGTAACACAAACTCTGCAAAGATCCAAGACTCGTGTCCCAGATACAGAATACGCTCCAGAGAGAGGCAGCAGAGTGTTGAGAGACATGAGTGGATTAGAACGCTGGTGAAGGCACAGAGAGTAACGAATCCCCAGGAATCTCTGTGCCACTTTCATTTAATAAGCCAGTACTAGAACAACCTAAAGACCTTAGTTGTGATCACACCAGGATGTGTTTATGGGATTGCTGCAGGAAAACATGATTTGGCAGCTGGCACCCTCTGGCTCACTGTGCTAAGTGAGCAGCTCCACCCCACCTTCCCAGAGACACTCAGGGCTGGGGAGTGTAGCGGAGGTATTTCTTGCCAGATGGGAGCTCTTTGGTGAAGACTCCTTTAGGGAAAAGTTTCTTGGCTTCTTCTTCGGGGATGGTTGGAAGAACCATCACACTGTCTCCATCCTATTGAAAGACATTGAGAAAGATCAAGTTCCCTCTTAGAGGGATGCTTAAAGACAAGGATTAACTCTCAAAAACACCTGCACATGTTAATGAGAATAATCAAGTGTTCTCTGTTTTCCCTTCTGAGCAATTTTGTTTTCATAGTTTGATCTTTGACATTTTGGTGAGGGAAATAGTTCTCCATTGTAACAAGAAATAACAAGTTACTGTTACTGTCGAGTCATTGCCGACAACCCCACATGTGTCAGAGTACAGCCATACTTTGGAGGATATTATTTAAGGGTTGATTGTTTTGGAAGTGGATCCCAGGCCTTTCTTCAGAGGGGCCTCTGAGTGGATCAAACCAGTCTTTCAGTGAACAGCCTAGCTAGCTAGCTGTGCACACCACCCAGGGAGTCCTATTCTAGACCTCACGAAGGCCTCCTGCCTGATCCCCAGCACCCTTGCCTGCCTTCTGTGTCTGCTTACCTCGGCACGGCTAATTTCCTTCTATTCCCAGAACAGGACAAGTTCATTTTCCAGTAAAAGCTTGCGCAAGCTCGCCCTTCACGTTCATGGCTAGGCCACTCACTTTCTTTATGTCCTTCTCAAAGACACTTTAGTGTCAAACAGAGACCATGCTGACAGCCAAATATAAAAGGCAACCCTCTCGCCCCTATGCTCCGACTCCCCTCATCTGTAGCACCCATCACCCACTAATGTATTAAAACCCGTTTACAGTTTGACTCGGCCACTGGTATAGCAGTTCTATACTGACAGGGATTTGGTATGGCTAGCTGCCTACCCCAGTGCCCCCCACTGAAGCGCAACAAATATTTGTTCAATTAATAGGCAGAGAATTTAATTGATTTGCCTGTCAGAAAATGAAACCAACAACAGAAGACAAGAGGCTGGCATATTAAAAAAAAAATAGGTCACAATGTTATAGACAACTCTGGGTAGTACAAATGGTTAACTAAAAAGTGGGAGATTGAGTATACCCAGAAGATCTGTGGAAAAAATGCCTGGCACACTACTTCTCAAAAGTCAGTCACTGAAAACCCTACTGTTGCCCTTGCTGGGTTGCCATGAAACAGAGTTGCCCCAAGGCCAACTGGCTACTGGTTGGCATTGTCAAACCATTCTTGTGTCTTATTCGGCAAAATCCTGGGGTTTAATTCCACATTGGTTTAAAGCCTGATGCTCAAGAGAAATAAAATACTTCATGATAGGTGTATATTACTTAATACAGTAATGACTTTAAAAAGTGCACCCCCACCAAAAAAAAGTGGCCAAATCATGTTTTGCTATTACTATTTTTCCATTAAGAAAAAATGCGAAAAACAAAATGGGCGCATAAGCCAACGTGGTGGAGAAAGCTCATATGGCTGCCCACCAAAAGCTGTAGCATCTGGCTCTCAAAGGCTTGTAGTTACACAGCCATCTGTCAGGGAAGCGACAAGTCCACAGGGAAGAAGCACGCCAGCCTGTGATGAGGTGTCGATAGGAAGAGGGCGTGGATATAGTGGAGACCCCAAACCCACCCACCTGTAAGGTAACTGGACAATCCCTCTCAGTAGGGTCACACAGAAGGGATGATAAATCCAGGATGGGGTACAGTACTGATGAAACATGTAACTATCCTAGGGTTCTTGAATCTTTCTCCCTTTACTATTAAGGCTCATGTTTTATTTCATTAATAGTCAAACGTACAGAGTCACTTGTCTGATTAAGACAGTTTGATGCAGGAATTCCAAGATGGATGACCTTTCAGAAAGAGCAACTGGAGTACGGGTTCCCTGAGGCTACGGGAAGGCTGGGGTGGGGGGGCGCGTGGGATGCTAGCAGTGATGGGTGTATGTCCCCTCTCAAGGAAAGTGAGTGGCAAATAACAGAAGTGCAGGTGAATGGATATAATGGATGGGCTAAGAGATGGTTACATATGTATTACAATACGAAGAAAACGTTTTGAAACTGACTGTAGTAGCAATTGTACAACTAGGCTCGATTCACTTGAATTGTGGAATGTTATAGCATCTATAAGAGGTCCCAATAAAATGTTTTAAAAAAAAGGTCAGAAAATTGATGAGAAAAAAATATTACCAAAAGGAATAATTTTGACCAATAAATTTGTCCAAGTAAGCTGAACGTTAGAAAACACTATGGAATTTGGGTTGTACATAAAAGCCCACTGGAATTGAGTTGATCCTAACGCCTATTGACCCTACAGGACAGAGAGACTTGGCTCCTGGAGGTTTCTGAGGCTTGAATCTTTACAGAAGCAGGCCTTGAACTTTCTCACAGCAGAGGCTGGTGGGTTTTAAACACCAACACTTAGCAACTCCGTGCTTTAACTCACTATGTCACCGGGACTCCTAACAGGTGTTAAAGGCCTTGACAATGGTATCTTAGTAAGTCTGACACTCAGCCGTGGAGAAGAACATTCCAGAGTACTGGTAGGCCAGATACAGAGCCCCAAGTAGCAGATCCTTTCAGCAAAGTTGAGTATATGCCTGCTTTACCTTCCAATCAACAGGGGTGGCAACCCGCTTTTCCGCTGTCAGCTGGAGAGAGAGAACTACTCTGAGAATCTCGTCAAAGTTCCTTCCAGTGGTAGCCGGGTAGAGGATCGACAACTTCAGTTTCTTATCAGGGCCAAAAATAAACACCTGCAAAGGAAAGAAAGGCATACACAGAGCATTCCTTCAGAGCTTCTGATGGCAAAGCCATTTAGGAAATGTCACTACGAGAAATGAGCAAAGGTGTCAAAAGCAAAACAAAACTGCAAGGATACAATACACTATTCACCTGAGTGTCTAGAATATAGCTTTCTTCTCCAAATTACTTTTCTAAATTTAGATAGGAGTTATATTTAGTTCACGCTGTCCTAAGTGAGAAAAATTGAGATGCAAATTAAATCCAGAAAAGTCCAAGGGAAAGCTTATGTCAAGCCTGTCAAATTCGGATGATTTTACCATACAAATACTAATGGGAGTTAATATCAGACCTTAAATTATAGTTGTACATTTACACAAATGAAAGACTGAGTTTGTTCTCTAATGGGCAGAGTTAAACCTGACAAGAATAAATCTAAAACACAGATGAGAAAGTCTAAATTCATGATGATAAACAACATGGGTAGACACAGTGAAAACAGCGACAAAATGAAAGTACATGACCAGTCACTGAAAAAATCGTGAATGGACGTACGACTGGTTGCATACAACCAACACCAAAAATAAATATAATTAAAAACTTAGAAAAGAGTTGCTTTATGAAGAAGGAAATGACCTCTTTCAAGAGGGCTTCCCAAGAGCCAAAGAAAACACCGCTCATTTTCCAATGAAGTCAGCCATCCCCATTACCATAGTGGTGGCTCCCCGATTCTGTCACTTCTAGATGCCCTGTAAGGAAATTGCTCATTTGCCCTGGCTAGGTTTCCACAGGAGCCCTGGTACTATAGTGGTTATGTACTAGGCAATGATCTCCATGGTCGGCAGTCAAAGCCACCAGCAGGTCCACGGACGAGCACTAATACACAACTGTACCCTAGAGAGCCTGCAGCCTTTCCTCTGTATTTACACGAATATAGCATGGTTGCTCATGCAGACCACTAAAAGGACTTCTAAGACTCACCACTCGAGCTGTCACAGGCATGCCCTGTTCGTCCTTCTCTGCTGGGTCCAGCATGCCCAAGAGGATGGCAAGGTCCCGATTCTTATCATCGATGATGGGGAAAGGTAATTTTTCTGTGGGCTCGTTACCATTGTATGCGTTGATATCCTGAAATGCAGGTAAAAGAGGAGAAAAACTCTAAGCCAGGTGTCTCCTCTGAATTTAACTGGTTAACAGCCAAGGTAGTCCCTCTTCAGTAAGTGATGCCAGAAAAAATGGTATCTACCTGCAGAAAAATGAAGCAAGACCCTATCTCATCACATGCACAAGAAAAACTCAAGGTGGATCACAGACCTTTAGGCAAACCCCAAACTAGTAAGGCCATTACCGAGAACCTTGGCACAGGGAATACACAGGCTTTCGGAAATAGGGAAGGACGCAAACACAGGAGTCACAAATTGACAAGTGGGATAGACTGAAGATAAACACCTGTGTGTATGTACTGCTGCCACTGTCTCCGCCGCCCCTCCCTCGCCTCTCAGGAGGCTGGGGGAGGGTAGCGGAGATGGTGCTGCTGTCAATGTAGTGTGAGGCGGCTCTGGGGATGCGGAACAGGACCCGGCATGGGATTAGCCTCTTACTAGTGGCCCCGAGTGGCCGGCGGTGTCAAGAGCTGGGGAACCCCTTACATCACAGCAAGATCAGCCTCCTCTCCAATGCGGAGATCAGCTTTGAGGGCATCCTCTACACCGGCTGTTCTCAACCTGAGGGTTGCGACCCCTTTGAGGGTTGAAGGACCGTTTTACAAGGGTCACCTAAGAACTCGGTCTTAAGAACCGAGACACCGCTCCACTATCCGTCTCCAGGTGGGTCCGCCCACATGCAGATAGGCCCATCTACCAGTACCCGGCCTGACGACTGTTACCCATGCTACACCATGCTTCCAGACAAAATTTCATTTATTTGTCATAAGAAATATTTCACAATATATAATTATATATTGTTTTTGTGATTAATCACTATGCTTTAATGATATTCAATTTCTAACAATGAAAATATATCCTGCAGATCAGATATTTACATGACAATTCATAACTAGCAAAATTAGTTATGAAATAGCAACAAAAATAATGTTACGGTTGGAGGTCATTACCACATGAGGAACCGCATGAAAGGGTCGCAGCCTGAGGAAGGTTGAGACCCACTGCTCTACACCATCGCCAAAGTTCAGTTTTTGGTGCAGAAGACAGACCAAGATCGTCCAAATCCACCTTGAGATGAAGTCTTTAAACACAATATATTCCATGGAAGTGGCAGTAAAGACCTGTTTGTGAGCCACCAAAACCACAGTGCTCTTTGCCTCAAGAACCCCCGATCGTTCAATCTTCACTAGGCCCCTCTCCCTCTTCATTCCAGTCAGTGGGCTCCGATGGACCCTTTGGCAGGATGCCGGTGTATAGTACAGTCAGTTCAGTCCAAGTTCAATAGCTGGGCAGCAGTTTGGTGGTAGTGGTGTTGCTGGAAGCTCCTTGATATCTTTTGGAACAGAAACATCAAACAGTGGTAGCTCATCCCAAAGCAGTGCAGTCAGTGGGCTCTTCCTTTACACAGGATACAAGATCTCTAAACTCACCGTTAGCTCAAGGTCGTTCAAGCCCTCAGTTAGACCCTTTCAGAAAAAGCCCCCCCCCCCCGCCCCCACGGATCAAGCAGTACAGACCGCCTCAGCCCACTTACTTAGGGATTTTCACCACCCCAGCGAGGTACTGTGGTGGATTCAGAGGAAGACGTGGGGGGCAGAGAATTTGCAGACTTTGAGTACAGGGAAGACAACAAAGTTGCTGCAGTCTACAAACAAGTCTCTGAAACTAGGGGGCGCCCTGGCTCTTCGTGGTCCTGACTGTTGGTTTCAGTCTTTTAATGGAGATGTGAATGAAACATGAGTTTGCTGTGTACTTGTCATCACCAATGGGGTTTCTTGTGTTTTTATGCTTAATTTGAAAGATAACAAAACACCTTTGAGAGTTGGAACCCAACGGGGCAGCCTTGCTTTACTGGGTCTCACATGTTTTCTGTCTTTGATCAGCGCCATCTTACCACTCTTCTACCGCTCTCTTCTTAGTTGAAAATATCTTGGATTTTTCTTCTCAGGCAGGCTTTTGCCTTACACAGGTTCCAGCTTTTGCCATTTTTTTTAATGTGCCCTAGGCATGAAACAGCTCTGGCCACGATCTAGGCATCAAGCTAGGATGAACAAAGGGCTGCCAGTCTGCTCTGCCCCTGACTGATATAAGAGCACCACCACCACCAATCAGGTGTCTCTTTGCCCATAGCCAGGGGATGCTTTTGCCATTT
Organism: Tenrec ecaudatus; assembly: GCF_050624435.1. Taxonomy (NCBI): domain Eukaryota; kingdom Metazoa; phylum Chordata; class Mammalia; order Afrosoricida; family Tenrecidae; genus Tenrec; species Tenrec ecaudatus. Next base: position 186,193,315 of record NC_134530.1, on the reverse strand, counting down.
TTACTGAATAATGCAGTTACTTTCAGGGAGGGAGAAGAAAGCATCTTTAAAAATGAACGATAAATATGCTTGGAATAGCAGATTAAGGGAATTTTTATGTACAATTAAACTAAAGCAGTAATGCACTAGAAGTTATATGTATTTTTTATTACTGAGAGGATTTTTCTTATCACTAAATTGTATTTGGCAATTATTGCAAGTTGCCTGAGAATGGGCGGTGATACTGTGTTTTGAAGTGTTTATGTGTCTTTCTCTCTCTTTTTGGGGTGTGTGTGTATGGAATCCTGTAATATCTCTTTTGAAACAGCTCAATTAATTAGGGTGCTGGATGGTAGAAAATTCTGTCAGTCAACTATGCACACACAGTAAATACTGTTTCTAAGGCAAAGGTGACTTTTATACAGTTGTAAAATTACGTTGTATCCATTGCCAAAGAAACATTAAGAACTTTGGATAGCTGTATAAAGAGCAACTGAATTTTTAAAAATAAACATTTTAAAATCAGCAAAAAAACAAAAAACAAAAAAAAACAAAACAAAAAACACCTGTGTGCATCAAAAGAATTCACCAAGAGAGTAATAAGAGAGCCCACAGACTAGGAAAAGTTTAAGCTTTAGCAATGACACACCAAAGGCCTTATGACTAAAATCTGCAATACTTTGCAAGCTTCCAATAAGAAAAAAACTAACTTCACTAAGGAGGTGGGACCTGAAAAGAAGTTTCACAAAGGCAGAAATCCGAATGGCCAATAAACATACGATAAATGTTCCTGATCATTAGCCATAAAAGAAATGCTAATTGAAACAACTCTGAGGTACCACCTAACACCCTCAAAGATAGCCCAATTCAAAAGATCAGAAAGTAACAACTGTTGGAGGGGCTGTGATGAGCTAGGAACATGAGAGTAGGTATGTACAGCCACTATGGAAATCAATTTGGCGATACCTAAAACAGATGGAAATCGAGCTACCATAAGACCCAGCAATCCCCCTACTGGGCAAATACCTAGAGGAGGCAAGAAACAAACCACGGCCAGACATCTGTGCTCCAACATTGGAGCACAGTTCACTGGAGCACAGTTCACAATAGCAAGGAGTTGGAAACAACCCAAATTTCCATCAACAGATGAATGAATTAAAAACTGTGGTTACATACATGCAATGGAGTACTACGCATTCCTAAAAAGCAGCGATGAACATATGAAGCACATTGCCGCGTGGGAACAACTGGAGAAAATCATGCTAAGTCAAGTAAGCCAAGCACAAAGGGCAAGTACAACATGAACCAACTGAGGTAAGCTTTAAAAAAAAATGGAGCATAGGGGAAAAGCTACTGTATACAAACATTCCTGGTGTGAGGTCCAGGTACTATGGAGGGACCCAGCCCAACCCAGGGATACATATGGTAGTCAACTAAATAGGAGGAAGAAAGAAAAAGGAGAAAAACAAAGATGGGTAGGGGAGAGCAGGGCACTAACCCACCCAAAGGGAGGGTATTGTTTATATTTCCACAGGACAGGGAGAGAGAAACCAGGTTTCAACCTGATGCGCCAAGGTGTGAATACAACATATGGACATGTACCAGGGAACCAATAGAGGTCTACAGGACCAGTCCCAATCCCAACTATGTGGACACCACTACCACCAACACCACCCCGAAAAGAATGCACTTCAGAGGGCAGCACTGAAGCCACAGCTTGGAGAGAGGGGTACATTTGATTAAAGCACATGGGAGAACTGAAGAGGGATGGAGAGAGAGGGGAACACATCCTGGCCCACCAAGCCCCAGGACGATATTCCTGCTCAGAGCAGACAATGCACAGAAAGGTACATAGGGCTGGCCCTAGCACGAGACACGACACCCCTCACTAAATCATAGCTCTGTGGGGGACAACACTAGAGACACAGTGCAGGAATTGTGCACAATCTGCACAATTGTGACAATCTATGCTGGGCAAAACACTAAGGGCATGCAACAGAACAGCAGGGGAACAAAGTGATGAAATCCCCAGGGAATACCAAAAATAGACTTTGGAGACAGCGTGTGGCACCCCATCAGACTCAACTGGGAAACACTTGTAAAGGCCAACAAACAGACCTTGAACTATTTATAGGCTTTTCCATTTTTGTCAGTGGCTTTCTTTTTATTGTTATTGTTTTGTTGGTTTTGACTTCTTTGTTGTTTTGTTTGGCTTTGCCTGGTTTTTGCATTTATTAATATCTCTGCATATCTACCTAGATAAGATAGGCAAGGATAAACAATTCGGAAATGTAAAGAACAGGACTAATGGTTCCGGAGGGAATATGGGGGAAGAGGAGGTAGGAAAAAGGAAGGGGGAGGGGAGAGACAACCTAGGGACAAGGGAACTACAAAGGAACTAAAATCAATGGAAGGAAGGGCGCAGGATGACTAGTGGGGCTTAATCAAGGGTAATGTAGCAGCAAGGAATTACTAAACCCGAGTGAAGGCCGAACATGATGGTAGGACAAAAGGAAAATAAAAGGAAATAGAGGAAAGAACCAGGAGGCAAAGGACATTTATAGAGGTCTAGATACAGGCATGTACATTTGTAAATATATTTATGTATAATGAGAGCTCTATGTACTTATATCTACATGTTAGAATTAAGGTTGCAGATGGACATTGGGCCTCGACTCAAGAACTCCCTCAACACAAGAACACTTTGTTCTAACATTCTGGCATCCTGTGATGCTCACCTTCCTGACACAATCACTGAAGACAAATGGGTGCATAAGCAAATGTGGTGAAGAAAGCTGATGGTGCCCGACTATCAAGATATAGCATCTGGGGTCTTAAAGGCTTGAAAATAAACAAGCGGCCATCTAGCTAAGAATCAACGCCTACATGGAATACGCACACCAGTCTGTGTGATCATGATCATGAGGTATCAATGGGATCAGGTATCAGGCATCTAAGACCCAGAACAAAGTCATAGCCAATGTGAGTGGGGGGATTGGGGGAACACTGAGTGGAGACTCAATGCCCATCTATAGACAATTGGACATCCCCTTACGGAGGGGTCACAGGGAAGAGATGAGCCAGTCAGGGTGCAGTATAGACCTGATGAAACACACAACTTTCTTCTAGTTCTTTAATGCATCCTTCCCCCTCACTATCAAGACCTCAATTCTACCTTACAAATAGGTTTAGACCAGAACATGCACACTGTGATAAGAGCCCCAAAACACAGGGAATCCAGGAAAGATAAACCCCTCAGAGCCAACAATGAGAACAGAGATACCAGGAAGATGAGGGGTGGTAGGGGGAGGAAGGGGTAATTGATCACAGGGATCAACATTTCACCCCCTCCCAGGGGTCGAACAAAAGAAAAGTGGATAAAAGGTGACAAGAGGACGATCATCTCGGAAAAGGGGGGAACTGGGAGGGAGGGGGAGGGAAAAAAAGGAAAACGAGCTGATTCCAGGAACCCAAGTGGAAGGCGAATTCTGGGAATGACGAGGGCAATGAATGTATAAGGGTGCTTTACTCAATTGATGTATGTATGGATTGTGATAAGAGTTGTATGAGCCCCAATAAAAAGATTTATTAAATTAAAAAATAAAGCAACAACCTCCCTCCTTTTCTAACAACAAAAAAAGAAAATCATAATCTATAACTTATCAAGGGTTCATGAGGGAGGGCGGCTGGGGGAGGGAGGGAGGAAGGGAACAAACTGATATAAAGGACTCAAGTAGAGAGAAAATGCGTTGAAAATGATGATGGCAAAGGGGGAACTGACTACAAGGATCTACATGTGACCCCCTCCCTGGGGGACGGACAACAGAAAATGGGGTTAAGGGAGATGTCAGACAGGTACGATATGACAAAATAATAATTTATAAATTATCAAGGGCCTATGAGGGAGGAGGGAACGGGGAGGGAGGGGAAAAAATGAGGACCTGATGCCAAGGGTTTAAGTGGAGAGCAAATGTTTTGAGAATGATGAGGGCAATGAATGTACAAATGTGCTTTACACTATTGATGTATGTATGGATTGTGATAAGAGTTGTATGAGTCCCTAATAAAATGATTAAAAAAATAAAATGATGATGGCAGCATATATACAAATGTGCATGACAATGGATAAATATATGGATTGTCATAAGAGATGTAAGAGCCCCCAATAAAAGTATTTTTTTAATATGAAATAGCCAAGGTAGTAGAGAGGAACAGAATCACAATAAAGTAATATTTTCTAAGTGATATTAATAATGAACCAACAGTCCTCACCCCAATTATTCATTGTCAGAATTAAAAGGGTACAGGACCAAGGTTGGAACTATAGGAAATAAAGCTCTTTCAGATCCAAGTCTCTTAAAATCCCACATTTTTATTGTATTTTGAAAGCCACAGTAAGCCCTTTAATAACTAAATAATGTTACTACCCAAAGCAATCTATAAACATAATACAATTCCAGGTGGCCAAGAACCATATGAAGAAATGCTCAGGATTATCAAAGGTTGAGCAATGTAGGTGCATTGGAACAAAGGTTGAAATGTAGTAACAATTCAAGGTATTTCTGAGTCCCCAAATAATGCAAAGTTCATTAGAAACTATGGGCTCATTAAGTCTATCACATCTAGATATTGTGTCACAAGCCAAGAAAATTCTGTAGATTGGTCCCTGCCTTCTAAGGGGCTTAAAACATTAAGTTACAAAGAAATTAATAAAAGCCCCCCCATAAAACTTAAATTATATACAAGAATGGAGAGTTGAATAAATACTTTAAGGATAAGTTAAAAATAACGTTCTCATAGATAAAATGGCAGAGTAACAATTACACTAAGGTGAAGACCACATAGAAGGAAAATAAAAAGCGACCCATTCATTCATTCATTTCTACTTTTACTATCTATCCATGAAAGCTTGGAGGTAGGGGAGTGGGGGAGAGAAAGTGTCTACCTTTATTATTTGACCAAGCACTGATACAGCAATTCAAGTGGGCTAAGCACGATGGGAAGCACATACGGAACGCATACGAGGAAGGCACAGTCCCTGCCTTCAATGGCACTTCTAGTTTTTTAGGTGACTCCCATATACAGCAACAGCAAACACAAGCCTGCTATAGTTCAGTGGCAGATTATAAATGCTGACGTTCCTAACATAATCATATGGAGGGCTGATGAGTTAGGAAGATTAAGAGGCAGGACTTCTCCCTTACCCCTTGAAGAATGGGGAAATGCTTTTACAGGTGAGAAAGGATCTTATTTTTAGGAGAAAATATTAATGATAACATGTGGGTAAATCTGAGCATAAATACTGACAGTGAGAAATCTGGCTGAGTAGAGTTTGGAGAAGTAACAGAAAATAAGAGTTAAATGTAGAGTAAGATCTGTAATATTATGGGGAGCCTTGATGATTAGACACAGACATGATTAGAGTCGCAGTTACACATGAAAAATATCACTATCTTAAAATTTTTCATTTATTTGGTTGTTGTTGAAATTATACACAGTATTAAAAAAAAAGAAATTATACTCAGTGGAGCACAGCAAGAGTTTCTACATGTACAATTCAAGGACAATGATTCCATTCTCGGAGCTGTGTAAACCACTCTCTCCTTTTCCGAGCTGTTTCCCGCCCAGTAACATAAACTCACTGTCCTCCTAAGTTGCCTAGCTGATCATTCAAGTTACTGTTGTTAATTTAATTTCATATGCATAGTTCTTGTGAGAGCATGGAGCTCAAGGTGAACATTTTTTACTACTTAAGCTAAGGTATAGTTTGGCTTTAAAAAGATTTCAGAGGATTTTTTTTTGGTTGACGGTTCAAAGGTAAAATTTCAGAGATTCATCTAACCTTTATGTTTATGTCTCCAAAAAGTCTGCAGTTCATGAGAATCTGAAATTCTGTTCTGCATTTTCTCCTTTATGATCAGGATTTTTCTATAGAATCTCTGATCAAAGTCTAGTAACAGTCGCTGGGCACTATCCAGGTCTTCTGATCTCATGACAGAGGAGGCAGCTGTTCATGGAGGCAACAGGCCCCACACAGTCCATCCATCTCCCTCCTCCTCATTTAGAAACTTTGAAATGGATAGCAATAAGTGAATCCCAACTTCCCACTGGCTGTCACGGCCTCTACAAAGACAACATGAATAAATAATGATTATTATGGTTTTATGTTAAGGCAACTTGAGGTTTCCTATATAAGCTGCTTATTTTGTGTCCAACTTTGGACATTTCTTCTGATGGCTGGAACTTGTTTCCTATAAACGCAATCACCATTCTGAAAACATCTAAAAAGCTCTCCTTCTAAAACCCGGTTTGCTCCAAACTTCAAAAGGTAATTACATAATAGCCTATATTTCTTTCTTTAGTGACACAGTTCTAATTATTGGTAACCTTGCAATTAATTATTACTCAATGCTGCCACTTGCAGAACAGGCATTACGTTATAGCCATAAACTTCAAAGAACCCACACTTTGGCTTTATTCTGTATTAAACACACCTAGCTGCCATCAAATTGATTCCCACTCATAGTGACAGAGTAACACGGCCACATAAGGTTTTCTTGACTGTTGTCTCCTGTGGAACTGCTGCGTGGGTTTAAGCCACCCACCTTTTGGTTAGCAGCTGAGCACATTATGGCTCCTTCATTCCTTCCTAAATCTGGCTAATTTTTATGGAGTATGACTCTGAATCAGCTTGATAGAAGTGAACAAGTAACCAACTCCCATCAAAAAGAGTTAGTTTGAAGTTCTGATCACACTGTCAAAATTTCCTAGATGGGCAACTGTAAGCAAGCCCCCTCCAACTTTGAGCAAAAATGAAAATGAAAGCAAAACCCATACACAGGCCATCTCTGGGGTATCAACATCTGACTGATGGACAATTACGAGGAAACAAAGGCAACACGACCAAAAGGCCAAAGCACAGCGTCACTGAGTTGGTTCTGACTCAAACTGATACGAAAGGCGAGCAGAATTGCCCTGTAGGGTTCCCAAGACTGGTATCTTTACAAAAGCAGGCTGTTACATCTTCTCTGGAGGAGGCAGCTGGTGGGTTAGAATCCCCAAATTCCTGAACTTTCAGTTGAACTCTTTACCACACACCAGGGCTGGGCATCTCCTTCTTGGCCTTTCTCATTGCCACCGAGTCAATGGCTACTCACAGTGACCCCATAGGGCAATGTAAGTTTCAGTAACTGCTAATTAACTCTTTAGGTGAATAGAAAGCCTTGTCTTGCAGTTAGCAGCCCAACATGTAACCACTACACCTCCAGGACTCTCCTTGGCTCTAGTGTTCTGTAAATTTGCCCTCATGTAGAAAGACGAGCCAGCCCTTACTTCCAACCAAGTCTTCATCGTAATCGCCTTTCCTGGCTGCAAATGCAGCTTTTAAATCATTGGAAGGCTTTTTCTTGTAGTAAACCTACTGTCAAAGTTGATTCCCATTCAGACTACGTAACGTTTTAAGAGCGCGGACAGCCCAGCACCCAGCCCACAGCGCCAGCCAAACCCACTGTCATCGAGTTGATTCTGACTCTGAAGGGCAGGGTAGAACTGCCCCTGTGAGTTTCAGTGGCTAACTCTGTAGGGAAGTAGAAAGCCCCATCTTTCTCCTGTAGAGCGGCTGACAGTTTTGAACTGCGGACTTATAATTAGCAGCCCCAAAGACCTATCACTAGGGGACCTGTAGGGTGACTAAAGGCCCCTTTTTCTGGCACTAAAGTTAAGGCTAAATAAGAACTGTACGCACCTGGCCTGATTCACCTACAAATTCAACTTAAAGACACACCTAGCAACTGATTTCATTCTTAACCTGGGGACTATATATTCCCCCCTTAAAGCGCTGCTGTTAGACTTTAATGAGAAACTGCCTGTGCAAATACTATAGAAACGCTAGTTAACATTCACTGCCAAATATAAGGAATGAAAAACAAAAATTTACCTCAAGAAATAGGATTTCCTTTCCCTTTTCTCTTATGCAAGAATCTTCCTACACATTTAGAATTAACTGCTATGAAATGATCATGGCATCCAAGCCTGGTCAACAAATCACAAGTCAGTAAAATACTTCATCTTTTATTCAGTTGCTTCCTCAAAAGTTAGCTATCCTGAGTGAAACAAAATTAATAATAAAAACAAGACTGGTCAGATAGAGACAGAAGAACTTTCGAGACTACGGCCCTTGGAGTTAGTTACCCTTCAGTTCTGCAGCTGGGCACCGCCTTGTGCTACAAATAGCAACCATTTCAGATCCAAAGCATGTACCCAAGGCTAAAGTTCCGAGGGTTAGGAAAGGAAGGATGACACCGGAAACACGGGGAGGAAGTGGGGTAAGTGAGGCTACCTTTAGGGGATTGCGGTGGACGAATAGACACAAGATGTTTAGGAATGATTGAAGGTAAAACTTGATATGTAAACTTTCACCTAATTCACAATAAAAACTAATTATCTTTATTCTTCAAGGAGCCCTGATGGTGCTGTTGGGTGTGTGGTGGACTGTTACATGCAAAGTCCAAGGTCCACTCAATGGGACAAAGATGAGGTTATCCGCCCCTGTAAAGATTTACAGTCTCAGGGCAATCAATGTACAAATGTGCTTTACACAATTGATGTATGTATGGATTGTGCTAAGTGTTGCATGAGCACTTAATAAAATGATTTTAAAATAATAATAATCTTTAAGGACGGAGGCATTCCTAGAAATAGGAGTCAAGCGCCCCCTCCCCCCCGGGAAAAAAAAAAAGATTTACAGTCTCAGAAACCTTATATAAGGTCACTGTTTTGTCAGGAACCCATTCAATGGCAGTGGGTTCTTGGTTAATCATTATTCAGAAGCACAGTGTAACAAAATCAAAGTCCTTGAATTGTTTTCAAGTAGGTTTCAATAGCCCAAATTATCATCCAAGTGAATCTTTTTGATGAAAGTGGACAATTTGTTCATTCAACAAATATAGACGGAGAACTTTGGATGTACTAAGAAGCACTGCTTCACCAGTGCGCACACCTGTCTTCTTCCTGTTGGGAGTCTATACTTATGGGGAGGGACAAAAGAAACAAGCAATATGCAGTCTTTGGTGGCAAGGGCAAAAAGAGGAAACAAATAGGGAATATAGAGCAGATGGATCCCTGTAGATCAGGAGGCCGAGAGAGACTTACTGCGGCATCACCTGAGTTGACACCTAAGAGAGCTAAGGGCAAGCCTCAGACACCAGGAAAGAGAGGAGTCAATATAACTAATATAATTTTGGATGCATTTTGAAGGTAAAGCCCGCCAGCTTACGACAAAGTAGACATGAGATGAGACAAAAGATGGGAAAGACTAGAAGGAGTTACGATGACTCTTGCAGGCTTGGCCTGAGTAACTCAAAGTGCAATTGCCATTACTTGAGATGTGTGCAACTCTGGGATAAATAACACGAGCCTAGTTTTGGACTTGTTGGCTTAGAGACGCCTGGACAGCCCAGAGGAGATACCAATCTGGAAGTCAGGCATCTGGCCTGGGACTTGGCGCACACAGCTATTTGAAGATGTGCCTGGGTGAACCTACCAGAGGAAGAGTGTACACAGGAAAGAGGAAGGAGATCTAAGAAATGAGCTTGGGGCAATTCCAGCACGAATTACGAGTTGGGAGATCATGAAGAGTCAATCCAAGGGCTTGAACAGGAATAGCAAGATAGGATGTCCCGGAAGCCAAGACAGGAAAATGCTTCAGGATTAGTTGGATAGTCACTGAAAAGGCCAACAAACTCAGGGTTACGGGCTGACCACTTGACTAAGAACCATGTGATGGTCATTCACTGTGCAATCCAGGTCAGATGTTCAGGTCATCAGTGAAGTCTGAACTGGAGGTGTACTTGTACTCTCACATCAAAAACCCAAGCTAATCTCGATCATCTGTAACCTCAGGGGCAAAGCACAGGCTGCTGGTACTCTACCTTGCTCCAGGCAAGATGGTCTTCAACACTGTCTATCGAAAGGGCAATCAACTTCACATTCCTCTTGGCAAATTCTGGTGCCAGCTTGGCAGCTCTGCCAAGTTCCGTGGTGCACACTGGCGTAAAGTCCCGAGGGTGGGAGAAGAGAATGCCCCACCTGAAAGGAGGGAAAAGAAGGTCACAAGTGAACAAAGAGGCATCATCAACAGCAGCCACAGTGAGAAGCAGGGTTTCCGGATCAAAGACAGACCTTTTCTTTTGGAAATGAATGTTTACAAAGCGACTTTAGCCTTTCTTTTGGAGGGGTGCTTTTCAACTTTCTAGGAACCCTGGTGGCAGAGTGGTCACATGTTGGGCTGCTAACTGCAAGATCAGCAGTTTGAACACCCTAGTTGGTCCTCTGCTTCAGGGGAAGTTCCAGTCTGTCCTGCAGGTTGCTGAGTCAGAAACAACTCCCGCTGTGAGACGGGTTTGGTTTTGCAACCTGCTTACTCACATAAAAGCCCATGTCCACGGCCTGGTTCAGAGACACAGAAGTCGAGTTATAAGTAGTTTAAAAGACTGTAACTGAAGAGTGTTGCTTCTGTCAATAGCTATGGTGCCGGTGCCACCCGGATGCCTTTTCTGTTAAAAAGAAATCTGTTCTATTCAAATCAAGTAGCTTACTGAAGTACTTAACTCCCCTCCTTACTTTCTACAGTTTCTCTAAGCACAAACTCTTGCTCCAATAAGCATCCGGCTCTAATAATGGATGTCCCAATGTGCCCTGAATCCAAACAATTGCCTGACCCCAATAATAATCAGATTATGTAATAGGACACCAACAGGTTTCTAGCTCCTATTTATATGAGCAATCAAGGTTGTCACCGCTTCTTTGGAATGAATGCACATAATCTTCTGTAAAACTACTTGACTGATCTAACTTGTCAAACAGGACACCCAGTGATAGTCTCTAACAAAAGAACAACACTTCCACCCAGTCTTACAGCTTCTTTTAGTTTTTTTCTTGTTTCAAACCAAGCAGGTAGACACAGCTGTTTATCTTCAAATTGCCTCCAAAATTCCAAACTCACTGCCATCTGACTCACAATGAGCCTCCCTATAGCACGGTATAGAACTGCCCCTTGTGGTTTTTTTAAAAAACATTTTATTAGGGGCTCATACAACTCTTCTCACAATCCATACATATACATACATCAATTGTATAAAGCACATCTGCACATTCCCTGCCCCAATCATTCTCAAAGCATTTGCTCTCCACTTAAGCCCTTTGCATCAGGTCCTCTTTTTTACCCCCTCCCTCCTCGCTCCCCCTCCCTCATGTGCCCTTGGTAATTTATACATTGTTATTTTGTCATATCTTGCCCTATCCGGAGTCTCCCTTCCCCCCCTTCTCTGCCGTCCATCTCCCAGGGAGGAGATCACATGTGGATCCTTGTAATCAGTTCCCCCTTTCCAACCCACTCACCCTCCACTCTCCCAGCATTCTTGTTAAAAATTTCCCTAATTAAAACCCATGATGGTGAGAATCGCCTTGAGTTCGGTATAGTCACTGTAATGAATTATTAGATCCTGCAGAGAAGGGAGCGCCACAGGAGGGAGGGTTGGTGTCAGAAATGCTAAAGAAGGTTGGAGGATGGAGGCAAGTCTGACTGAAGGCTGGCCACCTCTGACTAATCAGCCTGGAACTGGTAATTGGTTTCTTCCCCTAACCCCTTGTGAAATCAGAGATTAGCTGCTGCTCCCATGTCATTATTATTGGGGACTCTTACAGCTCTTTAAACAATCCATACATCAATTGTATCAAGCATATTTGTACATATGTTGCCATCATTATTTTCCAAATATTTACAATCGATTTGAGCCCTTGTCTCCCATCCCCTGTGGTTTCGTCCCTCCTCCTCTCCTCACCTTCCCCCTACCCTCCCGGTATCACTACTCCCATTTCTGTTCCCAAGGAGCTTATCTGACCTGGATCCTGTGTGTCCTAAGCTCTTATCTGTAGCTGTGTACATGCTCTGGCCTAGCCCGCAGTGAAAGGCAGGATTCCCATGTCAATTTTTACAAACACATAAGAGATTAAGGGAGTGGGCAGAGCAAAAAGGACCTGTGAGAGGGATAGGAAGACAGTGTACAGCCTGAAGTTGAACTTCTAGACTCTTAAAACTGTGAAATAAAAACCTGCCATTTGGTAAGGTCATCCCGAGTGGCATTTCTGCTATCGAAGCCCTAGGTCACTAAGATTCTAGGGGAAAGGGCCCCATTTAAAGGTAGGTGAAACCAAGTCTTCTGATGCGGAGAAAAAATGGAACGGGGCTTCCTCTGCTCTGACTATGGAGGGGCAATGGTGATGAATAGTTAAGAGCTCTCTTTCTATTGAGCTAAGAGACTATTCTGCTGAATCATGCTAAGGAACTAACTGGTTTTAAGTCACTTCATAGTCTCCATCCCTCAGAATCCAAACTCTAGTTTATTGCATGGCCAGAAATATGATTAATTCCCAAGAACTTCTTATTTTGCTTGGTCTGCCTTCCTCCCGCTTTTAAGACTAATTCAATTACATTATCCCATTTCCTTCCTTCCTCATTTTCAAGAGTAAATTTCCTCCTTGAAAGGAACATCCCCTTAGAAAACTTTGTTTAGTGAACAGGTACTACTGAGGAGCTGCTTCTGCAAACAGAGGAAACAATAAGACTATTAAACTCACCAATTGTGTCACCCAAGCCCCTCCCCACCTGCCCCAACTGTGAGGGGTGGATTACTTGACTGTTATGCTTGAAATAAGCGGTAGTCAAAAACTGACAGCCTGAAAAATTCACATGAAGCATCAGATTTAAAAAAAAATTAGATTCATGTATTATGACAACATAAAGGGCCCAATTCCTTTTTTGGGTGCGGCAGAGAACACTAGTCCAGGTCTGATCCTGGACTGATTACTATATTATTTCCTTATAGATGCAGATGCATTTCATCTTTTTACTGGTTCCTAGAGAAGATACTACTTTGGATCAAGTTGATAAGAGTGACAGGACAATACGCAACAAAATACTGAAATAGAATGGTTAGCTTCGTGGCAATATTTAAATTACTGCAATTTTTCTAATGTAGTAAATATGCTTGATGTTATTATTGGTTAAAGATCGATTTTAAAACCAGGCATTCTGGCAGGATTTTGTGTTTGGAGGGGAAGGCTGGAGGTGGGAGTAGGAGGAAACATTCTGAAAATCCCATGGAGTTTTGAAGCAGTGCTCCAAAAGGCTTCGGTAAATCCCAGCTGTGAGCCTGGTCACGCTCTGTCCTTCTGAAGTCTTCCCTTGCCTTCAAGGTCTGAGAGCTCATTCCTTCCAAGCCTACTCTCTTATCTCACCAAACTTAACTTTCCCCCAGTCAGTGGCTGGAGGAGGAGCCTAAAGGTAAGGAGCTAGGTAGGTGCTTTGTATAAAAATTTCCCCAGGTTGCAGAGCCCCGTGCAATCACAGAGTCACCTCATAAACATCTATTTACCCCCTGCATACCGGATGTAAAAGGTACACACGCTGGGGAGGAAATAAATGCCTGAGCGCACTATGTAGTGGAGTCACAGGAACTTTTGAATCATCTCCCTGCATACCGGATGTAAAAGGTACACACGCTGGGGAGGAAATAAATGCCTGAGCGCACTATGTAGTGGAGTCACAGGAACTTTTGAATCATAATATAAGCTAAGTAATTCATATACGCTGATTCAGGGTTTGTAAAACCAGGGTGCCACCCATTTCCCCCTAGTGGTAATGGTTTGATGGACAGGCGAATTTACAGGTCAGCGGCCCTATTCCCAGTAAGGCCATGTGCTCTGGAAGCAGCAAGGGAGGGGGATGGGGCAAGGCGGGACAAACTCGTAGGAAAACAAAGGGGTCTCCAAGCGGGATGGAGCTCGGGTCCCGGCGCCTGCGGCGAGGAGGGCCTCCGTGGACAAGCGTAAGTCCCTGCGGCCCAACGACGTCGGAAAGCCCTGCCCTCGGTGTTGCAAGTTCTGGAGAGCAGGGCACACCTACAGTGCTCCTTGGTTCCTCCCACAGCTGTTCTCCTATCTTGACCAGTGCAGGCGGCTCTGGCCAAAGTTTCTCAGGCAGTGATATGGCCGGTTTGCGTGGCCGGCCTGCACGTCCCCGCGGTGTGCCCCGCAGCCTGTAAACCCTGCAGCAGGAACAGAACCGCGCTGCGCCCTTCGCCGAACCTGCGGCCGGCAGGGAGCTGTGTCCTCCGCCTCTGGCTTCAGGCACCCGTCTTCCCAAGGGAGCAAATTCCAAAACGGAGGGAGCGAGGGTGGTGCCACCCGGGCACGGGTCCCCGGAAGTGGCCGCACATGCCTCCCCACCCCTGCCCCGCACCCGGCCGGCCGCGGAAGGACCCGCCGACCCCCCTGCCCCACCCCACCTTCCGGGACCTGCTCCCCCTCCCCCCTCCCCCGGCCGGACCGGGCCGGGCCGGGCCAGCCACACCGGGGGCCGTAGCGGCCCAGCGGCCGGCGCGGAGGGGCCCAGCGGCACGTGCGGGGACCGGTGCGGGGAGGGGGGCAGGGCGAAAGGGAGAAGAACTCGGGGCAGCACCTCCGAGGCCGGACGTAACGGGAGGCCACGCAGGGCTAAGAGGGGGCCACTTACGAGTCTCCCAGAAAGTCGTGGAAGCGGATGCGGCCGACGGTGCTGTTGGCCTCGAAGTTGGGGGCCTCGTCCCCAAGCAGCAGACCTCCGGGCATGGCGGCGGCGGCGGTGACGCGGCGGGCGAGGAGGCGCAACTGCAGCAATCGCCCGCGGCTGGCGGCGGCAGCGACTAAGGTAGCGGTCCCCGCCGGCGCCTGAAGAAGTGGGGCCTCGAGGGGCGGGGCGGGGCGGGGCGGCCCGGTGGGCGGGCCCGGGGCGCGGGGGGCGGGCCCGAGGCCGCGTAGGCGGGAGCCGGCACCCGACTGGCGTAACCCTGGGGTGGAGGCGGCCAAGGTTCCCGCGGCCTGCGTGCTCCCGCGCGGGTCTTCGCTCACGGGGCGCGGGGCTCAGTGACGTCGGGACCGGGGACCTGGGGCGGGGACCGAGCTTGACCTTGCGGGGCTCTGGGGCCTTGGGTGTAGACAGAGAGCCTAATGCCACGGGGCGCCGCACGGATCCGTGTGGAGTGTAGGCGCTCTTGGCGCACCTACTCCCCACGACATAGAAGTGACCTTTTCCGCCCAGCCCTACTTAATAATGCGAGCGTTTAGAGACCTGACCGCCCAGCCGCCTAGTTCTGATTAGTGGTGTCTCTTGTCAGAAGATGTGGTAAGACAAACTTGTGGAGCGCCTTATGTCAGAGGAAGTGGCTACCGTATTGCAGCAAACTTAGCTTTACTGTCCCCTCTTATCTGAGTTCATTTTGAACCAAACAATATTCAACGCTGTAGCTATGGAATCTAGATATAATATTTAAAACATGCTTACTTGCGACCTACTGTGTGCACGTCCATGCTGCCACCCAGGAAAGTGGGAAGTTTAAGTTCATGTGTGTGCTTACTATGTGCCACTCACATCCAGCATTCTTTCTAATCTCCTACTAGACACAGGATGGATAGTAAGTATGTGATCAAGAATATTTTAGATAGCAATATGTCCAATTCAGATTATTACTTAATTATTCAGGGAATTAAAAAGAAGGTCATGTGCTACGAAGTGAATAAGGGCAGCTTTGGATTGAGGAGCCCTGGTAGTGCAGTGGTTATGCCTTGGGCTGCCCTCCTCCTGGTGTGCAGTTTGGAACCACCAGCAGCCCTGTGGGGGAAGACCGGGCCTAGGAAACCCATAAGAGGTCTCTGAATCAGCATTGATTGAGTGATCTGGAAAAGCTTCCCCTCCCCTCCTTTCCCTTACCGCCCCCCCCAAAAAAAATGTTTCCATGATGTAGGTAAAGTACTCTTAACTCATGGGGAGTGTTTTTACTTCCAAGCTGTCACTTGGATGAAGATATTGGCTTTTATATAACTCTTGTTTGCCTACAATGTGCTGGACCTTGTGCCAGCCCTGGCTTACAATGGAGAAGTTCAGTCCATGCTTTTACAGGGAAGACAGACTTAAATGCAATAATGACAAACGCACGAGACATGTTGATGAAGGAGGCTGTCAAATGATTGACTTGCACGGGTGGGAAAAGTCCTCAGTATTCAGTCAATCAGACTGACGTCCTCCCGATCCCATGCTTTGTACATAGCTCTTTCTTTTCCAATCATCCACACACCTCAGTTCGAACCCAGCTTGATGAGGGATAGCTGGTCTAATCCCCCGCATGGACCCACCCTGATGCAGCCCTGGGTGCTGGAGAAGCCATGCAGAGACCCCTGCCAGCGCTGAGATGTTTGCAATGACACTGGATCCAAAGACTTTCTACCCACTGGCTTGTGATCTACATTCGGCGTCATTGCATGTATTTTGTGAGTCTGAAGAGGACTTTATAGATCGGTATTGAAATAAGGGCTAATATTGGACTTATGGACTTGATCTGGACTGGGCTAGGATGTTTTCTCAAAGTTCAGTTGTTCTTGTATATAAATCTCTTTCTTATACACATATGTGTGTTCATGGATTTGTTTCTCTAGTGTACCCAGACTAACACACACACACACACACACACACACACACACATGAAGCAAATTGACTACATCTCTGAAGAAGCTCTATATCAGCATTCAAAACAAAGCCAGGGGCTGACTGTGGAACAAATCATCAATTGCTCATATGTAAGTTCATGTTGAAGTTGAAGAAAATTAAAACAAGTCTACAAGAGCCAAAATACCACCTGAAGTATATCTCACCTGACTTTAGGAAGCATGTCAAGAACAGATTTGATGCATTGAACACTCATGAAAGAAGACCTGACCAGGTATGGGATGACATTTAGAACATCATTATGAAGAAGTCAGAAGGTCATTTAAAGGGCAGGAAAGAAAGATAAGACCAAAATGATTGTGAGAAGAGACAGCACTCACTGGTCTATATCAAGTAATTTGGGAGACAGCTACGTGGTCAACTGACTAGAAGAGATTGATTATTTGTGTTTATTCCAAAGAAAGGTGACCCAGCAGAATGTAGAAATTAGCAAACAATATCACTAATATAACAGAAAAGTTCAATTTTGCTGAAGATAATAAAACAACGCAAAACAAAAGGGGGTTGCCAAATTTCAAGATGATTTAGAAGAGGATGTGGCACAAGGGATACCACTGATGATGTTAAATGGATTGTTTTCCTCCACTCATTGGATTACAATGAAGTTTAAGAGTTCAGAAAAGTCAATTGACCTTGGCGGGTCAGATTTCTTAAACAGTCCCTGCAACATGAGAATTTAATGTATTGAACATTGGTATACATTCAGACTTCCAATATACAGGTATGTGGAAACAGTTACCAGCCCTCACCAAGACAGACTGGGGGCATACAAGTCCACCAGCGCCCGGAATGCTGTGAAGGAAGAACTTTACAGGTACTAAGCTTACAGAGCTTGCTCCTAATTCCAGCACTTTCACAATTTAATGAATCACATTTAATATAATTGCACTACTAAAAACCGAGTTGAAACAAGGAAGATAAGCCTTACAGAACAAATTGCAAGTTCAGGAAAAGTTCCTGCTTAATCAATCAATAAACAAACAATCTTTACGTTGTGAAATGAATGTCCAATAGTTCCTGTATGTGGGAAGATAATGTGTGTTAAAGTCACAATGAAACCTGACTGGATGGAAGTGTGGCCGTATAAACAGCTCAAGTTGCGGAAAGGTCAGGAGCAGCCACCTTGTGGCACTACAGGAGGTCCCATCCCTGTTGAAGGCCAAGGAGGCTCACTTGGTACAGAAGCACTACTGGCGGTTCCTGCCCATAGGGTGGCATAGTGCTATGAAGGTAAGTTGGCATGTCTGATGACCACCATACTGACCATGAGGTGGCATTGAGGGTCTCATTCCTTGTTGCTGTGGGATGCTGGGCTGTGGTGGCTTCGTTCCTCTAATTGGTCGAACATGTGGATTACCAATGGGAGCCTGCCTAGTTTGATAATTGGGTAGCTGTGTCCTTCTCTCTCTTCCAGCGATAGACCCTCATCTGGATGGATCAATTTATTGGTTGCACTGGCGGTTATACGTGACTACAACCATGGGCTTTAACATTGTGGTACAGGACCAGGCATTGTTGCCTTCTGTTGAACCAAAGGGTTGCTATGCATTGAAACTGACTAGATGGCACCAAACAATAGCATCAAGTCCACAGAAACTGGAGGCTAAGACTTTATATCCTTTGGGCGTAAACAATTCAATCTAAAACAGGCAGTATTAAAAATAAGTTGTGGATAAAGGCTAGAAAACAAGGAAATACCATAAATAGGGAGAATGGATGCAGAATTTACCTCTATAAAAGGCATAATTATATAACTTCTGGTTATTATTCAAATGAAGTTAACAATAACAAAAAACTGGTAGAATTTAGTGTCAGAGGGTTGTACACTGGGATTCCTACTGTATCTGGAATAGTTATTTGTTTTAGGCTTTGCAGCACTGAAAGAAAAATTTGCATTACCTATCAATATATTAAAAACATGTTTTATCACAAAAAGATCTATTTCTATGTCCTAAAAGTCAGAAGTTCTAGCAACAGTGGACCGAGGTTCTTCCTTTGGCAAAGAGTGGTTGGTGAGTTACCTTCGTAAATTGTTTCTTTGTGCATCAATTTGATAGTGTAAAAAGACCAACCACGCACAAAGAAGCTGGGACTTTTAGATCCCTTTCACACGGGAAACCAAACCTACTCCCTGGGATGAGTTTGTAGCCAAACAAGAGAGAGGCTTATAAAGCGAACAATAATTTGATCGAAGTATCTTACCAACTATACAGGAGACCAAAAGGGCAACATTTGCCCGGAAGCAAAGTTCAGAAGGCAGAAAAGAAGAATGGATACAGCAAACCCAGAGAGGAAGCAAGGCGCTTCCTTCTTAAGGGGATTGCAACAAATGTTTGCAAGCAAAAAATGTATACCCGGTTCCATGGAAAACTAATTTTGTTGAGCAAACTTTTACCCAAACCACTCATGCACACCCAAGAGTTGTCATTGAGCCGATTCTGCCTCATGAAGAGTGTTCTATAAAGCTCTTAAAACCGTGACCTCTAGGAAGCACCTTGAGGTACCATTGAGTGGGTTTGGCTTGCCAGCCTTTGGATTGCTTGGCTAAAGGTTTGTGCCACCCTGGGGCTCAGACAACATGTGTGTTCTTTTTACTTAAAGGCTCTCCTACTGCTTGTACTGTTTTTTGGGAGAAAATATGTCCCCATTCAAAATGAAGAGCATTTCTTTGGTGACCGTATGAATGCTCCCATATAGTTAAAGGGCAACGTTAGAAGAAGACTCTCTTCCCTGCCTGGTCTGGCCGCACCCACCAATCCACTGGCACGGGGTCAGTTCCGACTCTTTAGAGTTTCGAAGACTAGTTAATTCTTTTGGGGGGGCAGACAGCTTCATCTGAGGGCTTGAATTCTACATATTGTAGTTAGCAAGCCATTGCTTAACCCACTGTGCCACCAGGGCACCTGATCCTTGTAGTTACGTAAATTTAATCTCTGCCCTACACGGAAGGTATGTGCCCTGTGGGTGGAGCTCCGTTTCAGAGGGGAAAGTTAAGGCTATTTGCCTTCTAGTATTACAGGGAAGTGCAATGGGCAAAGGCGGCAAGGAAAACCAGAATGTGGGAGAGGAAGAGGGCAAGGAAAACCAGAATGTGGGAGAGGGAGAGGCTAACGCTTAATGGAGGCTCTGATCACAGGAAACAATTATTTTCAGGCAGGTGTCAGGGTTGGGGAGCACTCCCAAGTGGCAAGAAGGAAGGATTGCAGGCATTAACTCAAGGTCAGCAGTTTGAGTCCACCAGCCACACTGCAGGAGACAGATGAGGCTTTCTGATCTCATAACGAGTTACAGCCTGGGAAATCCTGTGAGCAACACTACTCTGCCTTATGGAGTCACTATGAGTCAAAATCAACTTAATGGTGGTGCGGTTGAATTTAGGATTTTTGGATAGCTCTGGTAGAACCATGGTCAAGTGCTTGGTTGCTAACTGAAAAGTAAAACCCCCCAGTAGCTTCCAGGGAGGAAAAAACCTAGTGATCTCCCATAAAGATTCCAGCCCAAGGAACCCTGTGAGACAGGTCTACTCTGTCACATAGGTCGCTGTGTCTGGTAATGGACTGGACAGCACAAAATAGTACTATGACTGTGGGCTGATTCAGATAGTACTTTCTGCCCATACGATTTGGAGCTCACCTGGAAGGTACTAGGAATGGCTTTGGCAGACAACAGTGTGTTTTAAAGCCTCTCAGTAGTTTATGAACTACTAGAGTTTTACCATGCTTTATTGGCACATGTTCATGATCTAGTAAACATGGTGGGTGTGAGGGCTAGGTTGTGCAAATTATTAATGAAGCATTTGACAGCTTCCCAGCAGCCTTAATGGGAAAGCATCTTGAGTCTGACTACAGAACGGAGAAAAAGAACATTGTGCTTTTCGTTATAATTGTAACTAGGTAAAGATTCTTATGCATGTGGACAGCAGATACATATGAGGGGTACTCCTCCAAACAATTTCTTTTCAAAGCTATGTATTTAAATTTTGTTTTGTTTTTTTACATTTTATTAGGGGCTCATACAACTCTTATCACAATCCATACATATACATACATCAATTGTATAAAGCACATCTGTACATTCTTTGCCCTACTCATTTTCAAAGCATTTGCTCTCCACTTAAGCCCTTTGCATCAGGTCCTCTTTTTTTACCCACCTCCCTCCCCACGCCCCCCTCCCTCATGAGTCCTCGATAATTTATAGATTGTTATTTTGTCATATCTTGCCCTATCTGGAGTCTCCCTTCCCCCCGATCTCTGCCGTCTGTCTCCCAGGGAGGAGGTCACATGTGGATCCTTGTAATCGGTTCCCCCTTTCCAACCCACTCACCCTCTACTCTCCCAGTATCGCCCCTCACACCCCTGGTCCTGAAGGTATCGTCCACCCTGGATTCCCTGTGCCTCCAGCTCCCATATGCACCAGTGTACAACCTCTGCCCTATCCAGCCTTGCAAGGTAGAATTCGGATCATGGTAGTTGGGGGGAGGAAGCATCCAGGATCTGGGGGAAAGCTGTATTCTTCATCGGTACTACATCGCACCCTGATTGACCCATCTCCTCTCCTAAACCCCTCTGTGAGGGGATCTCCAGTGGCCGACAAATGGGCTTTGGGTCTCCACACTGCACTTCCCCCTTCATTCACTATGGTATATATATATATATATACATATACATATATATATGTGTGTGTGTATGTATATATATATATATATTTGCATGATGCCTTGTACCTGGTCCCTTTGGCACCTTGTGATAGCACAGGCTGGTGTGCTTCTTCCATGTGGCCTTTTTTGCTTCTGAGCTAGATGGCCGCTTGTTCACCTTCAAGTCTTTAAGGCCCCAGACACTATCTCTTTTGATAGCCGGGCACCATCAGCTTTCTTCGCCACATTTGATTATGCACTCATTTGTCTTCGGCGATTGTATCATGGAGGTGTGCAGTCAATGATATGATTTTTTTTTTGTTCTTTCATGCCTGATAACTGATCCCTTCGGGACCACGTGATCACACAGGCTGGTGAAATTTTTTTTTACCAAGCAACCTTATCACCTTCATAGTGTTCTCCATTACACTTAATGCATTTGTCAAATCTGCGATTCTTGGAAACATTTTTCAAACTTATCTCTTTGGATGGCTGACAGCACCTCCCTCATTTTTTTTTCTTCACCTCGTCTACACTGTCAAATTGCTGTCTTTTCATGTCCGTCTTCATTCGCAGAAAACAAAAAGAAGTCACGGGGAGTGAAGTCAGGATGCATGGGGCAAGAAGCATGCTGTTTTTCCCCCCAAAAAACCTGACACACTGAGATGGCTGTGTAAGTAGGTGCATTGTCGTGGTGGAAAAACCAGTCTGCCACAAATCAGGCTTTTTTTTTGGTCACACACTGTTATGCAATCTTTTCAGAATCTCTAAATAGAAAGCTTGATTAGCAGTCTGACCTGGTGGAATGAATTCCAAATGCACTACAAGCTGACATTTGGATGTCCAGAACGAGGTTTGTCATCAATCGGCATTTCACCTTTTGAAAAATGGGAAAACCACTTGTACCCATAACACTGTCCTTGTAAGTTGTATTCAACATCACAACAGTTTCTGTGGGATTGTTCCTGAGCAGGAAACAAAATTTCACAGCCGCATGCTGGTCTTTATGTCGGCCATCACAAAAAGCAAGGTTTGAGTGAAACTGCTTTTACAAAATAATTCACTGTGACCAGAGAGGCCCCTTCCCAGGCAATGCCACTAGGTGCATGAACTCAAAGCGAGTTGCTTGATGCTCACCTAGCAGGAAAAATGTAACTATGAAATCTCTGCCAGTGGAGTTAAAAAAAAAATTTGGAGGGGGCACCTCCTCATATATATAAAACTTAAAAGTTAATGTTAAAATGGTGAGGTTATGTGGGGGGCGGTTATTCTTATAAACTTTTCTATTAAATTTGTCTTTTTAGAAAATTAAGTGAAGGAACTACATAGGGATCTGTACATATGAATTGAGGCAGTCTATCAATTACTATGTGGGTGGGGCTGATAGATCCTTAATGTTTAATGTGGTTACTCCCTCCTATTATGTCTGTTATAGGGCTTCTATGACTGAGAGAAATCAAAATAGGAACGTGGGAGTAAAAATGAAAAAATAACAGCTTTTTAAAATGCTAGAAGCTACTAAAATTGGCTGTGGGGATGATTGTATAACTCTTAATATGATTGAACTCTTGAATTGTATGATTGATGAATGATATGCTATTAAATCTTTTTAAAAAGAAAATGTTAGACTGATGACTAGTTCTTGGAAGGGGCTTTGGAGTAATAAATTCTGACACATCTTTTTTGCTTCTTTCTAAATGAAACACATTTAATGTTTGTTGCTTACCCTGGAAGAAACTAGTCATGTAGCATGAGAGCTTAAATTCTACAACTTGGAATTTGCCTGAGACCTACAGTGGGAGCTGTAGCTCCATGCTGAGCCTTGATGTAAGTTCAGCCTCCATTTTAGTCCATGCTATGAACCAGCAGCAGTGTGCTGACTTTGTCCACAGGGAGAGTGGCTTTGGTTTGGTGTCGAATCATCGTCATTGGTTCAGACTCACCAGCTGCACCCCGGGAGAAGGGAGAAGCAGTGTCATGCTTCACGAATGTTGTCACCTTGGAAACCTTCCAGGGCAGTTCTTTCTGTGCTACAGGGTCACTGTGAGTTCACCCCAGCTCCACAGGTTTGCTCTGCTCTTTGTTTAGAGAGGTGAGAATTTGCAGCACTTTTGGAGGGGCGGGTGGGGTGGGGTGGGTGAGGAATTTGCACACTTCAATTCACAGTACCATGTTAAGCCAGTTCTCCAGTGTGTTCATAGTTAAGCATCTAGCTTCGTGCTAGAAAAGAAATAATTTATTTATATAGAGTGGGCTTTGAATAGAAATTTATGAAGCCTTTATATCTAGGGGGCTTCAAGTGTGCATGAAAAAAGTTTCATGTCACAGCACAGAGAAAACAGGGTACGGTCTCTTGAAGAGGATCGAAACGGAAATCCTATTATGTCCATAATATTTATTGGACAAAGCAAGGCACAGTTGCTATTTAAGAGACAAGGAAGAAACCATCTCTTGATGACAGGAAATGTAAAATAAAATTATGAAGAATATGGACTAGGGAACAGTGTGGTATTGTGGCTGTTTTACACCATATACACCATTTAATAAAATATAGAGATCAAAATTTTAAAAAATTTTCCATTAGCTTTTAGTTCCATTTTCCCCACATACTTTTTAGAGCCCCCTTGTCTACAAAGGCTATCTGTCATACAGCTGAAAGAGGGGCAAGGGGGAACGTGAGGAGAGAAAGCAAGGGCGGGGGGAGGCAAACGAGCAGGGCAAGGGAAGCAGCTGGGAGGGAAATGGAAGATGGCCGGTGTTCGGGAGAGGAGCCTGCTTCTGTCTAAGACAAACTGGGCACATGACCCTGCCACCCTTTCATGCGTCACTGAACAGGACTGGGTGTCTGGAGCCAAGGCTATAAATCTACAAGCTGGCTAACAGCCTGGGGGGAAGCCTGGCACAAAGTGTTTTCCTTCTGGGTCCTCGCTGGTCCTTGGGATACAAGCCGTACAGACTCAGTCAGCATTCCATATCAGGAATAGAAGCTGAAGGGAAGTATGTGGAAAAATCAAGCCCACTTCTCTGCCTCTTCTCTTTTCAGTAGGACGCACAGCACTGCTTGCTCTCAGCCTAAGCACCTTGAACGAGGTTAGGCGTCCAGAGTACCAAGTCAGCCCACAGTCTCAGCCTCAAATTTGGGTGTCGCATTAACACCCTCAATCCTGGCTACAAAGGGGGAGCAGGGGGGGCAGGGGGGAGTTCTTTCCCAGCCCTCTGGATACCAGCCTCAAAGCTTAAGGGTTTGTATGCTTCTGACCTGCTGGCTGCCACTCCCTCATATTTGATAATTGGCTAGAATAATTTACAGAATGCACAGAAACACTATGTAGTTTTATTACAGCTAAAAGGATCATCTTGGGACCAGTGTAAAAGAGAGATGTATACAAGTCTGGACAGGTCCCTGACACAGAACTTCCATGCCTCCTTACCTCCCAAGTGTACCAGGAAGCTCAAGTGTACAGGAAGCATCTGTATCTGGAGCTTTTATTAAGACCTCATACCTCATTCAAACTGCAGCCCCTCCTCTGAAGTAGGCTGGCATCAACAGGTGGTCTTTCTGGTCTGGCCAGCATTCACTTGTGGCACTTGGCATACATCCTCAAGTGTAGTCTGGAGCCCTCATCAAAGACACTTCCATCACGGGGGAATTCCAAGGTTGTTAGAAAGCACACGGTCAGAGAGTAAATTCTTTGGGTAAAGTTCATGGAACACCACAGAAGTCACGAGGCAGCGAGGGGACCTGAGTAGGGAAGTAACAGGAATTCTAGAAGCAGAGCGCCAGGTGACTGATGATCCTGGAAGCAGCAGCCAAGAAATCAAATGACAGATCGCACCAGGCAAATCTGATGCGCAAGACTTCTTTGAAATGTTAAACAGCAAAGATGTCACTCTGAGGACAAAGAATAGAGAGGACTGCAGAAGCAAGAGGCGGTGAGGAGGATAGATGGGGAAGTGGCAGGAACTCCAGAAGCAGAGAACCAGGTGACTGTTGCTGACAGATGAAAGGCTGTCTACTTACTAGAGCTGCACTGGAGACTAAACAATAGCCAGATTCAAAACCCTTGGAGGCCTGGTGCCATTGGTGAGCCAAAGGTGAATGGTGAGAGAGGTCCGTCCCAGGAGCAATCAGGGTGTTGTCATTGCTAGGTGTCATCAAGTTGGTTTCAACTCATAGTGACCCTATGCACAGCAGAGCAAAATATTGCCCACGTCCTCAGCATCCTCAGAACTGTTAGCTTTGAACCCATTGTTGCAATCACAGTGTTTTCCCATCTCACTGAGAGTCTTCTATGTTACCAAGCACGATGCCTTTTTTCAAGGACTAGTCTCTCCATACAACATGTCCAAAGTCTGTGAGATGAGGTCTCGCCATCCTCACTCCGAAGGAGCATTTTGCCTGTCCTTCTTCCAAGCCAAGACAGATTTGTTTCTTCTTCTGACTTTCAATATTCTTGGTTAATACCAATCAATTTTTTTTTACAAACTTTCATATCCATTGTCCAATTTTCACATATATTCAAGGCTATTAAAAATACCATGACGTGGCTCAGGCCATGTTAGTCCTCAAAGTGACATCTTTGCTCTTTAGCATTTTAAAGTTAATGACTCTTTAAATTTGATTTGCCCGATGTAATCTATTGTTTGATTTCTTGACAGCTGCTTCCATGAACATTGATTGTGGATCCAAGTAAACTGAAATCTTTGACAACTTCAGTTTTTTCTCTATCCTGATGTTTATTGATCCAGTTGTGAGGATTTGGGCTTTCTTTATAGTAAGTCATAATCTGTACTGATGGTGACAGCCATCTTTCATTTTCATGAGCATGTGCTCTAACAAGGCTGGGGCATTGGCACACCACAGGTTGTTAATGAGCCTGCCCCGCAATCCTAATGTCACGTTTGTCTTCATGTAGCCCAGACTCTTGGCTTCTTGGATTATTTGTCAACATGCAGCTTGAATAAGTTCAGGGGGCAGTGAATTTTTTAATGTGGGTCTTCTAGGCGAACTATCTGTAATTCCCACCAAATGACCTTTTCCTGCATGGTCTGGGTAAGAAGGTATGAGAAGACAGATAGGATCACCTGTGAGTACCTGCTAACAGAATACATTGTGATTGCCATCTTGTTGGGTATGAAATGAGCCCTCTGAGAAGCAGGATGGGGATTTTACTACCAGCAAGATCAAGGAGTTAAGTCCATCCTCTGGCCCCCTGTGGCCCTTGGGCAGTGAACCTCCTGACCCAGAAGATAGTTGTGAAACCAGAGGAATGGCAGCAGCAGAGCCAGACGTCAGATAATGAGGCAGAGTGGTGGGCGCTCTAGCCCACAGAGCAAGTATAGCTGAGTGCTGTGGGCTAGGGGTAGAGTGGGGAGCCTCTAGGCACTTAGTTCGGGAACTAGTCTTGTTAAAGGAGCCCTGGTGGTGTAGTGGTTATGCCTTGGGCTACTGACCACAAGGTGGGCTGTTTGAACTCCCCAGTCAGCTCCTCAGGAGAAAGACAGGGCTTTCTACATATGTAAAGAGTTAGTCTCAGAAGCTCACAGTGTCACTTCTACCCTGTCTCGTAAGGTCACTGTGAGTCAGCATGGACGCCATGGCAGTGAAGTGGTTGTGCTGGCCGCGGAGGTGGAGTTGAGTGCCTTTGGGGTGAGGCTTACTAGAGTGGAGGCCTCTGGGCATTCAATTCAGGGAGCTGGGTTCTCGGGTGCTGGCCCATGGGTCTTGAATGGAATGTCTTTGGGCTGCATGTTGTGAATGACAGCACAAGAAGGATGGCAAAAGGATGTAACTGATGCCCACTTTTCCTGAGTTTAAAACACGCAATATCTCTTTGTTCAGTTCAAATGATTGTCTCTTGGCCCATTTATGGGGTCAACATTGAGCATGATGAAGTGTTCTGGAGTTTCCATTCTTTACAATATTATCCATAATTTGTTATGTCCCACACAGTCAAATGCCTTTCCATTGGCAATCAAACACAAGTAAACCTCTTTCTGGTATTGTTTTTCAGCCAAGAATCATCTGGTATCAGCAGTGATAGGCCTCATTCCACAGTCTCTTCTGAATCCAGCTTGAAATTCTGGCAGCCCCTGTCAATTTCCTGCTACAACCATTTTAAAATTCTCTTCAGTAAAATTGACCTTGCATGTGATTTAACTTGCATGATGTTTAACTCCTGCATTCATTTGGATCACCTCTTAAGTATTTTTTGGTAGTTTATTATTTCTAAAAAAAATCATTTTATTGGGGGCTCGTATAATTCTTATCACACACAATCCATACATACATCCATTGTGTCAAGAACATATATACACTTATTGCCATCATCATTCTCAAAACATTTGCCTTCTACTTGAGCCCTTAATATCTGCTGCTCATTTTCCCCCTCCCTCCCCACTTCCCTACCTCATGAACCCTTCATCATTCATAAATTGTTATTATTTTGTCATATATTACACTGTCTGACATCTCCCACTCACCCCGCCCCCGCTTCTTCTCTGCTGTCCCTCCCCCAGGGAGGAGGCTATATGTAGATTCCAGTAATCAGTTCCCCCTTTCTACCCCAAATTCTCTCCACCCTCCAGGCATCCCCACTCTCACCACTGGTTCTGGAGGAGTCATCTGTCCTGGATTCCCTGTGTTTCCAGTTGCTATCTGTGCCTATGTACATCCTCTGGTCTAGCCAGATTTGTAAGGTAAAATTGGGATCATGATAGTGGGGGGGGGACCTCTTAAGTTTTATTGACACAAGTCACATGCAATTCAATAGTTTAAATATATTAAGAGCTATGCCATTATCACCACAATTTATTTTAGACCATTTTAACAGTTTTATTGGGACATATTTTACACATCATACATTTCAATAGTTGAATTATATTAATAAGGTCTGTATAATCATCGCCACTTTCAACCTCAAAACATTTGCTTCCTTCCTTACCCACTGTCTTCAGGCCACCATGCCCCTCAAGAAAGCATCAATGCAGTCACTGTCGCCATAGCTACCCATCCTGGATTTCAGAGGCATACCATATAGAAAACAAACACCAAAAATGCAACAACAAATGCAGTGCTCTGCATAATAGCAAGACTGTTCACATTCCTGGTCTGTGGTCAGAGGGGATTTGCTGACCCTGTGAATGGATTTTGCATGACAGCCTTCCAAAGACCAGTTGCTCACACTTTAAACTCTGATATCATTTCCTCTTTCAGGTTTGAATTTGATCATTCACAATCCTTGGATCACACAGTCCGGTGTGCTTCTTCCATGTGGGCCCATGTAATGCCTTACTTAGATGGCTGCTTGTCCAAAGACAAGCCTTTAAGACCCCTGAAACTATTCTTTCCTATAGCTGGGTGTCATCTAGTTTCTCTGCCAGATGGTAAGCCGGCATTTACTCAGCCCCGCCCTGCTCAGTCTCGGGAGCGGACGAATTTTCAGCTGGTGGATGGGCTGCTTTTGTCTCTTTGCCATGTTGTGGTTTAGGGTTATCTGGGCGTCTACGTCGGTAATTGAAGTTGCGGCGGTACTGACGTTGAGGTGGCTGCTGACCTTGGGTTTCATCTTGATTTTCCTTATCCTCTTCATTGCCATCCTCCCTTGGCTGTCTTTGGCGAGGAGGGCCCCTGCAAAATCTTGGTCTATAACCGCGGTACATATTCTGTCTCACTGGTCTACCTTGTTCTCCTGCACCCTGGTTGTCAGCACCCTCCATCACTTCTCCTTGCACAGGAGGGTTGGAATACTGTGGTCGAGGCCCATGGGGTCTCCGCATGTAATAAGGTGGGAACCGTCGCCTGAGGTGGGGCCGCCAGCGCTGTTGGGCCTGGCCTTCGGGAGCGCTCTCCGATCCCTCCTTCTTTTCCCCACTCTCACTATTCTGGTAATTCTGCTGGTAATTGCGTGGAGGACCCCTACGACGACGTGGGTAACGCCTGTAATGGTTACGGTCTGCTGCATATTTACTGCCTTGCACTGGAACGCCACCAGGACCTGTAACATTTGCTGCCTCCGCCTCCTTTTCTCCTTCAACAACATCAAACTCCACAGTCTCTCCATCTCCTACTCTGCGAAGGTACTTCCTGGGCTTATTCTTCTTTATGGCAGTCTGGTGTACAAACACATCTTCCTTGGTGTCATTCCTGTAGATGAAACCCTAGCCGTTTCTTACATTGAACCAGTTTACTGTTCCCAAAACCTTCGTTGCGGTGACCTTCTTGTCCCCGCCGGCAGGCGCCCCCGACGTGAGGCCGCCCGGGCGCCGCTCTCTGCGCCGCTGCCCGTGGTGCCGGCCTTGGTGTCGGCGGCACTGAGGGCGGGGGGGGGGGGGGGGGGGGCGGGGTGGTGGTGGCGGCGGGCGGCTGCTGGGTCTCGGCCTCGCTGCTCATAGTTGCGGTGATGGTGACTGGGGCCGGCTGTGGCAGCTGCGGCTCCTCCCGGGGTGTGATGGTAACTAGGCCGGCGGCGGTGGTGGGACTGCTCAGGGCTCTCTTGGGGTCCGCTCTCCGCTCCTGCTACCGATCGAACTCCACTTTAATTTTTCTGAATGTCAAAAAATTTAGGCTAAAGTAGCAGCCTGAGGTAGATATGATCCCTTTATACTTGCAGGTATTAAGAACAGTTCCAATTTCAATACATGAACTTTTTTTTTTACTTTACCTCTCACAGACCTTTTACATTTTCTTTCATTCTTTTTTTTTTACTTTATGTATTTTTTTATTAAAAGATCATTTTATTGGGGTCTCTTCCAACTCTTGTTACAATCAATACATTGATTGCATCAGACATGTTTGTACATATGTTGCCTTCATTCATTTCTAGACACTTTTTAAAAAACATTTTTTATCATTTTATTGGGGGCTCACACAACTCTTATCACAATCCATACATACATCAATAGTATAAAGCACATTTGTACATTCATTACCCTCATCATTCTCAAAACATTTGCTCTCCACGTAAGCTCCTGGCATCAGCTCCTCATTTTCCCCACTCCCCACTCCCCCTCCCTCCTGAGCCCTTGATAATTTATAACTTATTATTTTGTCATATCTTACACTGTTTAACATCTCCCTTCACCCACTTTTCTGTTGTCCGTCCCCCAGGGAGGAGGTTATATGTAGATCCTTATAATTGGTTTTCCCTCTCTACCACACCCTCCCTCCACCCTCCTGGTATCACCACTCTCAGCACTGGTCCTGAAGGGATCATCATCTGTTCTGGATTCCCTGTGTTTCCAGTTCCTATCTGTATCAGTGTACATCCTCTGGTCTAGCTAAATTTTTAAGGTAAAATTGGGATCATGACAGTGGGTGGAGAGGAAGCATTTAGGAACTAGAGACAAGTTGTATGTTTCACCATTGCTACACTGCACCCTGACTGGCTCATCCCCCCCCACCCCCCCTGTAGGGAGCTGCGTGTCTCCCCACCCTGGATTTTAGCCATGAATTTACTCTCGCCATACAAACTGCCCAGAGGTTTTTCTGCCCTTTGTACCTTTCCCGCCAGAGGGTGGCTGCCCTGACCCTTGCTAGGATTGGTGATCTTTCACTAGCAGCTGCTATGCTCATTGGTCAATCAATACATGTCTGATGGCATCTCCCCCCAGGCTCACCAAGAATGCTTCATTAGCATACTTACCTGTTTGATAAGTTGCTCACCATTCCTTCCTTGTTTGGAGATGCACGACTATTGGTTACCTCAGCTGTACCTTATTTTACATGTGACGTAGTGGTGCCAGCCCCTCACTGGCTATTTAAACCTCTGCTCTCAGCTCAATAAAATGAGACTTGATCAGATTCCTGTCTTGCCTCCATTTCTCGCACCCTTGCCCATCTTCATTCCCAGTCCCTCTTTCAGGTATCCATGTTCTTGATGTCCCGCAGGATGGGACACCGCATCCCCCCCTCCCCACCCGTGACCCTTCCCTAAGGGGATGTCCAGTTGCCTACAGATGGGCTTTGGATCCCCACTCCGCACTCCCCATCATTCACAATGATATGATTTTTTTTGTTCATCACTTCCACACCTCATGATCACACAGGCTGGTGTGCTTCTTCCATGTGGGCTTTATTGTTTCCAAGCTAGATGGCCACTTGTTTACCTTCAAGCCTTTAAGACCCCAGATACTATGTCTTTTGATAGCCAGGCACCATCAGCTTTCTTCACCACATTTGCTTATGCACCTGCTTTGTCTTTGGCGATCATGTGGGGAAGATGAGCATCATGGAATGCCAGTTTTAATAGAAGAGAGTATTCTTGTATTGAGGAAGTACTTGAGTGGAGGCCCAATATCCATCTTCTGCCTTAATACTAAGACTATAAATATATGCACATAAATCTATTTCCCCATCCTCATATATAAATATATTTACATATGTACATGCCTTTATTTATACCTCTATAAATGCCCTTTGCCTCCTAGCTCTTTCCTCTATTTCCTCCTACTTTCCTCTTGTCCCACTATCATGCTCAGCCTTCATTTGGGTTACAGTTATTCTTCTTGATTCAATTACCCTTGATGACGCCCTACAAAGCCTCCTACACTCTCCTCACCACCAATTTGGGTCACTTCTTGTTCCCTTGTCCCTGGGTTTGTTAACACCACTTCCTTTCCTCCCTCCTCCCCCTATTCTAGGTCCCCCGGAATTGTCGGTCCTGTTGTTTTCTCCTCCAGATTGTTCATCAGCCTATTTTATTTAGACAGACCTGAGGAGATAATAACATGCACAAAAACAAGATAGAGCAAAACCAGGCAACAAAACAAAAACAACAATGAAAAGCCAATGACAAACCAAAACAACAGAACAACAACAAAAAAGCATGTAGTTAGTTCAAGGACTGTTTGTTGGCTTTGAGGAGTGTTTTCCAGTTGAGTCTGATGGGGTTCCAAGCCCTGGCCCCAAAGTCTATTTTTTGTAATATCTGGGGCCTTTGTTGCTCTGTTCCCCTTGCTGTTCTATTCCATGCCCTTACTGTTTTGTCTCGGTGTGGTGGAATCATATCGGGCACAATTCCCACACTGTCTCCAGTGTTGTTCCCTGTGGGGCTATGGGTCAGTGAGGGATGTCGTGTCTCATAGTGGGGCCGCCATATGGTCTTCTCTGTGCATTGGCTGCTCTGAGCGGGAATATTGTTGTCAAGGCTGGGTGGGCCAGGTTGTGTTCCATTCTCTCTTCCTCCCACTCCATTTGCTCCTATGTGCTCTTATCAGACATGTCCCTCTCCCTGAGCTGCAGCTTCAGTGCTGTCCTCTGAAGCGAATTCTTCAGCGGGAGGGTCAGGTGTCCACGTAGTTGGGATTGGGGCCGGCCTCTCAGACCTCTCCACTGGTTCCCTACTCAATAAGTGAACTTCTAAGGGCTAGACAAACAGTAATTGTGCTGAGAGAATTCTTCTTTTGATGAAAACTATAAAGTTCTATAGTCTCAATATAAAACAGAGGGAAAGGCTTACATGTTTTATAAAGCAGTATTTTTAGAAAAACAGCCATATTTCCTCCTCCTATTGAAACAGAGGAAGACTAAATGCTTTCTGTACACTTGTTGGGCTGCTAACCACAAAGTCAGCAGTTTAAAACCAGCAGCCTCTCATTGGGAGAAAGGGCTTTCTGCTCTTGTAAAGAGTTACACGCTCAGAAACGCACAGGGGCAGTTCCACCCTGTCCCTTAAGGTCACTATGAGTCACTAAATTTGCTAAAATGTAGCTGTTGGTTGGTACGACTGTATCTTGACAATCTGGTAAAATGCCTTCTAAATGCAACACTGTGGCCTTAAACAGTGTACTTTGATTTAAACAAAGAGTAATGTTTTATATACGTAGAAAGGAAAAGAACCGCTGTTGTGACAAATACTGATCACGGACTCCTTCATCTGATAAGTAATTTTAAAAGCAACACAGCACCCAAACCAAATGATGACTGTATTTCTGTTACTATGCTGCAATTACATGGGGAAAAAGACAGCCAAGCAGCTCTGCCCTGTTACAGGAAAACATTCCAATCCAACCAACGCCGATTATGTGGTGACAAAGAACCAGGAATGGT
The DNA here is from genome assembly GCF_050624435.1 of Tenrec ecaudatus. Lineage (NCBI taxonomy): Eukaryota > Metazoa > Chordata > Mammalia > Afrosoricida > Tenrecidae > Tenrec > Tenrec ecaudatus. The sequence continues at coordinate 186,160,054 of NC_134530.1, read as the reverse complement.
GAGTCCTTTGGGTCAAGACTGACAAGAAGAATTGGCTCTTCGTGCTCTGGTTAATCTCCAACGAGATTATGGCACAGTGGCCAGCACCAGCCTTATAACCACGGGCCTTTAGTGCTGGTTACAATTTTGGATCTGTTCTCCAAAGCTAGAAACCAGGTGATAACTGAGTTTTAAAAGGTTTTAACCCAAATACATTTTAAAACCATGACCTTGATACTTTCTTCCTTTTGAAATTGACTTGAAACATTGTTTCTCACTCTACTAGCCCTGATTTGTTCTTCATTTAGCCCACCATGTAGCTGCAGCTAAGATGCTTCTCCCTCAGGATGTAAACACAGGGGAAAAGTAAATGGCATTGACATAATATTCTCTCTACACACTGTTGTTGGGTGGAACTTTTTTAGAAAGAAGAAGAAAGTCATGAATCTGACTTTGGTGCTTAGGTGACAAAGTTGGTTTCTGTTTTTAGTGCAGGAGACCTGGGAAAAGATGGTATTGCTCTTTTTCTTCAAAGGTTATTAGACGGTACCTGTTTCTCAAAGCCCTCGCTTTCTTGAATCTCACGACCTTTCCTGTAACCCTGGCTGTTTTCAGTGGCAGAGTCATAGATCCATCCGTTTCCTATTGCAGTTTGTGACCCAGGTCTGAACTTCACGGTATAGCAGTTTAATGACCTTATTAAAAAGAAATGCTCAGCCAGTGGGTCTAAAAACCAGTGAAGATGAGTTGTGAACAGTTGGCCAAGATCATATCAGAGTTTGCACAGGAAAACAGACCGGTACCACCAATATGGTCACGGGACGTTCTGCTCATTTTTATAGGTAACGTTCTAAACACACGGTGAGGCTGCGGGATTTGATCTTCCCTTGTCTCTGCTCTCCTCGGCTGGGCTGAAGACACCACCCCTCTTCTTGTGACCCTTAACTCTATCTTTTAAAAAATTGTTTTGAACATTTTAACTGTTTTTATTGACATAAAATTCACATATCATACAATTGAATAGTTTAAATTTATTAAACAGTTGTTCAATCATCACAACTCTCAAATTTAGACATTTTTCTTCTCGTACTATTACAAGCCCTTCAGGAGGCTCTGGTGTTTTGGTCTAAAATAGTGCCACTTCATTAACTATGATTAGCTCAGGAATGGGCATTCAGTGAGCTCTTCCTACAGAGGCATGATATGCGTTGGGGAACTGCTAGGAGATGCCTCTTTGTCCCGAAATGAAGATTGCAGAGTTAGTTTTTTGTCTCCCTCCGAGAACTGTGTCTGAATATTTAGAAATACGGTGATCAACTTACTATCAAACTGGGTAGCAAGACAAAATATTGGTAGAATGACAAAGCAGAAAGTTGGAATGAGCTGAATGCTTAACATCACGAAGTCATACCCATCTTGAAATTTGTTGTATCTGATCTGTCAAGGGATATCTTTATTTTTTAACAATGCTTTGAGTCAGTTTCTGTTACAGTAAAAACATCCTAAAAAACAAAACAAAAAAAACATCCTTTGGGTCTGATAAGTTACACTTGTAACTTATCTAGTGAGATGGACCACCATTTACTTCTGCTCTCATTATTAGACTTTAGTGTCGTTGTTAAAAACATTTTAATAAAGCAAATTGGAAAGTTTGTGATGATTTTCTATTTGGAATAGCTTAAATAACTCAACAAGTATCTGTTCTTTAAGATTTGATTGAACTTCTAGTAAAACAATGTAAAACTGGTGCTATTTTGGAAGTTAGGTCTTTTGTTGCATTTTCAAGTTCTGGTTTTAAGACTGCTTTTGTTTCTCTATGAGTCAATCACACTCATTTAAGTTTTGCTAAAATTGTCTCTGCTATTTGGATTGTAAAATGTATTGGCATATGTTGAAAATTTTAGAGTTAAAGGAATCTACTTTTGAGTATATTTCCACTTCATATATGAGAGAGCTTCAAAATGTATGGAGGAATTCTATTATCTTTTAATTCCACATCTCTGTGATTAGTTTTTGAGGTTCCATTGTATATTTGTATTTCCCCCACCACCTGTTTTCTTGTTCAGACTTCCTAATGGTGTGTGTGTTGTATGAGAGTAAGCAAGGAGGTGTTGTCATAAAATCTTAGAGATTTTTATTAAACAAACTATAAAAATGTGAGCTATTGTTTCTCAGCCTATATTTCCTCTAGGTCCGTACAGGTTTGGCGCATAAATCGTGGCGTGCAGGAACGACCCCATTCTGTCAGAACTGGTCTCTTTCTCTGAGACCTCTGCTCCTAAACTTTCTGTGTCCCAGCAAATGGCTAGGATTTCGCTGTGGAAAGACAGGATCTTGTGTTTCAAGGAGAAGGAATATGAGGTTGTCATTGCCCGTAGGCTGAGCTCAAGTGTCTCCAAGCTGAACTCCTTCCTTCTACACAGGACTAGATAATTAAGGTTAGGTCACCAGAGTACTTACAGGTATTATCCTGGCAATGACACTCTTTCCCAGAAGTCCCTGTGGGAAGATAGGTATAGTTTATAATTAGCAATCAAGATCATTTCTGAAAATGTGATTGGTGGAGCAGAGGCTTGGAATTTAATCTTATACCTTTGGTTTATTTTTGTGTACTTACGTGGGCATACCACCAGTTCTTATCAATAAAAGGGACAATCTTCATGTCCCTCCAGTGTTAGTTGAGCTACTAAATTCCAATGAAACCAAACCACGGGTTTAGGCTTGGTGGGCACCTGTTAACTTTGCTCTGTACCACAATCCTATTTCTGGGATCAGTGCCCTTTGCATCCAGTGAACTGGGGATGATGTGCGACTGCTCTACAGAGATGCACCTTTAAAGAAGCATAAACAATTGAAAGTACATATTGCTACTGATTGGAGAAGCTGGGGAGGAGTGTCATAGGTAATGACTTTTATATAAAAGCAGATTTATTTAATATTTAAGGAGACTGGTTTATTTGCTATTTAAAATTATTTAGAAAATCAAACTATTAATATATTTTATCCCCACTGCTTTCTTTCCATTTATTCATTCTTCGACAAACATTTGCCCCTCCAGCCACAGGACAGTGTGCAAGATATTGGCACATCAGTGAGCCTGTCGTTTCTTTTTGCGCCTCATCGTTTCTGTGTTACCTCTGACTTTTGTTATGTCCTTTACCACACACCAGTCTTCTTTCTTGGCATTTCCCCCTTCTTACATTATTCTTTAGGCATAGATCCAAAGTAATTTAATACTTAAGAAATAATTTCTGTAAACCTTTTTGTTGCCTGTTATATAGCCTGGTTTGACTTGAACCAGGAGCTTCTGCTATTTGGACAATTGGATGCTGTCAGCGTTAACCAGCCCCCTAACACATCATCACAGGTCCGGTAGCACAATTGTACAGCGATAATAAGTAAAGATTATAGTAGAGTCATAGCGAGCATGAGAGATAGAAGAGAGATTGGAATAATGGAGTCAGACACATTTCATGGTAACATGCTCACCTCAGTCTCACTTGGTGATACACGAGGAGAGAGCAATATTTATTGCTAACCAAGGCTTTTATCTTCTCTGGGGATGTGCAAGCCCCCTAATTACAGGTGAGGACATACATCACAGGAAAGAGTTGTGCTATAGGCAATGTAGTAATGGGAGAGGGGTGATCTAGGGGTATCCACGTAAAAGGAAGGGGAGGTAATAGGGGTACACATGTGACAAGATGGGCGGATCCTAGGTTCAGGAAGGCAGTCTAACTTTGGATGTCAATGAGGCGGTTTGACCTGTTCTCTGGCCCACCATAGCAATAGGGTGTAAACCTCACCTACAGGGACCAGACTAATGGCGGCAAGCCTTTAGGGAGAAGTAACCCGTTGTCCTTAACAGCAGGGCGTGGGCCCTACCAATGTTGGGCCCAGACAGTAGTCTGGCAACTGACTGCCTTCAGGGAGGTAACTTGACAATCATTTATCATTAGATGCAAGCAGGGTCCTAAGTCTAACATATTTGGGGGAGACGGCTTGGGAGAAATCTTTGTTTCCCACCGGAGCCATGGGCGTAGATAAGCAATGCTCAGCTGCTCTGCCTAAACTTATCAGTTACTGTTGAGTCGAAACCAACTCACAACAACCCCAGTGTGCAGAACAGATCTGCTCCACGTGACTGTTGGAAGGAGATATACAGGTCCATCTTCTGCGATGCCTCTGGGTGGGTTTGAATCACCAAGCTTTTAGCTAGTAGTCAAGGAATTCCATGTTGAACACTGTTAGAGATTGAATTATGTGCTCCTCACCCCAAACATGTGGTGCAAATCCTGATCTCTATGCCTATGATTATAATGAGTTGTCTTTGTTATGTTACTGTGGCATGGTTAGTGTGGGTGTATCTTGAATGAACCTATTTCTCTTGAGATTTAAAAAAGATTAAACCACAGGAGACCTGGGCAAAGAAAGATGCCACAGAGTGGAGCACTGCAAGCAACCAGGAGGCAGAATCTGAAGAGCTGCCAGTGAGGACGGCTTCCCCAGAGCTGGCATTCTCAACCGGACTTTTCGCCTCCTAAGTTGTCAGAAAGCAAATCTGTTTGGGAAACCCACATACTTGTGGTATTTCTGTTAGAACAGCTGTAGACAATTTGGTTTCAGTCGAATGGGGTGCTACGCTAGCGGGTGCCTGGAATGTGCAAGTGATTTTGGAATTGGATAATGGGTTGAGGCGGGAACAATTTTAAGGTGCCTAAGAGTTAAAAGCTTTGGTGTCACAGTGGTTAAAGCATTTGGCTGCCAACCAAGAGGCTGGCAATTTGAAAGGTATGGTAGCTGGGTTCTGTAGACAGCATAGTCTCCAAAACCCTCTAGGGCAGTTCCACTTTGTTCCATCTAGAGCAGTGGTTCTCAACCTCCCTAATGCCGCGACCCTGTAATACAGTTTCTCCTGTTGTGGTGACCCTCAACCATAAAATTATTTTCGTTGCTACTTCATAACTATATTTTGCTACTGTTATGAATTGGATGACTCCTATGAAAGGGTCGTTCAACCCCCCCAAAGGGTCACGACCCATAGGTTGAGAACCACTGATCTAGAGGGTTGCTGTGAGGAGCTGGGATTGATTTAGCAACAGATGATTTTAATAGTGAAACCTAAATTTCCTTGAAAAAACTGTTGGTAGACTTATAGGCATCCCAGGCAATCTTGGTGAGGACTTAAAGGGGGAAGAGAAGAGCTATAAATAATTCTCTCAATGTATTCTCTCATCTTAGAGAATGCATTTGGTACTACTAATGGAATGTTGGTAGACATGTAGATGTTAAATGTGCTTCTGATGAGGCTTTAAAAGAAAACGAGGGACATGTGATTGGGCGGTGGAGAAAAGGCAATGGTTTTTATGCAGGAGCAAAGAACTTGTCTGACTTATGTTCCAATGTCTGGGAGAAGGTAGACTATGGAAATGGTAAACTTGGATATCAGGATGATGAGATTTCAGGGCATGGTTTTAAAGGGACCGCATGTTTTCTCTTTGCTGCTTATGGTGAAATTGAAGCGAAAAGGGGTGGACTTAAAAAGGAAAGTGTAAAATGAAAACAGAACTTAAATATCTGGAAAACTCTGTTGCACAAACTAAATACACATGACCTGGATGTTCACTAAGATTGGCCACACAGTCGTTTATGACAGTACAACTTCATGAGAACAGTTTCCACCTCAGAAGGCCTGGAAGCCCTCTGAGCCCAGTGTGGAGTGGTTTCCTTCCAGAAGCAAGACGGTGTGGCCAATCCCCAGAGCCTGGAGGGCAGGGCCGCTGTCTACATCATCCCAAAGAACAGAGGACTCATCAAATACGTTTAAGCAGGTCCTATTATGAAGCTCTCTTAACTACGCACATCTCACATTTCTGGCCTTGTGATTTTCAGTGGCTGCTTCCTCCTCTGATCTCCATTGGCTGCAATCTAAGACCTAATCCTAATGTACACCGCCCATCTGGAACTGGAAAACCTGTCACACAGAGGTGTGTCGCCCAGTGAAGAGTTGGGAATCGTTCCATTGAGCCATCTGTGAAAACATCGAGGCCCGTGTTTACTGCTAATTTAGATTGAACTCTTGATGGTTGAGAACCCTGACTATGTATTTTCTTGTGACTTCATAGCACATAATCTGTTTCATTTGCCCAGTGAATCTATCACGAGGGATTGCTAAGTATTTACTGAGAGCAGTGAGTAAACATGAAGAAACTAGACTGAGTACTCCAGTGGTCAGGTGGGTAAATCCTGGAGAACAAACAAACAGAACTAACAGTTACACGTTCGTTTCCAACCCCAGGTTAGTTTTTATACGTTATTTAGTTTTAGTTTTTGTTTCTTAGCACTGGGTCCAAGACTGGAGCCAACGGAGGGTCAAACCAGGAAGCAGTCATTGAAAATCATAAGGCCAGAAATGTGAGCTGTGCATAGCTGATTCATAACAGGACCTACTTAAAGGTATTTGATGATGATTACATAAGACTCTTCTTTTGAAGGTCTGTGTGTGTGTGTGTGTGTGCGCGTGCACGCTGAACTAAACTGTGAAGGCTTGTGCTTGCTTGGGTACAGGGGAAGAGAAGGAATGAGCTCATTCAGTCAAGGTGAATGAGAGTAAATAAACAAGCATTGCCACAAGAGCTCCAGTGCACACAGACTCTGACGTATTCCAAAGGAAACGTGTTCAAATCCATCTCTATGATCAGAGGATGGCTGCAGACAAGTTCTCCCAGTAATGCATTTGTTTTAGTCTCATTAGGATGCTTAATCTCATTAAGGATGTTTTTTTGTGACATGGAAAAAATTGATTTTTTTGGTCAGGACTTATAGAAAAATTTTAGCAATACTCAAGTGAACATCTTCCCAAACCACTGATTTGCAACATGTTTATGGAAGGTCAGGAAGACCTCAAAGCTGATCTCTCTGGCTTGAATTTATCTTTGAGTGGCTTCCACTGCCACTGGATCCAGAAAACCTTCTACCCATGGACCTGTGATCTTCCTGCTTTTGGCGTCATTGTATGTGTTGTATGAGTGTCAAGAGGAATTCATGGGTGAATATCACACTTGCAGGCTAATACTGAATTCATGGATTTTATCTGGACTAGGTTGGGATGTTTAAGTGATGTTTTCTCAATATTCAATTGCTCTTGTATATAAAGCTCTTTCTTATACACGTATGAGTATCTTTGGATTTGTTTCTACCTCTAACTGGTACATACCCCAAGTAAATAAATAAAGATATAAATAAATACATAATAAAACACAAGCAGCCATATGCATACCCATGTACCGAAGCCCTATCCATAATAGCAAAAAGATGGAAAGAACCAAAATGCGTGTCAGTAGAGCAATGTGGACATAAACTCTGGGATATCCATACCATGGAAATGGATGCTAAAACAATGGTAAAACTGCCAAACACCTCGTAGCATGGATAAATTTAGGAGAAATTATGTTCAGCCAAGTTAGTCAATCTCATAAAGACAATTACCATATGAGACCACTACTATAAAAGAAAAAAATCAAGGAAAATAGTTTTCTCACACCCCAAAAAGGGGGTGGGTGAGTAGACTGAAGATTATGAGGAGGCCAGGGAGAGACAGGAAGGAAATAAATAAATAAATAGATAGATAAATAAATTACACAGAGACACACACACACACACAGTCAACAAACAAACAAAAACCAAAACAAAACCTTTCCCCAAGGGTCTTTTTAAGAAAATTGAGCCAAGTCCATCACATGTAAATAGAACCAAGCCGAAAAAATGACACTCACTGCCATTGAGTGAATGCTGACTCACAGCAACATATAGGACAGGGTACAACTGCCCTGTGAGTTTGCCAGACTGTAACTCTATAGGCATAGAGTCCTATCTGTTTCTCAAGGAGCTGACTGGTGGTTTCAAACTGCCGACCTTGAAGATTGCAGCCCAATGCATAACCACTATGCCACAAGAGTGCTTTGAAAATAGAAGACACGGAAAATGTTCTGATTAAGCCCTAAATTGATATCTTAGTTTCCTATATCTGCCATAACAAGTATTACAGACTGAGTGGCTTATAAGAACAGAAATTTATTTCCTTTCCATTCTGGAGGCTAGAAGTCCAGATCAGGTATTGGCATTATTGATTCCTTTTGAGGGTCTGAGAGAGGGATTGTTTCATGCTTCTCTCCTAGCTTCTGGTGGCTCCCCACATTCCTTGGCTTGTAGAAATGTCTTCCCATGGCCTTCTCTCTTTGTCTGTTGTCCTCTTATATCAGGACAGTTCAGGTGGGATTAGGGCCAATCCTCCTCTGGCTAAGTTAACTCAATGTTTTCCAAGATCCTATTTCTGACAAGGTCTGTTAAGAGACTGTTAGCTGGCATCTAGATAACGCATGGTGACCTCATGAGCAAGGAAGGACACACTATCTGGGATTGCACCACCCCTGTGACTTGTTATGGATCAGACTGGGTTTCCATTGCATGCTTTGGGACAGTACACTGCAGGCTTCTCCGTCCACCTTAGCATGGAAGCTTTGCTGAAACCTGCTCAGCATCGTAGCAACAGCACAAGCCTCCGCTCACAGATGGCCAATCATCACTCAAGAAGTACTTTGGTCAGGAAATGAACACCAATCAGGTAGTAGGAGTTAGGAATTTGCCATGTCATTGGGGGGGGGGGACATAATTTAATTCATACAAATTGGGTAGTGCTACTGTATTTTAAACAATTTCAACGTATAGAAACCCATATGGAGTTTCCAAGACTATAAATCTTTATGGGAGCAGACAGCCTCATCTTTCTCCGGAGAAGCAGCTGGTGGGTTTGAACTAGTCACCTTGTTAGCAGCCCAACATATAATCCACAAAGGCCATTATAATACTGCTGAATTTTAAAAGAACATTGTGAATGAGCAGTGTGGAAGATTTCAGAGTAAGGGGAATTATATCCTGAAGGGTCCCGTTTGACTAAAGAAAGAGCATGGACATATTTCTTTAGTGGTTCTTTTTAAAAAGACTTTTAATGGGTCTCTTACATCTCTTATCAGAGTCCACACATTCCTCCAGTGTGTCAAGCACATTCAAAGTATTCTCTTCCCACACGAGCCCCTGATATCAGCTCACCATTTCTTCCCCCTCCCTCCCTCACCCACCCTCTCTCATGAATCCTTGATAAATTAAAGATAATTTTTTTCCTATTTTACATCATTCTCCATTGCCCCTCACCCACTTTTCCATTATTCGTCCCCCTGGGAGGGGGTTGTTGATTGATCCTTGTGATCGATTCCTCCTTTCTCCCCCCACCATCCCCTAATCCTCCTGGTAGCTCTGCAATCCTTGTTGGCCCCTAGGGGTTTATCTATCCTGGATTCCCTGTGTTGTGGGCTCTTGTCTGTAGCAGTGTGCATGCTCTTGTCTAATTTGATTTGTAAGGTAGAATTGAGGTCATGATAGTGGGGGGAAGAAACCACCAAAGAACTAGAGGAAAGTTGTGTGTTTCATCGGTGCTATACTGCACCCTGGCAGGCTCATGCTTCCTTGTGACCCCTCTGTAAGAGGATGTCCAATTGTCTACAGATGGGCATTAGGTCTCTACTTCATACCCCACTCCTCCCCATTCACTTTGGGTCTGGTTTTGTTCTGGGTCTTAGGTGCCTGATCCCTGATCCCATCGACACCTCATGATCACACAGGCTGGTGTGCTTCTTCCATGTGGGCTTATAGCTGGGCACCATCAGCTTTCTTCATGTAGTGGTTCTTCAACACCAGTAATGGGTTGGTCTCTTTCCCCATGATGGTGAAGCATTTGGGGGAAGCTGATAATAGTGTGACCAACTGTTGTCAAGTTGATTCTGACTCATAGTGATCCTATAGGGCAGAAAACTTCTCCCTAGAGAGTCTGAGATTGTAAATCTTTACAGCAGAAGAACGTTTTTTTCTTGTTTTTTTTCCCCTGTGGATGGTGGATCTGGACTACTAACTTTGTGTTTGATAGAGTAATGCTTAGTGTACTCTGCCACCATGGCACCTGAAGTGATGCTAGGAAAATAAGGCCTCACAATCTAAACTAAATTTAGCTCTTTGAATCAACAGCTTCCTTAGGGTGTTTTACTTTTGTAATCAAGTTTTGCTGGGCTTTCAATGTCTGAAAATGCCTACAGATCTTGGGGAGGAGGGTGAAGATTTCATTTAGGATGACACAGTTATCTGCCTCTGGATTGGTTCTGTCCTTCAGCAAGGCAAACAACTTCTGCTCCTGGACCCATCGGTCTCTTTGGCCATTCCTCTTTTCCTTTAAGTTTCAGCCACACAAAAGTGCTATTCTTGCCTGTAAACACCAAGCCAGTCTCGGAGCTGTGCCTTTGTGCTTGCTGGGATCTCTCCTTCAAGCACACCTCACTTGACTCAGCCCCAATGTTGCTCTCAGGAGGGACTCACGTGTCAACTCCTTCAGGAAAGTACCTGCAGGAAAGAATGCTGCCCTTACAGGTTATGCTGCCCAGCACCCCAGAGCAAAAATAGCACAGTGTTTTAAGGGAAGTATAGTTTCTGCTTTCTTTTTTATTAAGGTTTTTGTCTTTTAAAATTATTGTTGTTAGTCTTTTTTTTAAGTGTCTTTCTGTATATAAAATCCAGAATAGGTAAATCTATAGAGACAGTAATTGGATTAAACGTTCCTTGGGAGTATAGCAGGGGAGGTTGGGGGGAAGTGGGGAGCTAATAAGGATAAGTACAAGAAAGGAGCAAATGTTCTAAAACTGATTGTAGTGATGATTGTACAACTCTTCTTGATGTGATTGAACTATTGAATTGTATGATATGTGAATAAACAAACAAAGTGCACTTGGCTGTTAAGAGAGGGTTTAGGGTAGAAAGAAGACAGACATCACCAAATAACCTTGAGGTAGTTAGTTTATTGTGTCAACTTGGCTGATAAACACGTAGGGTTAATTGAAGGGCAGAGGAATAAATGGCTCGGTGAGCCTCACCTTTCTGGTTCTCGGGTCTCTTGCTTTCTGATGGTCGGACCAGGGTGCAGCTGCCTTAGCCAGTTTCCTGCTTCAGCTGGCAAGATTCACTTCCTGCAAGACATCCCTGAGGAGAAGCCACATGGACCTACCCCAGTGCAGCCCTGGGTGCTGGAGCAGCCATGTGAAGACCCCTGCCAGCACTGAGTTGCTTACACGTTCACTAACTAGGCTTTCCTCCTGCAGTCGGCATCATTGTGTGTGTTTTGTGAGATGGAGGAGGACTTTGTGGATTGGTGTCAGACATATGGGTTACTGTTGGACTTGTGGGCGTGGGCAGCACTGGGTTGGGATGTTTTCTTGATATGCACTTAACCTTTACATAAAACTCTCTTATACATGAGTTTCTGTGGATTTGTTTCTCTAAAGTACCCAGACTAACACAGCCTTTTGGAAGCATTTGATTTTGTTTTTGTGGCAGAAGCTGCTGATCGATCCCCATTGCCATTCTTCCCTTTGTTCGCAGATTAAGAGCCCCCGGGTTTGCTTTTATGGGAGCAGAAAGCCTCATCTTCCTCCCTCAGAGCTCTGTTGAGTTTGAACTGTTGACCTTGTGTTTAAAGCCCAGTGTGAACCCACTATGCCTTCAAATGTCCTTGGCTAGGCACACATTTTCATTTATCTAGGGGAGATATCCAGGCCAGAGATTTCTGCATATGCAGAATGGAAGGTAAGATCTTTAGATGCTTGTGCAGCTAGGGTTCGTAGCCTTCTTCCAAAGATGTTTATTTCTGCCTGGGTTAGCCATTTCCTTCTCTTCCCCCGTCGTACTTCTGCAAAGTGGATGCTGTTACCTTGGATGAGAAAGAAGAGAAGGCCATGGATGGAAAAGTATCAAGAGAAAAGAAACCTGGGGGCCTGAACACTGGAGAATGCCATACCGGCCCTGGACCACCTACTGGACCACCTACTTGGAATTCTTTCTAGAAGAGCAATACATTTCTATCTTTCCCTATTACATTTTTAAAAACTTACAAACAGAAAGCAATCTGCACAAATGCTTTAATTTATTGGGAACAGATAAGCCATTCCTATATGTATATAATATTTGGCTCAGTTGCCTTTGTTTTACTAGAGCTAAAGTTCTGTGGAGGGAGACAGTTAAAAAATGTCTTTTTTTCTTCTTTTTTCTTTCTTAGCAGTCAACCTCCACCACGCAGGGCTGACACAGACAAATCCTTGAACCAGGGATTTTTCTTCACTGAGGAACCAGGGATTTTTCTTCACTGAATCTAACCATTGGGCTAATAAGAAACTAGAGCGCAAATAGAAGCAGTGATGGGGACTGCAGGGTGACAAAGTGGTGAAGCGGGAGAGTGCATGTCCCATTGAAAGGGAGCCGACTCCCTGAGCTCCAGCTGGCTGTTTCCAAGTAGAGCAACTGACTTAATGTTGCCACATCTCGGGAAAGCCCATTGCCAACGTTTTATCTGCTACACAAAAGGACCATTGGACTTTCAAGGCCAGGCTGCACGCCTCCAAGTCTGCTGTTGTGTTCTAACCTCCCAGCCACTTTCTTTTCCTTTCCCCACTTTTCACGATTAACAGACAGTGAAGTCACTCACAGTGACTGGGATAAAAACACAGGCAGTTTTGTGGCTACAATCATAATCAAGACAATAGAATAAATTCCATAGCCCCCCACCCCCAAATTGCCTCCCACAGTCTCTGTATTCAATCCCTGCCCCAGCCTGAAACCTTTGACAACCATTGATCTGTGTACTCGTCCATAAAGGTAAGTTTTCCAGAATGTCACTAGCCTTGCGGATTTTTTCCCCTCGGAATGATGCATTTGAAACCCCGCCAGGTGTTTGGCATTTTGTATATCCGATGTGGTGGTTACAAGTTGGTCTGTAATCTGCATGGTTGGCAGTTCAAAACCACCAGCAGCTCTGTGGGAGAAAGACTGGGCTTTCTACTTCCATCAACAGGTATATCTTGGAAACCCACCAGGGTCGCTATGAGACAGCGTTGACTCGATGGCAGTGAGTTTGGTTTGGGGTAGGTTTATCACTACCACCAGGTGCTGTGGTTACCCCATGTCAGAACTATGCTCCACAAAACACTCAGAGATTGCTCTTTCTGAAGTAGATCACCAGGCTTTTCTTCCAAGGTGTCTCTGGGTGGACTCAGACTTCTAATTGTTTGGTGAAGCATGCCTCTGTTTATCCATCCATCACTGTAAGAACACTTGGCTTATTTCCAGTTTGGGGTGTTTATGAATGCGTAGGAGTGGAACTGCTAATCATTTGGTCAATGCCAGCTTATTACTTTTATAAGGAAGTGCCCAGACGTGGTCCAAAGTATCTGCCTCACTGGACAGTCTCACCAGCACTATATGGCCTTGCCAGTGGCTCCACATCCTTACCAGAACCCTGGCATCTCCATGGCTTTGTACATGAACTCTCTCTATTTTTATTGCAAATTTCTGTTTTTCATTGCTGGCTTAGAGTAATGTGATGGACTGGCTTGTATGTTGATTTGGATTCTGCTATTCTGTTAAATCACACATGAGTTGTGTGAGATTTTTGTAGATTTGTTGATTGCCCAGGCAATCATGTAATCTGGGAATAAAGCAGCAGTGACATGGGAGTGATGCCTGACCTCTTCGACCTTCACCAAGAGGAAGAGGAGAATCACCATTACCAGCATCAACTGTCCAAGGTTGATTCCTGTGAGGTAGAGGTCAGACATGTGCCTGCACCTTCCAACTTTTTAACTAAGTCTAACACCAACCACCCCTTGCATGGCACTCTCCATTTCTCTGCTGGATTCAATAATTTGTTGGAATTGCCATACAGAATTTACAGACCCAATCTGCATTAATGGAATTTATTTAGGAAGTCTCAGAAAAACAAATCTCATTGCCACTGAGCCTTTTTTGACTCATAGTGACATTATAGGACAGGGTAGAACTGACCCTGTAGTTTTCCAAGACTGTAATTCTTTAAGGGAATAGAAAGCCTCATCTTTCTCCCTTGGAGTAGCTGGTGGTATTGGAACTAGTGATCTAGCAGTTAGCAGCCCAATGCAGAACCACTCCGCCACCAGGGCTCTTTATTTAGAAGTAGCAGGTTACAGTTCAAGTTCAGGAATAATGCAGGATACAGATCTTCAGTCAGAACAGCCTTCTCTCAGCTGTGCCTGTAGGAACACCCATGGTTCGTGGCTTTTTGATTTCTCCCCGAAGTGTTACAAAGCGATTTCAGCTGCACCAAAAAAATACTCCCAAGCACCCAACTCTGCCAATAAGCTGTGGACGTAATGTGTTTATCTTTAGTTCTATGGGTCATGAAACTTAACTCCTTCTCTCCCTGATTAAGTACCTTAGACCCCCCACTCCACTAGCAAACCTCTTGCCAAAAGGCACTTAGCTTCAGTCTGTAGGCTGGGAAGCCCACTGGTTTGTCTCATGCTCTTGGCCATGTTACCTCTGCCTCTGTCGTTTCGATACCATTGCTTCCTGCTTCTCTCTGAATCCTGGATCAAGGAGGTTGAGGGTAAGAATCTCAAGCCCAAAGGACATGCTCTGCTTCTGGCTCTTCTCTCTGGATGATACCAAGATCCCCATTTTCACCATTGTGATGGCTCATCTTAAGTCTAACGGGGTGGCAAAGCTGGCCAATCCTCATGTTAGGGTTGCATAACCTAATTTGCATAGTCCCACTCCTGTACATGGGTGCAGTGAGAAGGAGGAAGGCCCTCGATGAGATGGATTGATAAGTGACTGCAACAGTGGGCTCAAATATAAGAACAATTGTGAGAGTGTCGCAGGTCTGGGGAGTGTTTTGTTCTGTTGTAAATGAGGTTGCTCTGAGTCAAACCTACTAGATAGTACCTACCAACAACAACATCTTCAAAAAGGTACTATGAAGTTTGTTTACATTATTAGCAATCCCTTTGGTGCTCCACAAACACCTTACATTTTGTAGCCCTACACAGTCATTTAGTGGGAGTTATAAAACTATATACAGAAAGGCCATATCAACAAAGTCCACATGGAAGAAGCACACCAGCCTGTGCGATTACAAGGTGTCAGGGATCAGGTATCAGGCATCATCAGAACAAAAAATCTTACCATAGTGAATGAGTGGGGGATTGCGGGGTGGAGACCCAAAGCCCATTTGTAGGCCACTGGACAACCCCTTACAGAAGGGTCTTGGGGAGGAGACAAGACAGTCAGGGTGCGATGTAGCAACGATGAAAAATACAACTTTCCTCTAGTTCCTAAATGCTTCCTCCCCGCCCCTCCCACTGTCATGATCCGTATCCTACCTTGCAAATCTGACTAGACCAGAGGGTGTACACTGGTACAGATGGGAACTGGAAACAGGGAATCCAGGGTGGATGATCCCCTCAGGACCAGTGGTGAGAGTGGTGACACTGGGAGGGCAGAGGGAGGGTGGGTTGGAAAGGGGGAACCGATTTCAAAGATCAACATGTGACCTCCTCCCTGGGGGACATACAACAAAAAAGTGGGTGAAGGGAGACGTGGGACAGAGCAAGATATGACAAAATAATAATTTATAAATTATCAAGGATTCATAAAGGATGGGGGAGTGGGGAGGGAGGGAATAAATGAGGACCTGATGCAGGGACTTGGGTGGAGAGCAAATGCTTTGAGAATGGTGAGGGCAATGAATGTGCAAATGTGCTTTATATAATTAATGTATGTATGGATTGTGATAGGAGTTGTATGAGCCCCTAATAAAATGATTTAAAGAAAAAGAAAGGCCATATCAAGTAATTCACTGCATTATAATGTACTGTTTTCTCCTGCCTTATTGCACTGACTAGGACTTTAGAACAATGCTCAGTAGGAGTGGTAAAAGAAACATCTTTCCCTGTCCCAATTTTAGGGGGAAAGTTTTTTGTCTCAAATCCATTATAATGTTAGGTTGTAGGGTTTTTGTTTATACTTTCTGTTAGGGTAAGGAAGTTTCCTTTTACACCTAGTTTGCTGAGAGTTTTTAACTTGTCTTTGTGGACTATGGTATGCCAATTGACTTAGTTGTTCCTTGAGACTACAGTTCTAAGATCCAAGTTCAGTTGGTCATTCCCTGAAGGTGTTTGATTATAGCTAAGAATTTTTCAGAACTTTGCCCCTTATATACGCCATAGAATCCTGGATATATTTACTACACATACAATACAGATGTAGAATTATCCCCTGCCAAATCTATGTATATTCATGAGTATGATCCCATTTGCATCTGCCTTCTTACATATGTCCTGTTCAGTTATGTATCTACTCGTAGATATTGTTTGTTATTACTATTATTGCGGGATTGTGTATACAATAGTATTCAATTTCTGTCTTTTACTCTTGTACACCTCCCAGTGATTGCTGAGAGCTTTTCCTATGAATGAATTTTGAATTTTTTCTAATACTTTTTCTGCAGCTAGTAAGATGATCACATGGCTATTCTGTTGCTTGGCGGGTTAACCTGTCCAGTTTTCAAATGATGCATGAACTTTGAATTCCTGAGATATACTCCTTTTGGTTTTGATATAGTATCCTTTTATGTATTGCTGGATTTAATTTGCCAATATTTTTCAAGATTTTTTTTGAGGTGTCAGCAAGCTAACTTTAATTCTACTGGCAATGGGGACTCCACGCAAGTTTTAAAAATCACTGTTTTTTCTTTTGAATCTTTTTTGTGCATTATAGAAAACGACACGCAAAGAATACAAAAGGCATCATTTTAATGATTTGATACAGTTTGGCATGTCTTTCTACATTCCATGCAAGTATATAAATGACCGAGCATACAATTTTAGGTGGTTGAGGTCACACATATGGATTCATGCACTTTTCCCCACATCATAAATATTTACCAATCCAAAGTTCCAAAGCCATGAGTATTTTGACAAGCAAGAATATAATATGCATACACAATTAGAAAAGAAACAAAAATTTTCCCTGGGGAGGAGAAAAAAAATCGCAAAAGACAATAATTGTTAACAGGCCCCTAAATAAGGGTATGCGCAGTTATAATTAAAATACTGCATTTCCTTAATGCTCAATTTTAATTGAAGCATAACACAAGAGGACACTAAATATAATGCTTCCAAGAGAATTATAAGATTGTAAACTATTACAATATTGCTAAAGTGTTTCCACTGAATTTACTGTCTTCCTGTAGCACAGACAAGAGAGGGACACGTACATCGACGACATCATCAAAATGCAAATGCAGGTACCTTCTTCGGACACTCGTCCCCTTGCATGCCTTGGTGCCTGGTGCTACCAACCTAACCCATCTTGATGTTTGCTGCTCAAGGGCGCTTTAATAATCCCACATCCAAGATGCTTTTCTAAATTATAACAAAAAGATAGTTACAGATTGGCTAACTCACTAGTATTACTTTTTATCATACACTGTCACCTCAAGAAATCTAAAAAGCTTAGATGCTGTAAAATAATAAACATTGTCCAGAATAAGCACACATGCTTTATAAAAAATACGTATATAGACTTAAACGATTACAATCCAACACAATTTCCTGCCTGTGGCGATACTAGCCTAGCCAACAGCCTTTCCCTCCGCCTTCCTCTCCTTCCACCACCTGCACTAAGCACAGGATGACCCACTCCAGGGGGTGGAGTGACAGCTGAAGACCGTCTTCTAAAAGATTATTGACCACCTTTGAGCATTAGGATTTATTTGTCCTTTGACACACAGCAGTATTAACTAAATGCACATATACATCCATGTGTAGACAATCTGAATTTGTTTCACTCTGGGCATAGAGCCCTTCCCTCTGCATCTCGTTTCCCAATCCACCCCATCGTCACCCTCATCACCCAGTATGCTTCTAAGACATCAAAATGAACAATTCCATCCTCCAAATGCAACCATTCCTATGAATTATGACCCCCCCCCAAAAAAAAGTATTTAAGTGGTCCTACTTTGCATCCTCTCTCAACATGTTGTACACTTCTAAACATCTGGGAGGACTGTTTCTAGATGTTTCCAATGAGGACTTAAGTATGTCCACTATGCACACAGCAGTCTTGAATCAACGGCACATTTGTAATCAAGGCTAGAATCTGAAAATGTCCTCTAAATAGGCATTCTGGTCTAGAATCCCTCCCCCTCACCTCTACCAACCCAGTTGACAAAAGCAAGCGTCTGTAATACTTAGAGGTGACATACAATTTTATTTCCATCAGTCATGCCTCTGAAGTTGAACATGAAATGTGTTAGTTTGCTAAGTCTACTTTTGTCCCAGACTGGCAACCTCTTGAACAGCTAGGAAGACTAGATGTTGTAAAATTAGGACTTAACCCTTTATGGACACTATACACACAGCAAAGTCATACAAATACACAGAATACGCGGGACTATGGTTCATCTCGCCTCCCTCCGAACACACTGGGGAAGCCCTTTGCACATTCTTCTTCCTCTGAGAACAAACACAAACATGTGTTACTCAGAGAGGCAGTTTGGAAATTCCATTTCAAAAGACAATGGTCTGTGTGAATTTTAACAAAAGGGTATCTACAAAATAAGCTATTTACCATCTCTGCTTTTAACATACCATGTGCCTTTCTAAACATCTAGAAAGACTAGATGCTTTAAATAAGGATGCACTTGTCCATTACAGACACGGTAGCGTTGAGTAAACTACATACATGTAACAGAGGTTATGTCCCAAAGTGTCTTCTCAACAGCTTCTTGTCCACCACCAGCCAGTGGGCAAGTATAAGTACATGCGCCTCTCGGATGCACTTTACTCCTTCACTCCCAGAAGACAGCTTTCTGTGATTTTTAACACAGTGCACCAGATGCGTTAGTTTATTACCTCTACTTTTGTCAAGCATTGGCAACCTCTTTAATCTAGAGACTAGCTATTATAAAATTAGGACTCATTTTCCAATATAGACATACCATCTATACAGTACAGCAAAGTTAAATGAAAATCATCTAACATAAAGGGCAATGGGTAATCTGGAATTTTCTGGTACACTCTTAACACCGTTGGCAATTTCTGTCCACCTCCTCCCCTTAACCCAATGGAAAAAGCAATAAACAAGTCCAGAGTTCACAGAAGTGTTTCACAAGTCCATTCCCAAAGACAGTATTTTCTATTCATCCTAAAAAGGGGTTTACAAAGAGTGTTCTGCTACTTAAATATACCAATCACATCTGAATATTTCAAATAAGAGTATACTTGCTCACTATATACACTATTAAAAATAAAAATTGTATACACATAGCAATGGTTATAATCTGAGGTATCTTCTAAATATGTCCATTTTGGTCTGCACCTCACTCATTTCCATCACTAACCCAGTAGACAAGTACAGGCATACGTAATGCTTAGAGGTGATTAAACAAATCCATATCCCAAAGTCATTTGCAGAAGACAAACTTTCCCATGAATTCACAAATTGTACAACATTTATTCCTTCTACTAACTCTACATTGTCATACGTTGGCTACCTCTTTAACATCTAGAGACTAGATGATGCAAATTCGGACTCACTTGTCCATCAAATACACTATGCACTGTAAAGCAAAATGCTTGTAATGCAGAAAAATGGTTCTGTCTGAGACTGTCCAAGTATGAAGAGACTTTTGTAGTTCCTTTCCTCCCACCTCTTCTAAACCATGAACGACACAGACAGAGGTAGTTTAACAAGCCCAAAGACAATATTTCCTATGAATTCTAGTAAAGAGATATACACAAAAGTGACAATTTGCTACTTCTACTTTAATGTATGCTGGGCACTTCTAAACGTCCAGATAGACCAGATGTTTCAAATAAGGACTTTTAGTCCATCATATGCACAGCATATTGTTCAGGGTTTTTTTTAACTGCACACATCAAACATGTGAAAGTGTCTTTGAAATATGAGCATTCTGGCCTGTGGAAGCTCCCCTTTTCTCCCTCCTCCCCTAAGCGAATGTTCAGATGTCAAAAGACAATTCTAGGAATTTTAACACAAAATGTATTAGATTTTCTAATACGTTGTCAAGCACAGGCAACCTCTTCAACACCTAGACTGACTAGATGTTGTAAATTACGACTCATTTGTCCATGGTGTACAGTGTGCACAGAGAAGGGCAAAGCAATGTCCGCAAGCATAAGGGACAGTGGTTCATCTGGCCTCGCTGTAAACACATTGGCAAGGAGCCGTTGGCACTTTCTTTTCCTCCCTTCTTCTCAGAACCAGTGCACAAAACCTATACTTTGTGCAGCCCGAAGAGGTGATCTGGCCATTCCATTTTAAAAGCCCAAAGGACAACAAACCCAACAGTTCAAATAAATTTTAACAGAAAATTTTACAAAATGTGTTATATTACTGCTTTTAACGTGTATCAGGCACGTAAGAACATCCCCAAAGACTCGATAATCTTTAAAGTACTTATTACAGTCAACTATATATACACACAGAATTTTTGTATCTATATTCATGAGAGATTGAGTCGGAATACTTCTTTATTTGTAATGCCTTTGTCCGGTTTACTGGGTAATGCTAACTTTGTAAGGACACCAGGCTTGGTTAAATGTAAAGGCAGCAAAACGAGGGAGACCGTCGGCAAAATGGATGGACACAGTGGGTCACCCTGGGCTCAGAATGAACAATAGTGAGGCTGGCCCAGGACCTGGCAGTGCTTCGTTCTGTGTACACAGGGCCACTGTGTGTTGAAACTTACTTAAAGGTAGCTGACAATAACAACCTAATAAAATGAAGAGAGGCGTTTTTCCACTTTGCTTTTGTTCTTTCTTTTTTTCTGAATGAGATGAACTAAACTTGCTATTCCTTCCATTAATATTTTGTGGATTTCGCTTTCCTTTGCATTCTTTTGCCCCACTTCCATCACAATAGCTCCTCCACAGTACAGTAACTGCTGTCCCACTACCCACCCTATCTTGTCATTCTTTGACTGTCCTTTTAAAATTACACCTTATCCTGTTAGTCCTTTCACGTGTGGACTTCACATGCTGGCTCCTTGGCTGCCTGCTTAGGAGTAGTGGGAAGCCAGCACTTCTCTCCGAAGGTGACCGATTACAATCCCAGCTTACTGCCAGACTGCACATAGATAACTGTACCTACCAGCTCTCTTGACTAATAGGCTCTTCATTAACAATCTTCCTTCTCCTTCCAAATATACTGCCTGAAAGTCCAGTCCATTTTAATTCTTTCTCTTTTCCTATACCCCAACGTTCTCTCTCCAGCCTGTTAACTCTAAGTACAAACCCCACCTTTCGCTCTCATCTTTATCTTTCTGTCTGTTTGTTGAATACACTTTATTTTTTAGAGTAGTTTTCGATTTATAGGAAAAATGTATAGAAAGTACAAAGTTCCCATATACTCCCGCGTTTCCCTGCACGGAGTTTGTCCTATTAGTAATTTGCCTTTATGTGGTACCTTTGAAGTAGTTGGTGACTCAAGATGAACACATCGTCGCGAGCCACAGTGCATAGTTGTGCAGTCTTGGATTCATGCACAATGCTGTGAATCCGGTGTCACTGTGTCATACAGAATAGTTTCACTGTCTCCTTTGAAGATGTTATTTTATTGGGGGCTCTTACAGCTCTTACCACAATCCGTACATATATCCATTTTGTCAAACACATCTTTATATATGTTGTCATCATTTATTTCTACGTGAGCCCTTGGCAGCAGCTTCTCATTTTCCCCCCTCCTTCCCTCCCTCCCTCCCTCCCTCCCTCCCTCCCTCCCTCTCTCTCCCTACCCTATACTCCCTCGATAATTTATAAATTATTCTTTTTTCCTTTATGTCCATTCATTTCTCTTCGATGATATTTAGGAAGTATTCAAAACCATGAAGGAGGTAGAACTAGGAGCTGCTGAAAAGCTAAGAGAACTGACATAACTGATGACTGCCCTTCTTCAGGAACGAAGCATCTAGTTGGGAGGAAAACAACCCCGGTCATGGCACGTTTCTGGCAGAGGCTGAGTTGCTGATGTGCTATCAAAAAGAATACAGCCATGAACCCCAACAGCAGAACTCCATTTTAAGGCATTGGGGGATTCCTGAGAAGAAAAGTGACGGTGCTGCGGAGCCGTGAGGGATTGAATATTGTACCGAATCGCAGAGGAGAAGAAAGAAACAGGACAAGGAAGCACTGACCAGGGAGTGAGTGGGATGCGAAGTTGCTCTGCTGGCTGTAACAATGTAAGGTATTTACACGCACAGCAGGCTGTGGATTATAAAGAGGCCCTGTGTTCTAAAATATCTTCATCGGTAGAAATCAAGGACACGAGGTTCACGGGAACAAAGTGAACCCAGTCTACTTCTCTGCATTGAAGGAGGCTGAGAAGTGTATCTGCCAACCTCAAGTTCATCTGATGTTCCCCTGGCTGTCCCCCCCCCCCCGCACTTCTCTTGTCTGCCTTCCCACCTGTCAATTTAGCATGTATCATTGGTGCATGGCTTCTTCAATTGCTTATAGGTGCAAGTGTTTAGCTCTATTAGGGGAGGGATTGAGCTTTTACATTTCCCTGAGTCCGTATTTATTTGTCACATTACCAGTTGCCACACAGATTTCTGCGACATGTGTCAGAGTAGAATGGCATGCTCCGTAGGGTTTCTAGTAGTTTATTTTCCCGAAGCAGATTGTCAGGCCTGTCTTCTAGGGTGCACCTCATCTGGGTGCACTTGAACCTCCAACCTATTGGTTAATAGCAGAATATGTTAGCTGTTTGCACCACCCTGAGGCTCCATTTGCCACCTAATCAAATCAACCAGTTGCCAATGTTAGGTGCAGGTGAGTTAGTGCAGACTCATGGCGACCCGATGTCCAACAGAATAAATCACTGCCAGATCCTGTGCCATCCTCACAATCGTTCTTATGGTCGGACCCATCGACACAGCCGCTGTGTCAGCCCATCGTGTCAGAGGTCTTCTCTTTTTCGCTGCCTCTCTACTCAAGGGACTTTCTCTCCTGACAACATGTCCAAAGTATGTGAGATGAAGTCTCACTGTCCTTGCCTCTAAGAAGCATGTTGGTTATACTTGTCCAAGACAGATGAATAGTATTTGCTTTGAAACGCACACTAAATGGAAATTGTGCAAAGACTCCTGAACTTGGAGGCATATGCTTTGGATCTTAATTTTACCTTTCATCTTCTAGTCATATGAGTTTAGGGAAGATGCTGATTCCATCTCTCTGCAGAGAATAGTGGTCTTAGCCTACTTCACTTGGTTAGTGTGAAAATTTGTGGACCATGTGAATCTCCTTTTCTGAGCTGGGACTGCGACAGACATGCACTTATTCAGCTGTCACCTTCTCATCCTCGTCCTTTCCCCCCATTTCCTTTTACTCGCGCCATTCTGTCATCATGTGTGTGTGCATGTGTGCATACACACACAGGAGACTTCAAAAAGTTAATGGAAAAGTGGAATGAAATGGACTGTATCCATGAACTTCTGAGATTCTTTATAGTATTTGTGTGTGTTGTCTTCCTTTTCTTACTATGTGGAAAACTCCATCGAGGAAAGACTTTCTGACTATTTTGCTTCTGTTGTATCCCTGCTCTTACTAGTTGAATTAATGCTTGAATGACTGACTCATCATCCTGGGTGGAGTCCCTGGCCTGAATATGAGTTGCATCCTATTGGCTATGCAGGCCCAACAAGGATGCTGGGGAGGGGCTGATGACTACGGAGGTTTAATTGTTCTCACTTTAGTCATTATACCCGAGCCGTGAGCATCCCAATGCTTTGCTATGGTTTCTTGGCCTAAAGGGACCCCTCAGTGCTCTGAGGACAGGTTTCATAGAGTAATCTGAGGCAAGAGCACAGGGGACAAGGGCACATGTAGATCTCCATGATATGTCCCACTCCAGGTCACGCTACCTTCCCCTTTGGGGGAAGCTGCTACTTGCCTGACAGTGACCCCTGCTCTGCACACAAGCCACTGACAGAAGCTCATGCTCACTGCCATTGAGTCGACTCTGACTCATCGCAACCTTATAGCCCCGAGCAGAACTACCCCTATGGGTTTCTGAGGCTGCCAATCTTCACAGGAGCCAAAAGCTACATCTTTCTCCCCAAAAGTAGGTGGTGACTTTGAACTGCTGATCTTGTGGTTAGCAGCCTACTGTGTAATGCACTACCCCTCCCCATCCCCTGCTACCGAGACCATCTCACTATAGGTTCTTATTCAGGACAGTTACAAGTCTTGACTGCCGAAGAGGTAACACTGGCCTCCGCTTTCTATCGGTTGGGACAGGCTACTTGTGCTAGATGTGGGGAATACCCAAACTCCAAGAGCCACACGCACTGCCGTGGAGTCGATGCCGACTCACAGTGACCCTTCACGACAGGGTCGGACTGTCCCTGTGAGTTTCTGTAACTGTCAATGTTCATGGGCTTCCACAGCTCAGTCTGAAAAGTCTCTCACTGCAGACTCTTCAGATCGCAGCCCAGCTTGTGTCACCAGGGAACGGCTCTCAGTCTCTTTAGCCCCATAGCGCAGTCAGAAAGGGTACAAATAGATAACTAAGTATGTCATTAGGAGTTCACTCTACGTTCTGCTAAGTGCTGCCAGGGACACAAACAAGTGCAGTGATGGGAGATAAGGGTGACCCCAGTTAGAGACCTCCTCTCTTAGACGGGGCCTGAAGAAACAAATGCGCCCGCCAGGCAGAGAGCTGAAATAAGAACATTCTGAGCACCGAGAACCGGATGTAAGAAGGGCTGGAGGCTAAATGTGGGGCTGAAGTCCGGACTGTGAGGAAGAGTTGGGAGACATGAGTGGGACCAGATCATGAATGACGACGCTGTGGAGCGTGCAGTTTTTAAACCTTATTGTCTGAGTCTGTACATTCCCTGTCTCTATGTCAAACTCAGAATATTGCTTTTGAAACTCACACTTACAGACCCATCAAAACCTGGGGGGCACTGTTCCCCTCTTGCTGGCCACCCCATTTCATATTCATGTTGCCAGCAAATCTTGCTTTTCCCATCTTTGACTACCTTCCAAGACTCACCCCGCAGTCCAGAAGCCCGCCCTCACTCTGATCCCAACTACATATCCAGAATGAATTCCACCAGGCCCCGGTTCGCTAATTCCCTGGGAATGCCAGCATTCACTGAGAGCTGTTGTGCTCATAATTAACAGTGCCAGGAGGGATGTACCAAGTAAAATCAGCCAAGACGAGATACACAGAGGGCTCAATCCAGGCAAAGCACTGAACATGGGGTATCTATCTGTTGTTCTCTCCTCCTGGACAGCGTGGCCTTCTTGTTATCTCTTTACAAGGCGATAACAGGCGAAGAGCATTGCCGTGCGTGGTTGATTGCTGACGGCGTCGATCTCATTCTCATTCTCCAACCCTCAGGAAGTTGAGCTGGTAGACCACATCCCATGAAGCTCTCACCACCAATCCAATGATTCCTGTCTGCTTGGCCCCAAAGAAGCCCTGGCAGTGCAGTGGTGAAGTTTTAGGCTGCCAACGGGAAAGTTGACTGTTTGACCGCACAGCTGTCCTGCGGGAGAAAGATACAGAAGTCTGCTTCTCTGAGGATTATGGGCTTGGAAATCTTTCTAGTGTACTCTATCTGTTCCTGGTAGAGGTTGCCCTGCTTTTCAGGTGTGCTGTGTAGAAACCATGAATCCAGCTTGGAAAACAATCCACAAATCCGGCTTGGAATCCAGCTTGCATTTCTCTGCACATCATTTCCTTTTGGGGGAGAAGCTTCCTTGTGAGAATGCCGTACTTGTGACTTGGAGTGAATTCTACGTACTCCTGGTATTTGATTCCTGATGTAATTCTGTAGTAGCCTATTTCTACAGATGGTACTTGTTTAGCTCATCATATATACACATACATATGATATGCTTTAACCTGATATAAAATGAAATCTTTACAAGGGATAGTAGCTGGCTGAGTTTTCCAACGTTCTTTAGACTCCACATTCTTTCCAACATACCTTTCAGTGTCCTAGGGGAACATAATCACCACGTTTTAATAGTGAGGAAAAGCACAATTCTCTTTTGTATGTGTGTTAAAGAGAAAGGAGGGGAGGGAGAGAGAGCGAGAGCGAGAGCGAGAGCGAGAGCAAGAGCGAGAGCGAGAGAGAGAGAGAGAGAGAGAGAGAGAGAGAGAGAGAGAGAGAGAGAGAGAGAGAGAGCTCACATGCCATTAAAGCTATGCCTGACAGAGTTCAAAGAGTAACACAGGAGTAGTTTGGTTCTCTCAATAGAGAAGAAGCCAAACATAAGCAGTGACTTCTGCAAAGGTCTTACAACAAAGACAGTCAGAAAGAATCTTTTATTAATTCATCAGGCCAGACTTGGGGAGGTCAGAGGAGAGAGCCAGCCCTCTTTTATTTCCCTCTCTTGGTCTGGACAGGGATCCCTTCTGCCTCCCTTCCTAAATCTTTGTGTGTGCTCTTGTTTCATCTTTCCTCTGGGCACCCTGCCCCTCCCCGCCTTCACTCCCCGGCTCCTAGGGACTTGGCCAGGGCGGCTGGCGGCCAGAAAGTGAGTGGTGCGCTCCAAGGGCCTCAGGGCACTTTCAAAGCTGAGGGTAAAACGGGGCCGCTGCCAGGATCGCCTTTGGTTTTCTGCACTAACAAACAGGTACACTAGTGAAGGACTGCGTGATCAGAGAACATTTTATTGCTCCACTGAAGAATGTATGCCAAGAAATCCTGCCCTGACAAACGATTACATAAACCAATGCACTTTGCCACAGGATAACTCCCACGGAAAAAAAAAAGGGGGTGGGGCAAGTTTCAATGGACAGACTCAAAACACAAGCTACTTTTAAAGTCAGGGAAAGGACAACAAAAATCACATGCAGCTCGTATATCTTGGGTGAAAATGTAACAAAGAATTGATGGACATTTTTTTTCTCGATGTCCACTGACCTATTTTGTTAAGTACAGCTGTCAAGTTTAGGAAAAACTCCTAAAGTTACTTTTGCATTAAATGGCTCATGGCATGTGTTTTATATTCATATACATTTTGTGACCTTAAATCAGCGATTCTCAACCTGTGGGTCGCGGACCCTTTGGGGGGTTGAACGACCCTTTCACAGGAGGTCACCCAATTCATAACAGTAGCAAA
The DNA here is from genome assembly GCF_050624435.1 of Tenrec ecaudatus. NCBI lineage: Eukaryota > Metazoa > Chordata > Mammalia > Afrosoricida > Tenrecidae > Tenrec > Tenrec ecaudatus. Next base: position 186,133,004 of record NC_134530.1, on the reverse strand, counting down.
ATTACAGTTATGAAGTAGCAAAGAAAATCATGTTATGGTTGGGGTTGCCACCACATGAGGAACTGTCTGAAAGGTGACAGTATCAGGAAAGTTGAGAACCACTGCCCTAAATGCTCTCAAACATCAAACCAGAGAATTTACTAAGCAGGGGTGGGGCTGGGGAATCGCAAAGGCAGAGCAGTGAGGAAAAGGGAAGTTCTGTTCAGCAGATGTGGTCGGGAGAAGGAAAGGTAGGAAATAGACGGACATGCCATCCAAGTGACGTCTGGTGGAGTCCAGAGAGCAATGCACGGTGAGCTCATTATATACAGAGTAGGCAGTGATTTGGTTCTTTCAATGGAGGAGTAAAGTGTGCATGGTAACATCTACAAAGATCTCTGTTGGAATGTTTGTAATAAAGACACTCAGGAGGGGTCTTCGTTGACCCATCAGGCAAGAATTGGGGAGGACTGAGGAGAGAGCTCTCTTCCATCTACATGTCTGTGTCCTGTGTGTGTGTGTCCATGTGCAGCAAGAAATGTTGACTGCAGGACAAACACCACCTTACTGAGCTAGGTAAAACTCCACAGTGGGTGTGGGTGGGGTGGAGGGGAAAGCATGTCTTCACTTTTTAAACAAATGTTTTTAAAGAAATTACATTCCATCAGATATTGTTTTAGGTTCTGTAAAGAAAAAGGGGTGGGGGGAGGAGGAAATACCAATGCTTATCTACCCTTTAACAAATTTATTTATTTAAAATCATTTTATTGGGGACTTTTACAGCTCTTATAACCTTCCATACGTTGATTTTATCGAGCATGTTTGTACATATCTTGCCATCATAATTTCCAAAACATTTTCTTTCTACTTGAGCTCTTGATATCAGCTCCTCATTTTACCCCCTACCCACCCTCCCTCCTTCATGAACACTTGATAATTTGTAATTTTTCCCCTCATGTCTTACACTAACCGATGTCTCCATTCACCCACCCACTTTTCTGTTGTCCATCCCCCTAGAAAAGGGTCATATGTAGATCATTGTGATTGGTTACCTCTTTCTCCCCAGCCTTCCCTTTCCCTCTTGATATCTCTATTCTCATTATTGATCCTGCCTTCTATTTCTTTCCTCTATTTCCTTTCACCTTCCTCCTGTCCCACTATCATGCTCACCCTCCATTCGACTCTCAGTAATTCCTCTTGGATACATTGCACTTGATCGAACCCCACCAGACATTATACATCCTCCTCGCCATCAGTTTTAGATCTCTTGTTGCTCCCTTGTCCTTGAGTTTGTTGGCTCCCCATTCCCCCTCCCCGTCCCCTCCTCTCTCATGTTCCCCAGAACCATGGGTCCTGTTGTTTTCTCCTTGGGATTGTTCTTCCTGCCTATCTGATATAGACATAGAGCGAAACAAAAACATAACAGAACACCCCCCCACCCCAAGTAGGTAGTTCCAGGTCTGTCTGCTGACACTTATGTATGTATGTTTTCTGATCAAGTCTGATGAGGTGGCTCTGTCCTCTAAGTCAGAAGTCTATTTTCAGCATGTCTTGGAGACTTTGGTACTTTGTTCCCCTTCGTGTTTCACCCTGCTGTGCATGGGGAGACTGGGCACACAGTCCACTCATGTCTCCAGTGCTGTTCCCAGTAGCTTTATGGGTCAGTGAGGGAACATTATGTCTCGTGTGGGGCTGGCCCGTCTACCCTTTTAAGTTAATGGAGTTAGCAATGATTTAAGCAGTCATTTCGTCCAGTCATTTTGAAAGGCACATCAAGGGGGAAGAACAATGTGCTTTAGTAATTAAAGGTGGTGTTGTGCATTAAAAGTGCACTTAGGAACTTTTGGGTAGAAGATAGATGTACAAATGAAAGGTAGGAAGATTAGGGATCAAGGGGGTTGTCTCCATCGAATGCCTACCCTACACGAAAATTAGCTGGCCATGCTCAGACCAAGATCACCTAGACCCGGGTGAAGGTCAACCTGGGTACACACACTGGGCACCAGAAATGTTATGTCACACATGCGCCTGCACTCAGCCACTAAGAATGGCCAATCCTCTCAACCACATCCCCCCTCCCCCAGAGGAGATAAGAGGGGTAAACAGCAAAGACTGAGGCAGGCCACCTCTCTCAGGCCCTAAGGTGGGACCTCTCTTGTGCTCTCTCTCTCGCGCTCTCTTCTTTATTTGGTTCCAGGACTGCTCCTGTGGCTCTGTGGACTCTACTTTCCGGCCATTCTCCACGCGGTTTTTCATGCTTTTCCCAAACGGCCATATTTCATCTTGAACTCTCCCATGGCTCCACCATGAGGCCTTCCTTGCTTTCCAGAGAGAGGAGCAAGAACTGAAGAAAACCGTCTCAGAAACCTAACAAAAAGACCCGGAGAATAGGAAGATGGGTGAATCATGTTTCAGACTGAGGAAAATGTCATGGACAGAGCTATAGAGATGAGATAAAAACACTGAAAGAAATTCAATATGATGGGGACCCAGGAGCCATGTGAGTGAGTGTGGGGTACGGGGGGATTAGGCTATGAGACAATCATGGAGTGCTCACAGCTGGGCAGAGTCTGCATTTTATTCTAAAGCAAAAGGGAACGATTACAACGTAAGCATAACAGGTAGCATGAAAACGAAGCGAGTGCCAAGTGTGTGGGGGAGTGGCGACACCGCCAGATAGACTGGGGCCACAAAAATAAAACAGGGCCACTCTCTATCGTCCAGAAGTTAGCAATCGCTGCTGTACTGCCGTCCCCGCAGCAAGAGCTGTTTGCCCACAGTCACTGGTGCATTTCTCCAGTTCAACTCAGCCTCAACTAGGAATTAAAGCTCCCCAAAAGGTCAGCCCCAACCTGAATGCTGGATCAAGAGATTTTCTCCTGGCTCTCATTTTACAACTTGCGATGGTTTGATATCAGTTTTACAATATTTACTAGCATCTTTACTATGGGTATCCAAAAGTAATGCCCAAGTTTCCAGAGTACATTGTGCATGCATTTGCCAAGAATCTATACAAGAGATCTTCCATGTTGGTCTGCTGTTAATAGAGGTGGGGTCATTTAGATCATGTAATTGTGTCTTCCCTAGGAGCCCCAGTGTTGTAGTGGTTGTGCAATGGGCCAGGATCTGCATGGCTGGCAGTTTGAAACCACCAGCAGCTTCTCAGGAGAAAGATTAGCCTTTTTACCCCCATAAACAGTTACAGTCCCAGAAACCCACAGGGGGTGGCTATGAGCCAGCATTGACTTGATGGCAAAGAGTTTGGCTTTTGGTTTAATTGTGTCCACCACACAGAAACACACCCCAAAGGCATACGTAAAACTTGCCAGGAAGAAGCACAGATTAATCTGGACGTGACAACCAAGTTTCTATTTGGGAATTATCACAAATAGATTGTCTCCCCAACTGCAGTTCCACCTTGATGAGGTTATTCCAGCATTCATTATCATCAAGCCAGATGATTAGCTGCAATTTTAACCGTCGCCATACTATCATCTGAAGCTCAAGGCAGAGTTTGATGCATTGTTACAACATGTCCACCTTTACTACAAGGCAAGTTAGGCTACATTTCAAGTAGCTAGGTATCACAGAAGTAATCACTTGACCAGACTCATGTGAGGTAAAAACATGGAACTACAAGTAGTTGGTTCACTTTGAGTCCACAATTAAATCTTAATTACATGAGATTAAAAAGGTTGCTAGAGGTTAAATAGCAAGTGGAATTAAAGGATTGTTCAAAACGGGAGATGCAAGAGGGTCAGAGTTCCCCTTAACAGAATGAGGATTTTCGTGGCAAGTCCATCGCCGTGTTGAGTTGCCAGACTTGTTACGGATTGTGACACTCTAACTAAAGCTTTATCATTCCAGCACCTGTTCTACCAACAGAGCAGCAGGTGACCAAATAAACAATCCCCATCACTAGCGCCTAGATTCATTAATACAGTAAGTAGCTCTTAAAGCCTCACGAGATTTTAAGAGACGCCATGTTTGGTTAGCAGGACCTTTCTCATCCCAGCAGCTCTTTGGACCAGCACGTGATGTGGACAATGATATCTACGCAAAATGGAAAAACATTACAAACTGCGCTAGAGCTTTGCCAGTCAACTGGGAACTTTGGTCACTACATAGAGTAAGAGGTGCTCCCTCTTATAAAAATATTTTATAATATTTTTTTTAGCAGCAAAGGCTGCAGTGGCTTCATTACATAGGTGTGCTTGATTCAATAAGCCCTGAGGTTCTGACCTCACAAGGTGGTCTTTCTGGTCTGGTCAGCCTCCACCTGAGTCACTTCATTAGCATGAACTCCTGCTGTGATCTGGAGGCCTATAGATCACAAAAACACCTTAATTATTGAGGAAATCCCCCTGGTTTAAAGTGGTCTAGGCTCCACCTCCAGTTTCTGTATCAGGTCGCTTAGGCGGTCCTTTTACTAAAATAAGTGAAAACTTATTCAAGCTAAATTATATGAGGTTTAACAGGGACCAAAGAGTATCTCGATTATAATAATAATAGTTATATCTTAATTATACATGGAATACCTTAATTAGGACAGAAAAACCAATGAAGGTAAAATCTTAAAAAAAAACTAGTGAGTCTGTGGTAGAGTGAGAGCTGAAGGGTAATCTGCTTCTTCAGAGACATTTGTTGATCGCTTGTTTGGGGAAGAACTGTAAGCCCCACTCATCACCTTTCAAATGGTAATGCATCACTATCTACCAGACTTTTAAACCTAGAGCACTATGGGTGGGGCACTTGAAGAAAAATTTAAGATGACTTTAAAGTCTGCTGATATTGAGCACGGGTTCTAGTTCACAGTGATCCTATATCTATAGAACACAATTGCCCACAGGGTTTCCAAGGTGTCGTCTTTGTGGACGCAGACCACCTCATCTTTGGCTCAGAGCTCCAGTCTTTCCGTTAGCAGTTGAGCTCTTCACTACATCCGGGTTCCTATGACTGCCTTAGGTGTCCTAAACATGCAGTAGATATCTAAAAAATGGATCAAAACTCGACTTACTCAGGAGGTATCCGAGTCAGGTTGTAGTCTATATATTTGCTTTTACTCTGTGTGTGCTGAGACAAAGGAATATTGCGTAGGCAGAACGACCTGCAAAGAAACACGCATGAAGGCAATTTGCCAACTGTAAAATTCTATACTTTATTCAGAACATAGTATTATTTCAAAACTTGCTGCTGACTCGTAGTGACCCCCTGAGGGCTCCCAACACTGTAACTGTTGACTGGAGTTAGAAAGGCCAGTCTTTGTCCCGTGGAACTGTTGGTGGTTTAGAACTGCTGACCACGTAACCACCACACCACAAGGGTCCTCATAGTATTGTTAAGAAAAGAATATTGCTTATCAGCCAACTTGGACTTAGTTGGGAAAAAAAAAACAACGTAGTGGAGTTAGTTTCCTAAAGGCAGATAAATTGGTGCACTGTGCTGCCGAGGGCCATCGAGAGCAGGGAGGCAACGCTTTCCTTCCGCTGGCTGTGGGCTCCACCGGGGCCCTGTGTCCATTGTTCAGAACAAATCCTGGCTCATGTAGTGAGAGCGCCCTCTGCTGCCTAACACCCTACTAAGCATAGAGAAAAGACAGCAAGTACCTTAAAAACCAAACTCGCTGCCATCCAGCGGACTCTAAGCGACCCTGCAGGACAGGGTAGAAAGACCCCTTTTGAGTTTCCTTGGCTGTTAACTCTTCATGGGAGTGGCGAGCCCTGTCTTTCTCCTGGGAGCTCCTTAAGGTGAAGGAAAGGAATCACTGTCTTTGAAATCTCAAGCCCAGCTTGAAGTTCACTACTTAGGAAACAGACCTATTTTTTAGGGGGGAGGGTAGATGAAGAAGCTGTAATTGTATGATACTCAAAACCTAAACGTCTTCTCAAGGAAAGCTGGACACTTAACTACAGTAACTCAGGCCGTTTACATTTGTAAATAAATGCCAATTTTTAAATTCCTTGTCTTCCCCCCAGTAGTTTTATTGACATATAATTCACATATCATACAACCCGACAGTCGAGTCACATCAAGAAGGTTTATAAAATCATCACTGAAATCAGTTTTAGAACATTTTCTTCAGGTTTTACTCATTATTATTCCCCCCCCACCTTTCTTTTCCCAAGAAAACTTCAATGTAGTTACTGTCTGAATAGATTTAGCTGTCCTGAATTTCATATATGGAAAACATTAAAAAAAAACATGAAGGGGAAGGGAAAAAAGGAAAATGAGCTGATTCCAGGAACCCAAGTGGAAGGTGAATTTTGAGAATGACTAGGGCACCGAATGTATAAGGGTGCTTTGCTCAATTGATGTATGTGTGGATTATGATAAGAGTTGTATGAGCCCCGATAAAAAGACTTATTAATAAAAAGACAAGAATAACAAAGTAAAATAAATAAAATCTCATTTGAAAAGAAATCAGAAAAATAATAAAAACTAAAACAAATTTAAAGTGGATCGTAAGGAAGACCAAATGATAGGGTGTTAAATTTTAATTAAGTGCATCTGTGGAATCCACTTTTCCAAGGCTTACTGCATGCTAGTAAGGCAATTCACATTGCTGGTCCATGGTCAGTGGGAGTTCCCACAGGATGGGTCTAAATGGAGAGCAAATGTTATCACATTTGACCTAAGTACATCTGCCATAATCAAATTTAAATTGTTGTCTGTCTGAAAAAAAAAAGGATATTTATATTGCTCAACTATGATTGGAGAGGATTCACCATATGCTAAACCCATGTGTGGACCATGCAAATGAATTTTGGGTTTCCACTCTCATCGATAGCCTTCTGAAAACCAAGTATTCAAATGTAATCGCTGCTACCATTTCCTCCTTTAGATTTGAATTATCTTATTTACAACCCTTGGATCACATATGCTTATGTGCTTCTTCCATGTAGACTGTTGATGCTTCACTTAGATGACTATTTGGTTGAAAACAAGGCTTTAAGATCACAGATACTGTTCTTTCTGATAGCTGGGCACTATCTAGTTTCTTCACTACACTTTGCTATAGCACACATATCTTCCGTTATCTTTTCATGAGGTTGAGCATCAGGCAGGACCATGTCATAAGAAGAACTACTTGTCCTCCCTCACTGAACCATGGCACTGCAGGGTACATCACTGGAGACCCAGTGCAGGAATAGTGCACGGTTTGGCCCCATTATGCTGAGGCGAGGCACTGAGGGCATGCAGCAGAGCAGCAGGGGGAGCAGAGTGATGAAACCCCCAGGGAATACCAAAAATAGACTTTGGAGACAGAGTGTGTCACCCCATCAGACTTGGCTGGAAAACATTGGTGGGTTTCCTTTTGTTATTTTTATTTTGTTTTTGGTTGTTGTTATTGTTTTGTTGGTTAAGACTGCCTTTGTTGTTTTGTTTGGCTTTGTCTGGTTTTTGTACTTATTAATATGTCTGCATGTCTATGTAGCTAAGACCGGCAGGATAAATAATTTGGAGATGAAAAGAATGGGACCAATGGTTCTGGGGGGATATGGGAGAAGGGGAGGTGGGAGAAAGGAAGGGGGAGTAACCAATCCAGGGACAAGGGAACAACAAGTGAACTATAATCAATGGAAGGAAGGTTGTGGGATGCCTCGAGGGGTTCAATCAAGGGCAATGTAGCGGCAAGGAATCACTAAACCTGAATGAAGGCTGAACATGATGGTGGGACAAGAGGAAAGTAAAAGGAAATAGAGGAAATAACTAGGAGGCAAAGGGCATGTATAGAGGTCTAAATACAGGCATGTACATATGTAAATATATTTTTACATAATGAGAGGGGAATAGAACTATGTACTCATATCTATATGCTAAGAATTAAGGTTGCAGATGGACATTGGGCCTCAACTCAAGTACTCCCTTAACACAAGAACCCTTTATTTTAACAATCCGGCATTCTGTGATGGTCACCTTCCTGACATGATCGCTGAAGACAAAATGGGTGCATAAGCAAATGTAGTGAAAGCTGATGGTGCCCAGCTATCAAAAGATATAGTGTCTGGGATATGAAAGGCTTGAAGATAAATAAGAGGCCATCGAGCTTAGAAGCATCAATGCCCACTTGAAGAAGCACACCAGTCTGTGTGAACATGAGGGGTCAATGAGATCAGGTATCAGGCATCTAAGACCCAGAACAATACCAGATCCAAGGTGAATGGGGGCAGCGGGATATGAAGTGGAGACCCAATATCAATCTGTAGACAATTGTACATCCCCTCACAGAGGGGTCACAGGGAAGAGATGAACCAGTGAGGGTGTAGTATAGCACCGATGAAACACCCAACTTTCCTCTAGTTCTTTGGTGCTTCCTTCACCCCACTATCATGACCTCAATTCTACCTTACAAATTGGATTATACCAGAGCTTGCACACTGCTACAGATAAGAGCCAGGGAACACAGGGAATCTAGAGTAGAGATACCGATGGGAGTAGGGGGTAGTGGGGGAAGAAAAGGGGAATCAATCACAAGGATCAATATAGAACCCCCTCCCCGGGGAACAAACAACGGAAAAGTGGGTGAGGGGCGATGGAGGCTGATGTAAGATATGGAAATAATAATCTATAACTTTTCAAGGGTATGTAAGAGAGGGTGGGTGGGAAGGGAGGGGAAAGAAATGGGGAGTTGATATCAGGGGCTCAAGTGGGAAGAGAATGCTTTGAAAATTATGATGGCGGCATACGTGCAAATGTGCTTGACATACTGGATGAATGTATGGTTTGTGATAAGAGATATAAGAGCCCCCAATAAAAGTATTTAATAAAAAGGTATGAAAATGATAATAATTCATAATTTATCAAGGGTTCATGAGAGAGGGAGTTGGGGAGGGACAGTAAAAAGAGGAGCTGATACCAAGGGCTCAAATAGAAAGTAAATATTTAAACATAATGATGACAATATATGTACAAATAAGCTTGATACAATTAATGTATGGATTGTTATGAGAACTGGAAGAGCCCCAATAAAATGAGCTTTAAAAATAACTAAAGTGGTCACAGTATCTGCTCAACTTTCATCCGATGGGCCAAATCCAAACCAAAACAAACCCATTGCCATGGTGTCAATTCTGAGTCAAAGTAATCCAAAGAATCAGGAAGGGGCAAATTCAAATAGTGGGGCTGAAGGAATGAGAGGGGAAAATGTGCTAGAGGGTTCTATCCTATTGTATTCTATTTAATCAACAAACACCTTTCAAAGGGCTAAGTTTACCTGTGTTTTGTTTACTGCGCAAAGGCTGTGGGAATCATAGCAAACTAAGGGCAACAGTTTGGAGACTGAGAATTCCAGAATACTTACCTGTGCTCGTGCAGACCTTGCACACAGACCAAGGTGCATTTGTTCAAAGAGAAAAAGGGAACGCTGAGTGGTGTGTGTCAGGGTGGTGCCCTTTTACACACGTATTCAGTCTATGTGAAGAGCAAATAACTCAAGAAGCTGGACGATATGAAGAAGAACAAGAGCACCGGAGGAAGACTCATGAACACTCTTTGATACGCAGACGACCCAACCTTGTTTTCTGAACGCAAAGAGGACGGAAGCATTAGCTGACGAAAACTAGAGACTACAGCCTTCCACCTCAACATAAAGAAAAGAAAAATCTTCACATCTGGATCAATAAGCAGTATCACAATAAATGGAGAAAAGAATGAGGCGGTCAGGGATTGCATTTTCCTTGGATTCATAATCACCATGCACGGAAGTAGCGATCAAGAAATCAAATGACATGTTGAATTGGGAAATTCTCTTGTAAAATATCTCTTTATAGTGTTACAAAGCGAATGTCACTTTGAAGATGAAGGCATGTCTGCCTGACCCAAGCCAGGGTATTTCCAGTGACCTCATTTGCATACAAAAGGCGGACAATGAATAAGGAAGACTGAAGAAGAATGAATGGCGTTGCGATTTGATTGTTAGCAAAGAATATTAAGTGGCCAGGCTTCCTCTACCATAGACGCGGTGGATCTTTGTGGAGACACTCGGGTCTCCATTGCGTTCAGAGCAGCGAGGGGTGATTGGCCTCGGTCGTCGGGTACCAGAGACATGGCCCATTGGGCCCTGGATCTTGGGACTTGGAGTTCAGTGCTTTCTGCACAACAGTGGCTGCCCTAGTAGCTTTGCCTTCATTTTCTGTCTTCCCGTTTTGGCCGAAGACCATTTTCTTGTCTCTTTTTTGGGGAGCGAAAACATTCAAGCCGCCCACCATTGGAAAATTCACCCCTCCACCCACGCTCCCAGCAGCCAAACGGAACCCCACGTCCGCTGCTTGCCACCCGCCAGCTTCCTTTCCGCAGCGCGCTTTGAAATGACTAATGACAGGGCCCTCTGCGGCCGGGGGTGGGACGTTCTCACCGGGCCACCGAGGCCGGACCCTGCGGATTTACATACTGGCTGCCACCCGAAAGCCCCAGACCAGGGGATTTCCGGGATTCAATAAGGACGTTTCTGTCTGAGCGTCCATCCTGTAGGCCAGGGGTGTAACACTTCGAATCTCCGCCCCTTGCTCTCGCAGGGCTGCCTTCCTGGGAAGGAAAGTCGGATCCAGCTAAAAATCCAACAGTGGTAGATGGAGCGCGCCAGCTGTTGATGGATGTTCTGGGAATCTCTATACCAGACTGGAGCGTGGCTGTAGGCTCCTATCCCTGGGTAATCTCAGTCTTTGTGCTTTGTGTAGGGTGCTGGGGTGGGGGTACTCAGAGAGAGGCGCCTCACTTAGAGGTAGCCAGGCAAGGCTTCCTGAAGATCGTAACGATTACAGAAAGTTATCAATATTAAAACATACTTTAAAAATGTGTATTATTATTTTTTCTGGTCACACAGATTGCAAATGATCTAAACGTGATAAAAATGTGATCCTTTAGGGAAAGATTATGGAATGAAGAAGGAAAAAGAAAATTGCCTCCCAGGGTTGCTAATCATCTGGAGTTTGTCGCTATTGTCTAGAAAAGTCTGGAGACCTCTGGTGCTGGGGGTTAAACTTGGGCTTCTAAAGACAAGGCTCAAGTTCAAACTGGGCAGCGGCTCCGCAGAAGAAAGCTGGGGTTGTCTGCGCCTGGAAAGATAGGAGGCCCCAGAAACACCAGGAGCAGTTCTCTTTTCCTCTACAGAGCCACTCTGAGTTGGAACCGACTGATGGCAGTGGCTTTTCTTCCTTCCTTCCTTCCTTCTTTCTTTCTTTCTTTCTTTCTTTCTTTCTTTCTTTCTTTCTTTCTTTCTTTCTTTCTTTCTTTCTTTCTTTCTTTCTTTCTTTCTTTCTTTCCCCCTTTAAAATGCAGTCCTCGGTGTGTGAGAGTGTGTGCCTGCGCGGGGAAGGGAGTGGTGCGGAAGGTGGTAAAAGCGGAGAGAAAGAAGACCAGAACCTCTTTGTGATTATGACAGGCAGAATAGACATCAGCCAGCCAGGTACAGGGCACTCACCAACTCACCACCTACCAGCAGATTACAGATATATATTAGACCATGTATCTAGACTATATATATATATTAGTCAATAGTTCCCTCATGTCAAAGAGGGTTGTACAGTCATCACCACCATCAATCCTAGCACAATTTATTCTTCCTTGTACTCACTATTAGTGTGATCATCATTCTTAACTTGTGGCGAAGATATACACAACGAAACATTCAACATCTTCTACATATATATTCCAGTGCCATTGATCGTACATGGTTATCCATTATTGATATCCTTTTCCAAATTATCCATTAACATAAACTCAATGTCCCCTAAGCAAAAACTCTTGCTCCTTCACCCATGGTAGTCATTGGTCAACTTTGGTTTCCTTTTGTCTGTTTAGTAGTTTTCTTGACATAAATTTCACATATCACACACTCCCATTGGTTAGTCACTTAAAAAAAGTATCATTACCATAATTTCTCCCTCCCACTTCCCGAATTTGTTATTTGTTCCTCCACTCTGCTCCACCCCTACCCCTGCTCACCAGACCCTGCTCAACCCTTGCATTGGCTATTGTCTTTCTTCAGCCTTTCCATAAGCTGGGAAAACTAACATACACAATAGAAAACAAACCCAAAATGAAGCAGAAAGAAGATAGTAATAATAATAATAATATAAAAACAAAATTAAAGAGTAATAAAGAAAAGACCACAAACAATTTTTAAAAAGCCGGAGAAGAAATTTCTGTCATTGGACAAATGAGAAATATTTCAGCCCATAATAAAATCTTGGTTGAGTCAAGAGGGAACTCAACTGGCCAAGTGTTATACCATAGTTTGATCCACCATAATCAAGTTTACAATAGTCTCTGCCTAAAAATAAAGCTGTAGCTAGAGGGGATATGCCAGAAGCTTAATCAGGCTACGTACTCTGCAGATGGACTTTGGGTTTCCACTGTTCGCCATAGCCTTCTACAAATTGAGTGTTCACAAGTTAAACGCTGATCTTTTCCCTTCATAGTATTTGGATTTTGTAATTGTCATCTTTGGATCACACAGGCTGGTGTGGTTCTTCCATGTGGACCTAACTGATCCCTCACTTAGATGACTGCTTGTTTGAATACAAGCCTTTAACATCCCAGACACTATTCCAATCCCTAGTTGGACACCATCTTCTTTCTTCACCACACTTTGCTGTAGCACCTTTATCTACAGTGATCTCTTCTTCAAGATGAGTATTGGTGTATGTTATAAGAACTAACTATTCTACAATTGGGGCTAGAATTAAGTGTGAGCCCAGAATCCATTCATGTTCCCTATAAGGTCAGCATCTAAAGTTGTCATTGTGCTTAGTCCATGATGTGCTTCATTGAGGGTTGGGTAGGAACTTATTTAAAATTAGTAGGCCATATTTCTTTTCCAACTTGGTTTTCTTAGTTTGACTTTGGTTATCTGAGTCTCATTATGGTCCAATTCTCCAAGTGGCTTACGAAGGGCTCTTCAGAAGCAAAATTATTCGCTTCCAAAAGAGAATGATAGGGGCAGCTTTAAGAGGTTCCAAACCACCAGGTACTTTACTGGAGAAAGACAGGGTTTTCTACTCCACTAAACAGTTTTGGAAACTCATAGAGGCAATTCCAGCCTGTCTTGCAGAGTTGATATGGGTTGGCATCAATTTGATGGCAGTGAAGCTTTTTAATAATACCAGCAACATTACAAAACAGATATTTAAATCCGAAAAAGTGTACATCAGGGTTTTACACTCTCACCATAACCAACCTCTGTGCTGTGCAAATCATCAGAGAAGCTGGATCCTATGAAGAAGAATGTGGCATCAGGATTGGAGGAAGGCTTAACAACTTGCCATATGCAGCTGACACAACCTGCTTGCTGAAAGGGAGGGACACTGGAAGCCCTTGCTGATGAAGACCCAGGATGGCAGCCTTCAGTGTGGATCACAACTCAATGTGAAGAAGACCAAAATCCTCACAAGTGGACCACTAGGTAACATCATGATAAATGGAGAAAAGGTTGATGTTGTTAAGGATTTTGTCTTGCCTGGATCCACAATCAATGCTGATGGAAGCAGCAGTCAAGAGATCAGAAGACAAATTGCATTGGGTAAACCTGCTGCACCAGACCCCTTTAGAGTGTTGGAAAGCAGGGAGGTTGCTTGAGGACTCAAGTGTGCCTGACCCAAGTCATAGTATTTTCAATGGCCTCATATGCATGTGAAAGTTGGAAATTGATTAAGGTTGACTGAAGAATTGATGCGCTTGAATTATGGTATTGCCAAAGAATTTTGAAAGTATCATGGACTGCCAAAAGAACAAACGAATCTGTTTTTGAAGCAGTATGGCCGAGTGCTCCTTAGCATCAAGGGTGATGGAACTTTGTCTTACATGCTTTGGACATGTTGTCAGGAGAGACCAGTCCCTGGAGAAAGCTGTCATGGATGGTAAAATAGAGGGGCAGTAAAAAGAGGAAGGCCTCCATGAGCTGGCCCTCAACACAGCGCCTGCAATAATTGGAGGAAGCTCAGGAACAATTGTCAGGATGGGTCATGTTTTGTTCTTTTGTGCACAGGGTCACTGTGAGTCTGAACTGACTTGATGGCATCTAACAACCTGAAACCAGTAATGCCATTTGTTGAGCACCTTTTCTGTGCTCTTCAGGTGTGTGCTAAGGGCTTTGCATGAATACCTCGTCACATGAATCCTCACAACACCTTCAAAGCAGATATGTCATTTTACACCGAGAACACCAAGAGCACTATTTACACAGACTGTCAATTTAATAATTGGGGGAACCTAACCTCAAATCCAGATCTCTCTGATGCCCAAGTCTGTGCCCATGGATTCATTTCTCAGACACACGGCTGCGGAAGTGTTTTTGAAATACAGCATCCTTATTGCTCTCTACTATTACTAGCATTCCATGGAGCACAATTTGGGAAATGCTACCCCAGGAAAATACTTTGCCTGTTGAGAGTGAAAGAAGTATTAACATCATCTCGGTGTTGCCATGTTTCTTCGTTATCTAGTGCTGCTGTCACACAAGTACTACAAGCAGATTTTCTTTAAGAACAGAACTGAATATTCTCACCGTTTGGAGTCTAAAAGTCCAAGCCAAGGTCTTGGCCATGCGGATCCTTTCCGTCGGCAGCCCTGGGCTTTCATTGGTGCTTTAGCTTACAGACAGTCCTCACATAGCGTCTGTCTTGCTCTGTGCGCGTGTCTATGCCGATTTTGCTCTTTTTGTAACTTAGAAGTGACTAGATTTAGAACGCACTCCACACAGGTACGATTAACAAAACCAAGAGAATCCTATTTCCAAACGGGATCATATTTACAGGCACAGAAGCCAGTAATCTCTCTCTCTCTCTCTCTCTCTCTCTCTCTCTCTCTCTCTCTCTCTCTATATATATATATATATATATATATATATATATATATATATATATATATATATATATATATACACACACACACACACACAATTAAATGATTAAAAAATGTTTTTTTGAAAATGGGTGCTGAGGCTACTTCCCTTTCATCAGGAATGTGTGTGTGTGTGCGCGTGTGTTTGAAAAGTACGTTCCTAACATTTTGGTGCAAGGTTCTTTTCACACATGCCGCCTTGTTGCCTCTGTGAGGGAGGCAGCTTCCTCTCAATTCACCCATGGGATACTGGGGATCAGAGAGGCTCGCTGATTTGTCCAGCTCCAGAGCACCGAAAGCAGCAAAACCAAAACCAGGACACTGCAATCATCTATCGTTCGTTTCTCTGCCAAATGCTGTCACACCACGCCCAGCTCCCCGTGACCCCCTGGGTTCGGGCCCTGTGCTCCTGAAGGGCCCCAGGGGGACAGCATAAAGGCAGTTGTGGTTGATCATTGACCTGCATGCTAGACCTCCCCGCCCACCCACCCACCCCCGTTTTATTTCTCCTTTTGTCCTCCTCTATCCTCTTGTTCCTAAAGGGGGGCCCCTCCTGCCACTCTTACGAGGTCTTGTGGATCAATTTGCTTTTCTCTCATTTGGCCTTGGGAAGGAGCCTCGGCAAGTTAACACCGTGGGGCAGGTATTTCACTGGTACCCCAAAGGCCCGTGTTTTGAAACCACCAACCAGTTTGAGGGTGAAAACTAAGACCGTCTGCTCCCATAAAGCTTTACAGTCTCAGAAACCCTCTATGAGGTTGCCGTGAGTTGGGATTGAGCGATGGCAGTGGACTTGGATTGTTGGCCGCCCCTGCGACAGAGGAGACTGCCTTTCCTCCCACGGTTTAAAGCCGGGAGCAGCTCTACTCTGCTCTCAAGCGTTGCTGCCAATTGGGATCAACGGGATGGCAGTGGGTGTGGTTTGAGGTTCGTTCTTTGGGTTCCAGGTTACGTAAAGGAAGTATTGCTATGAAGGTTCCAATTCATACCCGCACAATCCAAAAAAAAACATTCAAACACATCTCTGCAATCAATGGGTAACTGGAGACAAGTTCTCTCGGTAAAGTACCCTCCTTAGGGGGCCTAAAAAAGTCCAACCCAAACAGTGCTGTCTGAGGGGATCTGTGGAACGTTTACCCTTACAGCAAAAAAGGTTGCTTTAACAGACTATGGTAACTGCGTTTTGAGATTCCCAAGGGGATAATTTTGACAAATTGTCTTGAAGGACCTAGGACAACCATGAGGGCTTATTACAAAAAGTTTTAAGAAAATTAAAAACTGCATTTGTGAGAAAAAGGCCAGGAATCCCCTCCCCGCCCCTATCACAGCAATTCACCTACTCCTTCTTCGAGGGTAGCAAGAAAAAAAAAATGTCCTGGCTGCTGTACATGACATGTGCACTCCTGAATCAATCCCTGTGGCCAAGGGAATTAAATGTCCCGAGTGGCCTGGGCCTGGGTAATAGTGGCCCATCCCTGGGGCTGGGAGTGGACCTCACCCAGATCAAGAATGGGCAAAGGAGAGGTCTGAAAGATGCATTGTCAAGTGCTTTTGGAAGTCTAGGAAACACATAGATTATTTGCAATAACCTTGAGTTCAGTGGAGAAGAGAAACCCAGGCTGTGAGGGAGAAATAAAGAGAGGGTGTACAGAGACTCCAGGGATGACCCAGTTCCCGGCTTCCTAATCCCTGACTGCCAGACGCGTGAGTGAAGCCTTCACTATCTGTTTTGTCATATCTCTAGGATTCCCCTGTATCAAGAAATGAAGGGGAATTTAGCATTCTTTTTGGCCATCTGGCATTTTGAACCTCCTTTGGGGAAATTTTTCACCATATGAGACGCGGAGGCCTGAATCACCTCCCACTCTCAATGCTGAAAATGCCGAATGCTCACTTTCCCAGTCTTCCTTGCAGCCAGGGTGAAGACAGGTGATCTCGGTTCTGCCAAGGAGCTAGCTTCATCCAGAACCAGGCGCCAGACCACGGGCACACTTGTTCTGGAGAAGTAGCTGGGCAGAAGTGCTGGCCGTGAAGCGGTGTCCAGGAGTCTGGCCCTACAGTCCCCCTGGATTGAGCTGTAGTGTGGTGTTTGGTCCTTTGACCAGAAGTGAGGTCATCTGCTTCTGACAATCCCGTGCCTCCACTCAATAGCCTTTCAATGGTTCTTTTTCAGCCTGACTTAGGCAGCGTTTGTTTCTGTTGCTTGAAACCAGACATCCTCGCTGGGTTAGCATGCTTCTAGAACATTCCCTGTGTACTTTTTACTCTCCAGTGCTGGTTTTGTTACTGGCAACATGGAGACACCAAACCTGAATCTAAAGGAGTGACTCTACTGTGGGATTTCTCTGTCATCATGTGGTCACAGGAAGATGTCTGGTGGCAAACAGACCCTTCGCCATCTACAAATAACATTACAGGAGAAAGGGGAATGCACTAAATAATGTGTGTAGATAACATTGTGGTTCTCAATTTACTGATTCTAATAATAAATCCATGAGATAGGTAGTGTCTTAATATCATAAAAGAGAAACAGAAGATTAAAACTCTTGCCCAAGACCTAAATTAAACCTTTATACTGTCCAGTCTTGCTTGTGAATAAAAATATCAAATCCTAAACATTCAAGTTTTCAAAACAAGTAAAGAAATAAAGAAAACCAAAATCCTCACAACTAGACCAGTAGGTAACATTATTAGATCTCCCTTGTGGGAGAAATACTTGGGTCCTTGGCTTTGCTGGAGAAAGAATTCACTCTGAAGCCTGACTTGTGATCCAAGTGAGTTTTATAAAAGATAGAAGTTTCAGGTTTTACACAGGCCCCCTCGGGACACTTCTCCCCTGCACGTGGAGTCCCGAAGCCAGAGGAGATTGCTGCATGGTCTCTGAGGAGGGGCCACAAGGCTCTGGATTCTGGCTTTTCAGGTCCTCTGCTGGGAGGAGTGGTTGAAGATCCTGGTCGACCCCATTGGCTGAATTGAATTCACCTGGTCCAGATGGACCAATCCAGGTGTAACACCCACCTAGGTGTACCACCCCTTCTTGGCCAGAAGCTCCAACCTCTGAGCATGCGCAGTGGACACCCCAGTCCCTGTGCTAGCTACCACATCATGATAAATGGAGAAAAGATCGAAGTTGCCAAGGATCTCATCTTGCTTGGATCCACAATCAATGTTCATGGAAATAGTGGTCAAGAGGGACAAAATGATAGATTGCATTTGGGTAAATCTGCTGCATGAAACTTCTTTAAAGTGTTGAAAAGGAATAATGTTACTTTGAGGACTATGGTGTACCTGACCTAAACCTGGTATTTTTCAATTGCCTCATATGCATGTGAAAGTTAAACATTGATTTGGATGCATCTGAAGTATGGTGCTGGGGAAAAATATTGAAAATACTATTAACTGCCAAAAAAACCAAAGAAAGCTGTTTTGGAAGACGCACAGTCCGAATGTAAGATAACATATTGCAAATATATTCTTCTAATTCATGGTTTGTCTTTTCTGAAGCAATCTCTTTTAATCCAGAGTAGAAAACCGAGGTGTAGACATGGTAAAGGATCTGTTTGTTTTCTTATAACAGGCTGAATCCCAGGTTCCCTGGAATGCCTCCCATCAGAAAGACCTTTGGGTGGCCACTGGGGATGACCTTCTCTGTCTTGGACTTCAGGGTTCTAGACTCAACTTACTTTAGGTGGCTGGAGGTTTTCCTAGGTTCCCTTGACCCTGGGCAAATTTCAAATGAGATGCCTGGTGTGCAGCAGCGGAGACTTCAGGAAATCTACATAAGTAAAGGGGTCAAATGGACCACTGTCAGCAGGGGGATGTCAGAGGGACTTCCCCAACTCCTTCCTGTCAAAGAAAAAACCCATTAGACCTTTGTGGAGGGAAAACCAAACCAAACCATTATCTCAAGGACTATTCTCAACTCTCCTTGGTGAGACTGCTATGTCTTTGGTTTTTTTCGCCATAAACATAGGCTCCATCCTGGAGCTGGGAATTAAAACGGTATATAGCAAGTTCTAGGCCCATGCTTAATTCCAAGGAGCTCCATGCTCTCCTCATTGGGAAGGGATGGGCAATTGGGTGCCTTGGTGCACCGAGAAACTTAAGACCCAGTGACAGGATGAGATGTGGATTCTTTGAGGCCTCTTTAACCTCCTCTTTCACCACCACTACACCGGCTGCAGGAACCAGCATGAGGTGGGCGTCCTGAGACATGTTCATGCCTTTTGACAGTTAGGAAAAGTTATGATTTCAGTTTATCATTGAAATCTCTATACTGCCAGAGAACTTTTAAAAATTTTATTTATTTTTCGACAAAGATCTTTTAAAATAAACATCTTCTGAATGTTTAATATAGACATTGATTCTTAACTGGGGTCAGGTTGTATAAAAATCGCCCTGATAAGTGTTGGTTTGTGTTTGTGAGTTGAACAAGCCCTCTAGGTGATTATGATACAGAGATGATCCTGAAACTCATTTCACCATCTAGAGCTTGCACTCTGCCAGACCAGGGTTTCACTTCTGCATCTGCTTTACCATGAACCCAGTTTTATTTTCCTGCATACAAATAGCCTCTTGCGCCCTTGCCTGTAAAACAGGAGATCATAGTCATACCTATTATCAGCATAGAGTTGATATGCAGAGTGTGAGAATAAAGCTGAAGCGCCGTGCTTGTCACTCGGAAGTCCTGGTAATGTTAGCTACTCTCATGGCTGGACCCCTGGTGGGATAGTGGTTACACATGGAACTGCAATCTTCAGGATTTCTACTCTCCTTAAACAGTTAAAAGTCTCAGAAACCCAAAGAGGTAGTTCTACCCTGTCCTATAGGGTCATTATGAGTTGGCATCAACCCAGTGACAGTGAGTTTGGTTTAGTTTACTATCATTGCTGAATGAACCATGGTAGTACAGCTGTAAAGTACTCAGATGCTAACTGAAAGGTCAGCAGTTCAAACCCACCAGCCGATCTGCGGGCAGTGGGATGGGGCAGGGAAGTGATGGCAGTCTGCTTCCATAAAGGTTTACAGCCTTGCAGAACCTTTGAGGGAAGTTCTACCAGCACACTGTTAGTTAGAATTGTTTCTCTCTCTGTGTGTTTACTACTATTGTTATTATTTTTATGGCGGAATGTCTCTTTTATTTCCTTTCTTCATTGGCTTGCCTTCTTTTACCCATTGACATTGCTTAATTACAGAAAACAGCCTACACTAACTTTTTCTGAGTTCGAAGAGAATAAAGTAGATATTATTTCCATTGAATGGGTGAGAAGAGAGGTATAAATAATTTAGGGTAATTTGCCCTAAATTATGTAATATGTAAGCTTTAGAGCCAAAGTATAAAGACAAAACGGTTGTGTTTTAAAGGCAAGAAGGGCAAAGGGGAGAGAACTACTACGCAGCCCAACAGCAACATGCTTTTCTTGGTATCTTGGTTTTTAGGCCTATTCCTGGGGTATTTGGGACACTGATTCAGAAAATTGCTTTGGACAGATGGCATCAGGTCTAGTTTGTTAGATATGGTGTTCCACTCTACTTTTAGCTATTAAGTGATACTAATTTATTAATGCATCATTCTACTTTTAAATATGAGAAGAATTCAGATCCACAAATTACAGGCTAAATAAGATAGGTAAGAAATATTTGAAAAAGAATTAGGTATTAAGGGACTACCAAGGGCATCTCTGTAGCAACCCATGGTGGCTAGTTGGTTATGCACTGAGCTGCCCACCATAAGGTCAGTATCCTGAATCTATGAGTCACTGACAACCTTTTAAAGGTGTAAAGAACTGGAAACACAAAGGGGTAATTTTCTCTGTTCAATAGGGTCACTATGAGTCGGAATCACTTTGCTCACAGCTGGTTTTTCTTTTGGGTACGGGAGCTATGCAATGTGTACAGAGCTATGCAATGTGTACAGTTGGATACAGCGGAGTCAGAACACAGCATGATAGTGGAAATTTTAAAAAGAAAATAATAAAAGGAAGATATGTGGAAGGTCTGAGGGAAATTTAGAGTATTGAAAAGGTAAGACTTCATAGCAACTTTCATAAATATAATTGAAGATCTAAGTTTTTTTTCTTCAAATGATGCAGTTAACATTTCAGAACACATTTTAATATATAGAAGTCAATGGATAATTCATGTTAAATGTTTCAGAGGTGAGGTTGACTTCAAGCTTCTGTATAAGAAAAATTATCATTTTAAGAGTTCTGTGCACAGTGGAGAAACTGTACCATCTTGCCACAAGACTGGAACACTTTAAGTTTAATAAAGGTGTTTAAACTCTGACAGACCCATTTTAGACAGTTGAATCTCTACTTATTGTACCAAATTCATGACCAGTCAGTAGATTACAACTCATAGCGATCCTGTAGGACAGAGTGGTTCTGAGCCTGTAAATCTTTATGGGAGCAGAAAGTCTCTCACACAGCTGACCTTTCGGTTAGTAGTCAAACACATAACATGCTTCACCATCAAGTTTCCTTATTTATTGTACGTTAACTCATATTTCTGACCCCTTTTCAAGATAACAAGTTGGAACTGCCTGTTATTCAGTTCCTAATAAAGGTGAAATGATACTTGGGGAGAATTCCAAGTTCATGTAATTTGCACTGTTCAAATATGCCTTAGGATCAAAGGACACCGTGTGAAATAGAACTTGTCCTAAATATTTAGTACAACACAACCTACTTTAAATAAAGCCAGTATGCACTTCCTCTATCTCAGACTAGCTATCACTGCATGAAAAGATCCTGATTTTTTAATGGGTGAGCAGATTGAAGAGGGGCATATGGCGTAAGTTTTGTTCTCAGAAACCAGAGCTGATAGGGAAAGACCGGTCCTATTTTTGGAATCTAAAGGTCAAACACACCCAGAAAGAAGCCTAACAGTTGAGGCACCAAAGTGTGTGTTGTCAGCACAGGGAGGAAAACCCTATGCACACCTTTCCCCCAGACGTCATTAGTTTGTTTTGAGTGTTTGTATAATTGTGAAGAAGCTTAATACATTCGTTTTCCATTGAAATTTTTACCAGTTCAATCCTTCTCTCCAGAAGGGAGGGAAATGTAAGACACGAGCTTGGCTCTAAATCTTCACTCCACAATGGACGGTGCAGGGATCTGCAGCCTCAGGACTGCGGTGGCACTGGCACTGTTAGATTCTTCCTCACAGCCACCTTCTGCAGACAGCAGTGAGGGAGGATGCCCCTTGGCTCCAACCAGCGCTGTCCAGAGTGTGCGCTGCTTTGCAACTGTACGTGCAACTTCGCTCTTGTTCCCATGACGATTTCAATGATCTATGTCATTTTATAATTTATGACTTCCTCTCTACCCACTGCTTTATCACAACTGGCTTCTTGGCCCAGAGAATCCTGCTGTGGAAACTCGAGTTTCTTGTTTATGTTGTTTCTTTTTCTTCAGACCTCTTCCTGCTTCGACATTTGCAGTGCTGAAGCTGGGTCAAGAGTCGCCTCTGCTGTCCCAGGATGCGTTCTCTAGAGCAAAACCAGTGAGGTATATGTACAAGGGATTTTAAAAAATTTTGTAGAAGGCATCATATCAAAGCAAATCAAATTATCTCTTTATTTATTTGAAGGAAATGACTCATGCAGTCCTGGAAGCTGGAAGATCCCGATTCTGTGGGTTAGGTGTCAGACTGGAGATTTCCCTTGACTTAAGGAGTTGCACAGAATGATAAACCTCAAATTGACAGTTCAGGGAGATAAAGTTAAAATTGGCAAGCTGTGGATTCACGGGGTTTATGGGAGTTTGAGAATTCCCAAATCTGCAGGTTAAATGGCACTGACTGACTCACATCCTAAGAGGGCAAAGTATGATGAGTCAGGTGCAGAATTGTAAACTAGTGAGCTTTCCTAGAAATCCATGTATGTATGATGCAAGCCATAGACTAAAAAAAAACCCCAAAAAAACCCACTCTCCCATGACATCAGCTCAAAACGGTGGATATTACGTAACACCTTACATTCTGGCCTGGCCAAAGTAACAATACCATCCATCCCCCCACCGTACCCAACAGTAGCAACCAAGGTGATACAGCTGCCCGGACCTTCACAGCTAATTCCAGAACTTCTAGCTTTCTTTATTAAATACAAACCAAGCATGGTACATGCAATTAACCTTTTTATTTTTGGTGGGGAGGCAATTTTAAAAATCTGTTTTATCAGTGTATTTAGCTATCGCAGACCACATGTAGTGGGAGGAAATACTTATGTTCGAAGTGTCCCGAAGGCTTTTCTGTCAGTTAGCAGCCACTTGCCAGGCCAATAACTGCAAGTACAACGTTGGCTCTGAAAGCCCTTCTTGCACAGCCCTAGTTTAATGTCGACATGGAAAACCACCAAAGATGTTAGAGAACAGGTGTTTATTTCATGGACATATATGGTCTGCACCTGCCAGATGGTTCTTTTTTAAATAAAAATCTCCAAATCAAGTAGGTAGATAAATATTCTTTTCAATGTGAAATCAGAACTGTGTAATCAGCCAGGCTGGTCAGACTAGGGAGAGACCAAAGTTAATGGCTGTCTGTATGGCTGCTGAGTCGTCGACCCTGTGCTGACGTGGCCTAACGAGAGTCCTCATACTAAGCAGTGAGGGTGGCATACTGGAATTCGGAGCAAGGACAGATTCCAAGGGCACTGAAATGTGGGGCGTCGAGAATCAAGGAGCACCTGAATGCTCACCTTTGGCTTCAGGTGGCCTCGTACATCTTTCACAGGGTGTGTGTGATAGTTCAGTTTTCTGCCAACATGGCTGCGCCGGGATTCTCCCATGATGTGATGTCACATAATGTGATTAACTCCATGATGGCATTTTAGGTGAGCAAGCAGGCAGATGTGGGGATATTACAGTGGGGTGCTACCCGCTTGGTTAGGCCAAAGCTTTGATGCAACCGAAAGCGTCTTATGGGGTGTATGTTACTCCTATTTAAGCAGAGTCTATGTGAAGGCTTCCCCCTCTTCTGAATCATTGACACCCCCAACTCTGCTATCAACAGCCTACCATAGTGTTTGCCAACCTTGGATTAATTTGACTCTGCAGTCATGAACTTGACTGCTGACCTTGGATTCGTCTGCCCCTGCCCCTGCTTCCAGGTCCGTCAGCCCAGCACCTACATGAATCAGGAAAGTCTCCTGCTTAACATATGACCCATGGACTTGAGCCAGACTAGACTTAACCACTTCTACAACAAACTGTGGGAGTCATTTTCTTGATATAAAATTCTCTCTCTCTCTCCATATACCTCCATTTTGCTTCTCTAGAGTATCCAGTCTAGCACACTGGGGTTCAAATCGTGTCATTTCTCCCTCTGTGTAAAGAAATGGAACCATTGAAAGTACTGTTTTGGCCTTGGCCTTGGCAGACCGTGTTTCTGGGCCAGTGGTCAAAGAAAGCATCAGTCTCACTTGTCATCTGAAAGTAGAGCATTTCTATGAAACATTTTGTAAGCCCAATGACAGAAAGCCAAGAAGCCATCGCCTTTAAATTTAGCAGTCTAATGCTTACCCACAAGTGCCCCTAAGCGCTCCTTTATCAATTTATACGTAAAAAACAAATGTGAACTTTCCCAACCCCCCAAAATAACCTACCGCATCATGCCACATACCATCTAAACTCTCACTCCAGCAGAGTTTCACGTGCTGGTGGCTGGATGTTGAGTGTGGACCCAGGGGAAGGAGTGTGGTGACATCATTCTTGATGCTGGGGGGCACAGTGACACAAATGGTGAATGAATGCCTCTTTCATTTTTTGCCTCTTGGATGAAATAACAAATTCTCTAATTTCTTTCGGTTAGGGAAATCAGATCCTCGTGTCTTTTCAGCGTGAAGCGCCAGGGAGGACGATGAGTGCGGACGCCCATAATGTGCAAATAATAGGAGCAGGGAGAACGTCCAGGCTGGTTGAGGAAGACAGCAGGCGGAGTGTTCCGGTTCGTTTGGCAACAGGGCAAAAGTCCTTGATTATCCTTCCTGTCTAGCTCCTAGATGTTGAATGCTATTTATTTGTTCATATTTGTCTTATCTACAAGATTACAGACATCTTGAGGTAAGGGTCTGTGGTTTTAAAATGTTTTTATCCTGAATACCTAACATAGTGCCTGCCATGCACAATATTTATTACATGCTGGTTGACATGGTCACATGGGGAGTCATTGAAAAAGAGCATTCATTCGCTTCAAATGTTTAGGATTCACTCTGGTATGCGAGGCTCCAGGCATTCGCATGAGCCAGGCATGCATGGATTTTGTTTGTCTTAGTTATCTAGTGTGTCTATAACAGAAGTGCCCCAATAGATGACTTTGATAAGCAAGAATTTGTTCTCACAATTTAGGCTCAAAATCCAAATTCAGGGAGGCAGCTCTAAGGGAAGGCTTTCTCTGTCTGCTCTAGAAGAAGGGCCTTATCTTCTTTCAACATTTGTGGGCCTGGCAGCCCTTGGGGATTTCCATATATCTTGATTATCAATTTCCCCCCTGGTTTGGGAGGTTCTCAGTGCAGGGGCCCTGGGTCCAGTGGACACTTTACTTCCAGCTCTTATTTCTTGATGGTCGTCAGGTCCCCAATATTTTTCTCTTCTTTTATCCTTTGTAAGACAAAAGGTAAGACCCTAGAGCCACCCCCTAGCCACTCCAGAGGGTATCTCCTCTTACATCAGAGCAGGGCTGTGTTCTGAGTAACCCTGTATCATTAAAATAACAAACACTACCAAATCCTTCTTAAAGTAACCTCATCCTGAGGCTTAATCTTAGGCAAGATATAAATAATCCTGTTAATCATAACCACAGGTTGAGGTTAGCATTTACAACACATCCTAACGTGGGAGATAGTCACACAGGACTGGAAATCATGGCCTCAGCAACTTGGTACTTTTTTTTTTTTTTGCGGTGGGGGAGGGGAGGGGTGGGAGAGGCAGAGTGGGAGAGTTCACAATTTAAGAGAGGAGATACCAGATTGTTACAGAAGGCTTCACAAAGGGGCAAGATAAAATCGGACGTGAATTTGCCACTCATTTGGGTAAAATAAAAGCTGTGATGGTGTAATGGATTATTTACTGGGCTAACCACAAGGCCAGCAGTTCAAACTCACTGCCTGTTTTGAGAAACACAGTGTGTTTACCACAACAGTGCTCTACCATTTCTGGGCATTTGGATGAATCCATTTTCTCTTCTTTTAGTGAATCATTTATGTTGTGGTTGTTAGTTGCCACTGAGTCACTTCCAACTCATCGTGGCCCTGCTACACACAGAGGAAACTCTGCCGGCCCGCGCGGTGCTCACCACTGCTGTGAGCTCTGAGGCCACTGTTGCTGCTGCTGTGCGAATCCATCTCATTGGCATCTTTCTCTTTTTCACTGACCCTCTGCAAGAGCATGGGCTGCCCTCCTCCCTGGGGCCACAATCTCGCCTCTTGATTGCCCACCTCCTGATTGTTCTCTTCTAAGGGAAAATGAGCCGCTATCTTGTTTTAGCCAGGGCTCCTTTCTAGTTTTGTTTTTGTGTTTTTTATGGTTGAGCATATGCAGCCGAATCTAATATTAATGAATAGCTGCCTACTAGAAAGAGCAAAGCTTCCTGCAGGTCGGTGTGTGGAAGGTGTGAGCGTTGCCTGGTAGTGATACACATGATACCCTAGGTATCCAGTTTGCATGGGATCTGACCCTGTAAATAAGCCCTGACTGAACTGAGTTGAATTGTTGTCCAAACTAGTACAACAGAGGTCATTGTGGGGGAGGGAGGGAGAAGAAATGGGGAGCTGATATCAGGGGCTCAAGTGGGAAGAGAATGCTTTGAAAATGATGATGGCAGCTTATGTGCAAATGTGCTTGATATACTGGATGAATGTATGGATTGTGATAAGAGATGTAAGAGCCCCCAATAAATGTATTAAAAAAACCCCATAACAATCTTTAATAATAAAAAAGGAATATATATGAAAAAACCCAAAGGCCATTGTATTAGTTTCCTACTGCTGCTTGAACAAAATGCCACAAGCTTAGTGGCTTAAAACAACACTTCTGCAGCATAGCTCTGGAAGTGGCACCAAGAATCTGGATCACTGAGCCACTTCGTGGTGGTGTTACTGAGCAGACTCTTGTGAATCAGTGAGGGACCCTGTCCGAGTTAGAAACGTGCGTGTTGTGTGAGGCTCTTGATATTTTGACATTGTTACTGCATAACCTAGCTTTTCCAGATTAACGCAGCCATTCATTATGATGGCTCCTTGATCATCACTATGAATCTGGGAACATTTTAAATATAGAGAATATTGGACACCCACCCACCCTGTTATGATACAAATCTCAGTAAGGGCTCAGGGGTTTATTGGTGTGCTTCATCTTTAGAAATAACTGAGTCTACTAGTCTGTCTTAACCAAGATTATAAGAACAGGCAAGTGAGATGAATTATGCTGGCTGGCCCTGCATACAGTGTGCACTCTTAATAATAATTAAGACATTTAAAAGCCAATTGCTGTCTTGGAACCTTAGGAGACCCGTTGAGAGAATAATGCCTTTAGGGATGTGAGGGAAGCCAGGCTTCATAAAGCACCTTTGATTTTGCTGTAAGTTTCCTGGGTGGTGCCTCTTGGGTGGTGCATCTTGGGTGGTGCATCTTATGGCACTCATCTATTAGCCCATAGGTTATCAGTTCCAATCCGTCAGTGCTGCGGCATAAAGGCCTGGCAAATGACTTCTATAATGATGACAGCCAAGGACACCCTATGGATCAGCTTCGTTCTTCAACACCTGGGGTCTTCCTGAGCCAGAATCACTTAAATGGGAACTAATGAAAGTATTTGATCATGACTTGTAAAGAAAGCAATTTGACTCAAGAATGGAGGTAGTGCAATTAAGAGAAGATCGACGTGATCTATGTAGTGATGAATCTGATTCACACGGTTCATTTACAGCCTAGGTACACACATGCCATTTTAAGGATTTTTACGTTAAGTACTTTTGTACAATATGCTATGCTACTTGTACATGCTTCTCTTTTTGACCCCAAATTTCTTCTGTGCTAGATGTGGCTAAATCTCAGTAAATGTTATCAGGTAAGACTTTCAGGCATGAAGGGAAGAATTGTTTCAATGACAGCGTACCAGTTCTTTGAACACGTATCTTTGTCCTTACACAGGAGTTTGCTGGTGAGCCAATAGAAACATTTCTCATTTCTTGTGATTATAATGAGCACTCAGTGGATGCTGGGAGTTTGCACAACACTTGAAAGTATCATGATAAGTTGGCTGTCATAGAAATGAAATGACAGATGTATCTGACTTGCTCTAGCTTCATATGGAGGAGGGAAGATCTGACGGCTGAGTCTTAGGAGCTGGAGGTCAGACGTGCCTCCACCCTCCAACGTTCCAAAGAATTCTGACAGTAACTGCACCTCCCACGGTGACACTCTCTACTTCTCTGCGGGGTCCAATAGTTCATTGAAATGGCCACATAGAATTTAGACACATTATTCACAATTATGGAGGGGGCTTATGGGGGAAGCAGCAGGTCCAGAAACGCTGAGGATATGTGCAGTTCTTTGTCAGGAAAGCCTCTTCTCAGTCGTGCTTGCAGGCAAGCCTCTCTTTGTCTTTTGACCCCCCTGCCTGACTCCTGCTGTGTTTGGGCAAGTGTTACAAAGGGTATTTTAGCTCGACCTGTAAGGAGCCCTGATAGAGTAGTGGGTTATGTGTGGGCATGCTAATGCAAGGCCAGCAATTTCATACCACTACCCACTTTGGTAGAAAGATCAAACTATCTACTCCTGTAAAGGGTTATAACAGCCTTGGAAATGTACAGGGGCTGCTCTACGCTGCTCCACAGGCTCACTTTGAGTCAGAATCGACTTGATGGCAATGGGTGGGCGCTGCCAAAATGCGCTTGGCTCTAGCTCAGTGACATGGCAAACCTTCCTCTACCAAGAGCCCCGAGGCTCCCCGCTCTGCCAGCACGCCTCCAGGCTGTGGGCACTTGCCTTCTCACTCCATGATCCATGGAGACCACTGCCGTTTTGTGCCAGGTTCTTGGCTCTGGTGCTTCTGCTGCCGCTGTTTCTCTGCTGCTTCTAGCCATCGCTTGCCATCACCCAGGTCACGGCTCTCCTGGTCTGGGGAAGTACTCAGTGCAGGGATCCCAGCTCCAAAGCGTGTGCTCCACTCCTGGCTCTTCTTTCTAGGTGGTAGTGAGATCCTTTTTCTGCCTCTGACCAATCCTCATGATCAGGTCCCATCTACCTTGCACAGTCCTACCCTGACAAGGGTACCATGCACCTTATTTATATTAGCAAATTATCCAACCCCATTCTGGGTCATAAGCCCCTTATATTTGCAGTCCTACCCGGTTATTTGGTGGTAGTTACAAAGATGAGAGCTAGGAGAACCAGTGACCAAAACGGAATATAAAAGATGATTTGATGGTCTTCTAGTCACAATACATTGGTCTCCAGATGTTGAAGTTAGATAATTTTTTTCCTGGAAAATTAAACCGTCACTGCAGATTATAATACAAACATTACTGAGGAATTCTGAACTGACAATGATACAAAAGTCTGAGGAAAATTTTGACACAAATCCCTGGACCCTGTGATGCAACATTTCATAGGTTGATTTTAGATTAAGAGACGAGGCAGACAAACAACACGAGTAAGACTTCTAGTATCCCAAGGCACAGTTCTAGGTGTTTTCACAGCTACTGTCTCATTGGCTGGATCGCCTCACATTGGAAGTGAAAGGTTAAAGCTTAGGGGGTTAACAGTTTCTTGGGAGTCCTGGATATTTCGGTGCCCAGGTGGAGCCCACGCCTATTTGACTTAGAAGTTCATGTGCTTTCCCTTATGCCATATTAACGACTTAGGAGTCAAAGGTCCTTCATGTTCAGTCGTGGCCTTGCATCGAATGGTCTCACACATCTACCCTCTGAGCTCTTGACTTATCTAGCTGAGTGCCACTAGCACTTAGCACAGGGAATGCAGTTTAGAAAAAACCCAATAAAAGGTGGCTGGAAATGAATGAATGAATTAGAGATGGCCATCCTAAGACACTCTTTCAAAGACAGTTCTTCCCCAAAAGTTTCTATTTTAGGCCTCTCAGTTACTAGAATCTATGAACTCATCTTTCTCCTGGGCCACTTTTACATTAACAATGTTGCCAAATATTTTCATTTTACTTCCACAGTGTCTCTCGTACATGTCTCTTCCTTTGTATTTCCAGTGGCATCCCTCTAGCTCCAGCCAATATTGGGGACTCTCTTCTTTACTTCCATTCTCTTTTCATCCCCCCCCCCCCCCGGTTCTCATTCCCATCCATTCTTTTCTGTTACAGACATTTGTTGAGCATGGACTAAAGGTGCAGCAAACAGATTTTCCCAGTTCAGCGTGCCGAGTGCTATAGGAAAAGGCCGTTGGGCGGCTCTGAAAGCACAGCAGAGGCTGCTCCTAGCCAAATGGGGGGAGGTGGGGCCGAAGGGGGAATTTGAGAAAAGGCTTTTGTGGAGGAAGTGCCATCTGAGCTGAGTCCGGTAGAATCAGTTGAGTCAGCAAGGGAAAGGGATGGAAAAGATCAAAATACTAACCACAACATTCCTCCTGCTGTTTAACTGCTTCCTGTCCTCGCAGCCGATGTTCTCCACAGCGCTTGCCAATACCTGGTGTACTGTGCATTCTATCTGACACTTCTCTGCTCACAATTCCCAATGGCATCCCATCCTACTCTCAAAAAAAAAAAAGAAGCCAGACTCATAGAACTACCTTGACGTGCCTTTCATTATCCCTCCTCTTTGATCTCTGACCGTTGGTGCACTTGGCTCTTTGCTGTTGTTTGCATGGATCGGGCCACCTCTTGCTGCAGGATTTTTGCACTTGATTTTCTCTCTGCTAAGACTCCTTTCCTCATAGACATCTGGTTTATTGGCATATACTCCACACATCATGCAATTTAATCATTCAGCCAGAATGTTATCTTCTCAAACACATCTTCTAGTTATCTTATTTGTTATTGTAACAACTCCCCTGCCCACCAGGATTCCTCTGGCCCCAATTCTCCTATTGTGTTTGCTTAGCCAACACCATTTTCTATTGTACAGTATAAAGAAGCCTGGGAAAGAGCTCAGCTGTTAACCAGATGGTCAGCTGTTCAAACTTATCATACTCTGGCAGAAAAAACCTGATCACCTGCCCTCATAAAGATTGCAGCCCCAGAAACCCTATGGGGCAGTTCTACTCTGAATTGATTCAATGGGACACAACAGTATCATAACACAGACCTTATTCATTTATTATCTCTACTTCCCTCCAGAATGTAAGCTCCACGAGAATAGGAATTTGGGCCCATTTTGACTACTGCAATTTCTTCACTTCCTAGGAGAGTGCATCAATAGAATGTCTCAGTAATGACTGGCCAAATGAATGAACAAAAGGCTGAGAAAAGAAAAAGCAAAGGCAAGTGTGGAGTTACATAATCTGGTGTCAACTTGAGACTATTAAGAGTGAAGGTGTGGAGTTTATGCTGTCAATCAGGTCTCATCTTGATGACCTCATTGGAAGGTGCTATGGAGATAAATAGCTCTCTGGAGCCCAGAGCCATACACTCTCTGTTACACATTCCTGTTGAAAAGCCACATGGAGCTACCCTGATAGAGCAAGACCCCTGGAGCTGAAGGAGCCACATGGAGACCCCTTCCAGTGCTGAGATGCTTCCATCACCACTGTCTTGTGATCTTCCTGCATTCAGTATCACTGCATGGCTGCGTTAGTCTGAAGAGGAATTTATGGTCTATAAATCGACATGGGCTAATATTGGACCTAGGGACGTGATCTGAACTGGGCTGGAATGTTTCTTAATGTACAATTGCTCTTTATATAAAGCTCTTTCTTATATACATATGAGTCTTCTTGGATCTGTGTCTCTAGTCTACCCTGATTAACACAGCAAGGCTATGAGAAATTCTAAAGACATGCCAGCATTTCACTTTAGCTGGAATCCCTTGGTGGCATTCCCCCCCTCCCCTCCCCCTTACATGCGTGCTGCTTCTGAGCTCATTATGGGGGAAGGAAATGTTTAATTTCGGCTAATGATGATGATAAACAACTTTTCTTTGGGCCTTCATCACACCCAGTGATCATTTCCAGATTGCTTGGATGGGCTTTTCCCTTTGGCCAACATACAGGATTCTTCTCCTGTTGCTCTATGGGTTTCATTGTCCTATTATAGGCATTAAGTGGTAGCAGAAAGAGAAATGGGAGTTTGGGGTTAGTGATCTCTGCCCCCTTTGTGTGGCAGGAGTTTATTTCATCTGTTGAGAGGGAAGTAGAAGGGTTGGGATAGCTGGCCAATGAATAGAAAATCAAAGAATTGTTAAGCAGAGTAGAATGTTTGGAAATATTATTTTTAAGCGGGTTGATGCTTGTAAGATGGTTGAATGTGTGTGTGTGTGTGTGTGTGTATGATACACCATTGGTGCTGTGGTTTAATAGTTTAAAAGAGAGAAAGAATTGAACTCAAAATTCAGCCCCACTTTGGAGATTCTTGTTGCCCTTAAATACTAGGCACTATGTAAGTCAGGAAACCTCTACAAGGCAAACTAATTAACAGCACATACCTAATTGATTTCTCAGCGATTCAGATATCCTGCAGGTTTATGGGGAAAGGCATTTCTGCAAGAATACTATGCCTTCCAGAGCCAGACCATCTGCTCATTTCCTCATCTAGGGGTTAATTGCTAACTTTGAGGCTAGGCCTCTTTGTGGGAACTGTGGCATGCAAAACCTCCTAGAAGAACCTCTCCCTTCGTTGGATCACACAAGTCCCCTCCTTCTGATAGTTGGAGAACCTGTTGGGGGCCAAATAGCTCCACTTCCTCCCTCCATCAGACCTCCCTACAGTTTAATAAGGTGTGTTAGTCCGGGTAGACTAGAGAAACAAATTTATAGACACTCATGTGTATAAGACAGAGCTTTATATACAAGAGCAATTGAATATTGAGGAAATGTCCTAACCCAGTCCAGATCAAGTCCATAAGTCCGATATTAGCACATATGTTAATACCAATCTATAAAGTCCTCTTCGAACTCACGAAACACATACAATGACACTAAATGCAGGAAGATCACAGGCCAGTGGATGGGAAGTGGATCCAGTGGTGGTGTAAGCATCTCAACACTGGCAGGGTTCTCCACGTGGCTTCTCAAGATCAGGGCACTAGCATAGTTCCATGTGTCTTGTCAGCTGTTACATTTCTCAGGGAGTCAGCTGAGAGAGTTTCCCACCTCTAAGGAGGAAATGCAGGAATTCCCAGACTCCTCAGGGGAAGGCTATGCTCACACACAGGCCTCATTGGCTATGATCCGATTGACAGACAAGACTCTACTCCTTCACTCTTAATCCTCTCAAGTCCCAAATTGATACCAGATTATGTAAGTACCACATAAGGAGATTTGATTTTTCAGACAAGAAATTTGGGCCTAGAGTGTTGTCATTATACTCTAGGAAAATAGAACAGGCATAGAAGGAACAGGTAAGCAAAAGAACAGGGCATTTAGGAATGCGCCTAGAGCCACGGAGACCTCTAAGATGGGTGAGAGGACACCTACAGGACCCAGAGCCCAGGGTCTTGGAGACAAATATTTGGGTATGGAATGGTTTTACAGTACTAGTTTAATACTAGTATAGAACACTTTTTATAATGGTTTCACAATACTAGTGTAGAGCATTTTTATGCTAGAAGAGACATATTGACATCTGTCTTAGGCTTGGTTCTCTAGAGGAGCAAAACCAGGGAAGGTTATATGTGAATATATACAAAGACGTTTATATCAAGGAAATGGCTGACATAGTTGTTGAGGTGGGCAAGTTCCAAGTGTGTGGGTCAGATGTCGGTTGGAGGCTTCTCCTGGCTCATGTAGCTGTAGGGGCTAATGAATTCACGTTCAACAGGTCAGATGTAGACTTCTGGCTTCAAAGGCGAATGACTCTAAGGCTAACAGGATGATGATCATTCTCAAGATAGGCAGGTCAGAAGAAAAGCCAGATGCAGGGTCCAGACTCAGTAAAAAGGAACCAAATGTTTCCAAAACATCTGTTTATGCTGGAAGTGGGCCACATTCCTGATGAGATCTCATCGTAGGGAAGTTTACTATATCTTAACTGCCAAACCAGTGAAAATCCTGGCCCAGCTAATATAACACAAAACACTAACTGTTATAACATCTCATATGGATTGGAGTGTTTCCCCTCAAGATATATGTCAACTTGCCTTGTCATGATTCTCCACGGTTTGGCTCTTTCATAATTATACAATCTGAGAGCTGAGTAATGATGTAATCATTCTCCATAATATAATCTGCCAATCACTTGTAAGGTTGTTTAGGATGGCAGCAACATCCTTAGTCCAGGTCACAGTCCTGCTCCGATGAAGAGGACTTTCTCTAGAAGGTAGCCCCCATCATTTTTTATATAAAAGGAGAGAGGAGTGAGAAGAGAAGGAGGGATGTGACTAACGTTAACCGAGGAAGAAGAGACAAGAGCGGATGCGTCCTTTGGACCTGGATGTCTCTGTACTGAGAAGCACCTAGATCCATAGTTAGAGTGATTCCAAAACATATGCCGATCTCCAGGGGACACCAGGTCCCCTGGCATTGAAAGGAGACAAGAACCTTCCTCCAGAGCCAACATTTACAGGACACTTATGTAGACTAAAGTGTACACAGAGTCACTACCAAAAAGAACTAGCCGACATTTTACCATTCAAAAGGTAGCATATGAGCAAGAACCAGTGGTTCTGAAGGAAGAAATTAAAATTGCACTGACTACCTTAGCCAAAAATAAGGCTTCAGGAATTTATAGAACACCCAATGAAATGTTTCAGAACGCTGAAGAAGCACTGGAAGCACTCACTCATCTGAGTCAAGAAATTTGGAGTACAGCTACATGGCCAACTGGAAGAAATACGTATTTGTGCCCAGCCTAAAGAAAGGTGACTCCCCACCCCTCACCAAAAAAAAAAAAAAAAAAAAGAAAAAGAAAGGTGACCCAACAGAATGCCCAAACTGTAGAATGATCTCATCCATATTGCACATAAGTAGAACTTCGCATAAAATCATCCAACAGTGGTTACAGCAGTACATTGATAAGGAACTGCCAGTAGTACAGGTCAGTTTCAGAAGAGGGTGTGGAACAAGGGATATCATTGCTGATTTCAGATGGATGGTGGGTGGCTCAAAGCCGAGAACACCAGAAAGATGTTTACTTGTGCTTCATTTGTGCAGTTGTTTGATTGTGAGGGCTATAATAAACTGTGGATCACCTTGAAAAAAAAAGAGAATTCTAGCACACTTCATTGTGCTCATTCAGAACTCGGGCATGATCAAAAGGCATTTGTGTGAACAGAACAAAGGAATACCGCCGGGTTTAAAATCAAGAAAGGTGTCCATCAGCATTGTATCCTCTCATTATACTGCCTCAGTCTGTTTGCTGAACAAATCATCAGGGAAGCTGGGTTATATTAGGAACGCAGCATCCGGATTGGAGGAAGGCTGATTACAACCTGTGGTATGCAGATGACACCACCTTGCTTGCTGAAAGTGAAGAATTTAAGAACTTGCTGATGAAGATCAAGGATCGTAGCCTTCAGTGTGGATTACAACGCAGTGTAAGGAAGACTCAAATCCTCACAAATGAACCAATAGGTAACATCATGATACATGGATAAAGGTTGAAGTTGTCAAGATTTTTGTCTTGTTTGGATCCAAAATCAATACTCATGGAAACAGCAGGCAAGAGATCAAAAGAGGAGGAACATTAGGTAAATCTGTTGTACAAGATTTCTTTAGGTTATTGAAGATCAGGGATGTTACCTTGAGGACTAAGGTGCACCTGATCCAAGCCTGGGTATTCTCCATTGCATCATATACACGATGAACACCGAATCAGGAAGACTGAAGGATAATTTGTGCATTTTATTTGTTTGTTTGTTTATTTATTTATTTGAATTTGTGCATTTTAACTATGGTGCTGGAGATGAATGTTGAAAGTACCATGGACTGCTAAAAAGGACAAACAGAAGTTGGGCCAGAGTGTTCCTTAGAGGCAAGGATGGCAAGATTTTGTCTTATGGATTTTGGACATATTTTCAGGAGAGACCAGTCTCTGGAGAAGGACATCATGTTTGCCAAAGTGGAAAGGTGGTAAAAAGAGGACACTTCAACAAGATGGAGTGACACAGTGACTGCATCAATGGACTCAGGCAAAGGAACAACTGTACAGATGGTGCAGGACCATGCAGTGTTTCATTCTGTTGTGCAGAGCGTTACTGTGGGTCGGAGCCAACTGATGGCACCTAACAACAACAATATGCGAACTAGATATTGAGCTGCTACCTGCAAGGTCAGTGGTTAAAACCCACTAGCTGTGCTATGGGAGAAACATGAGGCTGTCTCTTCCCACAAATACACAGAATCTTGGAAACCCTACATAGTCACTGTGATTTGAAATCAACTTGATGGCAGTGTGTTTGCTTGAAGATTATGTATCTGGGATTTGTCCAACAATTTCACACATATCAATTATGTATCATAGAAGTTATTTTAAATGGTACAATATTGCAAAAGGCAAAACCGAGGCACAGCTAAGCAACCTGCACAGGAGCACGCAGCTATCAAGTGGCCACACAGGTTTAATTCCGGGTCTCTTGTTCTTAATGCAGAGCCTTTACTAGTGTAAGCCCAGGTCAGCAAGTTGCAGTTGTTGACCCACTCACTGAGCAAGCAGGCAAGAGGGCCCGTATTATACACATTGGTTGAATGTCGGCTGATGAATGGATGCCAAATTTTATGTTTGTATTCAAGCTTTTCCTGCTCTACTAATTGCCTTGGAGTCTCCTCTTGTCTTTTACAGTGCATCACTCATGTTGATTCGCACAGCCACTTCCCCCTGCTGTGGTCTGCTCCTTCACACCAAGGCGCTAAGAAAGAAGGGTAGATCCAAGCTGTGCAGCACTAACAGATTCAGAATGCACTTCTAGCAAAGGGGGGAATGGAAAAAGAGAGAGCGAGAGCGCAGAAGGGATGTCTACTGAGGAATGGGTTTGGGGAACATGTCTGACCTCTGGCTTCACTAATATACGGAGAACTCTACTCCACACCAGCAGACTGCCACTCTGCACCCTTTGTTAGCCTATTCTGACACCAGTAATCCATCCCACAGCATGCTGCTTCTCTGCTGGGTGCTTATTAGGAAAGTTACCGCAAATGAAGACCTTCAAACTTTAAAGAGACAGTGCTTTTGTCCACAGTACCACCTCTTCTCATGCATGTCATCACTGGGAGTTTGTGTTGTGTCAGCCATTAGATTTCAAGTTTCCACATAGCGATGGGAATTTGGTTCTAATTAAAGTAGATGTTGATATTTAAATAAATATTTGTTCACTTCATATAATTACTATAAATTTATAAAATAAATGTTTGACATTTTATTAAATAACAGATATTTATGGAGATTGCTTTCTGTATCTTAATGGCAGGTAGGTGGGTAGGCTCAATAAATACTAAGTGTGTAGTGCTGTACATCTGAACATGTTTTCTCATCATTTTGTTCCCAGCAAAACAGATAGGGAAGGAGCATGTTAGTAAACTTGTGAACTTGACAGGGGCTTCTCAGTCCTCACACCCTGGCCTTGGGCATAAAGGAAGAACGTCCTTGCTTCCTCACTCTTGCTGGATAAGAAGAGTTGTGTCTGAGAAAGACAGGTTCTTAGTACTTGCGTAACGTAAGTATTACTAGTGGGTGGCTTTAAAGAACAGAAAATCTGTCTTTTCCTAGCT
The DNA here is from genome assembly GCF_050624435.1 of Tenrec ecaudatus. Taxonomy (NCBI): domain Eukaryota; kingdom Metazoa; phylum Chordata; class Mammalia; order Afrosoricida; family Tenrecidae; genus Tenrec; species Tenrec ecaudatus. The sequence continues at coordinate 186,095,365 of NC_134530.1, read as the reverse complement.
CAGAAACCTAGGAGTCCAACTTCAGGGCACCAACGCTGGGCAAAGTCTTTCTCTGTTAGTTCGGGGGGTAGAGCCTTGTCTTGCAGCTTCTGTTGCTCTGTCCTTCCTTGGTCTCTGGTGGTGTTCGTGGGGCATTTATCTTCCCGCTGCTGCTCTGTGTCCCTGCTGCTCTTCATCTCATTTAGACGTTCAGGTTTAGGACACACCTCACACTGGCACGGCCTCATTAGTATGACAAAGAAACTCAATAGGACTGCATCCACAATTATAGGGCCCTTACTGAATTCTCTGTGCCTTAGCAGCTCTGTGAAGGGACGTCAGTCCTCTTCAGGCCTTGGTGTGCCCATATGGGGTCTAGACGCTCACACTCCCTTTTTTCTTCTTGGCTTGTTTCCGTGTGAGTGTGGCAGGATGGCCCTTCTCCTCAACCTGTAGGTTTAGTGTTGTCCTCTGGAGCACATACTTCTAGGGAAAGGATCAACTTGGCTCTGATTGGGGCCAGGCCCGTACCCCACTCTGTTCATGAGTTGCTCCATGTGGTTACGTTACCCTCAAGGTTTCCCACGCTGTGGTAGAGTCTGCATGTATGTTCTTGTTTCTGTGGTGACATAAACAATACCCCCTGGGGGGTGTTAGTGTCCTGCTCCCCCAGTGTCATTGTCTCTGTCCCCCTTTCTTTCTCCCCCTACCCCTTTCTCCTTCTTGGTGTTGGAATGACATGTAGATCCTTGGGTTTGGCCTTTTCCCTGCCCGACTGCCTGTACCTCAACCCGTATAGTGTGAGAGAAGTGGCTTTTCTTCTATACCTACTGTGCTGATTATACTTACCTCAGAGGACTCATGTTGTGTTTGTTCATTTATGATCAGCTGACTTTGCTTAGCATAATTTCCTCCAACTCTTCCCACGAGATGATGTGCTTCATGGAAACACCAGTGTTTTTTAGTGATACGTAGTACTCCATTGTGTGTATGTGTCAGAGTTTTCTGATCTACTTGTCTATCGATGGAAATTTACGTAGGTTGTTTCTAATTCTTTGAGATTGTGAATTGTGCTGCCATAAACATTGGGGTGCAGATGATGGTCATTGTCTATTTCTGACCTCTTCTGGGTAGATGCCAGTAGATGGATTGCTGGGTCATCCAGTAACTCAATTTCCATTTGCTTTAAATATTACCAGATGGCTTTCCACAGTGTCTGTACATATTTACATGACCACCAGCAGTGGAGGAGAGTTCCTAGCTCTTCACATCCCCTCCAACATTTGTTGCTTTCTGATTTGGGTTATCCTCACGGGTGTTAGGTGTTATCTCATTGTTCCTATAATTTTCATTTCTCTGATGACTAATGATCAAGAGCATTTTTTTCATGTGTTTATTGGCCCTTCAGGTCTCCTCCCTAGTGAAAGTTCTGTTCAAATCTTTTGCCCACTTTCTTTGGGGGTAACTGTTTTCTGCTTTTTTGCAGGCTCGGAGGATATTGTAGATTTTAGTAATAAGCCCTTTGTCTGCTGTGTCATTGCTAAAAATCCTCTCCCAGTCTGTGGGTTCTCTTGTTATTCTCTTGGTGAAATCTTTTGATGCACACAGGTGTTTTATCCTTAGTATATCCCATTTGTTGATTTCAGCTTCATCTGTGTGTACTCCTCCCTATTATAGTTAGCCTATGCATTCCCTGTGCCAAGGACCTTAGGTTTGTCCTGATTCTTTTGTTGATGGTCCTGGTATTTTGTAGTTTTACTTCTAGGTCTGCGATCCACCTTGAGTTTGTTCGTGTGCATGGGGAATGGTAAGGATCTTGTTTCATTTTTCTACAGGTAGATAGCCATTGTTTCCAGCACGCCTTATTAAAGAGGGCATCCACCTCCTATTTGATGCTTTTTTGGCCCTTGCTGAAGATCAGTTGTCTATATGCTGGTGGTTTTATTTCTGGGTTTTCTGTTCTTTTCCATTGGTCTGTGTAGCTGACATTATGCCAGTACCACTCTGTTTTAACCACTGTGGCTGTCTAGTAGATGTTAAAGTCAGGTAAGGCAAGTCCTCCAGCTTTGTCCTTCTCCTTGAGGAGTTCTCTGCTAATTCTGGGCTTCTTCCCTCTCCATATGAAATTGGTGGTCAGTTTTTCCAATTCTTTGAAGAAGGCTGTTTGTATTTGAATCAGGATTGTGTTAAAGTTACATAATGCCTTGGGTAAGACTTTAATATATTGAGTCTTTGGATCCATGAGCATGGAATATTCTTCCATTTGTGGAGGTTGCTTTTGGTTTCCTATAGTAAGGTTCTGTAGTTTTCCTGGTTTGTTAGATATATCCTTAGATATTTCAGTTTGTTCTTTGCTATTGTGAAGGGTACTTCCTTCTTGAGTTCCTCTTCTGTGTTTTTGGATGATGCATACAGCAATCCAATAGACTAGTATTTCTCTGTCACTGCCAGTATTCCTGTTAGGGAGCTTTTGGGGTTTTCAATGTATAGAATCATGTGCTCCGCAAAAAGAGATCGTTTCACCTCCTCCTCTCCCAGGCAGATATCTTTTTTTTTTTTAATTAAAAAACCTTTTATTAGGGGCTCATACAACTCTTATCACAATCCATACATATACATACATCAATTGTATAAAACACTTCTGTACATTCTTTGCCCTAATCATTTTCTTTAAAAAATTTTTTTTTTAATTTTAACAATTTATTAGGGGCTCATACAATTCTTATCACAGTTCATACATATACATACATCAATTGTATAAAGCACATCCATACATTCCCTGCCCCAATCATTCTCAAAGCATTTGCTCTCCACTTAAGCCCCTTGCATCAGGTCCTCTTTTTTTTTTCCCCTCCCTCCCCTTTCCCCCCTCCCTCATGTGCCCTTGGTAATTGATACCTCGTTATTTTGTCATATCTTGCCCTATCCGGAGTCTCCCTTCCCCCCTTCTCTGCTGTCCCTCTCTCAGGGAAGAGGTCACATGTGGATGGATCCTTGTAATCAGTTCCCCCCTTCCAACCCACTCACCCTCCACTCTCCCAGCATCGCCCCTCACACCCTTGGTCCTGAAGGTATCATCCACCCTGGATTCCCTGTACCTCCAGCCCTCATATGTACCAGTGTACAGCCTCTGCCCTATCCAGTCCTGCAAGGTAGAATTCGGATCATGGTAGTTGGGGGGAGGAAGCATCCAGGATCTGGGGGAAAGCTGTGTTCTTCATTGGTATTACCTCGCACCCTAATTAACCCATCTCCTCTCCTAAGCCCCTCTATGAGGGGATCTCCATTGGCTGACACTTGGGCCTTGGGTCTCCACTCTGCACTTCCCCCTTCATTTAATATGGTATATATATACATATACACATATATACACATATATACACACACTTATATCGTTGTTGTTTTTTTTGCATGATGCCTTATACCTGGTCCCTTGGCACCTCGTGATCGCACTGGCCGGTGTGCTTCTTCCATGTGGGCTTTTTTGCTTCTGACCTAGATGGCCGCTTGTTCACCTTCAAGCCTTTAAGACCCCAGACACTATCTCTTTTGATAGCCAGGCACCAGCAGCTTTCTTCACCACATTTGCTTATGCACCCATTTGTCTTCAGCGATCCTATCATGGAGGTGTGCAGTCAATGATATGATTTTTTGTTCTTTGATGCCTGGTAACTGATCCCTTTGGGACCACTCGATCACACAGGCTGGTGTGTTCTTCCATGTGGACTTTGTTGCTTCTGAGCTAGATGGCCGCTTGTTTATCTTCAAGCCTTTAAGACCCCAGTCACTATCTCTTTTGATAGCCGGGCACCATCAGCTTTCTTCACCACATTTACTTGTTCACCCACTTTGGCTCCAGCCGTTGTGTCGGGAGAGTGAGCATCATAGAGTTCCAATTTAATAAAAGAAGGTATTCATGCAATGAGGGAGTGTTTGAGTGGAGGCCCAAGGTCCTTCTCAGGCAGATATCTTTAATGTCTTTCCTCTGCCTTATGTTGTTAGCTAGGACCTCCCGTATGGTGTTGAAAACAATAGGGACAAGGGGCATCCTTGTCTGGTCCCCTTTTTCAGTGGGATTGTTTTTGTCTTTTCTCCATTGACTATGATGTTGATTATTGACTTTTCATAAATAGCTTGTATCGTGTGGTCCTTCTGAGAGGGTCTGTCCAGTTAGCTTTCAGGTAGATTTTGGATCTCTATTGCATCCACGCCTCTTCACATCGAGTTGGTTGTGTATTTTTGACCTTCTGATACCTCTTCCTATCATCACCTCATGATCACATGGGCTGGTGTGCTTTTTCCATGTGAGCTTTGTTGCTTCCCTGCTAGATGGCTGCTTGTTTAATTACAGGTCTTTAAGACCCTAGATGCTATATTCTTTTGATAGCCGGGCATAATCATCTTTTTCACCACATTTGCTTATGTACCCTGCTTTTCTTCAGTGATCGTGTCAGGAAGGTGAGTATTATACAATGCCACATTATTAGAACAAAACATTCTTATAATGAGGCAAGATTTAAGTAGAAGTCCAACGTCCATCTGCTTCCTCATTACATATGCATACATATACATATTTAAACAAATACATATATATTTATCTAATTATATATGCATTTCTCCTCTACCCCACGGTTCTATTTACCGATCTTTAATCTCTCAGTAATTCCCCTCAGATACTACTCAGTCGTTCTAATAAAACAAGAAAAGCAACATTTTCCTTGCCGACAGTTTTAGAACACTTACTATTCTCTTGTACCTGTCATTATTGACTCCCTCGCTCCCCCTCTGTGGGGACCAGCCTCCCCACAACTGAGTGGGTCCAAGGGGCAGTTGTGTAACTGAGGGGTAAATTAGAGAGACATCAGACAAGGCATGCCAGGGCTCACCTCTTCCATGAGGACTGGAACCAGAATGAGAGCAACACATCCTCTCACATACTTATATAACCTTGAGACTGCAAGCTGCAGTAAGCACATGTATAACATGAAGGAATTGTGTTAGAGGCATAAATGTAATAGTAGGGGGACAAGCGAGGGGTATACAGCAATAGGAAGGGGAGGTGCTAGAGGCACACAAGTGACAGATGAGTAGGTACTAGAGTGAAGGTGGTGGCCCAGCCTTGGTCATCTCTGAGCTGACTTGACCTTAGGTGTCCCTGAGCTCTTCTCCAGAGGAACCAGTTATGATCCTTATCACATGGGATTGGGTGCTACTTAGGGTGGGACAGACGATAGGGTCTGTTTATTCTGATGGCAGACAACCTTCCAGCATCTATAGTAGCACCTATGTGCTTGCAAGCAGCACCTTATAATTAGCATTATCACAGGAGTTTAGTCTTAATTATGAGAATGTGGTTGGGACTTATCTCCAGCTCACAACTGTAAAGGCCTCCCTCTAACTAGAAACCTTCCCCCCACGCAGGTGCTTAAATATGAGAATAAAAAACTTGTCTGCATATACTCTCTTTCCTGTTCTCATTTTCCCACACCCCACTTCCCCACCCATTCTTCCCAGAAACATCGGTCCAGTGGCTGTCTCCATAAGGTTGCTTCTCCTGAGTATCTTGTATAGATAATATACACAAAAAATATACAGATAATCACAAGTCTAACTGGAATCATGATATAGAGCAGATGAATACCTCTATGTTTAAGAGAAAGAAGACCATGCTAAAAAACCATCAATCCAATCCCCATGTCTTGTAGGTTTACCTATGTCAGGTCCCGCTTACCTAACAACACATACACTCTTTTAGTCTTCAGCAATTGTGTCTGAAAGGTGAGCATCCTATATGACCATGTTGCTATTCCCACAGTAAGGGATGGAGTTGTCTAGGTCCGCCTCTCCCTCCCCCCTCCCTCAGTTACGCCTTTATTCTTTCAGTGTGACCGCCTTATAAGTAATCCCTAACCAGTTCAGATGGACTGCCAGGTGCTGCCCCCCAAGTCAGAAGACTACATTTGGGATTCATTGGGGGCTTCGTGATTTCCCTCCCATCACTGGTCTGTTGCATTCCCATCTTGGTTGACCCCAGGTGGGCAGGTCAGAGCAGCCACTCTCCCTAAACTGTATCCTCAGGGCTGTCCTCTGTAGCACTGTCATCTAGGGAGAGGACATCTTGAGCTGAGGCCAACCCTGCAGTCATCTCTGGAAATGAGCTGCTCCAAGGAGGAACGTTGCCCTCATGAATTGGCACACTGGAATGAGGTCTACTCTCACTCTCCCTTTCCCATGAGATATAAAGAAGACCCTCCCCTGAGTGGGTTTGTACCTTGACCGTGTCCCCACCCCATTGCTGTTGTTATTCCTCCCCCACACCTCTTTGGCCCTAAAGGGGTAAGGGGATATGGGGATGTCTTTCAGCACAAGTGCTATAGGCATCTGGTGTTGATAACGTGTAAATCATTGCCTCTAGTGTGGGTCTTGCCAGAATATCTGGTCCTCAGGGAATTTCACTTTGTGCTTATGTCCATTCTGCTGTTTGAAGTTTCCTCAGTGGACTCATGCTGTACTTGACCTTTTGTGCTTGGCTACTTCACTCAGCATAATATCCTCCAACTCTTTCCACGAGATGAGGTGTTTCATGACTATTTTTAAGGGATGCGTAGTATTCTGTTGTGTGTATGTACCAGTGTTTCTTTATCCCTTCATTTATTGTTTAATTTTTGTTCTTTCTTTTCTTGATTTTCAGTTTTATGGCATAGTGGTCACAGAATGAAGTCTGTGTAACCTCTATATCAGTGGTTCCCAACCTTCCTAATGCCGCGACCCTTTGATACACTTCATCATGTTGTGGTGAACCCCCAACCATAAAATTATTTTTGTTGCTACTTCATAACTGTAATTTTGCTACTGTAATTTTCATAACTGTAATTTTGCTACTGTTATGAATCAGGAGACCCCTGTGAAAGGGTCATTTGACCCCCAAAGGGGTCGCAAGTCACAGGTTGAGAACTGCTGCTCTATGTTTGAATTTACTCAAGCTTGACTTGTATCCCAACATGTGATCTATTTTTGAATATGTACTGTTTGTACTTAAAAAATGTGCGTGGTTTTTTTTGCAGTTGGGAGGAGAGCTCTGAACATACCAGGTTGAGTGAAGTTTAGTTCTGTAGCCCCTTTGTTGAGCTTCTTTCCTGCTGTTCTGTCTTTCTTGAGAGCTGTGTCTTGAAGTCCGCTACTATAACTGTCGGTCCTGTCATTCCTTTTTTCATCTTTTAGAGGATTTAGTTGATGAATTTCACGGGTCTCTCTGGGTGTGTATATGTTCATTATGCTCATGGACTCTTAGTCTTCTGATCCCTTAAGTATCATATAGTGTCCATGCTTATCTCTTTTTATGTCCTGTACCTTGAGATTGCTTTTGTCAAAGATTGGAATCACAACTTCTGCTTTTTAATATTCTCTTAGTATACTGCCATTCTCTTGGTATAATTTTCGCATCCTTTGACCCACAACCTGTTTTTTTGTCTGTGAGCTTGAAATGCGTCTCTTTCAGACAACAGATCGATGGGTTTTGGAGTTTTCTTATCCAGTCTGCTAGCCTTTTCTTTTTACTAGCTGACTTCAGACCATTAGCATTCGGAGTGATTACACACATCGGTGGATTTCTTGCTGCCATCCTGTACCTTGTGTGTTAGATATTTTCCTACTTCTCTCCTCAGCTGTGTTGTATATGTGTGCAGGATTCCTCCTTGCCTTCTTGTTTCCATCGGGTTAAAGAAGTGTTGGGCATTGCCTCCGGTACAATGCCTCCTGGATAGTGCTACACTATATGGTGTGTTCTGTGGATGTTGAGCTTCTATCCAAAGTGAGTTAGACATTGAATTTTGTAGTTTGCTGGGGTTCTTTCTTTTAATGTATTCTTTAAATTTTTCCTTGTCTGATAAGACTCTTCTTGTACCTTCTTTTTTTTGATGGAGATTTTGTTGGGATAGAGGATTCTCAGGTTGCACTTATTCTCTTTAACTTTCAGAAGATGCTACTCTATTCTCTCTTCTTCATGGTTCTGCTGATTAGTCAGAGCATATTCTTATTTGATTACCCTTATAGGTGACTGCATTTTCTCCCTCTCGCTGCTCTTATGATTTTCTCCTTTTCCTCAAAGTTGGATAATTTAACTACTATATGCCTTGGTGTGTTCTTCTTGGAATTCAGTCTAATTAGTGTCCTCTCTGCTTCCTGGAAGATTGTCGTGTCCTCCTTTATTTTCTTCCAGGAATTCCCTTGCTATTTTGGCTGTTGATTTCTTTATTACATCTTGCTCTATTATCCCAATTATTTGGATATTGTTTATTTTCATAGCATTGTTCACTTTTTTGGGTTTTCTGCAACTTCTTTAATTATGCTTTTTGATTGTCTTTTACATTAGTTGTATTCTTCTTCTTCTTTTTTTAAGCAGGCCAAAACCCTAGTTTATTTCAGCATCAGCGACATTTTAGCAATCCAAAAATAAACTCTACGACAGGCCATGCAGGAGTCTAGGGCAGGGCTAAGGGCTGGGCCGCCAGTGCGGGGGGGAGCGGGGGGACGGGGAACGCGAGCCCTCCAATAAGTTAGGAAGTGGCAGCGGCGGAGGCTCACTTCTGGGCGGGCACCAGGTCATCGATGGGCTGGCCCTGCTCCATGTCAATGAGCAGCTTCCCGCCGTCCACCACCATCTGCACCAGCTCCACCTTCGAGAAGCCCAGCCGGTCCGCATTGGAGACGTCGAAGACCCCACCCACAGCGGCCGTGTCCACACCGCCTGTGCCCCGCTTCTGCAGCCGCAGCCGCTTGAGCACCTCGGAGAACTTCTCATGCTTGCCCAGGTGGGGTAGCTTGATGTGCACTCCCGCCCGCAGCCCTGTGCCCAGGTTGCACGGGCAGGTGAGCACGTAGCCAAGGTGAGGGTTCCACATGAACTCATAGTTCTTGGACTTGAAGAGTGTCTCAATCTGGGTGAGGCCAGTGCAGAAACGGGTGAAGACCTCCTTCATGTTCCCCCCCTTCTGCATGGAGATGACCCGCAGGTGGTCCTCCTCATTGATCCACACCAGGTTCTCCGCTTCTTCCAACTTATTCCAAACTTTTACTGTTTTCTTTGTTTCTGCTGCATTGTCCCTTAAATCTTGTATTTCCCTTTGGTATGTAGCCTCTATCCTCTCTATTTTTTTCATCCTTTTTCTGTACTGATTCCCTCATATCCTGTATGATTCTAAGCAGCATTCTGAAGATATCTTTCTATGGTGGCTCAACGTCTGCTTCTTCTATGTACATCTCTAGGCTCAGGTCCTCTTCAGACATTGAAATTTGTTTCTCTTGCTTTCTTTTAGTGGTTGCTGATGCGGGTTGTTGTTTGCATGACATTTTCAAGTAACTGGGGTGGTACATTGTGTGCGGTGTGTACAGTGCAGGGGAAAACCCTGTGTTTTCTATCTCAGAAACCAATAAGAACAAGTCTAAGAACTATCTGGAGTCAGATACACCATGGGATTGAACTGAGTCTACTGTCTCACTGGGACTGGGTCTCTTTCTCAAAAAGTGGGGTTATCTAGAGAGCCTAACTGCACCCTTGTTATAGAGGCATATGCAGAAGCTCAGCTATGGGATTCTACCAATTTGGATTAAGATCTGTTGGCCCCAGAGGTCTCCAGTGTCCAGAGCCTCCAGATGACCAGGAAGATGACATTGTGATCCCTAAAGGGGCAGTGTATTCTTGGCTGCCTCCTAGCACCAGGGCAAGGGTGTGAGAGGATGTCCTGCCACACGGTACATGCTGATGGGTAGCATATGGGTTAATGAGAGTTCATTGGGTGGAGCGGAAGGGAGTGTGTGCACTTGGTGACTCAGAAGCATGGGGGTGGCCAGAGTCACAGGAAGAGTGGTCTGTAGCATCCAGACTTGAGCAAGCCATGGAAGGGGGTGGAGGGGGAGGGTAAGGAGTATACATGGACAGCCAGAGGCATGGGAGGAGCGGGTGGCCAGTAGCTCAGGCACATGTGGGTGGCCAGTGGCCCATGAAGAGTGGTCTGTAAGCTGGAGCAGTTTCAGGCAAGATTCTGGGGGAGGCAGAGGGAGTACCTGCAGGCAGCTGGCAGGGCAGAAGCAGGTGGGTATTTGGAGGCATGGGTTCATGTGGGCGGCTGCCCTCATGGGAATCGCAGGTGGCCGGCGGTGTGGTATTCTAGGGCAGGTAACAAACAGGCTTTGGCAAGTAGCTGGGAGAAGGGGGAGGGAGTTCATGTGGGTGGCGGGCAATATGGGCATATGGAAGCAGCTGGTGCCATGGGAATGTGCAAGTGGCCAGTGGGGTGAGGAGTGGATGGTGCAGGAGTGTGTGTGTAGCTGGTGGCGCAGGAACATATGAGCAGTTGTTGGTGCAAGTAGGTGGCTGGCAGCTCAGGAAGAGTGTGCTGGCAGCAACACAGGCCTGGGTGAACCGCTGGGCATGGGGTGGGGTGGAGCATCCCAAAGAATCAGGGCACTCTGGTCTGTGGGGCAGGTAATGCAGGGGACAGTGGCATGTGAGCAAGGGGCTGTTTCAGGGAAACAAGGCACACAGGGGTCTCCGGGGCTTGAGAGAGCCAGGGACCAGCTGTGTACCACCAGTGCTGAGAGACTACAGGGATTTCAGTGCTCGGTTCCCAGGCATGGGGAAGCCCAGGGGGAGTCATACTGTGGCATGCACAGCTGAGCCAACTGTGGGGAAATTCAAAGGTCCCCAGTGTGCTCTGAGACCAGGGCTAGGTCTGAATCCCCTAATGGGCCTCCGCACTTGCATCTCCAGTGATACTCACAAGGAACTGCAGACAGGTGTCTCTACATTGTCCCCATCTTCTCAGAAGCCTCCCAGGATTTCTTAAGAAGAACACATCTAGAGTCCTCACTTTCTGCTTTCAAAATATATTACATAACCACAGTATTTAGAACAACCTAGTACTGGTATAATGAAAAGTACATAGAACAATAGAACAGAATAGAGAATCCAGAAATAACTCCACACACAGACAACTGCAACCACTTGTCTGTCCGTTTGTCATACTGTGGTGATTTGTCTGTTGCTGTGATGCTGTAACCGATGCCACTGGCATTTCGATACCAGCAGGCTCACTCAACATGAATACCTTTCAGCAGAGGAATTAGCCAGTACAGTTAGTATGGAAACATTGTCAGATATTGAAAACCTAGTGAATAGAAGCAAAACGCTGTCAGAGGTCATGCCAGGAGATGAGCCTCCCTTGTTGGAAGGCATTAAGAATGTGAGTGAAGAAGAGCCACCATCCCCAAGTAGAGGGTGACTGTTGAGTCATGGATGGCGTAGAATTCTATCACGGGTTTCCTGAAGACGAGTAAAGCCTTCAGGACTTTATGTGTCCTTTTCCACTAATGGTACTTGAGTCTTCTCACTTACCTTTTCTTTATTTTAATAGTTAAAAATATATTTGTTAGGTCTTTACAAAATCACCTTTGGTTTTAACTGATCTTTTTACCTATAATAATGGTATTTCTCCACATCCCCCAGGTTTATTTTGTTAGCCCTTTTGTCTCTTTGAGATAAAATAGGAATTAATCTTTGTAATATTCTAGTAAATAAATATAAACTGCACATTTCCCTCTGAGTATTACGTTTCTCACAGCCCCACATTGTCTGTGTAGGGCTCTTGTTTTCTTGATACCTATTATTTCTATTTATCCAAGAGTTTCTTAGATCTAAGTTTTTAAACTTTCAAGTTGTCATGGTTTAATTGTGTCTCTCCAAAATATGGGCCAGTCTAGCTACATTTTGATTCCCAGTGGTTTGGCAGTTGTATAATAATGTAATTTGGCAGGTATGCAATCATCCCCATGATGTGACCTGATATCAGTCAATTGAAAGGGAGTGATGGTGGCATTCAACAATCTTATGCAGGTCACAGCTTGATCTGATCGAATAGTATTTCCCTGGGTGTGGCCTGCAGCACCTTTTATGTTATCAGAGATAAAAGGAGAAAGAAGCAAACTGAACGACCACCAGGAACAAGAGCCAGGAGAAGAGCATGTCTTAAGCACACAGGGCCCCTGCATTGAGAACATCCTAGACTCAGAGGTAGATTGATGCCAAACACAGATCACGATCTCCAAGGACTGTCAGCCCACTGATGTTGAAAGGTGACAGAGGCCTTCCTCCAGAGCTGTCTGTAACTCTCTCCCCCTTACGTTTTCATGGTGCTGATTTGCCTTATCTCACCCCTCAAACTTCTCCTCTTATTTTCTGCCACTTAACTGTGCACCATTGCTCATGTTTGTTGCTTAACCTTCTCCCCTTTGTGCTTCACTTTAGACAGTGTTTGATTTATCATATAATTGACTCCTTGAGAAAACTAGTATCTCCATTTCTGACATAAGTGAGTTCCCTTCTGTGTTTGTATTGACAAGTACTCAATGGTGAAATATAAAAATTCAGTTAATTATTCTTTTTTTATAGTTATTTAACCTCTATTTTATTACTTCCAGGACATGTATAGCATGCTGGAAAGAAATCAACAGAGATAGCAGAGAAAGAAGTGGCTCTTGATCAGGTATCAGGCATCATCCGAACAAAAAAAAAATCATATCATTGTGAACCAGGGGTGTGTGGAGATCCAAAGCCCATCTGTAGGCAATTGGACATCCCCTTATGGAAGGGTTGCGGGGAGGAGATGAGCCAGTGAGGGTGCAGTGTAGCAACGATGAAACATACAACTTTCCTCTAGTTCCTAAGTGCTTCCTCTCCCACCCGCTAACCCACTATCATGATTCCAATTCTACCTTACAAATCTGGCTAGACCAGAGGATATACACTGGTACAGATAGGAACTGGAAACACAGGGAATCCAGGGCAGATGATCCCTTTAGGACCAGTGGTGAGAGTGGCAATACTGGGAGGGTGGAGGGAAGGTGAGGTAGAAAGGGGGAACCAATTACAAGGATCTACATATAACGTCCTTCCTGGGGGAAGACAACAGAAAAGTGGGTGAAGGGAGATGTTGTACAGTGTAAATATGACAAAAATAATAACTTATAAATTATCAAGTGTTCACCAGGGAGGGGTCCGCGGGGAGGGAGAGGGAAAAGTAGGAGCTGATGACAGGGGCTTAAATGGAGAGCAAATGCTTTGAGAATGATAGTGCAATGAATATACAAATGCGCTTTACACAATTGATATATGTATGGATTGTGATAAAAGTTGTATGAGCCCCTAATAAAATGATTTTAAAAAACAGAAAGAAGTGCCTCTCAAATCTAGTGATACAGGTGCATCTCAGTACAACTGCAGTATCTAGGTGCACCTTGTGCATTTGTAGGATTCACAGTAATTGCAAAAGCCTGGTTGGGCTGCTCACCCCAAGGCCATCAGCTGCTGTGCCAGAGAAAGATGAGGCTTTCTGCTCGTAGAACAGCCTCAGACATCCACAGGGGCATTTCTACTCAGTCCTACAGGGTTGCTATAAATACAAATCGCTCCAATGACAGAGTTTGGTCTTAGGTTTGCTTTTTTAATATGTACACAGTGCCTGGTATGTTTGATGTGACTACTATTATCTTAAAATTTCTATTGTTATACTTACGAGTCTAGGTACATCTGAAGCAAGTTCCACAATGGCAATATGTACCACGTTGATGAGTGTGCTGAGGAAGCACAAATAAGGAAGTAGGATACCATCCAACAGAGGGCACTGGAGGCTAAGAAAATAGCGTGAACAGAGGCAACACAGTATAAAGCCTGCCTGTGGGTTAAGTATTTCTATGGGTCAATAGGCTGAGAAAAAAAATCAATAAAGAGGACTAAGAAGAGAATGATGTAAAATAAAATTCAGCAAGAAATCAAGTCAGTAAATTTCAAAGCAGTTACTATTACTATAAAACAGTGAAAATATTAACAATATTTCTTTAAAACACGATACATGCTTTCGGTGGCAGGTCTGGGGAAGGGGCGGCAGGTGCCATATCGGGCCGCGAAGGTGGGAAGAAGAAGCCCCCGAAACAACCCAAGAAGCAGAACAAGGAGATGGACAAGGAAGAGAAGGCTTTCAAGCAGAAACAGAAGGAAGAACAAAAGAAACTGAGGGAGCTAAAGGCGAAGGTCGCGGGGAAGGGGCCCCTGGCCACAGGTGGAATTAAGAAATATGGCAAAGAGTAAGCTGTTCTTGGTGGCTGAGGCAATGATGGCCCTTGATTCCGTTCCTGTGTAGACATCTGGATTCCCTGCTAGAACTTTTGTTGCCACTTATAGTTAGAATGTAGTGTTGTCTGGGAACCTGCTGTACATTTAAGAATAAACTTTTGTAAAAAAGAAAAAAACATGATACATGATGTGAGAAGAAATAGAATGATCATTTGGGTTTGCTTGCTTTAAAAAAAACCATTTTATTGGGAGTGCTTACAGATATCATAGCATTTCATAGTTCAATCACATCAAGCAGTGTTGTACAATTGCTACCACAATCAGTTTCAAACATTCTCTTTCTTCTTGAACTCCCTGACATCAGCTCTCCTTTATCTCCTCCCTCCCCAAGCCCACCCACCATGAACCCTTATTAGTATTATTTTGTATCTTACACCGTCCAATACACCCATTCACATACAATCCTGTTGTTTGATCCCCTTGAGTGGGGTCACACACTCATCACTGCCATCAACTCCCTCGTCCCCACTTTCTTCCCATCTCTTCCCGTACGCCCAGGGAACCATTACTTCTGTTACTATTTCTGAAAGGTTATCTATCTTGACTTTCATGTACCAAATGATCTTAATTATACAAATGAGCATACAGAAGTCTAACATGATTAATGAGGCAAAACAAATAGAAACCATAAAAGTAAGGGGAGGAATAAATAAACCAATCAATCAGTCAACAAACAGATAGTCACAAGACTAACAGGAATCCTGGCATAGAGGAGTTGAACATCTCTGTTAAATAGAGAAAAGGGTTACACAACCCAGTTCCGCTTACCTAACATATACACCCTTTCCGTCTTCAGCGTTTGTGTGTGAAAGACGCTCATCCTAAAAGTCCCCATTGCTATTCCTGCAGTCAGAGATGGAGCAGCGTAGTTACCTCCCTCCCCATTACGCCTTTAGACTTTTGTGTGGCCCCCTTGTGAGTAGACCCCAACAGGTTCAAATGCGGGCCATAGTGTTGCCCCCAAGACAGAAGTTTACAATTGGGATCCTCCGGGACTTCATGGTGAATAATTATTAGGATAAATTATTTAATTAAGTTGGTGAGGTAGGCAGAGGGAGGTTATTTCACAGATGAAAATCGTTGTTGAATTTTACCTAGAAATTTAGGTTCAAATATATAATTTCTCATGTAACCATAATAATAAGGAAAATGGAATGTATAACGGAAAAAATCACAGAATGAAACACTGTCCAGTTCTTCTGTGGATAGGCCAGTTTCTGCATCAGTTTTATTTGACTGGAAGAGAGGACCGGGGAGGGCTCAGCAATGTTTAATGGAGTCCAGAATGGTGCGCTCCCACTAATCTGAAGGGGGTCTCAGACACTGGCATCAGCAGACACAGTCATTATTGCGTGCTGCTGATCAGTTATTATTGCGTGCTGAAACAGTCCTTGGCAGCCTCATCACTGGCTATGCCAGAAATCCTTTGCTGAACCCTCAGTGGGTCTCATAATCCAGCCTGAGATTTGCCTTGTGTGAAGCTATGGATCTCATTTGTTTGATAGGTGATCTCTTGCTTTTGTTTGCCATGTAACAAAAATGACCGCTAGAGATGTTGGCATTTGTATTAGTTCATATTCATATTGATAGAAATAATTCTATGTATCTTACCGTGTCTCATGGAAATGTATGTTATTTCCCAAGTTATTTTGTGAAAGTGAAAAATTAATAAACGAAAAGAATTAACTTGACATGTGTGTTATGTGTGAAAAGAGAAGCCACATTTTCAATGATTAGTGCAAATCGACAATTGCTAAATGGGAACAGCGTGAATTGGGTTACGAGGTTCCAATGAGGGTTTGCATTACCTCAGTCACTGATCTGATCTCACTTCATTGACCACGTGTATGTTCCAAGCTCCTGAGGCGGGATCTGCTGGGTCCCTCTTGAGGGTGGAGTTCCTGGATTCTCCTGCCAAGCCCACCCTTTCTGGAGAGTCCCATTGTCTAGAAACTCACCTCAACACTCAGGGTCAGCCCTAGGATTGCTGATGGCCCTGGCTCAGAACTCCCAAGGGAGATGGTATAAAGTACAAGTGCACTCTGTAGCCCAACCAATAAGCTCCCCCAGGAGTGTTGTAGGTATTGTTTGATGCTATCCAGCTGGCTTTGACTCACAGTGGCCGATATACAACAGAACAAATCATTATCCAATTCTTAGACCCTTCACAATTGTTATGTTACTGTTGCAGCCACTGTGTCAATCCATCTAATCTAGAGTTGTGTTAATCTGCGTAGACTAGAGGAACAAATGCAGGGAGACTCATATGTGGATAAGAAAGAGTTTTATATAAAGGGGAATTGTCACTAAGAAAGCATTCCAACCCAGTCCAGTCCAAGCTCATAAGTCCGATATTAGTCCATATGTCCAAGACCAATCTATAAAGTCCTCTTCAGACTCACGAAACATAGCCAATGACGCTGAATGCAGAGTGATCACAAGCCAGTGGGTAGAAAGCCTTTGGCTCCAGTGGCATTGGAAACATCTCAGCACTGGCAGGAGTCTCTCCATGGCTTCTTTATTTTCCAGGTGGCAGCAGGTTAGGTCCATGTGGCTTTTCCTCAGGGATGTCTTGCAGGAAGTCAGCCTTGTGCCTTGTCAGTTGAGCATCTTCAAGGGAGTGAGGAGAGAGAGAAGTCTTCCACCTCCAAGAAGGAATACAGGATTTCCCAGAATTCTCAGAAGAAAGCCAGGCCCACACAGAGGCTTCATTGGCTATGATCTGATTGACGGGCTCGAGTCCACCCCTTCACTCTTAATCCCCAAATTGACAAAGGATTATGTAACTACCACAAGGGTCTTCCACTTTGGCAAGCATGATGCCCCTGTCCAGGATCTGGTACCCCTGGTTAATATATCCAAAATGTGAGATGAAGTCTCCCTCTTCCCCGCTCCTAAGGAGCATTCAGGGTGTAGCTCTTTCTAGCTAGATCTATTTGCTCTTTTGGCAATCCAGGGTGCTTTTAATATTCTTTTCCAGCACTATAATTCAAATGTATCAGTTATCTTACGGTCTTCTTTATGCATTGTCCAGCTTTCTCATGTATATTATGTGATTGTGAATCTTATGGCTTGGATCAGGCACACCTTATTCTCAAAGTGACATCTTTGGTCTTTAGCACTTTAAAGAGGTCTTGTGCAATAAATCTGATTCCTTGACTGCTGCTTCCATGAGCACTGATGGTGCATCCAATGAAAATGAAATCCTCAATGACTTTGATAGCTTCAGGTGGTCCAGCTTCTTGGATTACTTAGTGCTCAGCATACAGACTGAGCAAGTGCAATGAAAGGATGTAACCATGGTGCCTACCTTTCCTTATTATACACCGGGCAGTACACCCTCATCCCGTTTGTACAACTGCTTCTGGGTCTATGTACAGAGTTGACATGAGCCCTATTACGTGTTCTGGAGTTCCCATTCTTCTCAAGGATATCTGTAGTTTATTATGATACTCACAGTCGAATGCCTTTGCATAGTTCTGTCCTGTCTGTAGGTCACTATGAGTTTGAATAGACTTGAGGTTTTGAGTTTGTTTTTTTTTCTAATAGCTTTAGTGCAGCTTGGATTTCTTCCTCAAATACCATTGGTTCTTGGTCTTATTTTACATCTTGAAATGATTGAGCATCAATCAGTTCTTTTTGTTACCGTGATTCTGTAGATTCTTCCATCTTCTTTTGGTACTTCCTACATTATTCAATATTTTGCCCATACAATCCTTTATTAAAACAACTTAAGACTTGACTTTTTCTTCAGGTTTCTTTTCAGCTTGAGGTGTGCTGAGCATTTTCTTCCTTTCTGGTTTCCTAACTCTAGATCTGCGCGTATTTAATTATAATGTTTTACTTTATCTAAGAGCTGCTTTTTGAAAATTCTTGTTTAGATGTTTTGTTTTATCATTTCTTCTATTGACTTTAGGCATTCTATATTCAAGAGCAAGTTTTAGAATCTGTTCTAATAGCCACTTTGTTATTTTATTTCTTGTCTTAAATAATCTTTTACTTTCTTCATGTATGATGCTCTTGATATCATCCTACAAATTATCATTAGTGTTCAATGTATCAAATCTATTCTTGAGGTGGTCTCTGAATTCAGATGGGAAATACTCAAGGTTGTATTTTAGCTTTTATGCACTTGTTTTACTTTTCTTCACCTTCTACCTGTATTTGCATATGAGAAATTGATTATTTATTCCATAGTTGGTCCCTGATCTTGTTTTGAATGCTGATACTGAGATTCTCCATAATTTTTTTTCTTACAAAACTAGTCAATTTGATCCCTGTCTATCCCGTTTGGTGAGGTCACCTTTTATGTTCTTGCAAAATGGTATTTTCAATGAAGTCATTAGTCTTACAAAATTCTATCTGGGAATCTCCAGCGTTGCTTCTATCACCCAGGCTATGTTTTCCAAGCGCCATTCCTTCATTCTGTTTCCAGATTTCACATTCTAATCACCAGTAATTATCAGTGAATCCCGATTGAATGTTTGCTCAATTTAAAGGAGTAGGCTCACTTACTAAGAAGTATCAGAGATGAGCAAAGCATTTGGAGAGTTTCTTGTACTTTCATAGAAAACAGACCCAGAAAGCAGTGCTGATATGAGGGATGATACACGGTTACAATTAAACATGTTACTGCTTAGGATTCAGAAACATCAGAGGTATAAGTTTATGTGCAAATCTTGTACATATTCCAAAACACTTCTGAAGCAAAATTGGCATAGCATAGATGTGGTTTAAAACACAACTTAGTTGCTTTATCAGGTGAAAATGTTAATAGGCTTTCTGTTATATTCCTAATGAATTCTTTATTGTATTTGGGTTTTCTAATAAAATGTTAAGTATCTAACATCTTTTTTTAAATCACATGAAATAAAACAAAAATAAGACAGAAGAAAAATATACAGAATTCATTAAATAGATGCATCATTATTCTAAATGTGTCCAGATCTCTTATAAGTGGTCAATTTCTTCTTTTCCCAGAATTACTACTTTGGCCACTAACACAGAATTCCCAATCATTAAAAAATGGTGGTACATACATACAATGCATTGCTAAAATGCAGTGATGAACGCATGAAGCACATCGCCGCATGGGAAGAACTGGAGGAAATTATGCTAAGTGAAGTATGCCAAGCACAAAAGGACAAGTACAACATGAGTCTGCTGAGGTAAGTTTATAAAAAATAAAACTGCAAAAGGGGCACAGGGAAAAAGCTACTGTATACAAACACTCCAGGGGTGAGCTCCAGGTAGTATGGCAGGGGCCACACCAAATCCAGGGATACATATAATAGCCAACTAAAAAGGAAAGGGGGGGAGGGAAGAAGGGGGAAAAAAAGAGATGTGTGGTGGGGGAATAGGGCACTGACCCACCCAAGGGGAGGGTATTGTTTGTGTCTCCACAGGGAAAGAGGGACCAGACTTTAATCCAGTGTGCTGGGATGTGAATGCAGCATGCCGGCATGGAGAGGGGAGCCAGTGGAGGGGCCTGAGGGCTCAGCCCCCATACCAGCTACGTGGACAACTTCCCCTCCCCCCAGAAGAATTTACTTTAGATAGGGCACTGAAGCTGCAGCAAGTCTGAGGGGGCAAGTCTGATCAGAGCACACGGGAGCAAATGAGTGGGGAGGAAGAGAGAGTGGAGCACATCCCCGCTCTGAACAGCTAATGCACTGAGTGGACCATGGCTGATCCCACTATGAGACACGATGTCCCAGGGTTGGGGGACAACACTGGAGACTCAGTGTCAGGATTGACTTGGACTGACCCAGGGACATCGAGGCAAAACACTAAAGGCGTGCTGCTGAGCAATGGGGGAGCAGAGCAGGGACAAAGGATAGACACTGGGGCCAGAGTGTGGAACCCCATCAGACTCAACTGGAGGACATGCCTAGAGTTCAAAAATCAGACCTTGATAAATTAACAGGTTTTCCTTTTTAAAAAAATTTTTTCTTTAAAAAAATTAATTTATTCTTTCATGGGTCCTTGGTTTTCTTTTTTGTTGTCATCAATGCGTTCTCATTTGTCACTTTGTCTTGCTATGCCTTGTTTTTTGGTGCATATTATTACCTCTGCAGATATATTTAGATAAGATAGGCTGGATGAACAGTCTGGAGGAGAAAACAATGGGACTGATGGTTCCAGGGGTACATGGGAGAGCGGGAGGCAGGAGTTAGGAGGTGGTGTTGACCAACCCAGGGATAGGGGAGCAACAAGTGATCCAAAATTAGTGGTGAGTAGAGTGTGAGAGGCCTGGTAGGGCTTGATTAAGGGCAATGTAACCGAGAGAAATTACTGAAACCCAGTTGAAGGCTGAGCATGATAGTGGGACAAGAGGAAAGGAAATAGAGGAAAGAACTAGGAGACAAAGGGTATTTATAGAGGTCTAAATACAAGCATGTACCTATGTAAATATATTTATATAGGATGGTGGGGAAATAGATCTACGTGCATATATTTATAGGTTTAGTTTTAAGGAAGGAGATGGACATTGGACTTCCACTCAAGTACTTACTCAATGCAAGGACACGTTGTTCTATTAAATTGGCATTCCATGATGCACACCTTCCCGACATGATCGTCAAAGACAAATGTGTGCATAAGCAAATGTGGTAAAGAAAGCTGATGGTGCCCAGCTATCAAAATATATAGCATCTGGGGTCTTAAAGGCTTGATGATAAACAAGCAGTCATCTAGCTCAGATGCATCAAATCCCACATGGAAGAAACACACCAGCCTGTGTGACCATGAGGTGTAGAAGGGACCACGTATCAGACATCAAAGAACAAACAATCATATCAGTGGGTATATATCTTCCCAATATGATCACTGAAGACAAATGTGCACATAAGCAAACATGGTGAAGAAAGCTCATCGTGCCCGGCTATCAGAAGATATAGCATCTGGGGTCTTAAAGGCTTGAAGGTAAACAAGTGACCATCTAGCTCAGAAGCAACAAAGCCCACATGGAAGAAGCACACCAGCCTGTGTGACCATGAGGTGTTGAAGGGATCAGGTATCAGGCATCAAAGAACAAAAAATCATATCATTGTAAATGAGGGTGAGTGCAGAGTGGAGACCCAAAGCCTATAAGTGGAAAACTGGACACCCCCTTACTGAAGGGTTGCGGGGAGGAGTTCAGTCAGTCAGGGTGCAGGGTAGCAACGATGAAACATACAACTTTCCTCTAGTTCTTAAATGCTTCCTCCACCCACTATCATGATCCCAATTCTACCTTACAAATCTGGCTAGACCAGAGGATGTACATTGCTACAGATAGGAACTGGAAACACAGGGAATCCAGGGTGATGATCCCTTCAGGACCAGTGGTGAGGGTGGTGATACTTGGAGGGTAGAGGGAAGGTGGGGTAGAAAGGGGGAACCTATTACAAGGATCTACATATAACCTTCTCCCTGGGGGATGGACAACAGAGAAGTGGGTGAAGGCAGATGTTGGACAGTGAGAGGTACGGCAAAATAATGCTAATATATGAATTAGGCAGTGTTCATGAGGGAGGAGGAGTGGGGAGGGAGGGGGAAAATGAGGAGCTGATATTAAGGGCTCAAGTAGAAAGTAAATGTTTTGAGACTAACGATGGCAACAAATGTACAAAAGTGCTTGACACAATGTATGGATGTATGGATTGTGATAAGAATTGTCCGAGCCCCCAATAAAATGATTAAAAAAAAGAATTCCTAATAGTTTACATTTAGTGATTAAAAAAGGCAGCAAGCTTCCAGCCAACTTGCTGTCGTTGTTATTATTGTTTTGATTAAGGCAAGGAGAGCAGATGGTGCATACCAACCCACAGCCATCAACTTGATTTTGAAACAGAGCAACCCCGTCGGACCGAGTAGAATGCCCCTTTGGGTTTACTAGGCTGTAAATGTTTCTCCTTTGGAGCAACAGGTCGATTTGACCTGCTGACCCTGTAATTAGTAGCCCAATGTGTAATTAATTCACTGTCCACCGAAGTTCCCTCTAGGACTGCTCATTTGCGCAGTGAGTGGGGATGGACATTACTGAGCTTGCCAGCCTTGTACCCAGGAAGAGAGCCAGGCTTACCTGGAGGAGCGGGCTGATTCCAACAGAAGCGTTGTAAGTCTCCTACTCCTGTGCTCCAGTCTGGATCCACCCAGGGGAGGTACCCCTCTCTGCAAAGTTAGCGTTGCCTAGCTAGCTGGGGACCCTGTGAGCACATTTATTTCAGCCCCTTTTGGTTTTCTCTTTTGGACCTGCCAACCACTGGAGCCAGGGTATTGTGGTCTCTTCTCTTTTACATGATAAGTTTAGTAAAGGAGGCGCGTCTCCTGAACAGAGGCCTACAGTAACGGGCTGTGACTGCAAGAGAGGACTACTGATAAGTCTGGTTAATTCAGGAGCATAGTATTAGGAAATCCGTTTGAACTTTGGCTCAAGTTGCAGTCCCAAACTTACGTTTACTATTAAGGAAGTTGATGATTTGACTTTTAACATCTGAGTCTTTGTCTAGTTTCTTTCTTGTTCCAGTGTTAAAGAGGGAGAGGAAGATGATATTTATCATTGACCTTCGGCTCAGTGATAATCTGTAAAATGCGAGGAAGGATTACCTTAAAAAATGGGCAGGGGATAGGCACACAGTTCATTCAAATACAAATAGGAGGCTTCAAAAAGACTATGGAAAATGGAATTAAAAGATAATTCCCACAGACACTTTGAAGTTCCCTTATATTGGTGGTGTGTGTGTGTGGGTGGGGGGGGGGGAGGAGGCAAAGCAGCAGACAGAAAGATAGGCACTTAATTTATCTGGATAAAAATTCATAATATCTCAAGTAAAAGGTCAAATGCCGAGCTTCATGCGTAGAGGGTACTGGAGGGGCAGAAATTCTACCTGGTTTTGATGTGCTTCATTTGTCAGACTGCGGTAGCACACAGCACCATCCCAACCCCTTTACTTGTTCACTGCACCTTGCCACCGCAGAGCTCAGTGTCCCAGTACCACCCCTTTGGTGGCATCTCAGTGAGTTCATGGTTTTATCCTCATCCTGAAGGGAATCTTCTTAGGTAGCAACTAAATGAATGTCATCATCACCAAGTTTACCATGGCCATGTTCTCTCCAGTGAGGTCTGCATCTCAGCCCAATTGAAGGGCTTTCAAATTTACTTCTTTACTGGCTGTTCTGACTCAAATCTAGAAGTAGTGGCTGCTCCCTGTATTGACTAGCACTGTTTTCTTTAGTGTTGTTTTAACCTCTGTTGTTGTTACATAATCTCACATCAACTTGATAAATAGAGTGAAGGGGTGGAGTCTAGCCTGTCAATTGGGTCACAGTCTGATGGTACCTCTTTGTGGGCATGGTATTCTTATAAGGAGGGTCCTGGAAACCTCTCTCTCTCTTTCTGCTTCACCTTCATGTTGATGCATCCCTTCAATCCATGTTGATGGCAGCCAGAGCCCTGAAGATGAGTTTGCCATCATTGGATCTACAAGGCTTTGCACCCACTGACCTGTGGTCTTCCTGAATTCTGCATCATTGTACATGGCTGTGTGAGTCTGAAGAGGGATTTATGGACTTGACCTGGACTGGAATATATAATTACTTCTTTTTTTAAAAAAATTAAATCATTTTATTGGGGGCTTGTACAACACTTATCACAGTCCACACATACACCCATTGTGTCAAGCACATTTGTACATTTGTTGCCATCATCATTCTCGAAACCTTTGCTTTCTTTTTGAGCCACTGGTATCAACTTCTCACATTTTCCCCTCGTCCCCACTACACCCTCCCCCACGAACCCTTGATAATTTATAAATTATTATTATTATTATTTTGTCATATCTTACACCATCTGACGTCTCCCTTCATCCACTTCTCCGCTGTCTGTCCCCCAGGGAGGAGGTAATGTAGATCTTTGTAATTGGTTCCCCCTTTCTCCCTTATCTTCCCTCCACCCTCCCCACTCTCACCCCTGGTTCTGAGGGGTTCATCTGTCCTAGATTCTCTGTGTTTCCAGTTTATATCTGTACCAGTGACAACCTCTGGTCCAGCCAGACTTGTAAGGTAGAATTGGGATCATGATAGTGGGGCGGCGGGGGCGGGGGGGCGGGGAAGGCATTCAAGAACTAGAGGAAAGTTGTGTGTTTCATCATTGCTACACTGTGCCCTGACTACTGGCTCGTCTCCTCCCTGAGACCCTTTTGCAAGGGGATTTCCAATTGCCCACAGAAGGGTCCTTGGTCCTCGCTCTGTACTCCCCCTCATTCACAATGCTATGATTTTTTGTTTGTTTGTTGATGTCTGATACCTGATCCCTTTGACATCTTGTGATCTCACAGCCTGGTGTGCTTCTTCCAGGTGGGCTCTGTTGTTTCTCAGTTAGATGGCCACTAGTTTATCTTCCAGCCTTTAAGACTCCAGACTCTATATCTTTTGATAGCCAGGCACCATCAGCTTTCTTCACCACATTTATAATTACTTCTTAATATAAAACTCTCTCTTACACATGTATGAGTGTCTCTGGATTTGTTTCTCTAGTCAGTCTGGCCTAATACAACCTCCTTTTATGTGAATCCTCTTATCATTAATAATAATAATAATAATAATAATAGTTTTCTTCGAAGTTAATACATGTGTCATATTATTCCATAGTTCAATCACACCAAGAAGTATTGTACAATTGCTACCACAATCAGTTTCCAAACATTCTTTTCTTTCCTGGACTGCTTGATATTGGCTCCCTTTTACCTCCCCACTCCCACCACCACCACTGTACTCGCCCCAGAAACCATTATTGTGCTTGCTGTCCCTATAGATTCTCCAATCCTGGGTTTCATATACATAAAAACAGAAAAAAAATAACACAGTCAAGAGGGTGACCCCAATGACATAACACATCGGCGATAAACCCCAATAGGAACAAAAAAAATACAGAAAATGTTGAAAACCAGATCAGATCAGAGAAGGAATCAACTGACAAGGTTTTACCCACTCAAGCCAGGATTACCCCTTTGATCTTCTATAGTAATTTCTTCAGTGCTCTCTTTAGCAGCTACTTTATTTAAAAAAATAATTTTATTGGGGGCTCATACAACTCTTATCACAATCCATCCATCCATCCATGTGTCAAGCACATTTGTTGCCATCATCATTTTCTTTTTTCCCCCCTTTTAAAATTTTTATTTATTTATGTATATTAAAACTCATTTTATTGGGGGCTTGTACAACTCTTATCACAATCCATCCATCCATCCATTGTGTCAAGCACATTTGTTGCCATCATCATTTTCTTTTTTCCCCCCTTTTAAAATTTTTATTTATTTATGTATATTAAAACTCATTTTATTGGGGGCTTGTACAACTCTTATCACAATCCATCCATCCATCCATTGTGTCAAGCACATTTGTACATTTGTCTCATCCCTCTATTATGGATAGGGGGAGACCACCGGAGTAATAATTCTTTATGCTAAACTCTCCATGTGTGGTTTCTGTTTCCTGATTGGATCCTGATGAATCGACAGAGGAAAAAATAAGGGAAAAAAAGGTTAAAAAAAGGTTAAAAACATGGAAGAGACATGACAATTAAAAAGCAAATAACTAGAGTGTTGATTTAAAACAAATTGGTTAGCAAGGATGTACATAAACATGAACTGAATACTTTAATAAAGGCAGAGCTTATGAGATTAGATTTAAAAACTAAATATATGATGATTACTCATGAGCTAATGTAAACTATGAGGATAAAATATAAAATATGAGGTTACAGAAAGACTGAAAGGAGGGTGTGTTAGTCCGGGTAGACTAGAGAAACCAATTCGTAGACACACATATATGTATAGGAAAGAGCTTTATATACAAAAGCAATTAAATATTGAGAAAATGTCCCAGTCCAGACCAGATCAAGTCCATAGGTCCAATATTAGCCCACATGTCTGATACCAGTCTGTAAAGTCTGCTTCAGTCTCACAAAATGCATGCAATGACGCCGAATGCAGGAGGATCATAGGCCAGTAGGTTGGAAGTCTTGTAGAACCAGTGGCATTGTAAGCATCTCAGTGTCCAGCTCCCAGGACTGCATCAGAGTAGGTCCATGTGGCTTCTCATCAGAAAAGTCTTGCAGGGAGTCGGCCTTGTCAGTAGAGTGTCTCCAAGGGAGTGAGCTGAGAGAGAAATTGTGTCTCTTGCCTCCAAAGAGGAAAATACAGGAATTCCCAGAATTTTTGGGAGAAGGTTATGCCAACACAGAGGCCTACAGCCTAGACTCCACCCCTTCACTCTTAATCCTATCAAGTCTCAAATTGACACCAGATTATGTAACTACCACAGATGGCTAACAACTTAGTAGGTAACTAAAGAAAATCTGGTTATAGGTGTAAAGTGAGAAAAAGTAGATCTTACGTTAAGAATAGAATGATATAAAGGACATTCCCAATGATAAAACTTCTATTTGAGCATGAAGAAGTAATTAGTTAAAATTTGTATATACCTAATAAAACTGTTAGGCAAAATAAACAAATCCACCATCTTCCCTGGAGATTTTAACATACATCCTTCAGTAACTACTGTAACAAGCAGACAAAAACAGAAACAAAACTAAAGTAAACCATCAACAGCCAAAAAACACCTCCAAAAAAGAAAAACAACCAACCAAGACAATACCTAACCAAAAACAAAAACAGTAAAATTATAGATGTTGAAAACAAACGAACAAAAACAAACAGTAAAATTACAGATACTTGATAAAAAAACCCTTTTTATTGTGAATTGAGTGAAAGTTTACAGAGGAGAGCCTCAGTTTTGCATTCATTGATTTATACAGACTTCGCTGCAACTCAACTTTTGTGTTCCCTTCAATGTACCATTATTTATCCCACTTCCTCGCCATGTTTTCTGTGTCCATTCCTCCTTTCCTAACCCTCTGAACTTGTCCTTAGGTAAATTCTGTCCTTTTAATCTTTAATGGGTGATTATTCTAAGGTATGTGTATCACACCATTTTTATAGTCACCTTATAAACATCTTATAAACATGACTATTGTTTGGCTGAAAAGTTGGGCCAAAGACATTTTGAAAACACAATGAATAAAATTGACCTACTAGATATAAAATACCAACAAACAAGTATTTTTAAAAAGAATTGTATATGAATTTAAATGATATATTCTGTATTAAAAGTGAAATTAAAGCAAAAACAATCAATTACAAAATGGTAACTAGAAACCCCTTATATATTTGTAAATTGAGAAACATCTTCCCCCAGAAGAATTTATTTCAGAGGACAGCATTAAAGCTGCAGGTCAGGGAAAGGGACATATCTGATCAGAGCACACTGGAGCAAATGAAGGCGGAGGAAGATAGAGTGGAGCACATCCTGGCCCACAAAGTCTTGAACATGGTATTTCCGCTCAGAGCAGCCAATCCACAGAGAAGACCATATGGTTGGCCCCATTATGACACACAACATCCCTCACTGATCCATAGCCCTACAGGGGACAAAACTGGAGACACAGTGTGGGAATTGCGCCCGGCCTGATCCCACCACACCGAGGCAAAACACTAAAGGTGTGCAACAGAACAGCAAGGGGAACAGAGCAACAAAGTCCCCAGGGAATACCAAAAGTAGACTTTGGGGCCAGGGTGTGGCATTCCATCAGACTTGACCAGAAATCACTCCGAAAGGCCAACAGAAAGTCCTTGAACTAACTACAAGGTTTTCTTTTTTGTTTTTGTGTTGTGTTTTTTTTGTCATTGGCATTTTGTTGTTGGTGTTGTTGTTTTCTTTTGCTGCTTGGTTTTGGTTTGTCTTGTTTTTGTGCATATTATTATCTCCGCAGGTCTGTCTAAATAAGATAGGCTGACCGACAGTTCCAGGGGGACATGGGAGAGGGGGAGGTGGGGAGAAAGAAAGAAGGTGGTGTTAACAAACCCAGGGACAAGGGGAAAACAAGTGATCCAAATCAGTGGTGAGGAGGGTGTAGGTGGCCTGGTAGGGCATAATCAAGGGTAATGTAACAGAGAGGAATTACTGTAACCCAAATGAAGGTTGAGCATGATAGTGGGACAAGAAGAAAGTCAAAGGAAATAGAGGAAAGAGCTAGGAGGCAAAGGGCATTTATAGAGGTCTAAATAAAAGCATGTACATATGTAAATATATTTATATATGAGAATTGGGGAATAGATTTATGTGCATATATTTATAGGTTTAGTATTAAGGTAGCAGATGGACATTGGGCCTCCATTCAAGTACTCCCTCAATGCAAGAATACTTTGTTTTATTAACGTGCCATTCCATGATGCTCACCTTCATGACACGATTGTTGAAGACAAAACAGGTGTGTAAGCAAATGTGGTGAAGAAAGCTGATGGAGCCCAGATATAAAAAGATACAGCATCTAGGGTCTTAAAGACTTGCAGGTAAACAAGTGGCCATCTAGCTCAGAAGCAACAAAGCCCATATGGAAGAAACACACCAGCCTGTGTGATCACAAGGTGTTGAAGGGATCAGGTATCAAAAGACCATATCATTGTGAATGAGAGGGAGTGCAGAGTGGGGATCCAAAGCCTATCTGTAGGAAACTGGACATCACTTTAGGAAGAGTCGTGGGAGGAGAAGAGCCACTCAGGGTGCAGTGTAGCAATGATGAAACATACAACTTTCCTCTAGTTTTTAAATGCTTTCTCCCCACCCACTATCATGATCCCAATTCTACCTTTCAAATCTGGCTAGACAAGAGGATGTACACTGGTACAGATAGAAACTGGAAACACAGGGAATCCAGGACAGATGGACCCTTCAGGACCAGTGGTGATACCGGGAGCGGGGAGGGAGGGTGAGGTAGAGAGGGGTAAGTGATTACAAGGATCTACATATAATCTCCTCCCTGGGGGACAGACAAGAGAAAAGTGGGTGAAGGAATACGTTGGACAATGTCAGATATGACAAAATAATAATTTATAAATTATCAAGGGTTCATGAGGGAGTGAGGAGTGGGGAGGGAGGGGAAAATGAGCTGATGCCAGGGGCTTACGTGGTGAGCAAGTGCTTTGAGAACGATGAGGGTGAGGAATGTACAGATGTGCTTTATACAATTGATGTATTGTGATGTATGAACCCCTAGTAAAATGATTAAAAAATGAAGAAACATATTTCCAAATACAAAAATTTCAGTGGAAATTAACAGATCTTCTTACTAGATTTTAATAAAATATCACATATCAAACTTGTAGGCTGCAGCTCAGAATGTTTAGTAAGGATTCTATGGCTGCATACATTCTGGTCAAAGAGCAAACTGGAGCTCCAGCTTTTGAAGGAACAAGATGATGCGGGATATGATCTCGTACAGACTCTCCAAAGCACTGCAGTGAAATAAGATTTTCACAGAGCTTAACTACAGAGGATCCAGGAACTTATAAGAAGAAACGTCTAATCAGCTGACATATCCAGACCCACGATTTAACAGACTTAATATAAATAAGATCCCTTACACATCACTCTGTAATCTTAACATTAGAGTCATTTAACACTTCAACCTATGGCCTTTTTTGAGGGTCAGCCGGAGTTTCTGTGGGAAAAGGGGGCAGGAGGAGAGCCTGCAGGCTCCCTGAAGTGTGCTGGCTAGCTGAGTTTTGAAAGCTAGCTCTGATCGGATAAGCTGTAAACAGGGAGGAGTCAAAAAACCGAATCTGGTCCACATATTTGGTAGAAGCCTCTCTTGATGGAAAATGAACGAAATGAACAATAAACATAACAGAGAAGATCAACAAATTCAAACCTCAAACCAAACCACTGCTGTTGAATTGGCTTAACTCTCAGTGGCCTTATCGGACAGAGTCGCTCTGTTCCTGAGGCTATAATCTTGACACAAGGAGACTGCTTCCTCTTTTTCCAGGGAGCAGGCTGTGGTTTTGAACTGCTGACCTTTCATGGACCTATGTTTCGGGGCTCTATGTGTCTGTGTGAAAGGCTGCTATAATTAATGCAGTTGGTTGTCCTGATAAAGAAAAAGAACACAAAGGGTCATTATCAGAAAAGGAAAAGATGAACCCGGAAAGGACTTAAAAATTCAAACTGATTTCCACTTAGTCATTTCTGACTCACAGAGACCCTTAAAAATAATATGCGGATGTCAGCTACAGTTTTTAACCAATTAATTAAAATTTCACACAGATAGGACAAGCTATTAGCAAAATACAAGCATAGTACAACCATGTACTAAAAGAAAGGGAAACTCTAACTCCTTAACCTTAAGAAACTGAGTTTACCATTAAGGACTTCCATGAAGAAGACTTCAGTCCCTCATGGCTTCAATAGCACATTCTCCACTAAATGCTTAAAGGAGAAATAATCCCAAGTTCACAGAAACTTTTTGAGAGAACAGAAAAAAGAATAGCAATCCAAACTCATTTGATGAGGTTAGCATGCTTTGATAAAGACATCATAAGCAAGGAAAAATCCCAAACTAATTTCTTA
The DNA here is from genome assembly GCF_050624435.1 of Tenrec ecaudatus. Taxonomy (NCBI): domain Eukaryota; kingdom Metazoa; phylum Chordata; class Mammalia; order Afrosoricida; family Tenrecidae; genus Tenrec; species Tenrec ecaudatus. The sequence continues at coordinate 186,064,749 of NC_134530.1, read as the reverse complement.
TGATATGAGTACAATACATTATTTTAAAAAAAGCCAACAAGATATAGGAAGGATAAAGGACTTCCACAAAGTTGTGTTTATTTTGGAAGTACAAAGTGATTAGTTGGAAAACCAATCAAATGAAATTTAGAATAAAAATTTAAATCACATGATAATATCAATAAATCCAGAAATACTATTTGATAAATTTAACATCACTCATGATTAAAAAGTACAAAAGTAAAACAAATCCAAATTATCATCCAAATATGAATAGAAGGGGGTCTTTCTTCATCTTATAAAGGAGTTAAAAAGATAAAAAGCATATCATAAAATGAAATCTAATGATAAAATGTTGTAGGGTCCTTTTGACATAAAAAGTAAAATAAGATGCCCCTAGTTTTATTCCTCATGTTACAGTGTAAGAAGATAGGACACACAAAGAGCCGTTCTTAATAAAAGCTTTGGCTATATATGCAGAACAATATGCAATAATCTAGAGATAATTATAATGAAATGATTCGAATGAATAATTGAGTCACTGGATGTAGCAATTCTGTGGCAGACTGTAACTTTCAAAGTTGATATTGCTCTAGTGACAGACGGACCTGGGTCATCAACCGTCTCAACCGTGAGGATGCTGCGGAAGTGACGCGATGTGACTTTGGAGGCTACGTTATAAACACCAGCTTCTTTCTGGCTCAGGTGTGTGGCCCTTGGAACTCAGTCACCACCTCGTGAGGAAGTTCAGGTCCATGGAGAGGCCACCTGTGGGTGTTGTAGCCCCCAGCTGCAGCTGATCTCCATCCTAACAGCCAGCATTCATGACCAGATATGTGAACGAAGTGGCCTTCAGAGTGGACAAGTACTTTAGAAAATACATGACTTGTTTCCTAAAATTGAATATATCACCGTATGGCCCAGCAGTTCCTTTCTTGGGTGTATCTCATAGAAATGTGAACTTGCTTGCCCTCCCCCCCAATATGTCCAAGAATGCTCATATCAAATCCATTGCCATGGATTTGATTTCAACACCTAGCAACACTATTGTTAACAACACCAAATTACCACTAACAGTAGAGTGGATACATTTTGGCATACCCCTCTAAATGGAACCCTAAACAGCAATGAAAATTAACAGAAAACAGTACAGATTAATTTTGTAAATACAATATTAGGCAAGCAATCAGGAAAGAAAGACTAACAGAGGAGGAAGTGAAAAAGAAAGGAAACAATAATTTAGTCACTTTAAGACCAATAAAAATGACACACTGGTGATCACATGTTTATGATTCAACGTGTTTTCCTTGATTTTCAGAAGCAGTTCTTTAAACCTTTCTTCTGGTCTGTCTTAATCTGGAAGTTCCACTGAAACCTGGTTAACCTCATATTAAGATGCAGGCCTATACTGACAAATGAGTGGGGGCCGTGCCTGAGCTGCACTGGCCAGAAATTGAACCTGGATCTCCCACAAGGAAAGTGAGAATTCTATCATGAAACCAATCACAGAACCTTTGGTTTGGGGCCTATGTTACTGAGAAACAGCCTCGTTTATATGGAAAAAATGGAGGTAAATTTACTAAGGGCATAACTTACTTTTGTACCATTTTATGTGATAAGTTATTCCGAACCTTAGTTTCCTTTTCTGTGAAATGGGCATAATCATGCATACATCTAAGGATTTTAAAGAAGACAAGAGTTCTTCACAATTTTTTTCCTTTGTCCAAAGGAAACTGAGAATTCCATCATAGAATTATATCACATAAAATGTTACATAATTTATTATAGAATTTAGAATCAAATAAGAGCACATTGTTCTTGAGGAAATTTTTTATTGGTGCTTGATTTTCTTATGGACTATGTAATCTGAAAAATTTAAAAAATTCATGGAACAATCCTATGGTTTTATTTAGATTGCATAACACATAACAAAATTAGTACACCCAGAAAAAACAACAAAACTCCCATAGCCCTTGAATCAGTCTAGCCTCACGGGAACCCCACGTGTCAGAGAGCAGAGCTGAATGCAACAGAGTGTTCTCGGCTGCTCCCTTGACAGAAACAGACCGCCAAGTGTGACTCCTCAGAGCCCCAGGATGGGCATGAACTGCCAACCTGTGCTCCATGTAAGGACCTTGAAGCCGTCTCTCAAACAAAAAACTCACCGCTATAGAGTTGATTCTTATGAACAGTGACTCTAAAGGGCAGAGTAGAACTGTCCCTGTGGGTTTCTGAGACTGTAACTGCTTCTTTTCACTTAAAAAAACATTTTATTGGGGGCTCATATAACTCTTAATCACAATCCATCCATCCATCCATTGTGTCAAGCATATCTGTACATTTGTTGCCATCATCATTCTCAAAATATTATCTTTCCACTTGAGCCCTTGGTATCAGCTCATTTCCCCCCTCCCTCACAAACTCTTGATAATTTATAATTCTTATATATTTTTTCATGTCTTACACTGTCCAATGTCTCCCTCCACCCACTTTTCTGTTGTTCTTCCCCCAGGGATGGGATTATATGTAGATCCTTGAGATCAGTTCCCCCTTTCCAACCCACCTTCCTCTTCCCCTTCTGGTATCGCTACTCTCATTATTGGTCCTGAGGGGTTTAGCTGTCCTGGATTCCTTGTGCTTCCAGTTCTGATCTGTACCAGTGTACATGCTCTGTTCTAGCTGGATTTGGAAGGAAGAATTGGGATCATGACAGTGATAACTAGAAGAAAGTTGTATGTTTCATCAGTGCTATACTGCACCCTGACTGTCTCATCTCCTCCTTGTGACCCTTCTGTAAGGGGATGTCCAGTTGCCTACAGATGGACTTTGGGTCTCCACTCCCCCCGCCTCCCCCCCCCCACACATTCACAATGATGTGATTTTTTTGTTTTTTGATGTCTGATACCTGATCCTATCGACACCTCGTGAGTACACAGGCTGGTGTGCTTCTTCCATGTGGGCGAGATGGCTGCTTGTTTATCTTCAAGCATTTAAGACTCCAGATGCTATATCTTTTGATATTCGGGCACCATCAGCTTTTTTTTCACCATATTTGCTTAAGCACCTGCTTTGTCTTCAGCGATCATGTTGGGAAATTGAGCATCATGGAATACCAGTTTAACAGAACAAAGTGTTCTTGCACTGAGGGAGTACTTGAGTGGAAGCCTAATGTCCATCTGCTACCTGAATATTAAACCTATAAATGTATGTACATATATCCATTTCCCCACTATCATTTATAAATATATTTACATATGCACATACCTGTATTTGGACCTCTATAAATGCCCTTTGCCTCCTAGTTCCTTCTTCTATTTCTTATATCTTTCCTCTTGTCCCACTATCACATTCAGCCTTCATTTGGGTTTCAGTAATTCCTTTTGGTTACATTGTCCTTGATCAAGCCCTACCAGGCGTCCTACAGCCTCCTCACCATTGATTTGAGATCCCTTGTGTTCCCTTGTCCCTGGGTTTGTTAACACCCACTTCCTTTCCCCTGCCTCCCCTCTCCCATGTCCCCCCCCCCGCCCCAACTGTCGGTCCCGTTGTTTCCTCCTCCAGATTTTTTATCCCACGTATCATATCTAGAGAGACATGCAGAGATAATAACATGCACAAAAGACAAGACAGAGCAAAACAAAGCAACAAAAGAAAACAAAGCAACAACAAAAACCTCAACTACCCTCCCCCCCCCCCAAAAAATAAAAGCCTGAAAATAGTTCACGGTCTGTTTGTTGACCTTTAGGAGTGTTTTCAGGTCCAGTCTGATGGGATGTCATGCCCTGGCCCCAAAGTCTATTTTTGGTACTGCCTCAGGACTTCGTTGCTCTGTTCCCCTTGCTGTTCTTTTGCATACCCTCCGTGATTTACCTCAGTGTAGTGGGGTCAGATCGGGCACAGCCCCGCACTGTGCCTATGGTGTTGTCCTTGCAGTGCTGTGGGTCAGTGAGGGGCGTCGTGGTGGAGACTGTAACTCTTAAAGGGAGTAGAAAGTTCCATATTCCTCCTACGGAGTAGCTGATGGGTTTTAACTGCTAACCACGCCATTGGCAGCCCAACAAGTAAGCATTATACCACCAGGGCTCCTTTAAGTAATCTATTAGTCTTTACTGCTTTTCTGGGAGCGTTGGTTGCATAGTGGGTTATGTGTTGGGCTGCTAAGCACAAGGACGACAGTTCAAAACCACCATCTCTCTCTCTGAGGGAGAAAGATGACGCTTTCTACTTCAACAGAGATTTACAGTCTAGGAAACCCACAGGGCAGCTCTGGGTTACTGTGAGTCTGCATTGGCTGGATGAAGCTGAGTTTCGAGTTTTGTCCTCATGACCAAGGGTCACATTTCAGGTTGGCTCACAGCGGTCATACCAATGGTTCTTATATTTGCTGTTTCTAGCTTTCCTCGATTATTGCTTACCCTAGCATACTGAGGAGCTCTGGTGTCTTTGTAGATTGCGAGTTGGACTGCTAGCAGCAAGGATATGTCTAAGGTTAAAGACTTACAACCTTGGAAATCCCAAAGGGTAGATCTGTTCTGTCGCATAGAGTTGTTAAGAATCAGAATTGACTGATGGCAGTGAGTCTAGTTTGGGTTTGGGGCCTATGTTACTGAGAACAAGCCCCGTTTACATGGCAAGAATGTAGGTGGATTTACTAAGGGTATGCCTTTAGGCAGTTCTCCCTGAACCTTAGTTTCCTTTTCTGTTAAATGAGAAAAATCATGCACAGATCTAAGGATTACAAAGAACACAAGAGATACTTTTAAAAAACTTTGATTTTGAAATGATATAAACTCTACAGAAGAATTATAAGCAGTCTACTACTAAGATAAGCCACGTAAGAGTTGGCCACATTCATTTGCTCTTTCTGTCATTCTAGAACCTAGTCCTAGACCTACATGCAAGGGGGAGGGGGTGTTTCAAAAGTTCATGGAAAAATTCCATTAAGAAAAATACTATTTTGGAGGAAGGGGAAAAAATGAGGAGCTGATACCAAGGACTCCAGCAGAAAGCAAATATCTTGGAAATGATGATGGCAACATATGTACAAACGTGCCTGACACAATGGATGTATGTATGGATTGTGATAAGAGTCGTATGAGCCCCAAATAAAATGATTAAATTTTTAAAAAGAGAAAAAATAAAAATAGAATTTTATTTATTTGAGTATATGCAGCAATTTTATTTAATTGAGTATATGCAGCAATAAGTTTTCTTAGAGTCTTTAACTCACTTAAAACTATATCCACCAATTTATGATTAGCATATTGAACTCTATTCAAGCATCATTTGAAGCTCTAAACTCACATATATGTGCAAGATATCTATTCTCTTAAATATTTTAGATAGTCCCCTTCTGATTTTACTTATTGGTCTAATTTTTTAAAATCATTTTATTAGGGGCTCTTACAACTCTTATCACAATCCATACATACATCAATTGTGTAAAGCACATCTGTACATTCGTTACTCTCATCATTTTCAAAACATTTGCTCTCCACTTAAGCCCCTGGTATCAGCTCCTCATTTCCCCTTCCCTCCCCACTCCCCCGCCCTCAAATTTTTTTAATTTCATTTTTCCATGAACCTTTAAAAGTCCCCTTAGCTCGCTCTCTTCCTCCCCCTCGCCCTGCGCCTTCAGAGTCTCTTTCTTTCTTTTCTTTCTCTCTTCCAAGGATAAACGTTTAAAAGTAAAAATAAGTGAAACCAAGCGACAGGCAAGATTTCAATGTAGGAGAAAAGACCTGGTCGGGAAACCTTGAGGAGAGAAACACCAGAAACATTTCCCAAACCGCTGCACAAGAAGCGCGCATTGTAAACAGGATCCAGCTGCTTCCGATTTGCCTCTGCACAGCAGGGCTTCATTGTGCTCCGCCGAGGTCCAGCTTAGTCCCAAAGGGCTGGGGTTCAGGCGCTCCTGCAAAGCTTTCCGTCCATGCAGCCCTCTTTGCCTCCATTACGGATGGCCAGCTCTTCTCCGATGCCCTCTTCCTCCCTGAAGCTTTTCTAGTCCAATTTGGACTTCCGGAGAGTCCTCATTTTGTGCTTCTTGGCTCCAATCTGCCCCCAGAAGGCTGCTCATGCCTCTTGGTCTCTTCACCTTACCCTGTAGGGAGAGAGGGCAGGGCTCTTTCTCATTTTGCTAGAAGAAGAATTTGTCCTCTTCAGAAGGAGTCTGCACCTCCTTAGTCACCCCGACTTCTTCCCCAGCAAAGTCAAACACCTCGGTGATTTGATCTTTTTAGTTCCTTTAGGTTTCTCCATGCCTCTGCTTTGACCAGCGACGCACTAGAACTTGTCTCTTCCAGACTCCTCTCTGCTTAACTCCTGGACTAGGGGACACTTTTGATTTGGGTCTCACATCATTCAGGAGTGGCCCAGAGTTCTTCCTCCTGCTTTTTCTGTACCTTCATCTTCCTCCGCACTGCGGCTGCTTCCCGATTCTGCTGCAGGATCTAGCTCTCCGCCTTCCGATGCCAGGCCCGCTTGTTTTCTCTCCCTGGACCAAATGCTGCAGCTTTTTGGTTGGCCCCTTTGGTTTTCTGTGCCCGTTGTTCACCATCCCCTTCATCTCCCTTCACTAATTCATTCACATCATCTTCACTGCGCTTGCCCCCAAGGCATGTGGGTCTTGTCTTCCGCCCAGCTGGAAAAGGCTTGGAGGTCGCATTCTCGCATGTCACTGCTACTCACCGCAGGCAGGAGCACAGAGGCTACCCTGGAGAGCAGAGGCTTCCCCCGCCCCCCCATAGCAAAGCTCTAGCAGGGGTCCTCAAACTTTTTAAACAGGGGCCCAGTTCACTGTCCCTCAGACCGTTGGAGGGCCAGACTATAGTTTTTTAAAAAAACTAAGAACAAATTCCTATGCGTACTGGACAAGTCGGCTGCTAAGCAGGACAGGCAGCAGCGGCAAAAACACCTGGTGGCAGATAAATGTCCTCGGGGGGGCCGCATGTGGCCCGTGGGCCATAGTTTGAGGACCTCTGCTAGAGAGACCTTAGAACTGTGGCAGAGGCAGCAAGCAGAGTAGGCAAGGTCTCTATCTTTGTCTCTCTATATATCCTGAACTACTTAAGAGTAAGTGCGAAATATAATCTTTGTTCCAAACGATGTCAGTATTTCCCAAGAACAAAGACAATCTCTTACATAAACACAGTAAAGCAACACAAACTCATTGCTATCAAATGGATTCCAATTCATAAGGACCCTATAGGACCCTATAAGACAGTGTAGAACTGCCCTTTTGGGTCTCCAAAATTGTAAATCTTTATGGGAGTAGAATGCTTGCTTTCTCTATAGACTGGTGGTTTTGAACTGCTGACCTTGTGGTTATCAGCCCAACATGTAACCCGCTTCACCACCAGGACTCATCATGAACATGGTAGGATAATTAAATTTAGGAAATTTGATGTATTCACCATTATTATCTTAGAGTCAATATGGTTACATTTTCCAAATTAAAAAAAGAAGTTGTTTCTCTTTTGATCTAGGATCAAATCTGATATTGTTTATAGCAAATAATTTTTAAGTTTCTATCGTTTCCTTTAATCTATAAGTAACTTCCTCAACCTTCCTTTGTTACTCATAACTTCAGTATTTTGAAGAAATGGTGTGTGGTACAATGCCTTTTTCTTTGGTTGCGATTTCCTCAATTGTCAGAAGCAAGCTATCTTTTTCCTCCTCCTACAGGCAGGCTACAGTAGTGACGCTTGTGCTTCTCACGGCACCAAGCAAACCCAAACCCCACTGCTCTTGAGTTGATTCTAATTCATAATGATCCTAGAACAGGCTTCTGAGGCTTTGAATCTTTAGGGGAACAGACAGCCTCATCTTTCTTCTATCGAGTGGCTGGTGGTCTTGAACTTTGATAATAAAAGTCCAATACGCAACACTTACCTGGCAGCACTAGGGTATGTATAACTGATACAGGTAAATGACCTAATACAAATAAGTGTCAGTCACTGTAGTGTACTTTATTATTAAATCTTTTGTTGTAACTCCCCAGTACTTGGGGGATAAAGGTCGGAGATGAATCAATTTACTACATGTTAATTTAAAAGAAAGAATGCATGTCTTTAACTTGATGAAAAGACCAGGAATAGAGGTGAGATTGCCTAAGCGGATTCTTCAAAGATGCAATGAATAAGTTAGTATTCTTAATCTTAGTGAAGATACTGCAAGAGAATCATTTGGAGAGTTTCCCATGTATTCCCTGGAGCTGGGAGGAATGTAGAAATTGGTATAATTGAGCCAATAAATGCCAACTCTAAAGGTGAGAATCTGACGCCATCTGACCTCTGTGGACTGGAGCAATGTGAGGTGAGATGGCTCTGTTGGAATCCACAATTTCTAGTGTCTGGAATGACAGCCAAAAAACTCACTGCCATCGAGTCAATACTGACTCATAGCAATCCTTGAGGTCAGAGTGGAACTCCCCCTGAGGGTTTCCAAGATTGAAACTCTTTAAGGGAGTAGAAAGTCTTACCTTTCTCCCATGGACTGGCTGGTGATTGGTGGTTTCAAAGTGTTAACCTTGCAGTTAGCAGCCCAACGTGTAACCGCTCCACCACTGATCCTTGACATTCCCATGAGCCAATAACCCATGGAAGGAATAATACTGGGTTGATTTGAGAAGGACTCGACACAAGCAGACTAAGCCTGCTAGAGACTGGGCCACAGTGGTCACAGGGGAAGTTGCCAGTGGCCTTCTGGAGGAGGCATAGTGTACGTCAAAGGAACTGGAGGCGAGAGGTCACCAGTATTGTGGTAGTCTCTAAAAAAGCCACCAAAACCATTTCAGGAAAGAAAGAACCAATGTTCAAAAAATTCCTCCAGAGAAGGCATTTAAACTAGAGTAGAACTGTACAGTTAAATATCTTTAACTCCTCCCAGAGAAGGCATTTAAACTAGAGTAGAACTGTACTGTTAAATATCTTTAACTCCTCCCAGAGAAGGCATTTAAACTAGAATAGAACTGTACTGTTAAATATCTTTAACTCCTCCCAGAGAAGGCATTTAAACTAGAGTAGAACTGTACTGTTAAATATCTTTAACTCCTCCCAGAGAAGGCATTTAAACTAGAGTAGAACTGTACTGTTAAATATCTTTAACTCCTCCCAGAGAAGGCATTTAAACTAGAATAGAACTGTACTGTTAAATATCTTTAACTCCTCCCAGAGAAGGCATTTAAACTAGAATAGAACTGTACTGTTAAATATCTTTAACTCCTCCCAGAGAAGGCATTTAAACTAGAGTAGAACTGTACTGATAAATATCTTTAACTCCTCCCAGAGAAGGCATTTAAACTAGAGTAGAACTGTACTGTTAAATATCTGTAACTCCTCCCAGAGAAGGCATTTAAACTAGAGTAGAACTGTACTGTTAAATATCTTTAACTCCTCCCAGAGAAGGCATTTAAGCTAGAATAGAACTGTACTGTTAAATATCTTTAACTCCTCCCAGAGAAGGCATTTAAACTAGAATAGAACTGTACTGTTAAATATCTTTAACTCCTCCCAGAGAAGGCATTTAAACTAGAATAGAACTGTACTGTTAAATATCTTTAACTCCTCCCAGAGAAGGCATTTAAACTAGAATAGAACTGTACTGTTAAATATCTTTAACTCCTCCCAGAGAAGGCATTTAAACTAGAGTAGAACTGTACTGTTAAATATCTTTAACTCCTCCCAGAGAAGGCATTTAAACTAGAGTAGAACTGTACTGTTAAATATCTTTAACTCCTCCCAGAGAAGGCATTTAAACTAGAATAGAACTGTACTGTTAAATATCTTTAACTCCTCCCAGAGAAGGCATTTAAACTAGAATAGAACTGTACTGTTAAATATCTTTAACTCCTCCCAGAGAAGGCATTTAAACTAGAGTAGAACTGTACTGTTAAATATCTTTAACTCCTCCCAGAGAAGGCATTTAAACTAGAATAGAACTGTACTGTTAAATATCTTTAACTCCTCCCAGAGAAGGCATTTAAACTAGAATAGAACTGTACTGTTAAATATCTTTAACTCCTCCCAGAGAAGGCATTTAAACTAGAGTAGAACTGTACTGTTAAATATCTTTAACTCCTCCCAGAGAAGGCATTTAAACTAGAGTAGAACTGTACTGTTAAATATCTTTAACTCCTCCCAGAGAAGGCATTTAAACTAGAGTAGAACTGTACTGTTAAATATCTTTAACTCCTCCCAGAGAAGGCATTTAAACTAGAATAGAACTGTACTGTTAAATATCTTTAACTCCTCCCAGAGAAGGCATTTAAACTAGAATAGAACTGTACTGTTAAATATCTTTAACTCCTCCCAGAGAAGGCATTTAAACTAGAATAGAACTGTACTGTTAAATATCTTTAACTCCTCCCAGAGAAGGCATTTAAACTAGAGTAGAACTGTACTGTTAAATATCTTTAACTCCTCCCAGAGAAGGCATTTAAACTAGAGTAGAACTGTACTGTTAAATATCTTTAACTCCTCCCAGAGAAGGCATTTAAACTAGAGTAGAACTGTACTGTTAAATATCTTTAACTCCTCCCAGAGAAGGCATTTAAACTAGAATAGAACTGTACTGTTAAATATCTTTAACTCCTCCCAGAGAAGGCATTTAAACTAGAATAGAACTGTACTGTTAAATATCTTTAACTCCTCCCAGAGAAGGCATTTAAACTAGAATAGAACTGTAGTGTTAAATATCTTTAACTCCTCCCAGAGAAGGCATTTAAACTAGAGTAGAACTGTACTGTTAAATATCTTTAACTCCTCCCAGAGAAGGCATTTAAACTAGAGTAGAACTGTACTGTTAAATATCTTTAACTCCTCCCAGAGAAGGCATTTAAGCTAGAGTAGAACTGTACTGTTAAATATCTTTAACTCCTCCCAGAGAAGGCATTTAAGCTAGAATAGAACTGTACTGTTAAATATCTTTAACTCCTCCCAGAGAAGGCATTTAAACTAGAATAGAACTGTACTGTTAAATATCTTTAACTCCTCCCAGAGAAGGCATTTAAACTAGAATAGAACTGTACTGTTAAATATCTTTAACTCCTCCCAGAGAAGGCATTTAAACTAGAGTAGAACTGTACTGTTAAATATCTTTAACTCCTCCCAGAGAAGGCATTTAAACTAGAGTAGAACTGTACTGTTAAATATCTTTAACTCCTCCCAGAGAAGGCATTTAAACTAGAGTAGAACTGTACTGTTAAATATCTTTAACTCCTCCCAGAGAAGGCATTTAAACTAGAGTAGAACTGTACTGTTAAATATCTTTAACTCCTCCCAGAGAAGGCATTTAAACTAGAATAGAACTGTACTGTTAAATATCTTTAACTCCTCCCAGAGAAGGCATTTAAACTAGAGTAGAACTGTACTGTTAAATATCTTTAACTCCTCCCAGAGAAGGCATTTAAACTAGAGTAGAACTGTACTGTTAAATATCTTTAACTCCTCCCAGAGAAGGCATTTAAACTAGAATAGAACTGTACTGTTAAATATCTTTAACTCCTCCCAGAGAAGGCATTTAAACTAGAGTAGAACTGTACTGTTAAATATCTTTAACTCCTCCCAGAGAAGGCATTTAAACTAGAGTAGAACTGTACTGTTAAATATCTTTAACTCCTCCCAGAGAAGGCATTTAAACTAGAATAGAACTGTACTGTTAAATATCTTTAACTCCTCCCAGAGAAGGCATTTAAACTAGAATAGAACTGTACTGTTAAATATCTTTAACTCCTCCCAGAGAAGGCATTTAAACTAGAGTAGAACTGTACTGTTAAATATCTTTAACTCCTCCCAGAGAAGGCATTTAAACTAGAGTAGAACTGTACTGTTAAATATCTTTAACTCCTCCCAGAGAAGGCATTTAAACTAGAGTAGAACTGTAGTGTTAAATATCTTTAACTCCTCCCAGAGAAGGCATTTAAACTAGAGTAGAACTGTACTGTTAAATATCTTTAACTCCTCCCAGAGAAGGCATTCAAACTAGAGTAGAACTGTACTGTTAAATATCTTTAACTCCTCCCAGAGAAGGCATTTAAACTAGAGTAGAACTGTACTGTTAAATATCTTTAACTCCTCCCAGAGAAGGCATTTAAACTAGAGTAGAACTGTACTGTTAAATATCTTTAACTCCTCCCAGAGAAGGCATTCAAACTAGAGTAGAACTGTACTGTTAAATATCTTTAACTCCTCCCAGAGAAGGCATTTAAACTAGAGTAGAACTGTACTGTTAAATATCTTTAACTCCTCCCAGCGAAGGCATTTAAACTAGAGTAGAACTGTACTGTTAAATATCTTTAACTCCTCCCAGAGAAGGCATTTAAACTAGAATAGAACTGTACTGTTAAATATCTTTAACTCCTCCCAGAGAAGGCATTTAAACTAGAATAGAACTGTACTGTTAAATATCTTTAACTCCTCCCAGAGAAGGCATTTAAGCTAGAATAGAACTGTAGTGTTAAATATCTTTAACTCCTCCCAGAGAAGGCATTTAAGCTAGAGTAGAACTGTACTGTTAAATATCTTTAACTCCTCCCAGAGAAGGCATTTAAACTAGAGTAGAACTGTACTGTTAAATATCTTTAACTCCTCCCAGAGAAGGCATTTAAACTAGAGTAGAACTGTACTGTTAAATATCTTTAACTCCTCCCAGAGAAGGCATTTAAACTAGAGTAGAACTGTACTGTTAAATATCTTTAACTCCTCCCAGAGAAGGCATTTAAACTAGAGTAGAACTGTACTGTTAAATATCTTTAACTCCTCCCAGAGAAGGCATTTAAACTAGAGTAGAACTGTACTGTTAAATATCTTTAACTCCTCCCAGAGAAGGCATTTAAACTAGAGTAGAACTGTACTGTTAAATATCTTTAACTCCTCCCAGAGAAGGCATTTAAACTAGAGTAGAACTGTACTGTTAAATATCTTTAACTCCTCCCAGAGAAGGCATTTAAACTAGAGTAGAACTGTACTGTTAAATATCTTTAACTCCTCCCAGAGAAGGCATTTAAACTAGAATAGAACTGTACTGTTAAATATCTTTAACTCCTCCCAGAGAAGGCATTTAAACTAGAGTAGAACTGTACTGTTAAATATCTTTAACTCCTCCCAGAGAAGGCATTTAAACTAGAGTAGAACTGTACTGTTAAATATCTTTAACTCCTCCCAGAGAAGGCATTTAAACTAGAGTAGAACTGTACTGTTAAATATCTTTAACTCCTCCCAGAGAAGGCATTTAAACTAGAGTAGAACTGTACTGTTAAATATCTTTAACTCCTCCCAGAGAAGGCATTTAAACTAGAGTAGAACTGTACTGTTAAATATCTTTAACTCCTCCCAGAGAAGGCATTTAAACTAGAGTAGAACTGTACTGTTAAATATCTTTAACTCCTCCCAGAGAAGGCATTTAAACTAGAGTAGAACTGTACTGTTAAATATCTTTAACTCCTCCCAGAGAAGGCATTTAAACTAGAATAGAACTGTACTGTTAAATATCTTTAACTCCTCCCAGAGAAGGCATTTAAACTAGAATAGAACTGTACTGTTAAATATCTTTAACTCCTCCCAGAGAAGGCATTTAAACTAGAGTAGAACTGTACTGTTAAATATCTTTAACTCCTCCCAGAGAAGGCATTTAAACTAGAGTAGAACTGTACTGTTAAATATCTTTAACTCCTCCCAGAGAAGGCATTTAAACTAGAGTAGAACTGTACTGTTAAATATCTTTAACTCCTCCCAGAGAAGGCATTTAAACTAGAGTAGAACTGTACTGTTAAATATCTTTAACTCCTCCCAGAGAAGGCATTTAAACTAGAGTAGAACTGTACTGTTAAATATCTTTAACTCCTCCCAGAGAAGGCATTTAAACTAGAGTAGAACTGTACTGTTAAATATCTTTAACTCCTCCCAGAGAAGGCATTTAAACTAGAGTAGAACTGTACTGTTAAATATCTTTAACTCCTCCCACAGAAGGCATTTAAACTAGAGTAGAACTGTACTGTTAAATATCTTTAACTCCTCCCAGAGAAGGCATTTAAACTAGAGTAGAACTGTACTGTTAAATATCTTTAACTCCTCCCAGAGAAGGCATTTAAACTAGAGTAGAACTGTACTGTTAAATATCTTTAACTCCTCCCAGAGAAGGCATTTAAACTAGAGTAGAACTGTACTGTTAAATATCTTTAACTCCTCCCAGAGAAGGCATTTAAACTAGAGTAGAACTGTACTGTTAAATATCTTTAACTCCTCCCAGAGAAGGCATTTAAACTAGAGTAGAACTGTACTGTTAAATATCTTTAACTCCTCCCAGAGAAGGCATTTAAACTAGAGTAGAACTGTACTGTTAAATATCTTTAACTCCTCCCAGAGAAGGCATTTAAACTAGAGTAGAACTGTACTGTTAAATATCTTTAACTCCTCCCAGAGAAGGCATTTAAACTAGAGTAGAACTGTACTGTTAAATATCTTTAACTCCTCCCAGAGAAGGCATTTAAACTAGAGTAGAACTGTACTGTTAAATATCTTTAACTCCTCCCAGAGAAGGCATTTAAACTAGAGTAGAACTGTACTGTTAAATATCTTTAACTCCTCCCAGAGAAGGCATTTAAACTAGAGTAGAACTGTACTGTTAAATATCTTTAACTCCTCCCAGAGAAGGCATTTAAACTAGAGTAGAACTGTACTGTTAAATATCTTTAACTCCTCCCAGAGAAGGCATTTAAACTAGAATAGAACTGTACTGTTAAATATCTTTAACTCCTCCCAGAGAAGGCATTTAAACTAGAGTAGAACTGTACTGTTAAATATCTTTAACTCCTCCCAGAGAAGGCATTTAAACTAGAGTAGAACTGTACTGTTAAATATCTTTAACTCCTCCCAGAGAAGGCATTTAAACTACAGTAGAACTGTACTGTTAAATATCTTTAACTCCTCCCAGAGAAGGCATTTAAACTAGAGTAGAACTGTACTGTTAAATATCTTTAACTCCTCCCAGAGAAGGCATTTAAACTAGAGTAGAACTGTACTGTTAAATATCTTTAACTCCTCCCAGAGAAGGCATTTAAACTAGAGTAGAACTGTACTGTTAAATATCTTTAACTCCTCCCAGAGAAGGCATTTAAACTAGAGTAGAACTGTACTGTTAAATATCTTTAACTCCTCCCAGAGAAGGCATTTAAACTAGAGTAGAACTGTACTGTTAAATATCTTTAACTCCTCCCAGAGAAGGCATTTAAACTAGAATAGAACTGTACTGTTAAATATCTTTAACTCCTCCCAGAGAAGGCATTTAAACTAGAGTAGAACTGTACTGTTAAATATCTTTAACTCCTCCCAGAGAAGGCATTTAAACTAGAGTAGAACTGTACTGTTAAATATCTTTAACTCCTCCCAGAGAAGGCATTTAAACTAGAGTAGAACTGTACTGTTAAATATCTTTAACTCCTCCCAGAGAAGGCATTTAAACTAGAGTAGAACTGTACTGTTAAATATCTTTAACTCCTCCCAGAGAAGGCATTTAAACTAGAGTAGAACTGTACTGTTAAATATCTTTAACTCCTCCCAGAGAAGGCATTTAAACTAGAGTAGAACTGTACTGTTAAATATCTTTAACTCCTCCCAGAGAAGGCATTTAAACTAGAGTAGAACTGTACTGTTAAATATCTTTAACTCCTCCCAGAGAAGGCATTTAAACTAGAGTAGAACTGTACTGTTAAATATCTTTAACTCCTCCCAGAGAAGGCATTTAAACTAGAGTAGAACTGTACTGTTAAATATCTTTAACTCCTCCCAGAGAAGGCATTTAAACTAGAGTAGAACTGTACTGTTAAATATCTTTAACTCCTCCCAGAGAAGGCATTTAAACTAGAGTAGAACTGTACTGTTAAATATCTTTAACTCCTCCCAGAGAAGGCATTTAAACTAGAGTAGAACTGTACTGTTAAATATCTTTAACTCCTCCCAGAGAAGGCATTTAAACTAGAGTAGAACTGTACTGTTAAATATCTTTAACTCCTCCCAGAGAAGGCATTTAAACTAGAGTAGAACTGTACTGTTAAATATCTTTAACTCCTCCCAGAGAAGGCATTTAAACTAGAGTAGAACTGTACTGTTAAATATCTTTAACTCCTCCCAGAGAAGGCATTTAAACTAGAGTAGAACTGTACTGTTAAATATCTTTAACTCCTCCCAGAGAAGGCATTTAAACTAGAGTAGAACTGTACTGTTAAATATCTTTAACTCCTCCCAGAGAAGGCATTTAAACTAGAGTAGAACTGTACTGTTAAATATCTTTAACTCCTCCCAGAGAAGGCATTTAAACTAGAGTAGAACTGTACTGTTAAATATCTTTAACTCCTCCCAGAGAAGGCATTTAAACTAGAGTAGAACTGTACTGTTAAATATCTTTAACTCCTCCCAGAGAAGGCATTTAAACTAGAGTAGAACTGTACTGTTAAATATCTTTAACTCCTCCCAGAGAAGGCATTTAAACTAGAGTAGAACTGTACTGTTAAATATCTTTAACTCCTCCCAGAGAAGGCATTTAAACTAGAGTAGAACTGTACTGTTAAATATCTTTAACTCCTCCCAGAGAAGGCATTTAAACTAGAGTAGAACTGTACTGTTAAATATCTTTAACACCTCCCAGAGAAGGCATTTAAACTAGAATAGAACTGCACTGTTAAATATCTTTAACTCCTCCCAGAGAAGGCATTTAAACTAGAGTAGAACTGTACTGTTAAATATCTTTAACTCCTCCCAGAGAAGGCATTTAAACTAGAGTAGAACTGTACTGTTAAATATCTTTAACTCCTCCCAGAGAAGGCATTTAAACTAGAGTAGAACTGTACTGTTAAATATCTTTAACTCCTCCCAGAGAAGGCATTTAAACTAGAGTAGAACTGTACTGTTAAATATCTTTAACTCCTCCCAGAGAAGGCATTTAAACTAGAGTAGAACTGTACTGTTAAATATCTTTAACTCCTCCCAGAGAAGGCATTTAAACTAGAGTAGAACTGTACTGTTAAATATCTTTAACTCCTCCCAGAGAAGGCATTTAAACTAGAGTAGAACTGTACTGTTAAATATCTTTAACTCCTCCCAGAGAAGGCATTTAAACTAGAGTAGAACTGTACTGTTAAATATCTTTAACTCCTCCCCGGAAGGCATTTAAACTAGAGTAGAACTGTACTGTTAAATATCTTTAACTCCTCCCAGAGAAGGCATTTAAACTAGAATAGAACTGTACTGTTAAATATCTTTAACTCCTCCCAGAGAAGGCATTTAAACTAGAATAGAACTGTACTGTTAAATATCTTTAACTCCTCCCAGAGAAGGCATTTAAACTAGAATAGAACTGTACTGTTAAATATCTTTAACTCCTCCCAGAGAAGGCATTTAAGCTAGAATAGAACTGTAGTGTTAAATATCTTTAACTCCTCCCAGAGAAGGCATTTAAGCTACAGTAGAACTGTACTGTTAAATATCTTTAACTCCTCCCAGAGAAGGCATTTAAACTAGAGTAGAACTGTACTGTTAAATATCTTTAACTCCTCCCAGAGAAGGCATTTAAACTAGAGTAGAACTGTACTGTTAAATATCTTTAACTCCTCCCAGAGAAGGCATTTAAACTAGAGTAGAACTGTACTGTTAAATATCTTTAACTCCTCCCAGAGAAGGCATTTAAACTAGAGTAGAACTGTACTGTTAAATATCTTTAACTCCTCCCAGAGAAGGCATTTAAACTAGAGTAGAACTGTACTGTTAAATATCTTTAACTCCTCCCAGAGAAGGCATTTAAACTAGAGTAGAACTGTACTGTTAAATATCTTTAACTCCTCCCAGAGAAGGCATTTAAACTAGAGTAGAACTGTACTGTTAAATATCTTTAACTCCTCCCAGAGAAGGCATTTAAACTAGAGTAGAACTGTACTGTTAAATATCTTTAACTCCTCCCAGAGAAGGCATTTAAACTAGAGTAGAACTGTACTGTTAAATATCTTTAACTCCTCCCAGAGAAGGCATTTAAACTAGAGTAGAACTGTACTGTTAAATATCTTTAACTCCTCCCAGAGAAGGCATTTAAACTAGAGTAGAACTGTACTGTTAAATATCTTTAACTCCTCCCAGAGAAGGCATTTAAACTAGAGTAGAACTGTACTGTTAAATATCTTTAACTCCTCCCAGAGAAGGCATTTAAACTAGAGTAGAACTGTACTGTTAAATATCTTTAACTCCTCCCAGAGAAGGCATTTAAACTAGAGTAGAACTGTACTGTTAAATATCTTTAACTCCTCCCAGAGAAGGCATTTAAACTAGAATAGAACTGTACTGTTAAATATCTTTAACTCCTCCCAGAGAAGGCATTTAAACTAGAATAGAACTGTACTGTTAAATATCTTTAACTCCTCCCAGAGAAGGCATTTAAACTAGAGTAGAACTGTACTGTTAAATATCTTTAACTCCTCCCAGAGAAGGCATTTAAACTAGAGTAGAACTGTACTGTTAAATATCTTTAACTCCTCCCAGAGAAGGCATTTAAACTAGAGTAGAACTGTACTGTTAAATATCTTTAACTCCTCCCAGAGAAGGCATTTAAACTAGAGTAGAACTGTACTGTTAAATATCTTTAACTCCTCCCAGAGAAGGCATTTAAACTAGAGTAGAACTGTACTGTTAAATATCTTTAACTCCTCCCAGAGAAGGCATTTAAACTAGAGTAGAACTGTACTGTTAAATATCTTTAACTCCTCCCAGAGAAGGCATTTAAACTAGAGTAGAACTGTACTGTTAAATATCTTTAACTCCTCCCACAGAAGGCATTTAAACTAGAATAGAACTGTACTGTTAAATATCTTTAACTCCTCCCAGAGAAGGCATTTAAACTAGAGTAGAACTGTACTGTTAAATATCTTTAACTCCTCCCAGAGAAGGCATTTAAACTAGAGTAGAACTGTACTGTTAAATATCTTTAACTCCTCCCAGAGAAGGCATTTAAACTAGAGTAGAACTGTACTGTTAAATATCTTTAACTCCTCCCAGAGAAGGCATTTAAACTAGAGTAGAACTGTACTGTTAAATATCTTTAACTCCTCCCAGAGAAGGCATTTAAACTAGAGTAGAACTGTACTGTTAAATATCTTTAACTCCTCCCAGAGAAGGCATTTAAACTAGAGTAGAACTGTACTGTTAAATATCTTTAACTCCTCCCAGAGAAGGCATTTAAACTAGAGTAGAACTGTACTGTTAAATATCTTTAACTCCTCCCAGAGAAGGCATTTAAACTAGAGTAGAACTGTACTGTTAAATATCTTTAACTCCTCCCAGAGAAGGCATTTAAACTAGAGTAGAACTGTACTGTTAAATATCTTTAACTCCTCCCAGAGAAGGCATTTAAACTAGAGTAGAACTGTACTGTTAAATATCTTTAACTCCTCCCAGAGAAGGCATTTAAACTAGAGTAGAACTGTACTGTTAAATATCTTTAACTCCTCCCAGAGAAGGCATTTAAACTAGAGTAGAACTGTACTGTTAAATATCTTTAACTCCTCCCAGAGAAGGCATTTAAACTAGAGTAGAACTGTACTGTTAAATATCTTTAACTCCTCCCAGAGAAGGCATTTAAACTAGAGTAGAACTGTACTGTTAAATATCTTTAACTCCTCCCAGAGAAGGCATTTAAACTAGAGTAGAACTGTACTGTTAAATATCTTTAACTCCTCCCAGAGAAGGCATTTAAACTAGAGTAGAACTGTACTGTTAAATATCTTTAACTCCTCCCAGAGAAGGCATTTAAACTAGAGTAGAACTGTACTGTTAAATATCTTTAACTCCTCCCAGAGAAGGCATTTAAACTAGAGTAGAACTGTACTGTTAAATATCTTTAACTCCTCCCAGAGAAGGCATTTAAACTAGAGTAGAACTGTACTGTTAAATATCTTTAACTCCTCCCAGAGAAGGCATTTAAACTAGAGTAGAACTGTACTGTTAAATATCTTTAACTCCTCCCAGAGAAGGCATTTAAACTAGAGTAGAACTGTACTGTTAAATATCTTTAACTCCTCCCAGAGAAGGCATTTAAACTAGAGTAGAACTGTACTGTTAAATATCTTTAACTCCTCCCAGAGAAGGCATTTAAACTAGAGTAGAACTGTACTGTTAAATATCTTTAACTCCTCTCAGAGAAGGCATTTAAACTAGAGTAGAACTGTACTGTTAAATATCTTTAACTCCTCCCAGAGAAGGCATTTAAACTAGAGTAGAACTGTACTGTTAAATATCTTTAACTCCTCCCAGAGAAGGCATTTAAACTAGAGTAGAACTGTACTGTTAAATATCTTTAACTCCTCCCAGAGAAGGCATTTAAACTAGAGTAGAACTGTACTGTTAAATATCTTTAACTCCTCCCAGAGAAGGCATTTAAACTAGAGTAGAACTGTACTGTTAAATATCTTTAACTCCTCCCAGAGAAGGCATTTAAACTAGAGTAGAACTGTACTGTTAAATATCTTTAACTCCTCCCAGAGAAGGCATTTAAACTAGAGTAGAACTGTACTGTTAAATATCTTTAACTCCTCCCAGAGAAGGCATTTAAACTAGAGTAGAACTGTACTGTTAAATATCTTTAACTCCTCCCAGAGAAGGCATTTAAACTAGAGTAGAACTGTACTGTTAAATATCTTTAACTCCTCCCAGAGAAGGCATTTAAACTAGAGTAGAACTGTACTGTTAAATATCTTTAACTCCTCCCAGAGAAGGCATTTAAACTAGAGTAGAACTGTACTGTTAAATATCTTTAACTCCTCCCAGAGAAGGCATTTAAACTAGAGTAGAACTGTACTGTTAAATATCTTTAACTCCTCCCAGAGAAGGCATTTAAACTAGAGTAGAACTGTACTGTTAAATATCTTTAACTCCTCCCAGAGAAGGCATTTAAACTAGAGTAGAACTGTACTGTTAAATATCTTTAACTCCTCCCAGAGAAGGCATTTAAACTAGAGTAGAACTGTACTGTTAAATATCTTTAACTCCTCCCAGAGAAGGCATTTAAACTAGAGTAGAACTGTACTGTTAAATATCTTTAACTCCTCCCAGAGAAGGCATTTAAACTAGAGTAGAACTGTACTGTTAAATATCTTTAACAGCCTTCCCCTCTTTTCATTCTCTAGTGCCTGAAAGGTCCTAGAGCGTCAGCTAGATAGTGAAGGGGAAGATGGGAAGAGAAACAGAGTTTAATCTAGTCTTACTCCCACCTTCTCTCATTATAGTCTATTAAACATGATGTTGGGCAGAGTTCAAAGAAAGAAATTTCAAATTTGGTGAGAATGGGATTTTGATGATTGTTTTAGATGAGCTCTCTCAGTACCTGTCAAAAGAGATTACTAAATGGCATGGACTCTAAGGTGCCATCGGTTGTAAGATGCTATATTATTTGCTATGCCTGGGTGGGACAGATGGCTAAGTGCTTAACTTAAAGGTTGACTTGCCAAGAAGCTAACAGGTAAGCCTCAGCAGACAGGCCTTGTGAGCTGCTTCCGAAAGAGCACAACCTTGAGGTCCCCGTGAGCAGCTGTGCTGTGCACCAAGGGGGTCACCGTCAACTCGATCAAGTCGAACAAAAACTGCCACAGAGAAGGGAAGAAAAAATAGACGTCCAAGTATAATTATAAGATTCTCTTGAAATTCAGGCTTCAAAGATATGCTCATCTTAAAGTAGATTAAATATAATAATCTTTGATTGTCTGAAAGCGATTGTGTCTTAGTTTCCTAGTGTTACTATAGCAGAGAAACCACAGTGGGTGATTTTAAAGAACCCAAATTTGGCTTCTCATAGTTCTAGAGGTTAGAAGTATGATGTCAGAATACTGGATCTCAGCTTTCTGTCCACTCTGGGGAAAAAAAAAATCCTGTTTTTAAGTTCTTTAGCCCTGGTGTTCTTTCGAGAAGAACAAGTAGATCTGTCTTGCAAGAAAGTACAATCAAAATGCTCCTCCTCCCTGGGGGACAGACAACAGAAAAGGGAGTGAAGGGAGACGATGGACAGGGCAAGATATGACAAAATAATAATTTATAAATTATCAAGGGCTCGTGAGGGAGGGGGAAGCAGGGAGGGAGGGGAAAAAAAGAGGACCTGATGCCAAGGGCTTAAGTGGAGAGCAAATGTTTTGAAAATGATGAGGGCAATGAATGTACAGATGTGCCTTACACAATTGATGTGTGTATGGATTGTGATAAGAGTTGTATGAGCCCCTGATAAAAGGTTTAAAAAAAAAAAAAAGAAGCGAGGATGGCGAGCCTTCCTCTCGCGTGCTTTGGACATATTTTAGGTCCCCGGGAGAAGACATGATGTTTGGTAAAGTAGGGCATCAGTGAAAAGAGAGCACCTCCAGGAGATGGCTGCGACAAGGGACGCAGACAGCTGTGAGGCTGGTGCAGGGGGGGCAGTGCTTCTTTTCTTGTCCATCGGGTCCCGCTGAGCTGGAACCACTTCCAGGACAGCTCAGAACAACCCACCAAAGCCAAGTGCGTTTTCAAAAATTGAGTTTGCTTTGAAAATTGTAGGTCTCGTGCCTTCATCAACCCAGTTGTGAGGCTGTGGTTGTTAATAGTGTCACTAGGATCTGGCCTCCCTGCCTCCCTCTCAGCTGTCTAGAGAAACTAAGCCTCATGCTCTTTGCTCTTTGGCATGTGAGAGTCTGGAAAGCTCCATTTTGCTTCTGTTAATTCCAAGGATCATGTTTCACAATGCCTTCACCTCTGGCTCTCGACTGCCCCAATCTGGATTTGGAAAGAAGCTCTGTTGTGGTTTTAACATATGCCCTCAAAGCCTTTGATACACTTCCCATCAAGAGATGGCGCTTAGTTCTCTAGAGTGTGGGAAGTGGAAGTGACATACTTTTAACTAAAAACATATAGAAAAAGGGACACAAGAGGTAACTTCTGAAAGTAGCTTCATCTTTGCCTTCTCTCTTGAGTTGCTTGCTTTGGAGAAAACTAGTTTCCATGTCACAAGGACAATTAAAAGAGCGAGAGAGAGAGAGAGAGAGAGAGAGAGAGAGAGAGAGAGAGAGAGAGAGAGAGAGAGAGAGAGAGAGAGAGAGAGGAGAGAAATACATATGAGAAATTTAGGCTTCCTACCAATAGCCAGTAAGGAATAGAGGCCTTCAGGTAGCAGTCAAGGGTGTAAGCCATCTTAGAGCTGGTGGGCAATTTCTTTGACAATTATTGAGGGCACGGGACTAGTTAAGGAAGGACTAGCATTTGTGTTGAGTCTGTTAGCAGTGTGAGCAGTGCTCACTGTCAGCAGTGATTATATCAAAAGCCAGAGCCATTTTAATACTTTCCCTACAATGATTACACACTTTGGACATGCTGTCAGGAAAGACCAGTCCCTGGAGGAGGACATCATATAAAGCAGAGGGGCAGTGACAAAGAGGCAGGCCCTCGATGAGATTCAATGGCACAGTGGCTGCAACCATGGGCTCAAGCTCAGGAACAATTGTGAGCACGGCGCAGGACTGGGCAGCGCTTTGTTTGGTTGTGCACGGGGTCACTACAGGTCAAAATCGACTCACTGGCACATAGCAACAGTATCACTTCTCAGGAGGTACGTACTAAATTAGTATTTATCTGGATTGTATTGTTCTAGAAGACTTTATTTTAAAAACTGTTGTTTTGTCCTTCTTTTACAGAACATTGATGTTTAATTGCAGAAAATAGAGACAAAAACCCATTAACAATATTTCTCCACCATCACGAGTGTATGTGTATGTAAGTGTGAATATCAGAGAAGCTGATGCCAGGGGCTTAGGTGGAGAGCAAATGTTTTGAGAATGATGAGGGGAATGGATGTAAAAATGTGTTTTATACAATTAATGTATGTATGGATTGTGATAAGAGTTGTATGAGCCCCTAATAAAATGATAAAATATTAGGCACAAACAAATGTAATTTCATAAGCTAAAGCCAGCACTTATTTGAGAAGTCAGTATTAATGTTTATTCATATTTTAGGGCAAAATGTTTTTCAGTTATGGGTAAGTGGCTAAATTTAAAAGAAGAGGTAGTAGTACTGATGCCAATGCCACGGAGTCTTCCTTACCAGATTGCAATACACATGAATTGACAAGAAAAGTAAAATATGTCGAATTAGTTTTGCTACATGGATTTACTTCTAAAGTAAAGGAGAAAACCCTCTTTGCTTAATTTGTAATGAAGTGCTTGTTGGCTGCAGGAAGCATGAACCCAGCCTTACTCAGCCAGCATCGTAATAACGAGTAGGCAGCCAGCATATTGCAACAGACCAAAGGGATATTTCAAATAAAGATAAAAATTATTTTGAGAAATGTGTTACTGTCGATGAAAAGTATTTACTTTGCAGCTTATGAAATCTCAAATTTAATTGCCTAAACTAAAAAGGCTCATGTAATAAAACAAGATCTTTTGTTACTTGCTGCTATTAAAATATCAGAAATAGTTCATGGGAAAAAGTATGGGATGGAATACATAAAATATCTTTATTGACTGATACCGTTTCTAAAATTATTTCTGAAACGAGTGCTGACCAATTCCAGAAGACTATTAGCAAGCTTAAAGGCAGCCCAAAGTTTGCAATTTCATTTCATGAAACAATGATATTTTTAACATGGAATGGTTGTTACTTCATGTAAGATATGTGTGATGGTTAAAGTTTATGTCCACTAGAAACTACTGAGTGAAGGTAAGGGTGGAGCACAACCGAGCAGTCAGGTTGTAGTCTGATGGATCTGCGGTGTGGCCTTCTGTACAAGAGAGATCCTAAGCAGAGCTGGCTTCTCTTTTGCCCCTTCATTTTCTGCTGGAGCTGGATCCTGGGTCTGGTCCATCGATCTCCTTTTGTGTTGCCTGCCGATCCCAGGAACCTCCAATGGACTGCCGACCTTGGATTTATTCAGCTGACCTCAGGTTCATTTACCTTTGCATCCACCAGCCCCTGGGCCTCCTGCGTTGCCATCCTGCTTCCTGTTCATCAGCTTCCACAGACACCTGCGTCAGCGTAGCCTTCAACTCACAGCTAACTAACAGACCTGACCTGGACTGAGCTCACTGACATCTACAGCTGTGTAAGCCATTTCTTGATCTCTCTCCCCCCCCCCCTCTCTCTCCATTATATATATTCAAGCACCATTGCTTTTGCTTCTCTAGAGAACTCAACCTAACACAATAGGTTTACGAAGCACACATGAGGAATTACTGTTTTGCTCCCTTTGTAGGGTCACGCAAGAGGGGTGTTATATATCTTGAAGTTGATGGATTTCTCACAATGAGGGTTTACAGTGGAAAAATTGTCTTGGAGCCTGTGCAGATGGTGCTGAAGCAATGATGAGTGAGAAGGTTGGCTTGTTGCAAATGTTAAAGCCGGTGGCAAGGAACATATCATTTTTTTTAATGTTTTATCAGATTTATTTTATTTTATTTTTAAATTTATTTATTTATTTTTTTATTTTAACAATTTATTGGGGCTGATACAATTCTTTTCACAGTTCATACATATACATACATCAATTGTATAAAGCACATCTGTACAGTCTTTGCCCTAATCATTTTTTTCTCTTTTCTTCTTTTACATTTTATTAGGGACTCAAACAACTCTTACCACAATCCATACATATACATACATCAATTGTATAAAGCACATCCATACATTCCCTGCCCCAATCATTCTCAAGGCATTTGCTCTCCACTTAAGCCCCTTGCATCAGGTCCTCTTCCCCCCCCCCCTCCCTCCCCATTCCCCCCTCCCTCATATGCCCTTGGTAATTTATACCTCGTTATTTTGTCATATCTTGCCCTATCCGGAGTCTCCCTTCCCCCCTTCTCTGCTGTCCCTCTCCCAGGGAAAAGGTCACATGTGGATCCTTGTAATCAGTTCCCCCTTTCCAACCCACTCACCCTCCACTCTCCCAGCATCGTCCCTCGGAACATCATTTTTACTCACTGTGGGATTCATCAGAGGCACTTAGAGCTTATAAAAGAATCACCAGCTACATGTGATGTTTCATGATACAATAAAAAATCATTAACTTCATTACAATTGTGCCCTTAACAGTCATTTGCTTCAAACCTTTGCAAAGACATGGATTCGGTTTACAAAAGCTTATTACTGTACACAGAGGTAAGGTGGCTCTCAAGAGGGCCATGTTTAGACAGCTTATTAAAATTAAAGGTGAGTCATATTTTTTACTAAGCTGAAATATTCTTTAATTTTTTCCATAATGATTTGTAACTTTCAAATGTTATTTGTTGGATATTGTAGCAGTTACATAATCTGTCATTTTATGAAGGGGTGGAGTCTAGTCTGTCAATCAGGTCACAGCTTGATGACCATATTTGGAGGGGCTATCGATATAAAATAGCTCTCTGGAGGCAGGACACAAAGAGACTCTTCCTGCAGGACATTCCTGTTGACAAGCCACATGAAGCTACACTGATGCAGCCAGATCCGTGGAGCTGGAGGAGCCACGTGGAGATCCAGGCCAAGCGCTAAGATGCTTCCTCCACCACTGGATCCACAAGACTCTCCACCCACTGGATCCATAAGACTTTTCTCCCACTTGCCTGTGATCTTTCTGCATTTGGCATCATTGCATGTTTTGCATCAGTCTGAAGAGTAATTATATATTGGTATGGGACATATGGGCTAATACTGAACTTATGGACTTGATGTGGGATGGGATGTTTTCTTAATGTACATTTGCTCTTTGATATGAAGTCCTGTCTTACACACATATGAGTGCCTATGAATTTGTTTCTCTAGTCCACCCAGACTAACACATACCACAAATGTCATTATCCCTTATCTAAAAGATTAGGTGACAATGGAAGCAATACTTTTGGAGGTTGTAATAATTTAATTTTTAAATGAATTTAAGTCAATGTAGTGTCCAGGACAATACAAAATTACAGTACAATGTCATAATTGAAATACAGCAATTCATTCTTGACATATAATTATAATAAAATTAATGAAAGAAATTAGTACTGGCTATTCCAATAAAAGCATTTCCAAGCACTCTCCCTCCCACTTTCTCTCTGCTTAAGTGACTCATTCACTATTAAGTCATCCAACAAATATGTCTTGAACACTTGCTGCTTTCCAGGCACTGACCCAGTCCTTGGGAATGGGGATATGGTGAAAAGACAAAGTCCCTGCCAACTTCCTTGTCATCTCTTTCAGAACCTTCATCAGTCTAAACCGGGCTTAATGAACTCCTTCCACTACTGATCCCTTTTTACCCAAAGAACTTTTACATGACCCTAAGTCAGCGGTTCTCAACCTGTGGGTTGCAACCCCTTTGGGGGTTGAACGACGCTTTCACAGGGGTCGCATGGTTTATAACAGTAGCAAAATTTCAGTTATGAAGTAGCAACGAAAATAATTTTATGTTTGGGGGGTCACCATAACATGAGGAACTGTATTAAAGGGTCATGGCATTAGGAAGATTGAGAACCACTGACATAAGTATTAGATATATAAAAAGTATACAAATCAAACTTTTACTGATAAAAATCATAAGGAAATTGAATTCAAAAGAGTTATTTGGTGTACATATAATTTTACCATTTATTACAAATTTACCATTATTAAAATTTGTAATGAGATGGAGATGCTTATTTTTACATAAAGAATTAAATCTTGGCAGGATTCTTGAAGCTGTAGGACTTAGAGCATCTTCAGTGGTTTTTAAAATTGATCAATATTTTGATTTTATAATCATCCATGCTGAGAAAGCCAATTCACATAAACACATAGTACAGAACGACAGAAGTATATTTAGGGTCATCTCAGAAATCACTGGAAATGTTGTCCAAATCCCAAGTCAAAATTCTCTTAAAATATTTTTGGAAACTCAAGTTTTAAACTTGTGACTCTTGGTAATTTAGCAGGTTCATTTTGAACGTTTAATCATAGATGACTGATGTTTTTTATTTCAGTTTTGAGTATGGATCATGAACTAATTTAGTTTCTTATCATCAAAATTGGAAGAATTTCTGAAACTGTATTTTTAGAATACAGTATATAACCAAGACTTGATGATGTAGAAGGAAGAAGTCCAAGCTATACTGAAATTACTGGCTGTAGGAATTGATAGAGGATCAATTGAAGTATTTCAACATATGAATGTAGTGCTGGGAGCACTCACTTCTTCATGCCAAG
The DNA here is from genome assembly GCF_050624435.1 of Tenrec ecaudatus. NCBI lineage: Eukaryota > Metazoa > Chordata > Mammalia > Afrosoricida > Tenrecidae > Tenrec > Tenrec ecaudatus. The sequence goes on along the minus strand of NC_134530.1, from coordinate 186,036,583 downwards.
AAGTTTGGAAGACGTCTATATGGCCAACTGACCAGGGTAAATCTATATTTATGCCCATTCTGAAGAAAGGTCATCCAACAGAATGCAGAAAATATCAAACAGTATTATATATCACTTTAGCAAGTAATACTTTGCTAAAGAGAATTTAAAAGCAGTTGCAGCAGTACATTGATAAGGAACTCCCAGAAATTCAAGCTAGATTCAAAAGAGTACATGCAAGGAGCCTGGATAGCTCAGTTGATAGAGTATCAAAAGAGGTCATGGAAGAAAACATACCATTGTTGATGTCAAATGGATTTTGAGTAAATGCAACATAGCAGAATGATATTTACGTGTGTTTTATTTACTATGAACATTTTCTTGAATTATAATAAATTATGGATATCACTGTGAATAGATGGAATTTTGGAACACTTATTTGTGCTCCGATAGCACCTGAACATCGACCAAGAGGCAGTTATTCGAACAGCTTATAGGTGACGTTACATGGTTTAAAATCAGGTAAATTGTGCATCAGGATGATAACTTTACCTCGTACCGATTCAACCTATGTGCTCAGCAAGTAATCTAAGACTGTATGAAGAAGAGGCAGCAGGAGGACTGGGAGAAGATTCATAAATAACATGTCGCAGTCAGGTGACGCAACCTTGCTTGTTGAACGCAAAGAGAACTTGAAGCGCTTGCTGAAGCCTGGACTTCACGTGAACATAAAGAGAGCGAAAACCTTTACGGCCGGACCAGTGGACAGCGTCGTGATAAACGGAGCAAACGAAAGCGATCCACAATCAGCGCCTCCGGAAACAGCCAGTAGTCAAACAATGACGAGCTTGGGTAAAGCCGCTGTAAAAGAGCTCTTTTAAGTGGTCAGAAGCGTGAGGCATTTACATTATGGTGAAGCATACGGAATATACCAGGGAGAGCTAGATGACCAAGCAAATCTACGCTGTAAGAAGTGCAGCCAAAACGTCTGTTAAGTGAAGCTGGCCAGATTTCATCTCACGTTCTTGGGACTTGTCACGAGGAGAAACCAGGCTGTGCAGAGGACAGTGGAAATTAGGAAGACCTTCGATGACACAGTGGCTGCAACAATGGACTCCGGCATGGCAACAATTGGGGAGATGGGACAGGACTGGGCAGTGTTTTTATTTTTCCTCAGTTTCTCGTAAATTTGCTATGAGTTGGAACTGATTTGTGCTGTCACTTAACAACGGCTATCTGTTTGGTTCAAACATTGGTTATAATTTAATCAGAGAAAAATCCGAGCTGAAAGCACACTGGCATTGTCTTAGTTCAACAAAGCTGTTTTATATTTAGTGACATTTAGGGATCAAGAAAAAAATCAGTCTTTTTTAATGACTGTGGATGTTTTTTGCTTTTAATCATTTTATTGGGAGCTTTTATAGCTTTTATAACAATCCATACATCAATTGTATCAAGCACATTTGTACATATGTTGCCATCATTTTCTAAACATTTCCTTTCTGTTTGAGTCCTTGGTATTAGCTCCTCTATCCCCTTCCCCCCACCACTCTTGTGAACCCTTGATAAATTATTATTATTTTCATATCTTACACAGACTGCTGTCTCCCTTTACCCACATTTCTGTCATTCTTCCCCCTTTTTTGGTGATGGGGGGTGTTATATGTCGATCCTTGTGATTGGTTCCCCTTTTTCTCCTCCTCCTCTCCCCACTTTCCCTCTACCCCCTTGGCTTTGCTAATCCTATTTCTGTTTTTGAGGGTTCATCTGTCCTAGATTCCATGTGTCCAGAGCTCTTGTTTGTACCAGTATACATGCTCCAGTCTAGCCAAATTTGTGAGGTAGAGCTGGGGTCATGATATTGGGGTGAGGAAGTCTCCAGGAACCAGAGGAATATTGTATGCTTCATCGGCTCTGTGCTGCACCATGGCTGATGCAACCCTTTCTTGTGACCCTTCTGTGAGAGGATTGGTTTTGTGTCTCCACTCTGACCTTTCTCATTCTCAACAATGACTATTTATTTGGGGTTTTCTGATGCCTGATAACTCTCGACACCTCATGATCACATAGACTGGTATGCTTCTTCTATGTGGGCTTGATGCTTCTTTGCTAGATGGCCACTTGTTTAACTTTAAGCCTTTCAGACCCCAGGTGTTATATCTTTTAATAGCCAACCACCAACCGCTTTCTTCACCACATTTGTTATTACACACATTTTATCTTCAGCGATCGTGTCAGGAGGGTGAGCATCACAAAATGTCAGATTAATAGAACAAAGTTTTCTTGCGTTGAGGTATTGCTTGAGCAGAGGCCCCAAATCCATACACTTCTTCAATATACTGCCATATATATATATATATATATATATATATATATATATATATATATATATATGCCAGTACATCTATTTTTATGAATTAATATATTTACATATATACATAACAATGTTTCTATTTCTATCAATGATTTTGTTTTCCAGATCTTTCCTCTGTTTCCTTTTACCTTCTTCCTGCCCCACTATTCACCGTTCATTTGCCTCTCTGTAGTTCTTCTTGGCTAGATTGCTGTTGCTCCAACACCATCAGGGTCCCTATGTCCCCCTCACTATTGAATTTAATTCCCTAGTTGTCCCCCTGTTCATGATATTGTTTGCTCACCACTACAGTCAGTCCCATTGCTTTCTCCTTAGGCATGCTTCTCATGCCTGTCTTATATGGGCGGATAAGACAGCAAGAATGAAGACAAAACAAAAAGAAACAAAAGGTCAAAGGGGAGAAATAAAAAAAGAAAGGAAATAAAAAAAGAAAGAAAGAAATAAAAAAAGAAAGAAAGGAAAAAAATTCATAAATCCAGGGTCTGTCCCCTGACTATCTCCCCACCGGTCTTGGGGAGCTCTGGGCACTGCCCTTCCTGGCTTGAAGTCTATCCTGGGGGCTCCTCAGGGGCTTCATGGGTTTGCTTTCATTTTTGATCTGTTGTGCTCCCTTCTTGGGTGGTCCCACCGTGGGGGTGCGTGTGTGTCAGACAGGGCTCGCTCCCCACAGTGTCCCCTGCATTGTCCTGTCATGGCATGCTCTAGAGAGGGGACAGTGCGTCTCAGGCTGTGGCCAGTCTTCTAGTCCTTTCTGCCTTAGCAGCTCCATGCAGGGACATCGTCCCCAGGCTTAGTGTGCCTGAATGGGGTCTGGTTCCTCCCTTTCTCTTTTTCCTTCTTAGTTTATTCCCATGTGGGTGAGTCAGCCTGGCCCCTCTCCTCACCCTATAGGTTCAGTGTTGTCCTCTGCGGCACATACTTCTAGGGAGGGGGGTGGGGTCAGTACACCCTTAGTCCTCTCTGTTCATAGTTGCTCCATGTGGTTACCTTGCCTTCAAAGTTTGGTGCACTGTGGTTGGGTCATCACTCTCATTCCCTTTCCTGTGATGACATAAACAATATGTCCCCCCATGAAAGAACTAAAAATCACATCAATTGATGTCCACCTCCCTGATACAATCAATGAAGGCAAACGTGTGCATAAGCAAACATGGTGAAGAAAGCTGATGGTGCCTGGCTATCCAACGATATAGCGTCTGGAGTCTTAAAGGCTCACAGATAAACAAGTGGCCAACTAGTTCAGAAGCAACAAACCCACATGGAGGAAACACACCAGCCTGTGTGACCACGAGCTGTCAAAGGGATCAGGTATCAAGCAACAAGGAATAAAAAAATCATATCATTGTAAATGTGGGTGAGTGCAGAGTGGAGACTCAAAGCCCATTGGTAGCCAACCGGACACCCCCTTACTGATGGGTTGTGGTGAGCAGATGAGCCAGTCAGGGCGCAGGGTAGCAATGATGAAACATATAACTTTGCTCTAGTTCTTAAATCCCACCCCCACCCCCCACTATCATGATCCCAATTCTACCTTACCAATCTGGCTAGACCAGAAGATGTACATAGGTACAGATAGCAACTGGAAACACAAGGAATCCAGGACAGATTATTCCTTCTGGACCAGTGGTGAGAGTGTTGATGCCTGGAGGGTGGAGAAAATATGGGGTCGAAGGGGGTAACTGATTACAAGAATCTACATATAGTCTCCTCCCTGGGGGATGGACAGCAGAGAAGAAGGCGGGAGGAGACATCTGGCAGTGTAACATATAACAAAATAATAATTTATGAATGATGAAGGGTTCATGAGGTAGGGGGAGTGGGAGGGAGGGGGAAAATGATCAGCAGATATTAAGGGCTCAAGTAGAAGGCAAATGTTTTGAGAATGATGATGGCAACAGATGTACATATGTTCTTGACACATGGATGCATGTATGGATTGTGATAAGAATTGTATGAGCCCCCCAATAAAATGATTAAACAAAAACAAAACAATACCTCCTCAAACCCCTACCCCGTGGGTTAGTGTCCTGGGCTGTGGATGTTTGTAGTGAGGGATTACTATAATAACCAGACTCACCGTCGTTTGTAAAACACACAAGTCGTGTGTTTGAGGAACAGCCCATCATCTGCTCACACGATCTACAATGAGGTAGACATGATAATTCCGCTTTATGCCTGAAACACCTGACACTCAGGGACATAAGTCCCTTGTTCAGGGTAACACTGATAGTAAGTGGCAGATCCTGAGTCTCAAAGCCAGCTATGCTTTCTCCAACACACTATGCTGCTCCATCAAGAGTGTATCAATTCCTAGTAAATGTACTGGAGAGATCAATTATAGAAATTGTAGCAGTTTGGAATGAGTACTTACCCCCAATTATGATCATTTTGTTTGTTTGTGGGAGGAGTGTAGAGTTCTCTCTACCCTTAATAGAGCAAAGTCCAGTTCCGGGGGAGGTGGGGGGGACAGTGAGACAGCACTCAACAGCTACAAAGAGGGAAAATTGGCAGAGTCTTGGGGAAATCCCTACCCAAAGAAAATCCCTCTGCAGCAACAAAGTGCCCCAGGGACCTTTGAAATTCTCTCAGGGTTGATAAGTGCAACCTCAAGGTTAGCGGCAGATGCTATCTTTCATGTCTTCTCTGAATGACTGAGGGTTTCTGCCTCTGGCAGTCTCCTTTCCTTTTCTTCCTCATAGGAAGTTCCTTGCTGCAGAAACCCCCAAGATGGGTGCCCCAAGATACAGAACTTAGGGCTGCTTGGTCTTCCCCAGGGACTTTAAAGGCCATCTTCAGTTTTTATTATCTATCTATCATCTCTCTTTTTAGAAAAACCATTTTATTGAAGGCTCATACAACTCCTATCACAATACATTCGTACATCAATTGTGTCAAGCACATTTGTACATTCATTGCCCTCATCATTCTCAAAATATTTGCTCTCCACTTAAGCCCTTGATATCAGCTACTCATTTCCCCCCCTTTCTCCCCCAACCCTTATGAACCTTTAATAATTCATACATTATTATTATTTTGTCATGTCTTCCACTGTCTGATGTCTCCCTTCACCCACTTTTCTATTGTTCAGAGAGGAGGTTATATGTAGATCCTTGTAATTGGTTCCCCCTATCATCTCTTTTAAGGGGAGTGGGAAATAATAATGGACGGTCATCACACAACCAATATATCTGATGGATTTAATGTGCTTGAGAAACAAATCAGTGAGACATATCTTTCAGAGAATGAGGAGAACCAGCTGAAAAGTGAGGCTGGGTTTCATCATTATATGCTTCTGGCCGACAAGACCTTCAGGCAGTCTCTGGACACCCCAGGACACTGCTTAAGTCTAGTTAGTGGATGTCGTCCCCCATTTCTATTTGTGTCCTCTTTCTACATACATGTGGGGAACAGCGGCAGATACAGTTTTATCTCCTCGGCTTGGTAAGTGGAAGGATTCTGTATGCACGATAGCAAATTTAAATTACTTCTGTGAAATCACTATTTTGAGTTATTTCAAAGTGAACCTTAATTCCAGGCTCATACTTGCTGCAGCCCCTTCTGATAAAACATGGTGTCACTTAGAGATTAATGGTTCGGAATCAGTAGAAGCAATTTTAAGGAAATGTGCAGAAAATATTCTCAGTTCCCCTCAAGTGCATAAATGCCACCACTTACTTTGACCTTGCTGAGCTATGACTGGCACTTCCTCTCGATACGTGGACAGCATTGCTCTCCCCAATAGATGGCCATACTTTCTTAGCCATCAAAATCAGTGTCAGGGCGCAAGAACAAAGACATCTACATTTTTACTGGGAGATACCCTGAGGTAGTTAGTTTATTGTGTCAGCCTGGCCGATAAACACATGTGGGATTAATTGAAGCATGGAGAGATAAATAGCTTGGCGAGCCTTTCCTTTCTTGTCTCTCGTTCTTTGATCATCAGACCAGTGTGCGGCCGCCTTGCTTGTTTTGCACCTCAATTTGCAAGCTACACTACCTGTGGGCCACACAACCTGTGGACTGTGTCGCTGTAATTTGAGGTCCCTTTAAGACCACACAGTTGGAATCTACATCTCTTGAGCTGGGGACTGACTGTTGGTGACCTGCTTGTGCCAGGATAGCCAGAATTCTCTGTATAGAGGACTACCTGGTGGCCCTCAAGACTTGAAGGACTGGCAGTGTCTCACAACTCTCACTGAGCCATTTGTACTGCTTTATAATTTAACAGTTCATTTCTTGTGTTATATATCTATCTTTATAAATAAATATAAATATATAAAATTATAAATATATATATACATATATATATTAGCAATCTGGTTTTGTCTCTCTAGAGAACCCTGTCTAACACATATCCTCTTTCCTGTGACTGGAATTTAGATCCACTCTGTTCTTCCCCAAGATATATTCTTCTATTGCAGCCTTGCCAACCAATATAGTTGTTGAAACAAAAGTCACATGAAGCAAATAATTAAATTAATCTGAAGTTTGTTTAACATACAATTTGAAAACCAGGCAATACTTCTGATTAGAGAGTCAAAGTGTCCCAAAGATGAAAGAATTTACAAAGATCTTTATAACCAAACTTATCAGCATTTCCATGGAAATGGGCTCAAAATATTGTTGCATAATAACAATTTTCCCTAAAATACAACTTCCAGGTCTAATGCTGGAGTTTAAAAAACTGAATCTGAGTCTTATGCACACATAAGAGCCACCTGGGGATATTGTTAAGAAAAGAATCTCTTGAGGATCATTTTATCAGGGGTGGAAAGGCAAATTCTCAGCAGGGGTAGAATTGCAATGAATCCTTCAAAGCCCTGGGCAGAGGCAAGAATTGAAATGTAAAACAGTCACAGCAAAGGCCTCAGAAGATGCTGAGTATCCCCAAGGCTAGCGGGAGCTCCCCAGAATCCTCCAGCCTTGGCTCTTTATTCCTCAGCTACTGCTTACTGGGTCACGGAATTCCCACTGACCCTGGAGGGGAAGACAGTTTTTATAGACAGCGGGCAGTTCCAAGATCATGACTCAGCTGAGCGCTGTCAGCTCCCAACACTCCCCACTGCTGAGGAATGTGGCTTCTGGGTGGTATACTACAGCCTAGTCACTATAACATTCCATAAATAATATTAGATAATTACATCATAGTCCTTTCTCGTCAGATTGGTGTTTTTTTAGTTCACCCATATAAGTAGAAAGTTTTTTTTCCCCATAAACTGGGGATGTACCATGCGTAATTATTAGCTACAAGTCACACAGAAAAGGTGCCTTCGTGGCATGTGCGTTTTAGACTAACCACAAGGCCAATGGTTCAAACCCATCAGCCGCTCGGAGGCTGTCTTCTCGCACAAAGCTGTACAAAGCTCCAGAACCCTATGAGTCTCCATGCGTTGGAAATGACTTGATGGCAGTGAGGTTTTTAAAATTTTTTTTATATAGGTTGGGTTTCATGTGGAGCCCTGGAGGTTCAGTGGTTAAGCTAGCTGTTACTAACTGAAAAGTTGGCGATTTGAACCCACAGTTACTCCAGATAGGTTACAGTCTGCTTCAATCTAGATTACAGTTTGGAAACCTTATGGGACAGTTCTATGAGTCAAAATCTACTTTATATGAATTATAGAGTTTCTATATGAATTATATTCTAACTTTTTCTTAATATACGCAATGTGGCCTGCTTGAAGAAACCCTGAACTTTAAGTGAAAAGTTCTAGATCCATATCAAAACTCTGCCACCTACCAGGACATATCACTTCATGTCATTGCCTTCCAATTTCTCATCTGTAAATTGGGAGTCACAATATTTTTGTTGACTACTGAACAGTGTTATTGAAAGCCTAAATAAAATGGGTGATTGTCCTTTTGAAAACGTTGGGGGAAGATGGACCATTGGGAGTATTTCTAGAGAAGTTGGAAAAGCGATGCCATTGGGAGCATTTAGAGATTAATAACCCCAATCAGCAGTAAAAGACCCTAGAATTTGGGGATAATGGAGAGAAAGGTGCTATGGTGCCAATAGGGCAGAATGGAGAGGAGATAGCAAAGGGAAGAAATAAGAATAAAAGGTAGAATTTCTTGAGATGCCACTGTCATTGCAACTCAGGGTTACTTCACTAAAGTGCATTCAAAACAGAGTGAGAGGTACAGGATGGAGAAGCCCAGGTGAGCACCACCTTGGGGGTGAAGGCGATGGAGTAGATGAGCCAGGCTAAGTGAGCAAAGGCATACTCACCTGCCATCCAGGCCAAACCCATGCCCATGCCTTTAGTGAATTTTGGTCCTGACTGTAGTCCTGGTGGAGGCGGCAGAAGCAGGCCCGGGGGAGGTAGCTGAGGCAGCTCGGCATGGTGGTACTGGTGCCAGTACTGGTGAAGCTGGTGGTGATTGGGCATGCCATGCTCCACGGGCTGTTTTTGGTGAAGAAGATGACCCAGTCCACCAGCACTACCACCACCACCAGAAATGGAAAAGTCAATCCTCCAAATCATGTGCAGTTACAAGGGATCCAAAATATCCAAACAATCTTTAAATGCAAAACAAAGTAGGAGAACTCACCTTTGCAAATTTCAAAACATCCTAAAAAGCTACAGTAATCAAGAGTGTGATACTGGCCTAAGGATGGACATGTAGACCTATGAAATAGAATTAAGAATCCAGCAATAAATCCAAACACCTATAGTCAATTATTTTTCAACAAAGGGACGAAGACCATTCAAAGTGGTCTTCAGCAAGTGGCGTTGGATTTTCACATGCAAAATAACAAAGCTGAACCTCTCCCCATCATATTCAAGGAGTAACTCAAAGCAGATCAACAACCTGACCAAGCAAACCAAACTCACTGCCATTGAGTGGATTATCCAAGACTGAAGATCTTTACAGGAGCATAAAGTCTATTCTTTTTCCCATGGGGCAACTGGTGGATTTGAACTGCTGACCTTGCTGTCAAGAGTCCAATGTGTAGTCCACTATGACAGCAGGGCTCCCTCAACAACCTACATATAAACTAGTGCATAAAAACAATTAGAAGGAAAAATAATGTACAACTCTGTTTGGGGTGATGAATTATCAGACATGGCACAAAAAGCATATGCAATAAAAGAAAAAATAGATGAACTGGAGAACTTCATCAAAATTAAAGATATTTGTACATCAAAGGATATGATCAAGCAAGTGAGAACCTGAGAAAGAGAAACTGTTTGCAAATCATATTTCCGGACTTGTTTGCTAGAATATATAAGAGATTCTTACAACTCAATAACCAAAAGACAAATAACCCAATTAAAGTGTGGATGTTTCTCTCAAGAAGATTCACACATGACCAACAAGCACATGAAAAGATGCTCAATATATGAGTTCTTTAGGGAGATGCAAATAAAAACTGCAATGACATTCCACTTCCCACCTGCTAGGATGAGCATAACTGAGGAGGAGGAGGAGAAAGGGCCAGCATGGATGCGGAAACATTGGAATCTTTCCATATTGCTGGTGGAAATGAAAAATGGTGCGGCAGCTGTGGAAAACATTCTATCCGTTCCTGAAAAATTAAACATAGCATTACATGCTCCAAAGCAAACTCATTGTCATTGAGTTGATTCTGACTTATCGTGACCCTGTGGGATGGGGTAGAACTGGCCCTGTGGTTTCCAAGGCTGTAGCTATTCATGGCAGTGAAAGAGTCCCCTCTTTCTCCCATAGACCTAGTAATTCCATTCCTGGGTAGTTCTATACAAAGAAGCTTCCTAAAGACTTGTGGAACATTCCATTTTCTATTTATTATATTTCTCCCTAATTGTTTTGAAGAATCCTTTATATTTAACAAATAAAAAATGTGATTAATATTAGGGGACTTCAAATAGTTCATGGAAAAATAGAATTAAAAGATAATTGGCTCCACAATTGTTGGAAGATTCTCATACATACAATGGAATATTATTCAGCCACAAAAGCAAATAAAATTCTGATATATGATATAAGATGCATGCCGTTTGGGCCCTATGAACCTTAGAAATCATTGTGTTAAATGGAATCAACCAGACACAAAAGGTAAATATTGTATGATTCCACTGACATAAAATATCTAGACTAGGCAAACTTAAAGAAGAAAGTAAGTCGAAGGTTATTAGGTGCTGGAAGGTGTGGGAAGTGGTAAGTTACTACTTAGTAGTCCGGAAGTTCTGTTTGAGGTGGTGAAAACATTCGGAATAATGGCGATGGCTACACAAAATTGGGAGTGTAATTAATGCCACTGCTTTGTTGTTGGGTGCCGTCGAGTTGGTTACAACTCATACTGACCCTTGTACAATAGAATGAAGCATTGTCTGGTCCTGGGCCATCCTCATAATCATTTGAACCCATCGTGACTGGTGCTGTGTCAGTCCATCTTGGCATTGCCTGATAATATAAAGATATCTAACATGCATGTTTCATGCTATGTATATTTTTTACAATAAAAATATTTTTAGAGATGAATACCTACCTTTAAAAGAAACATACATACAAGCAAACAAACAAAAAATCCCAAACAGAACAAAATAAAACGCAAAAGTGATGAGAAAACCCATTGACTGAATTATATAAAATATCTATACATTGGTACAGATAGCAAATGGAAACACAGGGAATTCAGGACAGATGGCTCCTCCAGGACCAGTGGTGAGAGTGGCGATGCCTGGAGGATGGAGGGAACGTGGGATAGAAAGGGGGAACTGGTTACAAGATTCTACGTATAGCCTCTCCCTGGGGAATGGACAGCAGAGAAGATGGCAGGGGGAGACGTTGGACAGTGTAACATATGACAAGATAATAACAATTTGTGAATTATGAAGGGTTCACGAGGTAGGGAGGAGTTGGGAGGGAGGGGGAAAATGAGTGGCTGATGTTAAGGGCTCAGGTAGAGGGCAAGTGTTTTGAGAATGATGATGGCAACAAATATACATATGCGCTTGACACAGAGGATGGGTGTAAGGATTGTGATAAGAATTGGATGATCCCCCAATAAAATGATTTAAAAAATATTGCTACAAAATCATAAAAATTTTAAACAAATTATCAAAATGTGAGCTGTCACTTGCCTATATACCCTCCATCTATGTCAATGCACTTTTGAAGTTGTGTCCGTTGCTGTGCCCCTTTCCAGAAGAAATGTATTCTCCTCTACTTGTGAGTCAAATGGCAGCTTTGGCATCCTTGATGGACTCAAATTGTGTTCTTTTGAAATATCCTCTGGGTTTTGGAACAAAAAGAAGTATGAAAGAGCAAGATCAAGGCTGTAGGGTAGATGGGGTAAGGTTTTCCAACAAAATTCTTGCAGAATAGTCCTGGCTTAACTGGATGAATGAGCAAGTCCATCTTCTTTATGGAAAACAAGACAAAAACCTTCATGCCTTATGCTCCCCAATGCCATTTTTAATGTTCTTAAAAACTTTTTCATAATAAGCCCTACGATCATCCTACACAATCTGAGAAAAATCCATCAAGACTATCCCTTTGGCATCCTAGGAAGCAGCTGTAGTAACCTTCTGAGCTGACCCCTCTCTTTCCTGAATGTAACCAGCCCGGCATATCCTCAGGAAGCCACTGTTTTGATTGGATCTCAATTTGAAAGCACTCTAATGAGACTAAGATGAGTGTATTCTTGAGAGAACTAGTCTGCAACCATCCACTGCCAACAGACATATTTAAACACATTTTGTGTTGAATTATCTCCTTCGTGTATGAATAGGAACCCTACTCTCAATACGTTTGAGTAGCCCTCATTGTCTTTCTGCCTGTCTCTCGCCAGTTAAGGGGCTGCAGTAATCTGCATCAGCTCTAAGCAGAAAAGGAAAACCAGCAGGTTTGTTCAGTTCTGGGAGTACTTGATGACAATGCAGGACCCAGCCCTGCTCAGCACCACTTTTATTCAGCTTGTCCATCTGAAACCAAGTGGGTGTTCATTTCGTATTCTCTGTCTTTATCTCCTGTTGTGGTTGTGGTTGCTTTAGTCTCATTTTTAATATTTCCTCATGACAGCCCTCTCGCAGTCCACGTCCTCAAAGTAAGTGATCATTCTTTAGGTCAGACTGAAGTTAGTATGGACTTCCCCAAACCCTACCCACAGCACCAGAAATGTCCCCTTTGAACTCTGGATGTTTTCAAGCTTGATGGAACAGCCTTAGTTTTAGCTGAAAAGTTGAAGAAAAATGCCAGGCTGTTAACTCTGGGTAGGCATAGTTGCCTTATTCCTAACCGGAAGCATATCCAGGATGATTGACGACATGACATTGATTTTTCCTTCTGCTCCAGAGGTTCTTTTCCATGTATTCTTTTCTTCTTTCCCGCTATCCATCTATTATCTAGCCCTCCATTCATTCATTCATTCATTCATTCAACTAGCTATCTCTTACCCTTCAGGTCAAGAAGTCAACTTGGACTTGATTGCTTAGCCCTCCTTCAGCTTCCTTGTTTGGTACCTTCCACTCTAATGCTCCCGAGAGTCACACGTTAGCGTGGCTTGGCCTCTATCTCTGAGAGCTGGTGGTAGACCAGGGTGATTTCAATAAATCAGCAGAAAATCCAGGGTACATTTAATTAGGTCTCCTTCGTACCTTCTGTTTTCAAGATGTGTGGGTTTCTCTGCAGCTAACACTCAAACTTGATTTTAAAGAAACATTTTTTTAAATCCATAAGATATCCCAAAAGGAGATCACACCAATGCCAGGGAAACTTGATTTCACTTGGGTCATGGCAGATCTGTCCTCCATACTAATTCTCTATTTCTGTTGCCCTGGATTTCTTAAAGGAAATACAATAGCAAACAAATATTAGGAAGTTATTATTCTCTGTTCTGCTCTCTCCAAGGGCACTCTACAAATCCTTTTATGCACTCTCATTGCGTTTCATCCACTTTCCTCTTTATTTTCCCTGCCCATTTCTGTGTTTCTCTCTCCTACTAGACACCATAAGGATAACACCTCTCTTGTTCTTTATTATATTCTACAATCTGCAACACAGAAATATCAACGTATATGTGTTCATTAATTATTTGAAATTTGGAAAGAATAGCCCCTCTTCTAGTTTTCTGAAAAGGGAACTGTGGTAGTTAGGTTTATTGTGCCAAATAGGCCTATAGGAACGTGTGGGTGGAGTTTGATCAGGCCGCAGCTTGATTGGAGATAAATGAAGGTGGCCATCATCCCATCTCTCTCTTCTCCCTGCCTATCAGACCAGCATGCTGCTGCTTTAGCTAGTTCTCTTTCTCAACCTGTGCTACACTACCTGTAAACTAAGCCAACTCATGGATCATGTCGCTAAAGCTTGAGGCTCCTTCAAGACCTGAGACCTGCTCTGCCACACTGCTGGTGCATACATCGCTTGAGTTTGAGGGTGGTGGACCCTGTCCCCATGCATCATTTGAGTCAGAGCACATGGGGCCTACCTTGTTAAGCTCCAGTGTTACTGACTCTTGCTGATCCACCCTGCTGCCTGTGGGTTGACTCTACCTGCCTTGCCTGTGAGAAGAGTTCCTGTCTGCTTCCTTGACCTTGGACCTGGCAGCTCACGTTAGTTGAAGGACTTCCAGTATATTAGCTGTTCTACAAAAGTGAGTTGAACTGAGCCCACTATACTGCCATGTGAACTAATTAGCTGTTATATTCCTTCTTGCTGTATAAACCGATCCATATATAAATATAATCATATATATAAATATAATCATATATATAGAATAATTATATATATATAATCATAAGTGTCCTGGTTTTCTTTCTCTAGAGATCCCTGCCTAACACAGGAAATAAATGTAAATAACTACTTTACTATGTTTCATCTCCCCAGGATTCTGTGATTAGTTGAGAATCAGTGCTAAAAGAAAGTTGGCTAGTGGATTTTTCATGCAGTTTGTCTCTCCATCACTTCTTTTCAAGCACACCATCCTCTTTCTATCCCTAGAACCTATCAGGAACAATGTTTCTTCATGGGAGAAGCATGTTGGCAATGACTTAAGGTAGTCAGGAAGAGACAGCCAGTTTCTGGTAAACATGCCTCTGCTTGCCTACCCAGGTCTGCTAGCACAGTAATGAAGTGACTGCGTTGGAGGTTAGCCATGGCCTTTTCAAGTCTAGTCTCTCCATCCTCTGTCTCCCTACCTCCTCATGCCATTCTGTGCACCCCCCTCCTATCTTTCTTCCTGCTGTTAAAAAACCCACCATGTATTAGGCAAGGTAGAGTGAATGATTACTTGGGTGTGGCTTAGACGGCTTTCAAAGCTGATTTAAATTACTGCTCGGTCACCACATACGTTTGTGTGTATGAACTCTATGTCAACAATGTGTTGTGAACTCCTTTAAGGGTCAATTCATCCTCATGCTCTTCTTTTCTCTCTGGCTTCATTATGAAACACAGAATGTATTATGTCTAGTAGGACTTTAATACATATATGCTATATTGATTTGAAATTCCAGTAGTTAGACATTAAATGTCTATTTTCCAATGGATATATGTTCTTGATGGAATAACTTTTAATCTCCAAGAGGCCAGGATTTCTAGTCAAGTATATTCTTTTCTTACCTGTCAGCATGGCTAACTTCTACGTGTCTTTTTTAAGGTGCACATACAAGGAACTTCAATGATGATTTATTGTTATAGGATATCTACCTGCAGAAAAACTTAGCAAGACCCTTACCTCACTCTATGCACAAGAATAAACTCAAGGTGGATCACAGAGCTTGAGGTGAAACCCTAAACTATTAGAGCCATTAATGAGGGAATTGGGACAATCCTGAGAACCTTGGCACAGGGAACACATAGGCTATCAGAAATAGGGAGGAACACCAACACAGAGGAGTCACAAATAGACAAGTGGTATGTACTGAAGATAAGTCACCAGTGTATAGTGAAAGAATTCACCAAGAGAGGAATGAGAGAGCCCACCGACTGGGAGCACAGCTTTAGCAAGGACACATCAGATAAAGACCTTATTACTAAAATCTACAATACTCTGCTAGCTTCCAATAAGAAAGAACTAACTGCCCCCTGAGGAGGGCAAAGGACCTGAACAGAAGTTTCACAAGGACAGAAATCTGAATGGCCAATAAACATATGAGAAAATGTTTCTGATCATTAGCCATGAGAGAAATGCAAATTAAAACAACTATGAGATACCACCAAACACCCTCAAAGATAGCCCAATTCAAAAAAATCAGAAAGCAACAAGTGTTGGAGGGGCTGTGGGGAGACAGGAACTCTTGTCCACTGCTGGTGGACCTGTAGGAATATACAGAGATTATGGAAATAGATTTGGTGATATCTAAAACAGATGGAGATTGGGCTATCACATGACCCTGTAATCCCCCTACTAGGCATATACCCAGAAGAGGCAAGAGACAAACTACCACCAGACATCTGCGTTCCAATATTCATCATGGCACAGTTCATAATTGCAAGGAGTTGGAAACAACTCAAATTTCCATCAACAGATGAATGGATCAAAAAACCGTGGTACATACATACAATGGAGTACTGTGCATCGCTACATAGCAGTGATGAACGCATGAAGCACATTGGCGCATGGGAAGAACTGGAGGAAATCATGCTAAGTGAAGTAAGTCAAGCACAAAAGGCAAGTACAATATGAGTCCACCGAAGTAAGCTTAAAAACGGGGCATAGAGGAAAAGCTACTATATACATACATCCCTGGGGTGAGGTCCAGCAACTATGGCAGGGACCTAACCCAATCCAGGGATACATATAGCAGCCAACTAAATAAGAGGGGGAAAGAAAGAGAGAGAGAAAAAAGTGGGTATGGGGGGAGCAGGGCACTAACCCACCCAAGGAGAGGCTATTATTTACATCTCCACAGGAGAGCAAGAGAGAGACCAGTCTTCACCCCCATGCACCAAGACGTGAATACAACATACCAGCATGTATCAGGGAACCAAAAGAGAGGTCTTCTGAGTCGGCCCCAATCCCAACTATGTGGAGACACCTCCCCCTACTCCCTCAGAAGAAAGCACTTCAGAGGACAGCATTGGGGCTCCAGCTGGGGAGAGGGGCACATTGGATTAGAGCACACAGGAGAAACAAAATGGGATGGAGAGAACCTCCTGGCCCACCAAGCCTCAAGGACAATGCTCCTGCTTGAAGCAGACAACTCAAGGGGAGGACCCTAGGGCAGGTCCTACCACGGGACACGGCGACCCTCACTGAACCATGGCACTGCCGGGGACAGCACTGGAGACACAGTGCGGGAACAGTGCACGGTCTGGCCCCATCACTCTGGGGCGAGGCACTGAGGGCAGGCAGCAGAGCAGCAGGGGGAGCAGACTGATGAAACCCCCAGGGAATACCAAAACAGACTTTGGAGACAGAGTGTGGCACCCCATCAGACTCGACTGGAAAACACGTGTAAAGGCCAACAAACAGACGTTGAACTATTTATAGGCTTTTCCATTTTTGTCAGTGGCTTTTTTTTTTTTGGTTATTGTTTTGTTGGTTTTGATTTCCTTTGTTGTTTTATTTGACTTTGCCTGCTGTTTGCACTTATTAATGTATCTGCGAGGTAGTT
The DNA here is from genome assembly GCF_050624435.1 of Tenrec ecaudatus. Lineage (NCBI taxonomy): Eukaryota > Metazoa > Chordata > Mammalia > Afrosoricida > Tenrecidae > Tenrec > Tenrec ecaudatus. Next base: position 186,019,690 of record NC_134530.1, on the reverse strand, counting down.
AGTTTATTGTGCCAACCTGGCTGATCAACACATGTGGGGTTAATTGAAGGGCGGAGAGATAAATGGCTCGGTGAGCCTCGCCTTTGGAGTTCTCGGGTCTCTTGCTTTCTGATGGTCAGACAAGGGTGCAGCTGCCTTAGCCAATTCCCTGCTTTAGATGGCAAGGCTCACTTCCTGCAAGACATCCCTGAGGAGAAGCCACATTGACCTATCCCGATGCAGCCCTGGGTGCTGAAGCACCAGTTTGGAAACCCTTGCCAGCACTGAGGTGCTTACACATTTACGGACTTGGCTTTCCTCCTGCAGTTGGAATCATTGTTTTGTGAGATGGAGGAGAATTTTGTGGATTGGTGTTGGACATATGGGTTAATGTTGGACTTGTGGGCTTGGGCAGCACTGTGTTGGGATGTTTTCTTGATGCACACTTAAGCTTTATATAAAACTCAATCTTATACATGAGTTTCTGTGAATTTGTTTCTCTGAAGTACCCAGACTAACAATTTGCATGTTTATCTAGATAAGATAGGTGGGATAAATAGTTCGGAGATGAAAAGAATGGGACCAATGGTTCTGGGGGCTACGGGAGAAGGGGAGGTGGGAGAAAGGAAGTGGGGTGGGGCGGGGCAGGGAACAACCCAGGCACAAGGGAATAAGAAGTGAACTAAAATCAATGAAAGGAAAGTCGTAGAATGCCTAGTGGGGTTTAGTCATGGGCAATATAGTGAGGAATTACTAAACCCGAATGAAGGTTGAACGTGATGGTGGGACAAGAGGAAAGTAAGTGGAAATAGAGGAAAGAACCAGGAGGCAAAGGACATTTATAGAGGCCTAAATATAGGCATGTACATATGTGTGTCTATCTATCTATCTATCTATCTATCTATCTATCTATCTATCTATCTATCTATCTATAAAAGCCAGAGGGGGCTAGAACTATGTACTCATATCTATATGTTAAGAATTAAGGTTGAAGATGGACATTGGGCCTCAACTCAAGTACTCCCTTAACACAAGAAAACTTTGTTCTAACAATCTGGCATTCTGGGATGCTCACCTTCCTGACACAATCACTGAAGACAAAATGGGTGCATGAGCAAATGTGGTGAAGAAAGCTGATGGTACCCGGATATCAAAAGATATAGTGTCTGGGGTCTTAAAGCTTGAATATAAACAAGTGGCCATCTAGCTGGGAAACAACAAAGCCCACATGGAAGAAGCACACCAGCCTGTGTGAACATGAGGTGTCAAAGGGATTGGGTATCAGGCATCTAAGACCCAGAACAAAATTATACCCAAGGTGAATAGGGTGGGGGTGGGCATGGAGTGGAGACTCAATGCCCATTTGTAGGCAATTGGACATCCCCTCACAGAGAGGTCACAGGGAAGATATGAGTCAGGCAGGGTGCAGTATAGCACCAATAACACACACAACTTTCTTGTAGTTCTTTGGTGCTTCCTTCACCTCACTATCATGATCTTAATTCTACCTTACAAATCGGTTTAGAGCAGAGCATGTACACTGCTACAAATAAGAGCCCGAAACACAGGGAATCCAGGATAGATAAACCCCTCAGGGCCAAAAATGAGAGTAGACATACCAGTAGGATTAGGGGAGGGTGGGGGGAGAAAGGGTGAATTGATCACAAGGATCAAACTAGAATCACCTCCCAGGGGGACGAATAATGGAAAAGTGGGCGAGGGGCAACAGAGGATGATGTAAGACATGGAAACAATAATCTATAACTTATCAAGTGTTGGTGAGGAAGGGTGGGTAGGGGGAGAGTGGGGAAGAAGATATCAGGGGGTCAAGTGGAAAGAGAATGCTTTGAAAATGATGATGGCAGCATATGTGCAAATGTGCTTGACACACTGGATAAATGTATGGATTGTGATAAGAGATGTAAGAGCCCCCACTAAAATATTTTTAAAAAAAGAAATCAAATGATGTATTACCCCGGGCAAATCTCCTGCAAAACCCTCTTTAAAATGTTCAAATCATATATATATTGATATGTATATATGTAAGTATATAAATATATAAAGATAGGTGTATTTGTGTGTGTGTGTGTGTGTGTGTGTGTGTGTGTGTAGGAAACAGATGACTTTGGGTCTCTATTTAAATCTTACCTCAGCACAAGAATGGTTTATTCTAATAATGTGGCAACATATGATACTCACCTTTTTGACACAATCATAAAGATAAAATGGGTGCATAAGCAAATGTGGCCAAGAAGGTAGATGGTGTCCAACTATCTGAAGATATAGCACATGAGGTCTTAAAGGATTGTAGTTAAACAAGTGGCCATCTAGCAGGGAAGCAACAAAGCCCATGTGGAAGGAGCACATTTGCATGTGTGATCATGAGGTGTTCGCAGGAATAGGTATCTGAAGTTCCAAAACAGCAAGCAAATTGACGTGAAGGAGTGTAGACAAAGTGGAGACCCCAAACCCACCTGTAAAATAATCAGACAGTCCCTCACAGAAGGGCCATATGAGAGGGAAGATATGTCCAAGGTGCAGTATAGCATTAATGAAACACATAATTATCCTCTAGTTCTTTAATATTTCCTCACCTGACTATTATGGTCCCAGTTTTATCTCATTAAGTTTGTTAGACCTTCATTTGTATAATGAAGATCTTTCGATGCATAAAATCCAAGATAGATAAACCCATCAGAAATAGTAATGGGACCAACGATTCCCTAGGGGTATGGGAAGAGAGGGGGGAAGAGGGAACTGATAGCAATTGACTGTATAACACCGCTCGAGGGGCATGAATAACAAAATTGTAGGGGAACAGATACACTAGATGGTGTAAGATATGGCAAAAATAACAATCACTATTTATAATATAAGGGGTCATGGGGGTAGGGAATGTGAGGGAGGGGGTAAAGAGCTGATATCAAAGAGATCAGGAAGAAAGTGATTTGAAACTGATGGTGGCAGTAATTGTACAATCATGCTTGATCTAATTGAAATATGGGTTGTTATAATAGCTGTCAGAGCTCCCAATGAAAGGATTTTTTTTAAAAAGTGAAAAGTGCAAACGCAAAGATGTCACTTTGGAGACAAGGCTCACCTGACCCGAGCCCAAGCCATGGAGTCTTCAATGGTCTCACATGCACGCGAAAGTTAGACAGTGAATAAGGAAGACTGGACAGGAATGGGTGTATTTGGATGACGGTGCTGGCAAAGAATATTGAAATTACCATGGGCTGCCAGAAGAACAGACAAATCTGTCTTGGAAGAAGTACCCCCACAATACTATTTAGAATTGAGGATGGCTGGACTGGGGGACTACTTTGGAGTTATTGTCAGGAGAGACAAAGCCCTGGAGAAGGGCATCACGTTTGGTAAAGAAGAGACAGCGAAAAAGAGGAAATCCCTCAACGAGATGGCTTGACACTGTGGCTTCAACAACGGGCTCGAGCAGGGAAATAAATGTGAGGATGGGACAGGACTGGGCAGCGGGCCATTCTAGTGTGTGTAAGGTTGATATGGGTTGGAGCCAATCCCATGGCACCTAACATAAAAAATAACAACAGACTGGATGGATAGACTTCATCTTTTGTCCTTTGGACCCATTATCGAGAAGGATTAGTGTCTGACAGGACAGCATGCTTGGTAAAGTAGGGCAAAAAAGAGGAAGACCCCGCCATGAGATGCATTGATGGAGCGGCTGTAACAATGAGCTAAATCTAAAAGCAGTTGTGAGGATGGTGCAGGACTGCGCAGTATTTAATTCTCTTGTACATAGGGAAGCTATGAGTCAAAATTTACTTGATAGCACCCAACAAGAATAATGACAAGATTGCTAAACCATAGAATAAAATATGAGGGGGCTTCAAAAAAGTTCATGAAAAATTCCATTTTTTCATGAATGTTTGAATCCCCATAATATATTAGCTTTAGTAGATTCTGCTAAATAGTTTGCCATCATTTGGTTTTGTTTGTATTTTAATTCTGTAGTTCTAATAATTTATAGCAATATCTCTTTCTGGCTTTTAATTTTAATTTCTCTGATGCTATTGCTGAGTAGAGTTTCATATGTTTATTGGCCATTTGGACTTTTTCTCCCTTAGATTCTAAGGCTTAGAAAATGATCAGATGTTTTGTCCATTTCCTCCAGACATATTGGACGGTCAGTAAATTGTGTTCTGGTCAAAATAACCTGCAAAAAATCTTGACTTTTTCTTCTGCTTGTTACTCATTGATTCTCATACCAGCTTCAGCTGACTGCATTTTTCTCTGCAGGGCTTTGAACCTGTTCTTTACAATTTAATCCCCTGCTTAGAATTTGCATTGCCACCTGAGATATACTGAATCAGAATCTAGGTTTTTAACAAGACCCCAAGGTGATACTTGTTAAAATCTAGGTTCCGATTCTTTACACCTGGTGTTGAAATGCAAATTCTCAGCAGGTCACCACAATGGAATGAATCAGTTCCAAATACTGGCTATACCCTTGCTTTTTTTTTTAAAAAAAATCTTTTTATTGGGGCTCATACAACTCTTATCACAATCCATACATGCATCAATTGAGCAAAGCACACATATACATTCGTTGCACTCATCATTCTCAAAATTCGTCTTCCACTTGGGTTCCTGGAATCAGCTCGGTTTCCTTTTTTCCCCTCCCCCTCCCTCCCTGCTCCCCCCTTCCCCCTGCTCCCTTAATAGTTTATAAATAATTATTTTATCTTATCTTACACTGGCCCGCGTCTCCCTTCACCCACCTTCCCATTGCCCATCTCCCAGAGAGGAGGTTACACATAGATCTCCAAGATCGGTTCTCCCTTTCTATACCCACTTCCCTCCCGGTATCGCCACTCCCACCGCTGGTGTTGAGGGGTTCATCCGTCCTAGATTCCCTGTGCCTCCAGATCCGTACTGCACCGCTGTACATCCTCTGGTATAACCAGGTCTGCAAGGTAGAATTGGGGTCATGATAATTGGGAGGGGAGGAAGTGTTCAAGAACTAGAGGAAGGTTTTGAGTTTCATTGTTGCTACACTGAACCCTGAGTGACTCATCTCCTCCCCACGACCCCTCTGGAAGGGATGTCCAGCTGTCTACAGATGGGCATTGGGTCCCCATCACGCACTCCCCCTCATTCACGGTGATGTGATTCCCCCACCCCTCTGCTTTTGTTGTTTGAGACCTGGTCTCCTCTGCCCTTCAGGATCACCCATGTTGGTGTGCTGCTTCCGTGTGGGCTTTGTTACCCTTGCTTATTTTAAAGAGTAAAGTTGTTGGTGGGAACTTTCAGAGCTATTCCAGAAGTTCATTGAAAGGTCTGAAATCATCCAGGGTCTAGCTCTTTTAAAAAAAAGTTTTATTGACATATAGTTCACAAACCTTACAATTCAATGGCTTAGCTGTATTAAAGAGTCATGTAGTCACTACCACAGTAAATTTAAGACAATTTCTTCATTCTTTTACCCATTACTAAAAGCGAAGGAACTAGTCATGTAGTTACTGTCACTAAAGAGTTTCTTGTCCTGAGTTTCATGTAAAGTACATGACACAAACCAAACCAAACCCCCCTCAAAAAGAACACACACAGAAAAACCTCAGTCATGAAGAAAACAAAAGATAATATAAATTAGAATAAATTAAACATGGGTCAAAAGGGAAAACTATGTTAAATTTTAACCTAACTATATCTGCAATGCATTTTGAGAGCAAGAATATTTACAACCCCTGTCAAAAGGAAATCAATGCAAACTTAATCTACGTGGGGACAGTAGGTTTTCACCATTATCTATAGCCTTCTGTAAGCCAGGTGCTCAGGATTTACACTCTAATACAATTCCCTCCACTGATCTTGGATTTCATTATTTACAATATTTGGAGCTTATAGGCTGGTGTGTTCCTTCAGTGTAGACTTACCTGACATCTTACTTACATGGCTCCTTGTTTATGACAAGTCTTTAAGACCCCAGACACTATTCTTTCTGACAGCAGACACCATTTGGTGGTGGTGTTTTTTTAACTGCATTTTGCTATTAACTCCCTTATCCTCAGTGATCAGTTCATGAGGGCAAGTATTGAGCAGGGTCACTTCATAAGAATGAAATGTTCTTAGATTAGGGTTTATAATTAAGTATGAGCCCAAAATCCATCCACATACCTACTCATTTTATATGCATCATTATCAGGTTGGTGAGAAATAAAGACATTTGGTAATTCTAATAATTTGAATTCCATCAGATATTTGGAATTCTGAAAATCATATCATTAATATAGCTAATGGTATAGAATTTAAAGTACTATTGAAGATAGAAAAATATATACATATAGGAAATCTTAATAGACTAAAATACATGGGATGTTTACAAGTTAAAAACTTAAATGTCTAAACACTTTAAAAAGGCAATGAGGGTTAGACATAAAGCAAACAATTTCAACTACAGTCATTCAGTAAGGCAAAATTATGTCTGCAAAACTAAGACATGTCACTAAAAGCAAAGAAAGTATATGATACTTAAATTGCATATATGTGGCACTTTTCTTTGCAAGTATATGGTAGTTTTAAATGATCTGTCATTGAGCAACATCAAAAGCAAGGGAAATGAACCAATATCCAGGGACTTCCAAAACCACAACTTAGGATAGCAGTCTTCCATTTCTTCTCACACTGGGGTGTTTGAACTTTAAATCCAAAGGAATATTTCAGTTTCTTTAATACGTGAAAGGTATGTTTAAGCTAAGCCTGATGCCTTAGTGGGTTTTTCAAATCCTATAATTCCAGTGTGGTCCATGAAAAATGCTGCACACCTCAAAAAAACAAAATCTAAAATCCAGGTAGTCTATAGTATTCAGCCAGGGTCACTGAATGCTGGAAAGAGACTCAATAAAAAATGCATAATTCCCAACATCGTCCTGGCCTGATGGTCTCATTGGGAGTCTGTATCCTTGTTAAGTGTTTTCCACCAGAGCAGGCTGCTTCTCCTCGGCTTACCCGCCAACAGAAGTGAAATCACCTTCTCAGAGATGCCCGTGCAATATCTAGCCCTTTTGCAACAGGGAGAGTGTTAGGGTATGTAATTAGACATATAGTAAAAGGCGGAGCGCTTCAAGAATTATACTCAGCTGAGGCTAGTGCTGGTCACAACAACCATTTGTTGAATGAATAGCTCGTATTTGATATATGTAGAGAAGGTAGAAATTATTGTAGCATGTCTTGATAGATTGATATGTTGTTGAACAAAGTCTTTATTTACTTGTAGTTGATACTTATTATTATTTTTCTTTAAAATTAGCTTCTTTTGTTTAAGTTTTTAAAAAAACCCAAACCAAAAAGCAAAACTCACCGCCAGAGCCCATTCATGGCAACCCTTTAGGCAGCTGATGAGCTTGAACCACCGACCATGGGGATTAGCAGTTCAGTACTTATCCAGTAATCCACCTGGGGTTCCTTGACAGCACCATCAGGGCTCAATCGATGTTTATACACTTGAAAGAAGAAAAGTCATCACATACTGGAGTTAAGAGAGAGTCTAGAGTTTATAACTTTCAATAATTATATTATTCATATTTATAGACAAATAATTCATAATAAAAGAGATTAAGAAGCTAACCTGAGATCCTACAGCTAGCTCTAGAATCACTAAGGAGAAGCAGATTTTTCGTGAAAGTGAGCAGGAGAGGATTGGGAGCCAGATCCCATTCTACCACCTAGTAATGTATGTTTTGGGCAAATTTTCATCCTCTCTGTATCTTAACTTCATTACATATTACAGGAAGAAAGGGGTTGAGAAATCATATCCGTTTGATTTTGAAATACAGTGATGTCCTTGTCTATTAAATCTTTGTTATGAAACATTTTTAATAAAAATCTCACATTGTGTCTTGTGACCTATAGCCTGTTATGGGAAAGTAGTGACTTTGAGAGTCACTTAGTAACAGCTGAGTCCCTAGCCTGGACAAAAGGGATCTTCTGGGAACACTGATACCCCTTCGTTAGATAAGTAAGGTGACAGAGGCCATGCTGTTGTTTTTTTTTAAGGGGCTAGTAAGAATTCATCTTACCATAGATGGTTTTACAAATGTAATTTCCCTGAAGATTTGTGTGTGTGCGTGTGAATGTGTGCGCGTGTGTGTGAATAGCTAGGCAATTGGCCTATTTTGTATATTGTCAGTTTTTAATATGTGTCTGGTCTCAGAGGGCTTTTGTGTGTTTTTGCAGGGAATTTTGCCTTTATCTTTGGTGAATGTTGGTTGGCCAAGTCATATCATTGTGTCCATTTAATTTCAAGAATGCTTCTGTTGGCTGAAACATGTATCCTGAAAAATCCCCTATACTTGTTATTCGTCCCTTCCTCCAGTTAGAATTGAAACTTCATTTGTGTGAAAAGATGATTTCTCCATATTGTACAATCACTAGTTGTTCTCTAGAATAATATTTTATTTGTTAAGATGTGAGTGCACTTTTTTGAGGGTTCTGTGAAAGTTTAGTTTATCTCTGTCTCTTGGATATGAAAGCATTTTGTGCTGGTGCTGGATATAACATAAGTGATGACGGTGCTCTTTGTTGCTGGCAGATGCCACGCAACAGTTTCCACCCAGGGACCCAGTGTAAAACAGAACAGGACACCGCCCGGGGCTGTGCCATCCTCACTATTGTTACAGACGCGGCCACTGTTGCAACCATGTGTCAGGTCATGTCATTGAGGTTCTTCTTATTTTTCACTGAATTTCGACTTCACCAAGCATGATATCTTTTCCTAAAGACGGATCTCTCCTGAACATGTCCAAGGTAACACGAGATTGTCTCATCATCCTTGCTTCTGAGGAGCATTCTGGCTGTACTTCTTCCAAGATAGATTTGTTTGTTCGAAAGTTCATGGTACTGTCAATGTTCCTTGCCAGCACCACAATTCAAATGCATTGATTCTGACTACAGCAAAATTACCTAATCGAGAGGGCTATTAGTTATCTAACAGGGATAAAATAGCCTGTCCCTCACCAAAGTTGAATGGCGTACCATAATCCACGAAGACAGTGTTCTATATCCTACTCTGGTGACTAGTGACTCATCTCTTAAAAGCTTATAAGTGGCCTTCTATTGGTTTCCCTGTGTCTGGAATAAAGATAAGCAATAAAAACCAAAGATATGTGGAAACAATTAGTTCAGTGGATTAATGGACCATGTAAATATAAGTCCATAGGACCCTGAAACCAGAAGTAGATAGTGCCTGACTACCACATCAACAGTTCTGAAACAGTTTGTGTCCGGGGAGTCAGCCCCTAACACATCATCACAGGCCTGGCAGGCGCAGTTGTACAGCAATAATAAAGATTATGGTAAAGTCATAGGAGAATAAGAGGGACAGAAGAGAATGAAATAGAGGAGTCAGACACATCTCATAGCAGCATGCTCACCTCATCTCCTCTTGGTGGTCCACATGAGGATGTGGAAGGTGGTAATTGTAGCAGTGAGAGGCCAGGGAAGTAGGACAGGGGGAGAGGGCACAGGGGAGAGAGCGATGTATTACTAACCAAGGCTTATACTTCTTTTTTTTTTGGCTTATACTTCTTTTGGGGGTGTGCAAGCCCCCTAATTATAGGTAAGACATACATCACAGGAAGGGGTTGTTCTATAGGTACAGTCATGGGAGTGGGAGCATCTAGGGGTATACACGCACTTGGAAGGGGAGGGATTGGGGGTACACATGTGACATGATAGGCGGATCCTAGATTCAGGATGGTGTCCTAACCTTGATTGCCCTTGAGCTGGAGACTTGATTTAACCTAAGCTCTCAGGGGAAGAATCCATTGTCCTTAACAGCAGGGAGTGATCCCCACCTGTGATGGCTCCAGACAGTAGTCTGATGGCTGACTGTCTGCAGGGAGAATATCTCTAAGCATCTGACCTCCCACCAGGTGCTGACAAACAGCCTCTAATGTTTGCCATATCTTTTGGGGGAGACAAAGCTGGGGAAAAGTCTTTTTCTATCCCACAGGTTTGTATTAGAAGAATGGGAGAAAAATCATCTTGATAGGAGCAGGAATAGAGAGGACACACACACACACACACACACACACACACACACACACACACACGAGGGGTTACCAAAAATAACCAGGATTTTTTTTTCAAAAAATTTTTCAAAGCTATGTATTTAAATTTTTTTCGCAAAACAACCTTATCACCTTCCAAGTACTCTCCATTACACTTAACACATTTGGTCAAATCTATGATTCCATTCATGAAAACATTTTTCAAACTCATCTGTTTGGATTGCTGATAGCACCTCCCTCATTTTTTTCTTCACCTCTTCTACTTCATCAAATCTCTGTGCTTTCATGTCCCTCTTTAGTTGTGGAAACAAAAAGAAGTTGCGCGGATCCAGGTCAGGTAAGTCAGGTGTGTGGGATCAGAGAGGCATGCCCACAACTGGCACACTGAGATGGCTGCATGAGCAAAACCAGTCCCCCGTCTACCACAAATCAGGCCTTTTTTGTTGCACATTGTTATGCAGTCTTTTCAGAACCTCTAAATAAGAAGCTTGATTAACAGTCTGACCTGGTGGAATTAACTCCAAACATAAAAAAACAAACAAACAAACAAATAAGCTTCATCTTGATCTTTGATTTCACTTGATGAGCTTTTGTTGGGTGAAGTGATGATGGTATCGTCCATGGGCTTAATGTTTACTTTGCGGGTTGTAGGAGAAGCCCCATGGGTCGGCACCAGTAATGACCTTGAAAAAAAAGTCTGGGTCGCTTTGGAGCTGTTTTTTAAAGCATGGCATGTTTCCACTTGACACTCTTTTTCCTGGTCAGTCAGATCACAAGGCACAACTTTCTCAGTGACCCACCTCATTCCCAAACCTTGCATTAAAATTCACTCCAGCACATTTCAGATGATTTTCCCATCTTTTCAATGGCCCGTTGGTCATTGAGCGCAAGTACATGAATTTTGTCGACATTTTTGTCCATTTGGGAAGTTGATGGACGTCCAGAATGAGGTGTGTCATCAATCAACATTTCACCTTTTTTGAAACGAGAAAACCACTCATAGATCTGAGTTTTCCCCATAGTGCTGTCTTGTAAGCTGTGTTCAACATCACAACAGTTTCTGTGGCATTTTTCCCCGAGTAGGAAACAAAATTTCACAGCTGCACACTGTTCTCTTAAATCTGCCATCACAAAAAGTGAGGTTCGAACATAGCTGCTTTTTCAAAAAATTCACTGGGACCAGAGAGAACCTTTCCAGGTGACACCGCAGGATGCACTAACTCAGAGCAAGTTGCTGGATGCTCGCGTAGTGTGAAAAATACATACTAAGGAAACTCCATCCAGCAGAGCTGGGGGATACCCCTTGTATATATACATATATATTCAATCATTACTTTAAAAATTAGTTGAATACCTACTCTACACTAGGCATTGTACAAAGTACTGGGACTATCATAATTAGCATAAAGATACAGTTTTTGGACCTGTCGTGAGAGAACATATTTTTAACTGTAAGGTTACCTGGAAAGGGTTGGGAAAATGAAAATCAGACTTGGTGCATGCCACTTAAATTATCAGAGAATATTTAGACACTGCTTCCAGATGCGCAGTTCTCATTGGCTTTTGGAGTTTAGGCCAGGTACAAGAACAATTTGGACTTCCAATAGGGTCTGCAATCTGCCTGAGCTTCTTGGTGATATTCTTCTTCACTTACACCTATTTTCTACCCATTGTTCCAATTGTGCCTTAGTGCTGGGTCATATAACCCAAGGATTAACTATGTGAGTTTTGAGTCAGGCAGATGGTGCTTTAGTTATAACTTTGTCATTAATGAGCCCTGTGTCCGTGGTCACGAAGCTTTAATGGTTCCAGAGATAGCTGCAAGGGTGGCGGTTTGAACTCGCTTGCTCTGCAGGAAAAAATCTTGGCAATCAATCTGTTTCTATGAAGATGAAAGTCAGGAAAATCCCATGGGTCATTTCGCCTTGATCACATGGGAATAGTATGAGTTGGAATCAACAAGGCCACAGACAACAATATATCTTGAATCAGGAACATAATGGCCCTAAATCTCAGCTTTCTGTTAACTAGGGTATTAATACTTACTTGCCTCCTTAGATTCTTATGAAGATTAAGTAAAATGTGTATCCAAAGTTGTTAACATATTGCCTGGTCCACGGTAAGGGTCCATCATTATGGGAAGTTCCTGATTCTAGTAGCAACCTCAGAGATCTAGAGAGAAAGAGAGAGGGACATCCATATCCCTAGAGAGAGAGAGAGAGAGAGAGAGAGAGAGAGAGAGAGAGAGAGAGAGAGAGAGAGTGAGTGAGAGAGAGAGAGAGAGAGAGAGAGAGAGAGAGAGAGAGAACCTAGGAATAATGGATAACCCTCTTTTGTACCTGCCTAGTAAGTATTATTGGATAGTAATTATTAAGTTTGTGTCATGGTTGGGTTGCCAACTGCAAGGTTAGTTCAAAACCACAAACCACTCCAAGGGAGGAAGACAAGGCTTTCTATTTCCATCAAGACTTCCAGTCCTGGGAGCCCACAGGGGCAATTCTACCCTGTCCTACAGAGTCGCTGAGTTAGAATTGACTCCACGGAAGTGAGCCTATTTGCTTGTTTGTTTTTGTTTAAATGTGTTAAGTAGCATAATGTAGTTTACAGCATCTTTTCCTCCGCATCACTTCCCCTTTCCTCACTTTTTATTCCTATTGTCAAAATTCTCTGGAGACCCCCAAACAGCGCATTAATGGGAGCAAGCTCAAAGGACACAGGTCCATTCAGAGGCACCCAATCAGGACCCATTTTCTCTCAGCTCTTGGGACAGTCCTCTTTTTGGTTATTCTCATGGTCACGGCATCCGAAGCTGGCTGGACAGAACAGATCCTGAGCAGCTATATTTATGGTAGATAATAGCTGCTACAAATTTCCCCATACACTTCACCCCAGATGGGTTTCTGTCTCAATGGTGTGGAAGGTGGTTGGGTGAATACCATGAAACTATGTTCCACTTTCTTTTTTACCACAGCCAGAGTTTCGCTCTGGTCTTTCAGGTTCAGAGAAAAGGTTTCACTTTAACTGACGGCCTCTTCTGACACCTGGGATGGGGGACGTTGGAAACATTATTATAGCTGACTGTTCTGATGAACTAGGGCTCTTCTTATTTTTAGGGACAACAATTTTGTGTCCTTGTGAAAAAGAGAGCAATGCTGCTTTCAGAAATGAAAGTTCTATCCCAGCAGCACCGTTAGATGCTGTGTTTAACGCTCAGTGGCCCCAGAGTGTTGTGGCCCTTTGCAGAGGCTGAGACTCTGAGAGTGATTGGCCAGAGATGCACAGGTGCTCCCCATGAGAGTCTTTCCTTCTGAAATGCATGCAAGTGGCAATTTTCTTCTCAAAGTCACTTGGAAATAAACAAGTTCTTGTGAATTTGTACTGTTAAATAGAGAACCTTTCCCAGGATAAGCCCATAAATTGATGATGGTCATAAGAGCTAACCAGGGACCGTACTGGCCTGGACAATGACTCTTTTCCTATGGCCTACAGACTTCTGACTCAGTGATTCCTCTTCTCTCTCCACCCATCCTCTCTGTTATTTTTGGGTTTCATTCGCTTCCAGCTTAAATGTGAAAAAAGTGAAATTTATATCTATGCACATTTATATGTATATATACACACACATAAATTATATAACATGATCTATAAAGTGGGAAATAAATATATTATAATATATTAATATGCATAAAATTTGTGCTATATATTGGCTATTCTTATTTATGTGTGTGCTATCTAAATAAATGACAAATAATACCCATCTCACATTCCTGGAATGAAATAATTTTCTTAAGAAGAAATGGAAAAGATACTTTTTTTTCCAAATTTATTTCTGTTTCATCATTCAGATAATTTTGTCGTTTATTACTTTCAAGATTGGGCTGAGGTTACTAAGAGTAAAAGCAGTTGAATATTTGAGACTCTTTCCAAATTTTGGTAAGTAGAGGATAGTTGCATGTACTCTGAGTTTGCTAGTGGTTAAAGTAAAGGGAGAAGGAGACAGAGAACACTTGGAAAAGCCTGGAGCCTGGAGGTTAGCGGATTTGTTTTTAAGGGAAAATTCCACTTACAAGACAACAAAATTATAGAAACTATACATTAGGATAATATTCCTATAAATCTGCACAGAGAATTTTCTCATAAGATGACGTCACTAGCTTTCTTTTTTTCCCCTTTTTGACATTGGTTTAATATAAGTATATTTAGTTTTTCATTCTGGGATTTAATGTTGATTATTGGTTTCAAAACAAAGCAACCTCACAGCTGCCAAGCTGACACTGACCCATAGCCTCCCTGTAGGCCACAGTAGAACTGCACCATCAAGTTTCAGAAGCTAGTTCTACAGCCTCGTTATTTTACTGCAGAGCAGCTCATGGGTTTGAACTGCTGATCCTATACCACGGTGGCACCAAGCCTCCTAATGCTGGTTTGCCACGGTAGGTATACATTTTTATGTTACAAAAACATCCATTCAAAGTTTTAAAGTAGTTATTTTAAGTAAATAAATAGAGTTAGTGTTTGCTGAATATTTTTACAACCTCTCCAATATACATTGTTTTTCTTACTTGATCTAGTTGGAATAGTAACAAACACATCATGTAGCTATTTCATTAGTGACAACAACCAGCTGCCAGGTTGAATTTGTTGCAAGTCCCGGTGCACACCAAGCTCTCTCATATTTTTTCTTCTTTTTAAAAATCATTTTATTGGGGGCTCTAACAGCTCTCATCACAATCCATACATCCATTCATGGTGTCAAGCACTTCTGTACACATGTTACCATCATCATCATCTTCAAAACATTTTCTTTCTACTTACGCTCTTGGTATCACTTCATTTCCCTCCTCCCCATCCCTCCCTCATGAACCCTTGATAATTTATAAATTATTATTTATTCATGTCTTACATGACTGCTGTCTCCCTTTACCCACTTTTCTGTTGTCTGTCCCCTAGGAGGGGGTTACGTTGATCATTGTGATGGGTTCTTCCTATCACCTTCCCCTTACTCTCCGGGTATCGCTACTCTCATTATTAGTCCTGAAGGATTTATCTGTCCTGGATTCCTTGTGTTGTGAGCTCTTATCTGTACCAGTGTACATGCTCTGGTCTAGCCGGATTCGTACGGTAGAATTTGGGTCATGATAGTGGGGAGGGTCTAGGAAGCATTAAAGAACTAGAGGAAAGTTGTATGTCTCTTCCTTGTGACCTTTCTGCAAGAGGGTGTCCAATTGCCTACAGTTGGGCTTTGGGTCTACCCTCTACTCTCCTCCTCATTCACATTGATATAATCTTTTGTTCTGGGTCTTTGATGCCTGATACCTGATCCTATAGACACCTCATGATCACACAGGCTGGTGTGCTTCTTCCATGTGGACTTTGTTGCCTCTCAGCTAGATGGCTGCTTATTCATCTCCAAGCCTTTAAGACCCCAGATGCTGTATCTTTTGATAGCCGGGCACCATCAGCTTTCTTCATCACATTTGTGTATGCACCCATTTTGTCCTCAGTTATCATGTTAGGAAGGTGAGCCTCACAGAATTCTGACTCATAGAACAAAGTGTTCTTGCATTTAGGAAATACTTGAGGAAAGGTCCAATATCTGTCTGTTTCTTTAATACTTAACATATAAATATATGTACATAGATCTATTTCCCTATCATTATATAAAAATATATTTACATCCCCCTTTTAAAAGCACTCATTGGGCCTTTTGCCAGTGACCCACTGAGCAGTCAAAAAGGGCAGATTGAAAACACCACTTTTGGGTGAAGCGGCAATGTCTTGTGTTGTTCAGCTTCAACCAGTGATTTGACAGAAGTAAAAAAGTATATATATATTTACATATGTACATGCTTGTATTTAGACCTCTATCAATGTCCTTTGCCTCCTAGTTTTTTCTTCTATTTCCCTTTACTTTCCTCATGTCTCAATATCATGTTCAGTCTTCATTTGGGTTTCAGTAATTCCTCTCGGTACATTACCCTTGATGAAGTCCCACCAGGAACCCTACACCCTCCTTGGCATTGATTTTAGATCACTTGTCATTCCCTTTCGCTGGGTTTGTTGGCACCCCCTCCTTTTCCCTGCCTCCCCCTTAACCATTGGTTCCATTGTTGTCTCCTCCAGATTGTTTATCCCACCTGTAATCTAGATAGACATACAGAGATAATGATAAACCACAAAAACAAGACAAATAAGACAAAACAAGAAAAGAAAACAAAGAAACACAACAACAATGAAAAGCCTATGAATAGTTCCACTTCTGTTTGTTGGCCTTGATGTCTCCCCTATTTCTTGACCTTGTCAGTTGTATGATCTTGAAGATGCAGCAAAATAACTTCTGTGGGTACTACTACATAAATATTAAAAGTTTTGTGAGACAATAGAATCCATAAACAGTAAAATGATAAACAGTGAACTGGGAAAATTATTTGCACAAAAGCCACAGCCCCAAATCTTAGGCTAGACTTGACAAACACATAAATGAATAAATATGAAGCTGTTGTTGAGATGAAGAAAATAGGTACTTTGTATGATGAGTCTTTAATTTTCGTGGAAAATTCCATTATCTTTCAATTAGATTTTTCCATGAACGTTTTGATCACTCATATATTGCTGGGGAAAGGATGAGTTATTACTCGATGGGCTGTTGTCAGATTATGGACTTGAAGGCTCTTCAATGATTTACAAACTGCACGTGAAGCAAGTGAAGGGAGACTGCGATGAAGAATTTGTTGTGAGTAGGATTTGGCTTAGTTGTGTCAAACAAAAACCCAAACCAACCCAGGGAGTCGATTCTGACTCATAGTGCTTACATGAGAACTGCTCCTCATGCTTCTGAGACTTTGTGAATCGGAACTGACTAGACAGTACTCAACCACAAAAGCACCAAATCTTTATGGTAGCATGCGGCCTCATCTTTCTCCCTTGGAGCAGTTGATCTGTGATTTACCTCCTAACATTTAACTCATTATGACATCAGAGCTTTAATAATTTCAAAGAGAGGACAACTTTACTTAACATTAAAAATCAAATACAACTTGTATTACATTGTATGTTTATTTGTTTGTAATCCAGAAACTGACTGTATTAGGTCTTTATTTTTTACCCATTATGATTATTCTCTACAATACTTTGTTAGAGTTTGATGATTTACTTTCATATGTAGCCAAATGACAACAGTTTGTAATACAAAGAATTGGTCTGAAGTCTTTATACTGAAGGCCATACAAGGTTTCTTGCTTCAGGTACATCGGCGTGTAAAGACACAAAAAGAACACATAGCTTCTTAGGTTCCAGAATTCCAGTAGAAAAATAATATCAACTTATGTAACTATAGATGTTAACATGGCAAACAGATCTTGTGCAAATATTAAAATTAACACACAGGGCTTCTTTTGTTTGAGATGTGGTAAACGGCATGTACTATTTCAACTACAAACCTTTCCTGTGAGTTAGGCTGGGTTCTCTACAGAAACAAAACCAGTGATGTTGTGTCAACATAGAAAGAGATTTATAACAAGAAATGGCTCACATCATTGTTGTTAGGAGTAACTCTACTTCAGTACAAGCACATGGGTCAGATGGAAGTTGAGGGCTTTTCCTGCCTGCTGTAGAGGCTGACGCACAGGCAGCGGGAAGATGACATGGAAAGACCACAGGCTGGTAGATGCTGGGTTGAATGAATCTGAGATCTGGGCCAAATGAATCCAAGGTTGGCAGGCTGCTGACGGCTGCTGGGATTGGAGTCACATAACAGGAGGTGGCGAACTAGAGTAAGGATCCCAATCCCACAGTAGGAGGAAGCTACCTTCATTAATCTTTGCCGTTGAGTTAACTCTGACTCAGGGCCCCCATAGGGCAGGATAGAACTGTGGTTGTGGATTTCTGAGTCTGTAATATTTAATTTTATTATTATTTTAAAATAATTTTATTGGGGTCTCATACAACTCCTATCACAATCCATCCATCCATCCATTGTGTCAAGCACATTTGTACATTTGTTGCCATCATCATTTTCTAAACAATTTCTTTCTACTTGAGCCCTTGGTATCAGCTCCTCATTTTTCCCCTCCCTCCCTCACCCTCCCTCCCTCCCTCATGAACACTTGATAATTTATAAATTATTATTGTTTTTCATGCCTTACGCTGTCTGAAGTCTCCCTTCACCCACTTTTCTGTTGTCCAGCCCCCAGGGAGGGGGTTATATGTAGATCATTGTGATCAGTTCCCACTTTCTCCCCTCATCTTTCCCTTACCCTCCTGGAATCACCACTCTCATTATTGGCCCTGAAGGTTTATCTGTCCTGGGTTCCCTGTGTTTCCAGTTCCTATCTGTACCAGTGAACATGCTCTGGTTTAGCTGGATTTGTAAGATAGAATTGGGATCATGAGAGTGGGAAGGAGGAAGCATTAAAGAACTAGAGGAAAGTTGTACGTTTCATCACTGCTATACTGAACTCTGACTGGCTCATCTCCTCCCCATGAACCTTCTGTAAGGGGATGTCCAGATTGACTTTGGGTCTCCACTCCACATTCCCCCTCATTCACAATGGTACAATTTTTTTGTTCTTTGATGCCTGATATCTGATCCTATCAACACCTCATGATCACACAGGCTGGTATGCTTTTTCCATGTGGGCTTTGTTGCTTCTCAGCTAGATTGCTGCTTGTTTACCTTCAAGCCTTTAAGACCCCAGACATTATATATATATATTTTGATAGCCTGGCACCATCAGCTTTTTCTACCACATTAGCTTATACACCCACTTTTCTTCAGTGATCTTGTTGGGAAGGTGAGTGTCATGGAATGCCTGTTTAATAGAACAAAGTGTTCTTGCATTGAGGCCCAATGTCCATCTACCTTAATACTAAACCTATAAATATATGTGCACTGATCTATTTCCCCATAATTATATATAAAAATATTTACAAAGGTATATGCCTGTATTTAGACATCCATAAATGTCCTTTGCCTCCTAGTTCTTTCCTCTATTTCTGTTTACTTTCCTCTTGTCCCACTATCATGTTCAGCCTTCATTTGGGTTTCAGTAATTCCTGTTGGTTACATTGCCCTTGATCAAGCCCTACCAGGCCTCTTACACCCTCCTCAACATTGATTTTAGATCACTTGTTGTTCCCTTGTCCCTGGGTTTGTTAACACCCACTTCCTTTCTCCTGCCTCCCCTTCTCCCATGCGCCCCGGAACCTTCCATCCTGTTGTTTACTCCTCCAGATGGTTTAACCCATCTATCTTATCTAGTTAGAACTGCAGAGATGCACAAAAAACAAGACAGAGAAAAACAAAGCAACAAAAGAACAACAAAACCCAACGACAAAAAAAGAAAAGAAAAGCCCGTAAATAGTTCAAGGTCTGTTTGTTGACCTTTAGGAGTGTTTTCCAGTGGAGTCTGATGGAGTGCCACACCCTGGCCCCAAAGTCTATATTTAGTATTCCCTGGGGAATTCGTTGCTCTGATCCCCTTGCTGTTCTGTTGCACACCCTTAGTGTTTTGCCTAAGTGGGGTGGGGTCAGATCAGGTACAATTCCCAAATTGTGTCTCCAGTGTTGTTCCCCATAGCGCTATGAGTGAGTCTGTAATTCTGCATGAGAGTAGAAAGCCTTCTCTTTCTTCCATTGAGCAGCTAGTGCTTTTGAACTGCTGACCTTGTGTTAGGAGCCCAAATGGGTCAGGAATCCATAATGTCAAAATTTTGATGATTTGAACTTACCTGTAGATGATGGACTCCTGAGTTAGCATAAATTTATACTGTAGATGGACTCCTGAGTTAGCGTAAATGTATAATCTTGGATTTATCTAGTGCAATTTATTCTGAGAGGCCACACCCTGAATGAAGCCTCTCTCCTTTGTGACCAGATTAAGGAGGCTTATTTTTGCCCAGCTGCTTGGCCTGCTTCTCAGAAGAGCCCATCCTGGAGTTGACCACACGATGTTAAACCATATAGAGTGCGAGAATCCTGGCCCACCCAAGTGGACATAAAACCCAGCGCTCACAGATCTCCAACATGAATTTCTTTAATAACAAGAAGAGAACAAAATTAAGACTATCATAGTGGGAATAATCCAACATCACCAAACTAGGGATTGAAGATACTCTCTTTTAATATAAAATGAGGACAATTCACAGAGCATGTCCTAGCTTTGGTTATTAGGAGACAACCCAGTTTTCCAGGCCAAAAGGCACTCACAGTGAAGATGACACAAACTGTGAACCACGCCAGTACATTTGGGCTGGTTCTTTGAAAACTGGTTGTTTCCCCTATTCAGCTTATGACGCCCAAGGACAAAGAAAACACTAAGTGGAAAATTCAATTATTAAAATCCCACCAATCATATAATACGTGTCTGGTCACCCTCATCACTGATTTGGTCAAGCAGATAAAGGCCGTTCAGAGCTGCCCCATGGATGCTTCAAGCTTGTGTTTTTCTTGCGAGTCACCTGCCAGGTGTGCTTTTGAGATGACCGTGACTGTACCCTTGCAGACCATTTTCTGACTTGGCGCCGTTTCAGGACTGACACCGATCGCACCAATTCTTACAAGATCAAAGACTTTCCCTTGGCTGGCTCCAAGTCTCATTGGCAAGGTAAGGGAACAGAGTTTTCCCATTATTTGCTTGTGTGAGAGCATGAAGAAATATAGAGCATAAGGATCCTTCACTCCAAAACCAGTGTGGTGGCGGGCTTAAACCAGCCCAATTCTTGTGCACTCATTTTTTCCATTTAAAGAGTTAAAAAAATTTCATTTTCATAAATGGCAGGTATGCTAGCATACCATCAACTAAATAAAAAATGAATTAAACATTGGTGAAGATAAATACTATCAGTTTTTATTGCTGTATACCTTTATCACAAATTTAGGAGTTGACAACAACAAACATTATCATACAGTTTCTTCAGGTTAGAAGTCTGGGCATAATTTGGCTGAGTTTTCTTTCCAGGGTTTTACTAGGGAAAAATAAACATTTCTGATGTTCTATCTGATGTTCTCCCAAGCTCACGCATTTGGAAGTTGGCAGACCTATTTCCTTACAGCGTGAGGGCTCGAGTTCCCATTTCCTCGTTGGCTGTCAGCCAGGGGCCAGTGTTAGCAAGCTGAGATGATTCATGTTTCTTACCAGGTGGCTTCCTCCATTTTCAAGTGAGCACCAGTGCACTAAATCCTTATGATTTTAAGTTCTGGCTTCTTTTTCTATAATCAGCCATAGTAAACCTTGATTATTTTTTTAAAGAGCTTGTGTACTTATGTCTAACATACATGGAAAATGTCTTTTATCTTAAAGTCATATTCATATATTATTGCTGTCAATTGGCTTTAATGTACCTTATGTGTAACAGAATGAAACGGTGCTCAATCCTGCACTAACTGCGTGGCAGTTTGTATGAAAATGATCAAATCCATAAATTCATAGTCCTAGGGCTTATATAAAGTGTGTTCATGGTGTGGGGGGTGGGGAACTTTGGGGTCTAAGAATTTTACCTATAGTGATTACTGTATTTTCAGAAAATAACCTGGCTCTATCTATCGCAATTAATCATCTATATACTTTTTGGTTTGGCATTCCTACTTTTAGAACTTTATTTTATAGATATGAAGGCATCAACATAAAAAGATACCAGTTTAAGATATTTATTGTATTGCTTGAAATGGTCCCAAATTAGAAACTTAAAGGGAAATAGTCGAATAACTTATAGTATAACCGTACTGTTTTTCCTCCAATAGTTGTATAAAATGCACATATCACACATTTCTGTAGTGAAGTTGCTTTAAAAAAGAGTTGGGTAGACATCATCACAATAAGTTCTAGTGCACCCTCCCCCCCTTGTATTCATTATTTGCTCCCTAACTCCCACTCCCACCAGCTCTCCATGAGAAACTACTACCTCATCCTGTTCTTAATTAATATGAATGATTTAGATATTTATAGAATTATTTAGATAGTGAAAAGAGAAAACTATTGAGTCATGTGCTTAAAAATATCCTATTTTGGTTTTGCTACATCAATGCCCTATATGCTGTATTAAAATATATATTATTTTGGCAAATGTGTGACTGACATTCTCAGTGCATATTATTGTGAACTTTCCCTGACACTTAATCCCCATTGTTTGTGTAAATAGCATCCATCCATGAAAGGAGTGATTCTGTATTAGTGAAAGATTCAGGTACTGCAAAATGGAGTTAACCAACATTTGGTTCAATATCCCTCTTTCAAGAGGGCTTTAACAAATTAGTACCAGGGGCTAATTAAAGGCAATATTAATAGGGGATTGTTATGCCCCAGGGGGATTATCTATAAGAGTCTCTACCATAAATTAACAAGGTTTTGAAAGGGAGCCAAAGGCAGATTAAAAAACAAACAAACACAGATCGAGGTATAGGTTCTGGGGTCACACTAAATCCTAGCTCCAGTTTAAGTACAGTCAGTTTTTAATATCATTCCCCTACTAGGAACTTGCTCTCAGGAAGGGAACACAGACGATACGGATGCTATAGCAAAGTGTGGTGAAAAAGTTAGATGGTGCCAGGCTATCAGATAAAACAGCATTTGGGGTCTTAAGGCTTGATACCTGTGTTAGTCTGGATAGACTAGAGAAACAAATTCATAAACATGTATATGTATATAAGGGAGAGGTTTCTCTACAAGAGCAATTGGACATTGAGAAAGCATACCAACCCAGTCCAGTCCAAGGCGATAAGTCTGTTAGCCCATGTGTCCGATACCAATCTATAAAGTCCTCTTCAGACTCACGAAACACATGCAATGAAGCCAATTACAGGATGCTCACAAGTCAGTGGGTAGAAAGTCTTTGGATCCCGTGGCGTTGTAAGCATCGCAGTGCTGGCAGGGGTTCCTCTGTGGCTACTCTGGCTTCCGAGGTCTGGTTGCGTCCATGTGACTTGTCTTCTGCTATGTCTCCCAGGAAGTGGCAGAGAGAGAGAGAAGTGTCTCTTGCCTCCAAGGAAGAAGTCCCAGATTTCCCAGAATTCTCAGAAGAAGGCCATGCCCACAGAAGTCTCACTGGCTACCTCCAGATTGACAGCCTAGACTCCACCCCTACATTCTTAATCCTTAAATTGACACCAGATTAGATGACTACCCCAATACCAAACGAGTAGGCATCTAAGTGAGAAGTCAACTAAGTCTACATGGAAGAAGCACACCAACACCAGTCACAGAAGGACTGTAAATCATGCAATCCGAAGTCAAAGGAAGGAATCGTATCAGAGCCTACATTGCGAGACGTTGGTTTGCAGAAGGCTATGAGTGACAATGGGAACCCAAGACACATTTGTGAGCTCTGCATAGGAAATAAGCCTCTGGCGATTTCCCTCTCTCCATAATACAGGGATGGGAGGAAAGTGGGTACCAAATAGAGTACATTGGAGAGATCACTATAGAACAGTGGTTCACAACCTTCTTAATACAGTTCCTCATGTTGTGGTGACCCCCCAACTATAAAATCAGTTTTGTTGCTCCTTCATAACTATAAATTTGCTACTGTTATGAGTCAGGCGACCCCTGTGAAAGGGTTGTTTGACCTCCAAAGGGGTCATGACCCACAGGTTGAGAATGGCTGCTATAGATCAAAATGATAAACCTGACTTGAATGGTTGCAACCTTGTCAGTTGATCCTCCTTCTGATGCACGTTAGGTCTGATCTGGTTTTCAACATTTTCTGTATTTTTTTGTTTGTTCTTATTGGGATTTATCTCAGATGTGTTATGTAATTGGGGATCACCCTCTTGAAGTTTTGTGACACATTTTTCTGTCTTTCAGTATAGGAAACCCAGGCTTGATGAGCCTATGGAGACAGCATGGCGAGTAAGGGCTTCTGGGAGGCACAGTGGTGGTGTGGTGGTGGGAGCGTTAGAAGGGAGCTGATGTCAAGGAGTTCAGGAAGGAAAAGAATGCTTTGAAATGGATTTTGGTAGCAATTGTACCATACTGCTTGATGTGGTTGAATGATTGAGCGATCTGAGATCTATATTAACTCACAATGTAGATATTTTGAAAAAATCCTGTTTGAAAAGAAAAATAATAAAAGCATTAAAATGTATGAACATGAAAAAAGATGAGCATCAAATTCTTCATTTTATTACATCCAGGCACTAGGAATGGAGTTAAGTCAGGTGGGGATGGAGAATATTAGTAACAGTTTTGTGTTATTTTACTTGTTTAAAGTATGTAATACCCTTATAATGAGGGGTTAATAAAAATAATACATATTATTTGTATAAAATTTTAAAATAGTGAATATTATCAAAGAAAATAACATTATTCATAATTCAAACATTCAGATATATTTCCTGTTGTTTCCTAGTTATGTACATCTAAAAATTTTCACAAGGTAAATGTTACTTTGAAATGTAATTTTTTCCATATGAAAATATCATGGGTGAAAAATCATTCTTGCTGTAACATTACATAAAATATGTAAATATTTTCTTCTAGGGGCAGGGCAGTAAGATTTAATTTTTAAGCATTTAAAGGAGATTCTGAGAAGTATCTGTATTTTTTCCCCAATTTGTTGACTATTATTCTATGGTGAAGTAAAATTACTTGGTGTAACTTTTCTCTCCATAGATTTTTAACTCTCGCCGGTGACCGGACAGGAACATAAGATGTTGTGGTTGTGAGGCGTCACTGAGTCCGTTTCAATCCACAGTGATACACCTCAGCGGGAAACACTGCCCAGGCCCGGGCTAGCCTCACAATGGTTGTGTGTAAGACCATTGCCACAGCCACTGTGTCAGTTCATCTAGTTGAGGCTCATCCTCGTTTTTTTCTGACCCCTTACTTGACCAACCATGATGTCTTTTTCTAGGGATTGGTCTCTGCTGACAACATGTCCATAGTAAGTGAAAGAGTCTCCTTATCTTTGCTTCTAAGGAGTATTCTGATTGCACATCTTTCAAAGGCAGACAGGAACTTTGGAATTAGTCCGTTTTATCATTCTACCTAGTATAAAAGAGAAGCAGAAACAGGAATCCAGACACCATCAAGAGAAGGAACCATTAGGAGAGCTTGTGTCAGACTCCTGTCTAAAGCAGCAGAGGCAGCAGAGCCACCAGAATCCGCAGCACCGAGTCCATGAAACAGCCAAGGACCAGTGTGGAGACCATAAGGCAGAGGTGTGTGTGTGTGTGTGTGTGTGTGTGTGTGTGTGTGTGTGTGCTTCCAGGCCATAAGGCAGAGCAGTGTGTGTGTGTGTGTGTGTGTGTGTGTGTTTGTGAGGGGGGGTTCCAGGCCCCAAGAACAAGGTAGAAGTCAAGGGGCAATGTGAATGAAAGGTCAAAGACTAGAAAGAGACATGCCTGCCAGCGTGACTGAGAATACATCTTGCAGACCAAACAACTGTATCCTAAACATTTTTGTAACCTGGTAGGTTTCCTAATAAACTTCACAACTGTGAGGATTGTCTGTGAAGTCGGTGTGGTCATTGCAATGAATTACCCGACCCAGCTGAGAGGTAGAGTACCATTGAAGGGGCAGTTCACGTCAGAGCAGTCATCTTTTCTTGAATAATTAAAAATGTCACTTTTATTATATACTAAATTCTTATATGTACTTATATTTCTGAAAATTCAGTTGTGCTCCATTAGTAACTGTAATGAGACACTGCTATTTTATCTCTTTTTTTTAGCACATGCAACTTTCCTGGTACTATTATATTTCTAAGTGTTTTTGTTTTACAATCTCTTTCACATACCCTGTCATAGATTGAATTATGTTTCTTAAAACTATACGTCACTTTGGTTGGACCATGATTCTCAGTAGTTTTGAAGTTACATAACAATATAATTTGGCAGTTGTGTCATGTTGTACTCATGCACACTGATGTGATCTGGAATGATAAGCCAGTTGTAATGAGACTAGGATCTGGTATTGGATATTGTGCCATTGAGTCGTTGCTGACTTACACAACCCCATGTGCAACAGGACAAAACACTGCTGATGCCGTGCCAGCTCACAATTGTTCTTACAAGTGGGTACGCCCCTCCTGCCCCCACAACTGGAATTGTGCCCCTGCCCCCAAAGCTGTGTTTTATTATTTTATTATTATTGTTATTATGTAACAAAATAACCCATCACCTTCAAAGTCCTCTCCATTACATTTAATACACTTGTCAAATCTGTGATTCCATTCTTGGAAACATTTCTCAATTGCATTTGTTTGGATGGCTGACAACACCTCTCTCGTGTTTCCTTCACCTCTTCTACCTCGTCAGATGTCTGTCCTTTCATGTCCCTCTTCATTCACAGAAACAAAAAAGTCTCACAGAGCAAGGTCAGGTGAGTAAGGTGTGTGAGGCAAGAGAGGCATGCTGCTTCTGCCAAAAACTGGCGCACAGAGATGGCTCCGTGAGCAGGTGCATTGTTGTGGTGGCAAAACCAGTCCCCAGTCTGCCACAAACGAAAACCGGTCCCCATCCTGCCACAAACCAGACCTTTTTTGTAACACACACTTACACATTCTTTTCAGAAACTAAATAGAAAACTTGACTAACAGTTTGATCTGGTGGAATGAACTTCAGATGGACTAGGAGTTGACATTTTTGTCCATTCAGGAAGTTGACGGATATCCAGAATGAAGTTGGTCGTCAATTGACATTTCACCTATTTTGAATGGAGAAACCCACTCATACATTTGAGTTTTTCCTATAGCGCTGATCTTTTAAGCGGTGTTCCACATCATAACAGTTTCTGTGGGCTTTTTCCTGAACTGGAAACAAAATTTAAGAGCATGTTGTTCTCTTAAATTGGCCATCACAGAAATATGAGGTTCAAGCAAAACTGCTTTTATGAAAAAATTCACTGTCACCAAAGAGAACCTTCTCAGGCAGTAACTCAGAGCAAGTTGCTTGATGCTTGCCTAGCGGGAAAAATGCTTACTACGAAAGCTCCCCAGCAGAGCATTTTTCTGTTTGTTTTTTTTTTGTGTGTGTGGGGTACCCCCTCGTATATGTTTGAGCCCATTGTTGCAGTCACTCTGTCAATCCAGCTCCTGGAGGGCCTTTCTCTTTTCCTCTGCCCCTCTACTTTCCCAAGCACCAGGCGCTCCTCCAGGGCCTGGTCTCTCCTGACAACATGCCCCAAGTATGTAAGGTGAAGTCTCACCATCCTTGCCTCCCAGGAGCATTCTGGCTGTACTTCTTCCATTACAGATGGGTTTGTTCTTTGGGCAGTCCATGCTACCTTCAATATTCTTCTCCAGCACCACAGCTCAACGGCATAGATTCGTCCCTCTTTCTTATTCAATGTCTAACTTTTACATGCATGTGAGGCCATTGACAATCCTATGGTTTGAGTCAGGTGCACTTTAGTCCTTAATGTAACCTCTTTCCTTTTCAATACTTTACAGAGGTCTTGTGCAGATCTGATACTCTTGATCTCCCATAGCTCATATATCTTCTTTCATGAATGTTCAGTGCATCTGAGATGTTCTCAAAATTTATGTGGGACAGATGGGATGGTCTCAAGGTTGTATTTGACTCTTGAGGATTTGCTTTAACCTGAGTTTATCCATGAGCAATTGGTCTGTTCCACAGTCTGCCGCTGTCTTCATGTCAGCTGCTGACATTGAGCTTCTCCACTGGCTCTTCTCACAGATGGATTCAAGTTTATTTTTGTGTATTCCATCGTGAGAAATCCACTGGTACAGTTACTGTTAAACTCAAACCAAACTCACTGCCATCAAGTCAATGCTGGCCCAAAGCGACCCCTGTGGATTTCCAAGGTTGTAACAGTTTATGGGATTGAAAAGCCCAGTCTTTATCCCAAGGAACTGCTGGTGGTTTCAAACTGCCCGTGAACATCACAGCCCATCTTGTAACCACAACACCACCAGGCCTCATCACTGCTAATGTGCTGAAAAAAGGTATTTGCTATGAATAAGTCATTGGTCTTGCAAAATTCTATCATGAGATTTCTGGCTTTGTTTCCATCACCTAGAACATATTTTAACAGTTTCTTTTTTGTTTCCAGCTCTTGCATTCCAATCGCCAATAATCATCAATGCGTCTTAAGTACATATTGGGTCAATTTCAGACTGAAGGTTCCAGTAGAATTGTTCAGTTTCTTTACCACTAGCTTTGTGGGTGATGCATAAATCTGAATAATAGTTTTATTGATTGCATTTCCTTGCATGCTGTGAAGAATAATCCCATCACGGTCAGCACTGAGCTTCAGTATAGATCTGGAAATGCCCTTTTTAATGATTGATGCAATGCTGTTCCTCTGGATTGTGTCATTTCCAGTGTAGTAAACCATATAACTTTCTGATTCCTAGCAGTCAATATCAGTCCAGCTTACTTACACTCAGGATATTAATCTTTACGTGTTCCATTTCATTTCTGATGACTTCTATTTTTTCTAGATTCATACTTCCTATTCCAATTTCCGATTATGAATATATTTTTGCACCTCTTCTCATTCTGAGTCATGCCTCAGCAAATGCAGGTCCCACGGGCTTTATGCCCAGGCTTCACTCCACTCATGCCACTATGGTCTACTCGATTCCAACAGGCAGCTCCTCCTCAGTCGTATTTTGAGTGCCTTTGGACCTGGCACTAGTTCTGGCAATTTTCTGCTTCTAGTCATTAATTTTTTAGTATCTGACAATGCTTCAATGTTTTGCATAAGGTTTTCAGTGGCTAATCTTCGAAAGTGAACATCTGCTTCCTTCTTTGTAGTCTCTTCTTAGTCTGGAAGCTCCACTGACATCTGTTCACTTTGGGTGACCCTGCTGGGATTTGAGACACCAGCGACAGAGGCTCCAGCATCAAGCAACGCTCAAGCCCCCACAGTACAACAGACTGACA
Organism: Tenrec ecaudatus; assembly: GCF_050624435.1. Classification (NCBI taxonomy): domain Eukaryota; kingdom Metazoa; phylum Chordata; class Mammalia; order Afrosoricida; family Tenrecidae; genus Tenrec; species Tenrec ecaudatus. The sequence goes on along the minus strand of NC_134530.1, from coordinate 185,990,821 downwards.
AACAGATGATGGTTTTAGCTTGCAGCACCCGGTACTCCCAGGTGGGTCATCCATCCCAGTCCTAACAAGTCTCAATGCTGTTTAGCTTCCAAGATCAGAGGACATCGCTAGAGTGGTAGGGTGGGATGCAACACTCTTACTCCAGTCAGAAGCTTGATTCCGTGTCAGGGGAGCTTCCCTGCAGTACAGTCTGCCACACGCTTTAACTTAAGAGATAAAAGGGGAGAGAAGGGAGCAAGGACGTAGTCACCTACTCCACCAAGAAAGAAGAGAGTGAGTGAGGTGCATTATTTGAACTCAGAATCCCTGTACTGAGAACCTTCTAGATATGCGAGAAGATACTCAGTCACATGAAGACTGCGCAGAAGCAGGAGCTAACAGAGACAAGGACATTCCCTTAGCGTCAAAACAGAGAGAAAACATGTTTCTAGATGTGATGCGCTGAATTTAGATGGCTAGTTTCTTAAACTCTGAGCGAATACATTTCTGTTTCTCAAAGTCATAGCTTCTACTTCCTTATTCCTTTCTCACTTACTTGGTTTAAACATGACCTTGATTCTATGCAACTATTAGTTTGCCCTTGCAGTATTCTCATCAGGACTGATGGCGCCCATTGTGCTAACGTATGGTGTCACCCACGCTGCCATGTACCTCTCTTATGCCAGACCATACAGAATCTTCGGTAATGCTTATTATCAATTTAAATCAAAGAATAATATGCAATACAGCTGTTGACTTGCATAAATATAATAATTCAGAATGTGTGAATACTGTGAACAAAATTGTGAAATCTCCCCACAATGAATTACCACATGGTTAGTTGAAAGATTATTATATTCCACTGAATTGAGCAGAAGCCTTTGAAAGGTTTTCCCCTGTTCCTTTAATTACTATCTCATTTTTGAAAGCTCTTGTCATAGGTTTACAAATACTACTTACCATAGTATTGTGGCCAAGCCACCCGACAACTGGACAAAATCAGCCACCATAAAAACCCCTGCAGCAATAAAAGCAACAGTAGCTTCTTAAACCTGTGCAGATGAAGATACATGATAGGAATTGGCATTGTAAGTGGGCAAAAATGGCAACTCGGAATGTAGAGCCTTAGAAGGGTTCAAAAGTAAATTAGCAGAGTTGAACTTTGTAGGCATCTTGATACATGTAAGCTGGGCTTATGAACAATGCTTTTGTTACACAAACAATTAACCACAGGGATATCTTTATAATAAGTAATTCAATTTAGGCTGAAACACTGCTTCAGGATTTTACAGGCATTCTGATGTCACCCCTCTGACTATGTCACGTGGTGTGGTCTGCAGCCCCCGCACCTTAGGGCCAGCATTGTACCCTACACAGCTCAGTGTGGTTGGAAAAATGTGCAACGACTCATTTCAAGCATTGCGATGCCCAACAATAGCCTCTGTTTCCTAGACCACTCACTCTCCCACACTCAAGATGGCTATTTGTACCTTCTTTTTGCTCTTCAACTCTCTCCTCCCCCATCCTCACTCTCAGTTGTAGATTCCACTTCCTCTTCAATTTCCTGCCATCTAAATATTTGAGAACCCCCAAACTCAGTCTTTGGCCCTCTTCATTTTTCTGTTTACATTCATTCTCTAGATGAGCTTATAACTCCTCATGTTCTCCATGCAAGAAAGATGTGACGACAGTCTGCTTGTCTATGCATGTCTACCCCATGTCGTACTCTGCCCTTTAGGCTTGCTCTGCGTCAGAATCGACTCCGGTGGCAATTTGGGCAGTGTGGCATGAAGGGACGTGCCTGGTAATGATCCCCATGCTTACAGCCCCAGCCTTGACTTCTCCCGTAAATTCCAGATTTTAGCTACTACTCATCTTTACTTTGAAGGCTAACAATCATCTCGAGCTTCTTGTTGTCTCTGGGTGCTGTGCAGTTGGTTTGTACTCGTAGTAAGGCCACGTGGCAGAGTAGAACTGCCCTGTAGGGCTCAAGACTGTAACTTTTCATGCTCTGAGTTGGAATCCAGTTGACGGCGACGACTGATAGCGTTTTCTAGGTTATAATCTTTGGGGGAGCTAATCACCAGGTCTTTCTGCGCCATTCTGTTAAAATGTAAATCACACAATGCCATTCCTTTACTCAGACAAAATTCTGTCATTCTTATTTCATCTGCCTCTCATTCTACTCCCCATACACCCTCAATTATTTACCATTTAAAAATACTGTTTTGGCAATTACTTTTGTAGAATAAAATTATAAATTACCTGCCAATATAAATTTATTCCCCGTGAGTGAGCTGTGTGTATACAATGCCCTTATGGATTGTATAATCTTGAGAGTAAGCTTTATATTCTGATGATCTGATGTGAAGTCCATACGATCAGTGGCATGAAGTATAAGTACTTATCACAGTAGAAGCACTTATATTTTATCTTTACCATATAAAGTTTTCAATGAAACAAGCACATTATGTCTGAAATGGCCATTAGAAGAACTCCCTTCTGATCAAAGGAAATGAAATTCATACCCTCATATGTTACATAGATCTGAGTCTCTATGAAGGTACACTGCTTAATCTGTCCACACATCTTTCTTGGTACTAGACCGTGAGCTCCTTAAGGAACCAAGTCTCATCTTGCTCAGTTTCTTATCCTCAGCAGTGAATCATGCATACAGCCACACACACACATATATATGTATATAGTTGAATGAACAAGTGAATGTGATATATTTTAAAAGAAAATGAATAGTAAACTTTTTTCACAATATAATGTTTCATAAGTGTCTTATCTTATGCAACTACAATATGTGATAAAAACCAGTCCATCATCAAAATCAGGAATAGTACATTATTAAATCAGTCAATGCCTTAACACAATGGACTGACCTGTGGCTGCACCAACAAGCTCAAACATAAAAACAGTTGTGAGGCCGGCACAGGACCAAGCAGGGTTTCCTTCTGCTGGACAGAGGGTTTCTATGAGTTGGAACCAACTCGACAGCCCCCAACAACAACAAAAACAGAGAATTGATATTTGTATAATCAATTGAGCTTATTAAAATCTCACTGGTTATAAATTAATTCATGCGTGTATAGCTCTATGAAATCTTACATGTAGCTGTGTGTATCTGCCTCCAGAATTAAGATAACCAACTGCACTATCGCCGAAAGACACCCTATGTTATTGATGGGTACTCACACTCATTTCTTCATTCTACACCTCTAATCTCTTGTGACTATGAATACACTTTCTATCTCTTTATACTATAATAGTATTATGTTAGCTCACAAATGCTGCATAAATGAAACTATGCAGTATATATCCTTTAGAAGGATTTTTTTTCTATTCAGCAAAATTTTCTAGAAGTTCATACAAGCTGTGTTTATTGACACTTACTCATTTTATTGCTATGGAGTATGCCACGATGGGGATGTAGTCTGGTTTATTTATTCACCTTGGATAAATTTGGATAGTTCCCCGTTTGGGGCTGTAAGTAATAAAGCTCCTACAAGCATTTCTCTACAGGTTCCTGCATGAAGATTCCCTGCAACAACGGTCTAGGAGCACATTTCTGGGTGATTTTCAACAGGACATTCTTAATCCTACTGAAACCAGCAGCTCCCCTGCGTAGGTTTAATGCATAGGTCCTGGTCTACTGTGATGAGTTTTAATTTCAATGGCAGTTTCGTTTCAGTGTAGTTTCAAGTGCCCCTGACATGAATGATATGTTGGTTTTCTTCACTGTCCTGGTGCTTCTGGGGCTCTGGTCCAGTTCTTGTAGGAGTGGTCTGAAGGGGCAGAAGATCTTTTTCTAGGAAGCCTGGTGTCATTGGGTCACCCCATATGGAGGTGAGAGTGAGGAGGCAGACGCTGCTAGCCTGGCTATTTTCCACTAGCTGGAGGACAAAAATACATGGAGTTCTGCTGGTGCTATGCCATTGGTGCGCTATATTATTTTGTGAAGTGGGGCTAGGACAGTCCTGCCCTCTGGCTGTTAACAGGTTGGCTGCTGCAAGCTGAGATTCTGAAGCTGAAACTGGATTAATCCCCTGAAGTCCGAGGGTTGCCTTTTGTTTTCCCCTGCCCAAATATGTGTTTGACTGCCTGTCTGTCAGTTTGTTGCATGGTGGTTTCTTTCATGTTGGAAGCCATGTCACTGGCATTTCAAATACCAGCTGGTCGCCCAAGATGAACAGGTGTCCACAGAGCTTCCAGACGAAGAACAGAGGGATTCACTACCGAAAAGCTCATGAATATCAGTGAAACATTGTAAGATAAAGCACCAGAAGATAAGCATCTCAGATTGGAAGGCTTTCAAAATATGACTGAAGCAGAACTGCCTCCTCGAAGTAGAATTACTGCCATGATGTGGATGGAAGAAAACTTTCAGGATCTTCATTTATTGATGGGGCATGACTCATAATGAGAAGAAGCAGTTGCAGAAACCCATTGATAATATGAGTGGGGAATTTACAAAGACCATGAATATAGGAAAACGGGAAGTTATTGAAGATGAAATGGAATGAACAATGATTGACATCCTAGGTATCAGTGAGTTGAAATGGACTGGAATTGGCCATTTTGAATTAGTCAGTTATATAGAATGGTGTTGAACTTATCTTCAAAAAGGCATTTCAAGATCTATTTCAAATATAGTGCTATGTATGATAAAATATCTATATACCTATAAGAAGTCTAATTAATACAAATTATATTTAAATTTATAAAACAAGCATTAAATAACAATAAAGGAGCTGAAGAATTGTATAAACTTTTTCAGTCTGAAATCGATCAAGCATACAATCAAGATGCATTGGTGATTAAAATACCAACATTGGACATTAAGAAGAAGCAGTAATTGGGAAACATGGCTTTGGTGGTAAAAACGAAGCTGACAGAATTTTGCAAGACCAACCACGTCTTCATTGCAAATACTATTTTTGAGCAACATTAACAGTGGCCATGCACATGGACTTTTCCAGACAAAATATACAAAAATCAAATTGACTACATCTGTGGAAAGAGACAATGGAGAAGTTCAATTTTAGCAGCCAATAGAGTATCAGAGACTGCCTGTTAAATAGACCAATGATTACCTATTTGTAAGTTTAGATTGAAACTGAAGACAATACTAGCTTGAGTATATCCTACCTGAATTTCAAGAATTCCTTGAACACATTGGCCACCATTGACAGAGACCTGATGAACAGTGAGATGACATCAAGAACAGCAGACATCAAGGAGCTCAAGAAGGAAAAGAAGGTTTTGAAACTGAGTGTGGTAGCAGATGTACAATGCTGCTGGAACTATGGAATAATAGGATATCTGTATTAACTCCCAATAAAATGTTGTGTTTTTTAAAAGAACACTATCCATGAAGAAAGCAAATGGTCATTAAAATGACAGGAAAGAAAGAAAAGATACAAGTGGATGTTAGATGAGATTCTGAAACATGTTCTTGAGCACCGAATAGGTAAAGTAATTGGAAGAAATGATGACGTAAAAGCCCTTAATGGAAAATTCAAAGGGCAGTTTAAGAAGAGGAAGTATTTTAATGAATTGTGTAAAGACCAGCAGGTATATCTAGATAAGACAGGTGGGATAAACAATCTGGAGGAGAAAGCAACAGGACTGACGGTTTTGGGAGACACGGGAGAGGGGGAGGTGGGGGAAATGAAGTGGGTGTTAACAACCCCAGGGACAAAGGAACAACAAGTGATCTAAAATTGATGGCAAGGAGGGTGTTGGAGATCTGGTAGAGCTTGATCAAGGGCAATGTGACTGAAAAGAATTACTGAAACCCAAATGAAGGCTGAATGTGATAGTGGGACAAGAGTGAAGTAAAAGGAAATAGAAGAAAGAACTAAGAGGCAAAGGACATTTATAGAGGTCTAAATATAGGCATGTGCATATGTAAATATATTTATAGATGACGATGGGGAAATAGATCTATGTGCATATATTTATAGGCTTAGTATTAAGGTAGCAGATGGATATTGGGCCTCTACTCAAGTACTCCCTCAATATAAGAACACTTTGCTCTATTAAACCGGCATTCCATGATGTTCACCTTCCCAACACCATCGCTGAAGACAAAGCGGGTGCATAAGCAAATGTGATGAAGAAAGCTGATGGTGCCTGGCTATCAAAAGATATAGTGTCTGGGGTCTTATGGGCTTAAAGATAAACAAGCAGCCATCTCTCTGAGAAGCAACAAAGCCCACATGGAAGAAGCACACCAGCCTGTGTGATCACTAGGTGTTGATGGGATCAGGTATCAGGCATCAAAGAACAAAAATCATATCATTGTGAATGAGGGGGAGTGCAGAGTAGAGACCCAAAGCCCATCTGTAGGCAACTGGACATCCCCTTACAGAAGGGTCGTGGGGAGAAGATGAACCAGTCAGGGTGCAGTATAGCACCAAGGAACATACAACATTTTCCAGTTCATTAATGCTCCTTCCCCCCTATCATGATCCCAATTTTACCTTATGAATCTGGCTAGACCAGAGCATGTACACTGGTACAGGTCAGAGCTGGAAACACAGGGAATCCAGGACAGAGAAACCCCTCAGAACCAATAATAAGAGTAGCCATACCAGGAGGGTAAGGGGAAGGTAGGGGAGAAAGGGGAAGCCAGTCACAATGATCTACATATAACCCCTCCCTGAGGGACGGACAACAGAAAAGTGGGTGTAGGGAGACATCGGACAGTGTAAGACACGGAAAAATAATTATAAATTATCAAGGGTTTGTGAGAGAGGGAGGGTGGGGTAGGGAGGAGATAAATGAGGAGTTGGTACCAAAGGCTGAAGTAGAAAGAAAATGTTTTGAGTATGATGATTGCAACAAATGTACAAATGTGCTTGACACAACGGATGGATGTATGGATTGTGATAAGAGTTGTAAAAGCCCCTAATAAAATGATTTATAATAATAAAAAAAAGAAAGCCAAAAAAGGAAGAGTATGTTCAGCATAACTCAAGCTGAAAGAAATTGAAGAAAAAATGCAAACCTTAACTTGAAATATTGAGGAATTCTATGGACAAAATATTGAATGATGTAAGAAGATGAAAGAAATAGCCAGTCACTGTACCAAAAAGAACTAGTTGACTTTCTACTATTGCAAGTGGCAGCATATGATTAAGAACCTATGATATTGAGGGAAGAAGTCGAAGCTGAAAGGAAAGCCTTTGCAAAAATCCAGGCTCCAAGATGGCACCCAGCTCTTAGAAAGAATAGCATCTGGGGTCTTAAAGGCTTACTTAAAACAAGCAGCCATGAAAATGCGGTGTCAGCTAAGTGTACACAGAAGACGCACACCAGCCTATCTGATCCCCGAACTGTAAACAATAACAACCAACGGTATTAGAGAACAGTATTAGAACTTAAATTCTGAATACTCTGAAGAAGGATTTGGATGACAGTGGAAAACCCAAAACTCTAGCCTCTGGTGGCTCCTTTCTGACTGTGGACCAGAGATGGGAAAGGCCTTGTTACCAGGCAGAATTCCTCGTAGGGTGCATTGGGGCCGTTGTAGTGAGGTGAACATGTGACATCTTGTCATTTGATCTCCCTTTGATCCAATATATAATTGCTCCAGTTTTCAATATTTTCGGCTTTATTTTCATTTGAGACTTTTCTCTGTTTCATTGTTGTTGGGTCCTTTGTTTACATTTTGTATATTTTTCTGGATATGGAACCCAAAGCAAAAAGCAAACCTCACTGCCATCAAGTCAATGTTGACTCATAGCGATACCCTGTGGGTGTCAGAGACTGTAACTGCTTACAGAAGTGGAGTAGAAAGCCCAGCCTTTCTCCCTCGGAGCTGCTGGTGTTTTCTGACTGCTGGCCATGTGCAGCACAACCCGACTTGTAACCACTACGCCTCCAGCGCTACCCCAGGAGAGGAAAATCTCTAGAGACAAGTGGAGGAAGAGTTTCAAAGTGACTTGGTGGAAAGTGAAGAACTACCAATAAGGAGTACAAGGAGAAAGAAACATCCTGTACAACTATTTTGAACGTGATTGAACTATTAAAATGTATGATATGGGACTTGTTTAACAGTAAAACTATTAAAATAAATCAATATTTTAAAAGAAAAGAAGGCTGCAGGAAGTGAGTGAATATCAATAGAAATATTTCACTAAGCTCATAAAAGCTCTCACTCATCTAAGCCAAGAAATTTGGACAACTACCTGGCTACCAAGTGGAGTAGATCCATATTTGTGACCATTCCTAAAAGTCGTAACTCAGCAGGATATGGAAATTATTGAACAATATCACATGTAAGTAAATTTTGCTGAAGACAATTCAACAATTTCAGTTGAACATGGACAGAGAGCTGCTGGAGGTGCAAGCTGCACTAAGAAGAGATTGTGACAAGAGGAAGATCATTTTTTAAATGTTAATTAAAAAATTTAAATGAAATAGTTTAAACAAGCAGCAATGCAGAAGATATCATTAAAATGTGCATTAAAAGCACACATTTGAACTTTTCCACATACTTTTTCAAAACTGAACTTTTACATTTTGAACCCATGTTCTTTTAAAAGCAAAGACTATTAGATTCTATACAGTTAGAACCTTGAAAACAGAACTGAACCATTTTTTTATAGTTTCATTTTCAGGTATCAGTGATTTCTTTAGAATCCAAACAATCTGAATTACTCTTTTTGAAGTATAGAAGGAAGATGTGTGCATATTTAGATTACATAGTATCATCATAATCTCTGGCCCATGGTGGAGATATATTAACTTTGATTCTATATTACTATATATGAACTATATATAGTTAATATGCATATTAAACATACATTTTGTCAGGAATTTTGCCATGTTTGAAAACAAGATGCTATTTAAAATAAGCAAAAGAATCAAGTCATATAATCAATTTTTAATGGCATAAATTACTAGTTAACAGGTTCACTAAAGTATCCCAGTTAGGATTTTCACAGAATGAAATTTAATGGCATGACAATAGTGCAATTACTAAGTTTTAATTTTAATTAAACTTGATGACAGTGCATGTAGCTTGTCAGGGGAAGCCAGCCCCTAACACATCATTATGGGTCCGGTAGGCGCAATTGTACAGCGATAATAAGTAAAGATCATAGTAAAGTCATAGAGAACATGAGAGATAGAAGTGAAGTATTGAAATAAATGGAGTCAGACACGATTCATGGTAGCATGCTTACCTCAGCCCCACTCGATGGTCCACGTGGAGGGAGAGAGTGATCTTTAATGTTAGCCCAGGCTTTTTATCTTCTCCGGGGACGTGCAAGCCCCCTAATTACAGGTGAGTACATACATCACAGGGAGGGGTTGTGCCATAGGTAATACAGTAATGAGGGGGTGGTCTAGGGACATACATGCAATACATGTGATAAGATGGGCGGATAACTTAACTTTGGATGTTACAGAGTCAGTTTGACCTGTTCCCTGACTGCTGATAGAGATCATTATAGGTAGGGTGGGAATGCTTGGTCACAAGCCTCAAGGAGGAATAGTTTATTGTCCCCAGTAGCAGGGAGCAAGGCCTGCCAGATAGTCTGGTGACTAACTGTGTTCGGGGAGGAAGTCTGTCAGCGTCTGACCTTCCCCCCACAGTAGCTATTTGATTTTTAAAGAGATTCAAACGTTATTAAGCTATAAAATTCTACACAAAGAACATAGACGTCTTTCTCATTTATTACAAAACACTTTCTAAAAAATATATTCAAATTGAGTTCCTGCAGCCAAATGAAAGCAAGAATTTTATATGGAATCTTGATGAATTACTATGAAATCTGGGCTTGAAAAGGATTTGTCTGGGTTTACATGTGGCTTTAGGACTTGGACAGCATGAGATACCCCTCATTCAAAGTGTGCTTTGTGAAACATAAGTGGTCACATTGAAGTAGGAGACAACTGTTTTTCAAGGAACAAGTAATTTTCCTGTTATAGCTACTAAGTTTCATACTTAAGGGCTCAGGTTGCTTATCATACATACCATCTGGTACTTTTCCTTTCTTTGGATCTCCAGATAATTTTTGACAAATGTGACTTCTCAATTCATATCTCTACAGGAGGGCGGAATGTGTTAGTATTTTGCTTTAATATTGTTTAAATGGTTCCTATTGTGTGAAAAAGGGCTCTCTGTACGTATCCACACTATCACTGTCATGTGGGCGTTGGCCTTAGCTATTCACATTGTACACAAGGAAATTAGGGGTGTTGCGTACTTAGTTGCACATAATTTGCCATCTGGAGTAGGGTCAGAAAATGTAATTTTATCAGTGCGGAGGAAAGAGCCAAACGTGAAGCAATTCCTGAGAGTATGAACTAATCGTCTTGCAATGCGCTTTCTCTCTGCAGCCTGAAGACCCAGATCCTGCTAATCCCACAGAGCGCAGGTGGCGATCCGTCTGAACACTGCCAAGCCCTGGGACATTCTTTAGAGCTTGAGGATCCCGGGTGGCTTGGTTCAGAGAGACATGGAAAGCCCATTTGATATAGGCTCTGCAATTCATCACCCAGCTACTTTCCTTTCATCAGGTATAAAGAGAAAAATGTTGGTCTTGTTTGGACACTTGGGAATAACCTGACGGAATCCTAATTCATGATGGACACGTTCTCGAACATCTACTTTTCTGATAGCATAATTTGGATCATGTGGCAAGACTAATGTGATTTTTCTGTCTCCCAACTGGGCTACTACACATTCTTTCTTCCAACCTGTATATTTGATTCCTTCCAGAAATCTCTGGTGATACCGAACATGCTGCAGTTCACCCTCAGAGTTGGAAACAGTATAAATCATGCCACCAGACCTACACACAGTCACGCCAACATGTTTCTGACCGGCGTCCATGATGAACTGGTCTTCGGATCCTTGGCCTTTTTCTGTGTCGTGGTCTGTTTTAAGTTAGGAGATATGCTGGTGCCCACAGAAGATTGTTCTTCAGCTAGAGATCTTTCTGTGCTGGCTGAGGACACACTGAAAAGCAGGTAGGCAATAGGCTCAGGAGAAGCTGCCTTGCTCTCACTGACAACATCCTGTAAACACAGACTTTCATCCAGTTCGCTCACCACCCCCTTGAAGAAACGACTCCACTTGATGAGTCCTTTCATTTCCCTTCGTTTTCACTTCTTACGTCCAGTAGCTTCAAGTTCAATTCTTGTAACAAGCACTTAGGCACTTGCCTCGCTCGAGTTTTTCTACATCAGAATCTTCAGTCTCTTCTGATTCATCCTTCTTTGCAAGTTCCAGTAACGAGATATTTTCCAGAGGCAATTTTCAAAGGCAAGATTTTTTTTTCTACTAACAAAAATGCTGCTCCATTTTGGGTTGTAACTTGTGGTTTTGTTTTTGGGCTTAACCCTCGAGAACATTCAGATTATTTTCAGCTGAACATACAGGATTCTCTTTCTCCGCAACTGGCTTATAGGCAGTCTATTTAGCTGGGGAGTTTAGAATTCCTTGGTACAGGTCTGATGCACTTATATCTTGGTTGTTATTTAGTAGTTAAACTCTTATGTGTTTTTTTTGTTTATCTTCTTGGAGCCTGGTTTTACTTGCCTTTTTTCCATAACACTGAGAAAAATTTATCTTCCATATTTGTTTTTAGGCTAGTGGATCTACTCTCTTTGATCAGTTTTCTCTGCAATTGGTGGAGGTACCATTTATCTTTGCTGTAAAAGGACATAGTGGACACAGCAGATTTAAATGGTGAAGCTTGGTTTGCAGACGGCAACCTATCTGTTTTAGTTGTTGGGAATGATGAGGTATTAACTGAATTTGAAATGAAAAGGTCCTGTTGAAAGCAATGCATCTTTTCTTGGTTTTTATCATTGCTCTGGATGATATTCTTTTTATTAGATGATCGCAATATATTTTTAGCAAAACCCATGATTAACTTCTTTGATGGAATGTCTGAGAGTAAGCTGTCGCAGTTCAAAGACTGCTGCTTCCATTCCCTTGGGGTAGAAGCTGCATCTTCTCAATTGCGCTCCTGCTCCTCACAGCCATGCGACTGACCTCCTCTCAGCCAAACGAGGGAGAGCATTTTTAACATCTGATTGATTTTGGCTAAAAGCAAGAATACCAGAAAGATGTTTACTTGTATTGGCTATTAAAAGGTTTTAATTAGACTGTGTAGATAATAAAAGCTATGGATAACATTGAGGAAAAATACGAATTGTAGAACACTTCATTGTGTTCACGAGGAACCTGTACATTGACCAAGAAACGAGGAACCTGTACATTGACCAAGCGATCCCTGCATGGTTTTAAAACAGGAAAAGTATGAGTCAGTGTTTTTTCCTTTTATCATAGTATTCTGTCTGTATGCTGAGCAAATAATACGAGAGTTGTACTAATGAGGAAGAATTTGGCAATTAAAGAAAGTCTTATTAACGACTTTTGATATGAGGTGACAGAACTTTGCTTGTGGGAAGTGAGGAGGACTTGAAGCATCTGCTGATGAAGATCAAGAACTTCAGTCTTCAGTATGGATTGCAATTCAGTACAAAGAAAATAAAAATTCTCACAGTTGGGTCAAAAGACAACATCAAGATAAACAGAGAAAAGATTGAAGGATATGTCAAGGATTTCATCTTTCTTGGATCCACAATCAATGGTCAAGGGAATAGCAAAGAGTAAATAAAAAGACATATTACATTGGGCAAATCTATTTCAAAAGACCTTTTCAAAGTGTTGAAGAGTAGGAATGCCACTTTGAAGATTAAGGGGTATGAGGTAGTTAGTTTACTGTGCCAACCCGGCCGATAAACACATGTGGGGTTAATTGAAGGGTGGAGGGATAAATAGCTCAGTGAGCCTGCCTTTCTATTTCTTGGGTCTCTTGCTTTCTGATGGTTGGACCAGGGTGCATCTGCCTTAGTCAATTCCCTGCTTTAGCTGGCAAGGCTCACCTCTTGCAAGACATCCCCGAGGAGAAGCCACATGGACCTACCCTGATGCAGTCCTGGGTGCTGGAGCAGCTGTGTGGAGACCCCTGCCAGTGCTGAGATGCTTACACGTTCACTGACTTGGCTTTCCTCCTGTAGCCGGCGTCATTGTGTGTGTTTTGTGAAGTGGAGGAGGACTTTGTGGATTGGTGTTGGACATATGGGTTAATTAATGTTGGGCGTGTGAGCTTGGGCAGCACTGTGTTGGGATGTTTTCTCAATGCGCATTTAACCTTTATATAAAACCCTCTCTTATACATGAGTTTCTGTGGATTTGCTTTTCTAAAGCACCCAAACTAACACATTGTAACAGACTCTAGCTGTGGTATTTTCAGTAACCTCATATGCATTTGAAAGTTGGGCAATAACTAAGGAAGGCAAAAGAAGAATTGGAACATTTGAATTATGGTGTTGGTGAAGAATCTTGAAAGCAATGTGGACTGCCAGAAGAATAAACAAATGTCTTGAAAGAGGTACAACAGAATGCCCCCTAGTGGTGAGAATGGGCTAGCTTTTGTCTCATGTTAGTAGAGACCAGTCCCTGGAAAAATGACATTTTACTTGGTAAAGAGGTAGACTGTCAGGCATGGACTTACATTGTAGCTACAACAATGGGCTTAAACAGAACAATGACTGTGAGTGTGGTGCAGAACCGGCAATGTTTCATTCTGTTGTACACAGGGTCACTGTACTTGTATATTCTGCTGTACAATGTCATTGTACATTCCTGTTGTACATAGGGTCATTCTTGGTCAGAGTTCACCCAAGGGCACCTAACAAATAGTGGAACCCTAAGCCTACATGTGCGGATGCGATTTCATTTGGAAATGGTGTTTTCCTGCTATATGAATGAGGCCTTATTGGTGTAGGCTGTGTCTTCAATAAATCATTATTGACATATAAAACGAGCTGATTTGGCAGAAACACAAAGAAGCAAAATGAAAAAAAAAAAACTATCTAAAGAACATCTAGAAGTTTGTTAGAGAAACTGGGGCAAGTATTTTCCCCAGAGTGGACAGGGAGGTTCTTTCTGTAAAGCTGGTGCTCTGAATTTGGCCCTTAGCCTTCTGAACGATGAAAAAAATAGCTGCTTGTTAAAGCTATCCCTATGGGATTTCTGCTAGAGCACCATGAGAACCCGAGACATAGATGCGATTGTTAGGCGCTCTTGAGCTACTTCCAACTCACAGTTACCCTGTGAACAAAAGAGCTAATAACTGCCCCATCCCGTACAATCCTCACATGTTCTTAGGTTTAAGCCCATTGTTGCAACCACTGTGTCAATCCATCTTGTTGAGGGCCTTCCTCTGTTTCTCTAACCCCCTACTTTACCCAGCATACCCTTCTCCAGACATTGGTCTCTCCTCACAGCAAGTTCAAAGTACAGCAGACAAAGTCTTGCCATCCTTACCTCTAAGGAACATTCTCATCATATTTCTTCTAAGACAGATTTGTTTGTTCTTTTGGCAATCTATGGTACTTTCATTATTCTTTGCCAATACCAGGATTCTTCTTTGGCCTTCCTTAGTCAATGTTCAACTTTCATATGCATATGATGTAATGGAGAAGACCATGGCTTGGGTCCGGTGTTTCTTAGTCCTCAAAGTAACCCCCGCCTTGCTTTTCAATACTTTTTAGATGTGATTAATTTGGTCTGGTGCAGCAGATTACCCAATGTACTGTATCCTTTTCTTTCATGACTGCTGCTTCCATGAGCATTGATTGTGGATCCAAGTAAGACAAAATTCTTAACAACTTCCATCTTTCCCCACCTTATCATGACGTTACCTCTTTGTCCACTTGGGAGGATTCAGGGCTTCTTTATATTAAGTTGTAACCAATACTGAAGGCTGCAACTCTTGATCTTCATCAGCAAGTGCTTTAAGTGATCCTCACTTTGAGTAAGCAAAGTTGTGGCAGCTGCATATCACAGGTTGTTAATAAGCCATCCCCCAATCCTGATGCCACCTTCTTCATATAATCCAGCTTCTCTGATTTATTCATTCAGCGTACAGATTGAATAAGTATAGTGAAAGAATACAACCTTAATGTCCGCCTTTTCTGATTTTTAAAACCATGTAGTATTCTCTTGTGCTGTCTGAACAATTGCCTCTTGATCCATGTACAAGTTCCACATGAGCACAACGAAGTGTTCGGGAAATCCCATTTATCTCAGGTAAATAAACATCTTTCTCTTGGTCTCTACTTTCAGCCAATATCCACCTGACACCAGCAATGATATAACCCTTGTTCCACGTCCTCTTTTGAATCCAGCTTAAACCTCTGAAATGTGAAGGATAATTAAGAATTTGCTGGAGGGACAAAGCAGAAACGGATAGAATAATCTTGGAGGATAATTTAGCAAAATAGGCCATAGGAATTTATTCCAAATGGATAATTAAGATCCAAAAGGTAATGCAACTATTAGTGTGACCATTTAAGCTTGATGTAAAACATCTAGGAGAAATTAAAATGTCTTATTAAAGAGTCTGCTAGTTCTAAGCCCATGCTTTTGGTTATTGTTACAGGCTCCTTCTCTCTCATCTGCCAACTAAAGAAAAGGGGGGTGTAACAGCAGGTCAATATGGGGTATCTAAGTCTCTGCTTTTGTTGTCTCAATGGGCAACTATTACCATCCCAGATGGAATTTAGTCCTGTGGTGCTTCAGTCTCTACTCTTAATACTCAACTTTGACACCATCCTGAAAGTACAGAGTCTAAAGCCTGTTCCTAATAGATTCATTCCAGAAGCTCAATCTTTGGCTTAACTAGAGTGTTTACTTATTATTTTAGGCTCCGATCCTAATGGAATGGAAGCATGAATCTTCCTCACTCTCACAGGAAAACTTTGCTGCCTATATTTATTGGGATGTGGGGAGAAGAACCTAGTGGAAATGTGAGTCCTCAACTGTAGGAGGATTGATTCATAAAATTTGTAACACTTTGAAATGTTGCTTAATACAGTGAACCCAAATATTATAAAACAAAGCCATTTTCCAGAAGTAACTAGTCATACACATGGAATACATAACTCAAGTAACCTCTGATTGGTTTTACATCCCTTCATGAACAGACATTACTTCACCCCTGTTATGGAACGAATTTTGTCCCCGGAAGATCTGTGGGAAGAATTCTAATTCCGGTATCTCTAACTGTAATTCTATTTCAAAATCAGGTTTTCCTTGTTATGCTAATTAGGTCCTATTACTGTCCAAAGAGTCACCGCTATCTAATTGATTCTGACTGGTAGTGGCACTGTGGTGCAGAATAGAATGGTCTCCGTACGGGAGTAGAGAATCTCGTCTTTCTCCTAAGGAGTGGCTGGTGGTTTTACACTGTTGTCTGTAAAGTTAGGTCACCAGAGAATCCATGATGCCACCAGGGCTCCTAACCCCAAACCTGACTGTGTTATATAAAGAACAGCATCAGCAGAGAGACAAGTCCATCTTGGAGAAGATCGAGGCTATGTGAGAATGACCAAGATCCAAACTCAGGGTTCCTGACAAGGAAAGGATTATCATGGTTGGGATCCTCATTTGAACTGTTAGTTTCCAAGGCTGATAGAAAATAAATATCTTTAATGCCATCCACTTGTGGTACTTCTGTTATAACACTATAAGCCCAAGTGTCGGCCACTGGAGATCCCCTCACAGAGGGGTTTAGGGGAGGAGATGGGTCAGTCAGGGTGCGATGTAGTACCGATGAAGAACACAGCTTTCCCCTAGATCCTGGATGCTTCCTCCCCCCAACTACCATGATCCGAATTCTACCTTGCAAGACTGGATATAGCAGAGGTTGTACACTGGTACATATGAGGGCTGGAGGCACAGGGAATCCAGGGTGGATGATACCTTCAGGACCAGGGGTGTGAGGTGCAATACTAGGAGAGTAGTGGGTGAGTGGGTTGGAAAGGGGGAACCGATTACAAGGATCTACATGTGACCTCCTCCCTGGGAGACGGACAACAGAGAAGGGGGTGAAGGGAGATGACGGATAGGGCAAGATATAACAAAATAATAATCTATAAATTATCAAGGGCTCATGAGGGATGGGGAAGCGGGGAGGGAGGGAAAAAAAAAGAGGACCTGATGCAACGGACTTAAGTGGAGAGCAAATGCTTTGAAAATGATTAGGGCAAAGAATGTACAGATGTGCTTTATACAATTGATGTATTTATATGTATGGATTGTGATAAGAGTTGTATGAGCCCCTAACAAAATGTTTAAATGTATGAGCCCCTAATAAAATGTTTAAATGTTTAAAATGTTTAAGAGTTGTATGAGCCCCTAATAAAATGTTTAAAGAAACAAAGAAAAAAAATAGAATCCAAATCAAGCCACTGCCATCCTGTTGATTCTGTTGTGAATATAATGGATGTGGTGATCTTGTAGAGCCAGAGTGGGTCCAAGGCTGTACATGGCTACAGAAGCTGACTACCCTCTCCTTTCCACGGAGCAGCTGGTGGATTGGAACCATTGACCTTGCAGTTAGCAGTGGACTCCTTTAACCACTGTGCAAGCAAGCCTCCTAGACCTTGAAAGATCCATTCACTTGCTAGTGAAACATGAGAGACAATTTATTCCAGAATATCTGTCATTTTTCAATAATTAAAGCCAAACACTTGTCACACAGAAGTAAGTTATAACCCAAGGAACATGGCTTTGGCATTAAGCCGTGGTGCTTCACCACTTCCAAATTAATCACATCTGTGTTGCATTGGTTACTCATTGGGCTGTGACCCGCAAGGCCAACGGTTCACTCCTTGGGAGAAAGATGGGACTTTTTACACCCGTTATCAGTTATAGTCTCAGAAACCCACAAAAGGACATTGGCTTGATGGCAATGAGTTTACTGTGTATGTGAAATATAATAATCTCTGCTTTGAAGTTTATGATAAAAATAGAAAATATTCTACCTAAAGTATCCTTTGTGGTGCCTTAAACAGAAGATACTAATGAATAGTTGGTGGCTCAAGATAAATCAGAAGTCAAAGTTTTCCTCTAAGAAGTTCACATGAACTGGAAGTGAAGTAAGCACGGAGTCTGTGCAATACAGAAGAATTACAAGAAGTGACCCAACTTCATGTTACGTGTAATCTAGCTACAGGAACTGGGCATGGATACAAACAATAATAGAAAACACTGTAGTTCAGAGCAGCAACTGCCAAGTTCTATGACACAAACCATGGCTGTGGAGTTGTGAGGTGATGGAGGGAAGAAAGAAATCATATGACTGGATTTGAGCTGTTTTTTTGAAGTATGAAAAGGATTTGCACAGACAGGGGTGGGAGAGGTAATTCACATAGGAAGAACATTTGAGCACATGCTATGTGGGGGAGTGATTGGATTAAAAAAGAAGCTTATCTGAACGTTCTTGCCCACTTATATTACCACTGCTAAATGCAGTTCGACCAAAATACTAGATCAGGGTACTAGAGATCCTAGAAAGTAATTTGTCAGGGCTGCTCCTATGTCACTTATGTAACCTGGCTAATGCCTACTTATTCTTCACCTTGCTTTCATATAATGCTCCTTCCTATAGGATCAGCAGTCTATCGACTGCATATGGCTCTCCCAGAGTGTCAATCCTTGGAGCCTTATTTTCACCAATGCCTTCGGTGCTGTTTGGGTCTCTCCCATCTTTTAGAAAGTCATAGATGTGTGTGGAGATATATCTCTGAAAGCTTACACAGAAAATTAGATTCTCATTTATTGAGATCTACACAAATGAGGCAATCCCCTTCTGTAATGATTTACAGCCTCATAAAGTTGGTGGGTCGGTTCTACTTTGCCCTAACAGGATGTTTTGGGCCAGAATCTACTTAATAACAATTGGTTTTTGGAATGGTAAAGACCTGTATTTCCTTGGAAATATGATAGAATTATGGAGGCAAAGGGAATCCTCATGCTGGCCCGGAAGGAAATGAGAAGCGTGATAGCTGAAGTCATTATCATCTTAGAGAATACATATGGTACCAGACAGAGACTGTTACTAGAAATGTGGATGTTCACTGTGCTTCTGGTGAGACTTTAAAAGCAAATGATGACATGTGGTTGCAAAATTGAAGAAGGGCAATGCTTTTTATGAAGGGATAAAAATTTGTGTCAATTATAAATGATGAGCTTGATTATATGATTGATGAGACTTCAAAACAAGATCTGTAAAAGCCTATGTGGTTTCCCCTTGCTGCTTATAGTAAATTCTGAGAGAAAACAATGGACATAAAAATGAACTGTGCAAACTGAAGTCAGAGCTTAGAGATTTGAGAAATTCTGTGGCACAAAGTAAGGACACCTGTTCTAAAATGGTCACCACGGATGCGGCTACACAATCTCTTTTGTTAGTGATTAATCCTGCTGAAAGGTAGAGAGATTCAGGATAAATGGGGCTGTCTCCTCTGAATGCCTATGCTAAATGAAGATTAGCTGGCCATGCCACAATAAAGGCTTTGTAAGGAAATCAGGCACACAGTAGATACCTATGGGGACCATCTGAAGCTGAGCATGCTCAGATTCAGGTCACCTAGGCCCAGGTGGAACTCAACCTGGGCACACCCACACTAGGCACCAGTGACCTCACATCACACACATGGGCCTGAACTCAGCTACTAAGACCAGCCAATACCCTCAATCATGACCTCCCCACCCCCCAGCCAGTGGGGATAGGAGAGATAAGTAGCAGTCTGAGGGCAGGCCACTCCCTCTTGCAGGTCACTCTCTTGGAGGTTGGAGGGTGAGACCTCTCCTCTGTGCTCCCCTGAAAGGGCCCTCGCCATGCGGCCTTGCACACTTTCCAGAGGTAGTAGGTACTGTCTGAGACCGCATTACCCAAACTTCCCCTTGCCTCATAAAAGTCACTTGAATGATAAATGTGCTTCTGCTGTGTGGATTCTTTCAGTGCTAATTAGCAAGAACGGAGCTAAACCATCCCAGAAACCTAATAGTGTCATTTGTGCAGCGAAACAACTAGCACAGCAGAAACTCCCTAGCTTAGACGGGCAGGAACAGAGAAAATCCAAAGGAAAGAGCACTGTCTTGAAGTTCCACAGGCAGGAAGCAAGCTGAGGAGCTACATCTGCTGGCATTCAAGGAAAGAGCCCATTCCGGAGACAGCTGGGAGAGCAGCAGAACGGTAGGCGGGAGCTGGGGGAACGGATTCTTCTTGATTTCAAAGAGTGGGGCCACAGTCTTGGATCTCAAACCTTGCCTCCGAGGTTTCAAAGAGTCACATCTTTACCAGCTTAGTTCTAGAGTGTGTGGCTGCTGCTAAGGTGTCTCAGGAGATGGAGCAGGAGAAGCAAAGGGGCACAAGGACAGGGCGTACATACACATTCAAAGCTTGGCATCACCGCTTGAATGTATTAGGGGAATCGAGAGAAGATATGCTATCCTAGTGGGTCTATAAGGTGGAACTGAGGCTCAGAGTTTAGGTGCTCCCACCTTAAATTCAGAAAGTAGGAGGCGGGCAGGGCCATTGCCCACATTGTCCCAAAGAGCAGAGGACTCTTCAGCCCTGGAGAGCTAATGCAAATTGCGTTTGCTGGGCTTCGGGTTCGCTGGGTGCCTGTTATCTGCCCCCACCCCAACCACTCACTCTAATTTCTCCCTTTTGCAAAGGAAATGGTCTTTCATCTGAGTGCTCAGAGTGTCAAATATATTCTCGGCACGTTCTCCAAATTCAGGTAGGATAGAGTCAAGGCTGTTTTTTAGCTTTTATAGGCTTGTTTAACTCTCTTCACCTGCAACGTAAACTTACATATGAGGCAATTAACGGTCTGTCCTGCAGTCGACCTCTGGCCTTGTTGTTATTGATAATTTAAACTTCTTCATTTGTTTTCACAAATGTCATCAGCTTCACTCATGCACCTTCCATCTACTGAAGTACACGTTTAAAGGCATAACTAGTTCGTCTTTTGGAATTCTGTTGCAATAGTTAGGTTTATTGTGCCAACCTGGCCAATAGGAACATGTGGGATTAATCAATCCTTTCTCTAGAGCTGGCATTGGCAAAAATCAAATCCATAGTACAATCACACAAGTAGCTGAATTACAGCATCAGCTGAATTGTCGGTTTAGAACAGTGTCTGATATAAAAGTAAGGGCATTAATCAGAAAGAAATGGAATCCTGAAGCATGGGATGGAAATATATGGGCTGATGATCCAGAAAAGGATATAGAGCCCCTAGAGCAGGAGTCTTCAAACTTGTTAAACAGGGGGCCAGTTCACTGTCTCTCAGACCTGTTGGAGGGCCAGACTATAGTTTAAAAAAAACACAAAACTATGAACAAATTCCTGTGCACACTGCACATATCTTATTTGGAAGAAAAAAACAAAACGTGGCAAAAATACCCAGCAGGCCTGATAAATGTCCTAGGCAGGCCCTCAGGCTGTAGTTTGAGGACGCCTGCAGCCTAGAGTCAATTGAGCTACTCCAGTCAATAGATCCACCCCTCCCACCTGAGGGGATTAATTCATTATCAGTAAAACAACTCAAACTGTTCAAGTTCAAATGTCAGGTCCTCCATCTGGAGCATTGCCGGGGGAGATGCCTTACAAGATATTGCTCTGAGCCCTGAGGAAACACCTCCACAAGCCACCATTTCCTCTAGACCTGTAACGAGAAGTAAGCCTCATAAAGTTCCTCCTCCCAGTGAGGTTCAGATGATGATTCAGGGAGAAGTACCCTACACTCATGAAGATCTGCTTGAGTTTTCGAATACCTATGAGCAGAAGCTTAGAGAACCTCCTTGGGAATGGTTATTGAGGGTGTGGCGTCCTGGTGCGAGCAATGAACATTAGACCAGTCTGAGTTCCCTCACAGGGACCCCTAAGAACAGACACTTCTTTCAATGTCTCAGCTCAAGAGAGGCTAAGAGAGGATCTAATAGCTTATTTGGTTGGTTCACTGAAGTATGGGCTGCCAGATGGCTTAGATTAGACCAACTTGAGGTGCCTCTCCTACCTTGGTACACTGTAGAAGAGGTATCCAAAAGCTTGGGGAAATTGGTATATTGAAATAAATCCATCAGAATCACCCCAGAGACCCCAAAGAGGAGTACCCTGAGGACATACCTTTCACCACACCTTAAGGAACAAGTTTCCGCAGTGGGCCCACCATCTCTGAAGGCTCGTGTGATTGCTATTTTATGTGCACAGTGGGAACTGCCCTAAGGAAACTCTGACATTTGCCTACAATGGGGCTGATTGGGCCCCATGGTGGTAGGGGGCCAGTGCCAGCACTGAATCAACAGAGTTGGGGTGGGTGTGGTTACCATAATGTACAACAAGGTTTCTGTAGTAATCAAAACAACATGGTGCATGTGGACTTATGGCATTGGCTACTAGCCACAGTGTCCCTAGGAGTGAAATACGTGGGAAACCTATTAAATATTTATGTGATCTATATAGGCAGAAGAATGCTAGATCAGGTGAGTAGCAGAATAGAGAATCACAACCCCTCAATCAATTCCCAGACGAGCCAGTTTACAGACCCACAACCCCTTGAATGAGGGCAAGGCCAGGTCCCCTTGAAAAGGACCCTGTTACATCACCAAAGGTTTACACTGTTAGTCTTTCTTCTAGCCTTCCCCAAAGGGACCTGTGGACTTTCACAAGAGTGACTATTCATTGGGGGTAAGGAAATAAGCAAACTTTTCAGGGATCACTGGGCATTGGCTCTGAATTGACACGAATTCCAGGAGATCCAAAATGTTTGGAAGGCCCACCACTCAGAGTGGGAGTATATGGAAGTCAAGTTATCAATGGAGTTTTAGCTCAGGTATGCCTCACTGTGGATCCAATGGAGCCCCGAGCCTATCCTGTAGTTATTTCCCCAGTTTCAGAATGCATCATTAGAATAGACATACTTAGTAACTAGCAGAACCCCCCATGTTGGATCCCTGAAATGTGGAATAAGGGCTATCATGGTAGGGAAGGCCAAGTGGACACCATTAGAACTGCCATTGCCTAGGAAAACAGTACATAAAAGCAATACTGTATTCCTGGAGGGATGGCAGAGATTAATGCCACCGTCAAAGACTTGAAGGATGTAGGGGTGATTTCTACCACACCCCCATTTAACTCACCTACTTGGCCTGTAAAAAAACAAAAACAGATGCATCTTGGAGAGGCAGTAGATTATGAAAAACCTAACCAGGTGGTGACTCCAACTGCACCAGACCAAATTAATCACACCTAAAGAGAACTGAAAAGCAAGGAGGTTAAAGAGCACCAGAGTCAAGCGAAGTAGTCTCCATTACATCATACGCATGTGAAAGTTGAATTTTGATGTGATTTCACTGCTTGAGCAAATTTATACTGCTCCTGGTACTTGGTATGCAACTATTGATCTGGCAAATGCCTTCTTCTCAATACCAGTCTCGAAGGACCACCAGAAATAGTTTTCCTTAGCTGGCAAGGACAACAGGACACGTTCACAACTCTCCCCCAGGGGTACATCAACTGTTCCACCCTGTACCATCATTTAGTTGGAAGGACTCTTGATCGCCTGTCACTTTCACAAAATGTCACACTAATTCATTATATTGATGACATTATCTTCTTAGTGCTTCCAAATGAGGTCATCAAGCTGCTATATGATTGGCAGGCTAAACTCCACCCCTTCACTCTTAAGTTTCAAATTGATGACAGATCATGTACCTACCACACAACAGAAATTCAGGCACCTTTCACCTCAGTAAAATTTCTAGGGGTCCGGTGGTGTGGGGCATGTTGAGATATTCCTACTAAAGTGAAGAATAAGTTATTGTGTCTTCACACCCCCACCCACCCACCCCCACACACAACTAAACAGGAAGCACAAGGCCTAGTGAGCCTCTTCGGATTTTGGAGGCAAAAGATCTCTCATTTGGGTGTCCTACTCTGACCTATTTATCAAGTGACACGAAAGGCCTCCAATTTTGAGTGGGGCCCAGAATAAGAAAAGGCTTTGCAACAGATTCAGGCTGCCCTGCAAGCTGCTTTACCACTTAGACCATATGATCCAGCTGACCCGATGGTGCTAGAGGTGTCAGTTGTAGATAAAGATGCAGTGTGGCAGACCATTGGGATTTTGGAATAAAACCCTGCCATCCTCTGCAGACAACTACTTCCCTTTTGGAAAAACAGTTGTTGGTCTGTTACTGAGCCTTAGTGGAGACCAAACGCCTTACCATGGGCCACCAAGTCACCAAGAGGCCTGAGCTGCCCATCATGAACTGGGTATTGTCTGACCCACCCAATCATAAAGTTGGACGTGTACAGCAACACTCCATTGTTAATGGAAGTGGTATATACAAGATCGGGCCAAAGCAGGACCTGAAGGAACAAGTAAGCTGCATGAAGAAGTGGCCCAAATGCCCGCAGTCTCCACTCCTATCATAGCACCTTCCTCCTCCCAGTCTGCACCTATGGCCTCCTGGGGAGTTCCTTATGATAATTTAACTGAAGAATAGAAAACTTATGCTTGGTTTGCAGATGGCTCTGTACGATATGCAGGTGCCACTCATAAGTGGACAGCAGCAGCACTACAGCCCCTTTCTGGGGTCTCCCTAAAAGACAGTGGTGAAGGAAATCTTCCCAATGGGCAGAACTTTGAGCAATGCACCTAGCAGAATAGAGAATCACAGCCCCTCAATCAATTCCCAGACTTGAGCCAGTTTACAGACCCACAACCCCTTGAATGAGGGCAAGGCCAGGTCCCCTTGAAAAGGACCCTCCTTGTTCAGTTTTCCTGGAAGGAGAAATGGCCAAATGTGAGACTGTATACTGATTCCTGGACTGTGGCTAATGGCTTGGCTGGATGGTCAGGGAATTGGAAGGGACATGATTGGAAAATTGGTGACAAGGAGGTGTGGGGAAGAGCTATGTGGATAGACCTCTCTGAATGGGCCAAGAAAGTAAAGAAAATCGTGTGCCCTGTGAATGCTCACAGAGGACTTTAACAATCAAGCAGATAATATGCACTGTGGAGACTAACTCCCCTCTCTCCTCTCCCAATCCTGTCATTTTCCAATGGGCACATAAACAAAGTGGACATGGCGGCAGGGATGGAGATTATTCATGAGCACAGCAAAATGGACTTCCACTCCCTATGGCTGACTTGGCCACTGCCACTGATGAATGCCCTATCTGCCAGCAGCAGAAGTCAACGTTGAGTCAAAGATAAGGTACCATTCTTCGGGGAGCTCAACCAGTGACCTGTTGGCAGAATGATTGCATAGGACCACTTCTGTTATGGAGGGGGCAGCGTTTTGTTCTTACTGGAATAGACACCTGCTCTGGATACGGATTTGCCTTCCCTGCATGCAATGCTTCCGCCCAAACTTCCATTCATGGACTCACAGAATGCCTCATCCACCCGTATGGTATTCACATAGCATTGCTTTAGATCAGTGGTTCTCAACCTGTGGGTTGCAACCCCTTTAGGGGTCAAACAACCCTTTCACAAGGGCTGCCTAACACCATTGGAAAACACATATTTCTGATGGTATTAGTAACTAAGATACCGCTCCTCTATCCGTCTCCAGATGGGTCCACCCACATGCAGATATGTTGATCTGTTGAGAAAGAAGCTATCTCAACCTTCACACTGATTTTGGCTTTTTACATATATTGTCATAAACTGTAGCAATGTAGTTTAGTGTTGTTATATTAAGACTGCTGCCCATTCTATACTGTGCTTGAAGACAAAATTTCATTTATTTGTACTTAGGAATAAATATTTCACAATCTATAATTGCATATTGTTTTGTGGTTAATCACTATGCTTTATTTATGTTCAATATGTAACCATGAAAATACATCCTGCAGATCAGGTATTTACATTATAATTCATAACAGTAGCAAAATTACAGTTATGAAGTAGTAGCAAAAATAATGTTATGGTTGGGTGTCACCACAACATGAGGAACTGTATTAAAGGGTCATGGCATTAGAAAGGTTGAGAACCACTGCTTTGGATCAAGAAATTCACTTCACAGCAAATGAAGTGCGGCAATGGGCCCATGCCCATGTAATCCACTGGTCGTTTCATGTTCCTCATCATCCTGAATCAACTGGCTTGATAGAATGATGAAATGGCCTTATAAAGACACAATTATTGCACAAGCTAGGTGGCAACACCTTTCAAGGGTGGGGCAGTGTTCTCCAGGAGACTGTATATGCTCTAAAACAGCAGCCAATATATGGTGCTATGTCTCTAATAGCCAGGATTTATGTGTCCAGGAACAAGGGGTGGAAGCCAGAATGGCAACCACTCACAATTACTCCTAGTGATCCATTGTAGCATTTTGCTTCCTGTCCCAGCAGCCCTATGCTCTTCAGGCCTGGAGGTACTAGTCCTGAAGGAAAGTACTCTCCAATCTGGAAACACTGGATGGGTTCTACTGAACTGGAAGTTGAGAATGCCCCCAGATACTTTGGCACCTTTGGATCAGCAGGTCAGGAAGGGTGTCACTGTGCTGAATGGTGTGATTGATCCTGATCACCAAGGAGAAATTGGACTGGCACGACATAATGGAGGTAAAGAAGAATATGTCTGGAATCCAGGAGATTCCCTAGGTTGTCTCTTAGTATTACCATGCCCTGTGATTAAAGTAAAGGGTAAAATACAGCAACCCAATCCTGACAGGATATCTAATGACCCAGACCCCTCAGGAATGAAGGTCTGGGTTACCCCACTAGGCAAAGAATCACAGACAGCTGAGGTACTGACTGAGGGCAAAGGTAATACAGAGTGGGTAGTAGAGCACTGTATCTCCACCTATCAGTTACAACCACATAATCAATTTCAAGAGTGAGGTTTGTGATTTCCAGTATTTCTTGTTTATATGTGTTTATTGAATATCTTTCCTTTGTTCATGTACAATGTACCAGATAGAATTAGATTCAGTGTGTTTCCATTTTTATGTGTGATAGATATATGATGTTAGGTGTAACTGTTATTTCATTAATGTCTGGAAATTATATATGGCTAAAGAATTGTGTGTAGGTCCCACGTTGGCAAGGAGTGGACTGTGATAGGTTTATTGTGCCAACCTGGCCAATAGGAACATATGGGATTAACCAGGTCACAGTTTGATTAGAGGGCAAATAGATAAATGACTCTTGAAGGTCTGCCCCCCTCTCTCTTGCTCTCTGGTTATCAGAGCCTGCTGGAGCGTTCTGTTGCTTTAGCTAGCTTTATGTCTCAAACTGGGAGCTACACTACATGTTGGCCAGGGCAACCCATGAATCATGTCACTGGAGCTTGGGGCTCTTTTGAGGTCTGCTTTACCATGCTGCTGGTGTGTACATTGCTTGAGCTTCAGGCTGGTGGATCCTGTCGCCTTGCATTGCTTGCATTCGATATCCCATTCGGGCCTGCTTCACTAAGCTTCTGAGCTACTGTCAGCTGGTGACCCACCCTGCTGCTTGCTGCCTGTGGGCAGGCTCTGCTTGCCTTGCCCAAAGGAGGACTCCGCTGTCTGCTTCCTTGATCTTGGGCCCGGCAGCCCTCATGAAATGAAGGACTTCCAGTGTATTAACTGTTCCATGGAAGTGAGTTGAACTGAACCTTCTGTATTGCTGTGTGGAATAATTAGCTGTTATGTTCCTTCTCACTGCATAATTATATATATATATATATATATAGATAGATAGATAGATAGATAGATAGATAGATAGAGAGAGAGAGAGTCATAAGTGTCCTCGTTTTGTTTTTCTAGAGAACTCTGCCTGTCACATCTGTCATGAGATCTCCAGTGTTATTTCTATAGCCAGGGCCATATTTTGCAACCACAGTGCCTTCTTCTTTGTTTCCAACTTTCCTATTCCAATTATCTGCAATTATTAATGCATCTTGACTGCTTATTTGATCAGTTTCAGACTACAAAAGTTGGCACAAATCTTCGTTGTCTTCATCTTTGGCATTGGTGATTGGTGCCTAAATTTGAATAGTAGATGCTATAATTGGCCTAAATCTCACTATTTTATATTTCTTTGGGGAATAAAACTTTTTAGGGACTCTGGACAAAAGACGAATTGAATTAGTGTCAGAAAAGTCTCACCAGAAAGTGTCTTGTATTCCTCTGCAGAAGGAAAAGACAAGGGCACCAAAGAAAGCAGACATTTTTGTCCAGTGATGGAGAGCAGTGGGATTGTCACAGTTTGCACCAAACCCTCCCCCAACCTATATCAATAAAATTGGTAACTATTGGGGAGAATAATGTAAAAACAAAACAAACTTAGCCACGATGGAAGTGGAAGTCTAGGCTTTCAAACCTGGCTCTCTTTCTTTTTCTCAGAACTCTAATTCAGAAGTGAGCTGGTGGTTATGAGAATGAATATTAACCAAACCAAACCAAACCCACTGCCATCTGGTTGATTGCGACTCTTCAGGACCCTACCGAGGGTTCCTGAGAAAACAAGTCTTTACAGGAGCAAACAGCCGCATCTTTTCCAGCAGAGCATTGGTGGGCTTGGAACACAGACCTGGTGGTTATAGCCCAACACTTATCCAGTATAGTTATTTTAACTGACAAAATGTCAGAAAGTATGTGTGAGATGACTCATTGCCTTGACAATGAAGACTTGCTTTGCTCATTGGATTATATGGTAGTCATTATGCACAAGCAACCAGCTCAAAATTTGGAAGAAAGAAATACATGCAATTAAATTAAGTATTACATGTGCTTAAATTAAAATGAAATATGTATATTTAAATAAAGGAGAGCAAATATTTTATAGTGGTTGCTGTAAGGTGCTTCCTAGACCGTCTCTGTTTTACTATCCTAAGTCTGATTCAGTGAGACTTCAAAAACTAATACAAAGGTTACATGAAAGTGAAAAGGGAGCGCTTTACTTTGGTTGATCCAACAAAGAGCAAGCTGGAAGCAGTCACCGATGCAAGCCCTGAGAAAATATGATTTGTAGCTTCATATGTGTACCCCAGAAAGTAAGTGAAGGTGATTGGGAATATGTAACACACTCCTGAGGAAGTGTCATGAATATTGCATTTGGATTCTTGGCCAGAAAAATGGCTTGCTGGACCACTTGCAACTGTCTAATAAGTTGATCTGGGGATGTCTTTCTGGTGATTTTTTGTTCCTTGACCATTTTTTGTTGGAGCTTGTTGTTGTGAAGTCAGCTGTCCATTCTGTGCATGTTTGCTGGGTTATATCTGATTGTAACTGATGCTTGCTGTGATGGAATACTTTGCTGGGAGGAAGGGATTTAAAAGAAATTGTTTATTTGGAGGGAGAGAATAGGTTATTTATGGGTTATATGGGATGTAAATGCTTCAACACTCTTGATAATATCTGCTGTGACAATCTTCCCTCTATTCTAGGGGAGAAAAACCAAACACATTGCCATTGACTTGATGCTGAGTCTTAGCTACTCTGTAAGGAAGGGTAGAACTGCCCCTGTGAGTTTTGGAGACTATAACTCTTTCCAAGAGTAGAAAGTCCTATATTTCTCCCATGGAGTGGCTTGTGGTCTCAAACTGCTGACTTTGCAGTTAACAGCTCAACAGGGTAACCACCAGAAATTTGGAGGGGTGGTATCCATGAATCTTATCTAAGGTTTTTGGGAAGGGAAGTTATTTGCTACTAACAGCAGTAAGAGTGGTAATTTTTAAAACCATTGCTATTCTATAGGATCACAGGATACATGTAAAATTCAATGTTAACAATGTTGCTTCTCGCTCTTTCATTCTTCAAAATATATTTATTGATATCTGTCAAGAAATTGGACATATGGAAATAAGAAAGACATTGTGGCTGGAAGTCTTATGTATGTAAAATAAAAACATTCCTTAACTTCTGGTTCCATATCAAATTTCATTAAATGTAGTCCATTAAAATTGTTGGATGGGGCATATTCTTACTAATATTCAAGATGATTAGCTAAATTATGAATAGAAGTTAAATACATAGATATGTTTTATTCATTTACTAAATGTGGTCCAAAATATTAAAATCCTTTATCAGACATCATAGAAGAAATAAATAATAAACACCAGTCAAATGGGCATAAACATTTCAATTTAGTCATTAGAAGCAGGATTTTGAGTGCTTTATCAACAGCATTGATTAATTGGAGTGTTTACATATGGATTATGAATTTTTAAATGCTCAGAATTCAATACGGCACAATTAGTCTTATGTTTTAAAAGAATATTTAATGATTTGATGATGCTATGATTTTAGGATCATATCATAACTGAGGGTCCTTTGTATTGCCTGGGTAATCTAGTGCCATTCCACAGAAATACTTAGTGGAATTAGCTAACAGAATTTATTTTGTTACAATTTAGGAGGCTATAATTCAAGGGTGTCAATTATAGGGAAGGTTTGGTCTCCAGGGTCCATTCCTAGGAGATTGTGTGTGGTGCGGCATCACTCTTCTCCCATTTCTACTTCATTCACTTGATTGTTTAAATCCTTATCACACAAAAGAGTGGCTCAAACCACCCAACCTTAGTCCGCTCTCAAATAGTATATAACCACAGGCATAGAGGTTAGAAGCTACAATATATGATTTTGGGGGACATAATGCAATTTGTAGCAAGTATGAATACCATCAGCACTGCCAACCATCACCCAATATTTATTACACATTTGCTATGTTTCAAGAACCATGCTTAGTGCTAATCTTGTATTATTTCATATTCCTCCCCATATCTGTGGGACAGGTAATATCATCTCCATTTTACTAAAGCTCAGAGAGATAGTACTAAGTGTGTTACTGCTAATGCAAGAAACTTTGGTTTGTAGATGCCCAACATTGCTCAAAACCTAACAGATGCACAAGCTTTGACTTTGAGGGAGAGAGTGCATTGTGGAAGTAGTGGGTAGACCCAAGCTGACCCTGAGTAGTCACAAGCACTCTGTCGGAGTCTTCCTATTGACTTAAACATAGCTGAGCCTGCCTCTTTGCTGTTATCTTCCCATCCTGTGTTGAACAGGGTGTGGCTTTAGTACAGACACTAATATTGAAAGGGACAGGATACCCCTGTGAATTCCCAAACACCAAGAATATCGCTCCCTGTTGGTAGTCATTTTACAGAAAATGGAGGGATATCTAGAAAAGAGGGCTGGTAAACTACAGCTTGCTTGCCTTATGTGACTCTTTTGGTAAGTATATGTGGCT
This sequence comes from Tenrec ecaudatus, assembly GCF_050624435.1. NCBI lineage: Eukaryota > Metazoa > Chordata > Mammalia > Afrosoricida > Tenrecidae > Tenrec > Tenrec ecaudatus. The sequence goes on along the minus strand of NC_134530.1, from coordinate 185,959,757 downwards.
CTGAAGTAAAATTGAAAATGCAAACAGAACTATCTTGGTTGCATTTAAAGGACATTATTCATATAGTGGCAATTTCATTTGTGAAAATGTATTTATAGTTCTTGAATAATTTTTAAATTGTTTCAAAGGACAGGATTAGCTCTTCTATCCTAAAAGTATGCTGATCTCTGATGTAGAATATTGCATTGATTTTGCGTATTGATAATGTGATAAATGTTCTCAGAGAGTAACAAACATCTATTTCTTGTTGTTCAGATCAGCTTTACAGGAAAATTATAGCTTTAAAAATTTATCTTAAATATGATATATCTAAAATTGAACTTAGATCTGTCTCCTCCTATGAACATGCTCCTCTACCAGTGTTTCTCACCTTGAAGAATGTCCTATAATGCACACGATTGTTCAAACCAGATATTCATTCTTCATTTTGATTTCCTCCCGTCCTTTCCCCCATCTAATTAATCACCAAGTCTTGTCAACTCTACTTTCTAAAGCGCTCTCAGATCATGCACCCTTCTCCCAATCCACTGTTTTTACACTTTTGCATGCTCTCTTTTATTTTACCACCTATTTTAATTTATATTTATTTTACCATCTATTATCCATTTTCTGTCAAAGTTATTCTCTAGAACTTAAATTATGTCATTTTCACTTTACAATCGTCTAACTTCCCATTATTATTAGAATAAGTGTCCAATTTTGCTACTTGTCTTTAAAGAGGACCCATTCATATTACCACTTACCTTTCCAGTACTCTAGTACTTTAAAGCATCGAAGAGCAAGGATATAGCTTTGAGAACCAAGGTACACCTGACCCAAGCCTAGTATTGTCAGTTGCTTCATATGCACGTGAAAGTTGGACACTGAATAAAGACAAAAGTAGAATCAATGAATTTGAATTATGGTGCTGGTGAAGAATATTGAGAGTGCCACAAACTGCCAGAAGAAAATATAAATAAAACTGGGAAGGAGTACAGCCAGAATGCTTCTTAGAAGAAAGGACTGTGAGCTGTCGTCTCACATACTTTGGACCTATTATCAGGAGAGACCAGTCCCTGGAGAAGGACCGTGTGCTTGGTAAATTGGAGGGGCATCAGAAAAGAGAACGACCTTCAAGGAGACGGATGGACCCAGTGGGTTCAAATATAACAACCATGTTGAGAATGGTGCAGAATTGGGAGTATTTCATTCTGTTGTATATAGGGTTGTTACGAATCAGAACCTGCTCAGTGGCACATAACAACAGCACGAACAACTTACCCTTTCTATTTTTTTCCAGCAAAATGTAGAAATATTTTAATTTACATTATCATATTACAATGAACCAATGAGTCAAAATTCACAATTACGCATTCATTAAAATTCTGCACATCTTCTTCAGAATAATCAGCTCTGTACAAAGATTTACAGATGTCCAGTTGTCATTCTTCCTTAATGCACGACGCTGGTTAGAGGTTCTGCTCTGATATTCTCCAAATCAAGGGTAGAATCTGTCTCTTCATCAATTTCTCCAACGACTGCCACATTGTCACTTCTAACAATGCACTTGTTCTACTCCCTGTGGAGAGCTGAATACTCATTCGTGGCTCTCATCCAAAATCAAATTAATGGGCTGGTCAAAACCTTTCAGAGTTCTCACAGTCATTCGACCATCAGAAGTAATGACAGCAACAGTTCGGTTGATGTAGTTCTCCAAAGCAGACGTCATGATGTTCAGCCCCAGGGGCGCAGGGCGCACGGCAGCACCAGCAACAACGGGAGCCAAAAGGGCGTGCCACTGGCCGGCCACGGAGGGCAGCAAATATTGCCTACCCTTTCTATTTTATCTTTATCACCCTTCTTGGAAGGGTCAGGTGTTAGTTCAGGTAGACTAAAGAAACAAATTCATAGGCACTCATACATGTATAAGAGAGAGTTTCATATAAAGGGTAATTGTACATTAAGAAAGCATCCCAGCCCAGTCCACATCAAGTCCATAAGTCCAATATTAGCCCATATCAGACACCAATCTATAAAGCTCTCTTCAGACTCACGAAATACATGCAACGATGCCAAATGCAAGAGGATCACATGCCAGTAAATTGGAAGTTTTCTGGATCTAATGGTGTTGTAAGCATCTCAGCACTTGCAGTGGTTTCTATGTGGCTTCTCTGGCTCCCGAGGTCTGGTTGCATCAGGATAGGTTCATGTGGCTTCTCCAGCTCAGGGTACTGTGTAGTTCCATGTGTGTTGTCAGCTGCAATATCTCATAGGGAGTCAGGAGAGAAAGTGTTTCCTACCTCCAAAGAGGAAAATACAGGAATTCCCATAATTCTCAGGAGGAGGCCACGCCCACACAGAGGCCTCTGACTATGATGTGATTGACAGACTAGACCCCACCCCTTCACTCTTAATCCTCTCAAGTCCCAAATAGTCACAAGATTATGTAACTACCACAGGTCATAAGCATCATGTCATCTGGGTCTTTTTATGTGCTGTTCTAATTGAAACATTCTCCCCTAACTCCTTAAACTCATACTCTGATATCATGTTAAATATTTCTTCCTACAGAAAACATTAAGAAAGGTGTGATTTTATAAGCACACACTCTTGGAAATACTCTTATTGAATAGTCCCACTTGTCTGCTAGCATGTCAACTCAGAGGGCAGAGACCACGACAAATTGCTCATACACTTATCACAGCCATCCGAAATGACACACATAGCAGTGATATATAGCAGGGGCTAAATAAATGGCCAGTTAATCAATTTAATACATGACTTAAATAGGCTCAAGTGTTATATACTTATAAACCTTCCCAAGTCATTAAGAGATAGGTTAGTATTTTTACCTCTCCATTTTTTTTTTTGCTTTTAAATCTACTGGTTTTAAAAAGGAAAACAACAAATCGAAATTGGCTTAGAAATTTTGGAAACCTTTGTTTGGCTCAAGTTAAAATTTAAAAATGGGAAAATAAAAAAGATAAATTTAAGGTCCCTTTTTCCAGGTGAAAGATTCCTAGTAAGATAGTGGATTAAGCACTGGCCTGCTAACTGCAAGGTCAATATTTCAAAGATACCCACTGTTCCATGTGAGAAAGATGAGGCTGTCTGTTTTGATAAAGAATTACAGCCTTGGTTTCAGTTTAAGATGGCTTCCTAGACAGAGGCACTGTAGAAACTCTCTAAAACAAGACGAGAAAACCAATATGGAAGAAAAACTTGGAGCCTGAATCTCTGAAGAATAAGAAAAAAAGCTAAGTGAGCTGAAACCTGCAAATTCTCTAAATCTCAGAACTGTGTGGTGGAAAGCAGGAGGGATGGCATGTGTGGGTCTGCCACTATCTGGATGTTGTTGAAGTGGAGATTTAGCCATTCTAGGCTCCCTAGAGCTCCCATGTGGGTCACAGGCTCACACATTCACCAGCGGATTGGGACAACAGAGACCATCTGGCGCTCCTCTTCTCTATTTTCCCCCATATCTTTACTAGACCAGAGTACCAGGCTAGCAAAGTGGGGCCTACTCACTCTTGCTGTCTGCACAACTATAGTCAATAGCCTAGGGCTAACAGAGGGTATTAAAACAACCCCAAACTTTTCTAAACCTGTAGAGCTACACTAAAGGAGTACCAGTCAGACACCCCCCCACCCCCAGTTTTCCACGTCTGAAGTGACCTGCTAAAGTAATGCTAAATGGGTGCTGGTTACAGATTCTCCCACTGTTCTCTGTCACATAGGTGAGAGTCCGCCCACTTACATAGGAGTTGGAACTACACACTCTCACAGCTGCTCTCCTCGACAGAGCTAAGAACCCAGAGGCTACCAGAGTCTACACGAGCCTGAAAAGGAGAAAGCCTCTTCTGTTTCAAGCCTGGAGTCATTATCCCCACCTCTTTTTTATTTTGGTTTCTTTCTTTCTTTTTATTTCCTTTTTGTTTGTGTGTTTGTTGACTTGTTTTTGTTGTTGTAAACTTGTTTGTTTTTTTAATTATTTATGTTTCACTCCACTTGACATACAACTGGCCCCACATCACCTACCAGCCCCTGCATCTCTAATAGGTGTAACTAGTGGATAAGGATCACCACCTGCTCCAGTACCACCTAAACAATAAATAACCAAAAATTAGAGAACACCACAATGCCTTCAAGACAAAAATTAAAGTTTTTCTGAAGAAGCAAGACAGTACAAAGGGAGCAATATTGTAGAACCAAAATATTTTTCTGAGGATGAATAGGTATTGGAACTATTAGAAAACCAATTCTAGAAAAGGAAGAATGATTCTTAGGTAAATGCTTAGGAAATAGGTTGAGAAAGCTACAGAAACAAAATACAGAAAAACTATAGAAGTCAGGAAAAGACTGTAAGAGCAATCTTCCAAAATAACTGAAGCAATTAGAAACCATGAAAAATAGCAAATATAAATCTAGAAGAGAAATACTAAGGTATTCAAAATAGATAATATATTAAAAGACCAAAGTTGTAAAATTGAAGAAACATAGGGCTAGATTAGTGAGCGTAAAGACAATTTTCTCAATACCAAACTATGAGAAGAACACAATCAATAAAAAGATCAAAAGAGTCAAAAGAAAGCCTAAGAGTTATGTGGGACAATATCAGAAGTAACAAAATACGTATGGTAAGAATTCCAGTATATGAAGAAAAAGAAAGCACAGAGAAAATATTCTAAGACCTACTTGAAGAAAACTGCCCTAATCTCATAAGAGAGGAGAAAATAACCAGCCAAGAAGCAAAAGTACTATCGACCCCCAAAAGAAAATCGCCATAACATATCACAATCAAACTTTCCAAAATCAAAGCAAGGAATGACTTCTGAGAGCAGCTTGGGGGAAAAAAAGTTACCTACAAATGAGGACCAATAAGATTAAGCTCAGACTTTTCAACAGAAACATGCAGGCAACAAGGCAGTGGAATGGCATATATAAAACACTGAAAGAAAAATTGCCAGCAAAGAATATTACGCCCAGCAAAATTATCCACCAAATACAAGGGAGATATAATGGCATTTCCAAATAGGAAGAAATTAAAGGAATTCTTAAAACAAGTTCAATCTAAGGGAACTTTATTGGACAGAAAATCAATAACACCACACCTCAAACTGAGATCAGCATCACGCAGAAGCAGACCCAACCATTGTAGTAAACAAATGAAAACAATTTACAAGACTTAAAATAGAGAGTAAGAAATATCAGTCCAGGCAATGGAGATAATTGAAAAGTAAATAGTGGATACAATGTAGATACAAAAATATATGAATAGAGAGTAGCTCAAGTAGATTTCAAGAGAGAACAAACTTAAATTTGGGAAGAAATGAATACATAGCATGGTAACTTCAAAGAAAATGGATAAACCTGATCAAAATAAAAAGAAAAGTCATAAGATGTAATAAACAGTAAAACAACAGCAAAGAGGGAAAAAAGAAGAAAAACTACAAAACACAAAGCACAGAAAATTATGAGGAACAAAGAAACCGACAGCACAAAAACACAGCAAAATGAAAGTACTAAATTAATACCAATAAAAACACTGCCTGTAAGTAAATGAAATGTATCAGTTAAGAGAATAATACAATGTTAACAATGGATAAGAAAATAGGACCACTTACAAGAAACATACCTTAGACATGAAGACAAAAATATACTATAACTCAAAGGGTGGGGAAAAAATCAAGCTAATGGCAATAAAAAAGTGGAAGTGGCAATATCAATCCATTGTATTAGTATTCTTCTCAGCTCTGTGCCTTGTGCATGTTTGGTAAATATGTACAGCTGTGTCCTCATCCAAGTCATTGATAAAAATGATGAATAAGACCAACTTGAGGTCCAATCCCTGCAGTTAACTATTGGATTTCTCTCTTTAAATGCACTTCAACCCCATTGAACACCAATCTTCAACCCCACTGAACACCATGATGTTCAGAAGGCTTTCCAAGATGCTTTACTGAAATACAAATACCCAACAGGGATCGAGAGTCTGTAATGGTTTGCTTCCGAATTATGGTGGCTGCTTTTGCTGAGTGGATTTAATAAATCTAGTCAGAATTTTGCCTGGAGTGGATGTCAAGTTCACTGGTCTAGTTTATGGGCTTTATTTTTTTTCTTTGAAAATCAAACCTGCATTTGCCTACATACAGTCTCTCAGCATCAGTTCCTCAGCTTACCAGCCACAATGCAGCAGTCTTACCTGGAAAATCTCTTGAGAAGCAAATAAGCACCATGTAAGATGTCAGAAATGCTTGTAATTGGAATTTTATGAATACAAAGGAAATAAAGAAAACATCTACATGGGTCTTCAAGTACAACAGAACTAAAGAAAGCTTTAAGAGAGAGGAGAGAGAGAGAGAGAGAGAGAGAGAGAGAGAGAGAGAGAGAGAGAGAGAGAGAGAGAGAGAGAGAGATTATTATTACCACTAAGCATTGCAAAACTGCTGTAGAGACAACCAGAAAAAAAGGTTTAAGAGCGTAATTCCAGTAGCAATAACAGTTCAGTTAGTGATTCTTCATTAGAGGGCAAAGAAATGTCTACATCATCTTTCTCAGAGGATCATGACAGTGATGAAAACTCTTCTAGTTCACCACCTTCATCCTCCTTCACAAGCATTTCTTTCTGATTCAGACTCAGACTCCTACTCTAGCAGCAATAGCACCAGCACAAAGAGCAGCTTATGCTCTGAAGTTAGGCAATGTTAAGGCAAATAGGTTAAATGGTCAATGTTTCTGGAGTTCAACAGTTTCTAAATATATTAGTTTGCAAGAATATATATATGATTACATATATTAAAAACTATTTAAGGAGTTTTACTTTGTTTTTTTAAATCTTTAAAAATGTATCCCTAAGATTTACTCAAAGTTGAAATCCAGTAATCTGTTTTTGTGGTGAAACTTACCTTTTCTCTTGTGAATTAAAATGCCATGTGGCAGTTACATAATCTACTGTCAACTTGAGTGAAAGGGTGGAGTCTAGCTTGTCAATCATGTCCTAGCCAATCAGTCCTCTGTGGGCATGGTCTTCTCGTGAGGATCCTGGGAACTTCTGTCTTCCTTCTTGTGGGCCACTGTTGACAGGCCACATGGAGACACACTGATGGAACCAGAACCTTAGAACTGAAGGAGTCATGTGAAGACCCATGTCAGCGCTGAGATGCTTCCACTGCCATTGGATCTACAAGACTTTCCATCCACCGCCCTTTGATTTTCCTGCATTCAGCATGATTGCATGTATTGCATGAGACTGAAGAGGAATTTAAAGACTGGTATCAGACATATGGGCTAATATCGGACTTATGGACTTGATCTGGACTGGGCTGGGATGTGTTCTTAATATACAATTACTTTCTGATATAAAACTCTCTCTTATACACATATGAACATCTCTGGATTTGTTTCTTTAGTCAACCCAGACCAACACATGTCATATTTTGTTACTGTAAAAAAAAAAAAGAAAAGGTGTGTGTGTTCTTCAATACACAATTTTTGAGGAAGGACAGAAAAACAGAAAGAAACTCAGACAAAAATAGATGACACAATTAATAAATGGCACAATTAATCAACTTAATTTCAGATATTCGCAGAACATTTAAACCTCCAACACAGTACCTTTGAAGCACACATGGGACATCCTCCAGAATAGATCATATCTTAGGACACAAAGCAAGCCTTAATAAAATTTAAAACATTGAGATATTACAAACCATCTTTTCTGATCACTGTGGTATAAAATTTAAAATCAACAATAGGAAGATCAAGTGAAAAAAATTGAAATTGAAATTGAACAATATCCTACTTGAAAGCTACTGGATAACTGAAGAAATCAGGAATGAAATTAAAAATCCCTTGAGATAAATGAGAATGAAAATACAACATACCGAAACCTTTGGGACACAGTTAAAGTGATACTTCTACAATGGAACACAAGACATCACTAAAGAATAATGATGCAATGGTGAAATGCTTATGGCTTGGATGGATTTGGAAGATTTGATGCTGAGTGAAAGTAGTCAATTGCAAAAGGACAATTATTGTATGAATCCACTGTTATTTTTTAAAAATCAAGAAAAGGTTTACATACTAAAAGGAACAGCCTTTAATGGTTATCAAGGTGAAAGGGGAAACAGAGGGAAGGGGAAGTAATCGTCTAGAGGGTACATAGGCGGTAACATGAGTGCAATGGGAGGTAATATCCTATAAGAGATGGAAAAAAGAAGGCTGGGGAATAGGGCAAGCCACGAGAGGTTCGATACATTTTTAAAGCCTTTGACGTGGATGATAACTCCATGTAAAGAAAACCAAAACCCTCACAACTTGAACAATAGATAATATCATGATAACTGGAGACGAGATTGTTCCACTATGCTCGTGGAGGCAGCTGTCAAGAAATCAAAGGATGCATTGTATTGGGGATCTGTTGCCCAGATCTCTGTAGAGTAGTCAAGAGCAAGGATGTGGCTTTGAGGACTGAGGGTGAGTACCTCACCCGAGCCCTAGTACTTTCAATTGCCTCATTTATATGTGGAAGTTAGACTCTGAATGAGCATGATCAAAGACGGATTGATGCATCTGAATGGTGCTGGTGAAGAATATTCAAAGTACCAAGGACTGCCAGAGCAACATACAAATCCGTCTTGGAAGAAGTCCTGCCAAAATGCTTTTAAGAAGTGAGGATGATGAGACTTGGTTTCATGGACTTTGATCACGTATCAGGCTCGACCAGACCTTGGAAAAGAAAGCCATGCTTGATAAAAGTCGAGGACAATGAAATAGAGGCAGACCTTTAAGGAGATGGATTGACACAGTATTTCAATAATGGGCTCACACATAACAAACGCAACAACAATTGTGAAGTCTGAATAGGATTGGGCAGTGTTTCATTCTGTTGTACACAGAGATGCTAGGAGTCACCATGAATGCCATATGATCTGATATATAAACTTCCATCTAATTCACAATACAAATTTAACAAAAATAAATAATATATTTAAAAGTGAGTATTTTTCCACTAAATTTTTGTATTTCAAAAATGAATTGGATCATAAATGATTTAACTATGATATGAAAAGTACTTTTTAACATAAACTTACACAAATGAATATTGGTCATCTTTCTAAAATTAAGGAATGATCTTTGATATCCTTTTATATTTTGGTTAAATAATATATCTGTTCAGCCTAATGGAATATTTTGACTCAATTTGTAGAAAGATACAATCAAACGTCTTATGAATAAAATATATTGGTTGTTGTTGCTAGGTGTCATCAAGCCGGCCTGACTCATAGCAACTCCATGTACAGCAGGCTGGAACCCTGTCCTGCACCATCTTCACAAAGTGTTCTTCAGCTCGAGCCCATTGCTGCCACCACTGCGTCAGAATGAAATACAGACACATTTATAGAGACTCCCAGCCTCGGAAGCAGAAAGAAGCAATTGTACTTTGTCCTATAGAATCGCTGTAAGTCAGAATTGCTGTAAGTCAGAATTGCCTTAGTGGCATTGAGTTTTGTTTTTTTTTATAATTAATTGCTGGGGGCACACATTAATTGTTTAATCACTTAGCTGCTAGCCAAAATGTTGGTGATTCATAGGAGGAAGATGTCTGCTTCCATGAAGCTCACAGCTTTGAAAAACCTGCAGGGCAACTCTACTCTGTCCCATATGATTTCGGTGAATCTGAATAGACTCCAGGACAACTATTTTTTTTCTTTTATTATCAGGTGGCTAAATTCAGGTTTCTCTGCCTTCCTGTGCAATGCCTCCTCCCTGGCCCCCAGGAATCTTGATAGGTCCATTTCCCTATGGAAATTTAGGATTTTTCCTATTTTCTTTTCTTCTTCTTTTTTTAAGTAGTTGGGATTTGATACTTATAGTATATCATTCCATATTTCAATCACATCAAGTAGAATTATACAATTGCTACCACAGTCAGTTTCCAACCATTTTTTTCTACATGGACTCCTTGACATTGGCTCCCTTTTACTCCCCCACCACCACTGTACACCCCCTGCCCTGAGCCCCTTATTCTACTTGCTGTCCTTATCAGTTCATCAATCCCCTGTTTCATGTACTGAAAAATGGTAAAGCATGTAACACAGATACTGACATAACACTTCTGTGATACACTCTACTGTGAGCAAACAAAACCCAACCAAACCAAAAATACAGACCATTTTGGAAAGCAGATCAGGTTCAGCCTACATCATCAGGCGGTGGGAATTACATAATCTTGAGAGGATTAAGAGCAATGGGGTGGAACCTAGTCTGTCAGATCATAGCCAATGAGGTCTCTGTGTGGGCTTGGTCTTCTCCTGAGAATTCTGGGAATTCTTGAATTTCCCCCTTGGAGGCGGGAGAGATTCTCTTTCTGCACACTCCCTAGGAGACATCCCCGAGGATAAGCCATATGGACCTACCCTGATACACCCAGACCTCTGGATGTAGAGACCTCTGCCAGCACTGAGAGGCTTCTACTGCCACTAGAGGCAGAAGACTTCCAACCCTCTGGCCTGTGATCTTTCCGCATTTGGTGTCATTGCATGAGTTTCCTGAGTCTGAAGAGGACTTTATAGATTGGTATCAGACATATGGGCTAACATTGTACTTAAGGACTTGATCTGGACTTGGCTGGGGTGTCTTCTCAATATTCAACTGCTTTTGTATATAAAGCTCTCTCCTATACACATATGAAAGTCTATGAATTTGTGTCTCTAATTTACCTGGACTAACACAAGGGGTATCTATGGACTAAGTTTTAACTGTTCAGGTCAGATTTATGCTTTTGATCTTCTATACTTCTCCCTCCAAAGCACTGTTTGGTGACCACTTTCCTCCCATCCCTCAATTTTAGATAGGGGGAGTTTTTTGTTGTTTTTTTTTTTAAATCATTTTGTTGGGGGCTCATACAATTCTTATCACAATCCATCTATCCATCCATTGTGTCAGCACATTTGTACATATGTTGTCATCATCATTCTCAAAACATTTTCTTTCTACTTGAGCCCTTGATTTCAGCTCCTTATGTTTTCCCCCTTTCTCTCCCATCCTCCCTCCCTCATGAACCCTTGATAATTTATAAATTATTATTATTTTGTCATGTCTTACACTGTCCGATGTCTCCCTTAACCCACTTTTCTATTGTCCATCCTTCAGGGAGGGGGTTATATGCAGATTCTTGTGATCGGTTTTCCCTTTCTACCCCACCTTCCCTCCACCTTCCTGGTATCACCATTCTCACCACTGGTCCTGAGGGGTTCATCTGTCCTGGATTTCCTGTGTTTCCATTTCCTATCTGTACCAGAGTACATCCTGTGGTCTAGCCAGATTTTTTAAGGTAGAATTGGGATCATGATAGTGGAGGTGGGGTAGAAGCATTAAAGAACTAGAGGAAAGTTGTAATGTTTCATCATTTCTACACTGCACCCTGACTGGCTTGTCTCCTCCCCACGACCATTCTCTAAGGGGATGTCCAGTTGCCAGGTGGGCTTTGGGTCCCACCTCTACACACACACACCCATTCACAATGATATGAATTTTTGTTCTTTGATGCCTGATAACTGATCCCATCCATACCTTGTGATCACATGGGCTGGTGTGGATTTTGTTGCTTCTTTGCTAGATGGCTGCTTGTTTATCTTCAAGCCTTTGAGACCTCAGACACTATATCTTTTGATAGTTGGGCACCATCAGCTTTCTTCATCATATTTGTTTATGTCTCCATTTGTCTTCAGCAATTGTGTTGGGAAGGTGATCATCATGTAATTCCAGTTTAATAGAACAAAGTGTTCTTGCACTGAGGGAGTACTTGAGTGGAAGCCCAATGTCCATCTTCTACCTTAATACTAAACCTATAAATATATGCACATAGATCTATTTCCCAATTCTTATATGTAAATATATTTACATACACATAGGCCTGTATTTAGACCTCTATAAACGCCCTTTGCCTCCTAGTTCTTTCTTCTATTTCTTTTACTTTCCTCTTGTCCCAGTATAATGCTCAGCCTTCCTTTGGGTTTCAGTAATTCCTCTTGGTTAGTTTGCCCTTGATAAAGCCCTACCAGGCCTCCTACATCCTCCTGACCACAAATTTGGATCCCTTGTTGTTCCTTTGTACCTGGGTTTGTTGACACCCACTTCTTTTCCCCCACCTCCCCTCTCCCAAGGCCCCCCAGAACCACCAGTCCGGTTATTTTCTACTCCAGATTGTTTATACTGCCTATCTTATCTAGATAGATCTGCAGAGATAATAATATGCAAAAAAAGACAGAGCAAAACAAACAACAAAAGAAAAGAAAACAACAACAACAAAAAAACCCAATGCCAAATAAAGGGAAAAGCCTGGAAGGTGTTCAAGGTCTGTTTGTTGACCTTTAGGAGTGTTTTCTGGTCCAGTCTGATGGAGTGCCACGCGCTGGCCCTACAGTCTATTTTTTATATTCCCTGGGGACTTCGTTGCTCTGTTCCCCTTGCTGTTCTGTTGCACGCCCTTAGTGTTTTGCCTCGGTGTGGTGGGGTCAGATCGAGCTCAATTCCCACACTGTCTCCACTGTTGTCCCAGATAGGGGGAGTTCTCTGGAAGCTTCTTTCCTATGTAGTTCCACCCCTGTCAGCCATTGCTTTCTGCACACCAGATCCTCACAGTTTAGGGTCTGATATTGTTTGCTCCTTCGACTTTGGATCATATGGCTCACAAAGCTTTGTTGATTGATGATGGTGTGGTTCTTCCAGGTGGACTTAGTTGACATCCCTCTTGGATGGCTGCTTGTTTGGAGACAAGCCTTTAAGACCCCAAACGCTATTTTCTCTGATAGTTTGACTCAACCTAAATTCTTTGCCACATTATGCTTTAGCACCTGCATTCTGTGTCCCCTTCATGAGGGTGAGTATTGAGCAGGGCCATGATGTAAGAACTAATTTTTCTTAAATTGGAGCAAGGATTTTTTAGTGCAAGCCCCAAATCCACTCTGGATCTATGCATTTTCCCCCTTTACATTTGCTGCACCTTTGGAGTTAATGTCTATGTCATATCATTCCATAGTTCAATCATGTCAAACAGAATTGGACATTTGCTTCCATAATCAGTCTCCAAACATACTTTTCCTTCCTGGACTCTTTGAAACCATCTCCCTTTTATCTCCCTCACCTGTCTATATCCCCCCTCCCCACATACTCTTGTTCTATTTACTTTCCCTATAGGCTCAGCATCCCTGGGTTTCCATGACCAAAAACAGAAACAACACAACTTCAGGAGGGTGACCCCCAATGTGACGCACCTCTGAGATACACCGTAATAGGAACAAGCATAAGTAACATAGCAGAATAACCTTCACAGGATTGCCAGAATCATATGTGTCTTACTACAGCACACAGGGTGTTGATTTAGCAAGACCTTGTTTGTCTGACAACAAAGAGCACACCACTCTGAGCACAAATTTCTTCTTTAAAATTAAAAAAAAATTAAATAAAAATTTTAATATTCCATTTTATTGGGGGCTCTTATAACTCATAACAATCCATACATCAATTTTATCTAGCACATTTGAACATATGTTGCCTCATCATTTTCAATACATTTTCTTTCTACTTGAGCCCTTGGTATCACCTCCTCTTTTTTTCCCTTCTCTCCCCATCCTCCCACCCTGTGAACCCTTGATAATGTATAAACTATTTTTATTTTCATATTTTACACCTCCACTTCAACCACATTTCTGTTGTTTTCCCCCCTGGGGGTGAGTGCTGTATGTTGATCATTTCAATTGGTCTCCCCTTTCTCTCCCTTCTCCCCACAACTTCTCCCTACCCTCATGATATCGCTACTCTCATTATTGGTCCTGAGGGGTTTATATGTCCTAGATTCTGTGTGTCCAGAACTCTTATCTGTACCAGTGTACATTCTCTGGTCTAGCCAGATTTGTAAGAGAGAACTGGGGTCATGATAGTGGGAGGGGAGGAAGCGTTAAAGAACTAGAGAAATGTGTATTTTGTCAGTGCTGTACTGCATCCAGGCTGGCTTGTCCCTTCCTTGTGATCCTTCTGTGAGGGGCTGTCCAATTGTCTACAGATAGACTTTGGATTTCCATTATGACCCCCTTGTTTGCATCAGAATGGTTGTTTTAGGTCTTCTGATGCCTGATACCTAATCCTGTTGACACCTTGTGATTACATGGGTTGATGTGCTTCTTCCATGTGGGCTTTGTTGCTTCTCTGATAAATGGCTGCTTGTTTAACTTTAAGCCTTTAAGACTCCAGATGCTATATCTTGTAGTAGCCAGGCACCATCAGCTTTCTTCACTACATTAGCTTATGCACCTGCTTTGTCTTCAGCCACTGTGTTGGGAAGGTGAGCATCACAGAATGCCAGATTATTAGAACAAAGTATTCTTGCATTGAGGGAGGACTTGAGTAGTGGTCCAATGTCCATCTCCTACTTTAATATTTAATCTATAAATATATGTACATAGACCTACATCCCTATTGCTATATATTAATATATTTACATGTGCACATGCCTATATTTATATCTCTATAAATGTCTTTTGTTTCCTAATTCTTTCCTCTATTTCCTTTTCCTTTTCTCTTGGCCCACTATCATGTTCAACCTTCATTTGGCTCTCTGTATTTCCTTTCAGCTACATTACACTCAATCAAACCCCACCAGGCATTCTATGCCCTCCTCACCATCAATTTTAGAACTCTTGTTCCCTTGGCTGCCAATTCCCTTTCCCCCACCTCCTTCTCTCTCCTGTCCTTCCAGAACCGCAGGTCACATTGTTTTCTCCTTGGGATTATTTATCCTGCCTATCTTATATAGATGGGCATCAAAAACAAAAACAAAAAATAGCCTATGAGTAGTTCCAGTTCTGTCGGCTGACCCTTATGAATGTTTTCTGATCGCGTCTGATGAAGTGCCAAGCCTTGCCTCTGAGCCCGAAGTATATTTTTAGAATTGCTCCGGGACTTTGTTGCTTTGCTCCCCTTGCACTCTCTTCGTGTTATGCCCTGCTGTGTGTGTGTGCGATATCGATAAAGCTGTCTTCTGCTTCCTCAGACACTATGCATTTTCTGGTTTAAGTCCTCAGTTTACAAGGAGAGGTAGAATCCAGTTCATCCAGCGGAGTTCTGGCATGGGGTCTCACTGATGCAGCCTCTGGAGCATACCATATGTTCCTAGGATCCAGCGTCCCAGCGTGCTATGGAACCTGGCCTAGGTTCCTGGGATACCTCTGGATGTCCTAGTTCAATTTTGCCCACCCACTGCATGCCACTAAAGACACTCCCCACTTAGTGTTCCCCAAAGCAGCCCCAGTCACTCCTCCTCCCACCTGGAGGTCTATCCGCTCGACATGCACCATGTTCTCCCAAATGCCACCATTCCCTCTTCTCTCTCCTGCATGCCCCTCCAGTTAGTAAGCTTCATCCTCTGACAGGGCCGCCTCCCTCTCCCTCTCCACAGGACCTCACCCCAGAGCCACATGGCAACAGCATGCTCAACATACAGCAGCCCCCCTCCCCAACCATTTGATCCCAGCTGTCATGAGGTGCTCACTGGCCAAGTGACCTACACTATACTTAGCCGGAGCAGATGATGTCTGGTTCATTAGCCCTGGCACCCAGCTCTTTACCAGTCTGTCTGGTCCACAGCCAGGACACTGGATGCCCTACTAGCTTGAACTTGTGCCCCTTCTGCTACTTGATCTTACTTCAGTGGACTCATACTGTATTTGTACTTTTGTGCTTGACTAACTTATCTCAGCATATTGTCTTCTAGATCTCATCATGAATTGATTCATGGTATCATCGCTATTTTTTAGGATTGCATAGTATTCCATTGTGTATATGTACCAGAGGTTTTTTTTTTAATGCACTAAACTATTGATGGGAATATAGGCTGTATGTTAGTCTGGGTAGACTAGAGAAACAAATCCAGGGCGACTCATATTTGTATAAGAAAGAGTTTTATATAAAAGAGCAATTGTATATTGAGAAAACGTTCTAGCTCAGTCCAGATCAAGTCCATGAGTCTAATATTAGCCCATATATCCAATACCAATCTCATGAAACACATGATGCCAAATGCAGGAAGATCACAGGCCAGTGAGTGGAAAATCTTGTGGATCCACTGGCAGTGGAGTAAGCATCTCAGCGCTGGCAGGGTCTCCATGTGGCTCCTTCTCCAGAGTTCTGGCTGCATCAGCGTAGCGCTATCAGGCTCATGGTCAGTAATGTCTCACAGGGAGTGAGCATGAGTCCTGCTTCCAGGAAATTATTTATCTCCTTAGTGCTTCCAAATGAGGTCATCAAGTGGTGACGTGATTGACAGGCTAAACTCCATTCCTTCACTCTTAATCCTCTCAAATAGACAACAGATTATGTAACCACCACAGGTTGCTTTTAGTTTCTTGCTATTGTGAACTGTGCTGTGATGAACAGGGGGAGCAAACGTCTCTTCATGATCTGTGTCTTATTTCTTTTGGGTATATGTCCAGTAATGGTATTACTGGGTCATGTGGTAGTTCAATTGCTGTCTGTTTTACGTATTGCCATATTACCTTCCGCAGTGGTTATACTTAGTTACAAGTCCACCAGCTGTGGATAAGAGTTCCTGTCTTACCACACCCTCTCCAACATTTGTTGTTCTCAGTTTTAAAAAGTTGGGCTACAGTTATGGACATTAGGTGGTATCTCATTGTTTTGACTTGCATTTCCTGGATGGCTAGTGACCAGGAGCATTTCCTCATGTGTTTATAGCCATTTGAGTGTTGTGAATCATCGGTTCAGGTCCTTTGCCACCTTCTCAGAGGGCTATTAGGTTTTTTCTTGTAAGACTGTAAAATTCTGTGGATTTTAGTAATTAGTCCTCTGTTATGTCATTACTGTATATCTTTTCCCAGTTTGTGGGCTCTCTTTTTACTGTTTCAAAGAAATCTTTCAATATACACAGCATTTTATTTTAAATAGGTCCAATTAAACTATTTTATCATCCACAAAGTATGGTTCCTTTGTCCTTTCTGATCGTCCCTGTGTTCCCTGCACGGGGCTCCTAGCTTTGTCCCAGTGTTTTCATTGATGATCCTGCTAGCTTTGGGTTTTACATTCAGGTCTTTGATCCACCTTGGTTCGTTTTTGTGCACGGAGTGAGATATGGGTCTTGCTTTGTTCTTCTGCATGCGCATATGCAGCTTTTCCATCACCTTTCATTGAAGAGGGCATCTGATTCCTATTTAATATTTTTGGGCCTATGTCAAAAATCAATTGTCTGTATGTGGGGATGTTTTTATTTCTGGATTTTCTGTCCTGATCCATTGGTCCGAATATGTATCATTATCCCAGTACCGGGCTGTTTTGACAACTGTGGTTGTGTAGTAGGTTTTTGAGGTCAGATTGGGCAAGGTCACCTACTGTACTTTGTTCTTCTTCTTGAGGAGTTCTTTGCCTATCCTGGGCTGCTGCTTCTTCTTTTAAAAAGCATTTTAATGGGGGCTCATATAAATGTTATCATGGACTTCTTTTTTTTTTTTTTTTTTAGGGAGTGGTATTAATCTAATTGCTGTTCTCTCTGCTTCTTGAATGATTTTTGTCTTCTCCATTGTGATATTGGAGAAAATTTCCAAGGATTCCCTTACTATTTTAAATGAAGGTTTATTCATTTCTTCCTGTTCAGGCACCCCAATAATTCGAATATTGTTTCACTTCATGGGATCCCACATCACTCTCAGGCTTTCTTCAGATTCTTTTGCTTTTTTGATTGTTTCTCTAATTTGCTGAATATTGTTTAGTTATCTTCTAGATCGCTGATTTTAATTTCTATTTTTTCCTGTCTGTTGGTAAAATAATTCACCCTTTTCTTTATTTCTGCTATGCCCATCCTTCCTTAACTCCTGCATTTCCCTTTAGTGTGAGGACTCTAGTATCTCTATTTTTCATTAGTTTTCAGGATTGGTCCTCTAATTTCTAATACAGCCCTAAACAATATTCTCATGCATTCTTTCTCTGGCAGTTCAAGGGATGCTTCTTCTGTGTAAACTGTTGGGTTTGGGTCATCTTCAGTAATTGACTTGTTTCTCTAGATTTTTTTTTAACCATAGCTGTTGGTATTGGCTGTTGTTTGCACCGCATCTTGGCTGAGCTGAAGGGGGTGTGTAGTCTTCTGGGATGTGTAGGGGGGAGGGGAGGGGAAATCAAATAGGGGCTGGAAAACATATTGTGTATGGATGAGGAGGGAGTATTAGTTGGGTAATTAGGTTTTTGGATTAGGGTATAGGTTTTTGGGAGGATTAGGGTATAGGTTTTTGGGAGTAGGTTTTAAGTGGTAGTATTAATCATAGGAAGTCTTCCCGTTAAGTATAGTAATTATTAATGAGTTGGAGAAGAGGGTAATGGGAGATGCAATTTTATTTGGTATGTTAAAGGAAAGTATGTAAGATGAAGGGTTATGGCGGTTGGGCTAAGGGAGGGGTGTATCGACTCTACCCTTATTGATCCTGTATATTATGCAGGGAGAGTGCAGTCCTTCTGTTATTGTGCTTATAGCAGTGAATTCCTTCACCACTCAGAATGATCCACTCTTTACCTGTGGTCCTTGGGTGTAAATGGGCTATTTTAGGGGATGCCCCAGGCAAGAGAGGCTTCTGACCAGAGGGCGATCTGACTAAGGACCATGGGCCATGGTTCTGCAGACTTCCTAGCCTGTGGTAGGAAAGCCACAGAGAAACCTGGAAAGGCCCGTTCTGTTTGCTCTGGTGGGGTAAGGAGTTTTGTGTTTCCTTTCTCTAAAGAAAATAGGAACAAATCTAACAACCTTCTGGAGCCCGCTGTGCTGCGCAATCCAGCCATGCCTCTGTCTCTGCTGTTAGATCCCTCTCCAACTTGCTGGGGCTATCTAGCTGCAGGGCCCAACCACACTCCTGACACCAAGGATAATTCTGGGCTAAAGATGATCCCCAACGGGAACTCTGCTCTGTGTGCTGCCAGGGGTTCTAGAGTCCAGGGCCTCCAGAAGTCCGTGCAGTGACTATGGGACGCCAACGAGAGGTAGATAACGGTTCTGGGCCAGCTCTCCAAGCTGGCAAGAGCGACCAAACAGGTAGTGGGGCTGGGTGCGGGGAGGAAAGGGGAAGAGGCTGGAGTTGCTGCCCCCCCAGTCAAGGGAGGAAAATATGGGCAGGTGCTATGAAAAGGGAACGTGAGTGAGCTGGCGAGCAAAGCTGCGCTCTGTTTGGGAGAACCGACAGAGGAACCGTGGGGTGCTGTGCGACCTGGTTTTGTTAGGTACTCAGACAGGGATGGGGTTTGTCCCCCATGTCTGTACAGACCCTAGAGGAGGTTGCAAGAGAATCAGGCAAGCGTTAGCCACCCATAAAGACTTTAACTGGGCATGCTCCAATTCAGGCAGGGTTGGGGGCGGAGACTAGCCAGATGGGCATTACACCTGGGCAACTAGGCCCGGGCTTATGACCCCACTCAGGTGGGCTTAATTCAGCCAATGGGGTCAACCAATAGGCCTCCCCAGCCAGAGGCTTTCAATATCCTGGCTTTGGAAGATTGTTCTTTTTACTCTGCTCCTGACCAGAGGCAGGTAAGAGGCGTACACATGCTGCCTGGGCGCCTGTTCGGGATGCACATGCGCCTGCTGGGGGCCGATGCAGGGCTCACAGCCTCTTCTCATTTCCGCTCTTGTTACTCTGCTCCCTGTCAGTGCCAGGTCAGAGAGGCCTCGCTCCTCTCTTTTACCCGCTCCTTCTCCCCCTTGGCCGTGCCACGGTCTCCGGCCTCAGGTCACCGCATGTGGGTGCGCAGTCCCACGAGGTGGCTCATGTGTCAGCTGTGAGCCCAAGTGAGATTGGCACATGGTTTGGCACGGTTCCCTGAAATAGTGTGTACTCTTTTGAGACTGTAAAGCCTGAAACTTCTCCCGTCCTTTATAAAAACCCACCTGGATTACATGCCAGGCATCAGCATGAATTCTGTGTCACGAGAAGCCAAGAACTGAGGTATTACCCACCTGAGATACCTAACAGTTTCTTATCCAGCACCCCCAACTTGGCTTCCTCACCCACAAATCTGGCGATCCCACAGAGAGCTCCTCACATGGGCGATCCTACACTGGGGCCAGCTTCCCACAAGTCGTCCCAAGTTCCCTTGCATTGACTCCTTTGCACTGTCTTCTGTGGAGCGCATGCTGCTTGGGGAAAAAATTTCATTCATACTCACCTAAGATGTATCCTTTTCTTCTCCTTCTTTAGAAAACCATGGCTCATGGAGCCATTGAGTGACAAGCTTAGAGGAAACCTCTGACCATATCTAGTCTAACTCCCCACATGATGCTGCAAATCCTCCTCTTTATTTTCGTGGCAGAAGGTTATCCAGTGGCAGAGGCGCAGGCAGTCAGTGAAAGGAGTACCCTACCTCCAGAGGTAGCCCAAGTCCAGCTTCACCACTTGCCCATCCAGGGGCCTGCACCTTTTCCATGGGATTGTCCTCCCCTTATGATGCAAGTCCTCTCCAGGAGGAAAGCCGTTTGGCATTTGAATTCGGGCTGAAATGTTTGGAGAAAGGGGAAGGAAAAGTGAACCATGTATTTGTCCTGGATTAAACAGGCACAGACGCTAACTCACTTGGTAGGTCTTAATTCATGGGGTTGCCAGGAGTCAGAATAAACCCAATGGCAACTAACCACAACAAGAATAACAACAACAAGATATTGGGGAGCAAGTATTCAACATGGCCCATTCCATCTGTGATTCCACATGGAGACCACACGTACATATTGGGAATGTGTATGACGTGGAGTGTCAATGGACACAAGCTGAACTTTACGACATGCCACTTGCATGTGCCCTTGTGAGTACAGGGAGTTACAGATTTGGGTGGTTCAGGTAAGAAGACATGTTGCAATCAGGGAATATCTTTACCAACTTATCTCAAGAAGTGGTGTGAGACATTTTCAGAAGAATTAGGTCTAAATCTCCAAGACTCTGGTGGCGTAGTAGATATGTGTTCCGTTTGAACCTCTAGGTCAGCAGTTTGAAACCAGCAGCCTCTGGAAATAAGAAGAGGCCTTCTGCTCCTGTAAAGAGTAACAGTCTTGAAAATCTATGGGGACAGGTATTCCCTGCCCTGTAGAATCATTATGAGTGAGTAAACAATGAATGTTTACAGTCATACTTAATTTGGCATATGGATTTTCATTTTTTTCTTCCCTCAAGAATGGCTTCAAAATTGAAAGCCTCACGAACTTGGCACTGGCCTCCCCTTTGGATCCAAGAAGCTGTTCAGAAGCTGCCTCAAGACTTGGGAATTGCCTGGCTGTGTCATCTCCAGGCTTTGCTCGCTTTTTATTTGCATAAGCCGTCAGAGGAGCTTAAAGAAATAAGTGCAAGTGAGTGAGGCAGGTCCAGCCAAGTTAAGGAATTGAAACTGCTGATTCACCAGTGTAAATGCAGGGTATTAGGAATGTTTCCTCTTCTCATACCAAATGAACTCACTCACCAAGGGCTTCCTATCATTTAAATCTAATGTTCAAGGTTTAAGCTAATAAGATGGAGGTTACTTTCAGCATCAGTGCCAATTTAAATTTTGAGGCAATGTATACCTCTTTCCTGAGACTGGGTGATAGGAATGGATGAAGAGAAACAACAGTTATAGCCCTGCATTTCAGGGTGGGGGGATGGGGGTTGGGAGGGGTAGAGGTGTGAAGCCAACATTATAAGAAAATGAAAAGGATGTCGAAATGGAGGTCTGACACTTGAAGACAAAGTAGAGCAACTTCTAAGTTTACCAAGTTCTTGTTGTGGGCTTGGGAATGCATGAAAAGAGAGAGGATGCTGGGGGACAGAGACCTAGGGAGACTCATATTGATGGTCGTGCTGGGAATGGTGTAGTGCTGTTGCTGACAGTCCCCCCACCCCCATCCCTATGTCCTCCTGGTTATTGACTCCAACACCCCAGTTGTTCCCCTGTCCATGGCCCTGCTGCTCACCTCCCCCTTCCCCACCGCTCTCACCCCCAGGTCTCCCCAGGACCTGGGGTCCTGCTGCCGGCTCCTGGGTATGCCTCCCAAGTCTGTCCTATATAGGCAGGCACACCGACTATGACATAGCCCAAACTGATACAAAGAAAAAAGAAAAACAGATTGGAAAGAGAAAAAGAGAAGAAACAAGAAGAAAAAGAAAAGGGAAAAAAAGAAGAAGAAATCTACAAAAATCCCGTGTCTGTTCGCTGGCCTTCATGACTGCCCAGGAGCTGTCCCTCTCCACCTGGACTCCCGCCCCCCCCCCCAACCCTTGGGGGCTCCTCAGGGGCTTCATTGCTCTGCCTTGCTCCAGCTGCTGCTCTGGTCTGCTCCCTGCTTGGTTCACTTTGCTTTGGGGACAAGGGGGGGTTCAGACGGCACTACCTCCCCACCATGGGACCCCAGAGATGTCCTCTGTCGCAGTCTGCTTCAGTAAGGGCAGTGTGACACGTGCTGTTGTCGGCTGCCTAGTCCCCTCTGTGTCCCATTAGCTCCCCGCAGAGACATCATCCTCCAGGCCTGGTGTGCCAGTTTGGGGTCCAGTCTGGCTCACTCTTGCTCTTCCTTTCTCCGGGTCCTCTTCCGTGTGGGTGTGGCATGCTGGCCCCTCACCCCAACCTGTAGGTTCAGCACCGCTCTCCGCCACACTCACTTCCAGGGCGGGGGTCAGTTTGGCTCTGGGTGGGACCAGCCCTGTAGCTCTCTCTTTCCCTGCAGTCTACCACGTGGCCATGCTGTCCTCATGCTTTGGGGAACCGTGGTAGGATCTGCATGCCCGCTCCCCGTTCTCCACAGCATTTTCAAATATGTCGCCTTCACAAGCAGAGAGGCAGACACGTCTTCCCAGGCACTTCTTGGGGGCGGGGGTGGGGAGGGGGTTACAACCACTGACCTTCCGGCTTACCCATTTACAACCGCCCAGGGGCCTCGAGACTCTAACATATTGTCAGAGGTTTGTGGTTTTCCATCTTATCTCACATTTCACCCCAATCCTAGCTCTTCTGGCACGAGCATATGCGACTCTATTAAATGTGGGGAAATCCGTTATTACCGTTCAGCTCTATTGAGTTGATTCTGACTCTTGGCAACCCAAGCGCCAGAGCAGTACTATTCTTTAGGGATTTAAAGGCTGTAATCTTTATGGAAGCGAATCCCCAGGCTTTTCTTCCAAGGAGTACTGGTGGCTTCGGATCTCTGATCTTTTGCTTAGCAGCTGAGCTCCTGACCCTGGTTCCACCGGGGCTCCTTCCAAAACATACGAGCCCCTTTGATTAGGAGAAATGGGTGTGAAACAAGTTCCCCGAGAGAAGTTGCTCTTGAGAGAGAAGCAGGCGAGGAGAGCCTGGGAAAGAAGAAGTCGGTGTGGGACAAGTCAGGCACCATCAGAAGCTACCCCACCCCACCCCGGTTTCCACGGGGGCTCTTGCAGCCCGCAGCCCCTGCCACCACGGCTCCTTAACAACAATTCTACATAATAAATGTATTCGTTGTAAGCCGAGTAAATAGGACAAATCACGGAATGGCCTGTGCGTCTGAGTGCTGTTTGGTGCAGGTGTGATGGGAGGGCTGATGTGGTGGCAGAATTGGGGAAGAATGAGATCACAGGCCCTTTCTTTCCGTTCACGGAGTGGCGCGATTCTCTGATTGTTTATGTTTCTGGAAAAGAAGATGTTTGGGGGCAGAATGGATTGAGTCACTAAATTCTGGCTCTCAAAGTCACAGGGAGGGAAAGTCTTCTTGCCCACGCACTCCTCCTGTGGATCTGTCCTTTGAAATGATCTTCCAGAGCAGGCACATTCATCGTCTTCCATCCCAGCATCTTCTGAGAAGCGTTGTTTCTCTTCTAACAGAAGTCATGGAAGCTACTGTTTCTTCAGTGAAGCGGAGCCCTGCCGGTGTTTATGCACTGAGTTGCCAAGCACACGGTAGGCTGCGCTGTGGGAGAGACATTGAGCTTTCTAATCTTGTAGGAGTTGCAACCTTGGAAGCCCACAGGGCACTGCTCCTCTGTCCTGTAGGGTCCCTTTGACTCTGAGCCGACTCGAAGGCAGGGAGTCTGCTTTGGTCTTCGGGAAGCAGTCCCCGAATGGTGCAAATGGTTAGTGCTTGCCTACTAACTAAAAGTCCAGCCAGTCAGGCAGCAAACAAAAGCCCAAACTCACTACCCTGGAGTCAATTCTGACTCAGAGGGACCCTGTAGGACTGGGTAAAATTGCCCTGTGGCTTTCTGAGACTGCAGCTTTTTTTTAAAAACATTTTATTAGGGGCTCATACAACTCTTTATCACAATCCATACATATACATACATCAATTGTATAAAGCACATCTGTACATTCTTTGCCCTAATCATTTTCAAAGCATTTGCTCTCCACTTAAGCCCTTCGCATCAGGTCCTCTTTTTTCCCCCCTCCCTCCCCACTCCCCCCTCCCACATGAGCCCTTGAGAATTTATAGATTATTTTTTTGTCATATCTTGCCCTATGCGGCGTCTCCCTTCACCCTTTTCTCTGTTGTCCGTTCCCCAGGGAGGAGGTCACATGTGGATCCTTGTAATCAGTTCCCCCTTCCCAAACCACTCACCCTCTACTCTCCAGTATCACCCCTCACACCCCTGGTCCTGAAGGTATCATCCACCCTGGATTCCCTGTGCCTTAAGCTCCTATATACACCAGTGTACAACCTCTGCCCTATCCAGTCCTGCAAGGTAGAATTCGGATCATGGTAGTTGGGGGCGAGGAAGCATTTAGGATCTGGGGGAAAGCTGTATTCTTCATCGGTGCTACATCGCACCCTGACTGACTCATCTCCTCCCCTAGGCCCTCTGTGAGGGGATCTCCAGTGGCCGACACATGGGCTTTGGGTCTCCACGCTGCACTTCCTCCTTCATTCACTATGGTAAGATTTTTTTTTTATGATGATGCCTTATCCCCGATCCCTTTGGCACCTCGTGATCGCACAGGCTGGTGTGCTTCTTCCATGTGGGCTTTGTTGCTTCTGAGCAAGATGGCCGCTTGTTCACCTTCCAGCCTTTAAGACCCCAGACACTATCTCTTTTGATAGCCGGGCACCATTCGCTTTCTTCACCACATTTACTTGTTCACCCGCTTTGGCTTCAGCAGTTGTGTCAGGAGGGTGAGCATCATAGAATGCCAATTTAATAGAATAAAGTATTCACGCATTGAGGGAGTGTTTGAGTAGTGGCCCAAGGTCCTTATGCCACCTTAATACTAAACCTATAAATATAGACACATAGATCTATTTCTCCATCCTCATATATATATATTTGCATGTACCCGTCTTTGTCTAGACCTCTATAAATGCCCTTTGCCTCCTAGCTCTTTCCTCTATTTCTCTTGACTTTCCTCCTGTCCCACTATCATGCTCCGTCCCCACCTGGGCTACAGCTATACCTCTTCTCTACACAACCTTATCCTTGATCATTCCCCACCAGGCCTGCCACTCCCCCCTCACTACCATTTTGGGTCCCATGTTGTTCCCTTGTCCCTCTGTTTGTTAACACCACTTCCTTACCCCTATCCCAAGTCCCCTGGAACTGTTGGTCCTGTTGTTTTTCCTCCAGTTAGTTCATCCAGCCTGTCTTATTTAGACAGACCTGTGGAGATAATAACATGCACAAAAACAAGACAGAGGAAAACAAAGCAACAGTATAGAACCAGATAACAAAACAGGAACAACAAACCACTGACAAAAAACAAAACACAACACATCAAGAAAGAAAAACTTGTAGTTAGTTCAAGGATCGTTTGTTGGCCTTTAGGAATATTTTCCAGTCTAGTCTGTTGGGGCACCATGCCCTGGCCCCAAAGTCTACTTTCAGCATTCCCTGGGGACCTTGCTGCTCCATGCTGTTCCGCTGCACACCCCCAATGCTTTGCCTCGGTGTGGTGGGATCAGGTCAGGTGCAATTCGCACACTGTGTCTCTGGTGCTGTCCCCTGTATCGCCCTTGGTCACTGAGGGGCATTATGTCTCATAGTGAGGCCAGCCATGTTGTCCTCTCTGTGGACTGGCTGCTCTAATCAGGGACATCATCCTCACGGCCTGGTGGGCCAGACTGTGTTCCACTCTCTCCTCCTCCCCCTTCATCTGCTCCTGTGTGCTCTGATCAGACATGTCCCTCTCCCGGAGCTGAGACTGCAGCTTTTTATGGGAGAAGAAAGCCTCATCTTCCTCCTCCAGAGCAGCTGGTGGTTTTGAAGGCCTGACCAAGCAGTTAGCAGTCCAATGCATAACCCACTGCACAACTCGGGTTCAACTCAGCTCACTGGCATCCAGTTAAGTTTGACTCATGGTTACCCTACAGGACAGGGTAGAACTGCCCCTGTGGGTTTCCGAGACGGTAAATCTTGCTGGGGTAGAAGCCTCCTGTTTCTCCCTTGAAGCAGATGGTTGTTTCAAACTGCTTGCTGACTTTGCAGTTAGCAGCCCAGTGTGTACCCTCTATGCCAGATGGCGGGTGATTTGAATTCACCTACAGATGCTTTAGAAGAGAGATCTAGTGATCCACTTATGAAATGTCACTGTGAAAACCCCATGGAACAGTTCTCAGCACACACGGGATTGTCATGTGTTTGACCTGATGGCTACATCTTTGATTTTTTATTCTCTTGGCATGACCCAAAACCATGAACTTTGTGTATCAAACAGGCCTGCTTTTAAATATTAATACCATTATTTACTAGCTGTGTTTCTGTGTCAGAGTTGTAACTCTTGTTAGTCTTTTTCCCAAATTTCCAGGTTTATTCCATGTAGGTCTCTGTTTCGTCCCCCCCTTCCCTACCCTGCTACTTCTTAGGCTATTCTTAGTCTGGAAACTCCACTGACACCTGTTTGCCCAGCTGGTATTCGAAATTTACCGGTAGCAAAGCTTCCAATTCCACAGCAGTAGGCAAGCCACCACAGCATGATAAGCTGATGGATGAGTGGGGAGTTTCCTTCGTTTTCCTTACACTTAACTAGCACATAGGTTTCCAAACTTATTTGGCTTACTGCCCCATTTTCAGATAAAAATTACTCATTACTACTGCCTGGCAATGAAAACATTTTTATAGTCCATAACAAAAAACTGTCTAGCCCATCATCCAGGATAGTGTAGACATCTACTTTTGCAGTCCCCCTGGATTTTCCCAGTGCATTCCCCCATGGGGCAGTATCTTTCAATTTGGGAAAAATTGCTCCAGCCTTGCTGCTTCCACCCTTGGTATCTATCAACGTCTGTTTCTTTTAGTATGAAATTCTTTGTCTTCTTTTTAATTCATCTAATTTATGTTTTATTGCATTATGAAAATAATACATTTATTTGGCAAAGTAATCTAGACTCCAAGTTAAAATAAAATTCTGAAGAAAGTGTACTAAGTATTCTTAAAATGTGAAATATTCTATGTATTCTAACCAATGCATATTAGCATTCTTATTATGTCAATAATCTAACAAGCCTAATTTTAATAATTCCACGTGAAATTACAAGGTGTATTTGCAGTCATTCATTTTATGATTAGCATGAATTATAAGACCGAGTTTCATTTCAGCAAAACCAATGTCTTAAGTAAGAAATTCCTATTAAGAGGACCATTTGAAACACCACTCCCAATTTTTATTTCCGTTGGTTCTATAAGTTGCAAAATTCATCCTTACACAAGTTAATTTTTTCATAATTAAACATTTTAACAGCATCGGATTGTGCCTAAGTACCTTTATAAGTAAACTAGTACATTATATTTACATTTTTTGAAAAATGGCTGTCAGATTTTGCAAATGAATAAACACATGCCTGTCTACACCAGCGAGACTAAACTCTTTTGAACCCCAATGCTTTGGCAGGTCACACTTCCTGTTGGATTCTGGGGGGCCTTTTCAAACAAAGGTACTGTTGGCTCCTTGACTGACAGCTCTACCCATCAGCACACACTTTTGAAACGGATAGTTAGATAAACCCTAATTGAATTAAACTTAGCAGCACTTAACAGGACACTTTCGTTACATACTGTTGTTACATTTTTAGAGCCTATAGGAGTGTTTTTCAAAAGCATACTAGGATAATTTCTTTTCACTTAATAACAAAGAAAGTTTAGAAAACATGTTCAATATATATTTTCTCACTT
Source organism: Tenrec ecaudatus (assembly GCF_050624435.1). Taxonomy (NCBI): domain Eukaryota; kingdom Metazoa; phylum Chordata; class Mammalia; order Afrosoricida; family Tenrecidae; genus Tenrec; species Tenrec ecaudatus. The sequence continues at coordinate 185,931,639 of NC_134530.1, read as the reverse complement.
TCCTTGTTAGCATCTTCAAATTATTTTTACCTTTTGGGTACAGTCTAGAGTTTAACAGGTAAACAATCTGCTCAAGCAAAAAATATATATACATATGATTTTTAATCACTGCGGTTCTCACTCCTTTGTTCAGACCTTTTAATGACATTGCTGGATGAGTGTTGTGAAAAGGTCTAAAATTAGTCTTTCACACATTCACACATGAATCAGTTACTATTGGAAAGGACATTTTTGTTACACAAAATCTTTGTAAGTGCACCTATACATCCTGGAGGAAATTTACTTCCAAAAGGTCATTCCTACACTAAGCCAGTTGAACAAGTTTTCCCAGTTTAACTAGATATTCCACCTACCCTAAAAAAGATATTATATGAATATTCTACACTTTTCCATTTAAACAGCAATTAAGTTTGATCTATGACCAACATAAGATCTAATAAACAGTAAAGCATAGATTTAAATGCAGAATTCTCATAGAGTTAAATGATGGTATTTTGGTACATTTGACATTAGTTTACTTTATTTAATAAAGAAATGCATTTGTTTTTGAAAAAGTAGCTGTGTTAATCTGGGCAGACGAGAGAAACAAATTCATAAACACTCATATGTGTATAAGAAAGAGCTTTATATACAAGACCAATTGAATATTAAGAAAACATTTCAGGCCAGTGCAGATCAAGTCCATAAGTCAGATATTAGCCCATATGTCTGATGCCACTCTATAAATTCCTCTTCAGATTTATGAAACACATGCAATGATGCCAAACACAGGAAGATCACAGGGTAGTGGATGGAAAGTCCTGTGGATCCCGTGGTGGTGGAAGCATCTCAGTGCTGGCAGGAATCTCCACGTGGCTCCTCCAGCTCCAAGGCTCTGGTTGCAGCAGTGTAGCTCCATCAGGCTCATCAACAGGAATGTCTTGCAGGGAGTGGCTGTGTCTGGATTCCAGTGAGCTATTTATCTCTGTCGTGCCTCCTAATGAGGTCCTCAAGCTGTGTCCTGATTGACAGGCTAGACTCCACCCCTTCCTATGTGACTGCCACAGCAGCAATTGCGAGTTTACAAATAAAACCACAGACCTCAAAGTCATGATGCTAAATCTTCAACTTATAATCAATAAAAGCAAATATCATTTTGTTTACAAATGATCCATGGCACTATAAATCAAATTTTAAATATCAAAAGGTCTCAGGGTCTGAAAGAATAGGTTTATTGACAAACAATTCATAAATATTTAAAGAAAAATATAGAACATTCTAACTTAAAATGTTTAAAATCTGGTTGTAATGGCAAAATATTACTCAACAAAATAAAACAGGTTGCTGCAAATGAATGTCATGTTTAAAACTTGCCTCATTGTAAACGCAACTTATTTTTTCCTTAATTATGAAGTATAATTAATGTTCTCCCCTCAGGTGTATCATCTAGCTGCTGTGAACCTGAAAGCTCATCCAGTCAGTTGTAAATAAATATGAACGGAGCCAACCATTTTGGTATTTTTAGTCACAAGAACTTAATGCAAAACTTGTGTTTGCCCCCCTCAGTGCCCCAGCATATGATCTAGTGTCAGAAATTGTTTGCAACAGTTTTATAAATCAATCTGTATAGTTCAGGTGTCTGAGTTAAAAAAATTAAGGAAAAAGAAATCAAATATCTTTTTATTAAAATGTACTCAAATACTTCATAAAATTATGCATTACTTTATATGAATACTGTATTAAAAACCCAAACATTCAGTTTACACACAGAAATTATACAATTATATGAGGGGGTACCACCTCCAAACCAGAATTTATTTTCAAAGTTATGTATTAAACGTTTTTTTTTGACCAAATGACCTTATCACCTTCAAAGTACTCTCCATTACACTGAATACATTTTTCAAAACTGTGATTCCATTCTTGGAAACATTTTTCAAACTTACCTGTTTAGATGACTGACAGCACCTCCCTTGTTTTTTCTTCACCTTCACCTCTTCTATGTTGTCACATCCTGTCCTTCCATGTCCTATTTCATTCATGGAAACAAAAAGTAGTTCCATGGAGCACGTCAAGTGAGTAAGGTGTGTGGGGCAAGAGAGGCATGCTGTTTTTTAACCCAAAACTGGTGCACTGAGCTGGCTGCGTGAGCAGGTGCATTTTCATGGTGGTAAAACCAGTCCCCCATCTGCCACAAATCAGGTCTTTTTGTCACACACCGTTACACAATCTTTTAGGCACCTCTAAATAGAGAGCTTGATCAACAGCCTGACTTGTTGGAACAAATTCCAAATGAACCAGGAGTCAACATTTTTGTCCATTCGGTAAGTTGACAGACATCCAGAATGAGGTTTGTCATCAACGTTTCATCTTTTTTGAAATGAGAAAACCACTGGTACACTCGAGTTTTTCCCATAATGCTGTGTTCCTTGTAAGCTGTGTTCAACATCATAATAGTTTTTGTGGCACTTTTCCCTGAGCAGGAAACAAAATTTCACTGCCACATTCTGTTCTCTTAAATCCACCATCACAAAAACAAACAAAAAAGCAAAACCAAACAAAACCAAAAAATAAGTTTTGAGTGAAATTGCTTTTATGGAGAAATTCACTGTAACTAGAGAAAACCTTCCCAGGTGACCCTACTGGGTGAACTAACTCAGAGTGAGTTGATTGGTGCTCGCCTAGCAGGAAATATTCGTATTATAAAGTTCTGCTTTGCCCAGTGCAATTCCATTTTGGGGGTGGGGTGGGTTAATCCCCTCACCTTCCCCCTCTTTTGTCCAGTGCTGTCTGGTACAGTACTTTCCTTGTCTTTATCCAGAGAGGAAGACGATGCTTCTGTGTCTTCTACACTCACTGGAGAAGACACACTGGATGTGTCTGACTGGCTGCCTCCCTTCATTCACTCTCTTTGTCAAACCCGAGTCTTTTGATCTCACGCCACTCGGCTTCAGCATCTTCGTCTAGGTGTTTCTCTTTCACAGAAGGGCTCGCGGAGGCATCTTCTGATTCCGATGTTGGAGTTTCATTGGGGTCTTTGTCCTTCTTTTGCTGTAGGTTTGCCTTTTTGCTACCTGTGGTCTCTGGCAAACCCTACGTGGTCATGGGGGCTGACAAACCTTTGGCCGACCAAGTGGCCTGGGCATTCCAGGACCAATTATATTAGACCTCGCAGTATAACTTGGCGAATTTCCAGGAAACATTACCATTCATTCAATTTCAACTATTAGAATTGTTTTTCGCTGAAGAAGGCTAGACACAGCTAACAATCACCACATCCTTTTCTCTTCCTCTGAGAATTTTGTTTGTTTCTGTGTCTTTGCTCTTTGGATCTGTTAGCGATTCACAGTCACTGAGTAGTAAAGGGAACACCATTGCCATTGAATCCAGGGACAAGGTTCATTCAGTACTCTTATCTTTGTTTGGTCAAAGGGGAATTTTTTGACATTAAGGTTAGGAGGACCTCTTGGTTCAAGAGCTGAAGTGATAAAATCATTCATCACGTTCTCCAGTGTGGAGATAAAATAACGTTTAAATTGGAACCATTGTATTATTGTTTCTCCAGTCTTGGCTACATGACAAAGAAACTGATCGTGGACAGGACAAACTTCCTTTTTCTCTTCTCTAAATCTTTCAGTGCCCCTGCAGCCTCTCGACATCCATGGCTTCTCAGAGTCCCTCACAGCCCGCCTCCCACCTCCCTTTGTCTTGATTTTTAACAGTGATCTCATACAATATTTGTCCTTTAGTGATTGACTGGCTTCACTCAGTTTCCTCATTATTCTTTAATGCAACATTCCATTGTGTGTATATACACCAACATTTGTTATTCTTCAACCAATGGACGGTTAGGTTGTTTCTTCCTTCTTGCTATTGGGAAGAGTTCTGCAATATCATAGGGGGGCACATACCTGGTTGTGCTAGGACTCTTCCTTCGTCAGGGTCTACCCAAAGTAAAGGGATTGCTCAGTCACGTGGCATTTCTATTTCCAGTTGTTTGATGAAGCATCACAGTCCTTTCCACAATGACTGGCCAGGTTTGCTGTCTCACCAGCAGTGCATATGGGTTCCAAACCCTCCATATTCCCTCCAGCGTTTGTTATTTTCCGTTTTGTTTTTTTCAACTTTGGTTGAAAAAAAGGTGAGATGCTATGTAATCATTGTTTTGATTCACATCTCTCAAAGAGGTCGTGATCCTGAGCATTTCTTTATGTTCGTTGGTCTCCTGGGTGCCTTCTTTGGTGAACAGTCTGCGCATGTCCTTCTGTTCATTTTTAAATCGAGTCATTGGTCTCTTTCTTTTGGTCTGCTGCAGTTTTCTATAGATTTTAGAGATTAGTCCTTGTCCAATTTATCATTTGTCAATTTGTTTTTTCTTACTTCATGGGGTCTCTTACTCTTTTGGTAAGGTTTCTGATACACATCATTGTCTTATTATCAGGAGGTCTCAGTCATCTATTGTGTTTTCTGTTGTGTGTGTGTTTTGTTTGATATTGTACTTATACCCCGTATTAGAGCCCTTACATTTGTCCCTATTTTCCCATAGATGATCTTTATAATGCTAGGGTTTGCATTTAAGTCTTTAATCTATCTTTGAGTTTCTTTTGGTATATGGAGTGAGGCAATGGTGGAATTAAAATAATTTAACAACTGGTTTGCTGCATTAATATCTTTTAAGTATATAAAAAGATATACTTAAGGGTAGTTTATTATTTCATACATTTAATAAGTAAGAACAATAAAAAAGTACACAAAACTAGATTGTTATAAGAAAGAATTGTGCAAATGAACATTAAAAAAACAGTAAGTGATATAAACTTGTGATTTCCACAGCCGCCCCAGCTTAGAGAGAACCCTTATTACAAGAGCCATTTTAATAACCGGTTCCCTGAACTCCACACAAAAGACAGAAGTGAGATTGAGTTACTTGTGTAACTGCGTCTAGGTGACGTAATCACTAACCATCACACCATCTATTTCTATATTCTGGAACAGTTGTGTAGAATTGGTGTCAGCTCTTCTCTAAATGCTCTTTCAAATGTTGGGATCTAGGCAAGAGGACCTCCATACACCATCATTTAACCCAGTAATATTTAATCAACCTCTTACCATGTACAATGGTGAGATGTTATTGTCAACCTGAGGCGCCTATGGAAGGTATGAATGGAGTCCAACTTTTCAGTTGGGACACAGTCTGTTTACACTTCCTTGAGGATGTGACCTTTGAAAAGAGAGACACCGAGGAGAATTTGCCTCTCTCTCTTGCCCCTCTTCACCTTCCTGCATGTCTAGATACTGGATCTGGCCCTGGGGCTGGTGACTCATGTGGTTTGCCTACCCTGGGAGTTGTGGTTCTCTGCCATGCTCCTGCCAACTTTAGATAAATACAATGTTCCACCTGCCAGCTTGTCATCTCCCTGCTTCCCTTTCCTGCTTCATCACTTGCAGCTTTGTGCCTCTGGATGGGGCTCCATTTAGCATCTGGCCCATATACTTGAGTTGGACTGGGCTGCTTCCACGATATAAATTTCTTTCTTGATATAATCATATTTAAGCATACCTAGATTTTTTCTCTCTAGAAAACAGCCTAATACACAATGTGACTGGTACTTTCTAGTACTTTCTAGTTACAAAGGCAAATGCATCACAGTTCTGAACATTACCTTGCATGGAATGGAAAATTATAGCCAGGACTCATAGGAAACAGGACAGGACAAATAAAGTACTGTTTATGCAGAAAAGACAAGAAATACTGATAGTACAGGCAACAGGTGGTTTATCTTGGGAGAACTTCATGAAGAAGACAGATATTGAAAAAAACTATGTTGAAGGGTAGTTTTTGGATAGGAAGGGAGGAGGGAGAGATAATTGTAAGAGAGGAGAACAGTTGTGGCCAATTAACTAGAAGGGGATAATGAGAGAGAGGAGCCCTGATAGCCCAATGATTAAAGTGCTAGGCTGATAATAGAAGGTCAGTGGTTTGAACCCACTACTTTCTCCATGGCAGAAAGATGTGAAAGTCTACATCTGTAAAGACTACAAGCTTTCAAACCCTACGTAGCAGTTCTACTCGGTACAATATAGTTTCTGCGAGTCAGAAGTGATTCAGCACCAATGGGTTTGGGCATAGAACATGGTCATGGTGTGAATAATCTCCAGAAGGTAAAGAGACAAGCATGGATGAGGTCAAGGTTTGGGTGGAAACGGACTTCTGTGGCCATTCTCTCAGCCTCTCTATCAAGAACGTGTATTACACAGTGCTAAAAACCTGCTCCCTGGTTTCCACTTTATTCACATTACTCTTTTGTATAGCCAAGTGTTGAGTCAATGTATAGAAGAGCAAAATGCTCACAACTCTATCAATAGGTAACAGCATGATAAATGGAGAAAAGGTTGAAGTTGTCAAGGATCTACAGTCAATGCTCATGAAAGTAGTAGTCAAGACATCAAAGATGGGTTGTATTAGGTAAATCTTCTGCCCAAGACTTCTTTAGAGTACTGGAAAGAAAGGATGTTACTTTGAGGAGTAATTTGCACCTGACCTAAGCATTGTATTTTCAATAGCCTCGTATGCATGTGAAAGTTAGACATTGAATAAAGATCAAAGAAGGCTCTAAGTTTTGAATTGTGCGATAGAAGAATATGGGAAGTTCAGTGGCCTGCTGAAAGGACGAACTGATCTGTCTTGGAAGAAGTATGCGTAGAATGCTCCTTAGAGACAAGGATGACAAGACTTCCTCTTACATATTTTGGACATGTTGTCAGGAGAGACCAGATCCTGGAGAAGGACATCATGCTTGTAAACTAAAGGGCAGCCATGGAGAGGCAGGCCCTCAATGAGATGGATTGACAGTGGCTGCAGCAATGGGTTCAAGCATAGGAACGATTGTAAGGATGGTGCAGGACTGTGGGGTATTTCATTCTTTAGTGCACAAGGTTGCTAGGAGCCAGGACTGATTTGATGGCATTGCATAACAGCAGTGAGGATTCACTAGGTGGCACAAATGGTTGGTTAAGCAATAGACTGATAGACAAAAGTTTAGCAGTCTGAGCCCACCCAGAGGCAACTCAGAAAATACCCCTGGTGATCTGCTAACAAAAGATCACAACCTTGAAAACTCCATAGTTCTATTCTGCACAAGTGGGGTCTCAATGTGTTGGCAGTCACTCAACAGCCCCTAACCACAGCCACAACATCAACATCATTATTACGTCCCACTGATGAGGTGATGAGTGCTGAGCCCAGGAAGGCAGCATAAGGCAACAGAAGATTAAATGTTGTAGCTTCAGAAGGTCTTGAAACCACATTCCAGCTACATAATTCCACTAGAATTTCCACTTTACAGATCTGCTGTGTGGATTAAATAAGATCATGGCTTAATAAAGTAGCCTGCGGAAAACTGGCATATCAATAACATTTGTTTCTTTCCCATTCAGGGTTATAAAAATAGTTTCTTTCCCACTCCCTCTCCCCACTCTCCACCTTGCATGTTTGTTTATCCATCCATCAGCATATGTCTTCTCATCTCCTAGTTTGTGTATGTGTACAGAGAAGAACAATGGGTACTGAGGAGGGTGGACAACCACTGGCTTGTCTGGACGCTACTGGTGTGCCTTTTGATCTATTGTGATAGTTAATGTTATTTGTCAGATCCAAGGCCTGAGGTGGAACTATTAATATGCAAGAACATCACCACCAATAAATCAAGTATTATTGAGTGTCAGTGATCGTCCATTTGATCCTGTTTTGCAATTTTGTCAAGGAAGCATGAATGAGGAAGTTGGTTGGTTGGCCTTTCTTACACTAGACAAAGTGATAAAGGAAAGAGAATGATCTCAGGCCTTCAGAGTCAGTTCAAGCACTGTGTAAAACACCTGAACGTTTCCATTCGTGCCCAAATTCAACTCATAGCTTTAGTGTAAGAGCTGCTGAATTACAACACCAACCGAATTCCAAAGCTTGGGGTCTGACATTAAAGCGAGGGCTTTGGATGGGAAAAAATGGCATCCTGACATTTGAGCTGGGTCATATAGGAAGATGACCAAGAACAAGGGGCTTTGGGCCCTCCGTTTTCATTGAATCATTTCATCCAGCAGACCAGGTGTGCCTGATGAGTCATCTTCTGAGCTATTCCCTGGGGCAGCACCTGGGGAATTGTCTGGGGCATCGTGTAAGGGAGATGCCTTCTAAGATATTGCTGAATATTCCCAGGAAACACCCTCCGCTCCCATTATTACTCCGAGCCTTTTAATTAGACTTAAGTCCCAGAGAGCCCCAAAAGTGAAGTACAAACTGTGATGTAGGAAGAAGTAGAGTATGCTACATTCCAAAAGAACTGCTTGATTTTTCTAAAAGACACAAACAAAATCGTTGAACGTTTGTGTAGGAATGGCTGTAAAGGGTGTGGGATAATGGTGCAAGGAATGTATAGCTGGATCAGTTCGAGTTTTTTGACATGGAACCACTAGACACACATTCTTCCTTCAGTGCTTCAGGTTGAGATGTTAGGAAGGAATCAAATAGTTTATTTGATTGGTCCATGGAAGCATGGACTGTGCTGTGGCCTAAATAGAGCAAGCCAGACCTGCCTCAAAAGAAAGTATCCAAAGGCCTAGGGAAATAGGCATGTTAAAGTAGATTTATTAGGTTAGACTCAGAGATCCACACATGGAGAGCCCAGAGGACATACCTTTTTATCGCAATATATCAAGGGAATCTCAGCATTCTTGAAGACTGCTGTGATTGCTAATTTATATAAATTAGATTTGACAGAAATATAAATTAGATTTATATTTATATAAATTAGATTTTGACAGTGACAATTAGATTTGAACGGTCATAATTGAAGTAAGACATCTAACTACAATAAATCTGATTGGACCCTGGGTGGTGGAAGCTAAGTGGTAGCACTTAATTAGAAAAGACAAGATGCATATGGTTACTATAAGGGACGGCAGGGTCAAATCAGTAATCGGAATAGTTTGACTGTTGTGTTGGTTGCTTAGTCATGGCGTCCTTCGAAGTGAAATACATGGAAAATCTACTATTTATTTATCTGTACAAGCAGAAGAATTTCAGATCAGGTGAAGGGCAGTATAACTTGAACTGCCAGAAAGAAAGCCACGGTCCCATAATAAATTCCCAGAATTCAACTAGTTTACAGACCCGTAATCTTTTGAATACATTTTCTACTCACTACACTGCCAACATTTATATTGTTAATCATTCTCCTAGACTTCCCCAAAGGGATCTAAAGCCTTTTATAAGAATGCCTGTTCATCATGGAATAATTAGATTTTCCAGGGATTACTGGACATTGCTTCTGAATTAGCACAAATTCTAGAAGACCTCAATAACATGAAGGCCCAGGCATATCAGAGGCACATGGAATCACTGTCAGATTTTTAATGGCTTCATCTTAGGTCTGAATCACGGTGGGTCTCTGTAGCCATCCTGAAGTGGTTTCCCCAGTTCCAGAAGGTTTAACTAAAATAGATATGCTCAGTCACTGTCAAAATCCCCTATTGAATGTCAAACCTGTGAAGTAAAGACTGTTATAATGAAAGTCAAGTGGAAGCCATTGGAACTGTCTCTATTTAGGAAGCTAGGAAACCAAAAGTAATGCGGAATTGACAAAGAGAGCGCAGAGGTCAGCGACACCATCAAAGGCTTGGGGATGCCGGTGTGGTGATTCCCACCACATCCCCTGTTTGACCTAAGTGAAAAAAAGTGGCTCTTGGAGAAGGACTAGTGGGTTAGTGAAAACTTAACTAGCTTGTGGCTCCAATCGCAGTTGCTGTTTTAGATATAGTTTTATTGCTCGAGTTATTAATATATCTCTTGGTCCCTGGTATGCCGTTATTGGTATGGACAATGTTTCTTCTCAACTCCAGTTTTGAAGGCTCACCCAAAGCAGGTTGCTTTTAGATGGCTATTCCAATAGTATACTTCACTGTTCTATTTCAGAGCTATGTCATATTTTAATCCATAGGGATCATCTTGCCCTTCCACAAGCAGCCAAATGGGCCTTTTACATTGATGGCCTTGTACTTAGTGAACCCAGTAAATAAGACACATCAATGATTCAAGGCTTATTGAGAAGACATCTGCATGATGGAGGGTGGAAAATTAACCCAACAAAAATGTAGGTGTCTTTCATGTCAGTGAAATTTGTAGGGTTCAGTGGTATAGAGGCATGTTGCAGTTTGCTACTATAGTGAAGAATAAATTATTGATGCTGTTTTCTTCCACAATTAACAAGGAGACACAATGTCTGGTGGGCCTCTCAAATTTTAGAGGCAACATATCCTTCACTTGTGTGTGATACTCCCGTCTATTTATCAAGTGATTTGAAAAACTGCTGGTTTTGAATGGAGCCCAGAAAAAGGAAGACTCTGAACAGGTTCAGGCCGCCATGCAAACTATTCCACATTTAGGTCAGGTGATCAGCTGGTTCACTGGTTGTTTCAGTGTCAGTGCCAGATTGTGGTGCCATTTGGAGTCTTTGGCAGACTTCTATTGGTGAATCACAGTGAAGACACTTAGGATTTTGGAACAACACTGTGCCATCTCCTGCACATAACTATTTTCCTTTTGAGAAACAGACTTTAGTTTGTTCATTCATCCCTAGTAGAGACTGGATTCCTCATCTCAGTCACCATGTATCATGATTCATATAGACATAAAGTGGGCTTTACACATTTAATGATAGTACTCCATCATTAAATGAAAGTGGTATATAAAAAAGATTGAGGAGGACCTACAGGTACAGATAAGTTGCATGAGGAAGTTCCTCAAATACCCGTGGTTTCCGCGCTTGTCATATTGTTTCTTCTCCCTGCCTACAGCTTTGGCCTGGCCTATGGACCAACAAGCAAAAAGAGAGCTATTGTATTGGGTGGTATGATTGATCCTGATAAAAGGGGAAATAAAATTATTATTACATAATCAAGGGCCCTGGTGGCAGGAAAGCCCTGGTGATGCTTTTGGTTAAGGTGCTCTGGGGAAGAAAGATGAGGCTATCTGTTCTCATATAGAGTTACTGTCTTGGAAGTTCTCTATAGGGTCATTATGGATAGGAATTGACTTGATGCCAGTGGATTTGGGTTGGTTTGGTAATGGAAATAAAGAAGAAAATGTCTAGAATCAAGGAGATTCTTTAGGATAGCTCTTAGAACTATCAAACTTTGTAATTAATGTCAGGGAAAGTTATAGCAACCCGATTCTGACATAACCACTAATGGGCCAGGTGCTTCAGGAATGAAGATTTGCGTCACCTCACCTGACAAAGAACCATAAGAAGCTGAAGTTCTTGCCTATGGCAAAAGGAAAATGGGGCTGATTAAATTAATTCCACATAGTAGTTTTGACTGTGTGACCAGTGACAAAAATGAAGGCTAATTATTGTGAGCATTTTCTCTTCATATGTATGCATTGAATATTTTTGCTCTGCTCAGTTATAAAATATAAGCTATAAATGGTATTGGTTGTGAGTTAGTTGTATTATTTTAGATTCAAGTATGACTTCATATTTGTCTTTATTTAGAGGATGTATATGATTAAGGGAGATGTGTACAGCTGCCAAATTGACAAGGAGTGGACTGTGATAGTTAAGATTATGGGCTAATTTGGCTGAGCCAGGATTCTCAGTGGTTGGGAAGTTGTTGTTATGCTGTTAGCCACTGTTGAGTCAGTTCTGATTCATAGTAACTGTGTCAGTCTAGATACATTAGAGAAAAAATCCACAGAAACTCATATATATAAGAGTTTTATATAAAGGATAAGCGCAAATCAAGAAAACATCCCAACTCAGTACTGCCTAAGCCCACAAGTGCAACACTAACCCCTATGTCCGACACCAATCCACAAAGTCCTCCTCCATCTCACAAAACACACGCAGTGACACTGACTGCAGGAGGAAAGCTGAATCAGTGAATCTCAGCGCTGGCAGGGGTCTCCACATGGCTGCTCCAGCACCCAGGGCTGCATCGGGGTTGGTCCATGTGTCTTCTCCTCAGGGAGGTCTTGCAGGAAGTGAGTCTTGCCAGCTGAAGCAGGGACCTGGCTAAGGCAGCTGCACCCTGGTCTGATCATCACAAAGCAAGAGACCTGAGAACTAGAAAGGTGAGGCTCACCGAGCCATTTATCTCTCTGCCCTTCAATTAACTCCACTTGTGTTTATCATCCAGGTTGGGACAATAAACTTTATATCAGTAACACTATGTACAACACAAAACACTGTGTACAACACAAAGAAACACTGCTCAACCTTGTACCATCCTCACAATCATTATGCTTAAGCCCGTTGCTGTAGCCATTGTGTCAGGTCATCTCTTGAGGGCCTTTCTCCTTTTCACTGCCCCATCACTTTACGAAGCATGATGTCCTTCTCCATGGACCGGTTTCTCCTGACAACATAGCCAAAGTGCATGAGATAAAGTCTCACCATTATTGCCTTTAAGGAGCATTCTGACTATACTTCTTGCAAGAAGTTTGTTCTTTTTTTTAAAAAAACATTTTATTAGGAACTCATACAACTCTTATCACAATCCATACATACATCAATTGTGTAAAGCACATCTATCTATACACTCTTTGCATTCATCATTTTCAAGGCATTTGCTCTCCAATTAAGCCCTTGGCATCAGGTTCTCTTTTTTTCCCTCCCTCCCCACTCCTCCTTCCCTCATGAGCCCTTGATAATTTATAAATTATTATTTTGTCATATCTTACCCTGTCCGACATATCCCTTCACCCCCTTTTCTGTTGTCCATCCCCCAGGGAGGAGGTCACATGTAGTTCCTTGTAATCGGTTCCCTCTTTCAAACCCGAGGTTTGTTCTTTTGGCAGTCCAATATACTTTTAGAATTCTTCACTAGTGCTATAATTCAAATGCACCGATTCTTATTCAGTGTCAAACATTTACATGTACATGAGGCAACTGAAAATACCATGGCTGGGTCAGGTGCCTAGTCTGTACAATAACTGCCTTGCTTTTCCATACTTCAAGAGGTCTTGTGCAGCAGATTTACCCAATAAAATGCATCCTTTGATCTCCTGACTGCTGCTTCCATGAGCATTGATTGGGGATCCAAACAATATGAAATCCTTGATAGCTTCAATCTTTTGTCTGTTTTTCATGAGGGTACCCATTGGTGCAGTTGTGAGGATTTTGGCCTTCTTTACATTGAGTTGTAATCCATACTGAAAGTAGCAATCCTTAGTCTTCATCAGCAAGTTTGGCAAGCCCTCCTCACATTCAGCAAGCAAAATTGTGTCATCTGCATGTAGCAGCTTGCCATAAGCCTGCCTGCGACCCGGTCACATTCTTTTTCATAGAATCCAGTCTCTGTTTATTTGCTCAGTGTGCAGATTGAAAACACATGGTGAGAGGATACAACCCTGAAACAAAACTTTCCTGATTTTAAACCATGCAGTACGTCCTTGTTCTGTTTACACAACTGCCTCTTGAGCTATGTACAAGTTTCCTATGAGCATAATTAGGTGTTCTGGAATTCCTGTTCTTCTCAAGCCTATCCATAGTTTCTTGGGATCCACATAGTCCAATACCTTGGCATAGTCAATAAAACCCAAGCAAACATCTTTTGGTATTTTCTGCTTTTAGTTACCATCCATCTGATATCAGCAATGATTTCCTTTGTTCCATGCATTCTTCTCAATCTAGTGTGAACCTCTGGCAGTTCCCTGTCAATGCACTGCTGCAGTGATTGTTGAGTGACCTTCAGCAAAATTTTATTTGCATGTGATATACATGATATTGTTCTATAAGTTAAATATCCGGTTGAATTACCTTTCTTTAGCATTGGGTACAAATGGCCAAGTAGCTGTCTTCCACATTTCCTGGTATAGATGAGTGAGTGCTTCATCAGCTTGTTGAAACAGTTCAGTTGGTATTCCATCAATTCCTGGAGCCTTGTTTTTGGCTAATGCCTTCAGTACAGCTTACACTTCTTTCAGTTCCGTTGGTTCTTGCTCATATGCTACCCCTTGAAGTGGTGGAATGTCGACTAGTTCTTTTTGGTATAGTGACTCAGTGTATCTGTTACAGCTTTAATGCTTCCTGTATCTTTATATATATTAAACATTCTTTGGGATTTTCCTTGTCTGGGAAGACTCTTCTCCATCTATCTTAATAGACAATTTGGCCGGGTATAGTATTCTATGGTTTGTGTTATTTTCCTTCAATTTTTTAGAATATGTTACTGCATTCCCTTCTCTTCCTCATCATGCCTGCTGATAGGTCTGAACATATTCTTATTTAGGTACCTTTATAAGTGATTATTTGTTTTCCCTAGCTGTTCTTATGATCTTCTCCTTTTCCTCATAGTTGTATATTTTAACTATTATGTGTCTTGGTGACTTCTTTGGGTTAAGTCTGGCTGGTGTTCTTTCAGCCTCCTTAATGGTTACCTAATTTTCATTTATTATGCTGTGGAAGGTTTCTTTGAAGAGTTCCCTCGCTATTTTTGCCGTTGACTTCTTTGTTGTGTCTTGCTCCGGCAGTCCAATTATTCTAATATTCTTCTTCATACCACCAGGCATGGATCTCAGGTTTTCTTCAGCTTCTCTGATTGCCTTATTTTATTGCTTTTCCCATTTCTCGAGGTCTGCTTGGTTATCCTCTAGGTCACTGTTGTGATTCTCTGCCTCTTCAAGTCTTTTGGCAAAATTTGTTAATTTGCTACTGGATTTTATTTCATCCCTTAAGTCTTATATATCCTTTTGGTGCATTGCCTTTACCACTATAATTTAATCCTTTTTCTATATTGCTTCCCTCATATCCTGTCTGACTCCCAGAAGCCTTCTGAAAATTTCTTTCTGTGGCTGGTCAGTATCTGCTTTTTCTATGCACATCATTAGGTTCATGACTTCTTCTGGCATTGTCTTCCATTTCTCACTTTTTCATTGAGGCTGTTGTGGGCTGTTTTCTGTTTATGTGTTGTTTTACAGGAGTCCAATGCCATCTTCGAGTCAAAAAGTACTAGACTCTCACTTGGGGGGACTCATCTGAGTGCTTATATGCTCTACCTGCAGGAAGCTGCACTGGGTGTGTGTGGGGGTGTCATGCTACCATTGTATTTTCACTCTTACAGTAGTCGTCCATTTTCCCACTATTTGGAATGTGAGTTGGATAGTCCTCTCATGGGATGCTGGTTGTGTGTTGTGGGTCCACAAGGGTGGCGTTTCACTGGTTGATCTCTCAGTAAGCCATGGTGCTGTGCCTCACGGTGCTTGAAGTGCCTCAGGTTGCATGTGGTGTTTTCCCCTGCAACTGGATTGCTGGGGACAGTGTGTGGGTGTACCCATCTTGGTTTAGAGCACCATAGATGGCAGGCGGAATTACCCTAGATGGGGAGATCGCTGTGGAGGTTGGGTGGAGGTCCCTGCAACAGCATGGAGCACCTCTGATGGTGGGCAGGAGTTCCCCAAGTTACTTTTAGGGTTTGGGGTGTAGGTAGAATTTCCCCAGATGTTTGAAAGGGAGATCCCCCAGCTGTTTGGGGTATGGTGGGTGGGCATGATTCCCCAGCTGTGTATAAATCCAACAAGTGCAGGCAGGAGATCCCCCAATTGGACCATCAGGGTTACCCTAGGCCAAGGGAACTGGTCTGAAGGCCGGTAGTGGCTTGTGAAAAGAGCGGCAGAAGAGAAGAAAATGAGAAAAAGGAGAAAACAAAGACAATAGCAAATTAAACACAATCAAACAAATGAATACACACACAAATGCAAAGACAAAACAAAACTATAAACAGTCATAAAAAGAAAACAACAAAAAAGGAAACTGAGTCTACTGAGAGTGCTAGGAAAGAGAGAAGAGATAGAAGAAGGGGAAGGCAGAAGGAAAAACAAAAGAAGAAGAAAAAAAAGAAAAAAGAGAAGAAAATATAGATAAAGAGATAGCACTGCCTCGTGCTGTGTGCAGCACTGTCACAGGGGCAGGCTGGAGCTTTCCCCACTGGGTGGGTGGAGTTTCCCTAAGCAGAGGGTAGGGGGCTTGAAACCAGCAGTGGCATGTGGGAGGAAAGAGAGGGTGAGGAGAGAAACAGAAAATAAGAAAGAAAGAAGATCCAAAAAAGAGAAAGAAGAAAAACAGAAAAGAAAGAAGGGGGAAAACACAACTATGCTTGCGAAGACTGACTGAGATGGGAAAGAAAGAAGTAAAAAGATAAAGAATAAAGAGGTAGCTGATCCCTCTTTACCTGAATGTCGGGGAAGTTGGGTTTAAACCCTGCCCCAAGGTGGCAGGTTGGTGTGCCCTTTTAGTTCAGGGTCCCAGTGGTGCTGGGTGGCAAGGTCACCTTGGAGGCCAGATTGAAGTTTCCTCAGCAGCATGGAGCTCTGCAGAGGGCGGTCACAGCTGCCTTGTGTGGTGTGAAGCGCTCTCACAGAAGGCAGGCTGGAGGTGTTCCTGCTATTTGGGTGGAGTTGCCCTAGGTGGAGGGAAGTGGCCCAGAGACAGCAGTGACGCATGAAAGAAAAGAAAGGGAGAGAATAGGAAAAAGAAAGAAAAAGAAGAAAGAAAGAAAGAAAGAAAAGGAGAAAACAAAACAAAACTGGGCCTGTTGAGACTGACTGCAGTAGGAAAGATAGAAGAGCAAAAGAAAGAATAAGTGAGAATAAAAGGAGTGGTAAGTAAAGAGATCACCTGGCCACCAATCGGGCTGGATGAGTTCCAAACCTGCTTCAAGGTAGTGGGGGTGGTGTAGGTACCACAGATGCTGGTGGAATTATCCTTGAAGGCAAGATCACAACAGAGGCCCGGCAGTGGTTCCCAGCGTTGTTAAGCACTGGAGTTCACTGGTATAGATAGCTGCCTTGTGCTGTATGCAGCACTGCAGTAGGTGAGGGTGAGGGTGGGGGTGTTCTCTCAGTCCTGTGTAGGGCCCCAAGACAGGCAGGACCTCCCCAGCTGTGTGTAGGATGGCTGAGAGTGGAGCGGGGTTTGTTGTCCTAGCTTGTCCCAGGAATGCTGATTCCTAATAGCTAATAGGTTTTGTTTTTCCTCCTGAGCAGCTGGAATTGAATTAAGTTATTCTGAAACTGAGGCTTGCTCCATGGGGTCTTTGCTATGTTGATAGCCTCTGGGCTCTGTAGCTAACTTCTAGCCCTCCTTAATAAGGGTTTCCTTATTATGCTAATGTATATTAAATGACTCATTCTACCTATTGCCTTGGAATTAAAGAATGAGCCTGGGATTTGCAGTTTTACCAAGAACATAATTTCTCTCTTTTTTTTTCATATTGGGCTTATGAGGTTCCCTGATTTGGGGGCTGTCATGACGACCCCCAGAGGGGGAGATCCAGCTTATCAGAGAGGTTGTTTTGTTTTTGGTCAACTGGGAAAGAATTAACCCCCTTGGACTATGACTATCCACTTATTTTCTGCCACACTGCAACCTGGCTCAAGTGAATTTTCTTACTTCTTTTTCAATTGCTCCAAATCTATGGCTACCTGCTGACCCCAGTCTCCAGGCTTTGAGCTCAAGGCAGTTAACAGCAAGGAGCTCTGGTTTGTGGTCCTGTGACTAGCTTTCAGTTGTTCTCCTTGTGTCTGAAATTATGTCCCCTTTAGGGCGTCAGTCTGGGAAATTGCTACTCGCTGCCAAACGAGGGGGCAGGTAGCTGCTCAGCTGCAGTCCACGAGCCCAGCACACTGAACCTAGAGTGATTTAGTGCATCCTTGGTTTGCTTTGTGAGTGGGGGAAAACGGGGTTCAGGGCAGACTCCAGTGTCCTGATTCTAATTTCAGGACTGCACCTCCCAGTCTCCTTCACCTTACCCCAAATTTTCTGCTCTGGCCGCAGGAGCTCCTGGCAGGTGAATCTAACTGGATACCATCTTCTTTGGTCTCACCTGGTCTGGTTTTAAGTGCTCATATTGAGATTCTCCAGTGTCTCTTCCCACAGATAAGGTCCATTTGACTTCTGAGTTTCTGTTCTGGAGAACAGGTGCATAGTCACCATTTGAGTTGTTGAAAAAGGCATTTGCTATGAACAAGTCACCTGTGTTGCAAAATTGCATCATTTGATCTCTAGCCAAGACCATGTTATTCAATTACTGTTCCTTCCTCCTTGTTTCCAACTTTTGCATTCCAATTGGCAATAATTATCAATGATCTGTTTTTTCCCTCTTTTTTGGGGGGAAATCACAGGGGTCAGCACATCCAGAGTGCAATGGATAAGCCTCACCCTGGGAAAACCACCTTCGTGATCATGGTATCTTCCCTGCCAGGTTATTTGAATTTTTAATAATTTCAGACAGGAGATGTTGGTAGAAGCCTTCAATTTCTTCATCACTAGCTTTAGTTGCTAGTGCACATTTGAATAACAGTTGTACCGACTGATTGGATTTCCTTGAATGCAGATAAAATAATCCTATCACAGAGAGCCCTTTTTGATTTTGAATGCCACACTGGTCCTCTTGATTGTGCATTTTAGGATTCAAAATGGTCAATAGGAGTCCATTTCAGTTCACTAACACTTAGGATGTCGATTTCTGTGTTTCACTTCATTTTTGCAAACTTCTAATTTTCCTAGATTCATAATTTGGACAGTCTAAATTCTGATTATTAATTCATGTTGGCAGCTGTTTCTTCTCATTTTGAATTGTGCCCCATACGCGAATGAAAGTCTCGCAGGTTTTACTCTCACGGCTTTTCTCCATTGACATGGTTAGGGTTGACTTTATTTTTGAGAAGGGTGGTCTTCCTGAGTGCTATTTTGAGTGCCTTATGACCTGAAGGACTCATCTTCTGCCACCATCTCTGAGAATGTTCTGCTTCTATTCATGAGGCTTTCACTATCTGCCAAAGATTTGATGGTATACATAAAGTTTTCAGTGACTAATTCCTCAGAAATGGTTAGCCAGTTCTTTCTTGGTAGTCTGTTCTTAGTCTGGAGCCCCACTGAAACGTGGTCACTTTGTGTGACCCTGTTGGTATTTGAAATGCCAATGACATAACTCCCAGCATCACAGCAACACGCAAACCACCACAATATGACAAACTTACAGACAAGTGGTGGGTTTAGCAGTTAAGATGTAGTGATCTCCCACAATGAAACCTAATATAATGTAGTTATCTCTATGATGAGATCTGCTGTGAACAGCCAGTCAATTGAATGGGAGTTTCCTCAGGAGGATGTTGTCTGCTTCTGGCAAAGCTTGCTTGCTTCTTTCTTAGTCTGATTCCTGCATCTGACTTGTGTTTCTTTGGACTCGAGCCAGTAGCCTATAATATTGTCTGCTGATCCTGAGAGTCTTCAGCAGTCTCCTACATTATTAACTGACCTATATGCATGAATTTCTGCCACCAAAAACTTGCGGCCTGACCTGCCAATCTTGGATTCATCAGCCCTTGCAGCTATATGAGTCAGGAAAAGCCTCCAATCTGACATCTGATTCATGGTCTTGGAACTTGTCAAACTCTACCACTGTGTGAGACAATAAACCTCAAAATAAATCTCTGTCTCTCTCTCTCTCTCTCTCTCTCTCTCTCTCTCTCTCTCTCTCTCTCTCTCTCTCTCTATATATATATATATATATATATATATATATATATATTACACTCTATATATGTGTGTATATATGTGTGTGTGTATGTATTTCACTGCTTTTGCCACTTTAGAGAATGCATTCTAAATTGTACATCATAATTAACAATAGTTTTTGTTTCCACTTGCAAAATGTTTGGACAATAAATTACCTGAATACCAGCCACCATCCAAGATTATTTTCTATGAAGAGGAATCCACCTGGGAGCTTCAGGCTGGGGCACATCTTTCCAGAATTGTTGTTGACAGGCATCCCCCCAGGTAAGCCCCTGGTTTTCTTCATCATCTGGCGTCCCAGGGATAAACTGGTCACCTGTTTGGGGGCATTACCTATGCTTTCCCTGGGGAGCTCTTAGTCTTTTTAAAAAGGATATATAGGATTTCTCCTTTGTCCTATTTGTTTCCAGCCCACATGCCACTTTTTCTAGGTGGCCTAGGTTTGTATGACATGCCTTGGAAAAGGAAAAGGAGAAACATAATATACACGGGAAAACCACAACTTTTGAGATGTCTTAAAGGTATTCCTAATTTTTAAAAACTTTCCTAATCTCTCAAAGAATTACAGTTAGTTTGCTTTACCCCTACAAAACTGAAGACTGCTTCATCTCTTCTAGTCAATTTCTGAAATCCTCTTTGTTAGTCTGGGTATTTTAGATAAACAAATTCACAGAAACGTATATGTATAAGAGAGAGTTTTATATAACGGGTAAGTGCACATCAAGAAAACATCCCAACTCAGTGCTGCCCAAGCCCACAAGTCCAACATTAGCTCATATGTCCACCACCAATCTACAAAGTCCTCCTCCATCTCACAAAACACACACGATGACACCGACTTCAGGAGGAAAGCCAAATCAGTGAACGTGTAAGCATCTCAGCACTGACAGAGGTCTCCACACGGCTGCTCCAGCACCCAGGGCTGCATTGGGGTAGGTCCATGCAGCTTCTCCTTGGGGATATCTTGCAGGAAATGAGCTTTACCAGCTGAAGCAAGGAACTGGCTAAGGCAGCTACAACCTGGCCTGACCATCACAAAGCATGAGACCTGAGAAGTAGAAAGGTGAGGCTCATCGAGCCATTTATTCCTCCGCCCTTCAATGAACCCCACATGTGTTTATCGGCCAGGTTGGCACAATAAACTTTTACAATCTCATCCTCATTGACCTCATCTTCCTCTCTCCCTTTTCTTATTTATCCACAAAATGTATATGAAATGGTTTTCCAATTATTTTTTATCCAGAATAATTTTGGGCACATCATAATTGCTTAATAAATATTTATTGCTCAACAAATACTATTTTTATAGTGGTAGCAAGCAACAAAAATTGACTACAAAAATTGACTGGAAATTATGAAATAAACACATTCCTTTAAAAGAAAAGAAAAGGCCTCATCCATCTATAATCAAACCAAATAATTGTATAGTATAATAAGTATAAATGTTTGCTAAAATCTATGTGCTGGGTACTTTACATGATACCTCATGTAACCTCTTGAAGTTAGGTATTAAGTACAATTATTATTGTTTCCTCCACCCCACCCCACATTTATTAATGAGTTATTCAGACCAGAGTAGACTGTCTCCAGAGCTCTTGCTCTTAATCATTCTGCTAGACTGTCTTCCCAGGTTGTAAGAGCCACACACTCCACCTCAGATATGTACTTGGATCCAACCTAGAGAAAGTCTATCTGGTCAAGGTGGAGAGATACTACATTTCGGGGCAGGGGTGGGGGACGGGCTCAGGGGAGGCAAGAGAGCAAGGCATCAGCCTTAGACTACTTAGTTTTGTGTGTCTCAACATGGTCTTGTTTTCACTCTGCTTCCTCTGACAGTTTTTCATATCAATCGTTATGATTAGGGGAAGATTAACCAGTAAAGAAGGTATACACTGGCTTACAGCAGTAAGCAAGGCATACAATGGATTAATTGTGCTTACTTACTAATCTGTAATGAATACTTGCACTGAAATACAGGTGAAATTGTCTACTACGAATAAGTAATTAAGCACCCTTAAGCTTATACATACCTTACTTATTGGGTAATCGGTTCCTGTGAATAATCCTATCCCCATTTTATTTGAAAAGGTACTATCTTTAGTGACTGCTCAGAATCATCACACTAAGGCCAACCCAACCAAAGACACCACCATGGAGTAGATTCTGAATCATGAAGACCCTGGAGGACAGAGTGCAGACAGAATGCTCCTGAAAGACAAGGTTGGTGAGACTTCTTTTGTCTCCTGTGCTTTGGATGTGCTATCAGGAGAGACAGATCCCTGGGGGACACCATGCTTTGTAGAGAGGCATTGAAAAGAAGAAAGCCCTCTACAAACTCGGTTGACACAGTGACCGCCATAATGAGCTAAGAAATAAGAACCGTTGGGAGGATGGTGCATGGCAGGGTGATGGTTCATTCTTTTGCACACAGGGCTGCAATGAAGAAGAGCCAACTCAACAGCACCTAACAACAACACCAATCTTGATAGAAGCAGGTTGCCTCGTCTTAACCCTGCAGAGTGTTTTCGTTTAGCAACACAAAACAACCCACTGTGACAACCCCCAATTGATATTGATGTTTCATTATTGTTATTTTGGTCAAAGAACATGCTATGACAGAGAAAGAATGATGGCATCACTAACCCATCCCTGTCATTGAGTTGATTTCCAGTTGAAGGCAACCATACAAGGGGGAACACCCCCCGCCAAAAAAAACCAACTGGAATTGTTCTGGGCAGAGCGAAACTTTCATAGTATGCATTTTCCCACTAGGTGAGCAATGAGCAACTTGCTTTGAGTTAGAGCACCCAGTTTGTCCCCTGGGAAGGGTCTCTCTGACCACAGTGAATTTGTTGGTAAAAGTAGTTTCGCTTTAACCTTGTTTCTATGTGATGGCTGACTTAAGAGAATAGCATGTGACTGTGAATTTTGTTTCCTGCTTGGGGAGGGGAGGATGCCACAAAAACTGTTGTGATGGACTCTCCTTTGTCTTCCTGTTGACAAGCCACACGGAGCTATGATGATGGCAGCCAGAGCTTTGGAGCTAGAGGAGCCATGGGGCGACCCCTGCCAGAGCTAAAATGCTTCCACTGCCACTGGGTGCACAAAATTTTCCACCCACTAGCCTGTGATCTTCCTGTACTCAGCGTCATTGCATGTGTTGGGTGAGTCTGAAGAGGAATAAAAAAACAAACAAAAAAAACTGTTGTGATGTTAAACACTGCTTACAAGGACAGCACTCTGGGGAAAAATTCAAGCATATGAGTGGTTTTTCTTTCGAGAAAGGTGAAATGTTGATTGATTACAGATCTCATTCTGGATGTTCGTCAACTTCCTGAACAGATGAAAATGTCTACTAGTAGTGCATTTGGAGTTTGTTCCAGCAGGTCAGACTGTTAATCCAGTGTTTTATGTAGATATCCTGAAAAGATAGTAACAGTGTAACAACAGTGGGTGACAAAAACAGCCCGATTTGTGGCAGACAGGGGATTGTTTTTGCTACCAGGACAATGCACCTGCTCACGCAGCCATCTCAGTGTGCCAGTTGTGGGGGAAAATCAGCATGCCTCTCTTGCCCCATGTAGCTTACTCACCTGACCTCACTCCTTACAACTTCGTAATGAAGAGAGACATGAAAGGACAGCGATTTGACCATGTAAAAGAAGTGAAGAGAACACAAGGGAGGTGCTGTCAGCCATCCAAACAGATGAGTTGAAAATTGTTTCCAAGAATGGAATCAGATTTGACAATTATATTAAGTGTAATGGAGAGTACCTTGAAGGTGATAAGATTGTTTTGTTTAAAAAAAATACACAGCTTTGGAAAAAATTCTATTTGGAATGGAATGAGTTATGAGGTATCCCCTCATAACTACAGTTTCTGAGACTATAAATCTTTTCAGGAGCAAATAGTGTCATTTTTCTTCCACTTAGCAGGTGGTGGGTGTGAATTGCCAACCCTGCAGTTAGCAGCCCACTGCTCACCTGACAGCGCTACCAGGGTTTCTTGCCATCACTAAAGGTGCTCTCAGGTGAGGGTGGACATTGGAATGGGTGGGAAGGCTGCAGCACCAAGTGGGATCAAGGTAAGAACCTTCCAGGCCCTTCTGCTGCGATCTCTCTTCTTACTAATTTCTGACCAATTCTTTCTTTGAGCTCAGCCTGGGCAGATGCTCTTGAAGATTCCTCACCTATGTTTTTCCAGTGTCAGTATCTCCACAGCAGGATTGTATGGCTTGTGCTTCTATTTCTTTGTTCACCGATGCAACTAATTTTCCCTGGTGGAGGTTGGGACTTTTCTCCTTGGTCATTTTAGAGCCCCTTAGTGGGGTTTCTGTAGTTTAGCTTTTGCCTCTGACTTTTGCTTTACTCAGTCTGTGTTTTAGGGTTCACTTAGTGTTCCCCACGCACTTTTACGACTTTCAGATGTCAGAGGGTAGCCATCAGAGGCAACCAAGTTCTCCTTCTGGGGTGCAGACTTAATGATGGGAAGTAAGGCTTGGATGACAGGTTGAAAGCCAGTTGGAGGGAGGAAATAACGTCCCTAGTTCCTTTTGAGGCAATTCTGATTCATGGTGACTATGCTGACTCAATGCGTGTAAGGCTAGATGGAACTGTGCTCCATAGGGGTTTTAATGACTGACTTTTTCTTCTGAGCACGAATCAGGGACTTCGGGAGTTCTTTCCGTTGGAGTAAATCTGACAGTCTAATCCTGCTTACGGCAGTTCTCACTTTGGTGATGACCATAATATTAGCTAACATTTGTTTGACATTTGTTATCTATTGTATACGCCATGTACATCGCCTACTTCATCTTACTTACCCCGCACACAAGCCCCATAGGGCTTGTGTATCATTATCATTATATTATCATTCTAACCTGTTTTCAAGAGGAGAAAAAAAAATCAAGGTTTAGAGAAATGAAGTGTCTTGTCAAAGCATAACACAACTGCTAAATAATGGTCAGAGCACTACAATCCAATAATCTTTTTGCTTGTTTGTTTGCAGCTAGGGAGATAGTTATTTTTTTCTGAGTTTTATTTTTTAAATATTTTATTAGGGGCTCATACAACTCTATCACAATCCATACTTAAAGCACCATCCATTGTGTAAAGGACATCTGTACATTCTTTGCTCTCATCAATTTCAAAGCATTTGCTCTCCACGTAAGCCCTTTGTATCAGGTCCTCTTTTTTGCCCCTCCCTCCCCGCTCCCTCCTCCCTCATGAGCCCTTGATAATTTAAAAATTATTATTTTGTCATATCTTGCCCTGTCCGACGTCTCCCTTTGCCCCCTTTTCTGTTGTCCGTCCCCCTAACAATCTTTTAATGTATGTATGTATGTATGTATGTATGTGTGTGTGTATGTATGTATGTATTTCTCATTTTATTGAGAGCTCATACAGCCCTTATCACAATCCATCCATCCATCCATCCATTGTGTCAAGCACATTTGTTGCCATCACCGTTCTCAAGACATTTTCTTTCTACTTGAGCCCTTGGCATCCAGCCATGTTAACCTCGATGCTGCTGTATGAGGGGAAGGCGCACGTGGAGCGAGTGAGCCAAGGGACCTTGGCCAGATTCCAAAACCGCCGTGCTCTTTAGTTCCCTCATCTATAAAACAGGGAAAACATAAGGAACAAAATCCATGAAAAACAGAGTTCTTGATTTTCAAATTACACATAGCACCCACTGCTCCTCACGATTCTTTCCCTTTATCTTAGTCAATGTCACCACCATGTAGTTACTCAGGCCAAAGACCCAGGAGTCACCTTCTATTCCTTGGGTTTTCTTCTTCATTTACCATGTCACTTATCACTGTAGCTACAAGATATATCTGGAGCTTGATCATTTATCACCATCTCTGTTCCCCAAACCCCAGGAACCAAAGCACAGCATTTCATGTTTGGACTACGGACAACAGACTCTCAACTGGTCCCCCTAATTTAACTTCTGCCCTGCCCCCATAATAATATGTATTACTATTAATGTTTTTAATATTTCGTATTAGCTGGTTCACCACACACAAGGCAGAGCAATCTAGCTCCCAAAACTGTAAAGCTGTTATCCCGCTTTGATGTGAAATCTTTCGATGGTTTTCTGGAGAAGACATTGCCATGTGTAGCATGACCTCAAGGCTCTGCTCTAGTTGTCCAGTCCAGGGACAGATTACCACATAAGCAAGGTAAGCACAAGTTTATTAGTAAATAAACTTGGGCTTATTTACTAATCTATAGGGAACAGTTTCACAGGGATTTTTTTTTACATGGGTTGTGGTGAAACCATGGAAACTGTTCACTACAGATTAGTAACTAAGCTCAACTAAACCCATGCTTACTTTACTTACTGGGTACTTTGTCCTTGTCCAACTAAAAGCACAAACTCACTGCCAATGAGTTGATGTCAACTCATAGCAACTCTGTAGGCAGGGTAGAGCAGCCCTCCGAGTTTCTGAAACTTAGTAAATAGTACCTGTTTAAGGGAGAGTTGAAGGCCCCGTCTTTTCCCCATTGTCCTTGTCAGGGCTTGTGAATTTGAAATGAACTTTGATTCTGTAGGCGCATGCCGTGGGGTAAGGAGAGAGACAGGTGCCAACCATACCTAGAGGGAGAATCTTTGATGTGGTGAAATTGGTCACTACAGACTAGTGAGTACAAGTAACTTATGATTACCTTGATTACTGGGTGATCTGTCCCAGGTTTCTAACACTTGCTAAGTCATGCAACGTCACTTGTTTCCCACTTACTCCTGCTCGACTGTGATGTAGCCACTGCAAAGATCCCAAACTTGTTCTTGTTCTAAGCCTCCTGCACTTACTGGTTCAAGGTGCTGCCAGTAGCTCTTTATGTGACGAATCCATGGGGAGTCTGTTCACATGTCACTTCCCCTGAGGGGTCTTTGATGGCCCTTACCAAGGGGTAGATATTATCCAGAGACTGTCTATATCATTGGGGGTGGAGTGGGGGAGGTGAGGGAACTTTAAGGTCCCTTGGTCCTTGGGTGATGCAAATGACTAGTTCTCAACTACTAACCCCAAATTAGTAGTTTAAACCAGTGGTGGGACTCAAACAATTTTTAATAACTGCTTTGCTGCCTTTATGGTTATTTTAAGTATAAAAAACATGAAAGTATGAAAGGCAGCTTATTATTTCATACTCACATGAAAATAATAAGTGGTACGCAAAACTAGTTTATATTATAAGAGTTGTGCAAATGAACATTAAAACACAGCGAGGCATGTACATTTGTGATTTCCACAGCTGCCCCAACCTTAGCATGAACACTGACTTGCAATCGATTTGCCGAACTCAACCTCAGAGACAGCAGTGAAATGGGTTTCCTTGAACTGCTGAGTGGGACTGCAGTTTAGAGAGAGATGCCCTGAGAGCCAGGTCCTCTCTCTTAACCACACCTTGCAGTCCTCACAGACCCTGGGTTCGAGGTCCAGGACTGGCGCCGTCTGTGGGACTCCATTCTCCAGAACCCCGTGCATCTGGCCATGGCTGGGGAACGCCCCCCCCCCAACCCCGCCGCCTCAAGGGAGCCCTGGCTGCCCCTACCCATGGGTTGCTCAGACCACCCGCAGGTCATGGCTACCCTCATGGGAGCCTCTGATGAAATTCTCCAGCACTGACTCTAGGTCCAACTAGTAGAGCAATTTCCCCCCCAGTGTGAAAGACAGGCACCTCATTCCGGTAAGAAACCCACCTGCGGTGTGCTTCTGGAAGGATGACAGGCCAGAAGACCCCGCGGAGCACATGGCTGCAATCGTCAACGGGGCGGGGCGGCTTGGTGGCAACAGGGTGCTTGCTGTTTGCTTGTGTCCTCCAGCTCCCTCTGTTTTCTTCAACTAGAACACCCACTCCAAGAGCGCATGGACTGTGCTGGCTGTTAGTTAGTTGTTTGTTTTTTAAAGAAATAATTTTCAAGAACGAATGGGTAAATGAACAAAGTTAAATAAGATGTAAAACTTAGTGTCTAGCACCTACATCACACTTAAAAAATTTAATTACCTTTATTTTCCCCCCGGCCCCTTGAATTCTGGCCGAGAGAGGATCTAAATCTTGAAATCCAATCCAAGTAAAGAAGTTTTATCTGGATATCCAGTGCGGTGGAAAGAACTTTTTTTTTTTAACTTCCCTTTTTTCCCCCAAGAGAGCAATGTTGGCAAGTTGCTAGCAGTTTCAATTGTGAAGTGTCACCCTGAAGAGAATCTTTTTTATTTTGGGAATGTGGTGAAATAGCCTTTGAGGTAAATCACTCATTTCCTTGGGGGAAGTAAAGAGGTCAAAAAGCAAAAGTATCTCTTACTAGGCCATGAAGACTCTCCTCAACCAATGGGAGGGAATTGGATATACTGCCATTTGTTCTCATGTTCTGCTAACCTCAGGGTCAGTGATTCAAATGTACCAGCTGCCCCATGGGAGACAGATGAGGCCATCGGCGCCTGTAGAGATGGAAAGCCCTGTAAGCCCTGTGTAGGGTCAGGATGAGTAGTAATGGACTCTAGGGCAGAGAGTTAGGATCACCGTACTTTGCTCACGGTGACGCAGCGTGTGCAGAGAACTGCTCCCTGGAGGTCTCATGACCGTGACCTTTCAGAGGTGCTGCTGGGAGGGTTTAAACTGTCAACAGTTTAGTTAGATGTTTGTTAACTATTTGCTTCATCCAGGAACTTCTGAGAGTAGTTTAGGGAGGAAGCGAGATGGAGAGGGTACCTACATCTCTGATCATAAAGAACTATTTCATTTAAACCTGTGGCAGTGTAATAGTTTAGAATGAATCATGGGAACTCTGCATGTTCATTAACTTGATGAAAGTCACGATATGCTAACACAAAGCATAGGGAAAGATCTTCTGACTTTCAGATTTCATAGGTTCCAAAAGGAGAGCGGAACGGAAGTCTAACAAAAAGAATTTGGGAAAATATTGGATGAACAGGTGCATGGCTTTCCTACTACCTGGAAGAAGAGCTCCCTTGAACTGGAGAAATAGGCATAGAAGGAAATTGGATCCATGGACGAAGATAGGGAAGCCCTGAGAGCACCGGGGAGGTTGATGGTGCTTACGATGAAAGATGATATCTTAGAGGGAAATTTTTGGTGGCTTGCCAGAAATTTACTTTCTCTCTCTCTCTCTCTCTCTCTCTCTCTCTCTCTCTCTCTCTCTCTCTCTCTCTCTCCCTCCCTCCCTCCCTCCCTCCCTCCCTCCCCCCTTCTCTGTCTGTCTCTCTTGTCTCTCTCTCACTTAGTTTAGTGCTTTGCCATTTAATGTAGGCACAAATCTTTAGAAAATATAAATTCCTATTAGTGTTGTGTGCCTTTGCTTTTGGAGTCAAGAAAGAACCCTGTTTCTACCAAATCCATCCAACTCTTGATAAGATTATCTGTGTCCCAATGGAAATATGCTCAGGTGGACTTTTTAATGACTGATTTTTCAGAAGTTGATCTCCACTCTTTCTTCTGAGGCCTTTTCCTCATGGACTTGAACTTCAAACCATTCGATTAATAGTCGAGTGTGCTTATCATTTTACCGCCCATAGGCTCCAAGCAATTGCTTCGAGGATACTTGGCATTGAAAGAAAACTACCTTTTGGAAAGATGATGCTTGTGGGTGTATATAATTGTCCAAATTCATTTAATTGTACACTTTCAATACACATAGATCAATAAAGTTAATTTTAAAAAGCAAATTAGATCATATCAATTATGCATTGGAAAATCTATTTATAAATAGATCTATGCTTGATATTGAGTACTAAAAAATGTAATTTTGTGAGTAGCAAAAAATGTGTAGATTTTTCCCCACTCATAATGGTGTGATAGTTTGCAGGTGCATTTTTAAAGAGAAACAAATTCTGGTGGCTGTTTTGTGTCATTAAGTTTTAGAATCTATCATCATGCCCACAAGTGACAGCGATGGGTCAATTCAAGATAGAATAACTACCAAACATTCTGAACATCAAAAGGGGGAAGAAGACAAGTGAGGGGCTGATGAATCTGAAACCCAAATGGAATAGCATTACAGGAGTTCATACTTGCATTTGAATGGATCCGGTTTCAATGAAAATTACACATTTCCGGTTTGCTAATCCCTCACATCTCTGATCAAAATTCGGTAACCAGGAGACTTCTGTATTTAATATTACTATTTTCAGTTTTGTTTTGATTCATATTATTGCCTGGTCCACTACTTAATGCATTGCAGATCTACTATAAGCAAATTCATTTTAATTTGGCAAATCTTTATAGGAAATGAAATATTATTGGGGTGGGGCTGAAAGAGATATTGTTACGAGACTAGAAAGAACATATGAGTGCTCTTGACATAGAGGCAAATATTAACTGCATTTGCCTGGGAGGTCCAGGGAAAGCTTAGAATTGTAGTAAGATAATGTTGAAAGAGATTTTGGTGGTCATTTTGTGAGAAGTTTATAAATCTGACTCTTACAGAAGCTTCTTGAAATACAGATTCATAAGTTCCCTCTCAAAACCTGCCTACAAATTGGTAGACAGATGTGATTAGTGATCTGAATCTTTCAAAAGTTTCTGTCCTGAGTTGGATGATCAACGAGGTTTTGGAATCTGATTCCACTAACCCTCTATTCTACTCAGAGCTCTATCCAGCGCTGGAGTTTTCTGTTGAACACTGTTGCTGCGTGCTTTTTCTCTGGCCTCTTCAGAAATGCGGCACGCTCACTACCTCATCAATGACCTCTTTATGGGAAGACTGTGTGTAAAGTTTGGAATATCAGAGATGGAGGACGAAGACACGAGACAGAGCAAATACAAAAAATAATGAGGAAACATGGAGAATTTCAGAGACCAGCTGAGGCTTGACTAGAGAGAGATTTGAGTGTCAACTGAGGAATTTCAACTTTAGTCCAGATGTGGTAGGAGCTCTGGTGGTGTAGTGGGTTACACATTGGGCTGCTTACCGCAAGGTCGGTGTTTTAAGCTCACCAGCCACTCTGCAGAAGAAAGACGAAGCTTTCTGCTCCCACAAAGATGTATAGTCTTGGGAACCCATAGGGGCAGTTCTATAATGTTCTCTAGGGGAGCCATGAGTAGGACTCGACATGATGGCAGTGAGGGTTTTGTTTATTTAATTTACAAATGTGATCCTACTGTGATCATGATAACTGATGGATTATCATGTGATCATGATAACTGATGGATTTAAGACAACTGTTGAAGCAATGATGGAGCCCCGATGGTTTAGTGGTTAGGCGTTGGGCCGCAATCCTCCTGGTTGGCAGTTTGAAACCACCGCCAGGCCAGTGGGAGGAAGACTGGACTTTCCACTTCCATAAAAAGTTACAGCCTCAGAAAACCCACAAGGGGTGTCATTCAGCCTTAACTGGATGGCAGGGAGTCCGGTGATAGAAGATAATGGAAGAAGGGAGCACACGGGAAGTATGACTCAGGGGCTCAAGCGAAGAGCAATGGGATGTCCATTTGAATCAATGAGAACGACAGAAGTGCAGTGATGTCCTTACAACGTTTCTTGAGTGAGGGGACAGTTAGGTGGATTTGGGGCTTTTGAAGCCGGGGAGTGGTAAAACACGAATCAAGACAGGCACATCAAGATAAGGATCAGGTTGAGAAGATAGATGGCAAAGTCGACTTTTGACCTTTGAAATGGACTTGCTCTCATCTCTTGTGTCACTGTGTTGCCTGTTTCTTTTTGTACCTTACTCTTTTTGTACGGTCAGAAGCTGGCACAGTGTAGGTCTTCAAAATTTGGTAAATAAGTAGCCACTGTCAATATCTTCTCCTCTCAAAAAAAAAATCTCCTCCCTCTCTCCTCCTGGCCGTAGTTTGCTGTTGTAAGCTGTCAGGTTGGCTCTCAAATCATGAGGACTCTATAAGTACAGGAATTGAAACGCTGTCTGTTTCTATACCATTTCCACAACAGTTTGTGGTACAGACTATTGTAATCCATAAAGTTTTCTGGAGCTGGTTTTGGGGAATAGTTAGCCAGGGCGTTCTTTCACGGCCATTTTCACTGGGAAGCTCTGTTAAGACCTGCTCAGTGTCACAGCAGCATGGAAACATACAGGAGGGGAGTTGGTCAGGAACATCACTGTTTGTCACTTAAATAATTGCAAGCCTGAGGACTGTGCTTGCCTACACCATTGTCTTTGTTTGAGATAGAAAAAGTGTCTCTACCTAGCGGGGCATATGTCTTTTGATTTGGCTTCCAGAAGCAGAGAATACTGCTGTGGGAATATACAGGTGCCCTTACCTGTACGAGGCAGCATTCAGCCTGAATGAAGTGCTTTGAGAACTGAGTGAAGAGCCGGGACGTCAAATCCCACTCACCCATCGGCTGTCATTGAATGCTCGGGGACAGTCTGCTGGCGTCTCTCCTGAAGGGCACCCCGACAATTCTATCCTAGTCGGCCAGAGTGCTTGGATTCTGCTTTTCTTTTCAGAGCCTGATCTAATCAGATCACAATCTGCTCACATCCTTCCTCGTTTCCCAGAGAGTTCAGGAGAAAGTCCAACAGTCTGAATTTGATAACAAAAGCAAATCCACAGACGTTCCTCTAAGCTTCTCCTCTGGCCAGCATTCTCGCTATCCTCTTTCCAAATGCAGCTCCCTACGGGGCCTGTCCCCCAGTGACTCCCTCCCTCTCTGGCCAGCAACCACCTGCCTCTCTTGCTCTTACAGAGATAGGGCTGTATGGAGTCTAGTTTCTCTGAAATTTCCTTGAATCATTTCAAGGCAGCTGCATTAACTGCAGTTTCATCCAGGACTCACTTCCGTTCATTCTTCCTTTTTCAAAGTCGCCCCAGTCCCAGAACGTCCATGTTCTTTTGCACACTTATCTCTTCCCTGAGGACTGAGAATGTATTTTGTTCATGTATTGTACTCCAGCACCAGCAGGGTAAGAACCTAGATTATGTTTGTTGAGTGAACAAATGACAACTTGATTTAGTAACAAGTGAAAATTTCATCTTATAATTAAGAATGAAAAGTAAAGGCTTTGACCACTAACAAAACATCTCATTTTCAGAAAACAGCAAAATCTTGTTTTGTTTTTTTGGTAGTAAAGGATGAAGTTTTCACTTGTTACTAAATCAAGTTATTTGAAATGCTGTTCATTTTGGAGGTCAATGACTTCAACCCCTCTCACTACCATTGAGTCCATTCTGCCTCGTAGTGACCCTACAGGACAGCAAACTGCCTCTTCGAGTCTCTGAGGTTATAAATCTTCATAGGACTGGAAAGCTTCATCTTTCTCCATGCAGCACCAGGTGAGTGTGAACTACTGGCCTTGAAGTTAGCAGCCCAATTTATGAAGGGTGATTATGGATCCAAGTAAAATGAAACCCTGACACATTCAATATTTTCTGTTTTCTTTATGTTGAGGTGTGATCTCTATTGAAAGCTGGAGTCGTTTATCTTCATCAGCAAGTGCTTCAAGTCCTCTTGGCTTTCAGAAAGCAAGGTTGTACCATCTGCAGTTTTCTAAAAAATTCTTCCTCCAATTTTGATGTGATGTTCTTCTTTATATTGTAGGATACAGAAAAGTTTCTCCCAAGTTGTCTCCCCTAAATATATGCCAAACCTAAGACGCTGCTTGCTACACATGGCAAACAGCTATACACTTGGAGGTCAACAAAAGCAGGTCAGAGGTTATCCTCCTTAAGGGTCATCAGCCACCTAGAGCAATAAGACTGTATAGTCTGTCCCACTCTAAGAAGGGCCCACTTCCTTCTGATAAGGATAGTAAATTGTTCTCCTGAAGGAGAGCTCAGGGAGGTCAATCCCACTCAAGGGTGACCAACGTTAGGCTTCCATATTGATTCTGGGGTCCACCCCATAGTCCCTCCCCTTCCTATCATGTGCACACCCCTAGCTCATCCCCTTCCTGTCATGCTTATGCCTATGGTACAGCCTCTTCCTGTGATGCGTTTGCCTATTGTACATTCCTTTCCTGTGACCTGTGTGGTTACCTGTAATCATGCCCCCTACGTATATAGGGGCCTTGGCCAGAAATAAAGAGAGACCTTCCTGCCCTCTCTGCCTGCTCTGTGCTCAGACCTGGCTGGTGAGAGCATGGCCACCCAGGAGGTGAGCATGCTACCATGAAATGTGTCTGACTTCTTTATTTTACTCTCTCTCCTATTTCTCTTATTCTCTACGACTTTAATCTTTAAATATATTTTAATAGCAATTTCACTTACTGGACCTGTGATTGTGTGAGGGGCTGGCTTCCCCCACAAATGGCACCCAACGTGGGGCAGTAGGAAAAGAACTCTCTTGAGTTACATCCTGTGTAACACTTGTACAGCCCCACGGGAATGTAGAGTGAATCAGAAAATTGTGCAAAGTGAGGATACCACTGGGGGATTAGCAGGTAAGTAATAGAACTAGTGAATGAGTATATTAAAGAGGACAATGGGGCAAGGTAAAAGTAAACCTGAGATTTATGGTACTATGCTCATCCACTTACTGAAAAGACATGGCGTAAAAGTAACAAATAAAAAGATACAAGGTTTTCTGAAAGCAGTAAACAGGTATAATCTATGGTTCCCAGAGGAAGGAACTTTCTGTAAGGTCTCTCTCTCCAGGCTAGATTCCAACCTCGGTCCTTGGCTCCGCACGAGAAAGATTTCATGCCGAAGCCGGGCTCGTGATTCAAGTGAATTTAATGAGAGTTAAAAGAAGCTTCAGGTTTTACGTGGCACCCATAGGATTCCTTTGACCATGCGGCCTGGCAGAGACTGCCCCAGGTTACACAAGGATCTCTCTCCTCCCACAAAGACGACCAGACCAGCCAAGCAAGACCCTCTCCCTCTCGGTTCCTGCCTTTTTAAGGGTTCCTGGGGGAGGCGTGGTGAATGACCCCAGGTTGATCCCATTGACTGAATTGCAGTCACCTGGCCCAAGTGGGCTGCTCCAGGTGTAATGCCCATCCGCGCCCACTGGCGGGAAAATCCAACTTTGTCCTTTGCTGGCTCTCCTGGGCATGCGTCAATGGACTTCCCAATTCCCTAAGCTAAGCTGCCTAACATTTCCATCTAGAGACCTGGGAGAAATTCATTGTAAACTTAAAGAAAGCATACAGAGATGGAGAGAATATTATCATGGAGACATGGTCACTGGGGGCTCAAGTTAAGATGGTTTTAGAACCTTTGCAGGAGGAAGAGAAAGAGGATTATCAGTCTAGTGAGAAGTCTTGTGTGTATTCAAATCTAAAAAGCAAACTAAAGTGTGGGAAACAGAAAGGTTTCTCCCAAGTCTTCTCCTCCAAATATGTTAGACTTAGGATACTGCTTGCAGCTAATGGCAAATGATTGTCAAATTACCTCCCTGAAGGCAGTCAGTTGCCAGACAACTGTCTGGACTGGTAGGCCAACCCCCCAACCCCTACTGCTAAGGGCAATGGGCTACTTCTCCCTAAAGGCTTGCGACCATTAGTTTGGTTTCTGTAGGTGGGGTTGACACCCTACTGTTAATGGTTTCTGTGGAGATCCAGAGACCAGGTCAAACCTGCTCAGTGAGATCCAGCCCAAGAAGGACACCCCTCGGAAAGAGAAGGCACCCCGGGAGGAGAAGCAGAAGGCCCTGGCGGAGCGGAAAGAAGAGAAGAAGGCCGTGGCTCCTGCCCCTGAGGAGGAGATGGACGAATGCGAACAGGCGCTGGCCGCTGAGCCCAAGGCCAAGGACCCCTTTGCTCACCTGCCCAAGAGTCCCTTCGTGCTGGACGAGTTCAAGCGCAAGTACTCCAACGAGGACACCCTCTTGGTGGCGCTGCCGCATTTCTGGGAGCACTTTGACAAGGAAGGCTGGTCCCTGTGGTACGCCGAGTACCGCTTCTCCGAGGAGCTGAGCCAGACATTCATGAGCTGCAACCTCATCACTGGAATGTTCCAGCGATTGGACAAGCTGAGGAAGAATGCCTTCGCCAGCGTTATCCTCTTCGGAACCAACAACAGCAGCTCCATTTCGGGGGTTTGGATCTTCAGAGGCCAAGAGCTTGTTTTTCCGCTGAGTCCAGATTGGCAGGTGGACTATGAGTCGTACACATGGCGGAAACTGGATCCTGGCAGTGAGGAGACAAAGACGCTGGTCCAAGAGTACTTCTCCTGGGAGGGGGCCTTCCAGCACGTAGGCAAAGCCTTCAACCAGGGCAAGATCTTCAAGTGAATGGCCTGCCGCTGGCCCGCCGCCTGCACCTGCCCTGTGGGGCGATGGATGGAGGGGGGGGGGGGTCATTAAAGGAAGCTGAGCAGTGAAAAAAAAAAAAAACCTGCTCAGTGACATCCAAAGTTAGGCAGCCATCCTGAATCTAGAATCCGCCCATC
The DNA here is from genome assembly GCF_050624435.1 of Tenrec ecaudatus. Classification (NCBI taxonomy): domain Eukaryota; kingdom Metazoa; phylum Chordata; class Mammalia; order Afrosoricida; family Tenrecidae; genus Tenrec; species Tenrec ecaudatus. Next base: position 185,895,770 of record NC_134530.1, on the reverse strand, counting down.
TTGTCACATGTATACCCCCAATCCCTCCTCTTCCTATTGCATGTGTACCCCTAGAGTGTCCCCCTCTCATTGCTGTATAACCTATAGTACAACCCCTTCCTGTGACGTATGTCTTTACCTGTAATTAGTGGGCTTGCACTCCCCACAAAGATATATAGGCCTGGGTTAGCAATAAAGAGCTCTCTCTTGGGCTCCCCTCTTGGCTTCTGCTCAGTTCCCTCTCTTCTCCCATCCTTTCTCCCCTGTTCCCTCTCCCCTTATCTTCCTCCCCCTCTCTCCACGTGGACCACCAAGTGAGGCTGAGGTGAGCATTGCTACCATGAAATGTGTCTGACTCCATTATTCCTATCTCTCATGCTCTTTATGACTTTTCTATAATCCTTTACTTATTATCTGTGTACAATTGCACCTACCAGAGCCCTGATAATGTGTTAGGGGCTGGATTCCCCTCACACTAAAGTCTCTTTGAATGAGCATGAATTAGGCGATGAAACTTTAGAAAAAAATGGAAGGATCAGGGACTGATTTGTTATTCGAAGCCTCTAATTCTAAACATCTCTTGGCCAAAGCCTCTATGCCCTGGGGGACTGCAACCTCCAGATGTCTAAAGGTGATAAAGCACTAGAGGAAGCAAATTCCAAGACCCAAAGCAAGGCTTTCACGCAATGCCACGAAGCCCCCTTGCTTTTGAAGATAGAGAAAGCAGAGAAACAAAACCAGTTGGGTAGTGAGAAGCCTCTGAGATACCCAAACTTAAATCTAGTGAGAGGCAGGAAGGATGGATATCAGGCAGATGAAAAGATTTTAGACAGAGCTGAGAAAACTAAGCCTGAATCAGAAGGGGAAATGATCTTAAAAGCATATGGGAACCATGGATAATACTTTTACCTTGCCCCATTGTCCTCTTTAATATACTCATTCACTATTTCCACTACTTATCTGCTTATTCTCCAATGGGATCCTTTGTTGGTTTGGGTAACTGTATTTTGACCTATGTACATATTCTACATGAGCATAATTAAGTAATGTGGAATTCTTATTCTTCTCGATGTTTTATATAATTTTTTATGTTCTACCCAGCTAAAAGTCTTTGCATAGTCAATGAAACATAGGTAAATATCCTTCTGGCATTCCCTGCTTTCAGTCAAAATGTTATTAGTGGTGAAATCCCTTGTTCCATGTTCCCTTCTGAATCTGGTTTGAAATTCTGCCAGGTCCCTGTTAATGGACTGGTGCCAACTGTTTTTGAATTATCTTTTGCAAAATTTTACTTGTGTGTTACTTGAGTGCTATTGTTTGATAATTCCTGCATCTAGTGGATCATTTTTCTTTGTAAGGGGCACAGAAATATATCTAATTTGTCCAACTGGCTAACTCACCATCTTTCAAATTTCTTGGCATGGACTAGTAAGTGCTTTCCACTCTACCACAGTTTGCTGAAACATCTCAGCGGAGATTATAACAATTCCTGGAGTCCCGTTTCTGGCTAAAGTCTTCAGTGCAGTTTGGACTTCTTTCAATGCCGTTGGTTCTTGATTATATGTCATCTCTTGAAATGACTGAATGTCAACCAATTCTTTTTGGTACGGTAACTCTGTGCATTCCTTCCATCTGACTTTGATGCTTTCTGCACAATTCAATATTTTGCATGTAGGAATCTTCAAAACTTCCACACCAGGCTTAGATTTTTCTTTAGTTCTTTCTGCTTGAGATATGCTGAGTATGTTCTTTCCCTCTCTTTTTCTAACTCCAGGTCGTTGAGATGTCTTTTGAACAAGCCTTTTGCTTTATCATTTCTTCAATTTGCTTTAGCCACTCTACATGTAAGAGCATATTTCAGAGTCTCTTTGACATGCAATTTGGTTCTTTATTCTTGCATTTTTAATGACCATTTCCTTTCATGTGTGATGTTCCTGATATTTTCCCCAAACTTCTCAGATCTTTGGTCATTAGTGTTTAATGCATAAATCTGTTCTTGAGATGTTCTCCCAATTCAGGTGGGATGGACTAAAGGCCATATTGCAGTTCTCATGAGCTGGCCTTATTTTTCTTCAGCTTCAACCTGAACTTGCAATATGAACAATTAATGGTCTGTTTCACAGTGGACTCCTTCTTATGGCTAATGATGTGGAACTACTCCATTGTCTCTTCCTACACATGCAGTTAAATTGATCCCTGCATTCAATTCTACAAAGTTAATATGTATACTTGTAAAAAGATATTTGCTGTTGAAAAAAGGTGTTTGCAAAAAAAGAAAAAAAATCATTGCTGGTGAAGAAAGCTGATGGTGCTTGGCTATCAAAAGATATAGCGTCAGGGTCTTAAAAGCTTGAAGGTAAACAAGCAGTCACCCAGCTCAGAAGCAACAAAGCCCACATGGAAGAAGCACACCAGCCTGTGTGATCACGAGGTGTCTAAGGGATCAGGTATCAGGCATCAAAGAACAAAAAATCATATCATTGTAAATGAGGAGGAGTGCAGATTGGGGACCCAAAGCCCATCTGTAGGTAATGGGACATCCCTTTACAGAAGGGTCATGCAGAGGAGATGAACCAGTCAGGGTACAGTGTAGCAATGATGAAACATACAACTTTCCTCTAGTTCTTAAATGCTTCCTCCCTCCTCTCCCTCCCCCCCCCCCCCCCCCCCCCCCGGCTATCATGATCCCAATTCTACCTTACAAATCTGGCTAGATCCGAGGATGTACATGGGGTAGAATGGGGGAACTGATTATAAGGATCTACATATAACCCCCTTCCATATGGCCAATATGGAAGTGGGTGAAGGGAGACATTGGACAGTGTAAGATATGACAAAATAATAATAATTTATAAATTATCAAGGGTTTATGAGGGAAGGGGGAGTGGGGAGGGAGGGGAAAATGAGAAGCTGATACTAAGGGCTTAAGTAGTGTGTTAGTCTGGGTACTTTAGAGAAACAAACTCACAAAAACTCATGTATGAGAAAGTTTTATATAAAGGTTAAATACACATCAAGAAAACATCCCAATCCAGTGCTGCCCAAACCCACAAGTCCAACATTAACCCATATGTCTGATACTAATGCACAAAGTCCTCCTCCATCTCACAAAACACACTATGATTCTGACTGCAGGAGGAAAGCCGAATCAGTGAACGTGTAAGCATCTCAGTGCTGGCAGGGGTCTCCACATGGGTGCTCCAGCACCCAGGGCTGCATCAGGTTAGGTCCATGTGGCTTCTCCTTGGGGATGTATTGCAGGAAATGAGCCTTGTCTGCTGAAGCAGGGAATTGGCTAAGGCAGCTGCACCCTGGTCTGACCATCAGAAAGCAAGAGACCCAAGAACAAGAAAGGCGAGGCTCACCGAGCCATTTATCTCTCCACTCTTCAATTAACCCCATATGTGTTTAACGGCCAGGTTGGCACAATAAACTAACTATCTCAAGTAGAAAGCAAATGTTTTGAGACTGATGAGGGCAACAAATGTACAAATGTGCTTGACATACAATGGATGTGTGTATGGATTGTGATAAGAATTGTCTGGGCCCCAATAAAATGATTTTTTTTAAAAAAGAAAGAAAATAAACATAGACTTAAAAATATATAGACTTAATCTCGAAAAAAAAATCATTGCTCTTCCAAAATTCTGGCCTACAAAGCCCAGCTTTATTTCTACCACTAAGGCCACATTTCTCAACTACTGATTCTTCCTCTTTGCTTCCAACTTTCACATTCCAATCACCTGTATCAATGAATCTTGATTACATGTTTGATCAATTTCAGACTGAAGAAGTTTGTAGAAATCTTCATTTTTTTCAACAATGCCTCTAGTGATTCATACATCATTCTGAAAAAATAGTATTAACTGGTCTTCCTTGTTGGCATATAGTTATTGTCTCATCACATATACAAAGTATCGTACTTCAAGATTAATCTTGAAATGTTCTTTTTCATAATGCCTGTGACATCCTTCCTCTTGAATTTGTCATTCCCAGCATACTGAACCATAGGATCGTTCAATTAAAAACAGTTAACACAAGTCCGTAAGAGCCTTAGAGGCACAGCGGGTATGTGTTAAACTACTAAGTACAAGGTTGGAAGTTTGAAAGCACTGGTTTCGCCTCAGGAGAAAGATGAGCCTTTTTCCTCTTGTAAAGATTCCAGCCTTGGAAACTCACAGGGCCTGTTCCACTCTCTCCTGTACGGTCACTGTGAGTCAGAGTTGACTTGGTGAGTCAATGATCAGTCCATTCACACCGAGGATATTGATCTGTCTACATTCCATTTAAGCTTTGATGACTTCCAGAGGAAACTGAAGGTCCTGGACACTGCTTTATCCACAGCTTCAAGGTCAGCTTTCCTTGGAAGAAGTCCTTCCTCAGTTGTATTTTGAATGCTTTCCAGGCGGAGGAGCTCATTTTATGACAGTGTTCAACTGCCAATCGTAAAGTTCTCAGTGGCTAATTTTTCAGATGTGGACAGTTTCTTCCTACTCCTTGTCTGTCCTTAGTCTGAAGCTAACTTGAGTGGTCCTGCTGGCATTTGCAATGCATAGCTTCCAGGATCATAGCAACATGCAAGACACCACAGTACAACAAATGATAGGTGAGCTGGGGCTGCAACCCTAGGAAACAAATACAGATTTGCTTTGATTGTATCATGATGTGATCTTTGTGAGATGCATGAAAAACAAACTGCTTATCGATTAAGGAAACCTAGTTGACTTCTTTGAAAACATTTCAACTTTGAGGATGGAGGGCCCTGTCCACTGGCTCAAAATGAAAGTGTCATCGATGCTCTTTTGATAGTGGTGTCATTTGTTCAAAATGCTACACCAGCCCAATGATAGGCTTCTTTTTCTCTCTCACAGTTTTCATAAAGGTCTATTTCATTCGTGATGGATAGCGCGTGTAACAGTTAAACACACTTAAATGATGTATCGGTGACGGCATGACTGCAGCATTCGTTACTAGATAACTCATTAAACTAGAAACCAGCTGTCGAAAATACAGTTTTTAGATCATCCTTTGTTTTTTGATCACCTTTGGGTGGGGTGATGTGGGTTGGGTGGTGGGGGGAAGCCTGATGGTCACAATAGAAATATATTAAGGCCAAATCTTCTGATACCCATTCACAGAGGTCCCTTCAGCGGGATTAAGCCTCCCACTCCAGAGCGAGCCATGCTTGTGGCCTCCGGCATGAATACTCTTCCTGTCCTCCAGAGCAGACAGTGTAAGCGTCACACCGGGCCTGAGTCCGAGTATAGCCCACCCCAATTAAACTAGAGTTGACTTTCGCAGAAATGGAAGCTGTGGGATCCAACTGATATTTAGCAGCAATGCCAAAACGAGCACAGTTGGTGCCTCATGTCCAAGCCAAGTTTACTGACCTGTCAAAATCTTCACAGACTTTTTGATACATTGATCCTCCAAATTCTGTCCCATCATTGACATTGGTGTGTAGCTGGAAGCCCCCAGTCCAGTGGCCCCTACAAAGTTATTCCTTGTCAGCTTTGAGTTGGCACTGTCACAGGTCATCTGATAACCATCAAGTCAGCCCTCATAGCCAAAGACGCTGAACCATGGATTGCAGGTCCAGCAAAATCAAAGTCAACATCACAGCCAAGGTTTGTACACTCCCTCTTGTAGGAAGACTTGATTTTTACTTTTCTTTCCTGTGTTTGGTGAGAAGGTAGTATCAAATGTCAACCTTAAACCTTGGCAAATCTGGCCTTCAATTGCAATTTCTGTCCCCAGAGTGCTATCAGTGTTCGTTTCTCTGTGAAAGTCAGACATACTCACACCATTTATATTTGGTCTCCAAAGTTCCAGAAGCTTGACTGGTGTCTGTGTTAGAGTTCCACACCACTGCAAGACTTGGTTTTCACATCCAGTTTCTCCAACCCCAAACCAAAGCCTTTGTTGAAAAGATCTCCGGCGGCTCTGCCAAGGTCAGCATATGATGGAGGAAGGCACACTGGCCTTGCACAACTCTGCCCTTGGGTCACCATGGCGAGACAGGGAGGAGTGTTCTGCTCTGCAGTCGCCATATAGCCCGAGGGTACCCCCGGGAGGGCCTGCTCAGTCTGTCTGCTGGGGTTGCAAAGACAGAAGCTGCCTGGCCCTGGGTCAGGCCATGATAAGCTTCTTACATATGTTACTAAAGATGAAATTCTTACATAGGCTATCAAAGGTCCTGCAAATTAAAACAGTGAAATTATAAAATAGTACTGAAACATCAACCAAAAGAATGAGAGTTGGAGACTGAGTCAAGGAAATGGGGTGTGTGTGCATAAATGCTGGGATAGTTGAGCTTGTGCTTCTAAGAAATTCCTAAATGGGAACTCATTGTGGTGCACTCCTCTTTGTGAGCGAAACAGCAATTGTAATTTTCTTTTTATAGAAGCATGTTAACCAAAAGGGAACGCAGCTCATGCTCCACACAATATTGCTTTATAGATATTGAGTTTTTCATCCTTTTTATTTTTTGTTTTCAGTCTTTTTAAAAAATTTAATAAATCATTTTATTGTGGGCTCATACAACTCTTATTACAATCCATCCATCCATCCATCCATGTGTCAAGCACATTAGTACATGTGTTGCCCTCATCATTCTTGAAACATTTTCTGTCTACTTGAGCCCTTGGTATCAGCTCCTCATTTTCCCCCTCCCTCCCTCATGAACCCTTGAGAATTTATAAATTATTACTATTTTTTCATGTCTTCCACTGACCTATGTCTCCCTCTACCCACTTTTCTGTTGTCTATTCCCCTGGGGAGAGGGTTATAGGTAAATCATTGTGATCGGTTTTCATTCTTTTGACAGTCCATTAAAATTATTTACTATGATTTTCAGCAGCAATATTTCTTACTGTTTCCTTTTCAGTTCACTGTTCACATTTTGCAACAGTATCTTGGGCCTTTCATGGGTGACTCGTTTAGCCACTAAAGAAAAAGTAAACAGATTTTTACAATTATGTGAGACTTAGATTGTGCATACTTTTTCTTGTAGCCTTTCTCCTCAAATGCTCGCGTTCAACTCTCACACGCATTTGGCTGGTGGGAATAAGTCCTCGGAGATATTCGTAGACAGAGGCTTGATGTCTAGTTTTGGCTTGACTTCGATGATATTGTGCTTCCATTACCTTATCTGCCAGGGGAAAACTTTAACATCTGAAGGGCAATATGCTTTCTAAATGCAAGGCATCATGATCACACAGAGGGCACCAGTTCATATTTTAAAAGAATAAAGTAAAAATAAATAACTGTGCTGTCCATGTCCACGAGTTATTTTTCTCTTTTAAATATGGCTCATATCCATCTTCTGCACAGCGAATTTGCAAATAACATCTCATATTGCTGATATACAAAGATGCTTCCTTCCCTTCCTGCCTTAGACATGTCTCAAGTGGCCTGCGGGGGGCACGCAGAAGAGTACCAGATCCTGTCTTCAGCAGGACCCCTCCCTAGCATTCCTTTGTCATCCACTGAAGTCCTGGGCTCATCATGGGGACTCTGGCATTTGCAGATTTGAATGTTCAATGCAGAAATAATTTTTACCATAATTCCAATAGTAAAGGACAAGTGGTCTCTATTAATAGAATGCTCCTACTTTCAAAATTTTGAATTCAAATTCCGCTCTAATCTCAAGGGAAAGGACCTGTGCTTGAAACTTATTTGAGTGATGTAAACGTATTCATTGATGTAAAAATTAAGTGTGTGCGTTGCGGGGAGGAAAGTAAAAGGAGGAAAAATCAGAATAATCAATCTGTTTCTTTTCTGTTCTGGAAGTCATACAACTGGAGTGTGATTGTTTAATGACTTTGGGTTAATGGATTAGGTGAGAAAAATGTGGTCGGGGCGTCTAGCACAGTGTCAGAGACTCTTCTTTCTGCATGATTCACTATGCCATTCTTTCTCCCCTCCTCCTCCCTTCCTTAAAGTGTGCTTTATTTCCCGAATCTCTAAAGTAGGTTCAATTTAAGCATGAACTTAATAGGTCAGCGATTTTCTCTTCTTCAGAAATGCCAGGGGTGCATCACTAGATCTTATGCCAATAGATGGTGATTTTAATTTTTCTCATTGACCCATGGTCTGGTCATGGGCTCAATGAGAAATTAAGAAAATGACACTCTTTTATGACAGTCATCTCACAGTCACTCAGATCTGTAGTGGGATGCCACAGAAACAACTCCCTTTTAGCCCAGAGGGAAAAAAAAAAGAAAGAAAGTAAAGGGGAAATTCAGATTAGTCACAAAGAAGTTCCCCGCCTGCCTGCAAAGGCTTAAGTGTTAAAACTGAGAGAGTCCTGTCTGCTCTCTCAATCGCCTTTTATCTCTGGCCTTGGGACCTCTGCATTTTCTGATTGATACTCTTTGTTTCGCCTTCATCTCCTCTCTTGTGGGGAAGACATCAGTCTTCTCGCGACAGCGTTCATCTTCCCTGCATCCGGATTGTGAAGATGGAAAGGGCCCCTTCTCTGGAGGAGAACGTGGGAAATGCACCCAGGCTGAGGAGGAACAAGTTCTTGCTGGTGGTCTCCGTGATTCATGGGCTGGGGCTGCTGCTCTGCCTTATCTCCATCTGCCTGCAGTTCTCCGCTTGGAAGGTAAGACGCCCGGCAGCGCGTTTCCCCTTGCAGCCGGTGCGGAGGGCAGCCCCAACAGCTGCAAACCGCCGCCTGAAAAGGATCTGATGCCACAATTGTTAGCAGTGTTCTCCCCACCCCCTCCCGTCAGTGATTGTAAAGTGTGGCTAAGTACTCTTCTCCTCCGGTCCTTTGCCCAGGGGTGGCATGTCCAGCAGGGACACATACTGCTTTGAGATTGTCCTCCCTTTCCTTCGCAAGTCAAGCATCCACATCTTTCTGGCCCAGCCTGATTTGGGAGTGTTGAATCACGGATGCATTTGGTTTATCCACCCTGCTACTAAAGTCTAAAAAGACTAGGGGATTAAAATAAAAAGGAAACTGGAAACCAATTCTACTTGTTCATCATATTAATAAACTCCATACATATTTATGTATGAGGGGGAGGGGATGTTTAAAAAGCCTGTGGAAAATGTCCAGGAACTTTTAATTCTATGAATTTTGTGACACCTCTTGGCATAAAAAGACTTCTTTTTCAAGAATGCTGAAGCTATTGATATTAACTCTTTTAAAATAGCTAACCTGTGCATTTTAAGAGCTAAGGGGCACACGCGCGCGTGTTTTCTGCACATTCCCATTTACGCCCAACAATTAATTCAGGTGTTGTCTCTAATAGTCTCTATCCATCATAACGTAAAGAAATCACTTGATCCCCCCCCCCCCATTTTGTCCAATATATTATGCAATGGGAGATCTCTCTCTCTCTCTCCTTTATCTCTCTATTATCATCTTTAGTATTTCATGACCCTTAATTAAAATCTCATTTTCCTTCGTTAATCACAGTCGCATGCACCCCTCTATTATCATGCACATACAAACATTATTAGGTCTTTAAGGACGTTTTGGATGGCAGGAGACTCCTTGAACAGGAAGTAAAGGAATATTCCTCTTGCATTCTTTGTTGGGGTGACTTTAATAATTCTGGCTTCCACGGCTGGCTGAGTTGGAGTTTTCCCTGTTAAAAGTCAGACCGTAGGAACTGGTTCTGTTCCGGACGGCCACGCCCCAAAGTGGGCACCCCAGATGAAACCAGGATGCGGTGGTAAGCAGTGCGCTCTCAGAAGCCTGGGCTCCTCTCTGCCCACAGGGGCACAAGGCCGGAGGGTTGGCAGTGCCAGGAGAGTGGCGCGTGCTGGCTGTGACTGTGACGCCCCGCCGAGGGCTGGTGGCCACGCTCCCACCTCCACACCGCTTAACACGCCCATCCTCTGCTCACCACACCACACGGTCGTGCTCTGTGGGCAAAATCAGAGTAGGGGATGTGGGGAGAGCGGGCGGGGGGGTGGGGGGGCAGAGGGGAGTGTGGAGGGGTTGCCGTGATGTGTCCACGGGCAAGATGCTCCAGGCAGAGACCGGAACTGGGCTCTTTCGAGAAGAAAATAAACAGTCACTGAAATAAATAAACACCTGCTGCAGTGCATCCACTAGGTCTGAGAGCTTCAAGGCACGTCCCCAGCCCCAGCCCTGTATAACCACCGCGTTGCAGAGTACCTTCTCACACCGGGGGCTGGGACCACGAAGGGCAGTTGGCTCCACTGAAGGCTAACCATTGCACCTTCCTTCCTGGCAAGTGTCTGGGCAGGAGCGGGGAGCGCTGGCTTCCAGGACTGGCGCGCTCGGGCAAGCGCATCTCCGGGTGAGTTAGCATTCCCCA